>NC_141700.1:334478199-335934449 GCF_964263255.1 Lissotriton vulgaris
TCACAAGAAATTTCTCCCCGAGCACGCAAAAAGCGTTCGAGAACAGGTAAAAAGCATTGCAAACGAGCAGAACAAGCAATCTGCGTGTTCGTGGAACTTTTGCATGCTCGCGGAAATTTGTTACTGTTTCACTGAGCTTTGCATAGCAAGGCTACGCAAATTCCGTCCATCCCTAATCTTAACGTTTTCATAGAGAAGGTGAAAGGAGAAGCATACCTCATTGTAATTCATCTCAAAACAATTACTGAGATTAAGAACTTTACCTCAAGCCAAAAGTTAAAAAAAAATTGTATGCACTTGTAACTCAAGATGGAACGAAATCAATGGTTAAGACCCTCATATTGAGTGGCCCTTTCATCTTGAGCATGTTGCCCCATTCGAGATAGAATTAGGAGTCCCATGAATACACCACGCCTGGGAGTGTTTCACCTCAACAGTTTGCCCTCTGAAAGCATTTGAAATCTCAAACTGAAAAGTTAGCTAACAATAAGGAGTAATGCACCAACTCTGGTATAGAAATATTGGGTAAAGCATGTTATTCCACATTCTGGATGCTACTCTTGTAATGGTCTGGTACAGGAGTGGTAATATGGTGTGGCATCAGTAATTACTTTGTTTGCTTTATTGGGCAATTTCGATATGTCTTTTGTGATTTTCTGGTGCTTTTTTCACACCGAGGCTCTCAGGAAGAGCTGAATAGAAACAAGGGCTTGTTTGGTGGTGGCAGGGGTTAGTCAGGTGTGGACAAATTTCTTTATAGAAGCATCAAAATATATGACAGTTATGAATCATTTTGCAATCTTTGTTGAAGTCATAAAATACTGGTCAAGTCTCAATGAACAAAAATCCTTTCATTTAAACAGTATTTTTTCATGTTCACTGAGGTGATCTCCGGACATCTTGATTTTTCACTTTCTACAAAACTCTTCAGAAAAGCTCAGCTGTGATTAGCTGGTGCTATCTTGAAATGGTGTAGAATAATTCAATGGTAAAATACCCACATACATGTTCATGTAAGGGAGCAGCCACTGCCCTCAGAAGTTGCAAGTTTCGAAGACATAAACAGGGATCATAGAAGTACTCAGAAACTTATCAGTGGTGTATCCCTTCATTAAGCCTGCATCGACTTGGGTTGGTTTGATGTGTACATTTTTCCTTTCCTTCATTCTTTTAATCTATACTACTATTATAAAGAGGAAACTGTGTCCTTTGAGCCAGGTAAACTCGAAAAGTACACAACCAATCAAACACCCAATACATGTTTGAAAACGTCAGGGCAAGCAGAAGGACATAGGCTATATAAATTAAAAAAATAAACGTTATTTACAAAATGTATATTTAAAAAAAAAGTAGTCCCTCCAAAGTAGCGCCGGCCGTGAGGTGCGTGCTCACGTCAGGAGCACTGGGAGGAGCGGCGTCCGAGGAGCGGCGGACATGGCGCGGGGGAGGAGCGGTGACCTGAGGAGCAGTGGACAGGCCAGCGGTGGTGCGAGCAGCGGAGAGGCGGACATGGCGCGGGGGAGGAGTGGCGGCGGACAGGCGGTGAGGAGCAGAGAGGCGAGGAGCGGTGAACTGAGGAGCGGCGGCTGAGGTAAGGCTCCTGGGACAATGTCGGGACAGGCGGGTGTCGGGCAAGGCGGGGGACGGGGAGTTACAACAACACAGGCGGTGAGGAGCAGAGCGGCGAGGAGTGGTGAACTAAGGAGCGGCAGCTGAGGTAAGGCTCTGGGGACAATGTCGGGGCAGGCATGTGTCAGGCCAGGCGGGGGACGGGGAGTTACAACAACACAGATTGGCTGAGGAAAATCAATGTCGGGGCAGGCGGGATTGGGGCAGGCGGGGGACGGGGCTGGCGGGGCACAGGCTGCTTGCCAATGTTGGGGCAGGAGGGGGTAGGGGAAGCCTGAATGCTCCTAGACAAGGTCGGGACGGGCTGCTAGTCTTAATTAAAGAGGTAAAATAGTTATTACGTTTCAAAGGAAAAATGTACTTTTATTTAAACAGACAGACCTGTTTCACTTTCAGTGATATGACCTCCAGAAATTATGGTGTTATAGTTTCACCAAATTTCTTCAGATGCCCTCATACTTGTTAGATGGTGCTGATGTTGAATGTTTTTAAACAATTAACATAATAAAAATCCTAAACACCTGTTTTGCCAAGGGTAAAACCAAATTGTAGATACATCTGGGTCCCGAAAGCTGCAAATATTATACTGCTAAATAATGATTGGGAAAGGAAATTAAATAATTAAAGACTACTTCTACCACAATGCGATTAGACCTTACTGTAGGCACACATGTAAGGTTTTCTGCAACTTTGTCTGAGTGCTACCTTAATCTGTTTTTAGGCTTTTAAGAGGTAACCTAGGATATATAATTTGTAAAATGCTGTATTGCATTTGAGTGAGCGTTTTGGATTACATCATCTCAGGAATGTGTGAAATACCTAGATTTGTAGTGTAGGTACTTCTTTACTTCATGCTGCTCTGCTTGTGAGCACTGAAGGCTATATAAGATTAAGCAGCAGCTATGCTTGTCCACAAAAGATTCAAGGGCATCTCATTGATGACTCTCAATATGCTAACATGTTCAGTGTCGAAGTAGAAACATATGCTTTTATGTTATGAGTAAACATCCTTTTTCTGCAGTGTAGACTTAGCAAATATAGAATCTATGGCCAATACAGTTTCCTTTCTTTTTCTTATGAGCACAAATGAGGTAGAGGAAGGTATCCATAAGTACCTATATTTTTCTATCTCATGAAAAAGGGCCAAGTGATTGCCTCAAAGGTCTTGTGGGGGATATATACAGTCCAGACAATGAGGAGGCCGTGATCCAACAAAAGATGGCCAGAAAACGCCTGTAGACAACCTGGCTGAACGTTTAATGCTCCTGTTCCCAGTGCATTTATAAGCCACAGTGATGGTACTCCATAGATTCTGTATGAAATCTACAACCTTAATTCTTTGTGAAAATTAGGGTTTAGGGCCCAAAGAATCCATTTCTTCCCAAATGAGATTATGAAGGCAGAGAGAGGGCGTGGCTTGGACGCCAATCGGGATGGCGGCGTGAGCCGGCAGCTCCGCGCCTGATCCCGTAAATTACCCTGGAATCCCTGCCATCAGCGCTGATTGCGAAGCGGATTCCCTGCACAAAGTACCCAAGGGCCGGAGGAGCGCAGCTGTGGGCCGGCGGGAGACCGAATACAGCGCTGGGATCCGATTCCGGATTCCCGAGGTGCAGAGTTGGGACAAAGAAGATGGCGGCGCACAAGAGCTATGGAGGCTGCCCGCAGGATGAGGCGGACCGCGGCTGGAATGGGGTGCGAGTTACGGCCTGAAGAGGTGAGCGGAGCGGGGTCCCGGCAGAGCAAGGCTCCACGGAAGTGATAGCGGCGAAGAGTGCTCTCCGCCGACCTAGAGAAAGGCAGATGCGGCGCCCATCCCCCACTCCCGACATGGCAGCCGTGTGAAGAACGTCCCGCTCCCGGACTGCGGCCCTTGACTCCCGCGGCTGCTATGAGTCTCATACAGTCTAACAACGATCTCCCAGGAAGGGGGTGCAGATAGGGGACGGAGCGGCTGCTTGGATAAGGGGCACCAACCACCAACATCAGGATTGCCTATCATCCCGAGCGCCGGCCCTGGCGGCACGCAGCTCTGGAAGCTGAACATCGGCGGGAGCGGCTACTGCTGTGTTGTATGAGGATTAGCCTTGGGCACGCTGGGTGAACCGACTGAGGCTGTGGGGAGCTGGCGACCGTCGATAATACACCCAAACTGTATGGCTAAATGAACGGCGGTGGTGCTGAGACTAAGCGGCGTTGGTGACTGGGGCTTCAGCCTAACACGGGGCAACGCCCGTAAGCAGGCAGCACATCCAGTTCTGGCCGACGACTGCCTGCTCTGTCGGGTACATGCTGTTGGCTCCTCTGATATCTGGGCTGGACCTTCCCTGGACTTGACTATGGGGTTGTGGTGAGTCCGCGCTGGAGAAGGCGACAAACTGTGTAAAGGGAACCCCTGGGCCACGAGGGATCTGCTGGTGCGCTGGGCGAGAAAAGGACCTGTGGACGGCCAGCTTGGCTACTGGGGTTAGGCCCTCGTGCTGACGACGAACCAGCTCCTGGAGGTAGAGATCATTGCTGGGGGAGGACATTGCGACCACTGAGCGACAAAAGGGTATAGAGGGCAGCTTTCACACGACGGATGGAAGTGGGGACTGGAATAGCCCCTAGAGGCGACTCTACGATGGCGCACGAGGCGACCAAGATGGCAGCTAGTGGCAGTGACCTAACCATGAAGCAGGGTCATGACAAGGCGACCACTCCGGACATGGATAGAGGAACCCATACTGCCCCAGACGCAACTGCGCAGGAACGGAGGCTGAATTTGCGACTGGATAGCATACTAGAGGTGATAACCGCGACCAAGGAGTCCTTACATCAAGACATAGCACAGGTCGCCACCGGACTGGGTCTCCTGAGGGCGGACCACGCTAAACTCTGAGATAGAGTAAAGGAAATGAACTACTGCTTCAGGAGCTCAAACCAGCGGTAGTGACCGCAGAACACAAACTGACAGATATCCTTGGCCGCTTGGCGACACTGGAGAAACGTGCGGAGGATGCCGAAAGCTGCAATAGGAGGAACAACGTAAGGGTGGTGGGCCTGCCAGAAAAAATTGAAGAGGATGATGCAGTGGCCTATATGGAGAACTGGTTTAAAACGGTTGTAGCCCCGGAAGGTATCTCTCCCTTCTTCTCCCTGGAGCGAGCGCACAGGGTCCCGGCCCGCCCGCCCATGCAGGGCCGCCCACCCAGGCCGATGGTGGTAAGACTATTGCACTACAAGGATCGAGACCTACTAATACAGAGGGCGCGTTCAGTGGGCCCCTTTCAAGTGGACAATAGCCCGGTCACGGTCTTCCCGGACTACACACAGGTGGTCCAGAAGAGCAGAGCATCCTATCTGACCGTGAAAAAAGAACTGAGGGGGAAGGGATACAATACTCCTTGCTTTTTCCAGCCAAGCTAGGAGTGATCCTGGATGGAAAGACCCAATTCTTTCAGACCCCGGACGAGGTGTGGTCATGGCTCGAGTTATACCGTGCTGGTACGGACCGCAACAGCAAAGGCGACAGGGAGAGACAAAAACCGGTCCAGGTGCGAAAATCACAACGCATCCGCAAATGAAATAAACTCAAGAGAGCGAGGCGGGACGACCAGATGGCGGCGGACAGAAAGGGTGCATTAGCTGCAACGGCGATCATTACGGGCTCGCAACAAGAGAAGGCATAGGTGGGCTCGGACTCTGAAGACGACGGAGGAAAATTTGGAGGAGACGTATCGGAAGCTGATAGCTCGAAGGGGCCAGCGGTCACCCCACAGACAGCAGATGGACTATTTAATGAATAACACTTAAGTGAGCAGACCATTTCCGATACTCCTGAAGGGGCAGGCTACCCTGGTGTTTGGCGGACTGGCAGGTATTGTGCTGCGAATGCAGTATGGGATCATGGGCGCGGGGTGGGAGCTCTGCTTGCCCCGGGTCGGCTCTGACTCACCCTCTCGTTGCCCTTAAGGCCTTCTGACACACAGATTAGTGAAATGTTTGATGTGTTACAGGTTTGGATGGGGGCTGAAGCTGGGTTATTAGGTCCTGTCCTGGGGAGAGGGGTTTGGGGAGTTTCTTGGGGTGTTTTGAAGGGGGGGTATTACTGCAATGATGTGGGTGACAAACTGTCGCTATTGATACGGTCGGGTGATGGCTACTATGGGGACATTACCTAATTTGAAATGCCTTACATGGAATGTCCGTGGACTTCGAACAATGTTGAGACGACACAAGGTGCACGCCCATTTGGTGAGGCGAGGCGTCCAGATTGCACTGTTGCAGGAAACTCATTTAACCAAGCAGGAATGCACTGCACTGCACTGCAGAGGAGGTGGCGTGGTCAGGTGTTTGGCACCGCGTATTCGGCGTTTGCCAGAGGGGTGCTGATATGGGTGAGAGCGGGGATACCGTTCTAGGCCACAAACCAGCTAGTGGACCCTGAGGATAGATATGTGGTGGTGGAGGGGAGGCTATATGGTCGGGATGTGGTCTTATGTAGTGTGTACGCCCCCAATGCTGACCAGGCCCATTTTTCAATAGTCTATCAGGTTCGTTGGCATGCTTCCTGGCGGGCCCCATCATTCTGGGAGGTGACTTCAATTCGATCACTGATGTGGTACTCGATAGGTCGCATCCACCATTGGCCGACTCCCCAGTGCGCAGGTTAGCCACACACAGGAAAGACTGGCAGGAGAGGTAGGGCCTAATAGATGTGTGGAGGGAGCAGCATCCTGATGTTAGGAACTATTCCTTTTTCTTAGCTTTGCATGCGTTACATGTCAGGATAGACTCCGTCCTATGTAGTGGCCCCCTGGCTGCCATGATAACTCACACGGAGTACCTAACCAGGACTATCTCGGATCATAATCCCTTACTAGTGTCAGTGCAGTGGCAACAGGCGAGACCCGCGGTTCCAACATGGAGGCTGCGACCTGATACATTAGAGGACCTGGTGTTCAGTGACACGGTCCTACAGGGCATCGAACACTGCTTTGAAGAGAATGAGGGTTCAGCTGCCACGAGATCGATAGAATTGGATGCGATGAAGGTGGTGGTGAGAGGCGTATGTCTGGGCAGGTTTTCGAATGCAAGGACATCGGTTTTGACTGCTCTGGCAAAGGCGGAGGGTGTGTTAAGGGATCTAGAACAGCGTAGACCTGAACGACCGAACCTACAGGTGCAGTTACTTGAGGCTAAGGAAGTGGTGGCGACAGAAACAGGTCGGCTGCGATGCTATGACTACAAGCTGTACACCACCAGGGTACATGCAGAGGGGGATCAAGTGGGTACGCTACTTGCTAAGCTTGCCAATCCAGAACCTAGAGGATGCCCGGTTATGAGCATCAGAAAGGAGTTGGGGGAAATAGTCTACTCGCAGACGGCAGTTCTGGCACGCTTACAGTCCTAATACACGAGCTTGTATGAGTGTCAGCTGGGGGTGGAGGTCTCTGCGATAAGCGAATACTTGGAGTCTGTCCCTCTCCCAGTGCTAGATGGCGAGGCCGCGAAGGACCTGGGCGGACCTGTAACGCTGTCAGAGATCCGGGTGGCCATTAAGCAAATGGCTAGAAATAAAACGCCGGGGGTGGATGGCCTACCGATTGAATTCTACGTGAAATATATTGATATTTTAGCGCCCAGGCTATTGGCGGTGTACTCTGAGGCCAGAATGCTGGGGCACTTGCCCAAATCAATGAGGGAGGCGCTAGTGGTGCCGCTACTGAAACCCGGTAGGGAGGCATCAGATGTGACGTCATATAGGCCCTTGTCTATGCTAACGGTGGATTAAAAGATCTTGAGCCGTATTCTAGCCACTAGATTACTACCACACATGACCAAGCTAGTACACGGGGACCAGGCAGGGTTTATCCCTACTAGGAACACATCAATGAACATACGCCGCTTGGTCCGTATACTAGACAGTGCCGGAGATTCGGATCAAAATCCAGCAGTATTGTCGGTTGACATCGAAAAAGCTTTCGATAGCCTTGACTGGAAGTACCTAGATGAGGTATTGGTGAAATTCGGCATAGGGGACGGGTTTGGGCGATGGACAAGAGTTCTTTACTCCTCTGCTACCGCAAGGGTACGATTGGGGTCAGTTATATCCTCGGATTACCCAGTGAGTAGAGGGACGAGGCAGGGTTGTTCGCTGTCTCCTCTGTTGTTCGCATTGGCGATTGAACCACTAGCAGCGCAGGCGAGGTCAGGAGCGATGTACCATGGGGTTAGTCAGGGTGAGGAGTCGCATTATATATCACTGTATGCAGATGATCTGTTGCTATACCTGGCAGATACGGAACGGGCTCTGGAAGGAGCTGTGGAGATGTTATCCAGATTTGGTCGGCTATCAGGCCTTAAGGTAAACTGGACTAAAACCTGTGTTTTTCCATTACGGGCGGGCACACTGTGTCCCCCTCTTATAGTGGAGTTGGTCTGGGAGCCCTCCTGCTTCACCTATCCGGCCGCGAATCTGCTAGAGGGTAATATAGGGCGCTGCGTGAGAGCACTAAAGGGATGCATGTCCTTTTGGGCCTCCCTCCCTCTATCAGTATTGGGCCGAGTAGCACTGTTGAAGATGATGGCTCTGCCACGATTGCTTTATTACTTCCGTACCCTACCGATATGGATCCCACAGCGGATCTTCAAAGAGTTGAGGATGATGGTCACTGACTTCCTTTGGGGACACTGACGACGTAGGGTGGCACTGAATACTCTGATCAGACCCAAACTCGAGGAGGGGATGGCGGTTCCCGATTTTGAATTATATTACCTAGCAGCTCAACTGCAGATATTAACACAAAACATCGCCAGAGAATTTAGGGGCCCGGACCACGATCGAGGGACCGGTATCCAGCGACACGTCTTGTCCTACATAATCATGCAACAGAAATTAGATTTGAGGGACCTCACAATGGAGGAAAGGACCCTCCGGTTGTGCTGGCACAGGAGTCTAAGAAGAGCGAGGACAGCCCGACCGTATGCGCCGGAGATACCACTGGGGATGCTGACGGCGCTGCCGCATGGGGGCGATTGGTCCCCGTTGTCGGAGTGGGAAGAGTTGGGCCTACAGATGGTGGGGGACTTATACATAGATGGGACGTTGGTCCCCTTTCAGACGTTGCAGGATCAGTTTGGTCTTCCATACGGGAATTACCTTTTGCATGCGGCAGTGGTTGCGGCGATGCAGAAGCACTGGAAGGGAGGGCTAGTGGAACCGGATACGACCATGGCCTGCCAATATTATTATTATTATTACATTTCTTATATAGCGCCAGAATCGACCCCCGAAGGGGTATCTCCGCGCTTGCCTTGGGAACCCGTCCTGGTTTTTCCTTGTGAGATAGCCCCTACAGGGCATCCACAAGGTGAAAGCCAGGCATCCCGCCGCGGGGGGCCATTGTGGAGATTAAGCAAGCTTAATGCCTAGAGTTGCAGAGTGTGAACCCATGATTAGGTCAGGCACCGAAGCGAGAATTATCGAGTCCGTGGACATTTGAGCTCAACACCCTGCCGCGTCGGGAATCGAACCCTGGTCCCGGGTCTGACCTCTGCTTCAGGGTCTGCCTGCTCTAACCAGTGAGCCACACTTCTCCATATGTGGTGATGGCTGCAGGCACTTTTAAAGCGGTGACCTGCCTCCATACTAGAATGTTACATGAGGGACTGGAACCGCTGCAGGCGCTGAAGACGAGGTGGGAGGACAGCATAGGTAAGCCCATACCGGACACGGTCTGGGGCCATATTATGAAACGGACGTGGAAGGGTAGCAGGAATGCACGCTTCCAGCAGGTACACTTCTTCATTATACATAGGGCCTACCTGACCCCGGAGAGGATCAAGCGGTACTTTCGGGTGCAGGACGCAGTGTGCCCGAGGTGCTTGGCGCCTGAAGTTGAACTGGATCAGCTGTTGTGGGGATGCCCGAAATTAGGGACATACTGGCCTGAAGTGGGAAAACTCCTGAATGTGGTTACTAACAGGGAGGTGGAGTTTGACATGGCGGCATGTCTGCTGCTTTGGTTCCCTCACACGACAAAAACGAAAATCACAAGCAAATTTATTGACCTAGGACTCATATTGGCTCAGAGAGAGATTACCTGGCACTGGAAATCCAAGGAGGGCCCGTCAGTGAGGAGATGGATGAATGAGTTGTTGAAATGGTCCGGATGTGAAAGTGTGATTAGAATGCGACAGGCTACCAGAACTGACAATGATAAGAGTTTGGAGATGGCGAGGGCATGGGAACTGATAGTGCAAGCATTGCGTGACTACATGATAGAGGATGAAGAGTAGGCACATTCAGAGAATAGGGCTCCATGAGGCTTGAACGAACAAATGCAACACCCGACCAGTGGCGTGCTCCTTTATCAGTACAGAATGATTATGCCCACATCAGCAGCAGTTGGGGGGGGATGGTTGGAGGGGTGTTATTAGGTACCACAGTACTATCAAGAAGGATGCCTGCGGTTGGGACCTAAGGCTGGTTCTTACAGCAGTGGGATCCCCGGGCGGGGTACTGCAGGTTCCCGTGGTGCGATTATTGTCAGACCCTGGAGACGGCCACCATGGAAGGGTACTAGCAGGGACACGTTGAAGTGGGCGTTGGGGATACTGACATCGCCCCCACAGGGTGACTAGCTATACTTGACGGTAACTAGGGGGGAGGGAGTTTGGGGGGTAAAAAGCAGATACTGAATGGTGTTGCTAACCAGACACCTCTATAAGGTGGCCACCGTGACATTCTCTTTGCAGGAACGAATTGGGGCGCCGCCCGGCCTCCGGCATGTGGGCTGATTGGCTGTATACAACTCTATTGTTATTCCTATGCTTTGAGGTGTCATGAGTGTAATGGTTGACCTACTTCGAGGTCTTGTTTATAACTGCAATAAAAACAGATTTAAAAAAAAATGAGGGCAGAGAGAAAAGGCAACTTTAACTCCATTTGGCTAGAAATCAGGCTGTATCCTGCAATCTTCTCAATCAGAAGCACCATTGCGAAGGCCCTCCACCAGGATATTGTGGCAATGATTTGAAATTCGGCTGCACAAAAATGTACATTATGCGGCATTATTGCAGCCCTTTATTTTATTCGTAATCATTCCTTTTCAGCCTTGACTCAATGGAAGCTACTGTAGCAGACTGTAAGCATGGGCGGAAAATCAGTTACGCTCGCGGATTTTGCGGATTTTTGGGAAATTCGCAATCCGCGAGATTTGCGAATTTCCCGCAAAATCCGCAAATTCGCACGCAGCGGATTTTTTTTGCGGCTCGCGTCGTTGGTGATACAATTTTTGCGGCGCGCGGCATTTATCATCGTTTGCCGAGTTGTTTTTCTCGATATTTTGCGAGTGTTGCGCCATTTTGGATCTTGCTGTGTGATCCCGCGGGAATTTGGCGAGCGCGATTACGTCATCGCGGCTTGCCAACTTGCACAGCGAGAGTTTGTCAACGCGAGTACGGCGAGATCACGTCTCGCGGTACTTCGCAATTGCGAGATTTGAGATGCGGCGAGCAGCAACAATCTCACACAAGCGAAAATATAAAATTTGCAATTCTGCACAAGAAATCCACCAGCAAGCAGCATAAACCTTCTTGAAATGATGATTTTTATCTGAATAACTCCTTAGGTTGACATTTGCCTGCACTTTTTTAGCGAGGAGTCCATTTTGGGGAGGGGGGGAGGGGGGTGGGAGGAAGGAAGTGCCCCACAGTCTTCAACTTCCTGTTCCTGTCCAGCAGGCTCCTCCCAGTGCTTTGTCCAGCTCCTGGTCACTTTTCATTTGGATCTGGAGCTGGAAGGATTACTTTTTGTGGATGCTGCTGGATATTTGGATTTGAGGCCTTTTTGACTTTCTTTGGATCACTGTTGGATTAGAAATTTTACAAGTAAGTTTGTTTGGGGCATTACAGTTGCTGCAACTAAAATTTTGGAATTTTCGATTTTTGGGCTGTTTTGGGGCCTTTTGCCCAGGGGTACTCAGTGGTGGGTGGACTGAGTCTTTCTGTGGGTTGTCTTGAATTTAAACATCATGGAGGGCATGGATGGATTGGGATTGTGCTGATTTTTCAGTGATTTTCGTTTTTTGGGGCTGTACTTGTGGCCTTTTCACAAGGGGTATTTGAGTCTAGCATGGGCCTAGTCTTTCTGTGGGCTGTCTTGAACTTAAACATCATAGAGGGCATGGATGGATTGGGATTGTGCTGATTTTTCAGTGATTTTCGTTTTTTGGGGCTGTACTTGTGGCCTTTTCACCAGGGGTAGTTGAGTCTAGCATGGGCCTAGTCTTTCTGTGGGCTGTCTTGAACTTAAACATCATGGAGGGCATGGATGGAATGGGATTGTGCTGATTTTGCAGTGTTTTTCGATTTTTGGGGGTGTTCATGGGGAGGGACAGGCCATGTGGCTGGTGGCCATTTTGAGTGCTGCTACAGGCACTGGCCATGTGCTGGGAGAGGCAAGTGGCCATTTTGAATGCAGGCTTTGTTGTTAGGCCTGCAACCATTTTGCCTACTTTTCAACCTTTATGCCCAGGGGTAGTGAGTCTTGCATGGGCCTAGTCTTTCTGTGGGTTGTCTTGAATTTAAACATCATGGAGGGCATGGATGGATTGGGATTGTGCTGATTTTTCAGTGATTTTCGTTTTTTGGGGCTGTACTTGAGGCCTTTTCACCAGGGGTATTTGAGTCTAGCATGGGCCTAGTCTTTCTGTGGGCTGTCTTGAACTTAAACATCATGGAGGGCATGGATGGACTGGGATTGTGGTGATTTTGCAGTGTTTTTCGATTTTTGGGGGTGTTCATGGGGAGGGACAGGCCATGTGGCTGGTGGCCATTTTGAGTGCTGCTACAGGCACTGGCCATGTGCTGGGAGGCAAGTGGCCATTTTGAATGCAGGCTTTGTTGTTAGACCTGCAACCATTTTGCCTACTTTTCAACCTTTATGCCCAGGGGTAGTGAGTCTTGCATGGGCCTAGTCTTTCTGTGGGTTGTCTTGAATTTAAACATCATGGAGGGCATGGATGGATTGGGATTGTGCTGATTTTTCAGTGATTTTCGTTTTTTGGGGCTGTACTTGTGGCCTTTTCACCAGGGGTATTTGAGTCTAGCATGGGCCTAGTCTTTCTGTGGGCTGTCTTGAACTTAAACATCATGGAGGGCATGGATGGATTGGGATTGTGCTGATTTTTCAGTGATTTTCGTTTTTTGGGGCTGTACTTGTGGCATTTTCACCAGGGGTATTTGAGTCTAGCATGGGCCTAGTCTTTCTGTGGGCTGTCTTGAACTTAAACATCATGGAGGCCATGGATGGAATGGGATTGTGCTGATTTTGCAGTGTTTTTCGATTTTTGGGGGTGTTCATGGGGAGGGACAGGCCATGTGGCTGGTGGCCATTTTGAGTGCTGCTACAGGCACTGGCCATGTGCTGGGAGAGGCAAGTGGCCATTTTGAATGCAGGCTTTGTTGTTAGGCCTGCAACCATTTTGCCTACTTTTCAACCTTTATGCCCAGGGGTAGTGAGTCTTGCATGGGCCTAGTCTTTCTGTGGGTTGTCTTGAATTTAAACATCATGGAGGGCATGGATGGATTGGGATTGTGCTGATTTTTCAGTGATTTTCGTTTTTTGGGGCTGTACTTGTGGCCTTTTCACCAGGGGTATTTGAGTCTAGCATGGGCCTAGTCTTTCTGTGGGCTGTCTTGAACTTAAACATCATGGAGGGCATGGATGGATTGGGATTGTGCTGATTTTTCAGTGATTTTCGTTTTTTGGGGCTGTACTTGTGGCCTTTTCACCAGGGGTAGTTGAGTCTAGCATGGGCCTAGTCTTTCTGTGGGCTGTCTTGAACTTAAACATCATGGAGGGCATGGATGGAATGGGATTGTGCTGATTTTGCAGTGTTTTTCGATTTTTGGGGGTGTTCATGGGGAGGGACAGGCCATGTGGCTGGTGGCCATTTTGAGTGCTGCTACAGGCACTGGCCATGTGTTGGGAGAGGCAAGTGGCCATTTTGAATGCAGGCTTTGTTGTTAGGCCTGCAACCATTTTGCCTTCTTTTCAACCTTTATGCCCATGGGTAGTGAGTCTTGCATGGGCCTAGTCTTTCTGTGGGTTGTCTTGAATTTAAACATCATGGAGGGCATGGATGGATTGGGATTGTGCTGATTTTTCAGTGATTTTCATTTTTTGGGGCTGTACTTGTGGCCTTTTCACCAGGGGTATTTGAGTCTAGCATGGGCCTAGTCTTTCTGTGGGCTGTCTTGAACTTAAACATCATGGAGGGCATGGATGGATTGGGATTGTGCTGATTTTGCAGTGATTTTCGTTTTTTGGGGCTGTACTTGTGGCCTTTTCACCAGGGGTATTTGAGTCTAGCATGGGCCTAGTCTTTCTGTGGGCTGTCTTGAACTTAAACATCATGGAGGGCATGGATGGAATGGGATTGTGCTGATTTTGCAGTGTTTTTCGATTTTTGAGGGTGTTCATGAGGAGGGACAGGCCATGTGGCTGGTGGCCATTTTGAGTGCTGCTACAGGCACTGGCCATGTGCTGGGAGAGGCAAGTGGCCATTTTGAATGCAGGCTTTGTTGTTAGGCCTGCAACCATTTTGCCTACTTTTCAACCTTTATGCCCAGGGGTAGTGAGTCTTGCATGGGCCTAGTCTTTCTGTGGGTTGTCTTGAATTTAAACATCATGGAGGGCATGGATGGATTGGGATTGTGCTGATTTTTCAGTGATTTTCGTTTTTTGGGGCTGTACTTGTGGCCTTTTCACCAGGGGTATTTGAGTCTAGCATGGGCCTAGTCTTTCTGTGGGCTGTCTTCAACTTAAACATCATGGAGGGCATGGATGGATTGGGATTGTGCTGATTTTGCAGTGATTTTCGTTTTTTGGGGATGTACTTGTGGCCTTTTCACCAGGGGTATTTGAGTCTAGCATGGGCCTAGGCTTTCTGTGGGCTGTCTTGAACTTAAACATCATGGAGGGCATGGATGGATTGGGATTGGGCTGATTTTTCAGTGATTTTCGTTTTTTGGGGCTGTACTTGTAGCCTTTTCACCAGGGGTATTTGAGTCTAGCATGGGCCTAGTCTTTCTGTGGGCTGTCTTGAACTTAAACATCATGGAGGGCATGGATGGAATGGGATTGTGCTGATTTTGCAGTGTTTTTCGATTTTTGGGGGTGTTCATGGGGAGTGACAGGCCATGTGGCTGGTGGCCATTTTGAGTGCTGCTACAGGCACTGGCCATGTGCTGGGAGGCAAGTGGCCATTTTGAATGCAGGCTTTGTTGTTAGGCCTGCAACCATTTTGCCTACTTTTCAACCTTTATGCCCAGGGGTAGTGAGTCTTGCATGGGCCTAGTCTTTCTGTGGGTTGTCTTGAATTTAAACATCATGGAGGGCATGGATGGATTGGGATTGTGCTGATTTTTCAGTGATTTTCGTTTTTTGGGGCTGTACTTGTGGCCTTTTCACCAGGGGTATTTGAGTCTAGCATGGGCCTAGTCTTTCTGTGGGCTGTCTTGAACTTAAACATCATGGAGGGCATGGATGGAATGGGATTGTGCTGATTTTTCTGTTTTTTTCCCGATTTTTTTTGTGGTGTATAACTGAACTGATGTTCCTCTGTCTTCCATTGTTTTTAGGTGCACAAGACTCAAGAGAACCACCAGTGCCAGGAAGAAGTCCTGCAGCGGTGTGTGTGTGCAGCATAACGTCACGCGACGTCACGTCTGGCCTCAGACAACTCTACAATTCGTGCAACTGCGGCCTGCTGTCTGACCTGCTCTGAAGAAGATGGCCCCAAAAAAAGTTCTCCGTAGCTCCTCTAGCAAGAAAGTTGCTAGTAAGGAGCAGAAGAAGCAAGTTACCAAGGAGGCTGGTGTGCCAACCGCCACGTTTTTTGGGAGCAAAAAAAAAAGTACGCCTGCAGCAGCAGCAGGATCTGCTGGGGACCAAGCTGGGAGCAGCACCCCTGCTCCATTGGGTTCAGTGCCTCCACCACCACGCCAACTTAAGTCAAAGCCCTTGAGTGCTTCAGAGGCAGTCAGTGTACTTCTCTAATCACCATCGACCAGTGATGTTGGCTCATCGCAAGAAAGTAGCAGCAATGTCCCTGAATCAACACAGGTTGTTGTAACTCATCTGACAAGTGTTGAACAACCACAGCCGCAACAACAACACCATGTGCAAGTACACGCCCAAGTACATGTGGAAGGAGAGGCAGCACAAGGAGATGCGCAAGCAGAGGTGCATGGAGGGTCACAAGTGCCCACAATAGTTGTTCCTCCCGAAGTAGGGGCACATCAGGAAATCGACAATCAAGCCGAGGTATCATTGGAAGCCACTCCTCCTGATGATCATTCATTGTCTTCCACATCCCTAGCAAGGAAAAGATCAAGGGGGGTGTCTACATCTTCTTCAAGCCCACCTCCTTCTGATGCAAGTGATCCGTCTTGGGAACCACCACTGCGGTCTGACAGTGAGGCACACCATGATCTGACAAAGGTACCTAAGCGTAAAAGGAAGGTCGTCGAAAAACTCATAGCTATGGATTGTGATGAGGCTCAACAAGAAGTGACAGATACTGCTAGTGATGAAGCCTCTCACGATGACGACGAGCCAGTCATCACAAAGGTCACTGCAGCCCCACCGGGCATGCAGCAAAGAGGCATTTTGACCCTATCCCGAGAAGCTGCTGAGCGTGATGATGATGTCGACGAGGAGGCAATGGAAGTGGAAACACAACAATCATTAGATTTGGAGTTAAGTAGTACACCAACACCTACCGCTTCCATATTTCTTCCTCGCAAGAAGGTACCCACCTCCGCCTCAATTCGTGGTGGTGAAAGTGCAAAACGTACTGAAGTTCGGCAATCCACATCCTCCACTTCATCTGGCATTAGCAGCAGGACCACCACCACCAGTATCGCCGCCTTCTCCGGCCCCCAAAGACATTTCAAGTCTCCAGTTTGGGACTTCTTTAGTGTTTGCCCAAAAATGGAAAACGTAGCCATTTGTAGCATTTGTAAGCTTCGAGTTAGTCGTGGTAAGCTTGGTTCTAACTATGGTACCGGAGGCCAGAGAGGTCATCTTGAGAGAGCGCACCCTGTCCAATGGTTTCCGCACCTAGAGGTGGTCAAGAAAGCCGGAATTGCACGTAATGAAAACGTTGATTTTTCATCTGATGATGACGAGGAGGAAGAAGACGATTCAAACACTTCACTTACACCCAGTACCCCTGTCAGCAGAACACCCCATGTGAGGCACACTAAGAGTGTGGGAGAGAGTGAGACATCAATGCGGAAAAGTTCATCAGCGAGCGTAACTGGGTCGAAGATATCATCATCATCCCGCAAATCCTTGGTCCAGGGCAACATTAAAAAGATGTTGTTTACAGAAGCGCAATATGAACGCAACCACCCACTGACGCGTCTGTATAACACTAAGCTGGCTAAAATGCTAGCTCTGGACCTTCTCCCTTTTTCTTTTGTAGAAGGGGTTGGTTTTCTAGAATTAGTGGCAGCACTCTGCCCTAAATGGAAGGTTCCTAGCCAGGTTCTATTTTGCCCGAGTTGCGGTTACAGCACTACATGAAGATGTTCTGAAGGTGATTGGGGCAGCTTTGCAGAAGAGTGCTGTTCACACTATACATATGACAACAGACATGTGGACCAGTGGCGCAGGCGCTGATTACATGTGCATCACTGCACACTGGGTCTCTTTTTCAGGGGCTAAAGCAAAGCTAAACACAGGTGTTGACACGGACATTGTTTTTAAAGCTGCTCGGAAACATGCAACACTAGCCATGTTTGGTTTGGAGAAACGTCACACAGCAGAAAACATTTTGGATGTCTTTAACACAAAGGTCCTTAACTGGCTGTCCCCACTAAAACGCCAGGTTGGTTATGTTTCCACGGACAATGGCGCCAATATAGTTAAGGCCATGAGGGACGGTAACTATTTCAGAGTGCCGTGTTTGGCGCACTGTATAAACCTGGTTGTCCAAAAATTCTTGGGTAATAAAGGCAGTGCAGCGTACAGCGTATTGGACACCTGCCGCAAAATGTGCAAGCATTTCAGCCATTCTTTTAAGGCCCGGAAGCAGCTGAGGAGCCTGCTATATCAACGTAAAATGCCAGTGAAAGCACTCATCCAGGAGGTGGTAACACGTTGGAACTCAACCTTCTACATGCTTGAGCGTCTGTATGAGCAGTATACGGAACTCGATCAATATTTCCTTACAGAGGGTACAGAGGAGCTGAGGATGGGTGCGGCGCAATGGAACATAGTTCAAAGCCTGACACGCATGCTTCGTCCTTTTGAGTTCTTCACGCGTGCAGTCAGCAAGGAGGACTGTAATTTGGGAAAAGCTATCCCATTGTTGTACATGCTGGAGGACCAACTGAAGGAGGTGTGCTCTGTGTTTGAAAAAGATGTTAAAAAACTAAGACTCTTTTCTTCTGGCTGAGAAATTATTAGAGCTCCTACAAAGTGATGAACGCCTTAAGAAGATCCACTCAGAAGAGCATTACATTTGAGCTACTATTCTGGATCCACGCTACAAAAAGGCGCTGGCAGGCCAAGCATTCTTTCCTTTTGATGATGAACATGTTCCAAAGTACAAACATTGGCTAGCCTTGTCAGCCAAGAGGTTTGAAAGAGAACGGTGTTAGGATGCGGGCTAGTCCCTTTTTTGTGACCATGCTTTTACATCACATGACCGGGGAGTGGTTACAAAAACTAGTCCTACCTTAGGCTCAGTGCTCGATATTGCCAGTGTTTAGATTCCCTTCCTGGTTGTTGGTTGCAGAAACGTGCTGAGCAGAGCCTCCTCTCTGCTCCCCTAATCCTTTGTAGTTTACCCTTCCCCTCTCACGGGCTCGTGTAGAGGCTTTTTCCCTTTCGTATCCTGATCCTGCCTTGCTTTTGACCCGTTTTTTGTGTTGCGTGTTGTCTGTCTTTAGAGTGTTAGAGGTATCCAGGTAATTTTCCCCTTGTTGTCTTCCCTTGTTTTCTGTTGTGTCAGCACCTTGTGTGTGCAGTTATTGAGGGTTCGGGGGCTCCCGTTCTCTACAGCGTGTTTACTACGCTGAAGTGCTGAGGGACGCTGCAAGCGCGAGCGCGTCTCTGTTTTGCAGGCGGTTCGCCTCTTTGTGAGCGGTAGTGACGTTTCGGGTCACTCCGCTGCTGTTTGTTTTAGGAAACGCGCTGATATTGTAAGCGCTACGGAAGGCTCCCCTTTCTTAGTCTTTCCTTGTTCCGTTTAGTTTACACAGGGTTTTTTTGGTAAAGGCTGCTTTTTAAGCCCACCTTTTTCCCCTCAGTATTGTTTTTTCGGTACGAGGACCTTCCGTTAATCGGCCCCTTCCCCTGCTGCCCAGTATCCCAGAGCAGCTACAGGAGTACTTATTGATTGCAGTTGCAAGACTCCATCTCTTTACAAGGCAGAGCCTGCATGTGCAACAGGTGAGCAGGGCTGTGGGTTTGTGAAAGCGTGGTTACAGGGGGTTTGAAAACGGGGTGTACAGGGTACATAAATGGTGTTGTTCTGTCCTGCTTATACCTAGGTGCAGAAGTGTAAAGATCAAGGAGGCCGGGTCCCGGTACCAACAAGGGTGTAAGACTTGGTGTCTTTTCAACCTACCACCCTCTTTTCAGGTCTACCGGTGCACCCTTAGAGTTTAACCTGAGGGTGTCCTGTGGGCCGGGGAAGGGGATTGGTGCATGCTACGTTCCTGCAGTGCTTGGGCCTCGTGGAATCTGACAGAATATCGAGCCCACGTTAATATAGCACTGCCCGGACGAGCATGGATGATGAGGGTGGAAATACAGGAGGGCCCTCAATGCAGGATATTATGGGGGCGGTTCACACCCTACAGGCACAAGTGCAAGAGTTACAACAGGAGAATGTGGGGTTGAAACAGGAGTTAGTGGCGGTAAGGGCTAGAGAACAGTCACAGCATAGGGGACCTACTCCCGTGATCCAGCCAGCCACTTTTCAGTACTCAGTAGGAGGTGCAGGAGCAAGTACGGCAAGCAGTAGTTCACCCATAGCAGTGACAGTTTCAACTCCTGTAGCAGTACCCTTAGCCCCCCCAGAGAGATTCTCAGGAGAGAGTGAGAAGTTTGGTACTTTTATGAACCAGTGCCAGCTCCACTTTATGTGTAGAACAAACGCCTTTCCTGATGATTCCGCGAAAGTTGCATTCATATTGTCGTACCTGGCTGGTAACGCGGCCCAATGGGCTATTCCACTAGTGGAAAACAATGACCGTGTGCTGTATAATTATTTGGCGTTCAAAGACTTGATGCGTAGCCTATTCGCCAAACACGCATTCATGCAGGCTAGTGACGCAGAATTGTTGAAATTACGGCAGGGCAGGCAGGACCTGTTGTCTTACATAGCTAACTTCAATCGATTGGTGTCTGAGACGCATTGGCCTACCGAGAAGAGAACATCATTATTTTATCAGGGTTTATGCGAGGAGTTGAAGGATATTGTGTCACAGGTAGTAGATCCGCCTGAGGATTGTGCGGCTTTCATCGATTTGGTGGTGAAATTGAATCACAGGGTGACGGAAAGGCGAGGAGAACGTAGTCGGTTGCAATATTCACGGGGTGGTTATATGAAACCTGAGGTAAAACCGCCAGGAGAGAGTAAGACCGTTCCCGAACCCATGGAGATTGGTGGAGTACGGGGTCCTTTGACTCCAGAGGAAAAGAAAAGAAGGAGAGAGAAGAACTTGTGTCTGTACTGCGGGCAGGGGGGACACTTTGCACATGACTGTCCAGTAAAGCCCTCTGGTGTGGGGTTTGGAAAAAAGGTGGCATGCATACAAGTGGAGAAAAAAGCTGATAGAGAAAGAAAGGCACAGTATGAAGTGGTAGGGGCGATAGATCAGGCTCCCAGACATTTCGTGATTACTGCTCACTTGTTGTTATCAGCACAGAACCGAGTCCCGGTGTCGGTATTACTTGATTCCGGGGCCACTGGGAACTTCATGGATATTTCGATGGCAGACAAACTGATGGTTCCGTGTCACTTAAAGGAACAACCAGAGCCTGTGAGAGCCATCGATGGGACTGAGTTGACGTCGGGGTGTATCACCCGACAGACGGAACCTTTAGGGTTATTGTGTGATAATGGGCACGTAGAATCCGTGGTCTTTGATTTGATTGACGCACCTTCCTTTGGCGTGGTACTGGGAGTCCCGTGGTTACAAACACATAACCCCAGGATCGACTGGGCGCAGAGACTGGTCACCTTGGATTCGGTTCACTGTTTAAAGAATTGTTATGTCGTGGCGGCAGAGCAGATTGATCCCTTGTCCTGTGCGGTGACGGAAACGGGTAGGATTCCTCCACAGTATTCCGCCTACAAAGATGTGTTTGATAAAGGATGTGCCCAAGGTCTCCCTCCACACAGGCCTTATGATTGTAAGATCGACCTAATACCAGGGGCCCCTTTACCATGCAGTAGGGTTTATGCTCTTTCTGAGCCTGAGGAGGTTCATCTGAAGACATATATAGATGAGATGTTGTCAATGGGTTACATACGTCCTTCTTCCTCGCCTGTGTCATCGGCAATCTTTTTTATACCCAAGAAGGAAGGGTCTTTGAGGGCTTGTGTGGATTATCGCACATTGAATTCTGCCACAGTAAAGAATCGATACCCTCTTCCGCTCATCTCCGTGTTACTGGACCAGCTCCGCAAGGCTACCATCTTCACGAAGCTGGACTTGCGGGGCGCATACCATCTTATAAGGGTTCGGCCAGGGGATGAGTGGAAGACGGCTTTTAAAACTAAGTATGGATTATTTGAATACACCGTAATGCCCTTCGGGTTGTGCAATGCGCCGGCGGCGTTTCAATTCTTCATAAATGAAGTACTTGGTAGATACCTGGACCAAACCGTCATAGTGTACTTGGATGATATCCTCATTTATTCGGAGAAAGGGCATGATCATACTGAGCATGTGTTGCAAGTATTGCAGACGTTACAGGAACATCAGTTGTACGCTAAGTTGGAGAAGTGTCAGTTTGGAGCTTCTGAAGTGGAGTTCTTGGGGTTTGTCATCTCTGCTGCAGGCATTCGTATGGATCCCAAAATGATTCAGGCTATTGAGACCTGGCCAGTGCCCACGAATGTGAAACAGATACAGGTGCTTCTTGGATTCGCTAATTTCTATCGGCGGTTTATCCTGCATTTCTCTGATATAGTGGCCCCAATGACTCGCCTCCTGAGAAAGGGTGTCCCTTTTGAGTGGACCAGTGAGACTGAAGACGCCTTTCGTATGTTGCTTAAACAGTTTGTGTCTGCCCCGGTGTTGGTGCATCCAGATCCTGCCCTGCCGTATTACGTAGAAACAGATGCTTCCTTGTGTGCTGTAGGAGGTGTATTGTCACAAAGAGATGAGGCCACAGGTCATATGCATCCGATTGCGTTCTTTTCCAAAACTTTACTGCCAGCCGAACGCAATTATACGGTGGCAGAGAGAGAACTTCTGGCGGTGAAACTGGCGTTTGAGGAATGGAGGCATTACTTGTGGGGTGCTCGTCACGTGATCACCATCTACACTGACCATAAGAATCTTGAATTCTTTCGTTCAGCCAGAGCATTAACACCACGTCAGATGAGATGGGTTCTATTCTTTAATGAATATGACTTCATTATAACCTATAGACCTGCAGCTCAACAGGTGAAATCCGATGCGCTTTCCCGTATACATGTGGAGGCAAGAGATGAAGGTACTTCATGTACGAGTAGGGCTATGATCGCCAGCGAGAGAATAATAGGGGCAGTGACAGGGGATGATTTTCCTGCTCTAGTGAAAGACCGATTAAGTCAATTGGATCTGGCCCCTTGGTTAGTCCTACCCGAGGTGGTGTTACAAGACGGACTGTTGTATAAGGATGACAGGTTGTTTATTCCCCCTGGGTTGAGGGAAGAGGTGTTGGAGTGGTGTCATTCTTCCGCCCTGGCAGCACATCCAGGAGTGAGAAAGACCAAGGATTTGTGTATGAGGTGGTTTTGGTGGGAGTCCATGTCAAGGGATGTTCAGGGGTATGTCGGGGCATGTCCGGTGTGTGCGACTAGTAAACCTACGCATTGTAAACCCTCAGGACTGTTACAGCCTTTGCCTGTTCCACCTGGTCCGTGGCATTCTTTGAGCATGGATTTTGTAACTGATCTACCTACCGCCGCAGGCTTCACCGCCGTGTTGGTGGTGGTAGATTTATTCACCAAGATGGCCCACTTCGTGCCATTTCCCAAACTTCCTACCGCAAAGGAGATGGCGGTGGTGTTCATGTCATCAATTGTGCGTTTACATGGGTTGCCGGAGGTGATTATATCTGATAGAGGGGCACAGTTTGTTTCGCACTTTTGGACTGAGTTGTGTGGGGTGTTGAAGACCAAGATCAGTCTGTCCTCGGCGTACCATCCTCAGTCGGATGGTCAGACTGAGCGCACTAATCAGACGATGGAGCAATACTTGCGGTGTCTGATTGCGTCCTTGTCTTGTGATTGGGTAACGGCACTACCCATCGCGGAGTTCGCCTATAACAACAGTGTGCATTCCGCCTTGGGTATGACACCTTTTTAACCTTTTTATTGTTCCTTGGGATACCATCCGAGGGCGATGGCTATACAGCCCACGGGACGCGTGCCAGCCATCGACGACGTATGTAAGCATTTGGGAGACATCTGGGTGTTGGCCAGAAAGAGCCTGTTAGAAGCAAAGGATGCCATGAAGAAGCAGGCAGACAAACATCGATTCCCTGCCCCAGCTTACAAGGTAGGGGATCAGGTATGGCTGTCGTCCCGTAACTTGAGATTGTCGGGACCTCGTAAGTTGCAGCCTAGGTTTGTGGGCCCATATCCCATTCTCCAGGTAATCAATCCTGTAGCGATGAAGCTCAAGTTACCTCAGGAGTATAGTGTACACCCTGTTTTTCACACCTCCCTGCTCAAGCCCTATGTGCCGACAGACCAGGTGTTGCCACCCCCTCCTTCGGTCCTGGTAGATGGCCAAGAGGAATACGAGGTCCAGGCTATACTTGATTCCAAGAGGGTCCGGGGCCGTCTTTTCTACTTGGTAGATTGGAAGGGGTATACGAAAGAGGATAGGACGTGGGAGCCGGCAGGGGGGGTTCATGCTCCACGGTTGGTTAGGCTATTCCATAGATCACATCCCTCCAAGCCTAGACCGGTGGGGAGGATTGTTGGGGGGGGGTACTGTTAGGATGCGGGCTAGTCCCTTTTTTGAGACCATGCTTTTACATCACATGACCGGGGAGTGGTTACAAAAACTAGTCCTACCTTAGGCTCAGTGCTCGATATTGCCAGTGTTTAGATTCCCTTCCTGGTTGTTGGTTGCAGAAACGTGCTGAGCAGAGCCTCCTCTCTGCTCCCCTAATCCTTTGTAGTTTACCCTTCCCCTCTCACGGGCTCGTGTAGAGGCTTTTTCCCTTTCGTATCCTGATCCTGCCTTGCTTTTGACCCGTTTTTTGTGTTGCGTGTTGTCTGTCTTTAGAGTGTTAGAGGTATCCAGGTAATTTTCCCCTTGTTGTCTTCCCTTGTTTTCTGTTGTGTCAGCACCTTGTGTGTGCAGTTATTGAGGGTTCGGGGGCTCCCGTTCTCTACAGCGTGTTTACTACGCTGAAGTGCTGAGGGACGCTGCAAGCGCGAGCGCGTCTCTGTTTTGCAGGCGGTTCGCCTCTTTGTGAGCGGTAGTGACGTTTCGGGTCACTCCGCTGCTGTTTGTTTTAGGAAACGCGCTGATATTGTAAGCGCTACGGAAGGCTCCCCTTTCTTAGTCTTTCCTTGTTCCGTTTAGTTTACACGGGGTTTTTTTGGTAAAGGCTGCTTTTTAAGCCCACCTTTTTCCCCTCAGTATTGTTTTTTCGGTACGAGGACCTTCCGTTAATCGGCCCCTTCCCCTGCTGCCCAGTATCCCAGAGCAGCTACAGGAGTACTTATTGATTGCAGTTGCAAGACTCCATCTCTTTACAAGGCAGAGCCTGCATGTGCAACAGGTGAGCAGGGCTGTGGGTTTGTGAAAGCGTGGTTACAGGGGGTTTGAAAACGGGGTGTACAGGGTACATAAATGGTGTTGTTCTGTCCTGCTTATACCTAGGTGCAGAAGTGTAAAGATCAAGGAGGCCGGGTCCCGGTACCAACAAGGGTGTAAGACTTGGTGTCTTTTCAACCTACCACCCTCTTTTCAGGTCTACCGGTGCACCCTTAGAGTTTAACCTGAGGGTGTCCTGTGGGCCGGGGAAGGGGATTGGTGCATGCTACGTTCCTGCAGTGCTTGGGCCTCGTGGAATCTGACAAACGGCTGGAAATTGAAGGAAATGGCAGTACATCAGCAGGCCATCCCCAGTCAAAACAATCCACTTCTGCACCTGTGGCTGTGGCACAAGTGACCTCTCAGCCGTTAAAGACACCGGCAACCGGATCATCTGCACGAGACACAACAGAAACATTGGAGGCTGAAGAGGATTGGCTAGCTCTGCGTGGGTTTGGTTCTCAAAAGGTCAGAGGCACAGCAAGAGCTAAGCAAAGTGGAGGAACCTTGGATGAGGAGGACCTTGAGTCGATGGTGAAGGACTATCTGAATGACTCAACAGAGGTCTATGTTAATTCTGACCCATTGGCGTTTTGGCATGGGAAAAAGAATTGTGGCCACAGCTCACCATCCTGGCTTTAAACTACTTGTCTTGCCCACTCGCAAGCGTGTCTTCTGAACGCGTTTTCAGTGCTGCTGGTGGCATTGTAACTCCCAAACGGAGCCGCCTCTCGCCCAAAAATGTGGAGAGGTTAACAATGATCAAGATGAATCAGCACCTCATGCCACCAGATTTCAGAGTACGAGAAAGCGTGCCGGATGAAGAGGAGGTGGCCAGCAACATAGATGAGGGAATTTCTACTCTGTCAGGTGACACTGAGCTCACCCTGCCTGAATTCGCAGAGTATGATGACGAAGCCTTATTCTCATTCCTGGACCGTGATACCGAGCCCTGAAAATGAGGCAACGAATCAATAACTTTCTTTTTCGTCCTTATTCACTTTTATTCCTGTGTGTCTGTCTTTATTTCTTGTGCACAGTTAATATATTTCAAACTTTAATCAGATAATCACAAAAACAAGCCCATCAGCAGAACTGTCTTCACTGGTTTGCTAATTGATTTGAAGTTGCCGCAGTCTGCATTCCTCAGGTTCACAAGTTCAGAAGAACATGCTCCTCTATCCTCCTCCTCCAGACTCCTATTTCCATCAAACCAGAGGGCTGGTTTACGCCCAATGAAGAAAGACTCAGCACTTGTGGGGGTGTTGTTGTACCTCTTTGCAGGTGAGTTGACGGCTCTGGGACCATTGTTGGGAAGCTCTAATACCGGATAAAAGTGGTTTGGACCAAATCCCAGGCGGAAATTTTTTTGTGTTTTTGATGACTTGCTTGCCTTTGAGGTGCTCTTAGGGGGGGTTCCGTCTGTTTGTGGGTGAGTTTCGTGGTCTGGGAGCACTGCTGGGACACTCTAATATTGATTGCATTTGCTTTTCAGGAAATCCGTCGTGGCAACCCCGACTTATGGCCTAGCTACGCAGCGCGTTTGGACCGAAGGCCAAGAAATATTGCAAGTATGAGATTTTGCTTTTGGCCTGTTTGGGGGTGTTATGCTTCTTGGCTGGTGGGTTGGCGGGTCTTGGGGCATTCCTGGGAAGGTCTAATACCGGGTAGAAGTGGTTGGGACAAAATCCAGGCCGTTTTTTTTTGGCTATTTCTGACATTTTGCTCAATGTAGCGTTTTTGGGGGCCTGTTTGGGGGGCTTCCTGGTGTTTGTGGGTGGGTTTCGGGGTCTGGGCGCACTGCTGGCTATATATACTTTACTTTGCAAGAGGTTTGAAGCAAATCCATGGTGGCAGAGGGTAGTTAGGGCCTAGCTGCAGAGCGCGCGCGGAGTGATTTGGGAAATTTGTGAAAAACGAAGTCCCCATTTTTGTACTTTTGCTCTTTGGCTGTTTGGGGGTCTTCTACTCGTTTTCTCCTGGGTTGACGGCTCTGGGGCCATTGCTGGGAAGCTCTAATACCGGATAAAAGTGGTTTGGACCAAATCCCAGGCGAAAATTTTTTTGTGTTTTTGATGACTTGCTTGCCTTTGAGGTGCTTTTAGGGGGGGTTTCGTCTGTTTGTGGGTGAGTTTCGTGGTCTGGGAGCACTGCTGGGACACTCTAATCTTGATTGCATTTGCTTTTCAGGAAATCCGTGGTGGCAACCCCGACTCATGTCCTAGCTACGCAGCGCGTTTGGACCGAAGGCCGAGAAATATTGCAAGTCTGAGATTTTGCTTTTGGCCTGTTTGGGGGTGTTATGCTTCTTGGCGGGTGGGTTGGCGGGTCTTGGGGCATTCCTGGGAAGGTCTAATACCGGGTAGAAGTGGTTGGGACAAAATCCAGGCCGATTTTTTTTTGGCTATTTCTGACATTTTGCTCAATGTAGCGTTTTTGTGGGCCTGTTTGGGGGGCTTCCTGGTGTTTGTGGGTGGGTTTCGGGGTCTGGGCGCACTGCTGGCTATATATACTTTACTTTGCAAGAGGTTTGAAGCAAATCCATGGTGGCAGAGGGGAGTTAGGGCCTAGCTGCACAGCGCGCGCGGAGTGATTTGGGAAATTTGTGAAAGTCCCCATTTTTGCACTTTTGCTCTTTGGCTGTTTGGGGGTCTTCTACTCGTTTTCTCCTGGGTTGACGGCTCTGGGGCCATTGCTGGGAAGCTCTAATACCGGATAAAAGTGGTTTGGACCAAATCCCAGGCGGAATTTTTTTTGTGTTTTTGATGACTTGCTTGCCTTTGAGGTGCTCTTGGGGGGGTTCCGTCTGTTTGTGGGTGAGTTTCGTGGTCTGGGAGCACTGCTGGGACACTCTAATCTTGATTGCATTTGCTTTTCAGGAAATCCGTTGTGGCAACCCCGACTTATGGCCTAGCTACGCAGCGCGTTTGGACCGAAGGCCGAGAAATATTGCAAGTATGAGATTTTGCTTTTGGCCTGTTTGGGGGTGTTATGCTTCTTGGCGGGTGGGTTGGCGGGTCTTGGGGCATTCCTGGGAAGTTCTAATACCGGGTAGAAGTGGTTGGGACAAAATCCTTGCGGAAAAGCCTTTTGGCACTTTTTGTAACTTAGGGTTCGTTAGGGTTAGCCCTAGCAGCAGGATTGCATGTGTTTCGGGGTGTTCTAGATTTTTGCAACTGAGTTCTGGGGTCTTAGAGCACTCGTGAGAATGTGTAATTTTGGTTGCAAGTCATTTGAAGAAAATCCATGGTGGGAAAGGGGGGATTTGGCATAGTTAAAGAAAGCCTTTGCCACTATTCTTAACTTAGGGTTCGTTAGGGTTAGCAGTATTTCTATTGCATGTGTTTGAGTGGGGGGGATTTCGAGTCTTGGAGCGATGCTGGCTATGGATACTTTTGCTTGGTTGCTTGCAAGTGGTTTGAATGCAATCCACGGTGGGTAAGGGGTAATTAGGAAGGGGGTACTTCGGCCTACTTTTACTTTCAAAGTAAGTTTTGTCACCAGTTTTCTGCTAGGCCTCGTTTTTTGAGATTTGATTGGGGGTCTTCTACATTTTTGCGACTGGCTTTAGTAAGGGTCTGGGTGGGAGCACTGCTAGGAAGATCTAATTTTGTTCTAAAACACAGTTTACAGTACACCTAGCTTGAGGGGAAAGATCCGCTACATTAATTTGCCCCTACTTATTTATCCTTCAAAAGGTGACTCAGACAGAGTACGCACTTTCAAAAATATTGTACTGTCTACTAGGAAAATCAAATTGTGACTTTTTGCACTCCACAGCCTACATACCTTATATTTATTTATCAGTGGTGTTGTAATATTATATCACTTCCTGTTTTTCGTTGAATAATTACAGGCCGGGTTTCAGTCTCTGCAATGGGGAAAAAAGGATGGAGTCAGGCTTCACATTAGCGAGCCACAATTCAGCATCAGGCAGGCAGTGGACAGGGTGTCTTCTGGTGACCAACATCGATGGACGAAGCGTCGGCTGCAATGGAGGAGTGCCACTAATAAGAGGATTTTTTTTCTGCAGGCAACTTACTTACCACTTCCAACAGGACAACTACAACAACATAGATACAGTATCCCTTGCCTTTTTCTCTGACTGTGACTGCATTTCTTGGATCTCTCTCTGCTTCTAAATTGATCCCTTAACACATCACTTAGTCCACTCCACTATCACATCTGCACCACACATAGTCATTTGTAATTGCTCCTACGTAATTCGCAAGTCGCAGCACGCCCCAGCCTGTAGAGGACTGGGATGGCCCCAATGATGAAGCATGTCACCAAGGGGCAACCCTTGTGAGTGAGGGGACACCTAGAAAAAAAGCAATTTCTCCTTTTCTATCTACTATACCTTCCAGACAAACCCTATTGAGTGTTGTTGTGAATGGATTTATAGTGACCAGCAAGGCTCTCTGGTATCTGGCTACAGAGACCTTATGTTGAATATAGTTATCAATAATTCCACACAGGCCCTGTACTGTCGCATTCTTTCTTCCACAGTTGTCGAAAGTACTACTTACTTTTCACTGACATGCATGCAGTAGTGCATGCACTTTCAAAGATTGATGGATAGGTCTGTACCCAAATAAATGTTTATGTTCAATTGTTTGTCTATGCTGTGCTTTTTTTACAGGGTGTCTTCTGGTGACCAACATCGATGGACGAAGCATCGGCTGCAATGGAGGAGTGCCGCTAATAAGAGGATTTTTTTTCTGCAGGCAACTTACTTACCACTTCCAACAGGACAACTACAACAACATAGATACAGTATCCCTTGCCTTTTTCTCTGACTGTGACTGCATTTCTTGGATCTCTCTGCTTCTAAATTGATCCCTTAACACATCACTTAGTCCACTCCACTATCACATCTGCACCACACATAGTCATTTGTAAGTGCTCCTACGTAATTCGCAAGTCGCAGCACGCCCCAGCCCGTAGAGGACTGGGATGGCCCCAATGATGAAGCATGTCACCAAGGGGCAACCCTGGTGAGTGAGGGGACACCTAGAAAAAAAGCAATTTCTCCTTTTCTATCTACTATACCTTCCAGACCAACCCCATTGAGTGTTGTTGTGAATGGATTTATAGTGACCAGCAAGGCTCTCTGGTATCTGGCTACAGAGACCTTATGTTGAATATAGTTATCAATAATTCCACACAGGCCCTATACTGTCGCATTCTTTCTTCCACAGTTGTCGAAAGTACTACTTACTTTTCACTGACATGCATGCAGTAGTGCATGCACTTTCAAAGATTGATGGATAGGTTTGTACCCAAAGATTTGTTTATGTTCACAATTGTTTGTCCATGCTGTGCTATTTTTTCTTGTCTCCCAAAACCCACCCGTACCCATCCATTTTTCAAACCCTAACCCTCTTCCCCCGGGCTGTGTGGTTTTGATTGATGTGTGACTAAATTACAGCAATAAATCCACACACTTGCTGGGAAGGATAAGGTGATAGCAACAGGCTGGTGAAGAAATCCGAGGATATATTCTTACTCTGCTTGACAAAGACCCATGGGTAATGTCAAAGAACTTCAACCGAATTAGTAGTTATACTTTACCATTTGTTAGGCTACAATGTGGCACTGATCTAGTGTACTTCTGTCACCTGCTATATTCTCTATTGTACCGTTGAATTGCTCAGGAGGACAAACCAGATTTAATTTCCTTTTTTTTCATAGGCATGCAACTGCCACTGTGTCACACCACTAGTACCACCGCTATGAGGAAATTTTATCCGACCAAGATTGCCAACCTTATTCGCTGTTTCCCGTGGAGCCAGCCCTGGGTGTAGCCCTACTTTCAAACACAAATTACAGGTAAGATAAGCGTTTGGTGGTTTGGGGGGATAATGGAGTATTAGTAGGAGAGACGAGAGACTGACGGTAGTACTACTAAAGTCCTAGGACTCTTGGATTCACTTCACTTACTCTGTGAGAGGTACTTAGTGTTGAAAACATTTGGGCATTTACACTTAAAGGAAGAAAATTGAACTAAACTTTCAGGAAAACAAAGTCACTGTTAAACCCCCACCCACCAGGCAAGCAGTAAGAAACGGGTATGCTCAGATAAAGTTTGAAAAAGTATATTTATATCCCTAACAAAATAATCTCCCGCAAGACCCTCCCTAACCCCAACGATTGTCCTTCAAAAGTCCCCAAAAACCCAACTCCCAATTCCCACCCCCCAAAAGTCTCTAAAAAAGGGGCAAGGGACACTATGGGTAGATGCTGTCTACTTTTTGGGCCAGCGCATCATGCTCCTGGCGGAGCAAGGCGTGCTCTATGCGGAGCCCCTCCAACACGTTTGAAAAGTGGTGGAGCTCCTGCTGGAGGCGGGACACCATCAGGGTACTGCGGCGCAGGCGTGCATTCACTGCCTTGCAGGTGCAACGGCTGTGAGAGGAAGCTGTTGTCCTTGCTACTCGGCGGTGGCGTTTGGCTTTGGCAGCCCGGCTCAGTCTGGGTGGACCACTGTGCTGGGTGGCAGCCCGTGGGGGCACGGGGGCCGATGCAGACGACGTTGTTGTTGTGGTCGACTGCACACTTTCTTCATCCTCCAGGGCCACCAGCCGCCGATATTCGGCCACAGTGGCAGCGATCCTCCGTTGCCGGGCCGCTCTAGCCAGCTCCTTCCTCCTTGTTCGTTTGGAAGGAGAATCTATATGAAGAAAGAAAGACATAGTCTGTAACCAATGCTCTTTAAGATTAACTCAATCATTCAGCAGAAATTTGTGTTGCAGTACAACTAGCAACTTGCAAGCGCATTACATAACTATTGAGGCCAGTATCTATCTAACCTCACACTTCTTCATCCTTGCTCTAACATTAGTGGGAGTTTAAGGAACAAATTCTACGAGCACTATGGACTTCCATTGGAGTCGACTATGAAAGTACACCAGTCTTATTCTTCTTCTTGTCTCTTGTTTAGGAAAATTGGTACGTTATCTTCTGCAAGCCGGCATAATGCCAGCGCAGTAAACTTGCACCCGAGAAAAAGAGACGCACGCCATGATGAGTGACCTAGACTTGCGTTGCGTTACTGTACCCGTCCAGTACATGCAGGTGGTGAAGCTCTTACTTTTCTATTACGGGTGGCACTGAGAATACTCTGTTACAACTCAAGGGCTACTGCTCAATTAATTTAACTTTCACCCTACAGTGGAAATGAGTACTAGAAATGGAAAATTGAAGAAGATAAATAATCGGATTATCTATCACTTCACATGGGATGTTTTTGCTTATATATGGGATGACTTTAGGTGCTTTGCTTTTTATTGAGTGACCAGTGATACATCCACACATGAATGACTGAGTACTACTAAACTTATTAAGAGAGGTAGGGAGTGGCCACCGTAATAACCGGATCTATGCTGTGCTTGCAATACAAACTACTGCTACTATTGATGGTAGTATTTGGACAAAATTAAAACTTCTTTTCCTTGCCTTTCCTACACTGGAACGGACGTGCGGGTGCAGTGTTACATGCTCTTCAAAGTTACACTTAGTTCATCCACTGACCGTCTACTCTCTCTAGATCATGGGTACTCACAAACTTTCTCTAAGGGGCTAAATTTACAGTGTAGTTTGTGGCCGAGGGCTGCACTGGTGGGGGCGGAGTCAGAGGGGGCGGGGCTAAAGCAAAACAAAAACTTGTGACCATGAGGTTGCACACAGGTCCCTGCAGCAGATGCCTTCATCCACTGAGCCACCAGACCCAGCATTTACATACATCTCTCTCACTCATGCTCTCCCTCCTGCCCTCCCTCTCCATCTCTCTCTCCCTCCTGCCCTCCCTCTCCCTCCCCCTCTGTCATCTCACTGTGTGTGTGTCTGTCTGTGTCAGCCTTCAGCCCGGGCTGAGACAGCTTCCTCAACGCGCACACACAGACAGCCACACCAAAGTACTTAACAGGTCTTTAAAAGACCATTAACATAATATTGAGGCTTTGTTTGTTGTAGCGCCCCTGCATCTGCACCCTGACAATCACTGTTTGCCCGGCCCCACAGAGCAGAGGCTTTGTTCTATTTCACCTCTTTGTGGCCCTGCACCTCCACTCTGCTCTGTGGGGGCCCGGGGAGCAGTGATTGTCTGCAAGGTCTGCACACCGCCAAGGAAGGCTTGCCTGGCCGCTACCGGCCCGCGGGCCGTACTATGAGTACCCCTGCTCTAGATTCACATATGCTATCTAAGAGTCAGATAGTAGCATGATCCAGGTATATGGACACATACAGTTTCTGTGTCACCCACCCAGGCTGTTGTCCTTCCACCAATCATTGCTTCATCATTCACCCAGCCATGCATCTCATATTCTTTCCTTCCCAGCCACGTCTTCAATCTCAATAAGTAAGGAATATATAAGAGCTTACCTCTGCCCGCCACCACCACCGTCTGAACTCTCACAGCCGGCACTGGAACCGCCACATCCTCCCCTGAGGAATTGCCCTCCGCCTCCGTGTCGAGCACCACCACCTCCGCGTTGGCCCCGCCACCAGATGTTCCACCTACAAAGTACATTTAAGAATGTTAGAATAAACCACTCACTAGTATTTGGTCAAGGAATGAAGACATGTGAAAACAATGTAATGCAGCACTTTTTGGCACAACTGATGAAGGCTGGCTTTTTAACACGCACCATTTTTTTCCACACAGACAGAAGATGGACTTCTAACAACAAGATCAAGTTGAAACAAGGTGAGAGCTCGGCTCGACCACAAGAAATTTCTTCAATTAATCGTCAGCACTAACCACTTTTACATTCTCAGTTAAACGTTTCTTTTTTTTATTTTGACTTCATTTTAATAAATGTGTTTACTTTTAATAAAGCTTTTAAACTTAGAGAGACTCTGTGTTTTTTGGTCCAGAGTGACTAGAGTGACTGAGCGAAAGGTTTTGCAATTTTTGCAAGCATAAGTCTGTGCCTCTGACACTTCTTGACTCTGACTCCGTTCTCTTCAGCTACGTTGGATAATAATCATCATTGGGGATCAATGATCGATGAATTCGGGAGGTAAATGACTGTGCCACACTATGTAGTCAGTCAGTAAGGACATTGGGGGTTCAAAGTCTGTTATCACAGAGGTATGTGGAAACTCTAACAGCGCCTATTATAATTGATAAGCAATGCACTATTTATTGTCCATAGTTCTGTTTCTGCAGAAGAATTGTCCGTGCCACTGTAGTGGTATGGATTGTTCTCCTATTCAAACCAAAAGGTAGTATCTTATTCTTTCTTGGTGGTCATTCACATTTTATAGTTGGGAATTTTCAAAGCAGATAGAACACTTCAAAAGACATTATGGACAATCCCAGAGAACTGCACTAAGTTGATAGAGCTATTGCTGACTAGAATGGGAGTTTCGCCAACCGTGCAATCTTAGTTAGCTACACAGACAGACTAATAAGAATAATCTAGTAATACCACAGGGAGTCATAGTAGAGGCAGGATAAGAATTTAGATACAGTCTACAAGAAGATCAAAGACGATTTTGAAAAAATCAAATGAGGAACGCTAGGAAAAATAGGTACTAGTCTAAAATGAAAACTTACTGGGGCCAGCAAAGGAGCCCTCACCTGCCCGATCCTGGCCCTGTTCAACAGCATCCGCCGCCTGCTGCTCCTGTGTCCTCCCCTCGCCCCTGGGGGGAGCTGACGTACAACATGAAAGAAAGAACAGAAAACATGGATGATTGTTGCTTGTCAATGTCAACCAAATCAAACATTTCAAAAGAACAATAACAAAATATTTCCGCGAAGTTATATTGATTAGGGTTAGTTTTCATTTATTTGCAGACCTGTGACTTCAAAAGTCAAGTAACTCACTAAACAAAGTACTGAAAGGTTCACCTAGGACTGGCAGGCAGCAGTCCGCAGGCAAGACGCAAAGTGACAGACAAACTCCATTGTGATTTCAGTCAGATCAGTGACAACACTAACAGTTGCCTGCTACATTACCAGTCATTTAAATAGTCAAACTATCAATCCACCGCCACTATTTTTCTTATTGTCAGGGGTACAAAGGAAGGGGCAGATTTAAGCCCCTTGCGGCTCTTTTGCTCCGTTCTTGCGTGACTTTTGTGACGCAGCAGCTAAACAAAAAAGGGCGCCATGGTGCGGCGTATAATATTATAACAACGTGACGCATTTGGGATATGCATCCCGTTATAAAGCCCTGCGCCATCAGGGGGCGTTCCGGCGCAAGGGAGGGGATTCCTGCGCTGGAACACATCCTAAAAGTGGCTGAGGGAAATCTACAAAATTTCAATCAGTCACCTTTAGGACAATGATGCGTCACACAAACCCTGCACCTGCTTGAAGCAGACGTACGGCTTGACCCAGCATTGGGGAGATAGGGTACCCCAGAGCATTGCTGGAGCTGCGCCATCGTTGCGACGCAACTCCAGCAGTAAAGCTTCGGTGACGTTTTGGGCCCATGGTGCGCCGCATTGCAAATACGGCGCACCATGTTTGGTGGTGGTAGCGGGCCGCACAATTAATGGCGCATCCCTGCTACTTTGCAGGGATGCGACGGTAATTGCAATTCTGCCCCTTAGGGGCATACTTACTTACGCGTTCTGGCGCATCTCCAGAGATGCGCCAGATCAAATGCGTCACGCAAAACTACCCTTGCGACACGGCAGATGCGCCTCATTTACAATGCGGCGCGCCCTGGCACAAGGGTAGGCACTTGCGTGACGCATCTCGTCACGTAAGAGCGGCGCATTGCTGGAGTCACGTCGCCAACGCAATGCAACTCCAGTAATGCTCAGGGCCACCCAATACTTAACATGCTGTGTCAGTCCTTTCGCCTGCTTCAAGCAGGCATAAGGAATTGAATTGACGTAGCAGCGTCGCAGAAGTGCCTGCGTTAAATCTTGTAGATTTCACGCAGGCAATTTTGCGAGGCGCACAGCCGCCGGACCGCCCACCATGCGTACTAGGAACGCACCCATTGTGGTGCAGGCCCATGGCTTTATAACGTGACGCATCTCCCTAGATGCGTCATGCTGTAAATGACTCGCAGGGATGCGGCACGTTTACGCCTCTGTTGCGTCACGCAAGGCAACGTAAACGTGGCGCAAGGGGCTTGTAAATGTAATCTGCCCCCTAGTGTCTAGCATTACGCAGTTCTGTAAAGTACACTCATACATAATAGTTACTCAGGCCAATGAGACCACAAAATAGAAAACAAATAAGCATAGTAGCAACGGCACTGAGAAGGAGAGCAGTGCACCTGAAATGCACAGAAGATTTTGAAATATAATTTAAGTACAATGTAATCGTCATCAGCGGCATTATTGGCTTGCTCCATGTAAAAAACAAATATTTGCAATACAACAACACAGAGCAGGAGAAAACATCATAGTAGTGAGTGATGAAATGGCTACTACTACTCACCAAGCCTGGGGATCTCCAAGCCGAGCTGGTCCAGCAGGTCGCGCTCCCGGTCCAGGAGGTCCGTCCAGCGATGGGTGACCTGGCTGTAGGTGCGCTGGACGCCGTAGAGGTGGGATATGGCCCAGCACACCTTCTCCCACCGCTTCCGGCGCTCCCGCATGTTGTAGCCGCCGGCCGCGATCCTGCCGCCTCCCGCGATGGTCCTGGGCAGGCGGCGCTGGACGAAGTAGACCAGCACGCCCACTTCCTCCGGGCTGAAGATCTCCCGTCGCATCACCTGCTCCCCCCTCAATCGACCGCATGGTGTCCTGGCACGGGGTCCAGGACTCCTCCTCCCCGCCGCCACTGCCGCCCTCAAGTGCCTGGGCAGCTTCACGGCACCTGGCTTCACCATGGTCTGGGCAGGTAAGGTAGGAAGTAGAAAATTAAGAAGGAATAGGATAGGGAAGAAGAAAAGAAAAGAGTTTAAAAAAGTAGTTTAAAAGTAAAGAAAAATAGCAGAAAAGACAAAAATATACAGCTAGGAAAAGAGAGGGATAGATAAGAAGCAAAATCGTTAAAAAAAACTGAAAACAAGCAAAGGATGGCAAAGATAGCAAGAGGATTAAACACCATGCCCAGACACAGGAAATGAATGAAAAACAAGATGGCCGGCGCCCGTTCACGAGCGCGAAAGTAAGTTCGCGCGAGATTTCCCTCGCGATCTCGTGCGAACTTCTACTCGCAATGCGCTTACTGCGCGAGATTATACATAGAGGGCGGAAACAGAAATACGTCACGCAAACAAAATGGCCGCGCCCGTACTCGACCTTGGGGTAAATTCGCGTGTTGCGCTGCAAGCGGCTCGCGAATACTGGAAAAAAACTCGCGAAACAACAAGCCTCAAAAAAATAAAAAGCTCATTCGCACGAATTGGCGGCTTCTGCGGTCGGTTTCGCACGACGCCACGCCCCGCGAATAGCGCGAAAAAAACGAAAAACGATTTTTGCAAAAGCAAAAGCAATGAGCAGGTGCAAAAGGTCAACCTCATGATTTGTAACGATTCCCTGTTGGGCTTCCTGAGGGGGCCCTCCAGAATTCGGTTGCCTGCTTGCAACTATTGTGTGACCCTGCTCTGACCTTAACTGTATGCCACAAAGGTCCTGATTTACAGCTAAGGGAGCAGACAAGCAGGTGCCAGGCTGGAACTTCAAATTCAGTGACACAATAATTAGCCCCTAATTCATTATTGTCAGTTGGGGCAGGGCAGGTGTTGTTAATAAACTAACCCCAAATTAATTCATGTCAGTTCAAGCAGGGCAGGTAGGCTTGCTTTTCCCCCCCATCTTCTACAGTGATGATGAACCAGAGGGTGGCATTGATGTAACAGAGGGTGGCATGGGTCAAGGAGAGGGTGCCAGTGATGAAACAGAGGGTGCTGGGAGGCTGTGATGATGAACCAGACGTAGAAACAAAATAGTCGCGACCGTTGCGAGCCGACAAGTAAGTTCGCAATTGTGAACTAGTACCAAATCCTCGCGAACTGGTAGAAACACTTGCGAACACAAAAAAAAAATCAGCAAATTCGCGAGAATTCGCGGATTTTGCGGATTGCGAATTCGCAAATCCGCAAAATTCGCGAACGCGAGATTCGCAAAATTCGCCCATGCTTAGCAGACTGTCCATCTTAGATCCAGGAGGGCTCTTGCTTAATCCACACTAAACATGATTTCTCTTTCTTTGGCTTTTTTCTACAGCGCCCATAAGTCTTTGGGCATATACTGTGTTTATTACATTTCCATGCTGTACAGGGCCGCAGAGTACACGCTTACAGCTCTAATGTACTTTCAGTTCCCTCATATGCATCATGTGTCCAATATAGCTCTTAGTAGTCTAAAAAATGCACTTGGACGTAGGGGAGATAGGGTTATATAAGGTGCTTAAAGTGGGCTGGCGTTAATCAGTTTCCGTATACTTGTCAGGGAAGCGTGCCTTCATGAGGAAGACGCATAGTAACTTTAATGGTGGCCATATCTGTCACTTTTGAACACTGGCGATCTGTCCCGTTATTGGTTCCAGCCAAAGGAATCGGTGCCTTTTGACCCCTTCTTGCGGGAGTGCCTCCATGTAGGAGAGCTTGGTGTGAGGGTGGGCAGTGAGGCAGTCTTCAGAGGCTGGGGAGTCAAAATTGTGTTCAATTGTCAAATGGCATTGTTCTCCGCTTGGCACCTTCAGCCCTCCCTAATGTTTCCGTCTTACTGTGACTTGGAGGTTTGCATTTCCTGCTGTATGTATGGATATGAAAATTGGTGTTGGCTGAATCTGCAAACCAAGCTAAAGATGTCAGATTTTACATGAGCCCATATTGCAGCTCTGCAGACGAATCCCTGAAGCACACCCACTACCAGCTTTTTATTTTGCAATGATGTGCATGAAAGAAAACCAAAGCCCAGGGCCTACTAATTTACCTGCCAAAGGTCAAACAGAGGGAATGTTAGAGCTGGGAATCAACACGTTTAATTTCCAGTGTAACAGAAGAACTCACCTGCCTACCTTGGCCTCTCTTTGAAAACACTTGACCATCAAGCTAACCATACTCAGTTTTCCACCACTGACTAGCGTGTTTGAAAGAGAAACTTCAAACAGATGATGCCATTGGGAACGTTTCTCCACTGGCCATAGCTAAAAATGGTTTTACAAATAAAAACTGTGCTGTTCTGGAACACAAGTCATGCCTGCCTTGAAAAAGTGAATCTGATTTCTGTGGCCCCTGTGGAGCAAAGCGGTACAAAAGGGGGTGGTGATGGACGGAGCATCTGAACCAATCAAACACTCACACCCAGTCAACAGATCTGGGTTTAATCCATCACCGTTCTTTAGCCCACTCTGCCACCCCAGTTCAGACATGGCCATATGCAAATCAGTCTGACCCTGTGCCTCATGGGAGAAGTCCAGCCCGAACTGCCAAGCCATGCCTTCCCTGGACCGGAAACAAGCTTCTTAGGACCGGTTTCTGGCATTACAGCCGTCTTCAGCCAGGCTTGCTTGAATCCAGTGACAAAGTGAGCAAGGGACTCACGTCTGAGCATACCCTGCCAACTTATGGCAAACAAAGCTGTACAAAAGGGGGTGGTGATGGACGGAGCATCTGACCCAATCAAACACTCACACCCAGTCAACAGATCTGGGTTTATTCCATCACCGTTCTTTAGCCCACTCTGCCACCCCAATGGGCACCCTTAAAGGGCTCTTTGTCTGAGATCTTTTGTTCCTTGCCATAAGGGTGCAGTGGGTGTGAGGGGCCTAGTCAGGTGTAGAAGTGTGTTGTGAAGTTCAAAACAGGTCAGAAAATCCTCTTGAAGATGTTATTCTGTGAGGTACCCTACCTGAATAAAATGGTGAGGGACGGGTAACGTATTTTGTTCTCGATGTGACAAATTACATACTCTACTCCCAGACGGTCGACATGTTTCTCACCCTAAAATTGTCATACAATGATCAGTGGCAATTCATCAGGACTGTGAACAAAATATTATATTAACAACTATCTACAAGCACGTGGAAAAAGTTGCTAAGCTACCTACCACTGGTATTACCCTAGGGAGTGGCCTGCTAGGGAAATGAGGCAACCTGTAATAGAAAAAAACAATTACAAACACAACAGCCCTTATTGGTTTCAGTGTAACTCATGGGACGTTGTGCAAGAATTACTTAGTATTGATTTAAAAGACTGTGTTTCAACAGTTGTTTCACAAAGCTTAGTGATCACTTGAAAACCACAGCGTGACTTCCATATACGCAGTGAAACAGATAAACACCCTAGAGAGCGTGAATAAACTGCACCGAGTTAGTGAGTGTAGTATAAACTTACCTAAAGTAGTACAAAGTATGGCCTCATCTGGTGCAGCGGATTACATGTACACCCAAAAAGTGGTGTCTCTGCAGAGAATAAGGTTGGAAAAAATATATATAAGCAGAGATCAGCAGTCAAGATCATGTAGGCTCTGCACTGGTTTCAAATAAACGCTCGGTGGGAAGTGGCACTGCCTCGCTGCCAGTTTACAAGTGTATCGAAATGGTTTCATGAACAGCACGCTATGTTTGTGCGCAATGGTGCCCTTAATACCATGCCAACAGATACGGTAATGGAAGCGGGGTATCAGCGCTGCCTGCCCGCTTTTCGTAATATGAGGAACTGCAGGGCCAGCCGATTTCAATCCCCGCTCCCAGTCCAGACTGGTGGAATCAGTAGAGGACGCCCCTGGGCAAAAAAATGTGTGTGGCTGTAAGTTCCCACTGCGAGAACGCCTGTTAAACTCAGGGTTGCGATGTAAAAAAACACTTGTGTGTCACGAGTTCAGTCAAAACACCAACATACATCCAGGTGCTTACTGGTTCCTTGTATGGAACACATGAAACAACATACCCCGATCCGCCGCTCACAGGAAGGTATCGGAGCCTCGAAGTGAGCAGCCTTAAATATCCTACATTGCAAGAGAGGTCACGGGCATGGCTCTCATGGGGGTGTGGCCTCGTGAACAAACCGTGAAGAGGGGTGAAAGGCATGCTGTGGTGGTCAGAGTACATCGCACGACGGTCGCGCAATGTAATTCATTGTATGTTTCATGTGCATGTTGCGCATGTCTTTTATTGTTGTGTTTTAAATGTACACTCACGCGTGGTGGGTCCATTCAATGGAGGTTCCAACGATGTTTGCCAGTCACTGTTTGGCTTTCTATTGAAGGGACGCTTGGCGCTTGGGTGGAGTTTTTTACTAATAAACTCCTACTCGAAATATACTACGCTTTCCTGGATTTATTCCTGCTACACTTGGCGACGATCAGGGAAACTCCACCCACACCCATGCAAAAAGAATGAGCATTTCTCACTGATTTCGTCAACCCTTGCCGACGTTTATGATCCATAAATCCGGCTCCACCAAGGGATTCCTTCAGGAGTTCGCCGGTCGGATTTGAACTCTATAAGTAAGGGGTTTGCTCCAGATAAGGTACGTGGGAAATTGACTTTAAAACCTCCCATTGGCCAGCACTTACATTTCGAGTGCGTATTGGAAGCCGCTTATGCCTAATTATGAGAGACGAGGTCCTATTGGCCAGCATTAATCTTGTCCCTACCTGCATGTGACTCGTATCATAATAGTTCCGCCCTGTCTCCAGGGGATACATTATTGCCTGTGGGTGTAAATATTGATGACATCAAGCATAATTACCACTGTGCATCTTGGTTAACTACAGCGACACACACTCTTTATAACCTCTGGGTGCATCATTCGCCAACTATTTCACACGCTTTTTCATATTTTACAAACCACAGAGCGTCCCGTTGCTTATCAGCGATATGCATGCTCGAAATTTGCTTAAATCATCTGCCTATGAGCTCCGTTTTCAGCAGCGATAAGCACGCCTAATCATAACTGATTGGGGCATCATTTAAATAAAACCGTCAGTGTGCATCTCTTTTCTCCAGTGATACGCACGCTTGAAGCCCACTTTAACTATCTGCCTGTGCGTTTTGCTTTCACAGCAGCGATATGCACGCTTACTACAAATTGTTTATCTTGATTTTGTTTGTACTCATTCGTTATTGTCGTTATTATTTTAATGGCTAACGCAAAAGTGCAACAGATTACCCAACCCCCACCTTTCCTCAGTAAACCTGGTAGCCCTGAAATTATTTGGTCTGAATGGTTTAGGTTATTTGAGAACCATCTAGTTGCTATTGACACTGTAAACTATCCTCCTGCTAGAAAGTTTGCATTACTTTTTGGATGTCTTGGCCAAGCTGCACAAATAATTTTCCATTGTATTGTTTCAATTCCTCCTCCTGCTTCACATGCTGGTGATGGACAATGGAACCTCTATTTGGAAGCAGTCGCTCAGTTAAAATAACTGTTCTCTGAAGAACCAAACATTAAGTTAGAGCGATATAATTTGTATTCAAGGAAACAAAAGGAAGAAGAGAAAATTGAGGAATACATATCTGCACTCAGGGTCCTGGCAATCACCTGTGATTTTGGCCCCTTATCTGATAACTACATCAGGGATCAATTTGTTTTCAATTGTGCCTCACGCAAAATTATGCAGAGGATTTTAGGATGCAAAAACTCTTCTCTATATGAGGTGATTGACTTGGCTTTAAGCCAAAAGAAACAGTTATTTGTTATAAATGCGGTTCTAGAAACCATATAGGGAATTCTCCTAATTGTCTAGCTATCAACAAAAGGTGTGCCATTTGTAAGAAAATGGGGCATTTTGAAGGGGTATGTAGAAATACTAAAAGATTAGTTAGTGTGAACTGTATTGATCCAGATGTTTATTCCTGTAGTAACTCTTTTAACAACATAGTTGTTACAGTTGATTGTATTGATGATAAGGATTCCATAAAAGGGCCTTTATGTTCTTCTAATATTGACAACAATCCTTTACAGGTGATGGCTGACTCTGGCTCCCCTTTTACTATCTTTAGAGACACTACCTTTTATGAGCTTTGGACCAGGAAAGTTGATCTCATCCAATCTGATGTAAACCCCAAGGCATTCGAGGAAAAGGATATAAACATGATTGTCTATTTCACTGGTTTGGTACAATGTCTTGGAAGAGAAACCATAACAAAAATGTATGTTGCAGAGAAATGGAAAAACATTATCGGCTGGAAGGATCTTGCTCGCATGGGCCTTTATTTAGTTCCTGGGGATTAGAATGCAATTAAAGTTGGGGCTCTTCCTGTATGCAACATTGAGTGTAGCATGTCTGATTCAGATTCTAAGGTATTAAAAGAAGTTATTGCAGTTTTTAAATCAGTTTTCTGCAACACTATAGGGTCAGTTAAGGGTTTTGAACTTTAAATCATACTTGTTCCTGGAGCCCAACCCATTACACACAAGGTTCGCTTTGTACCCTTGAGTGTAAGGAACGAATTGAAAGCCACATTGGAGAATTTATGTGATCAAGGTATCATAGAATCTACTAATTCTTCACAATTGGTCGCACCCATCGTAGTCGCACGCAAAAAGTCTGGCAAAATTAGGCTTTGTGCGGACTTGCGTGCTTCAAATAAAAACATTATTGTAGACTGCCACCCGCTCCCTAAGATTCATGAATTGTTAACAAATCTGGAGGGGGGTAAATGGTTCTCTCTAATCGACTTGAGATCGGCTTATCATCAGGTCCCTCTTTCTAAGGATTGACAAGAATTAACAACTTTTGTTACACCTTTTGGGGCGTACACATTTTTGCATCTCCCTATCGGCTTAGCATAGGCTGGGAGTGTTTTCCAGAAAATTATGGATTCACTTTTTTGGGAATTTAAAGGTGTGCAGGCCTATTTAGACAATATTTTGATTTATGCAAAATCATTCGAGGAGCATAACACGATCTTAAAACAAGAATTTGCAATTTTGATGTCTAAAAATATGTCCCTGCGTGATGACAAATGCAAATTTGCAGTTCAGGAGTTGGAATATTTGGGGCATACAGTCTCTAGTCAGGGGATTAAGCCAACATTTTTGGTCATTAGAGCAATTGAAGATGCCAAACATCCTATGGATAAAAAATCCTTACGGTCTCTCTTAGGATTGGCTGAACATTGTGCCAGGTTTGTTCCTTCATATGCTCAAGTGGCTGAACCTTTTGCGCATGCTATTAAGGAAGGGTAAGAGTTTTAGGTGGTCCCCTGATCTCGAAAATGTTTTCTGCCAAATTAAAAAATTGATTGTTTCCTCTGAAGCAATGCATGTTTTCAGAGATGATTGTACTTCCATTATAATGGTTGATGCTAGTATCTCTGGTCTTGGGGCAGTCCTGACTCAAAGGGTAGGTGGTTGCAAACAAACAGTGGCGTTCGCGTCCAGATCACTTAAGTCGTTTGAACAACGGTGTGTTACCATAGAAAGAGAAGCATTGGCATGCGTATGGGCTGTCCAAAAATGTTAAATGTACATTTGGGGTTGGAAGTTCAAACTTGGCACTGATCATTAACCTCTGATCTATATTTTCTATAAGGTTGGCACTTCTTGTTTATCAGCCAGACTAATGAGACTGGTATCTAATCTCCAAGAGTTTCATTTTACAGTATAGCATATTCAAGGAGGAAAGAATTTTCGGGCCGACGGTCTCTCCAGGTTGTATATGATGAAAGATGACGAGGAGGATATTGCACCTGATGATATCCAATGCGTTACAGTGGTGGATGCTGTTCGTGAGTATGATTCCGTTTTGTGGAATTTAGCTTGTGAGAAAGATGCTGTTTTTTAGAAGGTTATTGATTACTCTCTGAATTTTTGGCCTGCAACTAGTTGCTTAGTGGGGGATTTACGTGTTTTTTTCTCAGATTTCTGAAGAACTTTCAGTCATGAATGGTATTGTTTGTAGAGGTGATACATTTGTGCCCCCAGTTGGACTGCGATCTATAATTATTAATGAAGCACACCGGGGTCATTTGGGGGTTACAAAAACAATCATGAAAATAAAACAACACTACTGGTGGCCTTCTTTAGATACTCAAGTGAGGAAGGTCATTAATGATTGTCCTGAGTGTCTCCTTTCGGATAAGCATTGGCAGACCTTGAAGGTTCCTTTACACCCCACTGAATTGTCTCATACTCCTTGGGAAAAAGTTGGGGTAGATTTTTCTGTTCCATATTCTGTATTAGACCAAGATAAGAAATATGTTATCTTATTGATTGATTATTATTCTAAATGGAATTATCATGATGTTGGGGAAAATCCCAATACTGATTCTACTATTGCATTCTTGAGTAGAATTTTTCATTTAGAAGGGTCTCCCACGGTTATCGTTATTGATAACGGTACTCATTTTGTATCTAGGAAGATGTGTACATTTTTAAGTGAATTAGACATTAAACAATTTAAGGTTGAGTTATATTCCTCTTTATTGAACGGTTTGGTGGAGAGAGGACATAAAGTGATAAAATAAGGAATTCAAACAGCACTATCTTCCAACTTAAATGTTCAAGAGTTTGTCAAACAAAAGGTTTGGAGTTATACCAATGCACCTCACTGCACCACTGGGGTCTCCCCTTTTTCTTTATTAGGAGGCAGGGAAGCTCATTCTGTTTTGTTTCCATCCTGTTTACAAAGTATTGCTGGTGAGAAAGAAGTTAACTTGAAAATGGTCGTGAAAAATGTCAGCAAGAAACAGACAAATTAAAGTAAAGTTTGATAAAAAATGCAATTTATTTTGTACTGATATAATAGTAGGTGATTGGGTATTGATTAAGAAACCATGCAGAGTCAAGAAATGTAAAACAACATGTTTAAATCCAGCACAAGTAGTGAAGGTTAGCAGGGGTGCAGTTTTTATTGACAAGAAAGGTTGGTGGAACAAGAGACAATTGGTTAAGGTATCTTCCGACCAGGTGAAGATAATGCAGGGTAGATGTAGGAGGGGGAAGAGTACTTAGATTGGAGTCATTGGCTACATTCATCATGTAAGGACAACATCATTCCTCCTCAGTCATGTTCAGCTTTAACATCTTCAACTTCTGGTCTCTCCTCTTCTCATTCAAATGTTCAAAATGCTTATTCATGTTCTTCCCGTGGCCATCCAAATAAAGCGCCTAAAAGATTTGATGGTTTCATAAGATATTAGGTGATTTGCATTAATATAGAATTTCATAGTTGTGTTAGATATTAGAAAATGTATATTTATATTATTTGTTCATTTTTTTTAGTTTGTTTTATTGTAAGGGGGAAGGTGGTGTGGTGGTCAGAGTACATCGCGCGAGGGTTGCGCGATGTCATTCGTTGAATGTTTCAAGTGCGTGTTGCGTGTGTGTTTTATTGTTGTGTTTTAAATGTACACTCACGCGTGGTGGGTCCGTTCAATGGAGGTTCCAACAACGTTTGCCAGTCACCGTTTGGCTTTCCATTGAAGGGGCGCTTCGTGCTTGGGTGTAGTTATGTACTAGTAAACTCCTACTCGAAATATACCACGATTTCCTAGATTTATTCCTGCTACACATGTGAACAAGGCCAATAAACACGGCGGCCATCTTGAAGTGTAGCTTGGATAGTAGAAGTGCTAGACTTCGTTTTGACAGCTGGTAATACGATGGTGCACATAGAGATAGTTACCATCTATTCTTAATCATATAGTTATCGAAATGCCAAGATTAGGAGGGGCTATAAGTAGGAAGGAGAGGCCAGTGGCTCACAAAATTGTAAAAACAATGTTAACGTGCTCTATAATATGTATAGTTTTTGCCTTCCTACCATACTTTTGCAACCTGTATAGGGTAGAGTAGTCAAAAAAGGACGCTGAGTGAGTTCACATGGTTGCCTAGAGATGGCAGCCTAGACCCGCAGCCTAGACCCTCTTCAGCGTTATCTACCTCATCCTAGTATGTGTATGAACCTGTAAGGGTCTGCAAAGGGGACGTATGTAGCTGTATAGCCCAATCACCCTGGGGTAGGGTGACACTCAGAGTCACATATCACGGTTAAGTGTTCAGCGAGCCGCAGGGAATATCATCATTTAGGCCACAGTTTGCTGCATTCAAGCAGTGTACCCACCTCTGTTCTAGCCTAAATAGGGCTGTCTGTGTGATTGCGGGGTGTGCTTCCAGTATTAACCACCTGAGGCTCTCCGGGGGGTGTTTTTTCTCAAAGTAATGTGTGTCCAGTTTGGTGTTGGTTTTGAAGCAAAAGATATTGCTTTTATGTTCTATTATTCTGGTTTTAGCTGTTCTCATAGTCATTCGAACATAGTGTTTATCACATGGGCATGTCAGTAAATAAATGCAGTGACTGGTGTTGCAATTGGTGTGCCTAGTCATTACCCATGTAAAGGTGTCATAGAATTTGTTTTTTTTTATGGTTTAGTTTGTGGGCAAACGGTATAGGACCCACAGGGGTAATGTCCAGTTACTGGGGGAGACCCCATAGGCATCTTTGTGTGGTAGTAGATTCAGTGCTTGGTCTAGATTGTATTAGCAGATCTTTGATATTGTTAGTCCTTTTAAAGGCAAATCTTGATTTCGCTATTTCTAGGTCCCCTGTATTCAAAATGCCCTAATGTTTGTTTATTGCTTTCTTAATCATTTGGGACCTAGGCGAGAAAGTGGTCACGCAGGTAAAGGTGTTATTAGGGACCTTTTCTTTGATTTCTATAACCCCCTTGCGGTGGTTATTGAGGGCACGTTTCATGCAACTCATGACGGTCTGTCTGGGGTATTGTCTCTTCACTAGATTAATGGCTAGCTAGTTGGTTTCTTTTTTGTAATTCCGGATAGAGGTACAATTGAGAGCCCTAGTTCTGAAAGGAGGAATTCCCCCCTCCTATTTTGACCTCCTTTAATACGTTGCCAGACATCACTACCTATGGCATTTTAATAGTGACCATTATTTCACCTTGGAAATTCATACTCCTTTCTTTGTTTAATACCATCTTGTACCATCTTACTCAATAAATACTTATTCTTATAAGAACCTATGTGGACTTGATCATCATTTATATTACTACACTGGCCTTTAGAGAGCTTCTCTCTGCTGCCAGTCTAAAATAGGGTGTGGACGAATGACATATCCAAACTGACTAAGACTAGAGAGTGCACGTCCAATATGACAACTCCATTTGCCACAATTGAGTGAAGTAAAAATGGCAGATGCTCTTGCCGTACTACATGTGGACCATAAAGTTAAATTAAAACAAGCATTGGCAAAGCCAATATGTCTCCCCTATGCAAGAGAGATTGTCTTTGCAAATGTGTTTTAGCCAACCACGGCCGGTAGTAGGTGTAACTGCAGGGCGGTGACGTGGGAAGGGAGAGGGGCAGGGTGGGGGTTGTAATGTATGGATTACGGACTATAACAGGTAAGTAAACATATCAATAAATAAAACAAATTTTGTTGTGTGCACTGCATCGCATTTAGTGATGCAGTGCAGGCAACGAAATTCGTTTTATTTATTTATAAGTTTACTTACCTGGTATAGTCCGTAATCCATACATTACAACTCCCCACCCTGCCCCTCCCCCTCCCTATGTCACCGCCCTGCAGTTACACCTACCACCGGCCGTGCCTGGTTTTAGCCATGTCTCCAATGCACTACCCTATATTCCACCCTATACCTCTCTCAATACATCATCTAACTCCACTCTCTGACCTATCCCAAACCTAATTCTACTACTATGATCCCCAATATAAGCCTTTCTAGTCTCTTCCATTCTCTATGCCTCCTTGGATCACCCCAAACCTCATTTTAATACTATGATCTCACAAAAACCCCATCTAAATCCTTCCTTCACCTATCCCTCCTTTTGTCTCATCCCAATCCTCATCTTATTGCTATATGATCCCCCAATAAACACTTTATAGACTATTCCCTCTTCTCCCCATTATCCTTTTCAATCCAACTAAAAGACTCACATGTCCACTGTTCAAATTAACTCAGATTTCACTATACTAATCTACTACTAATCATTTTTGCGTGGCAGAGTAGCGTGCTACTCACCAAAAGGAGCTTTGGTGCCTCATCAGGGACAGTAAGCGTTATATAAACATAATTACAATACATTTTGCTTGAAGGCAGAGCGTTTGCTTTGGAGTGTAAAACTCAGACTCATATTTTGTGAGCCAATAGCATGAAAAAAAGTCATCAGTTTTGTGCCAAGTGTTTTTTTAATTTCAGGAAAGTCAGATGACAAACAGCTATTATGGCTGTACGGTGGCACGTAGTGGCGTGGTTGCATACATTCAATAAGAAGTCACATTTTTTTGCTGTCTGTCGGGAGACCTTTTTTGCAGCCAAAATCGTAAATCTTGCCTTCATCGTGCTGCTTAGTGGAATTTGTGACTTTTTTCAAATCACAAAATGCTGTGGGATCTTATTGTGAGTTCTTCTTATGAAAGCGGACAACTCACCTCCAGACGGGTTCATGTTGTGTCCATCAAAAAATGACTACATTTATTGTAGAATTGAAAATTTGATTTTCTTGTGATTTAAAGTCCATAATTGATCGTATAGGAAACTCCGTAAATTCTACTAGGGTTTGGCACAGGAGTGAAACTAGAATATACTACTATAAATGTGCACCACGCTTTTTAGTGAAATCTCATAACTTCCTTCCTATCACTTTTGAGGGTCTAGTAATTTCAAGAAGCAGGCTGGGTGTTGGTGGTCCTTGGCACTGTTTCTACTGAGAAGGCCGCTCTCGGTTTCTGGTCACTTGAGTAAAGGACTGTTAATGCTGTTAGTCCTGTTTTGTTGCTCTATTTAACTAAGGCACAAATGCACCACTAACACATTGAGCACAGGCTGTCAACGTGTATTTTGCAGCAATTTGGATTCTGTTATCATAATGGCACAAAAAGTTAAGCTTTTCACTTATGTAAAGATAATTGACATAAGCACATCAGCTGAACTGAAATATTGCGAGGCGTTGGCCAAGATCAGTTGCAAGAATGGGAAGAAGGGCAGTTTTTGTAGCTTTGCATGTGTGGATTTTATGTAACATTCAGCCTGATTCATGAAGCAAAATTGCGCTCGCAATAGCTGCAAAAATGCTATCGCGGGCGCAATTTCCCTAATCGGTATTCACCACGATAATAGCGAAATCGCTAACACAGATTTGCGAAATCGCAAAAAGATTTGCAGAATCCCGGCAGTAGACCATTTGCGAATCGGAAATAGCGGAAAATCACGGATTCTGCGAAAAAAATTGCGAAATCGCAATATCATCGCAATCGGGATTCATGAAAAATTGCAATTAGCGAAAAAAAACAAAATCGCAGTTTGCGAGGCACAATTTAAGGACAACCCAAAGCAGGTGGTAACCATCAAACCCATAGTAAAAAAAAAATGAAAAACCGTTGGCCAATCAGCAACTGGTGCTGGCCTGACCAAACACACTTAAGGAGAAGCAGCATCAGCATAAGGAGTGTCACAATGCCAGGAATGTACATGGTGGTCAGGCGGCGAAGGCTTCAGCGAGCAGCACAGAGGAGACGCAGAATCCAGGACAGGATATTCCGCCAGCGGGTCACCCTGCTGGGCCAAACCAGAGAGCAAATATACGCAAAGTACCGCCTGAATGGGGCAATGATCATCAAGCTAATTCAGGACCTTGACCCCCTGATGCAGCACCCAACAAGGCGGACCAATGCCATGCCAACACATGTCCAGGTATTGTGTAGCCTGCACCTCCTGGCCTCCGGGAGCTTCCAGGGGATAGTTGCGGCTGCTGGAGGGATATCCCAGCCCACCATGTCCCGCTGCCTAGGGAGTTTCCTTGACGCAATGCTGACCCAGCTCCACCACCACATCAAATTTCCAACAAGCCAACAGGATTTCCCACACGTGATAGGATGCATTGACTGTACCCACATCCACATCTGCCCACCAGCTGCAACGGAGTACATGTACCGCAATCACAAGTCCTACCACTCCCTCAACATCCAGATGGTCTGCAATGCTAAGACATACATCACGGACATAGTGGCACAGTACCCGGGGAGTACACATGACTCATTCATATTCCGGCACAGCGGCCTCCACACACGACTGGCCAGGGGAGACTTCGGGGAAGGACACCTACTTGGTAAGTACACTTTGCCCACAATGTCACACTGCGATGAAGTAGCTGCGCTGCACAGGCGCTCACCCTCTGCTCCTCTCATTCAGGTGACAGTGGCTACGCCCTGCGTGAATACCTCCTCTCCCCATACCTCAACCCTGCTACACCACAGCAACGGCGTTACAACGTATCACACATACGCACAAGGAATAGCATTGAGAGGACTTTTGGGCTACTGAAGAGCAGATTCCGCATACTTCACAAGACAGGTGGGGCCATGTACTACAGTCCTGATGTGTGCTGCCGCATTGTGGCTGTGTGTGCAATACTACACAACATTGCTACCAAGCGCCGGATACCTGTAGACATCTCTGGCAGTGAGTCGGAAGGGGATGACCGGCCACCTGCACATGTGCGCCATGCACGCGGGGAGAAACCAGCTGAAGGCCACAGACTCCGCAACCACATCACAATGAACAGTTTCTAGTGCACCCACTCACCTCACCCAACAAATCACAATTGCATGCAAATGAAAATAATGACAGGACGCCCATGTATGATGCAAGAATAAATATTATTGTTTGGTTCACAATAATAGTGCAAGTTGCCATCCTTCCTATGCAATCAGTATTGCCCATTCTGCTGCGTCCAAAAAACATGGCAGGCTTGTAGTATCAGCATGTCCCTGTAAAAGTACATGTCACTCAGGTGCGCCTCCGGCGCGAAGCACCCAAGTGCCTCTCCGGCTCCTCCTCTGCCACCGCACGTGACCCTGCAGTGGGCCTGGTGCTACGTCGTAACACCGCAACCTGTGAGGCAGACAGGCGGCTCACACTGGAGGTGCCCTCTCTGGCATCGTGCCCCCCGACATTGCCTGGTAGAGTGGGATGGAGTGCCATAACGGCAGTGGTGAGGTGCTCTAACACTCTGGCTACATCCTCACAGCATTGGATTAGCTGCTGCTGCTGCGCCAGGGACCGTCGCGAAAGCTGGGACGTCGCATTCCCGATCACGTAGTTGGATCTGGTGTATGCGGACAGCCGCGTCAGTAGCTGTCGGTGGCGGCGGCGGGCGGTGTTGCGCTGCGATATTAGCGCAGCAGTGTTGGCCTCCATGGCTGCCGTGATGCGGTCCATCCTCTCTGCCACATTTGCCACATTGCGGCCAATATTATGTAGCTGCATCTGTATGGCCCCTTGCCGGCGTGCCTGCAGCTGGTGAATGCGTAGCATCCTACGCTCTATGCTCATGCTCGGCAAGCGCACTTCCATCCCCCTCCTGCCGCTGCGTGCATTGTTCTGCAGGCGAGCCCTGCCTTGCCTGCTCTGCTGGCTGGCCACAGTGGGTGGGCGCTGTGTCACCGCTGTCGCTGGACCAGATGTGAAGGCTTCAGCTGCTGGTGGCGTTGAGGTAGGCGTAGGTTGTGCGCCTGATGGTGGAGGCACAGATGCTGTGGGCCTGGCTGCAGGGGTAGGTGGTGCACCTGATGGTTGAGGCGCAGATGCTGTGGGCCTGGCTGTAGGGGCAGGTGGTGCACCTGATGGTTGAGGCGCAGATGCTGTGGGCCTGGCTGCAGGGGTAGGTGCTGGGCCTGTTGGTGCAGGCTGTGTTGGTGACGGCACCTCCTCGGCATCCAGTGGTTACTCATCGATGAGCAGCCTGTCACTGTTGCTGCTGTCTGCGCCACTTGTGAGGGGAAGTGGACGTTCATCAGTTGCATGTATCTGTCACACGTGCAGTTGCTACATGCATGCTGGCTGACATTCCCTGACTGGCTGTGGCATTGCGTACTTTGGGACCTGTCTGGCTGCATTGGGGTACTTGTACATTGTGGGCAGACTACATGTCCCACAATGCTTTAGGGCATTACCTAATGTGCACGGACGGCATGACTTTGGAACATTATGGGAGGCTATAGGGTCATGGCCATTGATAGGGGACAGGGTCGCAGTCGCATGGCACTTACCTTGGCTCTGGGTGGGGTGGGATGAGTCCAATCTTGTGACCCAAATGCACGCCTCGGGCTCCAATGTATCCTCGACGCGGTTCTCCATGGGGGTGTTGGGAGGGACTGTAGGTCCTCCCCCTCCAGTGGCCAGGGTCTCGCCCAGCCTCTCGGCCACCTTCTCCTTGGCACAACCCCGGAGGTCGTACCACCTCTTCTTGAGTTCCTCCAGTGACCTGTGTGCCACGCCCACGGAGTTCACTGTGGCGGCTATCCCGACCCAGATTCACCTTTTCTCCTGCTCAGGCACCCTCCTTGATTGTCTCCCGAACAGTTTTGAGTGGTTCTCCACCACACCTTCGATGAGGTGCTCCAACTCCTGTTCGGAGAACTTCAGTTTCCTCTTGCGCCCAGTGTTGCTGGGCCCTGGTACAGCCTCCTCTGCCATTGCTGCAGTGAGATAGGGTGTGGAATATCAAGTTTGCAGGTGTCCTGGTAGGAGCTGAGTTACTTGCTGCCTCGAGGTCTGCCTCAATGTTGAGAATAGGGGTGGGAACTGGCTGCTTCCTGGTTGTGATGTCATCACTGTGCTCGAAATGTGACTTCCTGTTTTCCCGATGTTGCGATTTTGCGATCTTGCATTTTGCGATCTCGCAAATAGCGATATCGCAATTAGCGATATCGCTATTTGCGATATCGCTATTCCTACACGGATGTTGCTGAAAATAGCGATTATTCTGCGATTCCCGTAACTCGCAAACGCTTTTTGCGGCCGCGTGCGAATCGCATTTTTTTGCTCTGTAAATTTCATGAATACCGATCTGCGATTTCTAAATTGCGATTCGCTGTTAATCGCAATTTGAAAATGGCAGATTTTGATTTTCATGAATCAGGCTGATTGACTTTCATCAGGAGCCAGTGCATGATGTAATACTTGTGTAGGAAGAAAATATTGGCCAAACCAGTAGGTCTAACATCCATGTACAGTTCTTATTAAAACATTTAGGCATTCTGTATCTACAGAAAATTATTGCTTTCTCTATAGAATGTGTCTATGAGATAAATTATTTAACGTGTGATGATTTAATGGACTTTTGAGATGTAAAATAGTTCCTTGCAAATCTCAAAGCAAACACTCATAGGTGGTGAAATGATACAACTAATAGCTGGTCGCATGAAGTGAGAGGTTTACAGCTTTGTGCGGAGTTAAAGCCCTCTCTGTGCACATTTTATATAACTTGTAACAACAGGTTTGTAAATAACTATGCTCTCAAGCCAGAGCTAAAAAGACTGAAATTGTCCAGATTCACTTTCTGTTTCTTGTACATCAGTGTGTTCAAGATGCTGGAATTCAATTATTGACAGTTAAGTTGGATATTTTGGAGCAACACAAAAACCATTTCAGATGCATAAATTAGCACCAAAAAACTAATTATGCTTATATATAAAAAAGGCATCTGTAACTATCCCAACTGATGCAATCTCGACATAGTGGTTTCTACTACGCTGAAACTAATATTTGTTTACGTGCTTTTATTAGTGTTATTTCAATAGCTCATTAACAGGTGACACTTGCATTAAAAAGCAGGTAGAAGTTTACAGTCATGGCATGCGTGTGACAGTTTTATATCCGTAATAGTAAATTAAAAACAATAGTTTGGAGTATGAAAATATGTTTTAATGCGATGTTCTTTGACAGGCGCACAGATTTATCCATAAATTTAACATTTTAATGTGTACCATCAAAATATTTGCTTGTCAGGGATTGGTTACTGAAAATAATTACGGCAAATATTGACAGTGTGACAGCATAGCACATTCCGCAGGCGCTGATCATTATCTGATTAAAATCGTTACATTATCTTACACTTATTTTGACTTGGATGACGTGGTCACTGAACATATCATTACAATGGAGTGTTGAATGGAATAAGATCTATTTCTGCATCTTTATTACAACCATGTCGGGATCAGTTTTATTTCAGGAGGTTTCTTTCAGAAATTTAGACTGCTGAATCAACGAATTGCATGGGTGAACTGCAGGTCTGTAAAATATTAAGACCATTGTATGGGTTAAGAACCGATGCTGAGATATGAGGGCAGCTTGCAAAACACCCACGAAAATCCTGCTAAACCGATTTATTCGTCAGTTTGAATCTGATACCATAAATACATTTGATGTGGACGAGATGTAACACTGATATGTTTTGCTCTAATTGCAAACGTTAACATTGTTTCACGAAGCAATATACGAGATTTGTGTTGTTTTGATTATTTTAAACGCGGGATAAAACATTGTTGCTTCGAGATTGTAAATTTCTTCTTTGACTATCGAAGCAAAAGATACAATGTGTTTTCTCTCAGTTTTACTGTCTTGCTTAGCTTAATTACAGTTTCAATGTCCTTCCATACCTGTGTCCAGATAGGTTGGTAGACTCCATCTTGATTATTATAAACTTTTGATGGGAACTGGTATTTGAAACTAAAAGCACTGTCATGATGGTACCACCGTGTGAGACTTTTCAAAACAGCTCCATAAGCTGCTCACAGTTACCATGGTGACAGTCCGACTGGTGCCAGACTCAGCAGTGTGCGAATCATGGTGGGGATTGCAATAAGATTTTCATCTTATTTAAATGTGTCATAGGAATTTTGAAGTTTGAAAATGCGTCTACTTGATAGAATGTCTTTCAATGTGTGGAAGCCTGCCCCCGTTGCTTTTAAGTCAGAAAGCTGAATGTCAAGTCGAAGCACGAAATTTGGCCTTGTAACTGCAGCATGAACTGTATTTTTTAGCGTGCCAAATTATTGCTTACTTAAATAGAGCTAAAATAGTGCACAACAGTCAAGTGCTTACAGGTGAGTTACAATTGTGTATCAAGGATGCCATGGACTCTGGTGCAAGCAAGAAAAATGGCCCATTTGACTGTTGTGGGGTAGTAAAATACAACGATTGTCAGGGTTTAATTGGCCTCTTAACTCAGGTGAGTTTAAAAATTAAGGCAGTATCAGCAGTGTTTAATTTGTAAAACAAATACGTAGTTAAGCGCAGGAACCAGCTCCAGTGCTGCTGAATGCTTGGTCATAGAATACTACAGCTGCCTAATCTTCATGCTACCTCTTGACTTGCTGCCTCCACTCTTCCTGTTTCATTATCTCGCTCTTGCAGGTTCTTGTTTGTCCCGACTTCTCTCTTTAATTATGCTTGCCTATATGCTTCTCTTTCTGTCCCCCTTCTTCCTTTTTTTTGTGTGCTCTGGGTCAAAGTCTAATGATAAGAAATACGTTTGTGGTCCCAAAACATGAGTACGATGACCAGAATCTGCAACCATGAATAGATCAATATGTATTGGATAACCAAAGTGCAGATCCGTCACCTGTGCCTTTGCCTGTGGCAAAGGTTGGAAAGGAGCAGTCTAACATAAGAATGAAGCCGAGTGGGAAATAGCGTAGGGGGGGTGCGACCTGTGGTGATGGACCGGAATTTGCTCTTGATTACACACTGCTGCAACAAGCAATTAAATCGTAATATTTAACAGTCTGATATTACGTTGATATAAAAAAAAACACTGCAGGCCTACTCTGTAGTGTGTGCTAGACCTCCAACATGAGAAAAAGTGCAAGGTTATCTTGTATAACCCTCACCCACAGGATTACCCCTTGGTTTCATGCTTCACCATAGGGTTCTTCCTGTTCCACTGTGGAATTGGCGCATGCTGATACCTGTGAGATACATGAGAACACTGAATGGTATATGACAAATGATGCAAAATAGGAGTTGGCCGGGTTTTGCTGTGAATTAAATATTTTTTACTTTTAAGTTTACATGTCCTGACAGTGAAAAACTCTTGCATTTATATATCAGTACAACAAGGCCTACCTCTAGCAAAGTATAACATTGGAGTTACCATATCACATTTTATAAGTCTAATTTCTGAATGTGAACAGGTAACTATTTCATGTTTGATGTCTCTGGTAGTGGAATTTAAAATCCTAACTTACTGTGAAGGTGGATTTTAAATTGCAATTTTGAAAATGTCACTTTTAGAAAATTGACATTTTCTTGCCCTGGCCATTTGGTGCCTGCAGCCTGTACCTGGGTCACATGATGGGGTGTAGCTGACAGTTGAGCTTTGTGTCTTCCTCCTAGACAGGCACACACACTAGGGAGCTTAGGTGTGACGGGATCGGTCATCACTAACAGGATGGGATGGAGTAGCTGGGCACAGCTTCACTTACAGTTAAATAGGCATGTGTCCTGCCTCTACACAAAGGGCTGCTTACACCCTGTAGGGGAGGCTCTTGCATACAAAATGGATGTGAAGATATATTTTGCACTAGGAAATAGTATTAATTATGCAGAATATGATTAGCAGTGCAGACTAAATGTGCACTTGGAGGAGGATTCTCCCCAACTTAATCCTGGCATTTAGTTCTACTTTCTTGGCACAAAATGCACCCTTGCGTCCAAATGGAAATGAGAATATATTTCACACAAAGAAATAATGCTAAATGCAATAGAACATAAACAGCAGCAAAAACATTCACTCAGGATCACTGAATGTGCTCTTGCGGTGGGATTTTTGACGCCATACTACTCTCAATTATGTGACTGCAATGAGGTTATTTTCGGTAATTCCAAGTCAAAGAGTTATGCAGAATTACCAAATGACTCTGATTACTCAGCTGTAATTAAAATTATTCCAAGGCGTAGATGGAACCGGTATGTCCTGGCATCCACCACAGAAAGTTGTAGAAGTTCTGTTATTTTAGTCAAGGTTGAAGGTTTTAGAGCTTTAAGAATAAGAAAACATAGTGGGATACACTCACCCCCCACCATAGTGCACTCCAGAGCATCTAGCTTTCAGTAATGTCTGTGGTTGGTAGATTTCTCTGGGTTCCGGCAAATTCTGGTTCAAAATGCTCCTATTATGGGAAATGGCTTGAGCAGCCAGCATGGCGGACTCAGCTTGAGCGAGCTCCGTGCACTCACAGGTAAAGTCCTAATTAAATCCTACTACACCCAGGTTTAGAGCGGTTAGACCGTGTCTCCGGCAATGACAAAACCAGTTGGTGCGATACTGCGAGGTCTGTAACAGACTTCACCATGGGATTGCTGCCAGACGCACAGCTAAAATAACCGTGTGGTGGATGAGGACCGGCACCTTTCTGTCTTCAGCCTGATTCAGCAGTCGTGACTGGAGTAGTGCCTGGACCGGGTTGGATGCCCGGAGTGAGGTGGGGCGGGTGGGAGAGGATGGTATCTTGCGGCCTTGCCTGAGGGGTCCCGGGCCAGGCTCTTGGGTCTGTGCTTGGAATGCGGGGGGCCTGTTGGCTCATCTTGCTTTTAGGGTGCGTCCACAGTGCTCGCCTGGGTGCTGCCCGGTGCTGAGACCTCGCCGCCTGGGGCCCTGTGGGGCCACGGCATTGCCTTGCCACAGCGGCAGGGCCTACATGGCGCGATTCACAACTGCGCATACCCAGGGGCTGCTTGGGTGGTGGTGCAGGCGTGGGACCGGCCGCACTGACGAGGTTTCCCTTCCACCACTGCTGAGGCGTATGAAGTGCGGACTACCAGGGCCAGTCTGAAATCTTGGGACGGGCCTCGGAGCCTGGAACCCGGAGCCTGAACCAGAACCTTTGTGTTTGAACTCTACCCAGCAACATTAGCCTGCCGCACCAAGGAGACACCTCATTGCCCACAGCTAGGAGGTGTAGAGTACAGGGTGCCTGAACCCATTTTCCATCTTGAGGCGGGCCCTGACATCTGGACCTGGAGTTGGGGCCTCTGCATGCAACTTCTGCACTGTTATTGACAGCCTTCCGCATTGAGGACCCACTTGATTTGCCGAAGCTGGGGCGCATGAGGTGTGGGCGCCCAGGTCTCTTAGGAGGATTATGGTGGGCCTTGGTTCCTGGGTCTAGGAATGGAGGCTCGCTGTATAGCTCCTGCCAAACAGCCATTGCCCTCCCCCCAGTGCCTGGTGCCCCAGATCTGGTTTGTTGCTTCCCGCTACTCTGCAGCTCTGGTACGCATCCTCAGATGGACCCTGTAGGGAGGAGAGCTCCTGTGAAAGGCCTAGGGGCATTAAGATGACATTGTGCCCTGGACCCCATATCGTCAGAGGAGCTGCTGCCTTAGAACGTCAGGGGTCTGCGTGCGCTGGTGGCCCGGCAAGTTAGGTTCCTATAGGCGGTCTGCTTGGCTGCCACTCTGATGGTTGCGGAAGCGGCTAGATTACTGCCGCTGTTTACTCCGAGGATGCGGAAGGACACGTGAGATGCAACAATATCCACTCCATGGGATTCCCTGAGGGCTGCGAGGGAGGCTCCATGAATCGTTTTCTCACCTCTTGGCTTACAGATTTACTGCCCGTAGACAAGCTGTCGCATATTTTGTAGTTGAAAGGGCCACCGGGCTCTCACAAGGAAACCACCACCCGGAGAAATCCCGCAACCTGTATTCAATAAGCTGCTAAATTACGTGGATGGAGATGCTGTGCTGCAATACGCCAGGTTGAACAAGGATAAGCTAATGTATGACTCCAGGCCCATCATTATTTTCCCAGATTACTCCCGTCTGGTGCAACAGTAAAGGCAGTCCTTCGCAGCTGCAAAGAGGTGGCTGCATGAGCTCAATCTCTCCTACATGCTGTTATATCCGGCTAGACTTCAGGTGATCTTTAACTCTAAAACATTCTTTTTTGATATGCCTGCAGCAGACTTTGCCTGGGCTGAAGAGAGGGTCCATCTGAAGCTGCACTCCCCGCCGCTGCCTGAGACACTCTACACGGTGGCTGATCTGCACGGTCACTAGCCCCCACGTTCTACAGGGAGGGTGAGATCCATTGGTGTGGTCCTTGGGATCCGGGGTTGGGGTCCTGGGGTACTCCTCACCGCGACAGATGCTCCTTGTTATTGGTAGTATCTGGTGGTGGGTGGGTGGCTGGACTCTGGGGGGGGTGGTTTTGGAGTTACATAGTTAAGATTCTAGTTGTTCACTTGCGCAGACACTTCTCTCATTCCCCATTAGGCATGCCAATATGTTTTGTTCCAGACTAGGTCTATGGGTTCTCATGCACAGGTCTACCTTTTTGGTGAACTGACGGTGATAACGTGGAACGTACTGGGACTACTTAATAAAGTCAAGCAGGGGCGTTTTACAGCAAGCTAAAAGGAACGGAGCCGACATTCTGCTCCTGCAAGAGACGCATCTCCTTTGTAATTAGGCCCCTTGTCTGGAGCGATTCAGATTCTACCAGATATATCATGCAGGCTTCACCAGGGTCTCCTGCAGGACTGCCATCCTCATCCATGGTCCCGTTCCCTTCCATCATAAGAAACATTGGCTGGATCCTGGGGGCAGGTATGTCTTCCTGATGGGCATGCTATATGATGAGCCGATCACACTCGGTAGCTTATATGCTCCCCCGCTCCTTGGAGCCACCTTCGTAGAAACCCAGGCTAGACTGTGGGGCGACCTACCTGATGGCCTGTCCCTCATGGGTGGTGACTAGAATGATACTATGATGCCACTGGACAGGAGACGGAGCCCAGGTGCTACTGCCAATCTTAGCCCTTCAAAATTGTCGTCACTGGTGGGGACTTTGAGTTGGGCTGATATGTGGGGGGAATACCATTTGGCCTTGTTAGGTTTCACATTTCTTTCAGTGGTATATTGCTCAGTATCTTGCCTGGATTACACGTTTACTCCCCAGATTTACGTCCGCAGATTTACTCAGGCCATGCATCTTCCACAGGGAATGTCGTATCACTCTCCAGTTTCTGTGATGCTCCTTTTGGGAGTTCAGCGGCCCCCGCTTAGATGGAGGATGACTCCTTGGCACCTACACTCTCCAAATTATCAAAAGTGCCTCCATATTGCGATCCTAGGGTATTTTACATACAACACCGACTCTGCTCCCTCCAAAGTGACCTTATGGGAAGCTCTGAAACCCACCATTAGAGGTGTAGACATTATTTATAGGACCCATGAGAAGCGCAGGCGTTCCGCTCAAAGAGGAGACCTAAAGGCCCAATGCGCCTCCCTGGAGGCACGGTACGTGGATGAGCCCACCCGGATCAGTCAAAGAAACGTATACCTAGCACAACAATAGCTAAATCACCTCCTTACAGAAGAAGCAAATTATATTTGGCTGGTGTCCCAATATCGAATTTACCAGTGGGAAGATAAATCCTGCAAAATGCTGCACAGACTCTGCCAGGCTCGGCAGGCTTCGGCAAAAGTCCCAGCTATTAGGTGTAGGGAGGGTGTCCTGTATATTTCTCCCCAGGCAGTGGTAAAGGAATTTGCTTGCCATTTCTCTAACTGTACACCCGACAGGAGCTAATCTCTGGTGACCTCATCGCTGAGTTCTTGAGGGATATTCCCCCCAGCGACTCTCTGATCAGATAGGAGATCAATTAGACTCCCGCGTTACACTCGATGAGCTGTCGGCTGTGTCACATGCGATGCACCTAGGCCGGGCCCCAGGACTCAACGGGTTCCCTATAGAATTTCTTCACTCCCATGCTACCATATTGGGCCCACACCTGTTGGGAACGATTCACGAGGCCTTAGAGCAACACATATTACCTCGAGACTGGCACCAAGCTGAAATAGTCCTCTTTTTAAAACCCGGCTGCCCACCAAAAGACCCGCTCTCATATCTCCCTATCTCCCTTATTAATTTCAAATCCAAAGTGCTGGGGAAAGTTCTAGCGGACTGCCTGTGGTCCTGTATTTAGGACCGGGTCCATTTAGACCAGTCAGGTTTCATGCCGCACCGGGCCTCCCGGCACAACATCCGCCACGTTCACAATGCTATGGCCAAGGCCCCGGAATTGGCCTTACTATTGGCCGACATAGACAAGGACTTTGATTCCCTCAGCTAGGAATACCTTTTCCAACTCCTAGGTGCGTGGAATTTCGGGCCACGCTTTTTAGCATAGGTACGCTTCCACTCTACTGACCCAATAGCCTGAGTCCGCATTGATGGTCACCGCTCTGCTTTCTTCCCCATTGGCAGAGACATGCAGCAGGGCTGCCCCTTGTCCCTTCTCCTCTTTGCTCTTGCAGTTAAGCCTCTTGCAGCATTAGTCCGCAGTGACCCAGTGCTCAGTGGCTTTGATTGGCCTGGGGTGCAGCCAGAACGCATTGCTTTATACCCGGACGATGTATTGTTTTTTATGACAGACCCCTAGATGTCGGGTCCTTAATAGAATAATATATCCTATAGATTAGAAGTAGGACTGAGGTCGACTAGGTCTCTATCGAATATACTAAACTTAATAGTGAGTGCCCGCTAGCTCAGAGGTCACTAGAAACTTTCTCGAATTCACAAGTAGGGATTCGTTTCTGACAACTGCATAACCATGACAACTTTCTTTCCCAAGAATTAGAAATATATCTCTAGAGTCGCAGAAACAATAGATATGTATTTCACTCAGTCAATCTTGCATGCTTGGTTTCAACAGAGTTTGTAGAGAAATGGAGAGACGGGCGTTTTCAATAAAAAGGTTTCTTTCTCATACAAGAGAAGGGAACTGCTACAATTGTTACACAGACTGCAAAGTATAATGCGTACAGCGAGAATAGTATCATAAAATAACACTGTAAAAGCATTGTATGGTTTCTAAGCCAAATACATACATAAATAACATTGATTAAAAATACTCAACTGGTGCTTCTAAATACGCCTACCCTAATGTACCTAACCTAAGTCTAGTACACAGGAAGAAGTAAGTATTGTATAGCATAGGTTTTAGTTGTTTTTGCCAAGAATCTACCAAAGGTTTCTCCAGGTTATAATCAGCTCCATACCTTGGTTTAGAATGAAGGAGGTCTGGAATCTCTGTCTCAGGACTCGATTTCCCAACACCCCGCAAGCGGAGTTAGGAAACACTGGAGCTGGATTCTCGGCAAGAGAGACAGCCTCTTGATCAGTGCGTCAGCTGGAGGGTCGGCTTCCTTCTGCACTTGCTATAGTGAGCTGCGTCGGGCAAGTAGATAGTCGCACTGCTCCGAAACACCGTAGTTTGCTATAGCAAGTGAAGTTATATTTATACCTTGAAGGTGTTTAGGAATGCCATAGATTGACGTAAAGTCAGGCCTAATAACGTCAGGAAAGAACCCCTAGGGAATAGTTGTTCTTTGCCAAGTACATGAGTGCTTGGACAAATCAATATTCAAGCAAGGGGAAGTTCCCTAACTGCTTAAGCCGATTTTCCAAGAAATCGTTGTGACGTTTGGCACGGGTGGAAGTAGCCATGCCTGTATTTGGTCTGCATGGGCTATGTCTAAATAAGTGATTGATTTCTATGCCTATTCAACGGTAATATGAATTGTACCCATATATTAGGGCATGAATCGGAATAATTCACTCGGAGCTCTGAACGCCACACAACAGCATGGGATGAAACATGGGCTTGACACAGGCAACGTCCTTATGGCATGGTAATTACTTACGCCAAGTGATTGCTTTGAAGGGATTTCTCCAATGGGATTTGATTGGTATTTCGACGCTAGGTGACATTATACGTGGCACTGTTCTTAATCCTTCCTGCAATTGCAAGAGGAGTTCCACCTCCACAAAACCCAGTTCAATAAACATCTTTAATTGCAGCAAGCTCTGACCCTCGCACTTGTAAATCTTGCTGACCTCCCTGAATTCCGTCCACAAGAGGGCCACCCCCTCATGGGCGATCTTGATGCACACAAAATACGACAAATATACCTGACGTTTATGACACATTCCACCACGACATTACACAAAAGAAGGAAGGCATGGCAAGACAATATTCCTGACCTGACAGAAGATGACTTGATGGAGGCTATTGCTAGCCCGCGGGGTGCTGCGGTAGCCTCTAGATATCGTCTCATCCAGTTCAAATATGTGCATCGCGTGTATTACACCCGTCTCCGGCTCTGGGAGATGGGAGTTGTGCCATCCCCCATATGCTTGCGATGGGAGAGGGAGGAGGGGACGTTTCTCCACACTGTGTGGAACTGCTCAGCATTACAGCCTTTATGGCGCAGGGTGTCATCATGCCTTGGAGAGATGTTGTCTTGGGACCTGCCACACGATCCCCAATTGTTCTTACTCCATAGTACAGAGGACATCGGAGGAAACCGATACAAGCAGCATCTGTTGTTTTTAGCCCTTACAATCGTCATACGGGAAACAGCTTAGCTATAGAAGGGTACCTCGCAACCAACGATTGGGAAATGGCGACGGGAGCTCGATACATGTATAGGTGCAGAGATGGCTGTGTTCCAAGTGAGGGGTGTACCTTAAAACATAGAAAGATATGGTGTCAGTGGGCTGCATACTGCAGCATCGCTCTCGCTCCTCTTCCTTCACAATCACAATAGAAACAGTCTCATGAGAAGCTTGTGGGTCCAAATGTACGATGTATCATTTCTTTTTCGTAGTCTAATGTGGGTATTCATTTTTGCTTGCCATTACTGGCGGTGTGACAAAATGTACCCCTTGATATCTCCCATGCTACCTTCCCCTTTATTATTTTGTTGGCAAGTGGATTATGTGGGGTATTTCCCAAATTGTACTGTGAAAATCTCAATAAAATATGGTATAAAAAAACCTCCAATTATTTACATGGTATGCAGACAGAAAATCGAGTTGGAAATGTCACCCTACACAAATACCGAGTTGGAAATATTGTGACACAGAAATATCGACTGTAAGAATATCGTGATCAAGAATATCGAATTCCAGGTAAGAAATATTGTTTTCAAAAATATATAAGCCATTTATATTGTTTGAAAAAATATAGTTGTTTAAAATATAATTTTTTTAATTAGTGTTCTGTATTTTGGTTTATAATTTTAAAATGTATTTGATGTATTTTTTGTATTAATATTGTTTATGTTTCTTAATATATGTGTTACATTTTTAGTAGCTATCAATTTTATTTTAATTACATTTTGCACTTTTTAGTTCTGTAGCGGGTTGTGGGTTTTTATGGGAATAGGGTGGGAAGTAATTTAATTATAACAAACTAATGATTATTTTCTATTTATTAATACTTATTTAATTGAGATGTTATAGTGTTAATTGTGAGAAGTAATTTATTTGTAATTAATTATTAATTGGTTGTTAATTATTATTAATTAATTAGTTGGTAATTAATTATGGTATTTGTGTAATTTCATTTAGGTGTGGGTTGCGGGGTTTATAGGGGTAAAGTGTGGGAAAGAATTCTTGGATTAATTAAAAATTTGTTTTAGTATATTAATTAATGTATTGAAAATAATTATGTAAATTGTGTAATTATTTTAGCTGCAGGTTGTGTTTTTTTTAGGGGTACAGGTTGGGCAGTAATTTATTTGTAATTAATTAATATTTAATTGATAATTAATAATAATTAATTAATTGAATATTAAATATGGAAATCCTGTAATTAATTTTAGGTGTGGGTTGTGGAGTTTATAGGGGTAAAGGGTGGGAAGTAATTTATGTTTAATCATAATAATTAGTTGATAATTATTATTAATTAACTAATCAATATTCAATTAGGGTATTTGTTAATATTTTTTATGTGTGGGTTTTACTTTTATAGGGGTCAAGGAAGGGGAGTAAATTAATTGTACTTACTTTATAATAAATTGATAAATGCTATTAGTTTTTATTAATGAAAATACATTTTAATTTTGTAACTTTGTTTACAGTTTCATTTTATCTGTGCATTGTGGGGATTATAGGGGTAAAGTGTGACAAGTTAATTAGGTTTTTTGAGTTTTAATTTGTTTTTTAATTAATAATATTTCTTTAATTGGTAATTAATTATGTTAAATATGAAAGTACCATTTTTTAACTGCAGATGTAGTTCGTGAATTAAATGGTGTTATAGGGTCAGAAATAAAAAGTACATTTATGTAAAAATTAATGTTTTTGTTTCTAAATATTTTGTAAATAAAAATATTTATTTGATTGAAAAAAATGTTTTATTTTATTTTTATTTTATTTAATATCATATTTTTGTTGTTAATATTTTGTTTGTTTTTAATTTGAACTGACTGTAGTGAGAATATAAATTGTTACCTCTCCGCAATCCAACACTTTGCCTACTGTTGCAGTCATTGGTGTAGGAATAGTATATTTTATCCCGCCACCATCCAACACTTTCCCTTCTGTTGCACTCACTGGAGTGAAAAAGTAATTTTTAAACCCCCGTTTTCGAACATTTTCCCTACTGTTACAATGATTGGAGTGGGCATAGTAGTTTTTACCCCTCCGCAATATAACACTATCCCTACTGTTACACTCACTGGAGTGGGAGTAGCTATTTTTACCTCTCTGCTATCCAACACTTTCCCTACTGTTGCACTCACTGAAGTTGGAATAGTAATTTTTACCCCTTTACTATCAAACACTTACCCTACTGTTCCACTGATTGGAGTGGGAAATTTAAGTTTAAAGATTTTTAAATAGTTTAATGGTTTAATTTATAATAAAATGTTTTAATGAGATTTTATGTTATTGATATATACATATATATTTCCAAACACTGAAAACTCCTTCCAGACCTCACGGACCCAAGTAGAGTGGCACGCACGCTGGCGGATTAAACCAGCAAAATTAATAACCATATAAACTCGAATCAACGTGCTCTCAGGAAAAAACAAACAGTAACTCGTAAGGGTGTCCTGTTCTCTATTCACAACGCGTTTCACCTGCAAAGGCTTGATCACATGAATGTGGCAGTCGCCATGACAAACATAAATGCATCATGGAACAGTGAACATAGGAATAAGACTTGCTCATTAATGCCATGCCCAAATATACATCGTAATGTAACCTCTCTCACAGCTCATAAAACAACATGTAAAATACAATGATACGATGATGATAATTATATTCAATCATGCCAATACATTTGAATCAAAGTAGTAATAATACTGACAGTAGCAAAATTGCTGGCGAGTGCCACTACACTGTACAGGTAATACATAAATGATTAAAGAAAACAAGCAAAACGTTGCAAATGAGCTCATGCCCTTATGAAGACCTTACTCTCCGAAAGCAAAGGGAACAGTGCCCCGACTGTTGTGTGCAATGCTACGCAACAGGCGTGTGCCTGCAGAGTGAATCAATAAAGTAGTAAACAATGGGAGTATTGTTGCCGAAGGGAACAAAGTGTAAAGCTGTGTAACCGGCGTGGGCCTGCAGAGTGGAACAATAAAGTGTATTAAAAAAACGGAAATGTCGTGATCGATGGGAACAGTGCCCCGACTACCCTGTGCAGTGCTGCTTAACTAGTGTGTGTCCACCAAGTCGGACAGAAGAGTTGTGTTCCAGATCAAAATGTTTGTGATGATACAACAGACAGTGCCTGCTCAGATAAAATATCACGAATGTAGACACCAGACCAGCGTGTTGGTCTAGGCATAACACAAGTGGGGCACTAAAACTAGCATCAAGGAGCAGCGGTACCAAATGAGTACCCCCAAGGTGGTCACAGTAATCACATGGTAGACGAATGTACCAACAAAGATGCAGGCAAGTGCCTGTCCCTGCTATGGCACGACGGGAGAAGGCACTGAAGTATTGAGAGTGTATATGGAAACATATCTATACTACTATTATAAAGAGAGAACTTGCACCTTTTGGCCAGGCAAACTCGGGAACCACAGCGCCAATCTACACACCCGATACATCTATGAAAATGTCAGGGTGTGTAAATGGACATAGGCTATATAATATATATAAAAAAAGTAAATTTAAAAATTAAGTTTGTAAACAAAGTAGTCCCCTGAAAGAAGCGCCGGCCGGGACCTAGCGCTGGCCGCTATGCAATGTGCGTGATGACGAAGGAGGAAGGCGGTGCAGTGACGAGCGGCTGTGCAGTGACGAGCGGCGGCACAGGTAAGGAAAGGGAAAGTGAGACTGTGTGATGCAGGGGGAGGCAAGAAGGAGGCAGCAGTAAATGAAAATGTCGGAGCGCGAGTGAGTCGGGGCGGGAGGGGGGCGCGAGTGAGTCGGGCGGGAGGGGGCGGCGAGTGAGTCGGGCGGGAGGGGGCGCAAGTGAGTCAGGCGTGAGGGGGGCTCGAGGGAGTCGGGGCAGGAGGGAGTCAGTGCGGGAGGGGGTGTACTGCCCCAGCCCCTTTCTGCCCCAGGCAACGCTGGGGCGGGCTGCTAGCATATATATATATATATATATTCACTGAAAAAACCATTGGTTATAGACCATATATAGTTAGGGATTAGCATTTACAAAACCTTAATTTACTCGCACAAAACCATAGAAATTCCATATATAGTTAGAAGCGCTAACTATATATCGCGCACACGCCATCCACTGCTGATGATGTCACATATTACATCATTCATGACATGGTCAGTGACATCACTGATGACATCACTGATCACATCTCAAATGACATCACTGATGACATCACTGATGACATCTCATTTGACATTACTGATCACATCACTGATGATATCATTCATGTGATAATACGATGAACCTCTTCAGACTCTAATATAACCTTAGATACAATCAGTGTAAACAGACACTCACAGACTGTCACTCATCCATGGAGTTACTCACACACCTAGTCAGTCATGCAAAGAATCAATCACACCTCCATTTCCTCTACTATACAGTTATACAAACTTTACTTATTCAAACATATACTAACACATATTTACTCTCTTATACAATCCCTGATACAAGTTCACAATGATCCATACAGCCACTCACACATTCACTGGCTCTTATGCACAGTTATTTATATATGTCAACTCTCACATGTACTGTGTTTTACATATGTACTTACTTTGACATGTAGCACTGAGATATCCATTCACTCACCAATACACTCATGCACACAGTCAATCGCCCATACAGCTGTTTCCACATGCACTTTTGAAACCATACATCTAGTGAATCAACTGCTCCCACATCTATGCACAGAGTCATACACCTCCCAGCCACCCACACACACACTCAGTCTCCCATACAAATACTTGGGCAACCAATCAATAACCCATATAGTTACTCATATAGCTACTTATCAACACATGCAACAGTTTACAGAACAACAGACATAATGATGCACAAATTAAGACAGTTTAGTCACTAACCCATGCACTCAGTGAGACACATTTAATCACTCACTCATACAGTCAGTCATGCACCTACTAAATCCTTCATCCAGACACTTATACATCCACTCATTCTTCAATATGTAAGACATATTTTAACTTTACAGAAACATACAGTCACTGGATGTTGTCATCAGTGATGTCATCAGTGATGTCATTTGAGATGTGATCAGTGATGTCATCAGTGATGTCACTGACCATGTCATGAATGATGTAATATGTGACATCATCAGCAGTGGATTGCGTGTGCGCGATATATAGTTAGCGCTTCTAACTATATATGGAATTTCTATGGTTTTGTGCGAGTAAATTAAGGTTTTGTAAATGCTAATCCCTAACTATATATGGTCTATAACCAATGGTTTTTTCAGTGAATTTTCAAGGTTTTGTAAATGCAAATTCCTAACTATATATGGACTATAACCTATGGTTTTTTCATTGAATTTCAATGGTTTTTTAAAAGCTAATATCTGTAGATGTAAAATATATTCTTCTTTAAATCTTGAAATATATTTTTCATGTTCTTTAGACAATTTTTTTAAAACATTTTTTTTTGTTTCGCTCCCAGTCCGCGAACCGGTCAGCTTCCCGTTTGCTCAATTTAAAGCCGCGTCTTAGTACGCGAACCAGTAAACGTTCCTTTAGCGTAACTGTTACGTTTGCATGACGTTTTGCGTTATCGCGTAATACGTCATTGGACGCGCCAAGTTAGCGGACCCGGAAGTAGACCGGAAAGCGGAGCAAAGCGCGAAACGTAAACACAGCAGGTCATGTGACTCGAAAATAACACTTTTCATTGGTTCATTTCACTTTTGGTTTCCTAATGATGTAATACTTGGTCATGTGATATAAAATTAACACTTTTCATTGGTTTAGAATTTTTCCTTCTCCCAAATGATGAAAACCCCTCCTTCTTTCCTCACTCTGACTTTCATCTTGGTGAGAGAAAGACCCTTTTTGATTCTTCAGCAATGGCTTCAATGGTTGCTTCAGCCAGTGTGCCCCCACCACCTCCTCCACCTCCTCATGGGAAGAAAGGACCACCTGCTTCACTAATTATAGAAGAGGAGGAAAATCAAGAAGAGGAGGAAGAGGAAGAAAATCAAGAGTTTTTGCCAGAGGAGCCCAGAAGATATAACAGGAAAGAAAATTATATCTGGCAATTTTTTAAATTTCCTGCTGACCAAAAGAAAGTTAATGCTAGATACGTATTTTGTCGTATTTGCGGCTATCGTCTTTCAAGGGGCACAGACAAAAAGTACAGCTATGGGAATCATACAATGCACAGGCACATGAGTCGGTGGCACCCTAACAACTACAGTAATGCCCAGCTTCGCGACCAACAACAAAATCCCCCAGAAATGGCAAGAAGATCTGTTGTTCAGGAGGTATCGGGACCGGAGGCAAGGGAGGTGATCCCGAACATCCAGATCAACATGGGAGAAGTGAAGCAAGTCTGTGTGTGGTGCAACCAGACACTTTGCTACCGCGAAAGTAGCATTACCCTTATAATGAGAGCCATCAACAATCATGTGTGCCCAAAACGCCCCAAAAAGTAAATTCTTCTTTTTTTTGTTGCTCCTGTTGAGCCGTCTTCGATGAATCATTTTTGTTTCCCCCCTCCCCCCAAAAAATAAAAAAAAATACAAAATGTTCAGAAAAAAACAAAAAAATATAAAAAATGTTCAGAAAACTAATAAAAAAAATTTAAAACAACAAAAACAAAAAAAAACAGTTCTTTTCAGAACTACCTCCCCATTATTAAAAAAAATTGGTAGAATTCTTTGAACTCTGCCAAGCTCTATTTCTATTAGTTCGCTCCCAGTTCGCACTCCGGTACGCGAACTTTGAGCGTACCAAAAAAATGTTTTAAAAAAAAAAGGAATAGTAAGTATAAGGAAAGGAAACAGACAGTTATGTTACAAAAAAGACAGCTATAGGGAGTAAAGAAAAGATACTGTTACCCGCAATTCACTTCTGATCATGTCATATATTACATAATTTTTGACATGGTCAGTGAGATCATCAGCAGTGGATTGCGAGTAACAGTTTTTTCTGTTTACTTCCTATAGTTGTCTTTCTTGTAATCAATTGTATACCTGCATTCATGAAGAAATGACTGAAAATGTCCTTGAGACACATGAAAGTGTTTATGGAATGCCCTAGCACCATTTTTGGGACACTATTAACATGGCTATGTAACTCCCATAATCAAAATCTAAATTTGCCAAGCGCAAGTGGGAGCGTATTTACAAGACACTTGCCCCATGAGGAACGCTTTCCATTTTAAAAGGAAAACATAACATCAAAGACACTCAAATGCCTTATAAATATGGCCCAAAACAACCTATGAAGCTCTAGCAGTACATATCCAGAAATGTAATTGATTTCTAAAATCGTTTTTAAAAACAACATATCTGTTTCAGCTTACATAACAGACCATGGAATGGGCTCCATGTACCACAATAACTTGTGTTACTGCATACCAGAATGCTACACCGAATATGCAATTACAATTTCTCAAAGAATCTAATTCTATTTGTATATCACTAGAGACAAAACCACATTTTAAAAACACAGCTTTCTTCATCATTTTCTCCTTAAATCATACTATTCTCTATCTAAATTAAATAAATCTTTTCTCACCTTAGCAAATATTTTTTGAGTTTTGAAAACAGTCTCAGAAATACACCAAATTGTCTTTAGCAGAAGAAAAAGGATGCACTCCAGAGGCTGCAGCTATTGAAAGCACAGAAATACAGATATTCATTTCACATATCTCTCATATTAGCCAATCATAACTCTTCCCTCACTTTTTTCAAATCAAAACCCTTCCCCCCTCTGCCCTCTCTGCCTTATTTCCATAGCAACCACCTCCTGGAAGAGCTCTCATGTTTGCAAATTCACACAACAATGTTTCAATTGAACTCTGAACTCTCAGTGCACCTGCGTATCCAGTGCAATCTTTCATGAAATGTTTCTTCCTTGACCATTCAAATTACATCTTTCAAAGAACACATCCATGCACCCTAACTTTCTGTTTTCAGAAATGGAAATGCACCAATCACTGCTAATGATTCATTAGCATTGGAAATCCACAGTTTTTTTTCTTTACAAACTCCTACTGTTTCAACTGCCCTTTCATTACCACACTTCATCTGACTGCAGAACAACCTTCTCCCACCATGTTTAAGGTCTGGATTGTTGGACATAGTTACATCCACTGGGCTCAAAGGTATGCTGAGAACAGAAATTTACCTAACCTCAATTTACAGGATGTGGAAATTAAGTGGTTGGGCCAAAGAGGATTAAAATGTCACCAATTGATACCATTGGTGAAAACCTTTATGCATTTGCCAAAACCTGACCTGTTAATAGTGCACTGTGGAGGTAATGATTTGGGCACTTTGACAGGGGTAGGTCTGGAAATGCTTTTAAAGGACACCTTTGAGCAATTAATGGCACTTTTTCCTCAAACTGCCTTGGTATATTCCAATATATGCCAAAGACAGAAATGGAGGTGGTCCGACCAATTTTGTCCACAAATTGAGAAAGCGAGGAAGCATGTAAACAAATCTGTGTCAGCTTTCATGAGAGACCATGGAATGGGCTCTCTGTACAACAATAACTTGCGTTACTACATGCAAGATATCTACAGAGGAGATGGAGTTCACTTCTCAGATGAGGGCAACAGAATTTTCATTCTGAATTTAAGACTGTGCATTGGTACCTACTTATAAGTACCTAAATGTACCATAAACCCAAAAGCTCTTCTCAGAGCTACCCTTCATCTGATCACACACTTTTATTATTTTTTTTCTAACTTTTTTCTGTAATTTTCAACAAACTACGCTCAAAGAGCGCTATCCGGTACGCGAACTGGAAGCTAACCGCGCAAAATTTCAAAAAAAAAGTTTTTTCTTCGCAAATATAGTCCTCCTCAGCCACCCTCAGAAAACGTAGGGGGGCAAAATACTTGTACCATGCCCCCTTCTACCCATTCAGAACATTATTTACCCTCCATTTTATACCTTGATTCGACCGAAACACAAAATGGTGGACTCCCGTTACGCTCCTAGTTCGCGGACCGGACCGCTTTCCGGGAAGCGGTCCAAAAAAAAGGTGGGAAAGTAATTTACAGAAAAACGACTACAGACACTCTCACCAAATATAAATTAGCTCATACTACATAACAATCCCTTTCATTCTCACAAATTTGATTGAAATTTCATTTAGCCATTTAGCCTTTAGACCTCTCCAAGTACCGTGAGGTAAATTACTTCACAAAACACATCTGAACTGTTGGAATTGACAACCAATGAAAATGTTACTTTCATTTTCTACTTTTATTACCTGACATTTGATTGGTTATATACTTGAATATATATAAAGGAAGAGAAGAAAACACAGCCATTTTGACTACTACTTCTTGTTGTACAACACCTTTCAATAGCTTCCAAAAACTTCAACTTCTTTGTGAAGGTAAGATATAATTTTTAAAAACGAAATATATTGTGCACTATAACTTAATATAATAGAATTTTTCTGCTAGATATACACTATCCCTCTGTAGTAGTAATGTATTTAGATAGACTTCTCTGTTATAGTTATGAATGAAGTTAGGCTTGTCTTGGTTAAATCACATACACTTTTTTATAGTCCTATTTCCACTCTGATACTATACACTGCCAAAAGATAAATTCACTGATAAAAACTGCCTATCTAAAATTAATCCCAACAGTGCCCTATCTCTACTAATATATATTTTTTTAATCCAAATTTCAGGCAAAATGGAAGGCGAAAACCAAGTTTCTTTTGAAATGGACCTGCAAGAGAGCAGCCAGGAATTGATTGAACAAATTGACATAGAATTTATGGATGAAAGCTTGGATAATGAACTGCTGCAATGTGTCCAAGCAGTAGATGCCCTCCTTGCAAATGAGGACATTTTACAACCTCACAGATTGCAAACAATATTTCAAGAAAATAATGACATTTCAGACACTGAAATGTTAGAAAGTTTAATAAATTATGAAAAACAATGAAAATAAAAAAAAAACTTTAAAAATAAAGAAAACAAAAAAAAAACAACAAAAACAACAAACAATTAACATACAGTCTTTGAAAAGTGTATCATTCTATTATCCTTATAGTACGCTGCCCAGAACGCTTTCCGGTTCGCGTACTAGGCGCTCATCGCGAAAAAAAAAATATATATATATTTTTTTGGACCCTGCTGGGCCCTTTTAAAACCTCCACATAAAACCTAGGGGGTCAGGGAGGATCTACTATGCCCCCTTATGGAAATTTCCCCCTTTGTTTTGGCCTCCTCTTGTCTCTCGATCCTACCGAGAGACAAGATGGCGGCTGCACCGGACTGTTTAGAATGTTGACAGACACCGAAGAGCCAATCAGCTTTCCGTGCGCAAAGTTCCGTTACGCGAAAAGTACGCGAACCGGATCGCTGCCCGGACCGCTGTTACAGATATATATCTTGATTTAAACGTTAATTTCTCAAAATCCACTGAAGCACATATATTGAGACCTAGCAAAGGCACATCGGGCTAACAGTCCCTACAATTTTGCCAAGTTTCGTGAAAATCCATTCAGCCGTTCGGGCTAAAAGTGAGTCCAACCGCCCTATGGAAATTAACATGGGAAAAACGCGTTTTGGGACCCCCCTTTTTTCTCGGCCCCCCCTTGACACCCCCCCCCCAAATTTCCAGGAGCTGCTCAGAAACAAAATGTGCCATTTTCCTGAAAATTTCAGCCAATTCCATCCACAAACGCCAAAGTTATTAGGCATAGAATTTTCAGAAATCCCATAGGGAAAAAATCCTAACTATATATACCTACTGGCGGCCGCCAGTAGGTAATATATATATATATATATATATATATATATATATATATATATATATATATATATATATATATATATATATATATATATATATATATATATATATATTCCAGCAAAAGGGTTCTTACAGTTCGAGTAAGAAAAGGAAAAGACACCGAGCCCCAATTTTTAGGTGAAGCAGTTTATTCTTTATGCAGCAGTGGCAAACATTGCCCGACGCGTTTCGGAACCAGCCGGTTCCTTGGTCACGGGTCAGTTGTTAACGCACACTGTTTAGGTGATATAGTGCAAAACGATAAAAAGAGGACTACGGATTTTACTCAGCCCATTGTTTTCTCTTGGATACTGAGTCGCCATGTTGGAACAGTATTTTAAACTAAACATCCATAGTCAATACTTATAATATTTACATATTTTCGCCGTGATTTGTTCTACATATGATAAATGCATTTATAACCAGTTTTAAATTAACGTATCACTTTTTGAGATAGAAAATCTCTCAACTTCACATGATATTGAAAATCATTGTAGTTCTCATGGCCCAAGTGGGCGTAAATTCTGCATGACACACAATTCATGTATTTTGTCAGAAATGTGTACTATTTACAAACTTTGATACAATTCTGCCCAAGTGGGCATATAGATCACGGCTTAGTTTGACTATCATATTGGAAAAAATATATATAAATTGTACACTTCTGCCCATGTGGGCTGAAACGATTTGTGTCTCTCAATGTTCCTTCAAAGCTCAGAATTTCTTCATACTGGGCAAAACACTCTGTCTCCTACAAGTAAATAATGTGCAAATCAATTAAAATTGGTCAAGTACCACTTTAAAAACATGTCTTAACAAACTCTGAATAGCAACACAGCGGCAAAATTTCATTCATATAATATGATAAACACAATGCAGTTCTCAGCCTAGGTGGACCTCCAATTCCTCATCCTTATTGATCCCTCCTGGCTGCATAGTTTCGTATTTGATAATTAATCGTGACTCTAGCCTACGCAATTCTTGTTCTCTGTTTCCACCCCTTTCAGATATTGGGATTGAATCTAGAGCACAATATTGTAACAGATTTACATTTCCCTTAAGATGTTTTTGGAAGTGGCGAGCAATTGGATACTGTTTATCGTCATTGGTGATAGCTCGCATTGCTCCAGTATGCATAGTTTTACTGGCTTTATGGTGCTGCCAATATACACTAATTTACAGGGGCATATTAGGGCATAGACACAGAATTCTGTCTTACAATTCAAATGCTTCGAGATGATAAATGGTTTCTGGTTTCCTGAAAGTGTGATTTGTCTACAGTTGTTACTAAATTTACACGCTTTGCAGGAGAAGCATTTGAAAAAACCTTGGATAGATGTTTTTTTCTTTTCGTAAGGCAAGTTACTATTGCAAAGTATGTCCTGTAACGCTGGACATCGCCTGTAAGTAATACTGGGATAAACATCAATACAGTTTTTTATGGTTGTATCTGTTCCTAGTACATGCCAAAATGTACTTATACATTTTCTCACTTCTTTGGTCTGATTGTTGAAGGTGGTGATAAAACTCACTGGTTGATTATTATCACTCTCTTCTTTTACAACAAGTAAGTCCTCTCTGTTGATTATGCTCACTTTCTCATATGATGCCTTTACTGTTTTTTGCGAGTATCCTCGCTCTTTAAATCTTTCTTGCATGATTTCAGCTTCTCTTTGGAAGGTGTCATTGGAGCTACAGTTTCTTCTAGCTCTCAACAGCTCCCCGTACGGGATACAGTTGATGAGATTCCTGGGATGGCAACTGACAGCACTCAAAATACTATTTCCTGCTGTGTGCTTTCGGAATAGCTCACTTTCTAATTTCTGGTTTCTTGCTCTCACTATTATATCCAGAAATTCTATACTGTCTTTGTTTATCGTGCTTGTAAATACAAGATTTAAGTTATTCTCATTTAGTTCTTTGACAAAATTTTCAGCTGTGACAGTATCCCCCCTCCAAATGCAAAAAATATCATCGATGTACCGTGCCCAGAGGACCACGTTTTGGGAAAAGGCACTGATGTTATTGGCCATCTGCTCCTCCCACCAGCCCAGGTAAAGACCTGCGTAACTGGGGGCAAAGCAGGTTCCCATCGCAGTCCCCCGGGACTGACAGTACATCCTATGATCAAAAATGAAAAAGTTAATTCTGGATGACACACAATTCATGTATTTTGTCAGAAATGTGTACTATTTACAAACTTTGATACAATTCTGCCCAAGTGGGCATATAGATCACGGCTTAGTTTGACTATCATATTGGAAAAAATATATATAAATTGTACACTTCTGCCCATGTGGGCTGAAACGATTTGTGTCTCTCAATGTTCCTTCAAAGCTCAGAATTTCTTCATACTGGGCAAACTACTCTGTCTCCTACAAGTGAATAATGTGCAAATCAATTAAAATTGGTCAAGTACCACTTTAAAAACATGTCTTAACAAACTCTGAATAGCAACACAGCGGCAAAATTTCATTCATATAATATGATAAACACAATGCAGTTCTCAGCCTAGGTGGACCTCCAATTCCTCATCCTTATTGATCCCTCCTGGCTGCATAGTTTCGTATTTGATAATTAATCATGACTCTAGCCTACGCAATTCTTGTTCTCTGTTTCCACCCCTTTCAGATATTGGGATTGAATCTAGAGCACAATATTGTAACAGATTTACATTTCCCTTAAGATGTTTTTGGAAGTGGCGAGCAATTGGATACTGTTTATCGTCATTGGTGATAGCTCGCATTGCTCCAGTATGCGTAGTTTTACTGGCTTTATGATGCTGCCAATATACACTAATTTACAGGGGCATATTAGGGCATAGACACAGAATTCTGTCTTACAATTCAAATGCTTCGAGATGATAAATGGTTTCTGGTTTCCTGAAAGTGTGATTTGTCTACAGTTGCTACTAAATTTACACGCTTTGCAGGAGAAGCATTTGAAAAAACCTTGGATAGATGTTTTTTTCTTTCCGTAAGGCAAGTTACTATTGCAAAGTATGTCCTGTAACGCTGGACATCGCCTGTAAGTAATACTGGGATAAACATCAATACAGTTTTTTATGGTTGTATCTGTTCCTAGTACATGCCAAAATTTACTTATACATTTTCTCACTTCTTTGGTCTGATTGTTGAAGGTGGTGATAAAACTCACTGGTTGATTATTATCACTCTCTTCTTTTACAACAAGTAAGTCCTCTCTGTTGATTATGCTCACTTTTTCATATGATGCCTTTATTGTTTTTTGCGAGTATCCTCGCTCTTTAAATCTTTCTTGCATGATTTCAGCTTCTCTTTGGAAGGTGTCATTGGAGCTACAGTTTCTTCTAGCTCTCAACAGCTCCCCGTACGGGATACAGCTGTGACAGTATCCCCCCTTCAAATGCAAAAAATATCATCGATGTACCGTGCCCAGAGGACCACGTTTTGGGAAAAGGCACTGATGTTATTGGCCACCTGCTCCTCCCACCAGCCCAGGTAAAGACCTGCGTAACTGGGGGCAAAGCAGGTTCCCATCGCAGTCCCCCGGGACTGACAGTACATCCTATGATCAAAAATGAAAAAGTTATTTTTTAGACACTGAGATATCATTGTTAATAACATCTCTGTGTGTTTAAAAAACCAACAGGTCTGTTTCTTAAGTAATGGGCACAGGCTTCTAAACCAAGGTCATGTGGTATACATGTATAGAGGCTACTGACATCTAATGTTATAAGTTGCATATTTTCTTCCCAGATTACGTTATTGATTAATCTGAGAAAATGTCGGGTGTCCTGCACATAAGATGGTAACAATTGAAAATGCTCTCTCAAAAAATAGTCTATATATTTTGACGTATTTTCAAACATGCTGCCTATGGATGACAGAATTGGGCGTCCTGGGGGTGTGTCTTTATTCTTATGCACTTTAGGTAGCAAGTACAAAGAAGCTAATTTCGGATATTTACAATCCCAAAATGTATGTTCCTCTTTAGAAATCAATTTCTCAAATTTCCATTGATCTAGTTGTTTTCTAAAGTTCTCATTACATTTTTCATAGGTTACTTTGTCAGTTTTACTGTAGCTGTTAAATATATATATATTTGTACATTTTAATATAATTTACAAAAGATAATATACATGTATATAATAGTTTAATAATTGTTTTAAAGTAAATATATATATATATTAATTATTATGTGTGTGTGCTTAACTTTTTAATTAATTTGTTACATATGTTAGAATTTATCTTAAATCTACTTTTATGTTTAATTTTATTATTTAACATATTTAATATTCATTATTTTATTTTATATATATATCAAATACATCGATATTTTGTTCAACTATATTTTTTACAACAAATTTTTTTGTCAATCTTTTAGTACTTACCATTATAAATATAGGATATTGATATTTTTGACATTGATATTTTAGACTTGATATTGTGGTATGGGGATATTTTAGGTGTTGAATCGATATTCTGTCAGTGAACCTATTCACATCTACCGAATGATTGACATTCCATGAAAAAGTCTTTATGGCACCATGTTGCATCTTCTAGGCTTTCCTATCAAGGGTGATAGTGCCATCCACGCCAGTGGGGTACCATTGTTATTGAGAGAAGAGCTGGAGCACATAATTGTAGAACTTTTTTTACTATCTATTGCACTCCTTTCCATTTGTGGCTTTCAAATTTTAGTCAATGTAGGAAAGAACACAATATACTCTTGGGCAGTTAGCATTTAAAACACATTTGTAGCTGGACCTTGGTGGATGGCTTTGGGTATTGCATGTTATATATCTCTGTGACTTCAAGAGTCAGACGGATGTAATGGTATATTACTTTTGTAAATAAGATATGGAGGCAAAAAACAGAAAAAAATATTGTTGTCTATTTCTTTTTTGCTTAATTTATTAGTTCTTGATTTCAACAATTAGTTCTGAGAAAACGATGAGTGACCTCTTGCTCAGTTATAGATTTATACCACTTTTCAGAAATGTTCAGCTTCCTTATTCACCCATGGGTTCACACCACCTCACCCAAAAGCTTCAAGTAGGTAGAAACTGCCTAAATAGGAAATTCTGATTGCTACTTAGAAACTTGCACTTGAGGAAGTATTAAACGCAAGAATGCATTTTTGTGCCTAGAAAATAGCACTAAATTTAGAATTACACTTCTCTCATAATACTGAGCGATCTCACAGAATTTTGAGATAATTCTGCATGATTAGCTACATGGACTAACATGGGTAACCCTCTCCTAGTCCCACCCCAATTTGTTTTGCTAAAAAAAATGTAGGCCCAAGTTGCACATCAGGGGGCCGATTCCGATCCGGTAAAAAAAGCGTCCGTACGATTCACAATCCGGAGCCGTCTCCGTACGACTCGTACACATGCCGTATGACCCGATGAGTACGATCTGGACCTGGGAATCAGGACGCGTTTCGTACGGTCCATGTCAGGTAAGGGCGATTCATATGGAAAAGCACACAATCACATACACAGCGTACGGCGTGTACACCCCATGATCGCAGGGGTACGCGCCGTACCCCTGTGATCGTGCGGGGGAAAGCACCGTACACCCAGCGTACATAGGGTACGCACCGTACACCCAGCGTACATGGGGTACGGTGCATACCCCATGTATGCTGGGTGTATGGTGTGTTTTGCCCTATTATCGCAGGGGTACGCGCCGTATCCCTGCGATCATGGGGGGTACACGCCGTACACGGGGGGGGCGTTCCGTACCTGTTTTGGCTCAAACTCTGCTTTTACGGCTGTTTTCAGTTCCCATAGAAAAAGGGTTGTACGGTGCGTACCCGACACATATCGTACTTACTGAGTCATATAAACCAGCCGCGAACAGTACATATGTCGCGTACAGCGGGTTCCGAGTGAGAATCGTACGGAGATTAGAGTCGTACGGTCTCTGTACGATTCGTACGGAGTCCAGCTGATGGTCCGAATCGTACTTAGTCGTACGTACGGGGGATGTTGCAGGGTACGAATCATACGGGAAAACGCTGGTTTCTAGAGTGGCAGTTTTCCCCTACCTGGGGGTGCTCTTTGACGAGAGGGGCTCGTGGGGTCCCCAGGTTAGGACAAAAGGTCTATCTGTGGCCAGGTCTTCTGCGGCCCTCATGGGTTTCTCAAAAAGGTTGGGGGCTAGACCGATGGAGGCCCTACTGAAGGTTTTTAATACCAAATGCATTCCATTAGCAATGTATAGTTCACCCGTATGGGGTTATGTACATCTCGAACCAATCCAGAGGGCAGAAAATAGGTTCCTACGCTCCCTATTGTCCGTCCCCCAGTCCACCCCAACTTTTTCAATCCATGCAGAGGTGGGTCTGGTTCATGTTACGGATAAGCTCAATCTGGCACCCTTAATATTCTGGTTAAAGACATGGCTCAGCAAGGAATTAACCCTTAATCATGTAATCATGAATGATGTCATGTCCCTAGATTATTCTAATAATGTTCCATGGCTGGATTATTTGAGGAAGTCCTTCGAACAATTGATGTTGTCCTGAACTTTTCGCATCTCCATCGTGCATCAGGAAAGAGGATGTAGACTTGACTAAAAAGCACTTTATGATGAGGGCAAGACTAGGCCGTGAGGAAAGGGAATTGCAGAAAACTACAGTCAGATCACATTATCTGTTATTAAATTTCACCTCGTTTGACCCTTACCTCAGTATTGTTACCAGGCCATTTCACAGGTTTTTTCTGACTAAGTTCAGATTTAACTTGATTCATTTTTATTTGGGCAGTTATCAGTCATGGGTCAAACCAGAAATAGCCTCACCCTGTATCTGTGATAATTTTTCAACCCAAGACACCATGCATTTTGTTATGTTTTGTGGTTTGTTTTTAGAGATACAGAAAAAACATTTGTTGCCAATCTTAAGGGAGGCAAGCTTCCACCAAGTGAGGCCTGCATTACTTTACCTCCAGTCATTGAGCAACACTCGTATCATATTTTGCATGGCAAATTATCTAGTGGCGGCGTCTAGAATTAGATCACGTAACGCACCACTGAGTGTATTGTAAAAAGTTTTTTATCAATTGCATAGCTCATGTAGCTTAACTTTTGACCCAATGTATTGATTATAACCCAATGTATTGACTATAATGTAAGTGTAACATATATTTTTATATGTACATAAATGTTTTACACCTTTTATGATTTTAATGAAATCGAATAAAGTATTTTGACTGACTGGCTATTCGGAGCGTTTTTTACCGGATCAGAATTGACCCCCAGATGTACCATCCCTGTTTGTGCCGCTGTATATCCTTAATTAGATGTGCATGACATAGACCTGAAATTGGCACGATTATTTAAACAAACTTCTTTACTCATGCTTGCGCAAACTCTGACAGTTTTACCAGTGTTGAGGCAAACACATCGCCATAAGTTTAAACTTCAGCATCACATTTCACTGAAGGCAGACCAGCCTCTCTTTCAAGAGGAGCATGACAGATGTGTCTCTGAGACCCCCTCATGCCCTTCTCTCATGGGACGTTCTCACCGGTCGCACTGATTGTGCACCACCTTCCTATTTCGCAAAGTCATTATGCAACCCAAGAGGTTTTATGTCTCTGTGCCCAGATCTGTAATAAGGAACAAGCACAAAGAAAAAGTGTTTCCTCCTTTGCATGGAGCCACGCCAACAAGCAAATGAAGGAAATACCCCTTGTGATTGTGCGGCAGACGTTGCATGCCAGCATGATACATATTGAAGAATTTGCTGCACAAGCATCTACAGCCCTTTCTACATTATCAAGTGTCCATGGGGGTTCCAGAAAATTGCGGAACATCCTCAAATTACTTTCTTTTATATGGCCCCTGAAGTCTACAGTGATTTCTACTCCCTCCCCTGAGAAAGAAGAAATTTGGCGTAAATCTACTAACATGCAGCCAGAGTAGCAGAGAGACTGTTGGGGCTTTAGGGGTGAGAGTTGAGGCCTGATGCTCAGATGGGCTCCCGCCCCTATTTCTTTATAGCTATCCCAAGTTGCTAGATGGCTGCCTCCCCAGCAATAACAGACTTGGGATAAATCCACATATCTAACATTTTAAGAGAGGAAGAAGGAATATTGAGCTGTGGGAGTGTGTGCAGCCCAAAGCCTTGATGAGCTGGTGAATATTCTATTTTTTTAATCTATCCTTCATATCTAGTTGGCTTTCTGCCTCAGGAGGGAAAATTAGAGAAAATCCCATATCCGCCAACTAGTGAGGTAGAAAGACTTTTGGACCTTTTGGGGTGCTCTTAAGGTGTTGTGTGTTTATGGGTGGGGAACATGTGTTTATGCCAGGACAGCCGGACCCCTACCCTATTCTTCTAGTTTAATCCATTTATCTCAGGTGTCTAATGTGTTTTCTTCTTCCAGAAAGGGCACATTGGGGATAAATCCTCCAATCTACCCATCAGGGGGTAGGAAGGCTTTTTATCCTCTGGGGTTGCTGAGTACAGCCCAATGGCAGGACAGCAGTCCCTCCTTAATTCGCTTTACTTGAAAAATAGATGTGGATTCTAGTGGGCTTTCATATCCCTACAAGAAGGCAGATTGTTATTAAACCTCCAATGTACCCCCTAGAGGGAGCATGAGCAATTTCCCCTGCCTTGGGGGTGCTCTGCTCACCTTGAAAACACATTTGCTCTCGAGTGGAGGAATTTCTGCTTGGGTATTAACCTCCTGCAATGGACTCTTAATAGGTATCCATTAAGGAGAGTTACTATTGGGAGTGGGAGACTATCCCCTTTTTAACAGTCGTGAATGGTCATCACTGTAGTGCGTAGAGCCGATCGGGAGTCATAAATTGTCATTGCCGATGGTCATTGCTGTAGCGAGAAGGTGTTAAATATTGGATGGATTTGTTAGCATGAGATGAAAGCCATTTTGTATTTCTGGCAGCCATTTTAGTTAGCCATGTGCTGCCACATGCTCCCCATGTGCTCTGTCCTCCCTCAGTGTTGACTGCTCTTGTAATCTGCCTAGAAACGAACTATATTCAGCATCTTCCACCTTCGCACATGCTCAGTTGAACTTGTAGCTGTCCTTGCAACTGTTCCTAGTCTGTAAATGTCAGGATGTGTTCACCAGAATTAGCAACAGTTAGCTCCTCCCACTTTGTTGAGCAAGCAGATCTTGTATGCCGATATTAGTCATTTTGCATGCTTACATGAGCCAGGACTGCCCCTTGGTCTTATGCTGACTATGTAACCCTAAGCATATATAGGGCCCCAGTTTTATGTACTCTTTAGACTGCCTCATACATTTGCTAAGGCTTCTGTGTGACGTAGTCTCCCTCATCTGAGGTTTAATAAATATGTATTTTATATTACAGCTTCTGTGCCAATTTCTTCTTTGTTGGTTTAAAAGGACCAAGTATCATTGGGAACCCTGACAAGGTTTGTTGTTTTCTTCAAATGGCGCTCCAACGTGGACCTCATCAGAGAAGTGGCTATCTAAGGAGTGATCTTGTCAGGAGACAGAAATCTACTGAGGAGGACAGGACAGGATTCTACTAAGGAGGTACTCTGTGCACGGAGATTCTGAGGATTCTCTGTCTCTGCAGCCAAGTATATTTCTGATCTTCCTGATTTTGATCCTCCCCATGCTGCCACCCCTGACTGAGAACCTTTTTGGCGTGAGTATTCTAAAAATACTGTTAGGTCATTCAGAGCTTGGCAGTTAGAATTTGGACAGCCATTTGATTGGTACGAGTTGTATGCTGTTGGTTTGATGCCTTGGATTGGAATGGTAGTTTAGTATCACTTACTATGGCTTTGGAATTTTGGAATGTGTGTCGGACAACTTTGGATCTGTATGGGATAGATATACGAATTGCAATTTGTGTAGGCAGGTAATGAGGAGACTTTTCTCTAATTTTTATAAGATTTGAACGGCGCAACATACAAAGAGTACCTTAAGCACTACTTTGATTATAATACTGCATATTCTGCACTATTTTTGGCATGCTTGTTTCAAGCACACATCAAAGAATGTGTTGCTTTTTGGAGGTACCATAATGAGATGTGAATTAAATTAGCTGGCTCCCCTAGAGGGAATGCCTAAATAGGTTTAGGTATAAAAACATAATGTCTTCCTTGGTGATTCTGTATCCACAGGGAATTAAAATATGGACATAATACAAACAAGGATCCTTTTTCTGCGCAATTTTATGAATGGAGAAATGCAGAGCGATTTTTTGGTGTTCTGCCAGCCAAAGCTAGTGAATTGAGTGTATTTTGGTTTCTTGGAAATAAAAACGTTTGTTGGGCTGTTTTTTTGTAGTCATTTGGAATACTATTGAGAAGCTCTTTTTGTAAATATGACTTACAACTAGTATTTACAAATGGTTTGGTTTAAGTACAGTCTGTGGGCTGTCCTTTGTTTCTGTCCTAAGTGTTGATCTGTGGGTTAAGTGTGTATTTAAATGTCTATGTGGTTCGTGGTTTTACATGGCAACTTCTGTGAGTAAATAGCGATTGCGCTCTTTGTGTAAGGATTGCTAGCCTTAAGCGCGCTGCATTATGTGTCCTGAGTGTATGACCCTTCTGTATATGTCTGGAATGAGCTCAATGCGTGTGTTTGTGTTTTCTTGCTCTTATCAGTCTGTTATACAAAATGTCCTTAAATTAATATTAAATCAAAATAACAAAAATCCAGAAATGAACCATATATGCTAAATAATTATGTTACTATTTAATTTATAGACTAACCAATTATGCACATGTGCAAACTGACAATGCATTGAAATGCCTCAGTTTTAAATAGACTGTCCCCAAGCTTACATTTCAACACTGAGAAAAGCTTTCCACCGGCTGTGTTTTTACTGCTGCTAAGCAAACAGCTGTTGTTTTGATTGTAGGCCACGGAGAGACAGGAATGTTAATTCAGCTAGGATTTTCTCAGTGCTAGCATGGTGTAAAATCTTGCATTTCAGACTGCTGTTTTAAAAAGTTACAAAAATCATGTTCATGATTTTAGATACCAGGAAAACATTTAAGGTAGGGATTTCCTTTCTTAAAGCCTTTTACATAAGCACATTCTTGGTTCTGATGTTAAATAATGACTGTCCTTTTAAAAAAGTGGGGCAAAACTTTTCATGTTTCAAGTTAGGCTTCTGTGCTTAGGCTTATGAATGAATGCGTCTAAATATGATAGGCAAGGAATGAATCTTGCTTTTCATACGTGGAATTATCAAAATGATTGGTATTAATTGTGAAAAAATTATTTAAGAAATACGTGCTTTTAAATTCGTTTTTCAATATTTATAAAGCTTAATACTCATACTGTGACCTCTTAGCATTAAAATTAAATTTAAGTTGTGTTGTACAGTATAATGAGGATATTTGCATATGAAATTTCATTCTGCGCAGGCGTAAAAAACTCATTTTCATAAGGGTATATATGATTATTTTTGATTTCTCACTCCTGGGCTATCTAGAGAACATTTTGAGGATGACTTTTATGTATAGAAATAATAGGATATTAATTTTTAAGTGCCCCAAATATCAAAGTCGAAATTGGGCAAAATTCACTAATTCGAAAACAAATTTTGCATTCAAAGCAGTTTTTAACCTGCCTTAGGCTTCAGTAAATGCATGCATTTAGATATAATACAAACAGCTGAATTCTATATTGTTAGACAAGTATATTACACACTGCTTACAATTGAAAATATTTATAAAAAAACATCAGAAGTTATTAAACTGACAAACAGGGGAATGGGTCAGCTTTCTGTTTTCAGGGCGACTTTAAATAGGGAAAGCTGCATGGAAAATTTGCACACAGATTAGGACAGCTGGGAAGAGTTAAAAGTCAGTTCTATATTTAGAAGCCTGGCAGGGCTACCAGAGCAAGGTCTGCTTTGACATTTTGACATCTGAAACTATTTGAAAGACAAGATGGCAGCGCAGGGAAAGAAGGAGCAGTTGTGCTTATTTTTTGTTGACAAAAGCAAGTTTTTATGCACTCAGATGAATATACCACAATAAAATTGTATATATGAGCTTGGCCATATATACAGCACTAATGCTTTTAGTTTGGGGCTTACTAGGGCTGAGGCAATGGGATTTAGTTTGACTTCATGTGCCCTGATGTTTCATTTGTACATTTGCTAAAAGGATTGGGGTTTGGATAATCATGTGCTTTAGCCCTCTCAAAAGTGCAATGTACCTCCTATAACTTTGTTTATGCCCAGTTGCTACAAATAGGGGTTGATAGTGTTGACAGAAGTGAAACCTGTTTCAGGTTTCCTACTGTCAAAATAGGGGAAGGGGGCTAGCTCCTCCACAAATTAAGGCTAGGTAAAATGTATGTTGCTCTCTCCTTTTCTCAATTTTTTTTTAGCCTGTCTAAATTGTCTGTGAAATAGCAATGAGACATTTAATTGGCTATTCAGTAACACTGTTTTAAAAATTGTTAGCATTAATAAAATGAATACAAATACATGTTATGTTACTGCCGATCCTGTTTGAATAAATTATGACAGGATCAGTAGTCTACATTGTTGTTCCCATATTTGACCTTTAAGGGGAGCTAGATGTGGGTAGTTTTTGTTCTAAAATTCTAAGGTGATATCACCATTATTGTACGGTATTCCATGCTACATAGTTTTGCAAGGGCATTGCTAGTTTTTTATTAGCTAGTCCGTGTAAATAAACTGACAGTCCTTATTAGAGCTGATGTTGCATAGTTTGGATCATGAAAAGTAGAACGTAGGGACGATGCCCATGTGATCCTTAGCAAGAAAAAATGTTTTGAAGAAAATGTTGTTTTATAGATAAGAACCCCTTTTTTAAATAGCAGTTTTGGATTTTCCTGCTGCTCCTGTAACATGAGAACATGGTCCTAAGCGTACAATGTAGGTATGTAGGTGCATTTATTTAGAAGAATCATTTTAGAAGTGTCTGCAGTCCTGTACAAGTAATGTAAAATTTATGAGCAAAAGTGTAGAACATTTCCTTTTTTTTAGGGTTTTCAGATTAGCACACAGGAATACACCAATGTAAGGATTTAGGGTATGTATGTGTTATTTTTCTCTTTTCCTCACAATTTAGAAAATGAATACAGACTTTCTTGGCTGCTTGGGATTGGGTGATGTATTACTCTTGCCAAAGAGTTCCTTTTATACTTGCCAATAGGTCCAGGCTGTTTTTTTTTACTCTCACATAGATAGATGGAAGTGGTTCTTGGGTGCCTTGCTAATATATGGGGCATCATAAGACTAGGAAATATTTTGAGACTATCCTCCCTGTTGATAGACTGTTTCTGTGCCTTGTCTAAAGACCTTTTGTTCTGTTAACCAATAGATATTTGCTGCTTTACAACTATTGCCAGAGGGGCCTGTACTTCAGATTCAGCCTGGAGAGTCAGCGTCCGCACCAGTCCAGCTTGAAGCCAAAGTGAAGGTAACCAGCACAGGCATTGCTGGCAACTAGGACTTCAGTGAAGGCAGAAGCCCTGAAATGAAGTATGTACTCCTGCCACTGTCTTGGGCGAAAGACGGGGTCACAAATCAGAAAGGAGAAATATTTGATGCCCAGCTGAGAGTCACAGACCGACCAGAATGGCAAGGAGGCTTTGCTTGAGGTGACCCCTTTTGAAATAAGGGCTGCTTCAGAGATCCTATCATCAGGCCTCTGAATCCTGGTCCCAAATTGAATGCAAGTTTGCACCTTTATTTGTTGATCAAGAGATACCTGAGCACACTGGATGCAAATGTGTGGCCCCAACAAATGAGCAGTGCACCAGCAGAGCAATACAGGAGTTAGGGAAGGACTTGAGATTAGGGTACAGGTGCTCTGTCTCTGGTACCTGTTAGATTGAAGTGAAGAAAACTGGTGCACTGCCTGAGACACTGGGCAGGATCGCTGAGAGCATTTGCCTAGTGGGTGACTGCCCTATCCTGAAAGAAGCGACTTTTTAAATTGAAACTGGGGCTGTGATTCTTGAGTTGCGAGTTGTGCAGCTCCACTGTGGAAACAGCAATAGCCTGCCTGTGAGGCTCAAACGGACACAGGGAGAATATTTCCCTCTGGCTTGGTTGTACAGCGGCTTCAATTTCCCCAAGGACTTATTTTTTTGTCAATAGTGTACCCCTTTGGATGTCCCACTTTTAAGGCGGAGCAGCCTTTTGCAGCTCTCAGTTCTAATTCCTATGGCCCTGTGTGGTCCTCCTGGTCACAGATATGATTGATTTTCTAGCCCTCATAAAAGGAAAATGTAACAGTTAATTGGAAAATATTTTATTAGATATGTGCTGTTGGCTATTCTGAAATTAAAAAGAATAGCCACTGAAATGCATAGGAGCCCTGAAAATGTTTACTAGATGATTCTCGGATTTGCTTTTGCTTAGGACCAGAAAAATGATAATTCTATTTGTAATAGTTTTCATTACTCTCTCCTGCAATCTGTATGTTAATTGCGACCTGATGCTCAGTTCCCTTTGTATTCCTGCTTGTACCGGCTTAATGAAATGTTTAGAATGGAAAATGCCCACATAGCAATAAATTAGGATATTGATACATTTATGAAAATTAATGTGCACATATTGTCTATGTTCCCACTGGACCATAGGAATGTATTTTGCTCATGCTAAAAGGACCATCTGTTAAATATTGGATGGATTTGTTAGCATAAGCTGAAAGCTATTTTGTATTTCTGGCAGCCATTTTAGTTAGCCATGTGCTGTCACATGCTCACCAGGTGCTCTGTCCTCCCTCAGTGTTGACTGCTCTTGTAATCTGCCTAGAAACGAACTATATTCAGCATCTTCCACCTTCGCACATGCTCAGTTGAGTTTGTAGCTGTCCTTGCAACTGTTCCTAGTCTGTAAATGTCAGGATGTGTTAACCAGAATTAGCAACTGTTAGCTCCTCCCACTTTGTTGAGCAAGCAGATCTTGTATGCCCATATTAGTCATTTTGCATGCTTACATGAGCCAAGACTGCCCCTTTGTCTTATATACTGACTATGTAACCCTAAGCATATATAAGGCCCCAGTTTTATGTACTCCTTAGACTGCCTCATTCATTTGCTAAGGCTTCTGTGTGACGTAGTCTCCCTCGTCTGAGGTTTAATAAATATGTATTTTATATTACAGCTTCTTTGCCAATTTCTTCTTTGTTGGTTTATAAGGACCAAGTATCAGTGGGACCCCAGAGAAGGTTTGTTGTTTTCTTCAAAGGTCCTGTCGGGCATCACAGATGGTTGTTGTTAGAGCTTTGCATTAGTGGTTACTGTGGGCTGTCAATGCTGTAGCGTGAAGGGCAGATCTTTCATTGCCGGTCATTGCTGGAAGTCACTGTAGTGTGAAGAGTCATGTTCGTGGGAGCTTTTCATTGGCAGTCTGCGTGACTGGCAAGATCTTGATGTAAATGGGGCCATTCGTGGTCTCTAAGAGTCCAAAACTGCAGGATTTCTCCTTTTCTTCTAGAAGAAGCTCAATGAATGTCACTTCAAAGACCCAGGGCTCAAGGTCCAGCTCTAAGAGATTGGGAACTCACTCCAGCAGTGGATAGCAGAGCTAGGGAAGATTCAGTTGAAGGTCCAGGAGGTCCAATACCGAGGTAGGCTGGGCAGTTGCAGAGAGGCCTCTGTAGCTTATTGTTTCCCTGTAGTTCAGAGCAGGAGGTCAGTCAGCTGAACCCTGAAGTCATTTGAGCCTTGGGTGAATGGTGTTGGTCCAATCTTTCTTCACAGACATCAGGACAGGCCTTAAACAGCACAGTAGGTGTCTGCTTGCAGGGCATCCCTTCGTCTTTAATGTCCAAGAGTATACTGAAGAGGGGTTCTAAGAGGGCCCTTTTTATACTAGGTGTCTACTTAGAAGTGGAACACACTTCTCAAGCCTTCCCCCTACAGAAGTGTCCAGAGTTTCCTGCCTCCCTACCCTGGTGCCAGTCCATCTGTAGGCACAATAGACTAGCATGAAGTCTATTTTGTGTGAGCTGAGGCAGGCTCCTTGAAGTGAAGTTCTGACAGGTGACAGCTCTGCCCCCTCATTAAGTCAAGATTGCCCATCCTACCAAAAATCCATGCCCTCTACTGTTATACTGTCTTGGAGGAATACACAAACATCAACTGCCAGCTACACTGGTTAGGACAAGGAAATGGCAACTTTCTTAAAGTAGCATTTTCAGAACTGTTGCTTAAAATCCAAACCTACTGTTGAAGAGGGTTTCAAGCTATAGTTCCTCAGACACCAAACATGATATTCCTACCTGCTCCCAAACAAAAGTGATAATTTATTAAATGTAATCAGGTAGAGCTTGCAATAGTGAAAAAGGACCTTGCAATAGTGAAATGTGAATTGGAGATGTTTTCAGTACCAGGACATGCAAAACATATACATGTAAATCCTATAAGTACATGTCCAGTTTTTTTATATACAATGCACCCTCCCCTAACACTGCCTATACGCTGTACTGGCAGTCCTGAGACATGTTTTAAAATGCTACTTAAGTGAGTTAGACAATATGTGCTGCAGGACCACTCGTAGCATTTAATTTACTGTACCTTGGTACCTGTAGTACAACTTTACTATGGACCTATACGTAAATAAATGTGAAAATTGGAGGTAAGTCAATTTTATAATGTTTAAAAGAGCAAACACAAGCACTTTAGCACTCCTTAGCAGAGGAATATTGCACAGGGTCCCAAAGGCCAACAAAAATTAGTTCAGCAAAGGAAGACAAAAATCTGGAGTGCCCCTGCTGAAAGGGCCATTTTCAACAGATGTATTTGATATTTTCTTTTGACTGTTGTTTGAAGGACGTTTATCTGTCTAGAAAAAATGCAATGAAGTATGAACATTAAGGCCTTGCATCACATAGACAGAAAGATTAGGTAGCAATAATTTATCTAGGAGAAAGCAATGACTAAATGAAGTTAATAAGTTACTCACCAGTTTGCATGAGACAAAAAACTGTTGTTCAACTCCACATCTTAGACAAAATTGTACTGGAGTTTTGTGTAGCTCATGAAATGAGTTGAAAACATGGCATTCCATTTGGCAAATGCATTCACAAGGTGTGAGAAAGGAGCAAGGATGCATTGTTTTGCCTTGCAACTGAGGGGAGGGAACTTAACTTCTAAATCACCATTAGGCCAAAGCCTTCTTTGCAGTTTTTTCAGGGAAATAACTGGGGTTCTAACAGCTGAGCTTCAACCGACTTCACCATCAAAATTCTCTTAAGTTATGGTCAGCCTATCACTGGGACTTCAAGTCACAGTGAATTTTGCCCATTCGCATTAAGGCCTCAAAGCTACACACACACAAAGGGTGAAAACTTCCTGTGTGTCCTGGTCATTGATTTTTCACTTTTGAAGTTTGGGATTTCATTCTTGAAAAACAATGTTTACTGAGAAGGTACATCAAGTATAGCAGCTGATCAGTAAAGCTGCATTGCCTTCAGTGGCAGCACAGTAGTGATATCTCACTAAACGCTGAGAGAGAACTTCAAGCCTTGATGGGATCCACTACCAGGGATATGGAGGCTACAGCCTTGTGCAACTGGCAAATTTCTTTAAATAGTGCCAAATGTTTTAAAGTGGATGATTTAGAGCATACATGTATGCAGACATCTTAGAGAGGAAGAATTCCAACATGTTTCTCCCAATGGTCTACATCACCCTGGGATGACTGATCTTTAACTTCTTTTTCCTTACTGCTGCTGGGCACAGGCCACATTGCTATTCTGAACCACCTAACAGAAAAATAATTTTTATTACTTTGGAAAATCCTAACATCTAACCCAGTAAAGGCCTGCTAGGATTTTCCTCCACTTTTCTACTACAGTTTTCATCAGCAGAGTTATGGTGAACTGATAGGTGTTACCTAAGCTAAATCCCCAATCGGTGCTAAGGTAAGCAATTAATCGGTCATCCAAAGATATTAATTGAGCTGTGGTTGGGGGTCACATTACATTTTGAATATACTTCTTGGGTGAAACCTCAACTCTCACCTAGCAAGAGGGGTCTTTTTTTGTGTTTCTCTCTTGCTTGGATGAAAGCTGACCTGGTCAAACTCTCCTGGCATTGGACTCCCTGATCCAGAACACCTCAAAAACCCGACATGGAAAACAGAAGCATGTTTCTTTCTGTTTGAGAGATGATGTTTTTGAACATATATCTCTGTTGGTTTAATTAGATTCTCCAATCTGGCCAAAAATGATGTAAAATGCTGACTGCTTCAAGCCAATTATTTGGACATCATATGGAGAATGAGGAGATTCTGCCTCAGCCAATAAAGACACACTACTATGGACACTAATAACTGACAGTTTTGAAACAAGCATAGGTAACTAGAGTCCATTTTGCTATGATTTTTGGAAGAGGAGGAGTGGACTCACCTGCAAATCCACTGAAAAATCCCTGCAGCAACCAGCTGGCTCAATGACATGTGCGGAATGGGCGACAATAAATCCAGAACTGTACGGCAACCATGAGATTGTTGTAGACCATCTAAACTATAATCAAGACAGCGAGACAGAGGTGACAACAAATTGTGATTGGTCATGGTGTTGCAGAAACTCTTTCCTACTTTGTCACTGGCGAACCTGCTTAATTCCTGCCCTGCCATAATTCTTCAAGGAGCAATAACTTTACCTATCAGGTGAGTCATGACCTTACCTCATCTCATCCCTAGACTTTTACTTTTACATATTTACTGAAAATACCTGTTTCATTCTATATGAATATGGACATTTTGGGTGTTACATCCACAGGCATTCAATCATATGTGAAGAAGGCTGAAGTTTGGTATTAATTCAGTGGCTCAAGCTGATCTCTGAGACGATCCAGGTGATGATTGGGGATGGGGTAAAAGTGCTGCTATGCATCCTTTTGGCTATGAGACTTTGAAGATATTTCCAAACTAGTGGATTTCACCAGAAAGAGCAGGACCAATGGTCATATGCCTGTGCCCCCTCATATCCTGACTCTAAAAAAAATGTCTTATTCCATAGAGATGATTCTCACATAAATGTCATTCACAATGACCATAACTTAGCTACTAATTTCCTAGTAGGTATTCTAGGTTTATGGACATTTCCTCCATGTGGGAATCATTAAGTATACAGTCTCCAAGTTGAACCTTATTAAAGCCTGTTAGATATATCAAATATATTCCCATTTGATCCCTTTACATATATATTTGAAACAATTCCTATTATGGATCAAAATTATTTTTAAGTCTATATGAATTGTATACCACTTTATATTTATATCAGCACCTGCAATCGTGAAGACAAACAGCAGGTGTTAACCTTCTTGAGATTTGCAATGAGTAGATCAGCTCAGTCATTCTCCATATTGATTGGATCGGAAAGCAGTACAAGGAGAGCTTTCTTTTTTTAGTACCCACTTAATGGACCTCTCTACCTTTCTACATGACATGCAACTCCATATTCTGGTACCAAATGACAACATGGTTCTTTAAACAACACCAATCTTACCTTTTGGCATGTATTTTCTAATCTTTTATTCTGCTGAGCACTATAAAACATTTTGAATGTAAACAAATAAAATAAAATTGCCTCTGTTACCATTCACTATACATACACAAACCAAGCACCAAATACAAAAAAGGCTTCTGTAGTATCTGAAAGATTAAAACGTGTTAATTTCAGCAACTGTAATTTTATGCATGAGACACATCTCCTGAAAAAACAAATGAATCAGGATTTGGACAATTTACTTTATAATATAAGCAAGTTTATAATTTTCACATGAACCAAATTCACCTGGGACCTACAAGAATCAAAGGAAAATGGGCAATCTGTGCGAGAAATTTCATCTTTTTCCATGAAACACTGCCACTTGGCAGTATGGAGATCACACTGAATAGCAAAAGGCCCCCTTTTAAAGCTTTGACTTTTAGGAGGCATTGAAGTTAACACTTACTCTTGGTGGGTGGTATGAGGTAGAATGTCATATACAGGACATACGGTTATAATAATCAATAATATATTGTCCTGTTGGTGTTATTTTGTTTTAGAAGCAGATCTAAAACATGAATTGTTATGAACCTGTAAAGTATAAATGATCTTTTGAATATATACTGGTGTGTGTTATAGCAAAGCAAAGAGTGTATGACATAGCCTTGGTGCTGTCTGAATTCTAGATAAAATAAATTGTACCAACTGTGATAGTTTCAACCAGAAATGCAGTCTTGCAGGTCTTATGAGGAAGGAAGTACATTTGGCAGAATAATGGCTTGACTTACAGCCTTATTCATGAAGGCTAAATCGGCTCGCAAAGGGCCGGATTCTGAGAATCTGGCCCTTTGCGAGTGAGATTTTTGCATTTGGGATTCATCATCCCAAATGCAAAAATCGGTAATTGCGTTTTCGCAAATTTGTGATGGATTACATTTAAGGAATCTCTATTTGAGATTCCTTAAATGCAATTCATCATCCATTTAAAAATTGCGAAATCGCAATTTCGGGCCGCTATTTACCGCGAGGTCAAACCTCGTGGTAAATAGCGAAAACTCAGAAAAATGCTTTTAAAAGCATTTTTCTGAGTTGCATGTTACACACACACATGTCCTTTGGACATGTGTGTGTGCAACACCTGTGTCAAATGTCATTTGAGGGGTGCTGCAGGGTGTCCTTTGGACACCCCTGGCACCCTTCAAATCGCAATCTTATTTGCGATTAGCAAATTGCTAATCGCAAATAAGGAATACTCCCCATTCATTCCTATGGGCCTTTTGGCCCATAGGAATGAATGGGGAGTTTTTCCTTATTTGCGATTAGCAATTTGCTAATCGCAAATAAGGAATCATTAGGAATCACATTTTGCTAATCCTACATGAATCCCGTTTTGCGAGTCCTTAATAGCGATTCGCTATGATTCGCTATTAGGGCCTCGCAAAACGGGAGATTGATGAATAAGGCTGCTTGTTCCTTCACAATAACCTGTATACTAGTGTCACTTTTCAGGACTATGAGCTGAAATAGATACCCCATTGAGGTGTATTGGTGCTTATGAATATAGGTAAATGACTGTGGCTGGATCACTGACACAATATCGATACACACTATATCGAAAAATAAAAGTATCAGAAAAAAAATATTGTTAGCAAATATATTGCATTACTGTACTTAACTAACAAAACCACAAGTACCTAGAACATAAATATCATTGTTAAAAAATATAGATTTTCACTTATATCGAAAATATATATATCGGAAACAATGATATTGTTACCTATAAATACACATAATATATCTCAAAACGTTAAACTCACACAATATTTGTTACAATAATACTGCCAATATTTAATATTGCCATTATCATTAATAAACATAAAAAACTATATTTTATGTTAAATAATTACAGTGAAGATTAAACTATACATACCAAATTCCGATGCCTTAATTTCAGAACCCAATGATAGTGCAAAGGACCCACTCCAGAATCTTTTTAGAGATGCGCACACCAGTGCAAAAAAGTTGTAGATGGCTCTTAAAGCTTAAAAAAGCATAATTTATATATATAGACAAAATATCAAACAATTAAAGTATATTGAGGCAATGATAACCTGGCAAAAGGAGATTACGAGAGAAGATATTCTCATGAACATCTTATTGAAATTGAGTCATGCCAGAAAAGTCTGCCTAAAAGAAAATCAAGATAATCAAAAGGCAGCAAGGCAACATTTTTTCCTTAATACCATAGAGTACGGGGACACCCTGCACAAAAATTGCGAAATAACATGTTGTGTAGCAGTCAGACACCGCTTACATGGCACCCAAGTAGGCGTTTGTGCTCCATGAACTATGCAGGGTCACAGATAAAATACCAAGTTAACAATTTTATTAAAAATGTGGCATACCGATTCATATTGTTTGACATTTCATCTATATAGGCACTGGGATGATTTGTGTTGGAAGTATTGAAGCACATGTGTCCCTGCTTTTATGCATGGTATATTATCTATCATCAACATGTAAAAATGGCCAACCTTTATTCACAAATGTAAATGTGTAAATGTGTTTCGATTTATATAGCGCAACACTTTAACCCAGGGGTCTCAAGGCGCTTGCTTAGGGAACCCGTCCTGGTATTCCCCTGTGAGATACCCCGGCCGGGTATCCACAAGGTGAAAGCCAGGCATCCCACCACGAGGGGCCATAGTGGAGATTAAGCAAGCTATTGCCCAGAGTCGCAGAGTGTGACCCCATGAGTCGAGTAGGCACCGGAGCGAGAATTGTCAACTCCGTGGAATTTTGAGCCCCAGACCCGCCGAGACGGGGAATCGAACCCTGGTCCACGGCCGATCTCAGCTTCCGGGTCTGCTGCCTCTAACCACTGAGCCACGCTTCTCCACAACTCTGACTGGGCTTCAACTGTCATTTATGTCAGTCATCTTTGTCCTTTGCTTATATTCATGCCATTTACTTTGTCTTGCCATCAGTGACCAGCGTGTTTGTAACGCTGAAACATGCTGGGTGTTTCTTCACATGACTGCACTGTATAAATTATGCTTTTTAAAGTTTGAAGGGTCTTCTACATCTTTTTGCATCAGAGTAAACCTCTGTAAAATGATTATGGAGTGTGTCCTTTTACACATATGAAGCTGAGTCCCAAGATGGCTACTAATGCTTCCTGGTTGGCAGCCAATCAGATCTCAGCACAGGATCTGGAGGGATCACAAAGGGTTTGAGCCTCAAGATATACAAATTTGGATTTCTTTTAATAACTCAAAAACTACTGAATGGATTTACACAAAATATTAAAAAGCATTCTTTCTGGACCAAGAGCTAGCTTTCTGACAAGTGTTGTTTAATTCCATACAGCAGTTAGAGCTGTAGTTGTGTTAAAAATTCTCTTTGGAAATTAACATTGGATTTTTTTTTTACACCCCCCTTTTTCTCAGCCCCCATTTGATGGATCCCCCAAAACCTTTCATGCACAGCAAGAAACACTGGCACACTTTTTTGGGGGAAAATTTCATTAGGATTCGCTAAAGAGCACCAAAGATATAGGCAAGTCAATAAACGCTTTTCCTGTGGAAACATAGTCCTAATTATAACTACCTACTGGTGACCAGCATATATTACTGAGAAGAAATCACAATATCAGACAGCTGAATCTCATATGGCGGCTTCTATTATTGTCAAGTGGAATACATTTTTAAAACAGTGAACACGTTTTACACAAGTATGCCACTTCACGGCTGTTATAAACATAGAGAAATATAAACATAAATACCAACTAAGATTGTTACAAAAATACATTACAATACTATTTGATACCGTTCATCCAATGTCATATTCCAATTAATTAATTTCTTCCCTGTCTCTTTGTAATCACTTCTTAAATGAGAACACTCTTGCTTTCAGTATACAGAAAAACAAATTCTAGATTTAAATACATGCATTTGAAATTGCATCCTACCCATGAAAACATCATACGCATATTTGGAAGACAAATGGCACAAAATTGAAGGTTGAAAGTGGAATAAGCTTGCCATGACTGTGAGTCATGATATTTCCATAAGGATAAAAAGATTAGCCTCTCTATGTGTGGACATGGGAAATGAAAGATGGCATGTTTCATTTGAAAAACCACTAACTGCTGCTTGCATATCGAACTGAGATGTGACATTAAAGTTTCCTGCCACTAGTGTTTAATTTAAAAATGATTACAATATTGTTTGCCAACTTAAAAACTTCAGTTAATTACCTATTTAATTTTTTTAAATGATAGGGTTTAGTAGAATTGCAAAAGATTTTATGAAACTGAGCTGTTTTCTGCTGAAATTGGCTGCAGGCAAGAAACGTGAAGTATTTTTTCCATGTGGAGTGACTAGTAGACATTTAATAAGCAAAGCATTTTAATGGATGCAAAGAACAGCTGCAAAGAAATAGTAGTCTACTCGTTCTCCTTGCTGCCCAATCTGGCGTCTGGATTTGTGAGTTTGATGGTGAGCTGGGCTGCCCCCTACAATGGTCTTGTTGTTTTTAGATGAAACATTGTGGGCGACCTCAGCACAGAAGGACTTGTTACTCATCATTAGCACCTCCAGCTCCTTCACATTGTGTACCAAAAACCTTCAGAATCCTGAGGGTAACGTGCTTGGTCCTTTTATCACTACCATAACCAATGTTGGGCATAAGGATCTGGCCCTTAAACCTCCTGCGCAATCTGTTATCAATACCTCATGGTTTCCGCCAGTTACGCTTAATCTTGACATAATGATCAGACTGGTGACGAGTTAACTTCTTGGTTCTTTTCCTAAGAATTTTTGGTTTGACAAGCGGTCTTAGGGCAGTCAAGATTGCAGCTCAAAAATGTCTGCCTGCTCCACAGAGGCCGAAGGAAGAGCATTTTAATGAATGAATTCAGAAAGCCTGTGTAGTAAGCGAAAATGCATCTGCAAGCAATTATTGAATGGACAATGTTGATGAATGAATTATGAATGGATTTCTTCCAGGTGAAAAATTGTGGAATATAAGTCACTACATTTTCCTGCTTTGAGTGTGTGTCGCCAGTGGGTAGTTATTGTTAGGACCTCGTTTCTATTCAAAAAGCGTTTTTTACTTTTGCAAATATCTTTGGCACCCTTTGATGATTTTCAAAACTAATGGTTCAGTCAGGTCAGCTCCTGTCTTGAAAGTTTCAGGGTGTTTTTTCAAGTGGGGGTAAAAAAAAAGGGGGTCCCAAAACATGTTTTCCCCATGTTAATTTCCATAGGAACTTTAGACAAGGCTACAGCCCGAAATGCTGAACGGAATTACACCAAATTTGGCAAAAAGGTAGCTCTTGGTTCAGAAAGCTTGCTCTTTTAAAAGTGGTGTAAATCCATTCACTACAATACACAACTGGGAGGTTTTTTAGGTATTCCAGAATTTCTAGGCGCACAACTTGAGTGGCCGCAAGGTAATGGTGACAGTAAGTAGTCAGTATAGGCAATGAGGCGAACGGTAATCCCTCACAACCGCTCTGGGATGGACCAAAAATAATCCACACAATTAACAACAGACAGCAAAGCCCCTGCACTATACAATATCAGTTAATTCTTAGTAATGCTGGTATCAGTAGAAGTGGTAAAAGTAATTGAGCACATCAAAACTTTAGGTCAAACTTCGAGAATAAATAAACATAGGTTGACATATATCAGTACAGAAACGTTCTGTTCTTGGTGTAGTATTTTGGTTTATTGTTCCTTTGCATATGCCAACACGTGTTTCATCACAGGGAACAGACTGCGAATCTTCAGGGCTGAATACACAGAAACACAGAAAGTACATTTGCGAACATGTTCTATTCATGAACATATTATGATGGTGACTTAGTCGTGAAAACCAGGGTAAAAAAAAGCATGCCATTGAGTGACTCTGTGTCAATGTGACTCGAGATCACTAACTGAGTGACATTAGTGCGCTAAAAAGTTTTATGGGGTTGGATAAAACCTACAGATTATGGACACTGGCCGGAAATATAGTGAAGTGACAAAGTGAAGAAAGTGTTGTGTGTTTGAGAAGACGGTATCCCAAGTGACTGGTGCAATGTATATAAGAACATCTGAAGAAACATGGCAATTGTAATTACAATCCTTTAAGCGTCTGACATAGTGCACATGCTTAGAACTGTTTCTTTTCTTTCCTCTGGGGGGTATAGTCAAATATTCAGTGCACTCTTTTTTATACGCTCTTAGCCTGGTTCGTGTTCAGAGAAGATAATTATTGTGGGCGGATGTAAAGAAACTAATTCAATTATTTTAGGGATTAGAAGTAATTTAATCGGATGTCTAAAACTCCGTTTGTATTGTGCCAGATAAGTAGAGAGAAGAAAGCCGGTCAGTAAGTAGACTCTGTTATTAGTCTACAGAGGGAATTGGGTAATACAAATGAAAGAGAGGACAAGGGAGAAGTCTTAAAAATTGGGATAAAAATGGAGATGCCGGGTATACGACGCACATGCTCTGGAAAATTAGAATGGAAGAGAAAGGTCTGCCATTTATTCGAGTAGACCCATGAAAAATTACATGGAGGTGTCGGTTTAAACAAAAATTCGTGAAGATAAGCCACACTCACCCTCACAAGTGATAGGCGAAAATGCATTACTGAGAGCACCCGGTAGGGGCATTTCATGGAATCCTGTATTCGGAGTTCCAAAGTATATGTACTCGAATTCTATGGGATTTTGATGAATCTATATGGTGTATAATAGTATAGACATAGTATTATTAATTTATTTTCTGATAGGGACACATACAGAAAGGGGAAGCGATAATCGAAAAGGCGACCTACCTCGATTATTTGTCATTCGAGTGGTAACCGGGAGGAGAAACAAACAGTAGTATTCAAAATTGGGCGGAAATGTTGATACCGAAATACAGGCGGGTGCACCTAGATCGGTAAAAACGAAAGGGAAAAAGGGAAAAGGTAGGTGGGAGGTGTTCAATTTGACCAAGACGGATAGCGTCTGGTATTCTCCTCCAAATAGCACCAGGGAGCTCGCTTACCTAGTTGGTACCGTTCTCCCTCTTTTGGTTCCCGGCGCCGTTTTCCAAGGACGGACACGTGACAGGAAGTCAGGCCAGAATAAGTACCGGTGTTCCGCTTCCAAATAAAAAAGGCTAGAACGTTGGTTGGTTTCTTCTTTTTGCATTGGTTGGCAGTAAAAAGAAGAAATACTTTGAAATCAGAGTAACGAGTAAATGGAAAGGTTTCGTGTGCATTTTCCTGTTAATGTGCTGATGCTCGTTAATGTATATGAAAACAGGCAAATAACTCGCAAGCACGCACATGGTTTGGCAGACACGTTTAGAAGGGTAATATACCCACAGGAGATTCATGTGGAGTTGTATGCACCTCCATATTATGGTATTCAAAATATGAAAGTAATCCACATGAACGCACAGACACATTAGAAGGGTAATCTACCAACAAGAGATTTATGTGGGGTTGTGTACCCCTCCATACTCTGGTAGGTTTTTAGTTTATCGATATGAGAGTTCATGTAAAAGATTACATGACCGAGCATGTGAAAAGATGTAATAGATATATAAAGAGCACATTTGTATTTGAAAGACACCCAGCAAAGGTACATTGTCTAGGGACATAAGAGCTTTGATGGAATTTATATAATCCCTCCTCTTAATATTATTTACTCATTATAAAGCTGTATTCTATGCTTATAGAATGAGTGACCTTGGTATGTCACTATAATAACAAGTTATGAACACAAATGAAAAAACAATTAATAAAGAAGAGATTTCAGAACATATTTTGTAAGAAAAATTACATTGTCTCTGTCTATAATTGTATACTCGATTATATTCCTAGATTGATGTTTGTGGTTGGATGGAGTATATTGAGAAATGGACCAAACACACAATGAAACAAAAATTTATCTAAGGTTATTGGGGTCTAGTTCCCTAGACAAAATTGCAGTTCTGGGTCATAATTTAATCCATGTTCGATACTTTGAAGACGCATAATCCAAGTGGCTTCTTTGCGTCTCAGTGCAAGCTCTCGGTTGCCACCTCTCACATGGACAGGCACAGTTTCGATTCCAAAAAAAGATACTAAGAAATCTTTTGTATTGGCTTGACATTTAGCTACATGTAGAGCTACTGGATATTTAGGATCTTGTTTTTGGATGGCCCTCATGTGTTCCGATATTCTGTCTTTCAATGTCCTAATTGTGCTTCCAACGTATTTCTTGCCACATCGGCATTCTATTATGTATACCACATATTTCGTGGTACAGTTGATGTTTACTCTAATGTCATATATTTCTTCGTTTGGTCCCTTGAAATGCTTGGTTTTATGTTTAGCCCATTTGCACATAGTGCAAAAGCCACATTTGAAAAACCCGTTACTGCGTTGTGTTAACCAGTTAGGGGTCATGTCAATGCAAGGGACTGTAGGGCTGAGCCTGTTCCTCAATGTTCTCCCTTTGCGGAAAGTGATTTGAGGAATTGTAGGGATAATTTCTTTCAGTATAGAGTCATCTCTTAGCAGACCCCAGTGTTTGGTCATGCTGTTCCTGATCGATTGGTGTAGTGCGTTGTATTCAGTGATCATTCTCACTGTTGAGTCTTTCGCCTTATTGGAATCCTTGGTTTTCAATGTGTCAGTTCTCTTAATCTTGATAAGTTTCTTTTTTGCTTCCGATAGGATGGTTTTCAGATAGCCACGTTTTTCGAATCTCATTTCCATATCTTGTATTGTAGTGTTGAGATCTTTGTCATCACTGCAGTTTCGTCTTGCACGGAGGAATTCTCCAAAAGGTATTGATCTGATCTGGTGGAAAGGATGAAAGCTATCTGCTCGTAGAATGGCATTACAGGAAGTAGGTTTCCTGTAAAGTTTGCTATGTAGCTTATTATCCTTGACATAGAATTCAAGGTCTAGAAATTCTATGTGTGATTTGCTCGATTTCATGGTGAAGCTTAGTTCCCAGTTGTTCGGATTGAGGTGGTCAGAGAAACTCTGTAATAATTCATCCGTGCCAGTCCAAAGTAAAATGCAGTCATCTATATACCGACCCCAGAAAAGAATGGATTCAGTATATGTGCTGCCTTGGGTACCCCAAATGTGGTCAGCTTCGAAAGCACCCATAAAAAGGTTGGCGAAAGATGGAGAAAATTTAGAGCCCATGGCTACTCCTCGTTTTTGTTGGTACCATTGTTTGTGAAAGATGAAAAAGTTGTTGTTCAAAATTAGGTTCATCATAGAAATTAACATTTGTGTGTGTGCCCAGAGAGATGCTGGTCGATTGGACAGAACACGGGTTATTGCTTCTATACCTAGCATTGGATTAATGCTGGTATAAAGTGCGACAACATCCATGGTGACTAGGGTAGTGTTCGGTTGCCATTCTAAGTCACCTAATAAGCTGAGTATATGCTTAGAGTCTTGTATATATGAAGGGAGATTTCTGACAAGAGGGCCTAGGAACAAATCCACATATTCTGCCAGTCTTTCGGTCGGTCCTCCGATTCCAGAGACAATAGGTCTGCCTGGTGGAAAGGGGAGATCCTTATGGATTTTTGGAAGGGTGTAGAGCCATGGGTATGTTGGTTTGAGTACTTTTAGATACAGGTATTCGTCCTCGTTCAGGAGACCATCTTCTTTCCATTTCCGTAGATGGTCATTAATAGTGATTGTCAATGTACCCATAGGGTTGTTTGCAATTGGTTTTTAGCAAGATTGGTCTGCTAATTGATTCAGTATTTCGTTGTTATAATCGTCTGTGTTCATAACCACAATATTACCTCCCTTGTCTGCCTCACGAATAGTAATGGTGGGAATCTGGGTAAGTGTGGTAAGGGCGTGACGCTCTCCTTTGGTTAGATTGTCTTTGAATGTAAAAGTTTCATTTAGTTTTTTGGTGTTGATTTTGTTAAGGTCTTCAAGAACCCGTCTATGAAAATTGTCAATGCTATTACCACCTGGTAATGTTGGTGTCCATGTAGATTTGCCCTTGAGACCACTTACAACCCCAAGATCTGTATCGATATTTAGTTCTTCCAGAAGTTGCCCCATTTCCATAGGGCTATCTTCCCGTTCAGTGATAGACAACAGTAAATGAATAGCTTGTATATCTTTTATTGTGTGTACATCATTGACCAAAACATCAGGAATATTTTTCACATTCTTATTGCTAGGTGGTTTCCTGCAAAGTACTTTTTAAGTTTCAGACTGCGGACAAATTTAAAGAGATCTATTTTAGTTTGGCAGATGTCACCTGTAGAGTATGGATTAAAATTAAGGCCTTTTGAGAGGAGATTGGTCATGTCAGGAGTTAGTGGGAAAGAGGAAAGGTTAATTACTTGAACCTCTTTACTCCCGTTAACTATTTCCTTGTTGTTCCTGATCTTAGTTTTTTGCGATAATCTTCGTTGGCCACCCCTGCTACCTCTGTGGGTTTTTGATTTTGTACTCCTCTTAGGGGTTGAACTCTGTTCCCTTTGCGAAAACGTTCCATTTCCACTAAAAAAGGAGTACTATTGGCATCTAAGGTGTCACCCATTTCTAGTTCTGGTTCGCTTGTACCCGCAGTATTGAGGGATGTATTGCTGGATGAAACGGAGCTAGGGGCAGATACGTTGCCTCCGGATTTCTTGGGGTCATAGGTTGAATCATTGCATCGTATTTACGGTCATACGTGAAGATTCTACCATTGCGGTAGTCTCCATCATCTCTCTTTATTTGTCTGGCTTTCCTATTTTTAATTTCTTCCTGATGTTTCAATAAGACCTCGTCTAGGATGGTATAGTTTTTCACTGTGGGTTCTGGCAGATTAAGGTCTTTTATTTCTTGTTCTAGGATCGCAATTTCCCCCAGGAATTTAATGGATTTGCGATCTGCGCTTTCTATTAGAATGTCCATAAGGACAAAAGAATTGTTAGTTACAGAATCTTCCCATTTTTTCAAAAGATCTATATCAAGATCGTCGTAGGTTGGAAAGATTTGAGAGCGTAGAAAAGTGGGGAGGTTAGAAACACCCTGACCAGCTAAGCCTGCTGAGGGGTCCCATAAGGACCCCAGGCCCAATTTTTTAAAATTTATTTGAAAAACGGCTGAATTTGCGTTGGGTGCGCAAATCCGGTCAAATTAATTTTTTTAAATAAAGTGCAAACTCCTGCTCTTTGTTTCTTTGAGCCCTTGAGTTGGCCAGGTCCCAGGGGCAATGAGAAAAGCATAAAAGGGGGGCCCCTGCATTCCCGGACACTGCCAACCCCCCCCGGGGATTTTTGTATTATGCACCTCCCTGGGGCTCATCAACAAAAAAATGCATGGGAGGCCTCCTCCCCCACACTGCCAGGGGACCATCACCTCCCTGGTGCTTTACTTTAATAAGGGCTTGGAGGCCTCGTGGGTCCCCAAGCCCCGGGGACCACCAACTTCCCCGTGGCATAAATTATGTTAATATGGGGGTCCATTACGGATCCCTGAGGACCACCAACTATGTCAATATTATGAGGGGGACTGCACGGCTCCCCTCCTGGAGCTCTCCTTGGCCCTGGGGCCCACCACCCCCCAGGGCCGGCTCCTGCAATGTCCCGGGGTGCCCACCCCTGGACATGCGGCCCCCCTCCAAATTCTTTTTTTTTTTTAAAAAGGCTGGCCAGGTCCTGGTTGATGGGGACCCCACGGTCAAGAGAGGCCTAGGGAAGGGGGGCCATGTAGTCCTCTTCTAAAAATAAATTGTTGCCATGCTCTGGGGGATGGGGTCACTGGGGCCAAAATCGGCACACATCCCACTCCCTTTTTTAAAAAAAAGAAAGGCCTAGCCCCGGGGAATGGGGTCCCCGGGGATATAATTGGCCACAGGAAGGTAGCCTCATGACCCCCTCCTTTTGTATAATAAAAATAATGTCTCAGGTCCTGGGGGATGGGGTTCCTGGGGCCCAAGAAGCTCAAGAGAAGGGGGCCACACAGCCCCCTTCTTAAAATAACAAAAATTAAAAAACGGCAACTCACTGGAGGCCCGGCCCCCTCCCTGCATGACTCTGCAAACGCCCCACCTGGCATGCTCTGTGATGGGGGATTAGGCCCCCATTGCTAATGAGGGTCCCTGGGGGCCAACTAGGCAAACCAGGAGCCTCCAGTAAGCCCCACAGAGTGGGATTGCTGACAGGTGGTCCAAGGCTACTCCCCTTTTTACACCACTCTGCAAATGCGCCTCTTGGTGCACTGCTAGTGGGGTGATGAGGTCCCCTTGTGTATTGAGGACCTCAAGACTGTAGTGGACTTCTTCCCCCGAGCAGCAGTGCGCCAGGCGGCGTGTTTGCAGAGTGGTGTAATGGATGTCACTGTCCCTGCACAGCATTACCTCCCAAAAAACAATGCATCCAGGAGCCTTTTCCAAACCTTGGATGAAAGCACTATACGCAAAATGCTAGCTACTCTGAAACCTTCTAATCACTACAAACGACCGCCTACCATTGAACCTCTTCTTCGAAGTTAGAACCTCCTTACTCCCACTTTGGACTAAGTTAGTCAATGCATCACTTCGAAAAGGTGCTATTTCAAATTGCTTAAAATCGGGTCAAGTTACCACAATTCTAAAGAAACCATCTGCAGATCCCACAGACCTACAAAACTTTTGCCCAATCTCTAACATCCCCACATTGGCAAAGCTATTGGAGAAATATGTGCTTGCCCTACTCTGTAACCACATTGATCACTTCCATCTCCTGGACCAATGCCAATCTGGTTTCCGCCCAGGCCATGGTACAGAATCTTCATTGACTCATATTGTCGATGATGCGCTTAGAAAGTTGGATCAAAATGAATCTTACCTACTGATCCTTCTAGACCTTTTGTTAGCATTTGAAACTGTGAAACATGATAACCTAATTGACCTCCTGGATCACAGGATGGAGTTGTCTGGACTTGTACTATACTGGTTCTCCACATTCCTTCATTACAGGTCCCAAAGCTTCAAGGTGAACCTCTCCCTGTCTTGTCCTTCGGCGGTCACGCGAGGGGTCCCACAGGGTTCAGTGCTCTCACCCACGCTCTTCAACCTGTTCTTTGACAGAAATTCTGAACTCATCCAGCATTCACTATCACATGTATGCGGTTGATACCCAACAATACCTGAAGATCGCCTCCCTTGAGGACATCTGGTCCCTCAAGTTAGTCCTATTGGAAACTCAAAGCTTGATGACATGCAACCACTTGAAGCTAAATTCTCTTAAAACGGAATTCCTCCTAATCGCACCACGCAAGCAATCTCCGGTCATTGAGCAATGGTTGATTCATCTCACTGCTCTTAACTGTAGGCTGCACCTTGTTGATTCTCCAACCTCTCTGGCAATTATGCTAGACAAAAGTCTGAACATGCAGAAGCACATCAGCTCCCTTACCAAAGGAGCGAACTGCAAACTCAGCATTCTAAGGAAACTCAAACATTATCGCCCTGCTCATGACCTAAAGGTGGCAGTGCAAGCCTTAGTGATCTAAAAGCTGGACTATGATAGCGCAACCCTTTGTGGCCTACCTAAAGTGAAGACTTCTCCTCTTAGAGCTGCCCTCAACTCGGCTACAAGGTTCGTAACAGGTGCCAAAAAATACAACCATATCACTCCGGACCAGTTGTCCCTGAATTGTCTTCCATATGAAGCTCGGATACAGTTAAAAAGTGCATGCATGGCACAAAAAGCCATTCACTTCAATACCCTACTGTACCTCGCTCAGAAACTGGAGCTCTCATGTGGTTCGAGAGCCTCCAGAAGCGCCAGAACCTTATTGCACAAACCAAAAAATTGAAGAAAAAATAAACCTACAATCGAGCTTCTCAGGTATTGCACAGAGGATTTGCACCTCCCTCCTCCTGAAGTCAGAGTGAATCCTTCCATTGTCCTCTTCAAAAAGGAAGTGAAAGTGCTCTTGATGAAGAAATGTCTGCCTCTGACTAGCTATTCCATTGGATATTGAGGTCACAGTCACAGATCTGTGGCCCAGCTGCCAGGGTCACGAGAATGCCTTGGCTTTACATGATTGTGTATTTTTTGCTTTGTTGGTTCTGTTTTTGATTGTTTGTATCCCTCTTGATGTATAAGCTGTAAAGCGCTCTAATACCCGCGGTGGGCATGTTCGCTCTACAGAAAACTTTAAAAATAAATAAGTAAAAAGGAGGCATGGCCTCGGACCACTCTCAGCAATCCTGCTGTGTGGGGCTAACAGGAGGTAACAGGAAGGCTAGTTGGCCCCCAGGGATCCTCAGGAGGCAGGGGGACTTCAACCCCCGATAAAGAGCATGCCAGGAGGTGCGTTTGCAGAGTGTTGGACAAAGGGGGCGTGGCCTGTGTCCACTTCCCAGCAATCCTACTGTGTAGAGCTTACTAGAGGTATGAGAGAAAAACTTCCTAGGCAATTATATCAAATCAATCCAAATTCAGAAGTATAAAACAGGGAAAAGTAGACAAGAAAATCATGTAGAAAAATATTGTATACTTAATTATTAAAATAAAAACATACATTTAAAAACAACATTGATTATGCATTCCACATTTGAATTTATTCATTTCAGCACTATTTAATACAATATACACAAATGTGTGAAGGTGGCAGTCTTTATCATTAATATCTATCAAATATGAGCTTACTTGAGGTAACAGGTCGGCTAGTTGGCCCCTAAGGACCCCCAGCAGCAAAGTGGACTTTAATCCTCATGCAAGAGCGTGCCAGGGAGCATGTTTGCAGAGTAGTGGGGAAAGGGGCTTGGCCTGCTATGAGCGGTTAGCCACGCTGCTGTGTGAGACTTACTGGAGGTAATAGGAGGGGTAGTTAGCTCCCAATGTTGTCCTTTGAGGCCAACTACCTCTCCTGTTACCTCCACTAAGTCCAACACAGTGGGATTGCTAAGAGGTCTTCAGAGGCCACGCCCCCCCTTTCTCCACCACTCTAAAAATGCACCTCCTGGCACAGTACAGGTTGGAGGAGGAAGTCCACTTTACTCTTGAGGGACTTTGGGGGCCTAGAAGCCTTCCTGGTACCTCCTGTAAGTCCTACGCAGCAAAATTTCTGAGTGCTGGTTAGAGGCCCAGCCCCCTTTCTCCATCATTCTGCAAACGTGACTAGCATTTGTAATGTGTTAGGACTCGCATTTGCAAGAGTTAGAGCTGTTGGTGTTGTATATCTAACAGTTTTTTACTAATATTTTTGGGAGTGGAGTGGATGTTCTTTATGTGTAATGGAATTATGTGGTATGTTGTGCAGTGAAACAATGTGGATAGAAAAGATGTGGTATTTAGTGTAACTGAATTATTTAGAGTGGGATTATGTGTTAAGAAGAGTAATTATGTGGTATGGTAGTCAGTGTTGTGGTTTAGTCTTCCCCGTTTCCATAGAAACTAAATTATGAACTCATTGAGACAAAAAAAGAAGAAATGACTGAGGAGCACTTCTGGACCTAGTCAGAGGTAAGAGCAGGGCCACTGGAATTATGTGACTGTTTGGCTGTTATTGTTATTTTGATTTTGTAAGGCGCACAGCTACCCTAGGGTTTCCCGGCACTGCTTGAAAAGAGCCAATAGCAATAAGAAAGGAAATCTACATAATAAATAGCCATGTTTTTATGCCTCATCGAAAATTCTCATAAGAAAGTTCATTTTGGAGACCTACAGGAAGGGAATTCCATAAAGAAGGACCCAGATGCGAAAAAGAGTGATCGCCCATACGCAGTAGTCTTGTCTTAGGAACAATAAACTTGGCCTGAGTGGCTGAGCGGAGCACACAGGATGGTACGTAGGGGTGAACGAGAGTCTTCAGGTAGGGAGGTGCCTCACCAGATTTTATTTTAAACATTAGACTCAATGCTTTACATTTATTGTGGCTCTCAATCCTGAGCCAATGGAGGTCTCAAAGTGACCCAAAGATGGAAGCAGTTTTAGGAATCTTACAAAGCAGCCTCGTAGAAGCATTCTGTGCTAACTGAAGCTTGCATAACACATCCTTGGTGGCACCCAAGTACAAAATGTTACTGTAGTCCAGTCTAGAGGTGATGAGAGCCTGGACCACAGTACGCTGGGTAGAAGGAGGTAACATCCATAAGATTTTTTTTAGCCATCTATGGATTGTGTAGCAAGTCGAGGCTAATCTCACTGCTTGCTGATTCATGGATAGTTGGTCATCAATTAAGAAGCCCAAATTTTGGACTTGACATCTAGGCAGAGGTAGAGGACCCATTTCAGTGGGCCAGTGCCTGGGGCCCCACAGATCTTGATTTTTGCCCACCATCAGCACTTCCGTTTTCTCGCCGTTAAGTTTTAACAGGTTGGTATGCATCCAACCTGCAATATTCCTGAAGCCGGCCTGAAGTAGGGAGGGTCTAGATGCCCCATCAGCAAACAGGGAGAATACAATCTGGGTGTCATCGTCACACGAAAAGAGGGACAACATAGCTTCCTCCGCAATCCTCGCCATTAGCCTCACATAGATGGTAAATAGAAGAGTGCTGAGTATTGAGCCTTGAGGAACCCCATAAGGTGAGTTGTGAATCTCAGACCATGCTGTTGGTGAGAAAAGCTGAAACGTATGATTCGTCAGAAAGTCTGCAAGCCACTTGAGTGCCCTGTCTGTCACCCCAATATTTGCATAACCTGCAATAACACAGTATGTGAGACAGTGTCAAAAGCGGCACTTAGGTCAAGAAGTATAAGTGCCACAGTGCTGCCCGTGTCAACTTGTTGGCACACCATTTCTGTGACCCCAAACAAGGCGGTTTTGGTGGAATAACCCACTCTGAAGCCCGACTGAGAACCATGAAGGGAATTTTGGGAGTTCACAAAAGATGTCAATTGGAAATTGACGTGCTTTCCAAAATTTTGGAAAAAGTAGGAAGAAGGGAAATGGTCCTAAAATTAGATAGTGGCGTGGGGTCAGCAGTGGTCTTCTTTAACAAAAGTAGAACCATTGTGTGCTTCCAGATAGATGGAACAGTTGCCTCTTTTACAGAGGCATTAGGCAGCTCCATGATCAACATCAAGGAGGATTGTTCAAATTTCTGAAGCACAGTAACAGGAATGCAATCTCACGGGGAGAAAAATTTCAGGCTCCCCAGTATCCGCCTAAAGGAGTTAATTTCTAAGGGTGTCCAGAAGTCAAGTTTGTCAGTATGTTTGAAAGACAGGTCTGCCTGCACGGACCCCTCGTTTTCCAAAATCATGGGAATTCCCAGATTGCAGTGAGGCATTATTCGGTGTAGATTCCTGGAATGAACCATTTATTTTTTCAACTTTACTCAAAAAAAATGTGGCAAGCTCTTCATATTGCGAAGCACTCAAATCAGGAGAAGCAGGTAGGCAATCGGTCCCTGACAGATTTTTTCAAGCTTGAATAATTGCTTGGGATTGTTCTGTGCTTTGGACACAACTGATGTCACATAATCTGTGCGTTCAGTCTTGCAAAGTGTGTGGTAGTCCCTTAAAGCCTTTCTATAAGTTAGTTTGGCCTCTGGTGCATACAACTGTCTCCAATGCCTCTCCAACATTTTACATTCACTTTTTTCTATTTTAAGTTTCTCTGTAAACCAAGAGGCAGGTGGACGGTGGTTATTTGCCTTTATGGCAGAAAAAGGGAGACAAACCTCAAAAGAGTTAGAAATCCATCTTTGGACAGCAACAACAACATCTGCAAATGAACCGCTGACTATAGGGGCATTTTAGATAGCATGTTGTTGAACGCGTCATTGTTCAATTTTCCCCAATTCCTAGATTTAGCTGTAAAACCGGAGACCATAGGGGACGGATCGAGTGACTCAACTGAGATTTGAAAGCCAACTAGGAAGTAATCGAACCACAATACAGGCAAAGCTGGGGCGCAGCAAATATTATTCATATTAAAAAAGATGCACCGACTTTCGCACAATTATTAATTTTCCGCATTAGGCACATTATCCATCATCGGCTGCCTAATCTGCAGATTTGAACAAAAAAAGCCTTGTTTCTAGCTCAAACGGCTCAAATGTTACCAAAAATGCAACCACAAGTGTTACAACTTGGTGGAAGGTCCTTTGCAAACCTAGAATGGTCACCTGTTACTTATTGCAAAATGTGGGTGTTAAATTGGTACTAATGGTGTGCAAGTGACTCTGGCTTCTGTTCCTTCTTTCTGCACCTTTCTTTCTTTCTCTGTACCTATCTTGCCTCTTTATGCAAATCATATCTACTTTCTGCACCTCTTTTGACTCTTTCTGCACCTCTGTTGTCTCTTTCCGCACCTCACTTGCTTCTTTGTGCACCCCTCTTGCCTCTTTCTGCACCTCTCTTGCCTTTCACACCCCGCTTCCCTCTTTCTGCTCCTCTGTTCCATCTTTCTGAACTTCTCTTGTTTCTTTCTGCACCCCTCTTGCCACTTTCTCCATCCCTGTTCCCCCTTTTTGCAACTCTGTTGCTTCTTTCTGCACTTCTCTTGCTACTTTCTGCACCTCTTCCCCGTCATTCTGCATACTTGTGCCTCATTATATACCCCCTTCTATCTTTTGCACCCTTCTTGCCTCTTTTTGCACCTCTGTTCCTTCTTTCTTTACTTCTTTTGTCTCTTTCTACAACTTTCTTGCTTCTTTCTGCATGCCTCTTGCCTCTTTCATACTTCTCTTCCCGCACCCCTCTTCCCTCTTTCTGCAACTCTGTTTCTTCCTGTACCTCTCTTGTTTCTTTCTGCACCCCAGTGCCTCTTTCCCAGCCCTCTTCCTGCACCCCTCTTGCCTTCTGCACTTCTTTTATTTCTTTCTGCACCTGTCACTTCTTTATTCACCCCTTTTGCCTTTAATCAATTCTTAGCTTTATTCGATTTTGGTTTAAAATCATAAAAACGTACAGTTAAAAACAGTCATGTAAACTTACATACATTAAATACATTGGTCCAAACTGTGGGAGTAAGTTCCTTAGTTCCATATGACAATTCATAGTTTTCCATACTTGTGGCCAGTGAGCATTGTTACGGGATGATTGAAGGCGGAAAGGCCTCTGCCACTCAATGCGCAGATGCTTCTACCCCTCGAGTAAATTGTCTCTGCCTTTAATCATGGTCAAGGGATGACTGCCATGCTTGGATAAAAACCGTGTAGGTCCCAGATGGATAAAGGGCCGTCACCTTCTTGGGGATGGAAAGTTTGGAGGTAGGGTACAATTAGTCTACTTCTAAATCTTATTAGAACCAAGTCGCCGGCAATGTCTTTTTGTAGGAGACCTAACCAGCCCACCCTTCTAACAGTCATGATTGTACCATCAAGGTCTAGAGGCAAGGGCCTATTTTTAGTTAGCCAGTACGTGACTTTATTTAGTAGGTCTTGTTCCCATTCGGTTTTTCTGTGTTTAAGTACTGGGACTCCCGCAAGGACACACACGAAAGGTGCAGCCTCCGGGGGTAGCTGTATATGAGTTGTTTTATAAGGCTTTACTCTAGTAGCAGTGTACTGTGGTAAACCAGGTTTGGAGTAGACTTTAGGGGCAATTGGGGTGGTGAGTTAGAGACTAGAGGATGAGTTTGATCATTACTGTTTTTTGCAGGTGGCATTGGCCCTTCGGTTATACCGAGTGGGTGAGAACAATTAGGTGTTACAATTTTTTCTATGGGGGTTAAGTTAGCCTTGTTACTTTTCTCTATTCCCAGCAGCCTATCCTCTAGAGTGATAATCTTTTCAATCAGTGGAGAAATGATTGATCTAACCAGTTGTTCGATCTGAGACAGAAAAATCAAGTTGAAAGGAGGTACTGGTTGGTCTAATTTTTCCTCCGAATTTAGGGGGGGATTAGCTACGGTCGATAGAGGACTAGAGCGCAGTTTTTGTAATTTGGGTTCGTTCCCAATGGGATTAACCCCATCCCTCTTCCTTTTACTGGATGAGAGCAGGGGAAGTACTATATTTTGCGTATTTGCATTTTTGGGTAATGAAGGGTGTTCCAGTGGGCTGACGATTGGAGTTAATATACTGGTTCTTTTAGTGGGGCAAGGAGGGGGACTTTTGATTTCATTTCTATCTTCTACAGTGGCATACCTAGTTTTGCAAAGAAAATTTAACTCGTCCAGTTACGAGAGGTTTTGCGCTGTACTATTCGTTTGTTCAGGAGAATGCTTGGTGGGTGTACTATCTGTAAACTGGCAAGATTCATTCGTGTTAGCGGTGGACGGAGATGACCTACCATGATCTTGTGACCCAGGACGTGAGCCTCTCTGGCTTATAGGTTTCTTGGTAGCCCCCTGCGAGTCATGATGGGGTTTGCTAGTGTTAGAATATAGCAAGACAACAAAACATTCAGGGGATATTTTGAAATTTTCGGCTAGTGTCCAGTGGGGATATCCCTTAACAAGTGTGTAGGAAGGGGTCACAAACTCATTACCTCAGTGGTGTAAAAAGGTGAAGGGAGGTGGCCCGTCCCGTCCTCCTCCAGCGTCTGATGGCCGTAGAGGGCCTGCCCTTTGCCCGGGCCTAGCCCGGCGCTTGCCCGCGCGCGTCCCGCGAGGCGCGTGGCATCAGCTGGTTTTATCCACCCCGGCAATGGGAGGGGCTGCTGCCGGTCTCTGGAGGGATTTCTGGGCTGTGTAGTCCTGCCCCCACTCGGTTTGCCCAGGTCCGCCGGTCACACGAAGCGTCTCCCGCGGAGCGGGAGGCGCGAGGCGTAGAAGTAACCCCCGGTGTCAAGGGGGAGGGGCTGCTGCTGCTGCTGGTCTCTGGAGGGATTTCTGGGCTGTGTAGTCCTGCCCCCACTTGGTTTGCCCAGGTCCACCGGTCACACGAAGCATCTCCGGCGGAGTGTAGGCGCGAGGCGTAGAAGTAACCCCCCCGTAGCAAGAGGGAGGGGCTGCTGCTGCTGCTGGTCTCTGGAGGGATTTCTGGGCTGTGTAGTCCTGCCCCCACTTGGTTGCCCAGGTCCGCCGGTCACACGAAGCGTCTCCCGCGGAGCGGGAGGCGCGAGGCGTAGAAGTAACCCCCGGTGTCAAGGGGGAGGGGCTGCTGCTGCTGCTGATCTCTGGAGGGATTTCTGGGCTGTGTAGTCCTGCCCCCACATGGTTTGCCCAGGTCCACCGGTCACACGAAGCATCTCCCGCGGAGTGTAGGCGCGAGGCGTAGAAGTAACCCCCCGTGGCAAGGGGGAGGGGCTGCTGCTGCTGCCGGTCTCTGGAGGGATTTCTGGGCTGTGTAGTCTTCCCCCCCTCGTTTTGCCCAGGTCCGCCGGTCACACGAAGCGTCTCCCACTGAGCGGGAGGCGCGAGGCGTAGAAGTAACCCCCGGTGTCAAGGGGGAGGGGCTGCTGCTGCTGCCGGTCTCTGGAGGGATTTCTGGGCTGTGTAGTCCTGCCCCCACTCAGTTTGCCCAGGTCCGCCAGTCACACGAAGCGTCTCCCCTTTTGCCTCTTTTTGCACCCCTCTTCCTTCTTTCTGTATCCCTCTTGCATCTTTCTGCAACTCTGTTCCTTCTTTCTGCACTTCTTCTGTATCTTTCTGTACTTCTTTTGTTTCTTTCTGCAGCTCTCTTGTGTCTTTCTGCACCCCTTGCCTCTTTCTCCACCCCTCTTTCCTCTTCCTTCACCCCTGTTGCCTCTTTCTGCGCCTCTTTTCCTTCTTTCTGCACTTCTTTTGTTTCTTTCTGCAGCCCCTTGCTTCTTTCTCCACCCCTCTTCGCCCCTGTTCTTCTTTTGTTTCTTTCTACCCATCTCATGCTTCTTTCTGTACCCCACATGCCTCTTTCTGCATCCCTCTTTCCTCTTTCTGCACCCCTCTTGATTCTTTCTGCACCCCTCTTGTCTCTTTGTGCACCTCTGTACTTCTTTCTGTACTTTGTTTCTTTCTTTCTGCACCTCTCTTTCTTCTTTTGTGTATCCCTTTTATTTATTTCTGCACCCCTCTTGCCTCTTTCTGCGACTCTGCTCTTTCTTTCTGCACTTCTTATGTTCTTTCTGCACATCTCTTGCTTCTTTCTGTACTTCTCTTGCCTCTTTCTGTACTCAAATGGGAAGTGCAAGCTGTTAAGTATAAAGGTCTGCGTGCTCCTGTGACTGTGGTATATATCTATTTGTATGTGTATTTTCACATGTTTTATGCATATGAGGATAGTAGCTTAAAAAGTGGGTAGCTTCCTCCATACGTGGTTAAATGTTCTCAGTTCTGCTCTGTCATTCAATTGCACAGACAGACATGTCTTATGTATATAGGTGTTATAGAGCCCCTCAAATATGCTATTGAATACACATGTGCCCTGTATTATGAGCAGAAATAAATACACATTTGTGTACACATATTTACAGAGTATGCCTTTTGAAAAACAGATATTCAAGTATATCTATGTTTATGTTTATGTAACATGTCACTCAAACTTGGTGAAACTTACAACAGTGATATGCTTATGATTACTGTTTTATATTTGGTAGGTAGGCTCGCCATTCTGAGCTGTCAATTAATAGTTAACCTTCAAGAGAAAAGTGATGTTTAAGACATATTGGGAGAAGGATTAGTGATTATGTTACTTTTCATGAGTCTGTTGTAAGGTACATTCATAGTAGGACTCCTTCTGCACCTCTGTTGGTTTTTCTGCACTTCTCTTGCTTCTTTGTGCACCTTTCTTCCTCTTTCTTGACTTCTGTTGCCTCTCTCTGCACTTCTCTTGCTTCTTTCTGCACCTTTCTTCAACTTTCTGCACATGTCCTACCTATTTAGGCATATTTAGAAATTAGCATTAAAAAACCTTACACATTCACTGAAAAGAACAGAGGTTTCATGTACCTTATAGTTAGAAATTAGGATTTAAAAAACCTTTGAAATTCACTGAAAGAATTAAAGGTTTTAGATTATTCATGACATGGTCAATAAAATGACTGATTACATCTCAAATGACATCACTGATGAGATCAGCTAGTGAATGTAAAGCATTTTCTGAGAGTTTATGCTTTTTTGACATATATACTAACCTACTACAAAAGTCAAATTAGAATACTCTGTGCACTGCTTCGAGTGACACTACTTCTAACATATATTATGTGAGTGTGTATGACTGTATGTATCCTTGATTGTATGGGTGCTTGAGTGCCTGTATGCGTGTATAACAGGGTGTGTGAGTAGCTGTGTGGGTGAGTGAGTCGCTGTGTGAGTGACTGTATTGGTGAGTAAGTAGGGGTGTCAGGGGCAGTATTGATGAATTTGTGGATGTATGAGAGGTGTGTAGTGACTGTGGGTATCAGAGTGGGTATTTCAACAGGTATATAAATGGGTGACTTGGTGTATAAGCTGCTGTATTGGTGAGTGAATAACTGTTTACGTGGGTTTTTGGTTAAGAGAGTTGGTGTGTGAGTAGTTGTATTGGGGTGAGTATCTGTGAGAATGTATGGGTGAGTGAGTGGATGTGGAAGTGCTTATATGGATGTGTGAATGGGTATGTAAGTTGTTGTGGATGTGTGTGAGTGAGTGTGTGAGTGCTTGTATTAGTTAGTGAGTACCTGTGTTTTCAGAGGTTATATGGGTGTGAGCGTATGTGTGTTAGTAGCTGTGAAGTTCAATAAGTATGTGTGTGACTAGCTGTATGGGTGAGTATGTGAATGTGACAGTGGTTGGATAGCTGAGTGACTGGTTGTATTAATGGCAGCATGGGTGGGTGAATGATCATGAGACTTGTAATAATGAGTGAATGGGTATATGAGTGGATGTATGATCTATAGGTAGGTATGTTAGTAGCAGTGTGGGTGAGTGAGTGAGAGAGTTTGTGAGTGGCTTTGTCGGTGAGTGAGTGAATGTTTCATTAGATGTATGGGTAAGTGATTGGATGTGTGACTACTAAGTGTACAGGCGAGTAAGTAGATGTTTGAATGGGTGTATGTGTGTGTGAATGTTTAAGCAAGTGGCTGCATTGGGATTGAATGGCTGTTTGAATGAGTGTTTGGTTAAGTGAGTTGATGTATGATTGGTTCTATTGGGGAGTGAGTGTGTCTGTAAATGAGTATGCAGGTGAGTGAGCGGATGTAGGAGTTGTTATATACATGTGTGAATGGGTATATAAGTATTTGTGTGAGTGTGTAATACATTGACTAAGTGATTGCATGGATGAATGTGTTAACAGGCACTATAAACAAGTGAGTTGGTGTGCCTGTGACTATATATGTCCAATAGTGAGTGAAGAATTATCTGCATGGATGAGTGTGTGGCTGTGTAAGTGGGTGAATTAGTGAATGACTGGATGTATGAGTAGATGGTTATGTGGTACATGGTCTGTATGTGCTGGAATATAACAGTGATTAGGTCAGTCCCAGAAACCCTGCTGTGATAGAATTACTGAAGGTAACAGGAGGGATTCTGAGCCCCAAAGAGCCCTGAGCATCCAAGAGGACTTCATCCCCCAACCAACAGTGCAGAGTGGTGGGAAAAGGGGCACTGGCCTCCAAAGTCCTCTCAGCAATCGTGCTCTGTGGAACTTACTGGAGGTAATAGGAGATCTTGTTGGCCCCCAAGGACCCTCAACATCCATGGGGACTTCATTCCCCAACAGCACCATGCCTGGACACACAATTTCAGAGTGGTGGAGAAAGAGGGCGTGGCCTCCAAATACCTCTCAGCAAGCCCACTGTGTGGGACTTACTGGAGGTAACAGTAGGAGTTGTTGACCCAAAGAGCCCTCAGCAGCCAAGGGGACTCCATCCTCCAACCAGCAGTGCTCCTGGAGGCACAATTGCAGGATGATCGAGAAAGGGAGCATAGCTACCGAACACCTCCCAGCAATCCCACTCGGTGGGACACACTGGAGGTAACAGGAGGCCTTTTTTGCTCCCAGGGACCTTCAGCAGCGAAGGGGCCTTCATCCCCAAACCATCAGTGCGCCATGAGGTATGTTTGCAAAGTGATGTAGAAAGGTTGCAGAGCTTTGGCGTCATGCGGTAGCTTTTTATTTTTTTAATTATAAGGGAAGCAGAGCTACATGCCCCCCTTTCCTTTGCCAATTTTGGCTCAGTGGATCCCATCCCCAGGGCCGGTCCTTTTAAAAAAGCAAAAAAATTAGAGGGGGTTCACAGCCCTCCTCCTGGGCAGATTTGGCCGCTGGGACCTTGCCACAATAAGGCCTGCCCTGGTCCCACCCAGAGTACCCAGATTCTCAATTTAGGGACTATGGGGGAAGTCTGATATTGCTTTTGGACAGAGGGAGATTCTCAACTTGCAGCTCCCTCTTTCCAAAAGCAAATCTGCTTTGCTTTCAGCAAGCAAGAACATATATCTATCTATCTATCTATCTATCTATCTATCTATCTATCTATCTATCTATCTATCTATCTATCTATCTATCTATCTATCTATCTATCTATCTATCTATCTATCTATCTATCTATCTATCTATCTATCTATCTATCTATCTATCTATCTATCTATCTATCTATCTATCTATCTATCTATCTATCTATCTATCTATCTATCTATCTGTCTATCTGTCTATCTATCTATCTATCTATCTATCTATCTATCTATCTATCTATCTATCTATCTATCTATCTATCTATCTATCTATCTGTCTGTCTGTCAGGACCCCATTGGTTTTGAGATATATATATATTCACTGAAAAAACCATAGGTTTCACACACGTTAAAGTTAGGAATTAGCATTTAAAAAACCTTGCAAATTCACTGAAAAAAACATAGGTTTCACACATGTTATAGTTAGCTGGACATTTCTCTCATACAAAACCATTGAAATTCCCCCATTATAGTTAGTTCAGCTAACTATAACTTGCGCGCCCGCAATGCACTGCTGATGACATCACATATTACATCACTCACGACATGGTCAGTTGAACAATTGTTTGGTTTAAAAAGTTCATTTTTTCTCAGTTTTTGCAGCAAAACAAAACACCAAACAAAAACAGTTCTTTTCAGAACTACCTCTACTGGTCAAAAAAAGAACTATATTTCTATGTTTGTATTTAAAGGTTTGTCAGAGTGAATGTCTAGTTCATAAATGAATAAATGAATATCAAAGTGCAAAACTATAAGGATGTGGTACAGCATAAACCTATAGGGTGTTTACCATAGTATACTGTAGTACTTCCAAAGCACTGAAATGTAACATATGTATATAAATATGTTACAACTCTTTGCTTAAATTTGCGTGAATGAATTTATATGTATCAAGGGCAGTTTTATAATCCCTTTGTGTGTCTTTTACACAACTGTTGCATCACATTTGTGATGCAGCAGTGGTACAAAAGATGCACCATAAAGTATGGTTTTTAAAATCTGATGTACTTGCAAGGTGCATCATATTGTAAAACTATGCACCAAAAGCAGGCTTTCCTGTATACATGGGAAATGTTCTAGTGCAGGAACGCCTCCTAAAAGTGAATAAGTGAAATGTATAATATTTCATTCAGTCACTTTTGCACTAATACTACGTAAAAATCCTGCACCTGTTTGCAACAGAAAGCAAAGGGGAGTAAGCGAAAGTGAGCGCAAAAGGGAAGGGGTGTGAGAAACAGACAGGAGAAAGTAAAGTGGGGAAAGGGGAGTGACGGTGATTGAAGGGTTAGTGATAGTTAAGAAATGGATAAGAGGGTGAGGGAAGGGGAATAAGGGAGAAGAAAAAATTTAAAAGAGAGGGAAAGTGAATGAGGGAGAGAGGAGGAGTGGTCGAAAGAGAAAGGAAAGAAGATTAAGTGTAAGGGAGAGAGAGAGAGAGAGAGAGAGAGAGTGGGAGAGCAAGAGACTGACAAAGAGTGAGGCAGTTATTCTGTCACAATAAGATAGTAATAAGAAACTATTTTTTGTTTCTCAAACTTACCTTATAAACAATGAAAAGTTAGACAGTGATGAGAAAGTATTTTTTTATTTGTTATACTTACCTTCTAAGAAATACAATAAGTTAATTAAGTATTTTTAATAAATATAATATCTGTAAAGAGAAAAAAAATGAATTATATTATATACAATATATATTTCACAATACAAGAGAGAAGGAGCGAGATTAAGAGTCAGGAAAGGAAACTAAGGGATATAATAGGAGTGAAAGAAACAGAAAAGGAAAGAGAAGAAGAATGGATGATAAACAGAGAGAGAGAGAGAGAGAAAGAAAGAGAAAGAGAGGGAGAGTGCCAAAGTTTGCCGCCATCTGTGTGCGCCAGGAGGCACTTACATTTACATCAGGGCTCCCGCAGAGGAAGAGAGTAAGAGAAAAATGCAGTGAAAGGAGTAAGAGAATAAAGGAATGAGAGTTATCAAAAATAATGAGGTACGGGGAATAAGAGAAGACGATTGACGGATGAAGTGAGCAAAAGAGTATGAGAGAATGTGAGGGAATGGGAGCAGCAGAAATAGAATCAGAGTGATGCAGAGAGAAGAGAACATGAAGTGGAGGAACAGGACTCAGATTGAATGAAGGGGAGTGACAGTGAGGGAAGGAATATAAAGGTGAGGGAAGGGGAGTGATCGAAAAAGAAGCATATTGAGAAAGGAAAAACAAATAAGTGAGAGACGGAAGAATTTATGGAAAGAGAGAGAAAAGAAAAGGAAGACTGGTGGAGAGAGAAGGAGACAGTAAACGAGAGAAAGAGTGACGGACTGTGAGGAACTAAATCAGTTATATTGACTGACACAGAGGAAAAGACTTACAGATGGATGGAAGAAAGGGGAGTGAACGAAAGGGAGTGATGAAGTGAAACAAGTGAAGTGAGTGAAGATCAGTCAAGGATCAAGTGAAAGAAATAGAGTAAGGGGACAGTGAAAACAGACTGATCGATACAGCAAGACAAAGGTAGTGATGGAGGAAGATAAAAAAACAAGTCAGGGACAGACAGGAGAATGAGAGAGTTGGACAAGATGAGAGAGGGTGAAGGAAGAGTACTGATGGTGAAAGAAGGAGTTTAAAGGTGAATGAAGGGGAGTAAGTACAATTTGGGAAGAAGAGTAAGATAAGGAAAGGTAAAGGAGTACGAGAGAAATTGAAGAAAGGATAGACAGAAAGAAAAGTAAGAAAATGATGAAAAAGTATGTTTAGATTGTCGTACTTACCTTATAAATGTAATATCTGTGGAAGAGAATAAACAATTGAGTTATAATATATATTTCACAATACAAAATACAAAATCACTTGTACAATATGTTATATGTTTTATTTTGCTGTTCTCAGAATATATTGAATTTCACTAAAAACAGTGAGTTCAATACTACTCATCATATGACAGCGGGTAAAAAAAAACACAATCAAAAAAATTGTGTTTAAAAAGCCCATACAACATTTCAATAAATGATGTAAAAATGTTTCTTCCAAACAGCAATTTCTTAAATAAATAACAAAAATCACAAACTAATAAAACATTCTTACTTCTTTTTTATACTCTCAAAGTAAAGTTATATATAAACATATATTAACAACATTTACCCGAAATACTCATTTTTGATTGACATACTATTCCACATGGCCAAATAGTATATAGAAAGTCCTTTATTTGGAAATTACTTAATAGTACTCTTAAACTTCCATTTCCCAACCTTCTGAATCAAAAGCTCCAACATCTTTTCTATCATCTAACAATAGTTATATCTCCACGCGATGCTATTTATCATGTACATAGAACCTTAAACAACCAGTAAGCTATCAGAGTCTCAACATCATGTGGTATGCTGATGACACTCTGCTCATCCTTTATCTTTATCTTTATCATGATCAACATTTCCTGTAATGCTGATATCACTCACTATGTGATACACTTACACTACCTCTATGACAAATACTAGTTTTTTTTATCTTGATCACCCTCACTCACAAAGTAATTCTTAACAGCAGACTAACTTTTATTAACAGCACTAATCTTCCTAGGCCAATTATTTTCCCTAAAATATGGGTTGTAAAAACACTAGGTAAGAATTTCGTAAGTCAAAAGGCAAACGTTGTTTAAAAGTCAATTGAGTATCATTACAATTAGTCCAGCCTTTTTGACATTTTAAATAAGCTGTATAATGTCCTGATGTTGTAGAAGGACCATCATGGAAAATAATTGCTGCAGTTACAAAAGTTCTTCCTGAAATTGATAATTGAGAAGCCACAACATTTTTAATTAAAGTTGTCAATTTTGTTCCATCAGGTCTGCATCGTTGCAACATTGAAATGACATACTGTCTATATCTTCATAAAAATAATGTTGATAGCATTTTAGAGTTACATTAGGTACAGACCATGTTTTGATTTGCTCCTCTAACTAGATTATTAAAAGACACTGATTTGCAGTCTGGTAACGTCAAATATATAAATCTTTCAGTGTCTATTGTAGTACTACTTGAAAAGGAACACTTGTGACAGTGTTCCCATTTATAAGAAAGGCCAAAAAGATTTTCAATATCTATACCTTCATTTTGAAATACAACAAGCATATACATTAGAAATTCCTGACAAACTTGCTGAATATTCTGTGAAAATTGATTTAGACCAGAACATATGTCAAAAACATTTCGGATATCAGAAACACTTTCTACTTTTGTTTTATCACTGCTACATTTCTCAAAGACAGCATTCAACAAACAACAAAATCTTTGATCCCGATTTTCAACAATCTGTTGATGTAAAGGGGGCTCATTCACTGGCTGACATTCACCTTACCAGGCAGCCCTGCTGACACTCGATCACCGCGCCAGCACCCTACCGCTCTCCCCCGCCGCCGCAGTTGTGATCGCGGCCGCCGAGAGGGGGGAGCGAGCAAGGGACTACATTTCCCAGTGCCCCTTGCTGGAGGACGGGACGCCCACAGCAGCGCCACTTTCCCGCGCATGGAGGCGCATTTAGACGAGGCGCTAATGCTGAGGAGCGGGGGACTCATTCACTGGCTGACATTCACCTTACCAGGCAGCCCTGCTGAACCTCGATCACCGCGCCAGCACCCTACCGCTCTCCCCCGCCGCCGCAGTTGTGATCGCGGCCGCCGAGAGGGGGGAGCGAGCAAGGGACTAAATTTCCCAGCGTCCCTTGCTGGAGGACTGGACGCCCACAGCAGCGCCACTTTCCCGCACACAGAGGCGCATTTAGAGGCGGCACTACTCCCGCATCGCGGGACGAGCGCGGGCGGCGCCGGGCTGAGTCCGGGCAGAGGGCAGGCCATCTGTGGCCATCAGGGGCCAGAAGGAGGCCGGGCCGGGCCACCCCTCTTGGTTGTAAGATGGGGAAGCGCAAACTACATACTAAAGAAGGGGAAGGTAAGAAGGCCAAGGTGCCCCGAAAATCAGAAACTATCATTTCATATTTGACTTCCGCTGTGGGGGCATTAAATGAACAAATTGCTACTGTTGAAAAGGAATTGGGACTTGATCCACGTACTGACACTTTGCCCACTCAGAACCCTTTGACTTCCCCTAGTGGGGCGCCCCCCATCCCACTAGAACCAGACATTGTTGTGGTCAATGCGATTCAAGGTGCACAGGACCAGCAAACTTGTTTAAATACCTCTCAGAGAACAAGCCCAAGGCACTCTAGAACACATAATGGTACCACAGAAACCACCTGTAAGAGTACTAAAAGGAAGAAAATTGCTCGTTTGCCTATAGGGAATGTGACTAATAGATCGATCCATGGGCTCCCATCAAATGTCTCGGATCTAATGGAGGAATTGATTGAATCTCATTTGGAGCCCATTCTCGTGAACATTGGCAAGGATGTTGTGGACTCCTTGAATCTTTGCGTTGCAAATATAGTTAAGAAATGTGAAAGTATTGATATATTTTTAAGGGATGCTAAGTCCCATCTCACAGCTCTTACTGAGGCAAAAGATACAGGAGACAATCAAACTAGGATGTCTAGGATGCCTAGTCAGGCCAAGGACACTGAGCCTCTCTTGGGGAAGATCATGCAGATTAAGTCGGGAGCTCCTAGTCAGGAGTCGTTGAGACCAATCCCCACTATGGCGGTACATAAATATTTGTCACCTGACGAGGGCAAACACCCTAACTCACCTCATAAAAGTGGACATGTTATAAACCATCTTACCCCCAAATTATCTACATTACATATCCCCCCACAAGCTGCTCCTCTAGTGGTAGTTTTGACAGGAATTCCATCTCTTAAAAATGGAGTCATAGAATCCGATAATGATCTCCTGATTAGAACCAAAAGGTGGTGCTCACAATTCAGTAGTGGGAGTGCTGACATTGTCTCGAGCATGATTTTGGCCAGAAGAGTTGAGTGGGTGGGGAAACGGAAAAAGACCATCCCAGGAGACTGTGTAGTTGTCAACTTCAATAGACCAAATATTGTGGACAAACTGCTCTGGGATGGCTCAGAGCTAGATGGGCAGGGTATTAGACCACTTCCTCTGGGTTACTTCTATCCGCCACACTATCTTCCACCACCTGTAATACGCCGGCGTGTAGTCCCAACGTCTCACTGTTCTACTCTGCAAGATAATAACACCATGCGCTATTCCTACCAATCCCAACAGGCCACACTGAAAGCAGTAAAAACAGTCATGATAGACAGGAATGACACAGCCATAATACTGACCTAGTACTCACAAACAGATTTTCTGCCCTTTCAAGTCTAGATACTAATGATTGACAACCACTTACAGAACCAGACAATACGCCTATCATCACACTGGATAATCCACTGCTTCCCAATTCCACGTGTAAAATAATTAGTTGGAACGTGGCGGGCCTTGGTAAAAAATGAAAAGATGACAGATGGATACACTTTGTGACACAACACGAGATAATAGCTTTACAAGAGACTTGGGACATAAGTGATCTTTTTCATTTAGACGGCTATCGTAGTTTTCACGTTAAGGCCACCCCAGGACAGGGAGGTAGATCAAAAGGGGGTTTATGTATTCTAACCTCACTCAGACTCCCAGGCTCATTTAGCAATTTGGGGTGGTTGTCAGCAAACTTACAAGGATTAGAATGGAGTCGTCCCAAATATCCTAAGATATTAATCTTAAATTTTTATAATGCGCCAGAGAAGGTCACACAAAATTTGCACCTAAATACACTGGCTTCTTATTTAGAATACTACAAGTCTACACAAACTGCCATATTCGATATAATCATAATGGGAGATTTTAATATTCACCCTTGTGTCTGGAATTGTCTAGATAAACATAATATAGGCCCACCTGGCTCAATTTCCACACATTTTGAGCACTCACCCCAAGGCGAGTTGTTAGAAGATCTCCTTGCAAACAGTAATCTTTATGAAGTTGAGGGAAGCGGAGGGGAGGAAAGGGCCCCGACCTTTGTAGGTCAGGACGCAGAAACTATAATTGATTACATTTTCGTTTCCCCTGGTATGGTACAGGTATGTTCCTCTATAGAGGTCACAACTTCGATCTTTAGTGACCATAACCCTTTAATTATGACTATATATAGGGGGGAGGACATAGATAACCAGCAGTCAAAAGAGGACTGTAATCCTGATAAACTCATTCCTAAAGATCAGGGGAGGAGGATCAACTGGGCTAAGGTGGTACCAGACACTTTTTTTAAGGATCTAGAGCAGAAAGTTAAGGAGGACATGGCAATATGTCTGGATAATTCGGCTGATGGGAAACAGGTCATAAACTCTTTCACCACTATCTGCTCCCAAGTGAGACTCGACCTGAAATGTAAAAAGAGGAGGGATTGCATAGATCAGCCAAGGTGGTTTGACGAGTCATGTTCAAAAGCCCATAAAGAACTACTGTTTGCATTAAAACAAAATCCGAGAATTAAGGAAAAGGTGGCCACACTTAGGAAAAATTATAAACTTGCCACGGCCAACCGTAAAAAATGTATAAAGGAGGAGGCATGGGATAATCTCATGTCACCGGATGTGCAAAAAGATAGCTCAAAATGTTGGGCTGTAATAAACCATCCTTACTTTTCTGGCACAAATAATTCGGTGATGGACTCTGTAATCCCTGATGAGTCATGGGTCGCTCATTTTAGTAAAATATATGATAGTGCTGATGAGTTCATATTAGTGATGGACCTTATAGAACCTGGTCTAGAACCCCTTGTGCGATTCGAGGAGAAGGAGGTACAAAAAGCTATTGTAGAGATGACAAAAAATAAGGCCCCGGGTCCAGATGGGGTGCCGGCAGACCTCTATAGGTCCCCGCTGGAGTTTTGGACTAAGATACTTACGAATGTCTTCAACTCCACAATTACTACAGGGTTTCCCCCCCTCCAGGGCAACATCTTCCATAATACCAATCTTTAAAAAAGGTTTAAGATCTGACCCTGCCTGCTATAGGCCCATCTCGCTGATGGACTCTGCGGTTAAAATCTTGGGCAGAGTCATCCTGCAGAGAATGGGCCAACACCTGGAAGATAGGAGGGTCCTCTCTGAATTACAATATGGGTTCAGGGCCAAAAGGGGTACTCTTGACCAATGCCTTTACCTCCACATGTTAATTAATAAATATACCTTGGCCAATGAGGGTCTGCTATATATGGCCTTTATGGACCTATCATCGGCCTTTGATCTTGTTAATCTCGGTAAACTTTGGGCTATTCTAATTAACATAGGGTTTGAGCCTCCATAGGTCAATTATTTAGCGGCTCTGCATCAAGACTTGAGGGCCACTATTAGAACCAATAGTGAGGGAAGATCTACGAGTCATTTTAACTCGAAACGAGGGGTAAGGCAGGGGTGCATTTTGGCACCCCTCCTATTCACTCTATATATAAATTCCCTCGAAACAACTCTGAAAGGGTCCACTTCTGACGTCCCACGCGTGGGGGAGTACTTGGTGCCAGTACTCCTCTAGGCGGACGACGCGGTACTGCTTGCCCGTACTGGGGTAGGACTGCAGAAACTTTTGGACGATTTTGGGGAATTGATGTCTACTTTGGACTTGCAGGTAAATAATAAAAAATCCCACGTCATGGTTGCGGGGAAGCGCTCCAAAAATGTAAAGTTGGGAAAGTTTCTTTGCAATGGTGAAGACATTTCTAGAGTCCCGGTTTTAACCTATCTGGGCGTACTTTTGATGAAAAGGGCACCTGGAGACCGCAACTGAATGCTAAAGGCTTAGCTGTCACTAGAACTAATTCTGCTCTATTGAGTTTTGCAAAACGCTTGGGTTCACGTCCAATAGAAGCACTGTTGACAGTCTACAAATCAAAAAGCCTATCTATAGGTAAGTATGGTGCCTCTATATGGGGCTATCTACCACAAGATAAAGTCCAGGTGGCAGAAAATAAGTTCTTAAGAGCTCTTTTAGTGGTCCCCCAATCAACCCCAGTATTGTCAATCCATACGGATGTAGTTACATCCGTATGGATGCATTAGTGACCAACTGCAGCTGGCACCTTTCATCTGCTGGGCCAAGACCTGGTTGAATCCCGACATCAGTCTAAATCACTCCATCCTTAAAGACTGTATGTCGTTGGATAAAGCCAATAACATTCCTTGGTTGGTTTACATTAAAAACACCTTTTCTAAGTGGGGGAGGCCAGAACTATATTTTGCCCCGAGCTCCATCAAGAAGGGTGATGTACTGTGGATTAAGAAAAACTTTCTAGAACGAGTGACAATAAAACAAGAGGAACTAGAGGTCCAAAAATCGGGGGTTAGGGATAACTATATACTCCAGACCACCCCTAAGGTGGAGCCTTATTTGACCATTGTGACTCGACCTTACCAGCGCAATCTCCTTGTGAGATTTAGACTTAACATCATGCAGTACTCCTTGGGGAATTACCCAGTATGGGGAAAATCTGATACATCTATCCCCTGTAGCTGCGATAATTTCTCTGAACAGACACTGATGCACTTTATTATGTTTTGCGGCCATTATGACGAATGTAGGAGATTGTTTTTAATACCAATTTTGAGAGAAGCAGGGTTCACACAAGTTCGTCCCGCTCTCCGCTATTTACAACTCCTGGGTAGCATCAAAGTAATATATGGGGGCGCAAGCTTTTTGGTTGCTGCTATGCGAGTTAAGTCTAGAAAATTGAAATCAAACAATCCATGAAACGTGCCAAATTTTTACCACTTGCTAGTCTAACTATGAAATGCTCTATTTTTATGTAAGTACATGAATTGTTTTTATAAGAAATGTTTTTTAAATACATGAATTGTTGATTTTATATGTGATGTAAATGCTTTCATGATTTTAACTAATCGAATAAAGCTTGTGTTGAAGGAAAGAAAGAAAGAGGTAAAGTTTGGAGAAAAAAACCAACATTAACCACTACATTAGCATAGCAGTTGACACCTGAACTGGTTTACGAACTGAAATCCAACAACATCTTCAACAGAATACTTTTCCTTACTGCTTACAATTACTGGTTTATCTAGTTTTTTTTCTTTTCGCTACAACCTCGCTACAGTTTTTCTCATATCTTCTTTTTTGACCTGCCACACCCTTTTCAAGTAAAGGATATTGAGGTAAATTTGGAGCATATTCTCTTCTCAACCTATTATATTCATTTACACAATTTAGATCTGCACTAATCTTTCTGTCATTTTTATTTTTTTATTTATTTAAATAAAATTTGTAACGCGCGCAGTTACCCAGGGGCATCCCGGCGCTGTGAACACAGGAAGGAAGGCTCTCTTCAATCAAGTATAATCCAGATAAATATCTGACTCGAGATAAATCAACATATGCCATGCCCTCCTTGAACACAGAACTTCCAATATTCACCAAAGCACTATCTACACTTAAACCTTGAGATTTTTGAATAATCACTGCATATGCCAAAACAAACAGGAAACTGTTTTTAGCGGACATATACATCTTTCACAAGCAAAAACCGAGCAGAACAACGACTCAATTGTTGTACTTCTTCAATTTAATCAAATTTCATTTTCAAAAATTCAATTTCATCTATATTTTGGTAATTCACAAAATCAACAACATGACCCATAGCTCCATTTACTAGACCTCTTTCCACATGTAAATTCCGTCGTAAAATTATACGACAATTTAAACATGCATATAGACTCTTTTCAAAACCAGCAGTTTTAGATATTGTCTTCTCTAAAGAATCTAACTTTGACTTCAACTTTTCTGAGAAAATAATAGTAGATCCTTCATACTCAATAGCTTCCAGTTTTACAATTTCTTGATTTTCTAACTTTAACATTTTGTTGTTGAAGATTGAACATTCTTGCAGAGTTGGCATCAAACACATCACTGATTTATTTTCACCAATTTTTCTATAAATATTCCCTGGGAGATTTTTTTCCTTTGGAAACAAATTAGAAAGTAATCCTGCCTGTAAAGCTTCTTTCCCATGTTCACTTAACTTTCCAATTCTTATATCTTGAAGAATTCTTCTATAATCCTCATCCTTTGCCTGTCGCATATTTTGAAGGAGTTCTGTATATTTTAAATATAACCATATATTAACATTTCCAATACTTCCTAGGCACTTCCTGGTATCTTTATGTGTAAGCATGTTAATCACTGGTTGTCCTTTCACAGGAGTTAGCTGTAGTAGATCTCCAAATACAATGATGTGTTTGCCTCCAAGTAACACATCATACTCTGTTTTAAGAACTTGTTGCATTCTTAAATGCACAAAAAGCAAGCATTGTATTTGATACCATGCTTACCTCATCAATAATAAGAAGTTTCTTTTTTTCAGGACTCTAGAATCTTCACAACAAGCTTCTCCAGATAGCTTGTGGTGTTCTAATTTATTGTCATGCCCTACTGGCACCCTCAATAAACGATGTAAAGTAATCCCCTTAATGTTATGTGCTGCCAACCCAGTTGGAGCAGTAACAACACAAGAGAGTGATGACTCAGTCCTTTTCTGTAGATAAGTTGCAATTCCTTTAATTAGGAAACTTTTTCAAGTTCCAGCTTCTCCACTCACATACAGTCGGACAGGTTTAAATTAACAGATTCGGATGACACAGTGATGAGTTTTATTGAACAGTATTCTACATGTGCTGTTCCGAAAAGTACAGAAGAAAACAATTTAAGACATCAAGTCTTACGGTTTCAAAGCCATCGTTGTGGAAAATACTGTCGTCGAAAGTTCAAATCTAAGGACAAGTTCTACACAAAATTTTATTTTGGATTTTGCAGATGTACTCCACTTTTTAGTATATGGTTCACTGCATAAGAAAGTCCAGACAAGTCACTCTCAAACAGAAGATGAAACAAATATGGAATGCATTGGCAAAACCTTGCATCTTCTGCATATAATCTTGATGTCCGGTATTCAGATACAGGAATTTGCACAGGTCGGTCATCATATCTTCCACCTACACCTGTTGGAAATAACTGAGGAAAACAACGAGCTTCCAAGCTTTCTTCCCATACACTTATAGGACTTCCTTTTACTTCTTTCATTTGGAATAACTCAATAGCATTCCCCACTACTTCTTTGGAATGCAGAGGATGAACACTATAATGTTCATAAATTGGTTCACTTCTGGACACATCCACTTTTTCAATTTGCCCAGCTGACAAATCACTGTCCTCTTTTACAGTTGTTTCCTCTTCTCCTACAAATGCATTTTTGTAGTACTGATTGTTTTTTACCAAATACAACGTTGCCTATTTGACTTTCCTAACATCCACTAATTCTTGACAGATTTTCTTAACCTTTGTAGGAACGCCATTAACTAGAATAACTAGAGGTTCCTCTTCCACTTTCTCTACACCAATTGTGTCAATATTTTTCTTAAAATCTAGAGGCAAATAAACAACTCTTCCCTTTAATCATCTCTGTAAATCTGAAGGAGGCAATTTCCCTGTTTAAGGCTCCATGCGAACAATAGCCTAAAATGGATGCACAGATTGAATCAGAATACACTCATAGGTATTTAAATCCATCAATTCAGAAGGAATCTTTACCACCTCAATATTATTATGTACAGCTCTAGCATGCATTTTGTTATCATTTAATTTATTATAACAATATTTACAAATATATTCTCTACCAACAAATAAGTTGCAAAATCCTTCCACTCATTATTATTTTTCTTTTCACTTTTTACATATAAATCAACTAACCTAGTCTGATTTTTATAATGAGTTCGTCGACAACACACACAACAAACATTTGGCTTTTCACTTGAAATGACCTTAAACTTTGTAATTTCATGGTCAAAATTTTCTGTACTAAAATTCTGTATATTTTCATCCACATTGCCTTCAATTACTGTATCAGTTTCTGCACTGTCCTCTTTTTCACCAAAATAACTAAACTCAATTTCTTCACAAATGTTCTTTACATCTAATACAGATCCATGCAAAAGAGCAATGTTTAACTGTTTTAGCTTAAGTGCTGGACTTTTTGCATAATACAACCTTCTCACTATTTTCCTCACTTCAGTATGATGCACTGCTAACATTCTAAAATGGTGAAAAACACTCTGACATACTTTTCTAGAAAGACAAGCCAGTGAATGCCCTTGCAAACCTGTTTTTGTCTCAGTCTGCAAGGATCTAATTCTTGCAACATCTTCATCTTTTGTTTGAGACTTTTCTTAGCATATTTACGTAGGAAATTGCGAAACAAATCAATTGAATCCTGTCGCAAACTACAAATACTACTAAAATTACAAGTGTACACCGGAGCCTTAGGACGTCTCCCTAAAACGTCATTAGCTAACATCTCTTCTGCATTTTTAGACACAGTTTTCTCTTTTTCAATTGGACAACCGTCCTTCACCTCATATGCTCGACCACTGATGTCAACTGCATGCAACAAATCATTAGTCTGAAAGTAAGTCTCTTCATTAAAAAATGGCTCACAACTTGAACTATGCTTCAATTCTCCAGAAAAAACATCACAAAAATTAGTCCTGTTAATTACTCTTTTCCACTTACTTTTTGCTTTCAAAACATTGATTGCCTTGTCCAGTGTACAAATTCTATTGATTACTAAAATGTATATATTTTTTTTCACTTCAAAAGCCTGATCAACTGTCCTCTCTATACTTTTCTTTTTCTTGTAAAAAGCTGTTTTCCTTTTACAAATATTTACATTTTTTGATAAATTTACAACAACTCTGTTATAAAACATTCCTCTACGAATGTCAATGTACTGATTTTTGTGTCTATTACTATTGACAATATCATCTCCATCTACATTGCCAACATTTTTTGGGGGGCTCTGCTTTTTTTTTTGTAGTTACAGAAGATTTTTTTTTCTTTTGCACATTCTCCACATTTTTTTTACGTTGGGTTAATTTCCTTATAACATCTTTAGTTGGCTTACCAGGAGCATTCTTCTTTTTCTCTGAACTTTTTTGGATAAATCTTCTACTTGTGTTCTCTTGGACAATAAAGCCTGTTTATATTTTCTTCTTTTTACATCCTTAGTAGGCATATTGCTTTTTCTCTCTGTAGATAATTATATTCTGTTGTGAAGAAAAAATTACATGTTATAGACCACTACTAACATACTACATAGCAATTAGAATCACTAAATGATATAAACACTGGTTTACTTCATAAGTAAGTTTAAAACACAGCAACTGGGTCTGACCAGAGTAGGAAATCATGCAGTTGTACAGGCAGAGGGGACATGGCACAGGCAGAGGGACAGATGGTGCAAGCAGAGGGTTAGATGGCACAGGCAGAGAGAGAGAGATGGCTTAGGCAGAGGGTGAAATGGCACAGGCAGAGGGTAAGATGACATAGGCAGAGAGAGAGATGGTGCAGGCCGAGGGTAAAATGGCGCATGCAGACAGAGAGATGACGCAGGTGGAGGGAGAGATGGTACAGGCAGAGGGGAGATGGTGCAGGCAAAGGTGAGAGATGGTACAGGCACAGTAGAGATGACACAGGCGAAGAGAGAGATGGCGCAGGCAGAGGGTGAGATGGCGCAGGCAGAAAGAGAGATGGGGTAGGCAGAGGGTGAAATGACGCAGGCAGAGGGTAAGATGGCGCAGGCAGAGGATGAGATAGCGCACGCAGAGAGAGATCACGCAGGCGAAAGGAGAAATGGTGCAGGCAGAGGAGAGATAGTGCAGGCAGAGAGGAGAGATGGTACAGGCAGAGGGGAGATGGCGCAGGCGGAGAGAGAGATGGCACAGGTAGAGGGTGAGATGTTGCAGGCAGAGGGAAAGTGGCGTCAGCAGAAGGTGAGATGACACAGGAAGAGGGTGAGATGGCGCAGACAAAGGGACACATAGCGCAGGCAGAGGGTGACATGGTACAGGCAGAGGGAGAGATGGCGCACACAGAGACAGAGATGCTGCAGGCGGAGGGAGAGATGGTGCAGGCAGACGTAGAGGATAGTACAGACAGAAAATACATTCCATTTCCAATTTACAGCACTATCCCTTTACCTGCATTTAATCAAACTATGAGAAACAATATAAAAAAAGAGTACCCTATAAGCAAAGAGATGCAAACTGTGAGGAGACACAGGTGACATTATAGAAAAAGGTGCAAATATAATACTTTAATTTACACAAACACTAAGTGGGATCCTAGTCAAAAAATGTTAAAGCCATACATTTTACCAAAAAACATATAAGACAGTAAATCGTTTAAAACACAGAGCACGGCCCATATAAATGACCACTACATTACAATGCAGAAACCTGACTCATTTCCAAAATACATTTTCAATATGCACCATTCGCTTTTTTGCCAGCATTACATACAACCATGAGACACAATACACAGTGAAAGGGGGGCTCTTCCTAGTAGTGTTGTATAAAGACAAAAGGGGTGCAAGCACAGGAGAGTGATGATGCAGGCAGAGGGGAGATGGCGCAGGCAAAGGGAGAGATGGCGCAGGCACAGGGTGAGATGGCGCAGGCAGAGGCAGAGATGGCGCAGACAGAGGGTGACATAGCACAGGCGGAGGGAGAGATGGTGCACGCAGAGGGTAAGATGTCGCAGGTAGAGAGAGAGATGGCACAGGGAGATGGTGAGATGGCGCAGGCAAATGGGAGAGATGGCACAGACGGAGAGAGAGATGTTGCAGGCAGTGGGGAGATGGTGCACACAAAGAGGAGAGATGGTGCAGGGACAGGGGACATGGCACAGTCAGAGGAAGAGATGACGCAATCAGAGGGTGAGATGGCACAGGCACAGAGAGAGATGGCATAAGCAGAGGGGGAAATGGCGCTGGCAGAGGGTGAGATGACACAGGCAGAGAGAGTGAGGGTGCAGGCAGAGGGTGAAATGGCGCAGGCGGAGAGAGAGATGACACAGGCAGAGGGTGAGATGTCGCAGGCAGAGGAAAAAATGGCGCAAGCAGAAGGTGAGATGGCGCAGGCAGAAGGTGAGATGGCGCAGACAAAGGTACAGATAGCGCAGCAGAGGGTGACATGGCGCAGGCAGAGGGAGAGAAGGCGCACAAAAAGGGAGAGATGGCGCAGGCACAGGGTGAGCTGGTGCAGGCAGAGGGAGACATAGCGCAGACAGAGGGTGACATGGCACAGGCAGAGGGAGAGATGGTGCAGGCAAAGGGAGAGATGGTGCTGGCGGAGGGAGAGATGGTGCAGGCAGAGGGGAGATGGTACAGACAAAGGGGAGAGATGGTGCAGGCCCAAGGAACATGGCACAGGTAGAGAGAGAGATGGCGTAGGCAGAGGGTGAACTGGCACAGGCAGAAGGTCAGATGCCACAGGCAGAGGGTGAGATGGTGCAGACAAAGGGACAGATGGCGCAGGCAGAGGGTGACATGGCGCAGGCAGAGTGAGAGATGGCACAAGCAGAGGGAGAGATGGTACAGGCAGAGGCGAGATGGTGCAGGCAGAGGCAGAGGGATAGTTCAGACAGAAAATACATTCCATTTCCAATTTACAGCACTATATGTATACCAGAATTTATTCAAACTATGAGAAACAATATAAAAAAAAGAGTACCCTATAAGCAAAGAGATGCAAACTGTGAGGAGACACAGGTGACTTTATAGAAAAAGGTGCAAAAATAATTCTTTAATTTAGAAAAGCACTCAGTGTGATCCTAGTCAAAAATGTTAAAGCCATACATTTTACCAAAAAACATAGCACAGTAAATCGTTTGAAACACAGAGCACAGCCCATATAAATCAGCACTACATTACAATACAGAAACCTGACTCAATTTCAAAATACATTTCCAATATGCACCATTCGTTTTTTGCCAACATTACATACAAACATGAGACACAATACACAGTCAAAGGGGGACTCTTCCAAGTAGTGTTGCATTAAGACGAAAAGGGTGCAAGCAGTGGGGAGAGATGATGCAGGTAGAGGGGAGATGGCACACGCAAAGGAAGAGAAGGTGCAGACACAGGGTGAGATGGCGCAGGCAGAGGGAGACATGACACAGACAGAGGGTGACATGGCACAGCCAGAGGGAGAGATGGCGCACACAAAGGGTGAGATGCCGCAGGCAGAGAGAGAGAGATGGCACAGGCAGATGGTGAAATGGCGCAGGCAAAGGGAGAGATAGCGCAGGCGGAGGGAGAGATGGTACAGGCAGAGGGAAGGTGGTGCAGACAAAGGGGAGAGATAGTGCAGGCACAGGGGACATGGCATAGGCAGAGTGAGAGATGGCACAAGCAGAGGGTGAGATGGCACAGGCAGAGAGAGAGATGGCGTAGGCAGAGGGTGAAATGGTGCAGGCAGAGGGTAAGATGACACAGGCAGACAGAGAGATGGTGCAGGCAGAGGGTGAAAAGGCGCACAGAGAGAGAGACATGACGCAGGCAGAGGGAGAGTTGTCGCAGGCAGAGGGAAAAATGGCGCAAGCAGAAGGTGATATGGTGCAGACAGAGGGTGAGATGGCACAGACAAAGGAACACATAGCGCAGGCAGAGGGAGAGATGGCGCACACAAAGGGAGAGATGGTACAGGCAGAGAGGAGATGGTGCAGGCAGAGGCAGAGGGATAGTGCAGACAGAAAATACATTCCATTTCCAATTTACAGCACTATCTCTATACCAGCATTTAATCATACCATGAGAAGCAATATAAAAAAAAGAGTTCCCTAGAAGCAAAGACATGCAAACTGTGAAGAGACACAGGTAACATTTTAGAAAAAGGTGCAAATATAATTCTTTAATTTACACAAACACTGATGTGATCCTAGTCAAAACTGTTAAAGCCGTACATTTTACCAAACAACATATAGCACAGTAAATCATTTAAAACACACGGCTCAGCCCATATAAATGACAACTACATTACAATGCAGAAACCTGACTCATTTCCAAAATACATTTCCAATATGCACCATTTGTTTTTTGCCAGCACTACATACAAACATGAGACACAATACACAGTGAAAGGGGGACTCTTCCTAGTAGTGTTGTATAAACACAAAAAAGGTAAGGGAGAGAGAGAAAGAGGGAGTAAACACAGTTACAAAAGAGGAGTAAAGAAAAGGGATAATTACAGTGAAAAAACAGTTATTTGAGTAAGGAAAGCAGAATGAGAGAAAAAGAAGCATATTAAGAGAAAGGTAAAAGGACTAAGTGAAACAAAAAGATTTATTGAAAAAGAGAGGAAAGAAAGAAAATGAAAAGACAATGAGAGATAAGAGACAGTGAAAGAGGGCTCGTTAATAACTTCCACATTAGAAGACATTTTTATTATTAACTTAAACTGCTCAACATATATCCCCTTACAAATTAATAACTGACCTTTAGAAATGCTTTGGAAGATTTACAACAGTGGCAATGACACACCAGATTTTCTTAAGCAGAATCTCTGAAATGTACCTCAGAAACTGCAACCAAAAATGGCACTGATTGCCTCTCATTCTTCACACATATCCATGTCCTTAACCAATCAAATTTGTTCCCACAAAAACTCAAAACTAAACTAACATTGTAATTGGTTTTACATTTCAACACTATCAAACTCACATAATGTTCAAGCATCCCCCCTCTGCTCTTTCTACCTGTTACCATGGTAACACTCCACAGAACACCAAACTAAGCTCACAGGTGAAAAGTTCATCATACAATGTTGCAAATAAACTCAGCAAGGGTGTTCGACCTGTCAATACACCAGCTTATCCTGTGCAATGTTCCTTTCAATGACCTTTTTTCAACCATTAGCATTACTTCTTTCAAAAACAGAAAAATACACCCTAGCTTTGAATGTTCAAGTTTCAGAAATGACCAATCATTTCTTTTTTTTCAAGTGCACTGAATCTCTTCCACAAGTCCTGCTTCTCAAACTGCCATTTCATTTCCAGAGCCCATCTGAGTACAACCAGATCTGCCTTCAAAATGCCTAGAGTGTGGATAGTAGGACACAGTTTTATTTTCAGGTGTGAAAGGTATGCAGCAAAAAGATGCTTTCTCAACCTTGATTTACCAAATGTGGACATTATGTGGATTGGCCAGAGAGGATTGAGATGTCACCAATTGATGCCATTGGTAAAATCCTTTTTGCATCTGCCACACCCTGACCTCATAATTGTGCTCTCTGGTGGAAATGACCTAGTCACTTTGACTGGGGTAGGTCTGGAAATGCTATTAAAGGACACCTTTAGACAATTGATGACACTTTTTCCACAAACTGCCTTTGTATATTCAAATATAACCCAAAGGCAGAAATGGAAATGGTCCAACCAATTTTGTCTGCAAATTGAGAAAGCAAGGAAACATGTGAGTAAATCTGTTTCTGCTTTCCTCAGAGACTATGGCATGGGTTCTATATACCACAACAACTTGCGTTACAACATGCAGGGCATCTATAGGAGAGATGGTGTACATTTCACAGATGAGGGGAACAGAATCTTCCTCTGTAACATGAGACTCTGCATCAGTACTTACTTGTAGGTACAAAGAAACACACACAACGGCTCTTTTTAGAGTCAACCACCATCTAAACACTCAAATTTGATTTTAAACTTTATGTTTTTCATTAATTTTTAGAGAGGTACGCGCACCGTGCGCACACCCCGTGAAGGTTTTTTCATAAAAAAACTATTTTTTGTAACCTTTGGGGTCCTTCAGGGACCCCCTGAGAAGGCCTAGAGGGTCAGGAAGTCTCTACCCTGCCCCTTTTTCACGTTTTCAACTTTAATTTTTCACTTCTCTGAAACTACACAAAATGGCGGCTGAAGGGTGCTTCAAAGAGGAGAGGAAGAGTGAGAGAAAGGGAGCAGGCGATAGAAAAGGTGAGTAAAATGCTGAGAGGAAGACGTAAAGCAGGGTAAAGGGAGTAAAAGTAACAGAAATGTAGTGATGGTGAGAGACAGCCTAGACGGATGTCCGGAGTACCGACGGACAGAGCGGTGCTCCGTTTTACCTGAGCTGTAGCCAGGTGAGGTGGGATGTGCATTCCCTAAGAATTAGGCGAATCTCAGGTGATATTGTCTAAATTTATTTCACCATTATTCACTTTATGCAGTAGAAGAAACGAAGGTCCTGAGGAAGCAGTAGGAGACCTACAGGCTCCATATTCACTGCAGAAACATGTTGACCTAAAACCAACTTTAGTAGTTATTTGTTTACACTACTACGCACTGTTTTTAGTTTTGGGTGTGGATAGGATTCTATTAAAATAGTTTCTCCATTTCCACGACCCAATTTTAACTACTTCTTGCACTTAGCACATGTATTTTTCATCACATTTTTGCACTGCTAGTCAGTTTACCCCCTGATGCCATAAAACACCGCACTCACATTTGTGACTTCTTTCATTAGACTAGGCTACAACCTGCCTAATCTACAGTGGATATAACCACTTTCCTTTGGGTTGAAGGATCCCAAATGATGTAGGGCGGTACAGGTTGGTAATTTGATGGGAAAAATTATTTCACCACGATATACTCCTAGTAGATTTCGGGGTTGTACCCTCTAGACACACAGAAAATTTATAGATAGTTTGTTCTTTGACCCATTGTTATCCAAGTTGTTGGTATTCATAGAGAGAAAGGGTATGAACATAAGAAAAGGGGGATAAAAGAAAGTGAGGAATGGGAAGTGAAGGAGAGAGAAGTGCAGTGAAGGGATGGAGGGAGTTACAAAACTGGATTGAAAAAAGGGGACTCAGGATTTCAATAAGGGAAGGAGAGTAAGTGAGGGAGAGTGACAGAAAAAATACATAAAAGAGAACAGATATCAGATACACACAGAAGGAAGTATAGTGGGAGAAAGGGAGTAACTATAAGTAAACTTACAATGTAACACAAAAAATGTTGCACTCTATACTATAAATCTCACTTTATACCACAATCACTTGGCTACTACCTCATAAATTACATTTACAAATAGAAACATTTCTCAAATAATTTTTGATTTCTAATTACAAATTTATTCTTCTGAATTTTCATAATGTAAAATCACTTCTAACATCAAATCATCAGGAATTTCTTCTTCGTAAGTCTGCAAACATGATTCTTCAAACTCTATCATCTCCAAACATTCCAGAAATTCACTGTCCAAAGACTCATCAAAAAAGTCACTTGTTCCATCTCCTCCACTAAGTTCTTCTTCATTAGTGTTGTCATAAAACGGAACATTCAAATCTTCTAAGATAGTAGATGAAACTTCAAACACGATTTCCACTGTCTCCTCATTGCGATCCATATTTTTAACAAATTTGTTGCTGTCATTTGCACAAAAAAATAAACACTTCAATTTATCATTTTTAGTAATAGATAAAATAAAAGTAGCTCTAACAAGTATTCTGTCACAATATTCCCTAAAACACACTAACTCACATTATCATTATTTCAGGGTTTAGGGCAGTGCTAAATGCTAGTGAAAGAGTTTCTATGGCATTTATACAGCACACCAAGCATTTCTTTTTACACAGCAAGGAGACTACTTGTGAATTAAGCCTGACAGACATACTGCATAGGATTTTCTAACACTACATCTCCTAAAGCCATTCTAATGTATTCTCATATTTTTTCAAAACACATCAACCATGCAAATTATTCTGTCAGAATTTTCCTGAAATGCTTTACTAACTGCTAGTAAAATAGTTTCTATGGCACTTATAGTGAAGTGAGGGAAGAGATATGAAGGTGAGGAAAGGAGAGTGAGAAAAAAAGCATATTAACAGAAAAGAAAAAGGAGTAAGTGAAACAGAAGGATTTTTTTTAAAAGAGAGGAAGGAAAAAGAACAGTGGTGGAGATAAAGGGAGACTGTGAGAGAGAGAGAAAGAGAGGAAGAGTGAGAAATGTCCACGTTAGAAAACATTTTTCTTTTGAAATGAAATTGTACAACATAGTTGCCCATACAATTTAAGTACTCACCTTTTAAAATGCTGCTGAAGATTTACTACAGTGTAAATTACATGCCAGATGTTATAAATCCAAATTTTCACAAATGTACCTCAGACACTGCAATCACAAAATGGCCATCATTCCCTCTCATTTTACACATATATCCCGTACATAACCAATCAAATTTCTTCCCACGCAAAAACTAAACCAAAATAACATTTTAATTGGTTGTACATTTCAATACTTTCAAATTAACATAATTTTCAACCTACCCCAAATGAACTCTCTGCCTGTTATTATGGTAACTCTCCACAGAACACCTGTGTGAACTCAACTTTTCTAAACCAATAGTATGCTGTTCTTTTTAGAGACAACCAACATCTAAACACTCAAACTTGTTATTTAACTGTATTTTTTTTTGTCTTTTATGGCTGTCGTCCGTGCAGCGTGCGCACACCCCGCGATTTAAAAAAATATATATATTATTTTTTTTGCACTTGGGGGTCCTTCTGGGACCCCCTGAGAAGGGCTAGGAGTCTCTACCCTGCCGCCTTTTGCCTACACTTTTGTTTTCAGCTATCTTCTGCCTCGGAGACAAGATTGCGGCCAGCACTTCCAGATTTCGACTGACTGTAATGTTGACAGACATCCAACAGCCAATCAAAATTCCACTCGCGCACGCTAGCGTGCATGCACCAGTGCACGCACGGTGTGCGCACGGTGTCCCGCCTATAGATATATATATTTTTCAAATTCGATTTTCTTTGAAACTACTGGAGCGATTTACACCATTTAAACAAAAGGCTGTACTGCGTACCAGTCTCTACCATTTTGCCAAGTTTTGTGTAATTCAGGTCAGCGGTTCGGGCTGTAGCCTTGTTTAGATGTCCTATGGAAAATTGCATGGAGAAAACACGTTTTGGGGCCCCCCTTTTTTCTCAGCCCCGGCATCACGAATCCCCCTGAAACTTTCAGGGAAGGAGCAGAGCATAACGGGCCATGTTCTTTGAGAAATTCACGTAGATTCATTAACCGGCGCCAAAATTATTCCCAATAGAATGTTGTGGATTTCCTATGGAAACTAGGTCCTAACTATAACTACCTACTGGTGATATATATATGCACCAAACAATTCCCACCACTTCCGGTGTGCGGCGAGGAAGGAACTCAAACCACCACAGCAAGTCAGGCTCAAAAACGACATCTGAATGCGCAGCTGCTTAATTACCATCCTTTATTTCAAATTATGACGGCACCCAATGGGCGTGTGCAAAGTGTTCATTCATTGCATGATGGGACCTGGAGTCTTCAAAGTGCAGCAACACCTTTCAATTGTTCGTTTTTGCAATCATTTTATTTCAATGCAACCTTAGTAGGTCTGACTCACTCTGACAGACTCTAATTTGCATATAGAGCGACGTGCTGATCCAGTGATGAAATGTTCAAAACGGCAGCCTTGTAACTGGTTAAAGGTCCCCCAGCTTCCAATGGTGCAGCTCCCCACGGTCGGATCACCGTGAGAAAATATTGAAAACAAACGTCCTGCTGCTTGGGAGCGCACACGACCTCGCTCTGCCTCAGGCTCTGTAAATGCAGCCTGTCTTTGTGTGCCATTTAAAACTCTTCCTGCTGCCAACGCGTTTCAAGGTTTCACAACCTCTTCTTCCTTTCAATTGTTCGTTTTTGCAATCATTTTATTTCAAGGCAACCTTAGTAGGAAACTTGCAGGGACTTGAGCTGGATATATATATATATATATATATATATATATATATATATATATATATATATATATATATATATATATTCACTGAAAAAACCATAGGTTATAGACCATATATAGTTAGGGATTTGCATTTACAAAACCTTATTTTACTCGCATAAAACCATTGAAATTCCATATATAGTTAGTTGCGCTAACTATATATCGCGCACCCGCAATCCACTGCTGATGATGTCACATATTACATCATTCATGACATGGTCAGTGACATCACTGATGACATCACTGATGACATCTCAAATGACATCACTGATGACATCACTGATGACAACATCCAGTGACTGTATGTTTCTGTATAGTTAAAATATGTCTTACATATTGAAGAATGAGTGGATGTATAAGTGTCTGGATGAAGGATATAGTAGGTGCATGACTGACTGTATGAGTGAGTGATTAAATGTGTCTCACTGAGGGCATGGGTTAGTGACTAAACTGTCTTAATTTGTGCATCATTATGTCTGTTGTTCTGTAAACTGCTGCATGTGTTGATAAGTAGCTATATGAGTAAGTTTATGGGTTATTGATTGGTTGCCCAAGTATTTGTATGGGAGACTGAGAGTGTGTGTGGGTGACTGGGAGGTGTATGACTCTGTGCATAGATGTGTGAGCAGTTGATTTACTAGATGTATGGTTTCAAAAGTGCATGTGGAAACAGCTGTATGGGCGGTTGACTGTGTGCATGAGTGTATTGTTGAGTGAATGGATATCTCAGTGCTATATGTCAAAGTAAGTACATATGTAAAACACAGTACATGTAAGAGTTGACATATATAAATAACTGTGCATAAGAGCCAGTGAATGTGTGAGTGGCTGTATGGATCATTGTGAACTTGTATCAGGGATTGTATAAGTGAGTAAATATGTGTTAGTATATGTTTGAATAAGTAAAGTTTGTATAACTGTATAGTTGAAGAAATGGAGGTGTGATTGATTCTTTGCATGACTGACTAGGTGTGTGAGTAACTCCATGGATGAGTGACAGTCTGTGAGTGTCTGTTTACACTGATTGTATCTAAGGTTATATTAGAGTCTGAAGAGGTTCATCGTATTATCACATGAATGATATCATCAGTGATGTGATCAGTAATGTCAAATGAGATGTCATCAGTGATGTCATCAGTGATGTCATTTGAGATGTCATCAGTGATGTCATTTGAGATGTCATCAGTGATGTCATCAGTGATGTCACTGACCATGTCATGAATGATGTAATATGTGACATCATCAGCAGTGGATTGCGGGTGCGCGATATATAGTTAGCGCAACTAACTATATATGGAATTTCAATGGTTTTATGCGAGTAAAATAAGGTTTTGTAAATGCAAATCCCTAACTATATATGGTCTATAACCTATGGTTTTTTCAGTGAATTTTCAAGGTTTTGTAAATGCAAATTCCTAACTATATATGGTCTATAACCTATGGTTTTTTCTGTGAATTTCATTGGTTTTTTAAAAGCTAACATCTGTAACTGTAAAATGTATTCTTCTTTAAATCTTAAAATATATTTTAGATGTTTATTAATAATTTTTTTTTTTAATATTTTTTTTCTTCGCTTCCAGTTCGCGAACCGGGAAGCTTTCCGTTAGCTCATCTTGATGCCGCGATCTAGTACGCGAACCGGTAAACGTTACGTTAGCGGAACTGTGACGCGTCGCGGAAGCGCGACGTATCACGTTGTCGCGTAATGCGTCTAATGACGCGCCGCGTTAGCGCTCCCGGAAGTGCTCCGGACCGCGAACCGGAAGCGATCCGAGACGCGGCGCGCACCGCGTAACGTAAGCGGAACAGGTCATGTGACTTGTTTATCAAAGTTTTCATTGGTTCATTTCACTTTTGGTTTCCAAATGATGTATGACTAGGTCATGTGACCTAAAAATAACACTTTTCATTGGTTCAGAACTTTTGCTTTTCCCAAATCATGTAAACCCCTCCTTCTTTCCTCACTCTGACTTTCATCTTGGTGAGAGAAAGACCATTTTCCTGGAGTTCAGCAATGGCTTCTATACTTGCTGCAGCTGGTGCACCCCCACCACCACCTCCACCTCCTCATAAGAAGAGAGGACCTCCAAGTCAATTTATCTCCAACAGAGAGGAGGAAGAGGAGGAAGAAGAAGAAGAGGATAGAGATCAACCAGAATTTATCCCGGAGTTGCCCCGTGTTTCTAAGAGGAAAACAAGTTTCATCTGGCAGTTTTTTTCCATCCCTCCAGGGGACAAGAAGGTCAATGCTAAATATGCCACCTGCCTCATCTGTAAATACAGATTGTCTAGAGGCACAGAGAAAAAATATAGTATGGGCAACTATACTATGCATCGCCATATGGCCAGGTGGCATCCCTTAAACTACAGCCGGGCAGAGTTGAGGGACCTACAAGATAATCCCCCGACAACTCCTGTGCCCAGATCTACGTCAACAATGTCTTTGACAGGAAGAGAGGCACAGGAAACTGTGCCAAACATTCAGCCAAACTTTAAACATATGAAGTTTACCTGTATATATTGTGGTGCTATGCTCTCGTATGGGAACATGAGCGTGAACTTGATCAATATGGTGTTCGAAAACCATAAGTGCCCTAACGCACCCAAGCAGTAATTTTTTTTTTGCTCCTGTTGAGCCCTTTTCAATACCTGTTTTTTTGTTGTTTCCCCTCCATAAAAAACACAAAAAAAACATAAAACTGTTCTAAAAATACAAAAAAATCAAAAAATGTTCAGAAAAAAAAAAAAAATAAATAAAACAACAAAAACAAAAAAAAAAAGTTCTTTTCAGAACTACCTCCCCTTTCAAATAAAATTGCTAGAATGTTTATCACTCTGGCAAGCTCTATTTCTTTTGGTTCGCTTCAAGTTCGCTGACCGGTTCGCGAACTTGAAGCGAACCAAAAAAATATTTTTAAAAAAAAAAGAAGAGTTAGTATAAGGGAAGTAAACAGAGAATAATGTAAAAAGAAAGACAGCTATAGAGAGTAAATCAGAGATAGTGTCAGTGACATCATCAGCAGTGCATTGCGGGTAAAAAGAGTAGAAAACATTTACCTTATAATTCTTGTTACCTTTTTAAAATATTTTTTCATACTTTCAATCTGTAAAAGAGAGAACAAACATTTCCAAAAATATTAAAACATGTATTTAAAAATTAGAAAAGACAAGGGAAAAGGTTCAAGAACAAACAGTTTTTCAACAACTTTGACATTTACAGAAGCCTCTGCTTCTCTACGTCCCCTACACAATCCTAAACATATATATTTTAAACAAACTGTATCTTGATGTTGATGAACTGAGGCCTATTTTGGAACATGGTGCTTCTTTTGCACTGCTAATGTCTCACAATAGTGATGCAATAGCAGCGCAAAAAAGATGTAAAGCCATCATAAAATTGAGTCTAACATTTTAAATGATTGTTTCAGGATGCAAATAAGATGTGTGCTTTCAAGAGCTTTCTTTGAGGTGAGGCCTATTCATTTTTTTTTAAAAAAAAACAGTACCCAGAAGTACAGCTCTGTAAGCATTAACATTGACACTTACAGAAGACTCAGTTTCTCCATATCTACCTCACATTTCTAAATGTATATCATAAGTACAAAAAGCAGAACATTAATTATACATGTTAAATGGTTTATTTTTGCTGTTCTCAGAATGTATCAAATTTCACTTAAATCAGTGACTTGAAGGTATTCATCATGTAACAGCGGGGAAAAAAAAACACAATCAAAATGATTGTGTTTAAAAAACCCATTCAACATAAGAAATCTGAATTCAAAACTCCTTAAAATTAACTTACTTTCAATGACGTCGAAGGATGTCCTATGAACAGCGTCCACTGTGTTGTGCTATAAATATTGTAAGCACGCCACTTTCTGAAAGAAAACCTCCAACGATTCGAAAAATATGTTACATACAAGAAAAGACTTCTCTCATTCTACCACATGTTTCCACTTGGCCAAATCATGTTGCAGCTATTCACAAGTCTTGTAATTCTTCCAATCAAATCCCGTCATTTTCTATTTTCGCAACTTTCAAAAAGAAAACATTTAAGATAATTTTCACAATCCTGGACTACTAATATCTTACCCTTCTTTGTCACTCATGTTCTCCTTTTCCTATGACACTGATACTGCTTACTATGAAGCAGACTTACTTGCATCAGGTTTATATAGTCGGATTTTACAAAATGACATTATAATTAAAAGTTTTGGACCAATAATCTAGACAGCATTGCAGACTTACATTCTCTCAACTTCATGAACATTTTGCAATTCTTCACAGGAAATCCCGAGATTCTTTCTTTAAAATTTTGGTTTTAAAAACACCAGGTAAGAATTTTTAAGGTCAAACGGCAATTTTTTTTTGAAAGTTACAACGGAATCATTGCAGAATGACCAGCCGTTTCGAGACTTTAAATAAGCTGTATAATGTCCTGAAGTTGTTGAAGGACCATCGTGATAGATAATTGCTACAGTTACAAAAGTCCTTCCTGATATTGAAAGCTGAGAAGCCACAACATTTTTTATTAAAGTTGACAATTTTGATCCATCAGGCCTACATCGTTGCATCATTAAAATGACATACTGTCCATATCTACGTATAAGTAATGTTGACATCATTTCAGATTTACATTGGCTACACTCCATGTTGTGATCCGCTGCATTTACTAGCTTATTAAAGGAGACTGATTTACTGTCTGGCAAAGTTAAATATATAAATCTTTCTGAGTCTACACTACTAGTACTTGATACCCTACAATTCTCACAGTCATGCTGCCATTGATAAGAAAGCCCAAACAGGTGATCTACATCTACACCCTCATCTTGCAATATATCAAGCATATACATTAAAAACTCCTGACAATCTTGCTGATTATTTTCAGAGAAGTCTGTATGACCTGAACATTCATCTAACAGATAACGAACTTCAGACACACTTTCTACTTTTGTTCGATCAGTGCTACATTTTACGAAAACAGAATTCAACAAACAGCATAAAATTTGTTCTGAATTCAACAGAATCTGTTCTTTTAAACTCTCTAGTGAAAAGAGAACATTAACCACTACATTTGCATAGCAGTTGACACCAGAACTGTTTTCAAATTGAAAACCGACAACATCTTCAACAGAATCCACTTTCTTTCTGCTAACAATTTTCGGGTCATTGACTTTTAGTCTTTTTGCAACAACCTCCCTACTATTACTGCTATTTCTACGTTTCCGGCCTACCACACGTTTCTCAAACAAAGGATATTGAGGCAAATGTGGCGCATACTCTCTTCTTAACCTATTGTATTCCTTAACACAATCTAGATCCGCACAAATGTTTGTGACATCACAGTCAATCAAGTACAATCCCGATAAAGTTCTAACTCGTGACAATGCCACATATGCCATACCCTCCTTGAACACAGAACTGCCAATATTCACCAATGCACTGTCTACACTTAAACCTTGCGATTTATGAATTGTCACCGCATATGCCAAGCAAACAGGAAACTGTTTACGGCGAACATATAAGTCTTTAACAAGCAAAAACCTAGCAGAACAACGACCAATTTGCTGTACTTCCTCAATGCCATCAAATTTAATTCTTAAAAATTCTACTCCATCTCTATTTCTGTATTTCTCAAAATCAACAACATTACCCATTGATCCATTTACCAGACCTCTTTCTACATGTAAATTCCTTCTCAAAATGATTCGGCAATTTAAACACACATTCAAAGTCTTTTCAAAACCCGCTGTTTTAGATATAGTCTTCTCTAATGAATCCAATTTTGATTTCAAATTGTCTGACAAAATAATTGTTGATCCCATATGCTCTAATTTGTCGATAGCTTCAAGTTTCACAATCTCTTGCTTTTCTAAATTCAACATTTTGTTGTTGAAGATGGCACATTCTGCAAGAGTTGGCATGAGACATATCCCGGATTTCTTCTCAGTAATTTTCTGAAAAATATTCTCAGGCACAATCTCTTGTTTGGGATATAAATTTGACAGTAATCGTGCATTTAAAGCTTCTTTCCCATGCTCGGTCACTTTTCCAATTCTAATATCTTGTAGAATATTCTTGTAATCTTCATCCTTTGCCTGACGCATATTTTGATGCAGTTCAGCATAATTGAAGTTTAACCATATATTGACGTTGCCAATGCTCCCTAGGCACTTCCTGGTATCTTCATGCGTGAGTATTTTGAACACAGGTTGACCTTTTACTGGTGTCAGCTGCAGAAGATCTCCGAAAACAATGATGTGTTTCCCACCAAATAACACATCATATTCAGTTTTAAGTACTTCTTGCATTCTCAAATGCACAAAGGCAAGCATGACATTGGAAACCATGCTTACTTCGTCAATGATAAGTAGTTTCATTTTCCTCAAGACTCTTGAAACTTCACAGCAAGCATCTCCAGATAACTTGTTGTATTGTAATTTGTTGTCATGCTCCACCGGCAGCATCAGTAGACGATGCAAAGTAATACCTTTAATGTTATGTGCTGCCAGTCCAGTAGGAGCGGTGACAACACAAGACAGCGATGACTCAGTCCTTTCCTGCAAATAACAAGAGATTGCTTTAATGAGGAAACTTTTTCCAGTTCCCGCTTCTCCACTCACGTACAGTCGGACAGGCTTCTACGATGTACATGAGCACTTGTTCTTCTCATGACTTAATCCGTGCTCAATTTCCTTGGTAACTTCATCATATATTTTCCTCTGCTCAACGTTGAGTTGTTTTTCCAAGTCTTCTAAGTTAACTGAATCCTCCTGAGCATGTGCCATGGCTCTTTCTACTTCATTCATAGCAGTGGCAGCTTCATTTTCGATAATAGGTCCTCCAAGTGGATCTTGACTCAATGAAACAGAACTCTGACTGTCCTGAGAACTGTCTCTGGCAATCTCGGCAGCAATCGTTGCTTCCTGCTCAATTTCCAAAGTTAGCATTTCTTGATATTTAGAAAAAGCAGGACATTCTATTGACTCCTTGGCTGCATTGAAAGAGTCTTCGTAACAGAGGAAATCTCCAAGCAGTTCCTCTTCTGCACGCCAAGGCTTGAAAAGTTGCAAAAGTGCTAAATAAAAAAACTCCTTTTTTTCTGGAGATTCACCACTCAATTTTCGATGGTTTACTAATTGGCATTTTCTTTGCTTGACCAGGCATCCCTCACTTCCAATTACAGCATACACTCCTTTCTCAATATCTTCTTTGATGTTCCTCTTGAATATATAATTTTGGAGAACCTCATATAGACAAACATTCTCAAGGTGACTGCTTCGATTTGGATAATATGTATCCAACATGTTGGTCTTCAAAATGTCGGTACTGTTTGGTTCCTTTTCTGCCAAATACTCAATTTCCCGGACAGGTTTTAGAACTCGATTTCGTGTTGCAGCAAGACCAAGACTCGCCCAAACGAGACTCCTGGATTTGGCATAGAGACTTGCTGAAGACAAACGATCAGAACATTCGTAAGCTCCGATTTCTCGATGCGACAACATCTTCAGACTGAAACTGTACAACTTCTTGCTGAGGCTCTTTTCATGGGAAATGTCCTCCCACATATCCTTTAGTTCGGTCTTTTCTTTTTTGGTGATGTAAGATGTCACATACCGAGCCACAGCCATACAGTTGTCAGCCACAAACTGTATATCCATGTTAGCATTCCACATGGACAAAATCACTGGGTTGTAGTCATTGATGTACTTGGACTCTTCGTTCCTTTTCAAATTGTATGTATTCTTGGGTGATTTCCTCGTCACATTATGTCGCAGCGAAGACATCAAACTGTTCACTCTTCCTTTAGAAATCACCGGTCGTGGAAAGTTGAAACGACATTTGGTGTAGAACTTGTCCTTGTTTCTGAATTTACGACGACAGTACTTTCCACAACGATGGCTTTGGAAACGTAGAACTTGTTCTCTTAGACTTTTTTTCTCCGTTGCGTTTGGAACAGCACACGTAGAATACTGTTCTATGAAATTCATCACTAAGTCATCCGGATCTGTTCCAAATTTAGGTGCATCCTTGATCCACAACAACATATGTATATGAGGGGCACCTCTTGCTTGGTACTCCTTTCTCCAGAAGAAATCCAACACCTCTCCAAGAGGTGGATTCTTTTTATTTGTGATGAAAGACATCATAGCTTCAAATCTATGATTGAAGTACCTGCATACATTCACTGGATCCAAAGAACACAGTTCTCCAGGTGTCTTGAATTCAATGTTTTCAATATTTCCATTTGCCTCTCGTAGAAATTCAAGTAAGTCTTCCCAGCCATACTCGGCACAGCTCAGAGTGAGGAACCATGTTGGAGTTCCTAAGTTCCGCAGCATACATTTTAAATCACCATGACGACGGTACCAGTACTCATTAGTACCACGCTGACACGCCATGAGATTAATTAAGTGAGAATCCAAAATACTGTCTTGGACATTGACTTTATGCATAAAGTCACTTGCCGAGATGTTTTGCATCTGTATACCACTTTTTAAAATGTGGTTCACTGCATATGACAGTCCTGACAGATCGCTTTCAAACAAGAGATGAAACAAATAGGGAATGCATTGCCGAAACCTAGGATCTTCTGCATACAATCGTAAAGTCCGGTATTCAGACGCAGGAATTTGATGAGGTCGCTCATCATATCTTCCTCCTTGACCTGTGGGAAATAGCTGTGGGAAACACCGAGCTTCCAAACTTTCCTCCCAAACACTAATGGGACTCCCTTTGGCTTGTTTCATTTGAAACAACTCAATAGCATTCCCCATGACTTCCTTGGAATGCAAAGGATGAACACTATAATGTTCATATATTTCTTCACTTTTAGAGGCCTCTACTTTCTCAATTTGGCCAGCACACAAATCGCTATCCTCTTCATCACTTACTTCCTCTTCTGCAACATATACATTCTTATAGTACTTATTATTTTTCTTCAAATACACTGTTGCCTTTTTGACTTTCCTAACATCCACTAAATCTTGCCATATTTTCTTATTCTTTGTCGGAACCCCATTAACCAAGATAACCAGAGGTTCCTCTTCCACTTTTTCTACTCCAATTGTGTTAATGTTTTTGTTCAAATCTAGAGGCAAATAAACAACTCTTCCCTTTAATCCTCTCTGTAAATCTGCTGGAGGCAACTTCCCTGTCTTTGGCTCCATTCTTACAATAGCCTGAAAGGGATGGATACTTTGAATCAAAATAGATTCATAAGTATTTAAATCCTTCAATTCTGAAGGAATCTCAACCAATTCCAGATTATTATGAACCGCCCTAGCAGGCATCTGGTTTTGGTTTAATTTGTTACAACAATAAGTACACACACGTTGGTCCACTCCCAAATCAAAACAATTTTCTACCATCAAGTATGTGGCAAAATCCTTCCATTCACTATTATTTTCCCTTTCACTTTTTGCATATAAATCCACTAACTTAGTCTGATTCTTATAATAAGTGCGTCGACAACATACACAAGTGAAATTAGGCCTCTCACTTGATTTCATCTGAAACGTGGCAATTTCCTTCTGAAAATAATCTGTACTGGAAACCTGTACATTATCTTCAACATTACCCTCTACTTCAAGGTCAATTTGAACATTCTCATCTTTACTACCAAAGTAACAAAACTCAATTTCTTCACAAATATTCTTCACATCTATTTCACAACCATGCAAAAGAGCAGCACATAATTGTTTAAGCATAATTGCTGGACTCTTAGCATAATACAACATTCTCACTAATTTTCTCACTTTATTAAGATGCACTGCTAGCATCCTGAAATGATGAAAAACACTCTGGCATACTCTCCTGGAAAGACAAGCCAGTGAATGACCACGCAAACCTGTCATTTGTCTCACTCTGCAAGGATCTAAATCTTGCAACAACTTCATTTTCTGCTTCAAACTTTTCTTATTAAATGTCCGTATAAAATCACAAAGCAAATTGATGGAAACCTGTCGCACACTGCAAATAGAACTACACTTCCAAATGTACACAGGACCCTTAGGACGTCTTCCTAAAACCTCATCACTTAGCGCCTCTTCTGTCTCTGTTGTCACAAGTTGTTCTTTTTCAACTGGACAACCATCCTTCACTTCATAAGCTCGACCACTGGTGTCAACTGCAAACACCAAATCATTATCCTGAAAATAACTCTCTTCATTAAAAAATGCCTCACAACTTGAACTATGCATCCATTCTCCGAAAAAAACTTCACAAAAGTTAGTACGATTTACTACTCTCTTCCATCTACTTTTTGTTTTGAAATCAGAAATTACCTTGCTTAGTTTCCTAATTCTATTGATTACCAAAATAAACAACTTTCGCTTAATTTCAAAAGCATGATCAATAATTTTCTCTACATTTTTCTTCTTCTTATAAAATGCCGCTTTCTGTTGGCCTTTCTTTTTAATATTTTTCAATAAATTAACTAATATCCTATTACGGAACATTCGATTTCGAATGTCCCTAAACTGTTGTTTCCTTCTACTATCATACACAGAGTTATCTCTTCCTCTACCAGTAACATTTGTGATGGGTCTCTCCTTTCCATTTAAATTACTTTTCTTTTTGTGGACTGAAACATTTTTTTGAGCAAAACTTTTTTTACTACAAATATTTCTTAAGAATGATTTCGTACTCTTACCCGGACCTTTCTTGGTGTTTTGACAAGTATTTGGGGAAGAGGACTGCTGCAATAAAACATCATCCTGCTGTCTTTGACATTTTCTAGCCTTTCTTATTCTACTTTTTGTAGGCATTTTCCAAACTATGAAAGAATCTCCAGTTGAATCTGTGGAAAAATATAATATAAAATGTTATTAACCACTATTACCAAACAGTAAATAAATAACAGTCATCTAAAACTTAATGCCCTACTAATTATTTAACATAGCAAATGTTTTCCACCAGCACTGCATCACAAAAATGACACTCAATGGTACAAAACAGGCATACAACAATCATAAATCACTCCCTAATATTTTAAATGATTAATTCAGGATGACGATAAGATGTAGCCTATCTAAAGATTTGTTTAGGCCCAGATCTTTAGACTGGGGTGAATGTGTGTCATTGATCCACATTCAGTCCATCACCTGTTTTGTTTATTTGAGGTGAGGCCAACACATGGTTGCAGATAAGATTTTCACTGTAAAAAACCAAGGTAAAAAAACATGTGAAGGCCTACCAATGAAGTAAATCATTAAATGAAAACCAATACATTTCTGGAAATATGCACTGCTAAAGCTTCATAAGATGTTTTGGGTCATATTTATAAGGCATTTGAGTGTCTATTATGCTATTTACGTTCTTCATGGTGCAAATTTATTGTAAATACGCTCCCACCTGCGGTTGGCAAATTTAGATTTTGATTATGGGAGTTACATAGGCATGTTAATAATTTCCCAAAAATGGTGTATGACCCCAAACAACCTTTGAAGCAAATGCTCTTAGCCATGTTATCCACCTCCCATTGGATAACATGGCTAAGAAGTGCTTGCAAATGGGAAAAAAAACGGCCGCAATGCATGAATATCGCAGAAAAGTCAGCGATATTCATGCATTTTCCAGCAAATGCTCTTAGCCATGTTATCCACTTCCTATTAAATAACATGGCTAAGAACTGCTCAGGGCCCCATGAGGAACGCTTTCCATTTAAAAAGGGAAAAATAACATCAAAGACACTAAAATGCCTTCTAAATATGAACCCAAACAACCTATGAAGCTCTAACAGTACATATCCTGAAATTTAATTGATTTCAAAATTCGTTTTTAAACACAGCATATAAATCAATTGTATACCTGCATTCATGAAGAAATGACTAAAAATGTCCTTGAGACACATGAAAGTGTTTTCTGGAATGCCCTCGCACCATTTTTGGGACACTATTAACATGGCTAGGTAACTCCCATAATCAAAATCTAAATTTGCCAAGCGCAAGTGGGAGCGTATTTACAAGACACTTGCCCCAAGAGGAACGCTTTCCATTTAAAAAGGTAAACATAACATCAAAGACACTAAAATGCCTTCTAAATATGACCCCAAACAACCTATGAAGCTCTAAAAGTACATATCAAGAAATGTAATTGTTTATCACAAATGCGATTAAAAACGGCCGCAATGCATGAATATCGCTGAAAAGTCAACGATATTCATGCATTATCCAGCAAATGCTCTTAGCCATGTTATCCACCTCCCATTGGATAACATGGCTAAGAACTGCTCGCAAATGCGAAAAAAAACGGCCGCAATGCATGAATATCGCAGAAAAGTCAGCGATATTCATGCATTTTCCAGCAAATGCTCTTAGCCATGTTATCCACCTCCCATTGGATAACATGGCTAAGAACTGCTTGCAAATGCGAAAAAAAACGGCCGCAATGCATGAATATCGCAGAAAAGTCAGCGATATTCATGCATTTTCCAGCAAATGCTCTTAGCCATGTTATCCACTTCCTATTAAATAACATGGCTAAGAACTGCTCAGGGCCCCATGAGGAACGCTTTCCATTTAAAAAGGGAAAAATAACATCAAAGACACTAAAATGCCTTCTAAATATGACCCCAAACAACCTATGAAGCTCTAACAGTACATATCCAGAAATTTAATTGATTTCAAAATTCGTTTTTAAACACAGCATATAAATCAATTGTATACCTGCATTCATGAAGAAATGACTAAAAATGTCCTTGAGACACATGAAAGTGTTTTCTGGAATGTCCTAGCACCATTTTTGGGACACTATTAACATGGCTAGGTAACTCCCATAATCAAAATCTAAATTCGCCAAGCGCAAGTGGGAGCGTATTTACAAGACACTTGCCCCATGAGGAACGCTTTCCATTTAAAAAGGTAAACATAACATCAAAGACACTGAAATGCCTTCTAAATATGACCCCAAACAACCTATGAAGCTCTAACAGTACATATCAAGAAATGTAATTGTTTATCACAAATGCGATTAAAAACGGCCGCAATGCATGAATATCGCTGAAAAGTCAACGATATTCATGCATTATCCAGCAAATGCTCTTAGCCATGTTATCCACCTCCCATTGGATAACATGGCTAAGAACTGCTCGCAAATGCGAAAAAAAACGGCCGCAATGCATGAATATCGCAGAAAAGTCAGCGATATTCATGCATTTTCCAGCAAATGCTCTTAGCCATGTTATCCACCTCCCATTGGATAACATGGCTAAGAACTGCTTGCAAATGCGAAAAAAAACGGCCGCAATGCATGAATATCGCAGAAAAGTCAGCGATATTCATGCATTTTCCAGCAAATGCTCTTAGCCATGTTATCCACTTCCTATTAAATAACATGGCTAAGAACTGCTCAGGGCCCCATGAGGAACGCTTTCCATTTAAAAAGGGAAAAATAACATCAAAGACACTAAAATGCCTTCTAAATATGACCCCAAACAACCTATGAAGCTCTAACAGTACATATCCAGAAATTTAATTGATTTCAAAATTCGTTTTTAAACACAGCATATAAATCAATTGTATACCTGCATTCATGAAGAAATGACTAAAAATGTCCTTGAGACACATGAAAGTGTTTTCTGGAATGTCCTAGCACCATTTTTGGGACACTATTAACATGGCTAGGTAACTCCCATAATCAAAATCTAAATTCGCCAAGCGCAAGTGGGAGCGTATTTACAAGACACTTGCCCCATGAGGAACGCTTTCCATTTAAAAAGGTAAACATAACATCAAAGACACTGAAATGCCTTCTAAATATGACCCCAAACAACCTATGAAGCTCTAACAGTACATATCAAGAAATGTAATTGTTTATCACAAATGCGATTAAAAACGGCCGCAATGCATGAATATCACTGAAAAGTCAACGATATTCATGCATTATCCAGCAAATGCTCTTAGCCATGTAATCCACCTCCCATTGGATAACATGGCTAAGAAGTGCACGCAAATGCGAAAAAAAACGGCCGCAATGCATGAATATCGCAGAAAAGTCAGCGATATTCATGCATTTTCCAGCAAATGCTCTTAGCCATGTTATCCACTTCCCATTAAATAACATGGCTAAGAACTGCTCAGGGCCCCATGAGGAACACTTTCCATTTTAAAAGGAAAACATAACATCAAAGACACTCAAATGCCTTATAAATATGGCTCAAAACAACCTATGAAGCTCTAGCAGTACATATCCAGAAATGTAATTGATTTCTTAAATCGTTTTTAAAAACAACATATCTCTTTCAGCTTACATAACAGACCATGGAATGGGCTCCATGTACCACAATAACTTGTGTTACTGCATGCCAGAATGCTACACCGAATATGCAATTACAATTTCTCAAAGAAACTAATTCTATTAGTATATCACTAGAGACAAAACCACATTTTAAAAACACAGCTTTCTTCATCATTTTCTCCTTAAATCATACTATTCTCTATCTAAATTAAATAAATCTTTTCTCACCTTAGCAAATATTTTTTGAGTTTTGAAAACAGTCTCAGAAATACACCAAATTGTCTTCAGCAGAAGAAAAAGGATGCACTCCAAAGGCTGCAGCTATTGAAAGCACAGAAATACAGATATTCATTTCACATATCTCTCATATTAGCCAATCATACCTCTTCCCTCACTTTTTTCAAATCAAAACCCTTCCCCCCTCTGCCCTCTCTGCCTTGTTTCCATAGCAACCACCTCCTGGAAGACCTCTCATGTTTGCAAATTCACACAACAATGTTTCAATTGAACTCTGAACTCTCAGTGCACCTGCGTATCCAGTGCAATCTTTCATTAAATGTTTCTTCCTTGACCATTCAAATTACATGTTTCAAAGAACACATCCATGCACCCTAACTTTCTGTTTTCAGAAATGGAAATGCACCAATCACTGCTAATGAATCATTTGCATTGGAAATCCACAGTTTTTTTTCTTTAGAAACTCCTACTGTTTCAACTGCCCTTTCATTACCACACTTCATCTGACTGCAGAACAACCTTCACCCACCATGTTTAAGGTCTGGATTGTTGGACATAGTTACATCCACTGGGCTCAAAGGTATGCTGAGAACAGAAATTTACCTAACCTCAATTTACAAGATGTGGAAATTAAGTGGTTGGGCCAAAGAGGATTAAAATGTCACCAATTGATACCATTGGTGAAAACCTTTATGCATTTGCCAAAACCTGACCTGTTAATAGTGCACTGTGGAGGTAATGATTTGGGCACTTTGACAGGGGTAGGTCTGGAAATGCTTTTAAAGGACACCTTTGAGCAATTAATGGCACTTTTTCCTCAAACTGCCTTGGTATATTCCAATATATGCCAAAGACAGAAATGGAGGTGGTCCAACCAATTTTGTCCACAAATTGAGAAAGCGAGGAAGCATGTAAACAAATCTGTTTCAGCTTACATGAGAGACCATGGAATGGGCTCTCTGTACAACAATAACTTGCGTTACTACATGCAAGATATCTACAGAGGAGATGGAGTTCACTTCTCAGATGAGGGCAACAGAATTTTCATTCTGAATTTAAGACTGTGCATTGGTACCTACTTATAAGTACCTAAATGTACCATAAACCCAAAAGCTCTTCTCAGAGCTACCCTACATCTGATCACTCACAATTATTATTTTTCTCTAACTTTTTTCACTAATTTTCCACAAAATTCGCTCCCCGGAGCGTTACCCGGTTCGCTAACAGAAAGCTAACCTCGCGGATTTTTAAAAAAAATGTTTTTTTTCCGCACATATAAGCCTCCTCAGCCACGCTCAGAAAACCTAGGGGGTCAAGATAAGTCTACCATGACCCCTTCTACCCATTGTAAACATTATTTGCCCTCCATCTTGTATCTTAATGCGACCGAAACACAAAATGGTGGACTCCCGTGACGCTTAAGGTTCGCTAACCGGGCCGCTTTCCGGAAAGCGGTCCTAAAAAAAGGTGGGAAAGTAATTTACAGAAAAACGACTAGAGACACTCTCACCAAATATAGATTAGCTCATACTACATAACAATCCCTTTCATTTTCACAAATTTGATTGAAATTCCATTTAGCCATTAAGCCTGTAGACCTCTCTAAGTACCGTGAGGTAAATTACTTCACAAAACACATCTGAAGTGTTGGAATTGACAACCAATGAAAATGTTACTTTCATTTTCAATTTTTTTTTCCTGACATTTGATTGGTTATGTACCTGAATATATATAAAGGAAGAGAAGGAAACACAGCCATTTTGACTACTACTTCCTGAACTACATTTCAAGAGCCTTTTCACCTCCCTGAAAATTAAATTGATAATTTGTAAGTGGCACTTTAAATTAATTTGTAAAAACGTTTTTGATAATTATTTACTGTCCCCCTGCTATAGTTATAGATACAGATAGACTCCTCTGTTATATTTATTGATTGACTTACACTTCTCTGCTATAATTATGAATTAACTTACTTTAAGTTCACTGTTAAAAAAACAGAACTACCTGTCTGAACTTAAACCCAACAGTGCCCTAACTCTTCTAATTTAATTATTTTTTTTATGCAATTTACAGCAAAAAAATGGAAGGGGAGCAAGAAAAAAGTAATGTTTCCTTCGAGATTACATCCGAAGACATTGTAAATGAAGAAAATGTGGATGAAGATTTTATGGATCAATCTTTTGACGAACAATTTATTCAAACCTTACAAGAGACAGAAACATTCATGTTTGACGAGATACCAGATGATATAATGCTGGAAGTTTTAATGAACTATGAAAATAATAAATACATTTTTTTAAAATCAAAATAAATAAATAAATAAAAAAACGAACAAAAACAACAAATAATTAACATACAGTATTACAAAAGTCTATCATTCTTTTATCCTTAAAGTTCGCTGCCCAGAACGCTTTCCGGTTCGCGAACTTGGCGCTTACCACGCAAAAAAAAAATTTTTTTTTTTGGACCCTCCTAGGCCCTTTTCAAACCTCCACATAAAACCTAGGGGGTCAACGAGGATCTACTATGCCCCCTTATGGTAATTTCCCCCTTTGTTTTGGCCTCCTCTTGTCTCTCGATCCTACCGAGAGACAAGATGGCGGCCGCTCCGGACTGTTTAGAATGTTGACAGACACCGGAGAGCCAATCAGCTTCGCATCGCAAAGTTCCGATACGCGAAAGGTTCGCTAACCGGATCGCTGCCCGGAGCGCTGTTACAGATATATATCTTGATTTAAACGTTAATTTCTCAAAATCCACTGAAGCACATATATTGAGACCTAGCAAAGGCACATCGGGCTAACAGTCCCTACAATTTTGCCAAGTTTCGTGCAAATCCATTCAGCCGTTCGGGCTAAAAGTGAGTCCAACCGCCCTATGGAAATTAACATGGAAAAAACGCGTTTTGGGACCCCCCTTTTTTCTCGGCCCCCCCTCCACAAAACCCCCCCAAATTTTCAAGGGCTGCTCAGAAACAAAATGTGCCATTTTCCTGAAAATTTCAGCCAATTCCGTCCACAAACGCCAAAGTTATTAGGCATAGAATTTTCAGAAATCCCATAGGGAAAAAATCCTAACTATATATATATATATATATATATATATATATATATATATATATATATATATATATATATATATATTACCTACTGGCGGTCGCCAGTAGGTATATATAGTTAGGATTTTTTCCCTATGGGATTTCTGAAAATTCTATGTCTAATAACTTTGGCGTTTGTGGACGGAATCGGCTGAAATTTTCAGGAAAATGGCACATTTTGTTTCTGAGCAGCCCCTGAAAATTTGGGGGGGGTTTGGCAAGGGGGGGCTGAGAAAAAAGGGGGGTCCCAAAACGCATTTTTCCCATGTTAATTTCCATAGGGCGGTGATAGGGAATGGATTTGCACGAAACTTGGCAAAATTGTAGGGACTGGTAGCCCGATGTGCCTTTGCTAGGTCTCAATATATGTGCTCCAGTGGATTTTGAGAAATTAACGTTTAAAATAAGATATATATCTGTAACAGCGCTCCGGGTAGCGTTCCGGTTCGCGTACTTTTCGCGTAACGGAACTTTGCGATGCGAAGCTGATTGGCTTTCCAGTGTCTGTCAACATTCTAAACAGTCCGGAGCGGCCGCCATCTTGTCTCTCGGTAGGATCGAGAGACAAGAGGAGGCCAAAACAAAGGGGGAAATTACCATAAGGGGGCATAGTAGATCCTCGTTGACCCCCTAGGTTTTATGTGGAGGTTGTAAAAGGTCCCAGCAGGGCAAAAAAAAAAAATATATATTTTTTTTTTGCGTGGTGAGCGCCTAGTACGCGAACCGGAAAGCGTTCTGGGCAGCGTACTATAAGGATAATAGAATGATAGACTTTTCTAATACTGTATGTTAATTGTTTGTCGTTTTTGTTGTTTTTTTTTTGTTTTCTTTATTTTTAAAGTATTTTTTTTTATTTTGATTGTGTTTCATAATTCATTAAACTTTCTAACATTTCATTGTCAGAAATTTCAAAATTGAATATAGGGTGTAACATGTCCTCATTTTTAAGCAGGTTATCCACTGCTTCAACACATTGTAGTAGTTCCTGGTCTCTACTTTGATCCATAAAATCATCAATTTTTCCTTGGCTGCTCTCTTCCAGTACAATTGTAAATTGAACTTGCTGCTCGCCTTCCATTTTGCCTGAAATTTTGATTAAAAACATATATATTAGTAGAGATAGGGCACTGTTGGGATTAATTTTAGATAGGCAGTTTTTATCAGTGTATAGTATCAGAGTGGAAATAGGACTATAAAAAAGTGTATGTGATTTAACCAAGACAAGCCTAATTCCATTCATAACTATAACAGAGAAGTCTATCTAAATCCATAACTACTACAGAGGGATAGTGTATATCTATCAGAAAAAGTCTACCATATTAAGTTATAGTGCACAATATACTTCAGTTTTAAAAATAACAACTTACCTTCACAAACAAGTTGAAGTGTTTGGTAGCTATTCAAATGTGATGTACAACAAGAAGTAGTAGTCAAAATGGCTGTGTTTTCTTCTCTTCCTTTATATATATTCAGGTATATAACCAATCAAATGTCAGGTAATATAAGTAGAAAATGAAAGTAACATTTTCATTGGTTGTCAATTCCAACACTTCAGATGTGTTTTGTGGAAGTAATTTACCTCACGGTATTTAGACAGGTCTACAGACTTAATGGCTAAATGGAATGTCAATCAAATTTGTGAAAATGAAAGGGATTGTTATGTAGTATAAGCTAATCTATATTTGGTGAGAGTGTCTCCAGTCGTTTTTCTGTGAATTACTTTCCCACCTTTTTTTTTGGACCGCTTCCCGGGAAGCGGTCCGGTCCGCGAACTAGGAGCGTAACGGGAGTCCACCATTTTGTGTTTCGGTCGAATTAAGATATAAAATGGAGGGCAAATAATGTTCAGAATGGGTAGAAGGGGGCACGGTACAAGTATTTTGACCCCCTAGGTTTTCTGAGGGTGGCTGAGGAGGACCATATGTGCGGAGAAAAAACTTTTTTTTAAAAATTTTGCGCGGTTAGCTTCCAGTTCGCGTACCGGGTAGCGCTCTTTGAGCGTAGTTTGTTGAAAATTACAGAAAAAAGTTAGAGAAAAATAATAATTGTGAGTGATCAGATGAAGGGTAGCTCTGAGAAGAGCTTTTGGGTTTATGGTACATTTAGGTACTTATAAGTAGGTACCAATGCACAGTCTTAAATTCAGAATGAAAATTCTGTTGCCCTCATCTGAGAAGTGAACTCCATCTCCTCTGTAGATATCTTGCATGTAGTAACGCAAGTTATTGTTGTACAAGGAGCCCATTCCATGGTCTCTCATGTAAGCTGAAACAGATTTGTTTACATGCTTCCTCGCTTTCTCAATTTGTGGACAAAATTGGTTGGACCACCTCCATTTCTGTCTTTGGCATATATTGGAATATACCAAGGCAGTTTGAGGAAAAAGTGCCATTAATTGCTCAAAGGTGTCCTTTAAAAGCATTTCCAGACCTACCCCAGTCAAAGTGCCCAAATCATTACCTCCACAGTGCACTATTAACAGGTCAGGTTTTGGCAAATGCATAAAGGTTTTCACCAATGGTATCAATTGGTGACATTTTAATCCTCTTTGGCCCAACCATTTAATTTCCACATCTTGTAAATTGAGGTTAGGTAAATTTCTGTTCTCAGCATACCTTTGAGCCCAGTGGATGTAACTATGTCCAACAATCCAGACCTTAAACATCGTGGGAGAAGGTTGTGCTGCAGTCAGATGAAGTGTGGTAATGAAAGGGCAGTTGAAACAGTAGGAGTCTGTAAAGAAAAAAAACTGTGGATTTCCAGTGCTAATGATTCATTAGCAGTGATTGGTGCATTTCCATTTCTGAAAACAGAAAGTTAGGGTGCATGGATGTGTTCTTTGAAAGATGTAATTTGAATGGTCAAGGAAGAAACATTTAATGAAAGATTGCACTGGATACGCAGGTGCACTGAGAGTTCAGAGTTCAATTGAAACATTGTTGTGTGAATTTGCAAACATGAGAGGTCTTCCAGGAGGTTGTTGCTATGGAAAAAAGGCAGAGAGGGCAGAGGGGGGAAGGGTTTTGATTTGAAAAAAGTGAGGGAAGAGTTATGATTGGCTAATATGAGAGATATGTGAAATGAATATCTGTATTTCTGTGCTTTCAATAGCTGCAGCCTCTGGAGTGCATCCTCTTTCTTCTGCTGAAGACAATTTGGTGTATTTCTGAGACTGTTTTCAAAACTCAAAAAGTATTTGCTAAGGTGAGAAAAGATTTATTTAATTTAGATAGAGAATAGTATGATTTAAGGAGAAAATGATGAAGAAAGCTGTGTTTTTAAAATGTGACTTTGTCTCTAGTGATATACAAATAGATTTTAGTTTTAAATTTTAATTGCATATTCGGTGTAGCATTCTGGCATGCAGTAACACAAGTTATTGTTGTACATGGAGCCCATTCCATGGTCTCTTATGTAAGCTGAAACAGATATGTTGTTTTTAAAAACGATTTTTTTAAATCAAATCCATTTCTGGATATGTACTGCTAGAGCTTCATAGGTTGTTTTGGGTCATATTTATAAGGCATTTGAGTGTCTATGATGTTATTTTACCCTTTTTAAATGGAAAGCGTTCCTCATGGGGCAAGTTTCTTGTAAATACGCTCCCACCTGTGCTAGGCAAAATTAGATTTTGATTATGGGAGTTACATAGCCATGTTAATAATGTCCCAAAAATGGTGCTAGGGCATTCAAAAAAACGCTTTCATGTGTCTCAAGGACATTTTCAGTCATTTCCTCTTGAATGCAGGTATACAATTGATTTATATGCTGTGTTTAAAAACGATTATTTGAAATCAATTACATTTCTGGATATGTACTGCTAGAGCTTCATAGGTTGTTTTGGGTCATATTTATAAGGCATTTGAGTGTCTATTATGTTATTTTACCCTTTTTAAATGGAAAGCGTTCCTCATGGGGCAAGTTTCTTGTAAATACGCTCCCACCTGTGGTTGGCAAATTTAGATTTTGATTATGGGAGTTACATAGCCTTTTTAATAATGTCCCAAAAATGGTGCTAGGGCATTCCAAAAAACGTTTTCATGTGTATTAAGGATATTTTAAGTCAATGAGGAAACACAGGTGATGTAATTCTGAAATGAGGAAAAGAAACTCCACATTTTTCAATTACATCACTAGTGTTTCCTAAGTTTATGAATGACATTGTGCAGATGAAGTTTAGGTGTGAGCACAGATTCAAAAGAGGTCTGCCCTTTGTTCAAGAGTGAAGAGGACATGACTTACTTCATTGGTAGGCCTTCACATGTATTATCTCCTTTGTTTTCTTCAGTGAAAATCTTATCTGCAACCATGTGTTGGCCTCACCTCAAACAAACAAAACACGTGATGGACCGAATGTGGATCAATGACACACATTCACCCCAGTCCAAAGATCTGGGCCTAAACAAACCTTTAGAAGGCCACACCTTATCATCATCCTGAATTAATCATTTAAAATGTTAGGGAGAGATTTATGATTGTTGTATGCCTGTTTTGTACCACTGTGTGTCATTTTTGTGACGTAGTGCTGGTGCAAAAGATTTGCTATGTTAAATAATAAGTAGGGCGTTAAGTTTTTGATGACTGTTATTCATTTACTGTTTGGTAATAGTGATTAATAAAATTTTTTATTTTATTTTTTTCCACAGATTCAACTGCAGATCTTTTCTAAATTTGAAAAATGCCAACTAAAAATCGAATTAGAAAGGCTAGAAAACGTCAAAGACAGCAGGATGATCTTTTATTGCAGCAGTCCTCTTCCCAAAATACTTTTGAAATCACCAAGAAAGCTCCGGGTAAGAGCACGAAATCATTCTTAAGAAATATTTGTAGTAAAAAAAGTATTTATCCAAAAAATGTTTCAGTTCAGAAAAAGAAAAGCAATTTAAATGGTAAGGAAAGACCAATCAAAAATGTTACTGATAGAGCAAGAGATAACTCTGTGCATGATAGTAGAAGGAAACAACAGTTTAGGGACATTCGAAAACGAATGTTCCGCAATAGGATAATAGTTAATTTATTAAAAAATATTGAGAAAGGCCAACAGAAAGTGGCATTTTATAAGAAGAAGAAAAATGTAGAGAAAATTATTGATCATGCTTTTGAAATTAAGCGAAAGTTGTTTATTTTGGTAATCAATAGAATTAGGAAACTAAGCAAGGTAATTTCTGATTTCAAAACAAAAAGTAGATGGAAGAGAGTAGTAAATCGTAGTAACTTTTGTGAAGTTTTTTCCGGAGAATGGATGTATAGTTCAAGTTGTGAGGCATTTTTTAATGAGGAGAGTTATTTTCAGGATAATGATTTGGTGTTTGCAGTTGACACCAGTGGTCGAGCTTATGAAGTGAAGGATGGTTGTCCAGTTGAAAAAGAAAAACTTGTGACAACAGAGACAGAAGAGGCGCTAAGTGATGAGGTTTTAGGAAGACGTCCTAAGGGTCCTGTGTACATTTGGAAGTGTAGTTCTATTTGCAGTGTGCGACAGGTTTCCATCAATTTGCTTTGTGATTTTATACGGACATTTAATAAGAAAAGTTTGAAGCAGAAAATGAAGTTGTTGCAAGATTTAGATCCTTGCAGAGTGAGACAAATGACAGGTTTGTCTGGTCATTCACTGGCTTGTCTTTCCAGGAGAGTATGCCAGAGTGTTTTTCATCATTTCAGGATGCTAGCAGTGCATCATAATAAAGTGAGAAAATTAGTGAGAATGTTGTATTATGCTAAGAGTCCAGCAATTATGCTTAAACAATTATGTGCTGCTCTTTTGCATGGTTCTGAAATAGATGTGAAGAATATTTGTGAAGAAAATGAGTTTTGTTACTTTGGTAGTAAAGATGAGAATGTTCAAATTGACCCAGAAGTAGAGGGTAATGTTGAAGATAATGTACAGGTTTCCAGTACAGATAATTTTCAGAAGGAAATTGCCACGTTTCAGATGAAATCAAGTGAGAGGCCTAATTTCACTTGTGTGTGTTGTCGACGCACTTATTATAAGAATCAGACTAAGTTAGTGGATTTATATGCAAAAAGTGAAAGGGAAAATAATAGTGAATGGAAGGATTTTGCCACATACTTGATGGTAGAAAATTCTTTTAATTTGGGATCGGATCAACGTGTGTGTACTTATTGTTGTAACAAATTAAACAAAAACCAGATGCCTGCTAGGGCGGTTCATAATAATCTTGAATTGGTTGAGATTCCTTCTGAATTGAAGGATTTAAATATTTATGAATCTATTTTGATTCAAAGTATCCATCCCTTTCAGGCTATTGTAAGAATGGAGCCAAAGACAGGGAAGTTGCCTCCAGCAGATTTACAGATAGGATTAAAGGGAAGAGTTGTTTATTTGCCTCTAGATTTGAACAAAAACATTAACACAATTGGAGTAGAAAAAGTGGAAGAGGAACCTTTGGTTATCTTGGTTAATGGTGTTCCGACAAAGAATAAGAAAATATGGCAAGATTTAGTGGATGTTAGGAAAGTCAAAAAGGCAACATTGTATTTGAAGAAAAATAATAAGTACTATATAAATGTATATGTTGCAGAAGAGGAAGTAAGTGATGAAGAGGATAGCGATTTGTGTGCTGGCCAAATTGAGAAAGTAGAGGCCTCTAAAAGTGAAGAAATATATGAACATTATAGTGTTCATCCTTTGCATTCCAAGGAAGTCATGGGGAATGCAATTGAGTTGTTTCAAATGAAACAAGCCAAAGGGAGTCCTATTAGTGTTTGGGAGGAAAGTTTGGAAGCTCGGTGTTTCCCACAGCTATTTCCCACAGGTCGAGGAGGAAGATATGATGAGCGACCTCATCAAATTCCTGCGTCTGAATACCGGACTTTACGATTGTATGCAGAAGATCCTAGGTTTCGTCAATGCATTCCCTATTTGTTTCATCTCCTGTTTGAAAGCGATCTGTCTGGACTGTCATATGCAGTGAACCACATCTTAAAAAGTGGTATACAGATGCGAAACATCTCGGCAAGTGATTTTATGCATAAAGTCAATGTCCAAGACAGTGTTTTGGATTCTCACTTAGTTAATCTCATGGCATGTCAGCGTGGTACTAATGAGTACTGGTACCGTCGTCATGGTGATTTAAAATGTATGCTGAGGAACTTAGGAACTCCAACATGGTTCCTTACTCTGAGCTGTGCCGAGTATGGCTGGGAAGACTTACTTGAATTTCTACGAGAGGCAAATGGAAATATTGAAAACATTGAATTCAAGACACCTGGAGAACTGTGTTCTTTGGATCCAGTGAATGTATGCAGGTACTTCAATCATAGATTTGAAGCTATGATGTCTTTCATCACAAATAAGAAGAATCCACCTCTTGGAGAGGTGTTGGATTTCTTCTGGAGAAAGGAGTACCAAGCAAGAGGTGCTCCTCATATACATATGTTGTTGTGGATCAAGGATGCACCTAAATTTGGAACAGATCCGGATGACTTAGTGATGAATTTCATAGAACAGTATTCTACGTGTGCTGTTCCAAACGCAACGGAGAAGAAAAGCCTAAGAGAACAAGTTCTACGTTTCCAAAGCCATCGTTGTGGAAAGTACTGTCGTCGTAAATTCAGAAACAAGGACAAGTTCTACACCAAATGTCGTTTCAACTTTCCACGACCGGTGATTTCTAAAGGAAGAGTGAACAGTTTGATGTCTTCGCTGCGACATAATGTGACGAGGAAATTACCCAAAAATACATACAATTTGAAAAGGAACGAAGAGTCCATGTACATCAACGACTACAACCCAGTGATTTTGTCCATGTGGAATGCTAACATGGATATACAGTTTGTGGCTGACAACTGTATGGCTGTGGCTCGGTATGTGACATCTTACATCACCAAAAAAGAAAAGACAGAATTGAAGGATATGTGGGAGGACATTTCCCATGAAAAGAGCCTCAGCAAGAAGTTGTACAGTTTCAGTCTGAAGATGTTGTCGCATCGAGAAATCGGAGCTTACGAATGTTGTGACCGGTTGTCTTCAGCAAGTCTCTATGCCAAATCCAGGAGTATCGTTTGGGCGAGTCTTGGTCTTGCTGCAACGCGAAATCGAGTTCTAAAACCTGTCCGGGAAATTGAGTATTTGGCAGAAAAGGAACCAAACAGTACCGACATTTTGAAGACCAACATGTTGGATACATATTATCCAAATCGAAGCAGTCACCTTGAGAATGTTTGTCTATATGAGGTTCTACAAAATTATATATTCAAGAGGAATATCAAAGAAGATATTGAGAAAGGAGTGTATGCTGTAATTGGAAGTGAGGGATGTCTGGTCAAGCAAAGAAAATGCCAATTAGTAAACCATCGAAAATTGAGTGGCGAATCTCCAGAAAAAAAGGAGTTCTTCTATTTAGCACTTTTGCAACTTTTCAAGCCTTGGCGTGCAGAAGAGGAACTGCTTGGAGATTTCCTCTGTTACGAAGACTCTTTCACTGCTGCTAAGGAGACCATAGAATGTCCTGCTTTTCCCAAATATCAAGAAATGTTGACTTTGGAAATTGAGCAGGAAGCAACGATTGCAGCTGAGATTGCCAGAGACAGTTCTCAGGACAGTCAGAGTTCTGTTTCATTGAGTCAGGATCCACTAGGAGGACCTATTATCGAAAATGAAGCTGCCACTGGTATGAATGAAGTGGAAAGAGCCATGGCACATGCTCAGGAGGATGCAGTTAACTTAGAAGACTTGGAAAAACAACTCAACGTTGAGCAGAGGAAAATATATGATGAAGTTACCAAGCAAATTGAGCATGGATTAAGTCATGAGAAGAAAGAGTGCTCATGTACATCGTTGAAGCCTGTCCGACTGTACGTGAGTGGAGAAGCGGGAACTGGAAAAAGTTTCCTCATTAAAGCAATTTCTTGTTATTTGCAGGAAAGGACTGAGACATCGTTGTCTTGTGTTGTTACTGCTCCTACTGGATTGGCAGCACATAACATTAAAGGGATTACTTTGCATCGTCTACTGATGCTGCCGGTGGAGCATGACAACGAATTACAATACCACAAGTTATTTGGAGATGCTTGTTGTGAAGTTTCAAGAATCTTGAGGAAAATGAAACTTCTTATCATTGATGAAGTAAGCATGGTTTCCAATGTCATGCTTGCCTTTGTGCATTTGAGAATGCAAGAAGTTCTTAAAACTGAATATGATGTGTTATTTGGTGGCAAACACATCATTGTTTTTGGAGATCTTCTGCAGCTGACACCAGTGAAAGGACAACCTGTGTTCAAAATACTCACGCATGAAGATACCAGGAAGTGCCTAGGGAGCATTGGCAACGTTAATATATGGTTAAATTTCAATTATGCTGAACTGCATGAAAATATGCGTCAGGCGAAGGATGAAGATTACAAGAATATTGTACAAGATATTAGAATTGGAAAAGTGACCGAGCATGGGAAAGAAGCTTTAAATGCACGATTACTGTCAAATTTATATCCCGAACAACACATTGTGCCTGAGAATATTTTTCAGAAAATTACTGAGAAGAAATCCGGAATATGTTTGATGCCAACTCTTGCAGAATGTGCCATCTTCAACAACAAAATGTTGAATTTAGAAAAGCAAGAGATTGTGAAACTTGAAGCTATTGACAAAATAGAGCATATGGGATCAACAATTATTTTGTCTGAGAATTTGAAATCAAAATTGGATTCATTAGAGAAGACTATATCTAAAACAGCGGGTTTTGAAAAGACTTTGAATGTATGCTTAAATTGCCGAATCATTTTGAGAAGGAATTTACATGTTGAAAGAGGTCTGGTAAATGGATCAATGGGTAATGTTGTTGATTTTGAGAAATACAGAAGTAGAGATGGTATTGAATTTTTAAAAATTAAATTTGATGGCATTGAGGAAGTACAGCTAATTGGTCGTTGTTCTGCTAGGTTTTTGCTTGTTAAAGATTTATATGTTCGCCGTAAACAGTTTCCTGTTTGCTTGGCATATGCGGTGACAATCCATAAATCGCAAGGTTTAAGTGTAGATACTGCATTGGTGAATATTGGCAGTTCTGTGTTCAAGGAGGGTATGGCATATGTGGCATTGTCACGAGTTAGAACTTTATCGGGATTGTACCTGATTGACTGTGATGTCACAAACATTTGTGCGGATCTAGATTGTGTTAAGGAATACAATAGGTTAAGAAAAGAGTATGCGCCACATTTGCCTCAATATCCTTTGTTTGAGAAACGTGTGGTAGGCCGGAAACGAAGAAATATCAGTAACAGTAGGGAGGTTGTAGCAAAAAGCCCAAAAGTCGATGAACCGAAAATTGTATGCAGAAAGAAAGTGGATTCTGTTCAAGATGTTGTCGGTTTTCAATTTGAAAACAGTTCTGGTGTCAACTGCTATGCAAATGTAGTGGTTAATGTTCTCTTTTCACTAGGGACTTTAAAAGAACAGATTGTGTTCAATTCGGAACAAAGTTTATGCTGCTTGTTGAATTCTGTATTAGAGAAATGTAGCACTGATCGAACAAAAGTAGAAAGTGTGTCTGAAATTCGTTATCTGTTAGATGAATGTTCAGGTCAAACAGACTTCTCTGAAAATAATCAGCAGGATTGTCAGGAGTTTTTAATGTATATGCTTGATGTATTACAAGATGAGGGTGTAGATGTAGATCACCTGTTTGGACTTTCTTATCAATGGCAGCATGACTGCGAGAACTGTATGGTATCAAGTACTACTAGTGTAGACTCAGAAAGATTTATATATTTAACTTTGCCAGACAGTAAATCAGTCTCCTTTAATAAGCTAGTAAATGCAGCGGATCACAACATGGAGTGTAGCCAATGTAAATCTCAAATGATGTCAACATTATTTATTCGAAGATATGGCCAGTATGTCATTTTAATGATCCAACGATGTTGGCCTGATGGATCAAAATTGTCAACTTTAATAAAAAATGTTGTTGCTTCTCAGCTGTCAATATCAGGAAGGACTTTTGTAACTATAGCAATTATCTATCACGATGGTCCTTCAACAACATCAAGACATTACACAGCTTATTTAAAGTCTCGAAACGGCTGGTCATTCTGCAACGATTCTGTTGTAAGTTTCAAAAAAAAATTGCCGTTTGACCTTAAAAATTATTACCTGGTGTTTTTAAAACCAAAATTTTAAGGAAAGAATCTCGGGATTTCCTCTGAGGAATTGCAAAAGGTTCATGAAGTAGAGGGAATGTAAGTCTGCAATGCTGTCTAGATTATTGGTCCAAAACTTTTAATTATAATGTCATTTCAAAAATCCAACTATATAAACCTGATGCAAGTAAGTCTGCTTCATAGTAAGCAGTATCAGTGTCATAGGAAAAGTAGAACATGAGTGAGCAAGAAGGGTAAGATATTAGTAGTCCAGGATTGTGAAAGTAATCTTAAATGTTTTCTTTTTGAAAGTTGCGAAAATAGAAAATGACGGGATTTCATTAGAAGAATTACAAGAGTTGAAAAACGCTGCAACATGATTTGGCCAAGTGGAAACATGTGGTAGAATGTGAGAAGTATTTTATTGTATGTAACATATTTTTCAAAACGATGGAGGTTTTCTTTCGGAAAGTGGCGGCCAGAAAATATTTATAGCACAACAGAGTGGATGCTGTTCATAGGACATCCTTCGACGTTATGGAAAGTAAGTTAATTTTAAGGAGTTTTGAATTCAGATTTCTTAGGTTGTATGGGTTTTTTAAACACAATCATTTTGATTGTGTTTTTTTTCCCCGCTGTTACATGATGAATACCTTCAAGTCACTGATTTAAGTGAAATTTGATACATTCTGAGAACAGCAAAAATAAACCATTTAACATGTATAATTAATGTTCTACTTTTTGTACTTATGATATACATTTAGAAATGTGAGGTAGATATGGAGAAACTGAGGCTTCTGTAAGTGTCAAAGTTAATGCTTACAGTGCTGCATTTCTGGGTACTGTTTTTTTTTGGAAAACTGAATAGACCTCACCTTAAAGAAACCTCTTGAAAGGACACATCTTATTTGTATCCTGAAAGAATCATTTAAAATGTTAGACACAATTTTATGATGGCTCTACATCTTTTTTGCGCTGCTATTGCATCACTATTGTGAGACATCAGCAGTGCAAAAGATGCACCATGTTCCAAAATAGGCCTCACTTCATCAGCATCAAGATACTGTTTGTTTAAAATATATATCTTTAGGATTATGTAGGGGACGTATAGCAGCAGAGGCTTCTGTAAATGTCAAAGGTATTGAAAAACTGTTTCTTCTTGAACCTTTTCCCTTGTCTTTTCAAATTTTTAAATACATGTTTTAATATTTTTGAAATGTTTCTTCTCTCTTTTACAGATTGAAAGTATGAAAAAATATTTGAAAACGTTAACAAGAATTATAAGGTAAATGTTTTCTACTCTTTTAACCCGCAATCCACTGCTGATGATGTCACTGACTATGTCATGAATGATGTAATAAGTGGACATGACTTACTTCATTGGTAGGCCTTCACATGTATTAATGCATACACTGCTGCACTTCTGCGTACTGTTTCATATGCTGAACTACATCTGCACTATGAGATACCTAAGCAAAGGCAACACAGGTGATGTGATTGTGAAATGAGCAAAAGAAACTCCACGTTTTTCAATTACATTACTTGTGTTTTCTAAGTTTACGAATGACATTGTGCAGATGAACTTTAGGTCTGTCTATGGACACAGAAGAGGTCTGGCCGTTGTTCAAGAGTGAAGTGGACATGTTTTACTTCAATGGTAGGCCTTCACATGTATTATCTCCTCTGTATTCTTCAACAAGCATAAATTTGATATGCAACCCTGAGTAGGCTTCACCTTAAACAAACTTTTGGAGAGGACACACCTTATCGTCATCCTGAATCAATCATTTAATCTATCACATTTAACATCTATTAGTTCTACTGCTTCATTTCTTTAATCCTTACTTTCCTGCGTTTGCTACTTCTCTCATTCCTTTCTCTATTACTTAATTATTCTACTCCTTCCAGTATTTTTCTCAGTCCCTCTCTTCTCATACTTCTTTATTCTTATTCACTCATTCTGTCTCTATTAATGTTACTGTTTCTGAATGATCTCAAAAAATTTTTAAAACAAGAACAGTAAGTATAAGGATAGGAAACAGACATTTATGTTACAAGAAAGACAGCTATAGGAAGTAAACAAAAGATACTGTTACTCGCAATCCACTGCTGATGATGTCACTGACCATGTCAAGAATGATGTAATATGTGACATGATCAGAAGTGGATTGCGGGTAACAGTATCTTTTGTTTACTCCCTATAGCTGTCTTTCTTGTAACATAACTGTCTGTTTCCTTCCCTTATACCTACTGTTCTTTTTTTTAAAAACATTTTTTGGTTCGCTCCTGGTTCGCGTACCGGAGTGCGAACTGGGAGCGAACTAAAAGAAATAGAGGTTGGCAGAGTTTCAAAAATTCTACCAATTTTTTTATAATGGGGAGGTAGTTCTGAAAAGAACTTTTTTTTTTGGTTTTTGTTGTTTTAAATTTTTTTTATTATTTTTCTGAACATTTTTTATATTTTTTTGTTTTTTCTGAACATTTTGTAATTTTTTTGTTTTTTGGGAGGGAGGGGGGAAACAAAAATGATTCATTGAAGAGGGCTCAACAGGAGCAACGAAAAAAAGAAGAATTTATTTTTTGGGGCGTTTCGGGCAAACATGATTATTGATAGCTTTTATTATAAGAGTAATGCTACTTTCTCGGTAGCATATTAATTGGTTGCACCGCACGCACACTTGCTTTACTTCCCCCATGTCCATTTGAATGTTCGGGACCACCTCCCTCGCCTCTGGTCCCGATACTTCTTGGACGACAGATCTTCTCGCCATTGCCGGGGGATTTTGCTGTTCATCGCGAAGCTGGGCAGCACTATAATTGTTTGGGTGCCACCTACTCATGTGCCTGTGCATCGTATAATTTCCAAAGCTATATTTTTTGTCCGTCCCCCTTGAAAGTCGATCGTCGCAAATACGGCAAAAGACATATCTGGCATTGACTTATTTTTGCCCTGCTGGAAATTTAAAAAATTGCCAGATGAAGTTTTCTTTTCTGTTGTACCTCCTGGGCTCCTCTGGCAAAAACTGAGGCTCTTCCTCCTCTTCCTCCTCTTCTTGATCTTCCTCTTCTTCAAAGATTGGTTGAGCAGGTGGTCCTTTCTTCCCTTGAGGAGGTGGAGGTGGTGGTGGGGGAACACTAGCTGAAGCAACAATTGAAGCCATTTCTCTAGAATGTAAAAGGGTCTTTCTCTCACCAAGATGAAAGTCAGAGTGAGGAAAGAAGGAGGGGTTTTCATCATTTGGGAAAAGCAAAAGTTCTAAACCAATGAAAAGTGTTAATTTTAGATCACATGACCTAGTATTACATCATTAGGAAACCAAAAGTGAAATGAACCAATGAAAAGTGTTATTACCAAGTCACATGACCTGCTGTGTTCACGTTTCGCGCTTTGCTCCGCTTTCCGGTCCGCTTCCGGGTCCGCTAACTTGGCGCGTCCAATGACGTATTACGCGACAACGCAAAACGTCATGCTAACGTAACAGTTACGCTAAAGGAACGTTTACCGGTTCGCGGACCGAGCCGCGGCTTTAAATTGAGCTAATGGGAAGCTGACCGGTTCGCGGACTGGGAGCGAAACAAAAAAAAATTTTTTTTTAAAATGTATAAAAAACATGTAAAATATGTTTTAAGATTTAAAGAAGAATACATTTTTCAGCTACAGATATTAGCTTTTAAAAAACCATTGAAATTCAATGAAAAAACCATAGGTTATAGAGAATATATAGTTAGGAATTAGCATTTACAAAACCTTGAAAATTCACTGAAAAAACCATAGGTTATAGACCATATATAGTTAGGGATTAGCATTTACAAAACCTTATTTTATTTGCACAAAACCATTGAAATTCCATATATAGTTAGTTGCACTAACTATATATCGCGCACCCGCAATCCACTGCTGATGATGTCACATATTACATCATTCATGACATGGTCAGTGACATCACTGATGACATCACTGATGACATCTCAAATGACATCACTGATGACATCTCAAATGACATCACTGATGACATCACTGACATCTCATTCGACATTATTGATGACATCACTGATGATATCATTTATGTGATAATACAATGAACATCTTCAGACTGTAATATAACCTTAGATACACTCAGTGTAAACAGACACTCACAGACTGTCACACATCCATGGAGTTACTCACACACCTAGTCAGTCATGCAAAGAATCAATCACACCTCCATTTCCTCAACTATACAGTTATACACACCTTACTTATTCAAACATATACTAACACATATTTACTCTCTTATACAATCCCTGATACAAGTTCACAATGATCCATACAGCCACTCTCACATTCACTGGCTCTTATGTTCAGTTATTTATATATGTCAACTCTCACATGGACTGTGTTTTACATATGTACTTACTTTGACATGTAGCACTGAGATATCCATTCACTCACCAATACACTCATGCACACAGTCAACTGTCCATACAGCTGTTTCTACATGCACTTTTGAACCCATACACCTAGGGAATCAACTGCTCACACATCTATGCACAGAGTCATACACCTCCCAGCCACCCACACACATACTCAGTCTCCCATACAAATACTTGGGCAACCATTCAATAACCCATATAGTTACTGATATAGCTACTGATTTGAACATGCAGCAGTTTACAGAATAACATATATAATGATTGCCAAATTAAGACACTTTAGTCACTAACCCATGCACTCAGTGAGACACAATTAATCATTCTCTCATACAGTCAGTCATGCACCTACTAAATCCTTCATCCAGACACTTATACATCCACTCATTCTTCAATATGTAAAACATATTTTAACTTTACAGAAACATACTGTCACTGGATGTTGTCATCAGTTATGTCATCAGTGATGTCATATGAGATGTCATCAGTGATGTCATCAGTGATGTCACTGACCATGTCATGAATGATGTAATATGTGACATCATCAGCAGTGGATTGCGGGTGCGCGATATATAGTTAGTGCAACTAACTATATATGGAATTTCAATGGTTTTGTGCAAATAAAATAAGGTTTTGTAAATGCTAATCCCTAACTATATATGGTCTATAACCTATGGTTTTTTCAGTGAATATATATATATATATATATATAATGGGGCTGAGAAAAAGGGTAGATTAACTAGTTCCACAGTGGGCGTGTGAGGAGGACGGCCGGGGGCCATCTAAACCCCGCCGACTCGTTAATTCGCCCGCACCGCTGTGGAAGTGGAATTCAAGCTGCGGTCAACTGCTGGAAGGAACTACACCAATTTTGGCAGAGAGGTAGCTTTTGGTCTAGAAAGAGCACCTGGGGACCACCGCCTGTCTGGGTAGGCAAAATAAAATTGAGGTGAAGGGGAGGCTCCCAAAGCTGTTAATAAACCTGGGGATGGCCACATTCCTGGGGCTTGGCTAAAATAAAAGAGGGGGTTGCGTGGAGCCCAATCATGAACCCATTAGCACCCCGGGGACCACCACCTCCCTGGGGCCATTGGCAGTATTGCAAAGAGAGGGGGCCACATGGCCCCCCTCCTGGGACTTTTTTCTGCCCCTGGGACCACAGCTTCCCCGGGACAGATCCTAGAATATCAAAGGGGGGGGGCTCCCTGAGCAATTCATATTCCTGAAGACGACCACCTCCAAGGTCAGCTTCCTATGTTCTAAGGTGCCTACTCTCAGAACATAGTTGTTTGCTGTCACTTGGCAGGAGCTTTCACAGTTCCCGCTAAGTGAGAGCAAACAGTAACTCCGAACCCAGCTGCTGGGAGCAGGAAAACCTCTCTCATCCACTAGAAGCAGACTTTTTATCTGTTTTCCTACCCACTGCCAAAAAACAAATGAAGCAATTGTTCCCACATGTTGGGTGCAGCATTGTTTGCATTTCCCTGCTTGCAGGAGCAATGTTGGCTCCTGATGGAGATGAGAAGGCGGCAGGGACCCTTTGTGCACTGGGCTCTGACCACAGTCCACAACACTGCACAATGGGTGCTCTGGGTGGGGCTAGGGCATCCAGCACCAAGTGGCAGGGCCTGGGGAATCAGGTCCACAGGCCAAAATTGGCTGGGGGCAGGGGGCAATATGGCCCCTCACCCAATAATTCTTGCCCATGCCCCTACGGATGGGGTCCACTGGGCCAAAATTGGACCATTGATGGGGGGATGGAAGTCCGCCTCCCCTTCTGTAAAGGACAAATGATCCTAACTTCTTGGGCTTGGCCAAGCAAGTGTGTTTACTCCGCAGTTCCAAATTGAAAAATTATCTAAAATCCTTGCTGGAGGTGAATGCATCGTTGATCTATCAAATTGCAATCTGTAGTGACTGTGACAATGTAATTTCTTGTCCTCTCCTGGTTAGAGCAGAGACCATGGTTCTCTCTTTAAATGACTATCAGTATGCAAATATGCAAAATCACCTTGAAGCCTCACCCGATTGGTCCCTCTCCATCCACCTTAGTAGTATGCAAAGGTCTTCCCACCTTTTGCCAGGATGATGGACAACTTACCAAAAGGCACTCAAGTACATTCCCCACCAATTTTGGTGGCGCGTTTGTGGTGCCCAAGAATATGACAACATCTCCACCAATCAAAGAAGCACTTGCTTTATATAGGTAAGACGAAGTACCCCTTTTTGGTGGCGATTCACCTCTTTGATATCTTGTCATTTTCTCTGTTGGAGAATTCACAGAGTTCTGGAAAAGACGCTTGAGCAACAATCAAAATGCAAAAATTAAATGCACAGAAGATCACTGGAGACATTTCCTCCTGGTCTATTACGCAGCTGTGGTGTAGAATATGCACTAGATGTTTACCCAATGAGTTATAACTTGCCAATTAACCAATAGAAAGTACTCCAGGTGGGTAGATATTTTGTGCATAATTGTGAACTCTAGTTTAATAAAGGGGTGGGTGACATTCTGTTCTGGCTCAGACAGACAGCTTCTAACACATCCACACAGCCTCTCAGACATGCACTCACACACCCATTCAGCCACTCTTACATCTACTCAGAGACTCATACAGCCACTAACATTCCATTCAAACGCCTATAGTCACTCCCACACCCACAAAAAACACTCACACACTGACTCACAGATCCATACAGCCACTCATACAGCCACTCAGAGACCTACTCACAGATCCATACAGCCACTCACACACCCACAGAACAACTAATATACCACTTACTGATCCATACATCCACTCACATACCAAATTATAGACCCTTACAGTCACTTACACACCCACTCACAGACCCATACAACCACTCACACACCCACTCATGGATTCTTAAAGCCACTCACAAATCCACACACACACAATCAATCAATCAATCAATCGGGGTATTTTAAGTGCACTACTCACCTGTGAGGGTTTCAAGGGCGCTGGGGGGACTGCAGCTCCAAACAGTCGAATAGCCATGTCTTGGGGGTATTCCTGAAGGTGTCCAGGGAGGGGGCATGCCTGATGTCAATATGGAGCTCTTTCCAGGTCTGGGCAGTGATGTAGGAGAAAGCTCTTGCCCCTGTTCTGACTCTGCGGATGCATGGGGTTTTGGCGAGGGCAAGGTTGGTGGAGCCGTGGTTTCTTTTGGGTACCTGGAAGGTGATTCTCTCATTGAGGTATTGGGGTCCCGTGTTGTGGGGGCATTTGTAGGTGTGGGTGAGTATCTTGAAGATGATTCTCTTCTCAACAGTGTTCTGTAGGTATTGGCTGATGTGCTTGCGTCGGGGGATGTCGAGGACAATTCTGGCTGCGGTATTCTGTACCATCTGTAGCTTGTGGAGTAGACTTGTTGATGTCGGTGTAGAGGGTGTTTCCGTAGTTCAATCTGCTGGTTATGAGTGCATGGGCGACTGTCTTCATTGACTCGGGGATCCATTTGAAGGTCTTTTGGAGAATACGGGGGCGGTTGAAGCAGCTGGTTGTGACGGTGTTAACTTGCTTGTTCATGGAAAAGGGAGGAGTCGAGTACGATGCTAAGGTTTATAGCGTGGTCCTCAGGGGTTGGAGGGCTGCAGAGTATGGTGGGCCACCAGGTGTTGTTCTATGCTAACAGAGTGGTTCTGAGTATGAGCATTTCTGTTTTCTCTGAGTTAAGCTTCAGGTAGCTGTTGCTCATCCAGGCAGTGACGTCCTGCATTCCTTCCAGGAAGTTGAGTCTGGTGGTGGTGGGGTCCTTGGTGAGGGAGAAGATGAGCATGAGCTGGGTGTTAGCATAGAATACTATATTGAGGCCGTGCTGTCTGACGATGGTGGCAAGGGGGGCCATGTAGATGTTGAAGAGGGTTGGGCTGAGTGATGAATCCTGGTGTACTCCGCAGTTGATTCCTGTGGGTTCAGAGAAGAAGGGTGGTAACTGATTCTTTGGCTTCTGCCAGTCAGGAATGAGTGGATCCAGTCGAGGGCGGTTCCTTGTATGCCGGCGTCATGGTGGTGAGTGTGTGGTGGGAGACTGTATTTAATGCTGCTGACAGGTCGAGTAGTATCAGGGCTGTGGTGTGGCCTTGGTAGAGGAGGGTGTAGATGCTGTCCGTGGCAGTGAGTAGGGCTGTCTCAGTGCTGTGGTTGATGCGAAATCCTGATTTTGAGGGGCTGAGGATGGAGTTGTCTTTGATGAACTTTGTTAGCTGTGTATTGACATTCTTCTCAGCGATTTGTGCTGTGAAGGAATCATTCAAGAATTCACCAACCCAGGCAGCAAAGCCACAGACATCACCCCACCCCAAGACCTCTGTGACAAGCTTGGAACCAATTTCCACCTCAAGATCTAAAACCTCTATGACAACTTCATCAACCATCCACCAGGCACCACAGATGGCCCCCGCTGTCCAGACACACCAGCCAGCCCACCATCTCCAACTGGACACCGATCACGGGCAAAGACACGGCCTTGACCATGAAAGGCATTCACTTGGGGGGCCCCACAGACCCATGCCCCCTCACATCTACCACAGAACTGCCGCCACCATCGCACCTGAACTACAATGCACCATCAACACCACCTTTAAAACAGGCACCTTCCTAAATGACTGGAAGCATGCAGAAGTCAGTTCCATGCTGAAGAAGCCCGTTGTTGACCCCACCGACCTCAAGAACTATCCGCCCATCTCCCTCCTCCCCTTCGCAGCCAAAGTTGTGGAGAAAACAGTCAACAGGAAACTGACACGATTCATTGAAGAGAACGCCATCTCCAACCTGACCCAATCCGGATTCCAGAGCAACCACAGCACAGAGATCGCCCTACTTGCCACCACAGATGACATCCGCACCCTTTCTGGACCAAGGACACTCAGCAGCCCTCATCCTTCTCGAGCCTCTGATCTTTGAACCTCGCGCTGGCTGAAATCCCGGGCATACACAGAGCCAGAGCAGGCGGAAGATCCTTCTCTCACATTACAGCCAAGACCTGGAATGAGCTACCAGCAGCTACCGGCAGACATCAGACGTGCCCCCTCCGTGAACACCTTCAGGAAGACCCTCAAGACCTGGCTCTTTGGATAAACTGATCTGTGTTTCCTCTGCTTCAAAAATATTCTGTAATCGTTGATGGAGGTGTTTGCATCCTTGGTTTTATTGAATGCAAAATATAATGAAGTGTCTGTGATGATGGAGTTCTTTCTTGTCATCCGCTGCTAAGACTAGAGATCATGTTCTAAACTTATAAAATCTAGAACTGTGTAAATTTGCCTAGAAAACCCACCCATTTGGCCCGCCCCATAAACATTAGTGGTATACAACATCTTCCTGCCCTATTCCCAGGATGTTGGACAGCTTACTAAAGGCCCCCCAGAATGCGTTTCCTGACGATTTTAGAAACAGGGTCTTGGTGCCAAGGAATACAATTGCATCTCCATCAAACCAAGAAGCACTTCGTTCTGTAAAGAACAAGTCATTCAAGTGTGTTCCACCTTGTAAAGTTATCTGGTAAAGACGCTTGAAGAACAATCATAAAGTTACAGACACACACGGTCACTGGAGACATTCCTCAGCATCTTTTATGCAGCTGTGGCATAGGGGATTCACTGTGCAGCTACCCAATGATGTGGCACTTACTAATTAGCCAGTAGAAAGTACTCCTGTTGGGTAGAGATGTTGCACAAACCAGTGGGTTCTTCTTGAATAAAAACTCTGGGGAGAATGCACTCTGGCACGATGATCATTTCATAGAAATGAAATCTCAATGGGAAGCACTTACAGTTACGAACAAAGCAGGTGCCCACATTTAAGCTCCACTTCTGAAAAGTACTGCTGGCAAAGGCAGAGTTTTGAATTTCTACAACATTTCCACCGGAAAAATTATCTGTAATCCTTGATGGAGGTGTTCTCATCCATGCTTTACTCAAGTGCAAAATCTCATGTAGTGGCAGTGAGGAGGGGGTGTATTCTTAACAAAAGGGATTTCCTAAAAGAAAAAAGGTAAATCCAAATGACCATAAGACACGTTGTTAGAAAAAAACAGCAAAATAAAATAGAAAACCCACCTGCAAAAAACATTACATTCCCAAAATACATAAACATTACACTTAATCATCATAAAGCAAGTCACATAACACAATATAACATAACATATCATTACATTACTAAAACACACGAAAACCCAAACCTAAACACTAGTGAAAAGCACACAAAACAACTAAATGTAGCTACAGTCTACTTCTCCCACTACCCTCAAAACATAACTTATATTTGTAGATGTTCAGCCCAGGGTATCTTGGCGCTGAAAAACAGATGTTTACTGTTACCCCACTCAATGGTACTTATTTTAATGACCTCAAAAGGATGAAAGGCTGAGTGGACCCGCCTGGATTTGAACCTGTGACTATGAAGACAAACACAGGCTCCTACAGAGAATGTATCAAGTTTATTTATTTTCATTTGCTTTGGTACTCCAATGAGGACCACAAATAATTTAAGCATAAAATGCAGTTTTTTTTACACCGCTTAACATTTCTTGTGCTAATACAAACTTAAAAATGGTTTTAAAAATGTATAAAAATGTTGACAGACAAATTCATTTGGAGGAAATTTACATAAAATGATCAGTTCCTTTACTGAGTTAATCCTACATTTGACGTATATGGATTGCAAAAACCTCTTCCTTGCCGTTACCACCTTTGGATTTGGACATACAAACATTAAATGCTCTACATCCTGCTCTCTGCCATTACACAGGTTGCATATGGAGCTTTCCTTTAAGTGCCATTTAGATGTTACAGTTTTGACCGGTAATATACAGAACCGGAGCAAAACAATCGCTCTCCTGACACTACGATTTAGGTTAAAAGCGATATACTGCTGAGGTTTCTTATATGTTATAGTTTCAATAAAATTCTTATATACAGATAGTTTAGAGCAATGCGAAAAGTCAAGATCGAAACTAAGTCTTGGAGTAAAATGTTTCAAAAAGAGCTTCATCTGGGCTGGTGTCCAAGCTAGCAGCAAATTGGTTTTAGTCTCTGCTAGCTTAAAGGCTGCTAACATATTCTTACTAAAAACGTGTTTGGATGAGTCACGATCAAAAGTTTCTGTTTTGAGCAAAGATCGAAGAGTTCCTTACTCTGCATGCAGGAGATTATATGCCCACCTGATGACGTTAGCAATTCCTAGAGAATAAGAGCTGGTTAATGAAAACTCGAGGCTGAGAGCTTGTACTGGAACAGACTAAGACACCTTCATTAATCTCTGTAGTATTTTCCCTTCTTTTAAGTCTAGAAAATTCCATTGGTTTATAGGAATATATTCCAATGCATATGATAGTACTGGCGGTATCTTGACGCTATATACCTTAAGCAGGGAAGAAAAATGCCTGTGTCCTGACGCTGCGTATAACCTTGAAAGAGCTCCCGCGTGTACTTCAGATTTCCTAGTCAAGTTCATAGTATGTGGCCGATTTTGTAGAGTCTTGGTGAAGATTCTGCCTAAATAGGCGTATTCATTTACCTCTTCCACCTTTTCTCCCCAAGGGTCCAGTTGTATTTTGAGCTCTTTTTCCTTCCTGAAAACAAAACTATTTTTGTTTTAGTGATGTTAGGGATTAAATAATTTTCCTCCATGTAATTATTCAGTGCCTGGAGATTGCTTTGTAGACCAAATGGAGTTAGATATAATATAAAAATATTGTCTGCGTATAACAGCGTATGTATGTTGTAGGAGGATACTTTTGGTGGAAAATTGCGTACTTGCTGGAGACATTGAGGCATATCACTGAGATAAAGTGAAAACGAAGCGAGAAGGCATTCTTGTTTGAGGCTATTAGGGGTCGGGATAGGGCTAGTTAAGCCCTTTTCTCTCCCCATTTGAACCTTGCACCAGGTGTTTGTATGCAGTGATATTAATATTCGTAGTAGTTGATCAGGGATACCCATTTTACTAAGTTTTTTCCAGAGTATTCCCCGGTCCACTCTCTCAAACGCAGTCGAAAAATCGATAAAAGCTGCATAGACAACCTGAGATTTAATTGACACATATTTATCTAGGATGGTTTGCAGCATAGCGATATTGTCCGTGACTGAATGCTTTGGTCTAAAACTTGCCTGGTATCGAGGAATCAGTCCAGATGAAAAGCCCAGTTTTTAAGTCGATCCAAGACTTCTGCCGTGAAGATCTTTCCTGTGGCATCCAGAAGAGCGATTTGTCTATAATTACCAGTTTGGAGTCTTGATCCCTTTTTATGTATAGGTATGATGATGCTCCCCTTCCACGACTTTGGGATTTCCCCAGTGCTAAGAATGTAGTTGAAAAGGGGGGATAGCATCCTACTCCATCCTTTGTGGTCGGACTGGAGGACCTTGATTGGAATTTGATCAGGGCCAGTTGCTCCTGTTGATCTCGCCTTTCTTATATGTATCTCGATAGCAAAGGGGGTAGATGTTCCTCTATTTAAGGATTCAATTTCCGTATTACTAGAAAACGTGTAGGCCATTTCTGAGGTGGTGTTTAATTTGTATAGATTAGCGAGATAGATTTCCCATTCTTTTGGGGGCATCGGAATAGTTTGTAGTGTTTTTTTTCGTACCCGTTTCTTTGGAGATTATGGTCCAGTAGGCACGTTGGTTGTTCTGCTTTGCTGCTATCTGCAGATCCACCCAGTTTTTATCTTGGGTTATTCTTTTGTGTTTTTCTTTTTCTCTCCTATGTTGGTTCTTTAATTTGTTAATTTCTACCTGTCTAGACGATGAACCTTCTAAGAACTGTGCTCTTATCAGCTTATTTAAAAGCTTTGTACTGGTAACTAGTTTTGGATTTTTGTTTTGAATCTTTGTATATTTTGGTTGCGTCAACTTTTTCTGCAATTTTTGCGTTCAATTTTTTATGATCATTTCAAAACTCGTTATTGGATTTGTAGAATGCGTTGCTTCGAGAAGCTGGCTAATGTCAATTAAGGTAGTTATCTTATTAAGTGTCACTGAGTTCCAATGAATTCACCTTTCTTTTTGGTTTACCATGACTGTGCTATACTTGTACATGATTTGGCTGCTTGGACATAAATGTATTTTCCCTTCTGTACGTAACTGTAGTATGGCGTGAACGCTACCATGGACAAAATTAAATTTAAGTTGTGAAGTGGACCCAAACAAGCCAAACTACATATCATATAATCCAGAAGTAATGTAAGAGACACTTCTATAGCGCTACTTTCACTCCAAGGAGTATCTTGGCGCTCACCCAACCCAGATGGAAGAGTTGGAGGGAAAAGGATGACTTACACTCTACACCACAAATTACACCAACGTCCTACATGCCGCATCAGACAAAGAGAAGACCCAGGTTTTTAGTGCCTTCCTGAAAGAGGTTTCTTGGGACAGTGATCGCAGAAGGGGCGGAAGCTTATTCCAGGCCTTGGTACCTAGTACAAAAAGGGATTTACCACCTTTTGTTGCCAGCTTGAATCGGGGAGGTGTAAGTAGATTCTGACTGGCAGACCTCAGACAACGTGTCGAGTGGTATCTTTTAAAACCATTGCATAGGTACTTTGGACCTTGCTGATGGAATGCCCTAAAGGTAATTATAAGGATTTTAAACAAAAATTTTTTACCTATTGGCAGCCAGTGAAGTGTGTTAAGTGCTGCTGAGGCTGAAAGTGAGGAGCTAATATTTCCCTGTCTCGTGTTTGAGGCGGGAATGTCGACTTCCACATTCCCATTGAGAATGTATCAGTCCACTAAGCAACCAGACCCAGCTTTACTTTAAATCTTTAAAAACCTTTATAAAGGACTCACCTGTTCAGGCCAACGGCAGCTCCTTACCTTAACCTCGATCCCAGAAAAGAGGCAAACAATGAAACAAACAGATTACAAAATAGAAGGTAGCAGTAAATGAAACTAAAAAAATACTTTCTCTGCATAGAAATTAATGTGGAAATAAGTTACAAATGTTGAATAAATGTAATAAAAAATTAAAAAAATATTAAATATTTAAAGAATTCCAACATTTTTGCAATAAATGTTTTAAAAAAGTATAAATAAAAAATGGTACAGAAAATAGGCAATTATTTACCATCCACTGAAAAACCTATGTAAAAAGTAATGTTAAAATATGCATATGAAACAATATTGGAAATGTTAAAATGTTAAACAATAGAAAAAAAACTAGAAAATCTACAAAACGCAATGCTATTTTAATATGATAACAGTGATTTTTTAATCACAAAATGTATTAAACTCATTTTATTTATCAAAATGGAAATGATTCATTTTAAATAGGAGTATATATGAATACATTGCAGAAATGTATATTAAATAAACTTTGAAAATAATAAAAAAGAAAAATGAGTCACGTCTTTATATTAAAAAAATATTTATTTGAAATATACAACTGAGTACATTTTTCATTTTCTTTCTAAACACCAACAGTACTAATTAAATTAAATAAATTACTCTCACTACATTCTAATACAACTTAAAAAAGTATTTGACACTAAAATTGTTAAATTAAATATATTCAATCTAACATAAACCATTTTGAAGAAAGTGTTAGACACTAAAGTGGTGATATTTACTATTCATGCTCCAATCTAAACCAATTTGAAGAAGGTGCTGTGCACTAAAGAAATTACATTTACTTGTTTCCCGTCCAATCTACACCAATTTGGAGAAGGTGTTGAACACTAAAAGAGTAACATTTACTACCCCCATTCCAATCTAAACCATTTGAGGGAAGGTGTTGGACATTAAGGAGTGTGACATTTGCTAATGAAGAAAAGTGAAGGAGGCCCCCTTATCTGTCAATTCTGGGACAGGGGAGGAAAGTTGAAAAGGCAGGGAAGTCCCACTGGTAACCTTTATGGGTTGGTGTTATATGGTAGGCGCCCAAAGTCTTATTTTTTACTAATACCAATCACACAATTGTATTACCAAACCTTATCTGCAGATTCATTAGGTTACATATTAGCCAACATTGTATTATAGAACTGTCAGATGTTTTTAATAGCTGTCAAGCTCACACATTACTTATATTTTAGCAAAATTAAGAAAATTAAAAAAACAGGAAAGTTAGTTTTAGAAAAAATATATACCATTTGTATGTTTATTTCGGAATCACAAATAGATCACAATGATCACAGTTAATTAAAACAACTTTACAGTAACATTTTAAAAAAGCATTCAAAATCATTGGTATAAACAATAAACAGACAATTTATGCATTTGTCAAGTTAAAAATGTTCACAAGAACAGGGGTCGACGCGGCGTTTCGGTTCTGGGACAACAATTAAAACCTTCTTCAGGACCAAGTTCTAGAAGGAAACATACAATTACTTTTTTGTGTTTACAAATCTTTTTTAGCAACAACACATAATCCTAAAACAATTCCTGTTTTCTATTAGATCATACTACAGCTATTTCGCAGTTGGCATTAGTCTAATTCTAGTTTTTGGTAATGTTATTGGTATATGTAATTTTCATAAATTGGGGCAACCAACGCCATGCTTAATACACTGTTTAGATCGCAACAGTGTAACATCTTCCCTATGGAAATTAGATACTGGTATCTACCGGTGGTGACCTTTTCAGTAACTAAAATGTCTTTTACATATACCAATAACATAGCTGTAGTATGATCTAATAGATAACAGGAATTGTTTTAGGATTATGTGTTGTTGCTAAAAAAGATTTGTAAACACAAAAAAGTAATTGTATGTTTCCTTCTAGAACTCGGTCCTGAAGAAGGTTTTAATTGTTGTCCCAGAACCGAAACGCCGCGTCGACCCCTGTTCTTGTGAACATTTTTAACTTGACAAATGCATAAATTGTCTGTTTATTGTTTATACCAATGATTTTGAATGCTTTTTTAAAATGTTACTGTAAAGTTGTTCTAATTAACTGTGATCATTGTGATCTATTTGTGATTCCGAAATAAACATACAAATGGTATATATTTTTTCTAAAACTAACTTTCCTGTTTTTTTAATTTTCTTAATTTTGCTAAAATATAAGTAATGTGTGAGCTTGACAGCTATTAAAAACATCTGACAGTTCTATAATACAATGTTGGCTAATATGTAACCTAATGAATCTGCAGATAAGGTTTGGTAATACAATTGTGTGATTGGTATTAGTAAAAAATAAGACTTTGGGCGCCTACCATATAACACCAACCCATAAAGGTTACCAGTGGGACTTCCCTGCCTTTTCAACTTGACATTTGCTAATACCATTCTAATCTAAATCAAAATGCGGAAGGTGTTAGACATTAAGGGGTTGACATTTTCCATTCCCACACCAATGTAAATCAATTTGAGGAAGATATTGGACACTAAAGAGGTAACGTTTACTACACCCTCTCCAATATAAACCAATTTGGGGAAGGTGTTGTATGATAAAGGGGTGAAAAATACTATTCCCCATCTAATCTAACCAATTCCGATATAAACCATTTTGAGAAAGGTGACATTTTCAATCCCACTCCAATGTAAAGTAATTTGAGAAATATGTTGGACACTAAATGGGTGATACTTACTATTCTATTCCCATCTAAACTAATTTGGGGAAAGTGTTGGATACTAAAACTGTAACATTTACCATTTCCATTCCAATGTAAACACATTTATGGAAGGTGTTAGACACTAAAAAGGTGACATTTACTATTTTCACTGCAATCTATGCAGGGTGATGAATGTAAATTTTCTTTAATGCGCAATCGATACTCAATACTTGGACATATTTTTGAACTACTGTAAATTAAAAATGTCATTAAGAAAACACGCTCCGGTGGGGCCTGAAAATCCAGAGGTTTAACGCCTGGACCAGTGGGACCTGGGGAGTGCTGCACTACACTGCCCATCAACGCTCGCAGCACGCAGGGCAAGCCGCCGTCATTGCTGCACCTGGAGGCGCCTATTTAATTGCCCTGGGGCTGCCGCATCGCGGGAAGCCCGACTGCTGCTGCTGTTTGTTTCCCTGCCCTCTGGTGGGGCCCGAAAAATCCAGAGGTTTAACACCTGGACCACGGGGACTTGGGGAGTGCTGCACTACACTCCCCGGCAAAGCTCACGGCACCCGGTACAAGCCACCGTCATAGCTGTGCTTGGAGGCGCCTATTTATTTGCCCTGGGGCTCCCGCATCGTGGGACGCACACGGGCAGTGCCAGGGCCAAGGGCGGGCACGCCCTTGCCCGTCATCGCCAGAAAGAGGCAGGGCAGGGCCAACCCACTTACTTTTTCAAGTGTCCAACTCCCTGTGCTCCTTCAGTGACGGTTGAGAAGTACTGTGTGTTTTTTCTTACTGTCCCCCTTTTACATGCCCTCGCATCTGCCACCATTGACTGGACATACTTTTACCAATCCTTTTTTAATACAGCGTGGCCGGAGCAGGCATCCTGGGACTTGTCTTACAACTAAACAGGGACGTTGTAACAGGTATTTTAATGACTATAATGACTATAATTCCATACACGCTTTTTTTGTTGTCAAATCTACCCCAAGGAACTGATACTGTTCCCTTTTGACCCAATGTCTTTTTTTGATCTAGTAGCCTATGCACTTTGGTCCATGTTTACAAGCCTTCCGTGCTGCTAATAGTATTACGCACGTTGCACTTTTGCCCTGTGGGTTAGTATACCTTTAGCCTTAGTAGCTTGTACACTCTGGTTTATGTTTACATGCCCTTCTTGCTGCTAACAGTATTACACATGTTGCACTTTCGCCCTGTGGGTTAGTGTATCTTTCGCCCTAGTAGCTTGTACTCTCTGGTTTATGTTTACATGCTCTTCTTGCTGCTAACCGTATTACACACATGGCACTTTCGCCCTGTGGGTTAGTGTGTCTTTAGCCCTAGTAACTTGTACGCTCTGGTTTATGTTTACATGCCCTTCTTGCTGCTAACAGTATTACACACATTGCACTTTTGCCCTGTGGGTTAGTGTATCTTTAGCCCTAGTAGCTTGTACACTCTGGTTTATGTTTACATGCCATTCTTGCTGCTAACCGTATTACGCATGTTGAACTTTTTGGCCTATGTGGGTTAAGGCATTGCTTGCCCCACCACTCTGTATTTATAGGCCTTTGTTTGTATTCCCTTTTGTCGCTCTAATTTTAAGTTGGTTGATTACATCTTCTACTAGGACTAGGCTTTGTATTGGACTGTGACCATCCTTTTTTACTCCCAGCAGACATGGGGAAGCGTGGCTGTGTACCCCAAAAAAATCTTTGGTACTAATTCCGGCCCCACTCCTTCAAACTTCTATTGACAGGATGCTCCAGAGAGCCATTGGGGTAGTATAGACAGAAATTGAGCTAACAGATAGGCGGCTTTCTTTGACTCCCGATCTTTTCCCCAAACCCACAGAAACACCTACCTCAGCACAAACTAGTTTAGAACTTTAGAATTGACTCCTAGTGCATTCATATCCAAACTTCCCCAGTAAAACCAAAAACTCGTAAAGGTAGAACAAACACTATCATACTCAAAGTAGCGAGACAGGAAATGAGAAAAGGGAAAGGCCCAATTAAGAAACCCAGCTCATAAATAAGCACTAGTGAGGGCTATCCAGTAAGACCGGAATGAATAGCAGAATCCCCTTCCAACTCCTATAAAACCCTGACTGCCGCTTGTGGGTGAGGAGTCTGGTAGTGGAACTAGAGGTACAGATGAGAGCCATCGTTAAAGCAGAACTAGCACTCCATCAAGGGAATCGAACCAGTGGCCAGATATCTGCCCTGTGTGTGCTAAATAACCCTTTGGCTAATACACTTACGGCCCCAGCAGAGAAAAAAGACGCAGTGCAGAGCAAACTTTATTACCTAGAGGTGTATCCCTTTCTAGCCCACTATGTCCACCTTCTATGAATGCTGATAAAACTAGAGCTATCAACACCAATAACTATATTGCCAGCTCCCATCCTGACTTGATTCAGGGAGGCCTATCCAGAGACGTACCTGTACAACTGTCCAGACGGTAGACAGGGCAGTGCCCATTCTAGCACCTAGTGAGGGCCCTGGCCTGGACTCTCCGGCCCTGCCAATAATTAATCTACCACCAACCTCACTCCCTTATGTTATAGTTTTGACTGGTGTACCCGAAATAAAACCAGGACTGGAAGAGACACAGTTGGAAATAAGAAACAAGTGCCTCTTTTGGCTCACCAGACATGGCCAATTTCCCTATGACAGGGTGGGTGAGATATTACTGGTCCGAAGAGTGAGGTGGGTTGGTAAGAACTCTAAGACAATCAATGTCAATAATCCTCAACTTTAGTAATTCCCGGACAGTCCAATATTTGGCTCACCAGTTTCCCAGTTTCCATGCACCACCCACAGGGATTCAATTACCAACACTGGACCTTTTTTTATGCCTGTAAATACCCACTATCATGGACCCCAGGCACAAGAGTTCCAACCCACTGGTTCCACGCCCGCTCTACATTTGGCCAATCCTCTCCAAACCAGTATAATATTGCAGTAGCTACCAGGTATGGGGCCCTTGAAGAAGTAAACTGACTTTCTATCTCATTTGATAACTATTCTAAACTGGGATTAGGGGAGCCCCACTGAGAGGTCAATCCGAATACTAGTGGGCTACTGTCCACAGATATTCCTGGTGCGACCCATGATACAACAAAGGCATCCCAGTACGAAACTCAACCGGGAGCACAAGGTCCGGTTGATGTATTTTCAACCTCATTAAACAATCGAATCCCCTATACCACCAACCTCAAAACTACACCTAGGGCCATGAATAGTTTTTTACCACAAGTGGGAACTTCCAACACTCTGAACGAGCAGGAGCCCACGTTAGCTCCAAACACTGCAGGTCCCACCCTGCAAGACGCTATTGTAAGTTTGGGCCTCCAGTTGAGGGTGCTGTCCTGGAATATTGCTGGAACTAAAAATAAACTTCATAACCCTGACTGGATATAATTTGTACAAAATTATGATGTGTGCATGTTCCAGGAGACCTGGGCCAGAGATGATATCGCCATGAGGGACTTTGCAATGTTTGATGTCTTAGCTACTATAGGAGGCAGAGGCAGACCATCAGGAGGGCTAGGCACGTGGGTTGCAACTCACCTGGATTGTACTGTTGAACTGCTGGCCACTACCTTGATGATATCCAGTGTACCCTTCTTACTTTTAGCGCCTTAATTAAGAATGCCTTTATCAATATCTATTCCCACCCGGCCACCATGGCCCAGGAATCCAACACCATAGGCATGATTTCCACACTTATTGACCTGGTTCCCCCAAACACCAGGATGGTGATAGGCAGTGATTTCAATTGCCAATTTGAACCACTAACTGTTCCTACTGACACTCTGCTAACCACTGAGGATTCTCTTTGGTTAATCCCTCCTCCACTTATTCTTCCGGTCAGAGCATGGACACCCTTGGTCTTACAGATAAATGCAGTAACATTAACTCATGCATTGAGGACTTGTAATGGGCGTACCAAGTCAGACCAACCAGGAAATCACACTTTTTATAGACCAGGACAATCATCAAACTTGATTACATTCTAGTGGAGGCAAGCATCTGCCATTGGGTGATTGATTTTGCTGTCTTGCCAAGACACAACAGTGACCACAATGCCTTGGTGCTTGAACTCAGTCTCCCGGAACTTCATGGTCTCCCCATTACAGGCCCCTTTTCTGATTCCAGGCTGTCCCTAGACAATAATAGAAAGAGAATCAGGTGGGATAATCTGAGGCAGTCACCGGACAAGGTAGCTGCACTCTATTCCTTAATCACTCCCCCTTTGTTGGTGATGGAAATGGCAACGCAAACTCCTAGCGCTCCTGACACCATCACCCAAATCACGGCTGTACACTTTGACTTGACCACCAGTCTAACTAATATTTTTAATCCACTGATGCATATTAAGGGCAAACGGTCTTCGAAATCGACCTGGTATAACAACGCTTGCCGCATGGCAAAGAGTGCCCTTATTGTTGCCATGAAAACCAAAGACAGATCTTTGATAAAAACTAGGAGGGTTCTCTAAAGGAATAGTATAAAGTCTGCCAAAGATGAGAGGGAGTCCGAAAGATGGGACGCGATTAAACAGGCACTTACCAACAGAGATATGAGGGAGTTTTGGTCCTTGGTTCGAACTGCGAGTTCCTCTGGGTGTTCGCCCATTGAGCCAAATATATCTGCGGAAGCATGGAAACTTAATTTCCAATCATTGTACTCCACTCAGGATGTTATGAACCCCACAGAGGGCTCCCAGCTAATTGGCGTAGAGATCCCCCTTGAAGACGAGACTTGGTTCTCTCTGACTGAAGTGCTGAGTGCTATTGGGAAGCTGCCCCTTGAAAAGGCCCCTGGACTGGATAAAATCCCTGGGGACTTATAACGGGAAGAATCCAACTCTGGGGCACATATTTATGTGTAATATTTAATGCCAAATTAAGCGGTATGGAAATCCCAGATACCTGACTAGGGGCCCAAATCTTTCCAGTATACAAAAAGGGATCCCCTCTTCTGCCCTTAAATTATAAGCCAATAAGCCTGATTGATGTAATGCAAAAGTTGTTCACCAGGATCATTCTAGATCGTCTCCAGGCCTGAATGGAAGAGCGTGAGAGGCTAAGTGCGTATCAGGCAGGCTTCCGAAAAAACATCTCCACCATTGGCCAAATCTTAAGGCTCCAACTATTATATTGGAAGATGGTGACGATAGAGGGTGGGAGCCTCTATCTGATCTTTGTTGATCTTAGATCAGCATTTGATTTGGTACCACACCATACATTTTAGGTAGTTTTGGAGGTACTGGGCATTTCACCTTATCTGCTTACCCTGATCAAGTGATTACACACTGGAAACTTTGCACAGGCTAAACATGGGAAACACAGGCAATTGACTTCACGCTTCCCAGTGAACAGGGGTGTAAGGGAGGGGTGTGTTTTGGCCCCCACACTGTTTTGTCTTTATATAAATGCTCTTGTGGAACAACTGAACCAAATCGCCAATATCATTGCCCAAAGCTTGCCCGAGACAAGGTGCCAGCAATGATGTTTGCGGACGACACCTTGTTACTTTCTTTATTATGTATGGGGCTGAACTCTGGGGACACCACCCTGTAGGTGCACTGGTCAGAACTAGGGGCGGGTGGAATTTGCGTAATCACGTTATGCAAATCTATGCAAATTGGTAAAAAATCTCTGCGAACACGCAGAAATTCCGCAAACACGCGAAATTGCATGTTCGCAATGCTTTTTTACTGTTCGCAATTGCTGTTTGCATGCCCGGGGAGAAACATCTCGCAAACAAGCACTTGAGAACGCGAACAAGCAAAATATTTCACGAAGTCGCAGAACACAGAATTTTGGGCAATTTTGCGTTCTCCGCGTAACACGAAATGACCTAAATTTCACAAGCGGAACGGAATTTACCATCCAGGCCTAGTCAGAACCGAGAATAAGTTTATGAGACATCTCCTGGGCCTACCGCCAAGTACCCCTCTCATCCCCTTACACATGGACCTTGGCCTCAGACCCATAAATGAGGAAATTGAGGTGCAACCTTTCACCTTTTGGCGCCGACTATGGGCGACATCCGAACTACTAGTTTACCAGTCGGAACTCAAGGCAATCCTGGGGCTTCCAGCGGTAGGAAAAATATCCTGGTTGGCACATATAAAAGACCTGTGCTTTAGACTAGGCAGGCCAAATTTATGGACCCACCCGGAGGAAGCGTCCCAGACTATTTCACTACTCAAGATTGTTAAATCTTACAGGCTTTTTAGACTTGATGAACTTCATGGACATGCTAAACATGGCTGTTTAACTTCAGATTTTTTTAAATTTAAAGATCAATATTTATTTGAGACTTTCCTTGATGACGTCTATACACTCATGGCAAGGAAACTCTATGTTCAGTTTAGATGGGGTTGTGTGCCAGTCCATGCATTTACAAACAAATGGACCAAAGCCTCCCCACCAGGCTGTCCTGCCCGTGAGAGCCAGGTAGACACCCTTACATACCTTTTTTTCTTCTGCTCAGGTTACATTGCAACCAGAAGGAACTGGCTCCTACCAATATGCAGGAATATTGGGTTCAGACAGGTACGGGAGGCTCTTAAGAGTTATGCGAACTGGAACAGACCCCCGATTGTTTTTGCTGTGTCCTGTTTCCTTAACTTCATGTGGCTTAGGCATAACAAGTTTTTAAATTCCTCTAGTGCAGCCTAAATATATCCTTTCCATTTTCTACTGCTTCGAACCTATAAAATATGAATTCACTGTTTTAAATGCCTTTTAAACTCTAATAACTTTTTAACTTGTTATTAAGGTCGTATAATTAACTGCTAATGGTTATACTTTGTGATGTTTAAAAAAACTATGTATTATATGTTTTTTATCTTCTGATTTTATGGTCTGCAATGATCGAAATAAAGCTTGAAAATGGAAAAAAAATGGAATGAAACCTTCACATATAAAATATGTTTATCACTATTAATAACTAATATATTTGTACTATTATTTGCTAATATGCCTAAAATATGAACATAAAATTAAAAAATATGCATACTCGAAATATGAAATGCATAAAAGAAAAACCAAATAACTAATTTTCATTGCGTCCATTGCGGACAGTGCTGCAGCCAGCAGCACCGTCCACAATGGTAAAAGAGCAGGATTATGGCGGGTGCATCATAATTCGTTCGGTGGGACTGCCGCACGCCTGGCGGTTGGTCCCATCACCGTTATGGTGGTGGGCGGCATGATGTCCGCCCGCCATCATAATCAGCCCCTTACTTCTCAGCGGATGAAACATGAGCTTTCGCTTATCAGAGGGGGATAGGGAGAAGACGGGCAGTATTTATGTGCCTGCAAACAACAATCTAGTGATTGGCTTGTGCAGTAGTAACAGGAATCTACTCCTGAACTTAAATTCCTTCCTCACAGAGTCAACTTGTATTCCAAAACAGTGGAAGTTGGGTCCAGAACAACAAGACACAGAAATGTAAAGTTGTTCATAATTTTTTGTAGGGAACCAATTGCTTTAATCCATGGACACCAGCTTTTTGTAAAAGGTGTACAGACATGGTGGTTTCCTTTGCAATGCTGGCATCCCAAAGAGGCCACTACATCCTTAAGTGACAAATAACTTCCAGCTGATCAAAAGAAATAGCCAGTGGAATTTATACAGAGTCCCCTACCCTGACATATTGCATACCTCTGTATGTGGGTATTTTGACATCATCAGCGGGTCTCCCTTGGTTTTAGTGTCTCTTCACCTGCCTCGACTTGTACTCCTAAAACCTGTTGGATCTCCTGTATTTTGCTCTCTTTCTCCTTTGCTAATCACCTGCCAAGCAAGCCACTCCATAAGTAAGGCAGCACGCTTGCTTCTATCCAGTGCTGAAATCATAAGAAGTGATCACTCCTGGTATTGGTGATTGATGTACAAATACTCTACCACTCCTTTTATTTCATGCTGTTAGCTGACACCCTTGACCAACGGGGAGAACCTACTTTTCCTTCATTGCTGTTCATACCAAGACAACAACTGCTCGGTCATGTGAGTGTTTGGCCCAGATATAGGAGGTAGCAGCATAGCCAGTGGCGTACCACAGTCCCCCGCCTCCACTACGGAGCAGGGGGGCCCCAAGCTGCAATGAGCCCCCTCAGCACTGTATTCAGGCTTGAGAGCTCCAATTTAAATCCGGAGCGGGGCCTATCCATGTACCTTGCAGGGGGATCCCACTCAACTTTTGTTACGCATATCAGATATGCAATTGCTTGATTGTGGGCTAGAAATTCCAGGAGGTTCTGGCTAACTCATGTGGATAAAAGTGCTATCATACATCAGTCTGCTGACTAGTTCTCCTGTGTTAAGACCGGTGCTGCTCGCTCTTTGGTGAGCTAAGGCAAAATGTGAGGTCTAAGCACCTCAACTATGAGCATCCCCACCTCACATGCATAGAATGCATCACATTACATCATACCCTAAACACAAATATTCTACCAGGTCGCCAATAACTCTTACTTGACTTATTAGTAGTTTTCGCCTTTGTATTCCCAATATGCCTTTTTTAATTGTTGATTGTGATTAGTTTGTGTTAGTTGGAACCGGATGTTTTTTCTTACGCAGTTATGATCTTGTGTAATTCTTATTTATTAGCATGTGTGTATTTCCCATATGTTTGTTTCTCACCCGTTTATGCTTTGCACAAAATTTTGATTTGTGGGGGCTCGTTCAACCAGAAAATGTCTAGCGGGGACCAGTGAAACTGTATGTGTTGCAAGGCTAAATTGTCTATGCTAGCGCACTGCACTCCATGACTTTAGAAACTGTACAGAAAATACATTGAATAACTCATGTGACTTTGCACATGAAGGCTTACCTTGCATACAATGTTCACACAGATGCCCGACAAGCATACATTGATACTTTTTACACATATTATAGTTAGGAACAAATAAGCAATTTCGTCAATTCCTAGTCTTATTACGATTCAAAGTATCCATTTCCAAAAAGATATGTTTCCTCGTATACGAACACTGCGCCCTTCATTGTCGTATATTTTATTTTTGCAGTCATTATGTTCAAAACTATTTCTCCCAGCACGAATGTCTACTGAACATTCAGGGAGGCCAACAAATTTAGAATAGATCGTCTCATTATTTCAGTAGGTCTAGGCTTTCTTCATGCCTTTGCCTCAGTGTTCACGCCCAGTCATCAGAGAAGGTAGGATATAATAGTTACATTCCATTCTGAGAAGCATCTATTGAGTTTATAAGAACAAGTTCTGCAATAGAAAACGTGCCGGATTCCAGGAAAAAGTCAGTTTTATGCCAAACATTTGAGCTCCTGCTCATCTCTTTGAAGAGGAATGCCATCTCCATCTGTTTCAAGACTAGCAGATGTTCAAGTTCAAAAACATATTTGAGAACAATATGAAAAGAGATTCCACGGTACAATTTCCTTTTGGCTTCATGTTGTCCGATTGTATTTTACATGCTGTGCGAAACCTATTATCTCTCCGATTTTAGAGATAATCAAATGTCATAAAACTGCAGCGTGGCAGATGATTGTCGGGGGTGATATCTAATTAAACCTTGTATAATTGCTTTTCAACAGATTCACAGAGACAGATGATTCTGTAAAAGCCCATTCCAACCGAGAGAAATATTTCCACTGTTCAACTTTTTCTTTGTTAATTTAACACATTAAGAAAACTGATGGTAAAATCATGATTTTCTGTGATATTGATTCAAACGTTAAAATATTTTATGAAACAAGGGGATAAATATTGTGAAGTTTACGTGATGGTTTCTGATCATAAACAATGCATACAACATGCGGTACCTCTCTGAAATAAGAACGATTTTAGGGAAGGATGTTTTGGAGTCATTCTCAACACAAAAACCAAGAATCCTAGATTATACAACCATCCTGAGCAAAAAAACTTTTGGGATGTAATGCTGTGTTTTAATAAATACTGGGATATGTTTACAAGGCGCTAGTGCCATCAGAATGTCATTTTCAGCGATGTTTTGGTGGCGCTACGCCTTCCCCATATTAACAAAGCAGCGATAAACCACTTTGAGGAGCTTAACACTGCCTTGTAAATACGACCAGTTTAGACGCATCTCTTTGAGTTCAAAGGAGCATGCAATGGATGTTGCTGTGGGCGTTCCACCGCAACAACCATTGCTAGGATGTGTAAATCGGAGGCAGCACAAATGTTAGGAGGTGTTAGAATGGTGCAATGAGTAGAAATACTTTTATTTCTCCTCGTTTTCACTTTTTCTGTGTTCTGTATCAATAATGGCATTCTGCAGCACACATAGAAAGAGAAAAACACCAATAATTATTTTTTCTAGTGCAGGATAGTGTCCCTTCCTGCACATAAATAATCATTAAATAATGACAATTTACTACTTCTATATGTGCTGCAGAATGACATTATTAATTGTTTATGTACAGGAAAGGACACCTTCCTGCACATGAGCAATCATTCCAGGCAACCATAGTGCAAGGGTGCCTTCATTGGCACTTGACAGCTAATTTTAGTGCCAACGCTAAGGAAAACACAGGGGTGTGCCTTATTGTTGTAAATAAGATGCATGTTTGCGTTTTGGAAATGACAGTGTGGTGCTGCCAAAATTGGTGCAATTTCACGCTCCGACATTTCCCTGTAACTATGCCCCCAAATAACTAGAGGCATGCATTTCTCTTATTCAAAACTATTACCCTTCATGACAAAGAAATACATTGACAGTTCATAGGTGAGATATATTTTCTATTGTGAAAGCCTAAAATAATTGCTAACATTGTAAGATCATTTGTTTAAGGTTTATTACACATACTACACCTCTTTCAGTACAATTCTCATTTTCAGAGTTTTACAAGAAAAAAATGCGAGATTATGAGCCAAAAAAAGAGCAATTAAGTGGAACTTTGCTAAATGTAAATGTAGGGACAATATCAAGCATTCAATCCATAATCTTCAGTCAGTAGATCATGATAGATAAGAGTATAGCAAGGGCACGCAATAAAAACATAATAAAATATACAACATTAAAAAACATTTAAAAATATATTATTAACATACAAAAAAACATACTTGATGTAGAACGTTTAAAAGACGCATCTCAAAAGAATCAATGATGCATTGATCAATTTACAACAATGTATTAGGAAACCAGAAGCTATTGTGCCCAATATAATATAAATTAAAAAAACATTCTCGTCCTCTTATCTAAAAAACACTTCAAAAAGCAAGCAACAGAATGGCAAGTGTCGTAATCACTAAGTTGCTGGAGAAAGAGTGAGGCAACTTTACATTTTGAAAACTTGTACCTACGCAGCAATGGCAATAAGTATCTCCTAGTAAAAAGGTTAGTAATATTTACAGAAGAAAACAAAGTGGAATAGGGGCTGGGTTGATTGCTTGTTGCATGGACAAATGCCTATGTCTGCAGTAGAATATTGCCCTTGGGGAAAGCATGGCATTTAGCTCATGCACATTCATCACTTAAAGTAACTAGGGGGCATTCTTGAGTGACATCTGGGTTAAGCAATAGTCTCTAACAGCTGGTTTCGTGACTTTCGTCCACCTCCACAGCCTCCCTAGAAGCCTGCCTGTGCTTAATACAACTGTCCTGTGCTCAGAGTTTTTTTTGTAATAGATTCTGGGTTTTCAAACAAATGTGAGCAGCCCAATGCCGAGCAAGTGTCTTGGGTATAAATTTAGCCAAGGAATGATTACACCACAGCTACATGAGAGGCTGTCTCTAATTACGGACCGATTGAGCTCAGCTTCTTTTGTCGCCCAAATTGAACACAAGAGGACTAAGGGGGCTACGTTAATGGTGTCTTGCACGTCTTTCATGCCTGGTTCCTGGTGCAAAGGGAAATGCTGAGTTGCAGGGGGACCCCCAACAAGTGGGGCAGAATACGTTCTATTCCTCCTGTATCGCCCCTGCATCTCTTCATCCCCAAATCCCCATACCCTACGTTACAGCTGACAGACATTTCTGAAATATAGATTTCAATAATAGAGGTGAGCGATATTTTGCCAATGCAGGTAGCGAGGGGCAAGGTGGTACCAACTGCTCAGGTAAAACGAATAATTCTGCAACTTTGACCGGGGAACTGAATACAAGCATCATCAAAGTCAAGGGCGAGGTATGGAAAGGAATTCACCCTATCCAGTATCCTACCACCTAAGCTTAAAGTGTGAGTTTTAGTGTTTCTGGGGCCGCAATCCATTCTAAATGTTTTGTAAAGTTGGTCTCCATTTCCAGGCCCTTCATGCATGATACAAACTTGAGGTTAAGATCTTAAGGCCATTTACCATTCTAGCAATAAGGACTGCCTCATCCGAGTATAATAAAGCAGGCACAGCCTTCACCCCAATGCTTGGTACATCAGCCCCAACAGATAGCATTGTCCTTTTCATGTAATTGATATATTGTAGGAAAAAGATGGGGATGAGTACACAACCTTGGGGGATCCATAAGTTGACTTTGAAAGTTTGAGTGAATTTGCCAGCATCCTCAAATCTATCAGTGGCTGAAAGGTCCTGGTGGAGAAGTCTTACAAAAGAGACCAGACCTCCATCAAGGCCCATGGTCTCAAGGATAGCCCACAACATGGACCTATTGACACAATTGAATGTGCTCGATAGGTCCATACATGCAAAGTGGATAGAAGAGCTCAAACCATGTTCATATTTGGCCACTATAAGGTGAAGGGTAAAAGATGAAATGCTAATCCTAGAACTGAAACCAAGGTGAATGGGATGCGGAGAAGGATGCCAATGCCGAGGTGAAGGAGATGCAGGAGCAGAATCCCAACAGCAGGTAATAGAGGTAGGTTTCCAAAACAATGAGCAATCATTCTTGGTGCAGCCCACAGTCTTTAGGCTTGCAGACTCCACCTATTAAAGGGAACGCTCTGCCCAGACGATGCCACAGTATCACGCCCGAGAGAAGTGCCACCATATGCAGTGGAACACGAGTTGTATGCAGGTAAACCAGGCAGGCCAAAATGTTAGAGACTAGTCAAAATCCAGTTCCTGCAGTAGAAACATTCCAAAGATCTGAAGCATATGATCACGGTAGTGTTGAGCAGTGCCAGATCCAGAGGGCCAGTAAAAGGAGCATACATTGCGGGGAAGCAGAAACAGGTTTAGAATGCCACAAATGAGGAGTTCCAGAAACAGGAATACTCCAAATACACTTGAAAAAAATAGAGTACATAAAAGCCAGTATTACTCCAAAGATCGTTTGAAAAGAATTAACGAGGCTGGAGCCTAAACCTTAAAAAAGTGGGCAAGGCTGGCCATAATAGAGGCATTAAAGATTTGATGCACTAATTATATCGTAATGCAGGGGAAGATTTGAATTTAACAATGACTGTATCTCATTAGAAGTTCTAGCCACCTGCAATTGGAAGGGCTCTTGAGCAGATGTAATAACCTCTTCTTGTTGGAACAATAATGCTTTGAGTCTGGTTAGCTTATTAAAATCTGCCTTCAAAGTTGGAATGGAAGGCCACAATGAGATATCTATAATTCCATGCGGAGGGGTAACCAAGAAGTTGTTGCAACAAGTGACTACCTGGGAAACTGACAAAATATACGAGACTCAAGCCCGCATTCCACGACAGTCTTGATCACTAAGCATAAGATAACTACCATTAGAGAGTACCATAATAAAAGGCAGAATTGCAGGAACCGGAATTACTTTCAAATAACAAGTTAAATTTGGTGCTGATGTATTGCATGTTCCGTGAATTTGAACTTGTTTACAAACAAGTGAATGCCGACAGTAATCATATTCTTCTCCAGTAATAAACACTTCCTTATAGGTATATTCGCAATGATATGTAAAGGGAAGTGATCATAACTAATGAATAGGGCTCCCGTTTTTACGGTATTTATTTTTGGGACATTTCAGTCATTATTTATACATATTTATTTTTTGCTGATTTTATCTGTATTTATCCATATTTATTTTGGTTTTTGTGCAAAAATGAAGCTAAAATGAGTACATTTCCACATTTATTTAACCGAGAAATATGCATTCATGCTTGAATGCCTGCCAGGTTTCAATGCTGTGAACACCAGCATAAGATAAATCAATGCACTTATATGAAAATATGCATATTTCTGTATCAACCGTGTGCATATTTATGGCTGTTAAATCCTCTTTACTAAAATTATTTTCTTTTGTAATCCCCTTACCTATCAATTCCCACAGCTATTGGCCGTGCAGTCATGGCAGACAGTATTTTAAATTACTCTAAAAGCAATCCAATTTCCGTTTTTATCCACATTTAAAAATAAATACAGACAAGAAAATAAATGTTTTCTGTCTGTGTTTATCTGTAAAAATGAGCCCCACTGGTTGGCCGCCAATTTTCTGTGGTGATCCTCAGCTAGGCCTACCAGTGCTAGGGGTTCACCCTTCTGTGCACAAATTCCTAAGACCAATAGGAAGAAGTTGGCACAGAAAGTGGAATTTAAAACAAAGAGTTTATTAAAACTCATGAGGTGGAACTACATTCACATAACACCCTTCGGTAGTGTATGAAGTAGTACCCTGAACAGAAGGAACATGGACCTTTTATACCCACACAGGGGCTCAAAAGAAGGCGGAACAAGTACAGAAAGAAGGTTTGAAGTACATATAAGGTCATACAGAAAATGCACAATCAACAAGTGGGAGGAGCTAGCAGTTGCTAATTCCAGCAAAACACATCCTGACAGTTACAGACTAATGACAGCTGCATGGACAGCTGAAAGCTCAACTGAGCATGTGCAGAGTAGAAGAGGCTAAATATAACCTGTCTCTAGGCAGTGTACAAGAGCAGACAACAGAAAGGTAGGACGGAGCACATGGTGAGCACATGGTAGCACATGGCAGACAAGATGGCTGCCGAAAACAAGATGGCTTCAGCTAGATACTAACCCCGATCGCTACCAAATTACAACAACACCACTACATGCATATTGCATAGGAGTTTGAAGCACACCATGCCCTAAAGCCTGGCTCACTCCATGAGTACATGCATACTGACTGATTACAGAACAATAAGGAGAGACACTGAGTGAATTCACATTTGGTTGAGTTTTATGTTAGTGAATGGATTAGTACATGGTACTGAAACAGACACTATGGGATTGCAAGAGCAGTCTCAGGGTGTTTGCTCAAGTGTATGGATACTGACTGGGGAAATGTAGGCCTGAAACACACGTGTGAAGGTGGTTACACCACTACATGCAGAGTGCATAGGAGTTTGAAGCACTCCATGCTCTAAAACCTGGTTCACTGCATAAATACATTAATGCTGATTGAATTATTACAGTACTATAATGAGAGACACTGGGTGAATTTATAAATGTTTGAGTTTTACTTTACTGAATGGATTAGTACATGGTACTGAAAGAGTCACTATGGGATTGCAAGAGCAGTCACAGGGTGTTTGCTGCAGTGTATGGATACTGACTGGGGAATTGTAGGTCTGAAACACAAGTGTGAAGGTGGTTAGACCACTACATGCATAGTGCATTAGAATTTGAAGCACTCCGTGACCTAAAGCCTGGCTCACTGCATGAGTACATGCATGCTGACTGAAGGATTACAGTACACTGGTTGAATTCAAAATTGGTTGAGTTTTATTTTAGTGAATTGATTAGTACATGTTACTGAAACAGTCACCATGGCATTGCAACAGCAGTCACAGGGTGTTTGCTGGAGTGTATGAATACTGATTAGGCAATTGTAGGCCTAAACCACAAGTGTGAAGGTGGTTAGACCACTACATGCATAGTGCATATGAGTTTGAAGCACTCCATGCCCTAAAGTGTGGCTCACTACATGAGTGCATGCATACTGACTAAATGATTACAGTACTATAAGGAGAGATACTGAGTGAATGCACATTTGGTTGAGTTTTACTTTAGTGAATGGATTAGTAAATGGTACTGAAAGAGTCACTATGGGATTGCAAAAGCAGTCACAGGGTGTTTGCTGGAGTGCATGGATACTGAATGGGGAATTGTAGGCCTGAAACACAAGTGTTACGGTGGTTAGACCACTACATGCATAGGAGTCTGAAGCATTCCATGCCCTAAAGCCTTGCTCACTTCATGGGTACAGGCATACTGACAGAATGATTACAGTACTATAAGGGGGAAACAATGGGTAAATTCATAATTGGTTGAGATTAACTTTTGCAAACGGATTAGTACATGGTACTGAAAGAGTCACTATGAGATTGCAAGAGCAGTCACAGGGTGTTTGCTGCAGTGTATGGATACTGACTGGGGAATTGTAGTCCTGAAACACCAGTGTGAAGGTGGTTAGACCGGTACATGCACAGGGCATAGGAGTTTGAAGCACTCCGTGCCCTAAAGTCTGGCTCACTGCATGAATACATGCTTACTGACTGAATGATTACAGTACTATAAGGAGTCACACTGGGTAAATTCATAATTGGTTGAGTTTTACTTTAGTGAATGGATTAGTACCTGGTACTGAAAGAGTCACTATGGGATTGCAAGAGCAGTCACAGGTTGTTTGCTGGAGTGTATGGAAACTAACTGGGGAATTGTACGCCTGAAACAAAAGTGTAAAGGTGGTTAAACCACCACATGCATAGTGCATAGGAGTTTGAAGCACTTTGTGCCCTAAAGCCTGGCTCAATGCATGAGTACATGCTTCCTGACCGAATGATTACAGTACTATAAGGAGAGACACTTGGTCAATTCATAATTGGCTGAGTTTTATTTTAGTGAATGTATTAGTACATGGGACTGAAACAGTCACTATGGCATTGCAACAGCAGTCACAGAGTGTTTGAATACTGATTGGGGAATTGTAGGCCTGAAACACAAGTGTGAAGTTGGTTAGACCACTACATGCATAGTGCATAGGAGATTGAAGCACTCAATACCCTAAAGCCAGGCTCACTGCATGAGTGCATGCATACGGACTGAATGATTACAGTACTATAATGAGAGACACTTGGTGAATTCATAATTGATTGAGATTTACTTTGATGAATGGATTAGTACATGGTACTGAAAGAGTCACTATGTGATTGCAAGAGCAGTCACAGGGTGTTTGCTGGAGTATATGATTACTGACTGGGGAATTGTAAACCTGAAACACAAGTGTGAAGGTGGTTACACCAGTACATGTATAGTGCATAGGAGTTTGAAGCACTCCGTGCCCTAAACCCTAATTCACTGCATGAGTAAATGCATACTGACTGAAGGATTATATTACTATAAGGATAGAAACTGGGTGAATTCATAATTGGTTGAGTTTTACTTTAGTGAATGGATTAGTACATGGTACTAAAAGAGTCACCATAGTATTGCAAGAGCAGTCACAGGGTATTTTCTGGAGTGTATGGGTACTGTCTAGGGAATTGTAGGCCTGAAACACAAGTGTGAAGGTGGGTAGACCACTACATGCATAGTGCATAGGAGTTTGAAGCACTCCGTGCCCTAAAGCCTAACTCACTGCACAAGTACATGCATACTGACTAAAGGATTCAGTACTATAATGAGAGACACTGGCTGAGTTCATAATTAAGTTTTACTTTAGTGAATGGATTAGTACATGGTACTGAAAGAGTTTTCCATGGGTTTGCAAGAGCAGTCACAGGGTGTTTGCTAGAGTGTATGGATACTAACCGGGTAATTGTAGGCCTGAAACACAAATGTGAATGTGGTTAGACTACTACATGCATAGTCCAGAGTTTGAAGCAGTACATGTGCTAAGGCCCTGAATCATTGCATGAGTACTTGGATAATGACTGAATGATTACAGCAGTATAACCACACATGAAGTTACCAAATGCTTCTCTCACATTGCTTTACAAATGCACACACACTAACAGTGTGGTTCTAGACAAGCAACACTATTCACTAGTCTAGAAGAGTTAAGATGCTTGCACACATTCCACATATTTCATTACTGCACTTTAGAGTACAAGCCTGACACATTTTAAAATACATAAGCAATGACTGCTTTCAAAGTCTATCAAAACTTGGCAACAGGATAGGTTTTTAACCAGTTATATATCTGCAAACATGTGAAGTGCCCAAAGGCTTCTCTCACAACAGTTCCAAAATGTACACAGACTCACAGTGTGATTCTACACAAGCAAGACTATCCCTTGGACTTCATCAAAACACATTTACCGATCTAGAAAAACTAAGGTGACTGGACACATTCCACATATTTCTATACTGCATTTTACTAGTAAAGCCTAACTCATTTTGTAAATACATAAGCAAATACTATTTTCTAATTCTATCAACACTTGACAACAAGAAAGGTTTTTAAGCACGTATGGTCTACAAACACATGAAGCAACCAAATGCTTCTCTCTTAATTTTCCCAATTCCACACCAACTTACAGTGTGATTGTAGACAAATAACAGTATTCCTTGCACTTTAGCAAAACACATTTAGTAGTCTGGAACAGTCGAGATGACTGCACACATTCCACATATTTTAGAAGTGCACTTTACTGTGGAAGCCTTACGCATTTTAAAAATACATAAACAATAACTGGCTTCTAATGCTACTAAAACGTTACATCATTACAAGTTTTAAACCAGTTGCCTGTCAGAATCAGAATCAGAATTGACTTTATCCGATTGCTTTGTAAGACAATCATAAAAGTACATATTGACATTAAAACAATGACAGTTATAAAAAGGTTTTAAAAAGAAGTATACACAATTAGGAGTAATCATACAAAAAGAGCATATTATAGTACATGATTACAATACAATTGTTTTCCTGTGACTAAGTACTTCTGTGATATCGTCCAGTATCTGCAGCGTGAGAAAGACTTGGCGGCATTGTCTCAAACCCACTTCCCTCAAAGTTGGGACAAGCCAGACTTTCCTCAGATTACTATAAAATCTGCCGCAAAAAAAGACATGAATAGTTGGTTTCTCCGAACAATTATCACACGGACATGGGCCTAGGGCTCGTGACCAATCATTCATACATGGAAAACTCACAAGTCTATGATAGATATTGCATCTAAAACAAGTAAGTAGTAGTCTGTCATAGCCACCAGGAACAAACAGTAAATACAACTGGATATCTAAAGAAGATAAGATCAATTGATTGTACTGAACAGAGGGTTTTGTACTCTCATTAGTGCACTTTTTGTCAAACCAACCCAGACAATTATTTTTCTTCTTCAACAAGACAGATAGTGAGTTTCTGACTGCCTCAGACATTGTTGCGAAGGAGGAAAGAATACCACCTGGGGAGGTGGTCTCATCCAGGCAGTTGTTGATGGCTGGTCTACACTTGAATAGCACTTTACTAGTGATGGCTACAGGGTCCACTTTTGACCATCGCAAACTGTAGCCATTTGTCTGATGGATCCAGTGGTGTAATGATAATTGAGGGGGCCCCATGCCAGGTATGTGGAGGGGCCTCCTCCGGACTCTATTAGAAGCTCTCAGACCGAAGTGCAGTGCTGAGGGGGCCCCGTTGAGTTTGAAGGCCCCCCGCACTGCAGGGGATGCAGGGGCATGTGTTACACCCCTGGATGGATCGAGATGTCAGAGAGAATCTAATCTGATTGATCTACCTGTCAATAAACACATGAAGTTACCAAATGCTTCTCTCACAATGGTTCCCAAATGAACACAGTCTCACAATGTGATTCTAGACAAGCACGACTACTCCCTGGACTTTACCAGGAGAAACACATTAATTTTATTAAAAACAAACACATCACATACAACCCCTCACAAATTAATAAGTTACCTTTCAAATTGATTTGTAGATTAAGAAGTATGGACAAGGTACCACTGCTTTTGGGGCTAATTGGAAACACGCGCTATCATCATCGATATTACAGCTGAAAATTGATTTTAAACATTTTCTGTGCTTATGTTGATTTTCACCATACGCTTACTTGCATTTTAAAAATACTTTAATCACCTGCTGCTTGAGCGGGATCTTTAGCTCATCTCACCCGATTTTAGCGCCATCTTAGGGGAAGGAATTGCCATTTGCGGGCGCCATCTTGGGAGCACTCTAGTGGTGAGGCGACCACGCTTGACAACTATTTAAGCTGGGCATTGCAGGCGTGCCGGGTCTAGGACAAGGTACCACTGCTTTTGGGGCTAATTGGAAACGCGCACTATCCCCATCGATATTACAAATGAAAATAGATTTTAAACATTTTCTGTGCTTATGTTGATTGTCACCATACGCTTACTTGCATTTTAAAAATACTTTACTCACCTGCTGCTTGAGCGGGATCTTTAGCTCATCTCACCCGATTTTAGCGCCATCTTAGGGGAAAGATTTGCCATTTGCGGGCGCCATCTTGGGAGCGCTCTGGTGGAGAGGCAGCCACGCTTGACAACTATTTAAGTCAGACAATGCAAGCGCGCAGCGTGCGTGCGTGCGCAGCGGGCGCGCCGATGGCGCACCAGAGGCAAGCCCATCAGCGCCCGTCCGCGACCATCCGGGACCTGGGGCCACAACCGTTGGCCCCTACATCTCGTACTTATGGTCAGTGCTCATGGCATTAAATCATGGTGAACTACAGCTCAGCCATCGGACTATCATGGACTTACGGTGGGAAGGGTTGCTTAACCCTTCTTGTACCGCCCCGAAATGTGGGCCTACTAGAAAGTTCCCAGCAGAGAGGCATAATTTTGCATTATACCCGTTCCCTGCAAAAACATAATCTGGAGATCTTTTCGCTACTGTGGAAAGGGAAATTGGACATCCTGGAAGTCACTGAAACATGGCTTGAAGAATCCTTTACTCCTGACCTGGTGACATCTTTACCATCAAATTTTGTGGCCATTTACAAAAATCGACCAGACACCATGAAAAGGGGGGAGTAGCTTTCCTATACAACAGCTGCATTAAAGCAGAAAGGATATGTGCAGAGAGTCTGGAGGGTGCTGATGTTCTAGGGGTTAAAATCCATGCTGCCACTGAATGTCTGGTAATACTATTAGTCTACCGGCCCCCACTTACCTCACCAGGTTTCACTGACTCTTTCCTGGAATTAGTCCACGACCTCCTGTCATGTTATAAAAGACTGATGGTAATGGGAGATTTCAACTGGCATGAGAGAAATCTCCTAAAGACTGCCAGGCAAACCAGCTAGAGGAGGCGTTGACCTCACTTGGTCTTGTTCAACAGGTAGTGGGCCGACACACGAGAAAGGCCATACCTTAGATCTAATTTGGATGACTGCCCCGGAGCTGAATCCAATTGCTATCTCACCCTGCTCATGGTCAGACCACCATCTACTGCAGGGTCAGCTTGCTGTTCTAGGGCAAGGGGGAAAGCCAGTCTCGGGGTGGAAAGTCCTAAGGAGCTGGAACAAGATCGGAGTGGGGGATTTGATAGTTAATTTGAAAACCTCGCCCTCTCCTAAGCAGCCTGAGGACAATCCAGAGGCTATCTGTCACAATTTGACAACAACATTTGAGAGAGCTATTGAAGTCACTGCACCAGCACGGAGGGTGAAAATCATGGATAAGGGAATAGGGGCTCCATGGTTCAATGATACACTTAGGATTAAGGAAGCGAGCCTTGCGTAAAACTGAGAGAGCCTGGCGTAGAGAGTATGAACCTAGTGCACGGGCTTTGTATGTGCAGGAATATGCTCTTAATAAACAGGCAATCATGTCTAGGAAAGCAGAAATTTATGAGGATAGAATTGCGGCGGCAAGAGACCCCCAGAAGGAAATCTTCAAAGTCCTGACAGAACTAAGGAAAAACAAAGAGCAGAGCCCTTCGTTCACACAGGACGATTGTCAAAAATTTCAAGCTTTCTTCTCTAACAAAATATCGGATCTCCTAATAGAAATCTCTCATACCCCAAGACTTGACTGTCCGGTTCAATTTACTCCGACAGCCCCGTTGATTACCCACCGCTTGAGTACACTGCCCCCGATCACAAAGGAACTACTGGCGAGCCTAACGGGGCGAGTAAAGTCGGGGTCATTGGCGGATCCTTGCCCCCCCCCAGGATATTCAAGATAGCACTACCAGGAATAGAGGACAACGTCCTTTCCCTCGTCAATAGCTCCTTGCAAACAGGACAGGTCCCCACCAACTTTAAGGAGGCACACTTGATTCCACTATTGAAGAAGCCGGGTGCAGATGCTAAGAACCTGAAAAATTTTAGGCCCATCTCCCAGCTGCCGTTCTTAGCAAAAATTCTGGAACAACATGTTCTCACACATCTTTACGGCCACCTTGAAAATAACGGGCTGTTAGAACTGAATCAGGCGGGTTTTAGGGCTCATCAAAGTTCGGAGTTGGTGATGCTGTCCATACTCGATGATCTGAGATGTAGAGCAGATAAAAAGATCCCAGGCGCCCTGGTGCTGTTAGACCTCTCCGCAGCATTTGACACGGTTAATCATGGTCAACTGCTGTCGCAGTTGGGGTACTTCGGCATCCAGGGAACTGCGCACGCCTGGTTAACCTCTTTTCTTCAAAACCGATCCCAGAGAGTACAACTGGCAGACCAGGTGTCATCGTCAGCTGGTATTTCGTGTGGAGTTCCTCAAGGGTCGGCACTCTCACCCCTCCTTTTTAACGTGTATCTGCAACCATTGATTTCGGCATTAAATCAGATGGAATGCCAAATTTATAATTATGCAGATGACACCCAGATTGTCATTCAAATTGAGGATTCACCTTTGGCACATGCAAGATTACAAAACATCCTGAAATACACAGTTAACTGGATGTCCGCCAATTCCTTAAAAATAAATCCAGATAAAACAGAGGTGCTGCCGATTACCATCTACGGCAGCTCATAGAATGATCTATTTTGGCTGAAGGAATTAGGACCTTTTCCAGAACCAGCAGTAGCCGTGAAAATTCTGGGTATCCACATAGATGGCAAACTGACTATGATAAAACAAGTATCTTCAGTCGTCGGAACTTGTGTAAGCCTTTTGAGACAACTCCGGAGAATTTCTCAACTTTTGACCCCGGCAACCCTTAGACGCGCAGTGTCAGCCATGATCTTGTCGTGCTTAGATTATGGTAACTCGCTGTATGATGGCCTTCCCCAACAACAGCTGACTAGGCTACAAACAGTCATGAATGATGCTGCCAGACTGGTCTTTAAAAACCGAGGCGGACACATGTTACACCTTTGTTGCGCAAACTCCACTGGCTGCCAATCAGGCAAAGAATAATGTTTAAGGGCCTTTGTATTACACATAAAGCCCTATATGGAAATGCGCCAAGATATATCAAAGCGAGTTTGGTTCCATATGTTCCCAGTAGGGCATTCTGCTCAACAGACGCCACCCTTATGGTCCGCCCCCGTTTCAGACTATTAACTATGGGAGGGTGTGCTTTCTCCAATGCGATCCCAGTGGCCTGGAACAACCTGCCAATGCACATGCGCAAGGAACCAAGCCTCTTGCATTTCAGGAAGATGCTCAAAACTGTGCTCTTCCGGGAGGCTTGGGGCTTGTCTTAATGTGCTCTGGCCCTGTGAATATTCAGTATGTACTTCTGGACAAGCGCTTAGAGACCTCTGGGTGATAAGGCGCTATACAAATCTAAATAAATAAATAATAAATAAAAATGAAGTATGTCAGTCACACACCAGATTTTCTTATACTGAATCTCTGTACTGTGTAGCTCTTTGCAAAACCAAAAATTTGCAAACTTTCTCATTCTGAAAACATATACATGTAAATATCAAATCACATTGCTTCCCACATTCATTCAAAAGCTAACGCATATTTCTATTGGTTGCACATTTCAGCCCTTTCCAAATGACATAGGTTTGAACCCTTCCCCCATCCGGCTCACTGCCTGTTACATTAGTAACAGTTCTAATGGTGCTAATCCAAACAGCAAGTATTGTTGACTTTTCAAAATATCACCTTATCTTATGTAATGTTCCTGTCAAACAGTTTTACTTAACCAATAAGAAACATGCTTTTAAAAAACAGAAACAGGCAACCTACTTTTCAGACTAGAATGATCTCAAACAGCCAATCATTTCTTTTCTTTTTTCAAAACTGTATCTTATCCATCATTTTAGAAAAATCTCACTTCTCAAACCACCATTTCACATACAGACACCTTCTGAGTCCATCCAGACCTCCCTTCAAGATGCTTAGAGTGTGGTTCGTGGGACACAGTTATATTTTCTGAAGCCAAAGGTATGCAGAAAACAGAGGCATGGACAAAGACCTAGCTTTGCCAAATGTAGACATTAAATGGATTGGACAGAGAGGGTTAAAGTGGCACCAATTGATGCCATTGGTTAAATCTTTTTTGCAGCTCCAACCCCCTGACCTCATAATTGTGCACTGTGGTGGCAATGACCTAGGCACGTCGACTGGGGTAGGTCTGGAAATGCTTATGAAGGACACCTTTACAGAAATTATGTCATTTTTCCCCCAAACAAGCAGCTCCCCGTGTGGAAAAGCAATTTGGTTTGAATTTTGAAAGAGAGAGCAGGGTTCCTGCTCTCTCTTTCAAAATCCAAGTTTGCTATGGGAGGGTGGGAGCCGCGAGACTCTCACCCTCTCATAGAAAACGCGGTTCAAAAGGGGGTGGTGATGGACGGAGAATCTGAATCAATCAAACACTCACCCCCAGTCAAAAGATCTGGGTTTAGTCCATCACCGTTCTTTAGCCCACTCTGCCACCCCAGTTCAGACATGGCTATATGCAAATCAGTCTGACCCTGTGCCTCATGGGACCAGTCTAGCCCAAACTGCCAAGCCATGTCTTCCCTGGACCGGAAACAAGCTTCTGAGGACCGGTTTCTGGCATTCCAGCCGTCTCCAGCACAGCTTGCTTGAATCCAGTGGCAAAGTGAGCAAGGGACTCACGTCTGAGCATACCCTGCCACACTTATGGCTGCCAAAAGCGGTACAAAAGGGGGTGGTGATGGACGGAGCATCTGAATCAATCAAACACTCACCCCAGTCAAAAGATCTGGGTTTAATCCATCACCGTTCTTTAGCCCACTCTGCCACCCCAGTTCAGACATGGCTATATGCAAATCAGTCTGACCCTGTGCCTCATGGGAACAGTCCAGCCCCAACTGCCAAGCCATGTCTTCCCTGGACCGGAAACAAGCTTCCGAGGACCGGTTTCTGGCATTCCAGCCGTCTTCAGCAGGGCTTGCTTGAATCCAGTGGCAAAGTGAGCAAGGGACTCACGTCTGAGTATACCCTGCCACAATTATGGCAGCCAAAAGTGGTACAAAAAGGGGTGGTGTTGGACGGAGCATCTGAATCAATCAAACACTCACCCCCAGTCAAAAGATCTGGCTTTAATCCATCACCGTTCTTTAGCCCACTCTGCCACCCCAGTTCAGACATGGCTATATGCAAATCAGTCTGACCCTGCGCCTCATGGGAACAGTCCAGCCCGAACTGCCAAGCCATGTCTTCCCTGGACCAGAAACAAGCTTCCGAGGACCGGTTTCTGGCATTCCAGCCGTTTTCAGCACGGATTGCTTGAATCCAGTGGCAAAGTGAGCAAGGGACTGACGTCTGAGCATACCCTGCCACAATTATGGCAGCCAAAAGCGGTACAAAAGGGGGTGGTGATGGACGGATCATCTGAATCAATCAAACACTCACCCTCAGTCAAAAGATCTGGGTTTTATCCATCACCGTTCTTTAGCCCACTCTGCCACCCCAGTTCAGACATGGCTATATGCAAATCAGTCTGACCCTATGCCTCATGGGAACAGTCCAGCCCGAACTGCCAAGCCATGTCTTCCCTGGACCGGAAACAACCTTCTGAGGACCGGTTTCTGGCATTCCAGCCGTCTTCAGCACGGCTTGCTTGAATTCAGTGGCAAAGTGAGCAAGGGACTCACGTCTGAGCATACCCTGCCACACTTATGGCGGCCAAAAGCGGTATAAAAGGGGGTGGTGATGGACGGATCATCTGAATCAATCAAACACTCACCCCCAGTCAAAAGATTTGGGTTTAATCCGTCACCGTTCTTTAGCCCACTCTGCCACCCCAGTTCAGACATGGTTATATGCAAATCAGTCTGACCCTGTTCCTCATGGGAACAGTCCAGCCCGAACTGCCAAGCCACGTCTTCCCTGGACCGGAAACAAGCTTCCGAGGACCAGTTTCTGGCATTCCAGCCGTCTTCAGCACGGCTTGCTTGAATCCAGTGGCAAAGGGAGCAAGGGACTCACGTCTGAGCATACCCTGCCACACTTATGGCGGCCAAAAGCGGTACAAAAGGGGGTGGTGATGGACGTGTTAGATTCCAGCCGGCCCAAGCACTGCAGGAACGTAGCATGCACCAGTCCCCTTCACCTGCCCACTGGACACCCACAGGACAAACTCTATGGGTGCACCAATGGACCTGAAAAGAGGGTGGTAATGTTGAGGAGACACCAAGTCTTCCACCCTTTGAGGTAACAGGACACAGCTCCCTCTGTCTTTACGCTTCTGCACCTATGTACAATGGGGGAAAACAAAACCTTTCATGTGCACTGTACACTAGTGTATCCCAACCCCCAATGACCATGCCTTACCAAACACACAACCCTTCTTACCAGTGACATATGCAGGCTCTGCCTCGTAAAGATGTGGAGTACTACAACAGCAAAAACGGGGTACTCCGATATCTGCGCTGATGACTTGTAGCAGAAATAGGGAAGGAGCTGTTATTGATATGTCCACGTACCAAAAAATAATACAAGGGGAAAAAGGTCGAATATGGCTTGCAGCCAACACCTAAAAAACCCCGTTATCTAAATAAAGTAAACCGAAGGGACAGGGAGCAGGGAAACCCTCCGTTTCGCTATACAAACAGCGCTTTCGGCAACGAAGCCGCCGCGGAGTGACCCAAGACGTCACTTCCGCACACAACGAGGCGAAGCGTAGTCCAGCAAAGGCGCGCTGGAAACAACAGCAAGCCTCGGTAACTCAGCGTTTGTTTGATCTATAACGCTAGAGTGAACGGGAGCCCCCGAACACCCAGGACAATAAATAAACAGTAACACTGGGACAAAAAAGGAACGTGGGAAGGGGGAAGGATACCAGGAGCCCGCTAGCTAGCTAAACCAGGAAAAGTAAAACGGGGAGGGAACCAAACGAATCAGGAAGGATTACAAACCCTTCTCACGAGCCCGTGAGAGAGGGCAAGGCAGCAACAAAGGCGTAAGGCAGCAGATGAGGAGGCTCTGCTCTGCAAACTTCAGCAACCAACAACCAGGAAGGGAATCCAAACACTGGCAATATCGAGCAATGAGCCAAAGGTAGGACTAGTTTTTATCTACCTCTCCGCGGTCATGTGATGTTAAGGCATGGTCATAAAGATAGGACTAGCTCGATTCCTAACAGTACCCCCCCCAACAATCCTCCCCACAGGTCTGGGCTTGGAGGGGTGTAGTCTATGGAATAATCGAACCAACCGCGGGGCGTGCACCCCCCCAGCTGGCTCCCACGTCCTATCATCCTTCGTGTACCCTTTCCAGTCCACCAAGTATAAAAGACGTCCCCTGACTCGCTTCGAATCGAGGATAGCCTGAACCTCAAATTCCTCCTGCCCATCAACCAGGACAGAAGGAGGGGGTGGCAGTACCTGGTCTGTTGGTACATAGGGTTTAAGCAGTGATGTATGAAAAACGGGGTGCACACTATACTCCTGTGGTAACCTAAGCTTCATTGCTACAGGGTTAACAACCTGGAGGATGGGATATGGACCCACAAACCTGGGCTGCAGCTTACGAGATCCCTGCAATCTCAAGTTGCGTGAAGACAGCCATACAAGATCCCCTATCTTGTATGCAGGAGCAGGGACTCAATTTTTATCCGCCTGTACTTTCATAGCCTCCTTTGCATCCAAAAGGCCTTTTCTAGCCAAGGCCCAGATGTCTCCCAATTGCTTACACACGTCGTCGATGGCTGGCACGCGACCCGTGGGCTGTATAGCCATCGCCCTCGGATGGTAACCCAGGGAACAGAAAAAGGGTGTCATGCCCAAGGCGGAATGCACACTGTTGTTATAAGCGAACTCCGCGATGGGCAGAGCAGTTACCCAATCACAGGACAAGGACGCAATCAGACACCTTAAGTATTGTTCCATCGTCTGGTTAGTGCGCTCAGTCTGACCATCAGACTGAGGGTGGTAAGCCGAGGACAGACGTATCTTAGTTTTAAGCACCTGACACAACTCGGTCCAAAAGTGTGAGACGAACTGTGCCCTCCTATCAGATACAATCACCTCCGGCAACCCATGCAAGCGCACAATTGAAGACATGAACACCACCGCCATCTCCTTTGCGGTAGGAATTTTGGGAAACGGTATAAAGTGGGCCATCTTGGTGAATAGATCCACCACCACCAATACGGTGGTGAGGCCTGCGACAGAGGGTAGATCAGTTACAAAATCCATACTTAAAGAATGCCACGGGCCAGGTGGAACCTCCAAAGGCTGTAAGAGTCCCGAGGGTTTACAATGTGAGGGCTTGCTGGTTGCACACACCGGACAAGCACTCACATAACCCAGAACATCCTTAGTCATGGACTCCCACCAAAACCACCTCATGCACAAGTCCTTGGTCTTTCTTATACCTGGATGAGCTGCCAGGGCAGAGGAATGACACCACTCCATCACCTCAACCCTCAACACAGGGGGGATAAACAACCTGTCCTCCTTATACAAAAGACCATCTTGCATCGCTACCTGGGGTATGGATAACCAAGGGGCCAGATCTAAGTGGCTTAATCGGTCTTTCACGAGAGCAGGAAAATCGTCCACGGTCAATGCCCCTACGATTCTTTCTTTAGCGATCATTGCCCTGCTCATACTCAAAGAACCTTCTTCCTTTACATCCACGTGTATTCGGGAAAGCGCATCGGATTTCACCTGTTGGGCTGCAGGCCTGTAGGTTATGATGAAGTCGTATTCATTAAAGAATAAAACCCATCTCATCTGACGCAGTGTTAATGCCCTAGCTGAACGAAAGAACTCTAGATTCTTATGATCAGTGTAGATGGTAATCACGTGTCTGGCACCCCATAAATAATGACGCCATTCCTCAAACGCCAGTTTGACCGCCAGCAGCTCTCTTTCTGCCACCGTAAAATTACGTTCAGCTGGCAATAGGGTTTTAGAAAAGAACGCAATTGGATGCATATGGCCAGTGGCTTCATCTTGCTGTGACAAAACCCCACCTACAGCACACAAGGAAGCATCGGTTTCTACAAAGTACGGCAGGGCAGGGTCAGGATGCACCAATACCGGTGCAGACACAAACTGTCTCAGCAACATACGAAAGGCGTCTTGAGTCTCACTGCTCCAATCAAAAGGGACACCCTTTCTCAAGAGGCGAGTCATCGGAGCCACTATAACAGAAAAATGCAGAATAAATCGCCGATAAAAATTAGTGAAACCAAGGAGCACCTGTATTTGTTTCACATTCGTGGGCACTGGCCAGGTCTCTATAGCCTGAATCTTTTTCGGGTCCATACGAATGCCTGCAGCAGAAATAACAAATCCCAAGAACTCCACTTCGGGAGTACTAAACTGGCACTTTTCCAGCTTAGCATATAAATGATGTTCCTGTAACGTCTGCAAGACCTGTAACACATGCTTGGTATGATCAAGCCCTTTCTCTGAATAAATAAGGATGTCATCCAAATACACTATGACTGTCTGATCCAAATACCTGCCAAGAACTTCATTTATGAAAAACTGAAACGCCGCAGGCGCGTTGCACAAGCCAAACGGCATTACAGTGTATTCAAATAGTCCATACTTTGTTTTAAATGCCGTCTTCCACTCATCCCCCGGCCGAACCCTTATAAGATGGTATGCGCCCCGCAAGTCTAATTTGGTAAAGACCGTAGCCTTGCGGAGCTGGTCCAGTAACACGGAGATGAGCGGAAGAGGGTACCTGTTCTTAACAGTGGCGGAATTCAAAGTTCGATAATCAACACACACCCTCAAGGACCCCTCCTTCTTGGGTATAAAAAAGATAGCCGATGACACAGGCGAGGAAGAAGGACGTATATAACCCAACAACAACATCTCGTCTATATACGTCTTCAGATGAGCCTCCTCAGGTTCAGACAATGCGTAGACCCGACTACACGGCAACGGAGCCCCTGGTATTAGGTCGATCTTACAATCGTACGACCTGTGTGGAGGGAGACCTTGGGCACATCCCTTATCAAACACATCCTTATAAGCAGAATACTGTGGAGGAATCCTACTCGTCTCGGTCACGGCACAGGACAAAGGATCGATCTGCTCCGCCGCCACAACATAACAATTCTTTAAACAATGTACCGAGTCCAACGTAACCAGTCTTTGTACCCAGTCGATCCTGGGGTTATGTGTTTGTAACCAGGGGACCCCCAGTACCAAGCCGAACGAGGGTGCATCGATCAAATCAAAGATCACGGATTCCACATGCCCATTGTCACACAATAAACCTAATGGTTCAGTCTGTCGGGTAATACACCCCGAAGTCAACTCAGTCCCATCGATAGCCCTTACTGGCTCTGATTGTTCCTTTAGATGACAAGGAACCATCAGCTTATCCGCCATCGAGATATCCATAAAGTTCCCCGTGGCCCCGGAATCAAGTAACACTGACACCGGGACACGGTTCTGCGCTGATATCAGCAATTGAGCATTAATCACAAAATGCCTAGGGGCCTGATCTATCGCCCCCACCACTTCATACTGAGCTTTCCTTTCCTTCTCTGACTTTTGCTCCACTTGAATACATGCCACCTTTTTCCCAAACCCCACACCAGATGGTTTCACGGGGCAGTCACGTGCGAAATGTCCCCCCTGTCCGCAATACAGACACAAATTCTTCTCTCTCCTTCTCTTCTTTTCCTCTGGAGTCAAAGGACCCCGTACTCCACCTATTTCCATCGGCTCGGGGACTGCTCTACTCTCTCCTCCCGCCTTCACCTCAGGTTTCACATAACTACCCCGTGAAGACTGGAACCGGCTACGTTCTCCTCGCCGTTCCGTCACTCGATGATTCAATTTCACCACCAGGTCGATGAAAGCCGCGCAATCCTCAGGCGGATCCACCACCTGCGACACTATGTCCTTCAACTCTTCGCATAGACCCTGATAGAATAGGGATGTCCTTTTCTCAGTCGGCCAATGCGTCTCAGATACCAATCGATTAAAGTTGGCTATATAAGACAATAAGTCCTGCCTGCCCTGCCGTAATTTCAACAGTTCAGCATCACTGGCCTGCATGAACGCATGTTTAGCAAATAGACTACACATCAAGTCCTTGAATGCCTGATAGTTATACAACACACGGTCGTTGTTTTCCACTAATGGAATCGCCCATTGGGCCGCGTTACCAGCCAGATACGACAGTATAAACGCAATCTTTGCAGAATCGTCAGGAAAGGCATTCGTTCTACACATAAAGTGCAGCTGACACTGATTCATAAAGGTACCGAATTTATCACTCTCTCCTGTGAATCTCTCAGGGGGGGCTAAAGGCACTGCCACAGGGGTTGATACTGTTACCGCTATGGGAGAGTCGCCACTTGCGGTAATAGATCCCGCCCCTCCGGTATACTGGAATGTGGCTGGCTGTATCACGGGACCAGTACCCCTATGCTGTGACTGTTCTCTGGCCCTTACCACCACTAGCTTCTGTTTCAGTCCTACATTCTCTTGTTGCAACTCTTGCACCTGTGCCTGTAGGGTGTGTACAGCTCCCATTATATCCTGCATTGAGGGACCCCCCGTACCCCCACCCATCGGATTCCCGTCCTCATCCATGCTAGTCCGGGCAGTGCTGTTTTAACGTGGGCTCGATATTCTGTTAGATTCCAGCCGGCCCAAGCACTGCAGGAACGTAGCATGCACCAGTCCCCTTCACCTGCCCACTGGACACCCACAGGACAAACTCTATGGGTGCACCAATGGACCTGAAAAGAGGGTGGTAATGTTGAGGAGACACCAAGTCTTCCACCCTTTGAGGTAACAGCTCCCTCTGTCTTTACGCTTCTGCACCTATGTACAATGGGGGAAAACAAAACCTTTCATGTGCACTGTACACTAGTGTATCCCAACCCCCAATGACCATGCCTTACCAAACATACAACCCTTCTTACCAGTGACATATGCAGGCTCTGCCTCGTAAAGATGTGGAGTACTACAACAGCAAAAACGGGGTACTCCGACATCTGCGCTGATGACTTGTAGCAGAAATAGGGAAGGAGCTGTTATTGATATGTCCACGTACCAAAAAATAATACAAGGGGAAAAAGGTCGAATATGGCTTGCAGCCAATACCTAAAAAACCCCGTTATCTAAATAAAGTAAACCGAAGGGACAGGGAGCAGGGAAACCCTCCGTTTCGCTATACAAACAGCGCTTTCGGCAACGAAGCCGCCGCGGAGTGACCCAAGACGTCACTTCCGCACACAACGAGGCGAAGCGTAGTCCAGCAAAGGCGCGCTGGAAACAACAGCAAGCCTCGGTAACTCAGCGGTTGTTTGATCTATAACGCTAGAGTGAACGGGAGCCCCCGAACACCCAGGACAATAAATAAACAGTAACACTGGGACAAAAAAGGAACGTGGGAAGGGGGAAGGATACCAGGAGCCCGCTAGCTAGCTAAACCAGGAAAAGTAAAACGGGGAGGGAACCAAACAAATCAGGAAGGATTACAAACCCTTCTCACGAGCCCGTGAGAGAGGGCAAGGCAGCAACAAAGGCGTAAGGCAGCAGATGAGGAGGCTCTGCTCTGCAAACTTCAGCAACCAACAACCAGGAAGGGAATCCAAACACTGGCAATATCGAGCAATGAGCCAAAGGTAGGACTAGTTTTTATCTACCTCTCCGCGGTCATGTGATGTTAAGGCATGGTCATAAAGATAGGACTAGCTCGATTCCTAACAGGACGGAGCATCTGAATCAATCAAACACTCACCCCCAGTCAAAAGATCTGGGTTTAATCCGTCACCGTTCTTTAGCCCACTCTGCCACCCCAGTTCAGACATGGCTATATGCAAATCAGTCTGACCCTGTGCCGCATGGGAACAGTCCAGCCCGAACTGCCAAGCCATGTCTTCCCTGGACCAGAAACAAGCTTCCGAGGACCGGTTTCTGGCATTCCAGCCGTCTTCAGCACGGCTTGCTTGAATCCAGTGGCAAAGTGAGCCTGAATCAATCAAACACTCACCCCCAGTCAAAAGATCATATAGCCATACCCATGTCTGAACTGGGGTGGCAGAGTGGGCTAAAGAACGGTGATGGAATAAACCCAGATCTTTTGACTGGGTGTGAGTGTTTGATTGGTTCAGATGCTCCGTCCTTTACCACCCCCTTTTGCGCCACTCTCATAGCAAACAGCAGTGTCCCGGGGTTGGGCACCCGAGGACACTGCAGGAGCCGGCCATGGGGGGTGGTAGACCCCAGGGCCACAACAAGGCCCCCCTCCAACAATAAACAAAGCCCTGGGGGTTGGTGGTCCCCGGGCGTTGGGGGGCCATTGAGCCCCCACCCACGTATTTTGCTGGGGGGGGCCTTGGAGCATCCCCCAACCATTTATTGTGTGGCCTGGGGGTGGCGGTCCCCAGGGCTGGGGGGCCCCTCTGGGCCCCCATAAAATGTAAAAATTTTGCCTCCGGGAATTGTTCCCCCCCGGGGCTAATTATTAAAGAAGCTCTGTTTTATTGTATTTATTTTTACGGTAGGATCCGCGCACCCTGCGCGCACATTGCGTTTAAAAACAAAAATGTATTTTGGGCCCTGGGAGTCTCTGTGGGACCCCCTAAGCAGGTCTAGAGGGTCAATGTATATCTACGATGCCCCCTTTATTCATTTTGCACACTTATTCCACTGACTTCTTCAGCCTCGCATCTACTGAGGCACAAAATGGCTGCCAACACTTCCTTGTTTCGAATGTTGACAACCACTTGACAGCCAATTAGCATTAGGCGAGTGATTGGGACGATTCGCTCAGGGTGTGCTCAGGATGCCCAGATCCACCGCGGACATAGATATATATGTACTTTTAATTGTCATTTTCACAGGAACTACTGAACGGATGTATGCCATTTAAGCGAAAGGCACGAGTCTTAACTAAGGACTACCTCTTAGCCAAATTTGGTGCAATTCTGTTCAGCAGTTCAGGCTGTAGCCGAGATGAAGGGTTCCTATTGAAAATTGCATGGGGAAAACATGTTTTGGAACCCCCCTTTTTTCTTAGCCCCCGCTTCCCTAATCACTCCGAGACTTTCAGGATAGGATAGGACCGGCGCTGGCCAATAGTTTTGAAAATTTCGCAAACATTTGTCAACCGGCGCCAGAGTTATTCTAAATAGAATGTTGCGGATTTCCTATGGAAAATAGGTACTAACTATAGCTACCTACTAGCGAAAAATATATTTATGTTTATTCAACCAAGCAAAGGTTCCAATTTAGTAGACTGAGCTGTACACAGGAGAGCTGCTTACAGGAAGCTGGAGAGCTACCATTAGCTCTGAGGTACTAATGGCGGAAATGCTCCAATTCATTAAATTTTTACTTGTGTGTGTGTGTGTGCACGTGCGCACTGATAACCACTTTGACAAGACTCTGAGATAGCTTGCCTTTAAAATGTATAGATGTGCTTATGTCCATTTTATTTTATTTTGCATTATTTCAAACTAATAATTGCTGTTAATTATGCTGTATTTATAATTTTGAAAGTAAATTTATGTATAATATAGGTGCCTTTTTCGCATGTTAATGCCTAGCTCAATGTATTGCGACTGAAACTGACTTTGATACACGCACACACAATTTATAATGCATTCTAAGCATGTCCAACCTCTCAGAAATCTGAGTAGACAACTTCCTGCTTCAAAGATACAAAAATCCAAAACCTTGAGGTATCACTCTCAGTCTGTAGTCAACTACAGTGTGATCTGATTCAGTTTTGCAGCTCTCTGGAAAATGAAAGTGATATAATTAATCTGGGTCTGTGATGTGAAGACGTTTACGTACCAAAGGGAAATAGTAGCATACAATGCTGTTCTGTATATATTTGACACAACACTGAATAATTGACCTGGACGAACCTTTCCTTGTTTCGTATATCCGAAAAATCACTAATGGTGACACATTTTCGAACTAACAAACATGTGTATGGAACATGGCCATTGCACCAACATTGTCCTTACATATTCATGAATCTTGTTCCTAAAGGTGGGTGCTCCTATTTTTAGTAAGGAATACCAAGTGCCATATTTACCAAGGGATTGCGTCGCATTTGCACCATGCAACAGGGTGCGAAAGTGACGCAACACTTAAGATGCAATTTATCAAAACATGCGATGCCCCCTTGCGTGGCCCTGTGTGGCTTGATAAATCCAAATTAAAGCAGCAATCACTGCTTTGCATTAATATGCCCCAAGGTGGCATTCCATGGGTGGAGCATGGGTGTTCCCATGCAACATCCATTGGTGTTGACGCATTCCCAGACTTACCATAGGTGGTAAACATGGGAATGACAACAAGTCAGAGGGAAATCCCTGGAGTGCGCTAGTTTACTTGATATATCTATACCGTTGCAGTTACACTTAAACATTCAGATAGCAGGCTACTATATTTCGCTGTGCTATGGGGTGAAGTTTAGTAATAATTTCCACAGAAAAATAAAATTCATTAACAGTCTATTTTTAATAGAAAATTCATACACTGAACAATTAAAAAACCATAGTTAAAATTTCAAAGAAATATTCCTTGAAAAGTAAAAATACATAGAATCAATACCTCATATGCACAGTTAAACAATACAGTAATTAAAAATATATGGCAAAGAAATATATTCATAACACATTTGCAATTCATAAACAAAACATGGGAATGAGCCAAAAGTGGTACGTCTCCGTAGGTGAGGAGTAACAAGGAGAAATGTGTTTATTTCTCCTCATTCATTCCTCAGTGTGCAACACACAGAGCAAGAGGAAAATGCCTCAGGGGGTTATTTTTGTGCAGTGAGGTGCTGCTTCCTGCACACAATTATTCCTGCTAACAATGCAGGCACCCTTGCACAAGGGTGCAAGAGTGCCTGCATTAGTGCTAGGCAGCACATTGTGCTCCAGGACTAGGTAAAGGCAGAAGGCATTGTACAGTGTTAAGTATGGCACATTTCTTCTCTTTTGTGGTAAATAAATTTACCTAGTCAGTTTTTCCGTATAATTATCATTACAAGACAGCTCATTCAAATGAGAGGCAGAGTCCGTGGTATCTGAGTCATACGGGGTTTAATGGAAAAAAAACTCGAGGTTGGAGATCATGTTCCGTCACCACTAGGGTTCGGGAAGGGACAGTCAACGTTTTATTAACATTACACATTATATATAGTAAAGTAACATCATTGAATTCAATACAGTAGGCGTAACAGGTGAAAAGAAGAAGATAAGAACACATGTGCGTAACAGGGGGGCGTGAAAGAAGGCGTGTAATAGGCGTACACGGAGGCGTATAATGTGAACGTAATGTAGACGTCACAGAAAGTGTCATAAGTGGGTGTGTGCACAGAGATAATCTGCAAAGTCAGCAGGAAGTGTGGATGCGCGCGCAGCTAGCATGACGTGACATGGTCGTGTAACTGGGGAGAACTTTAACACTAGTAGAGGAGACAGAAGTCTGGGATGTCAGAATGACCTGGACCTATAACATATCTGGTATCTTATGTTTGGAGGATGTATTATCTGGAGTAAAAGGTCTCTCGGGCAGAGGCTATTCTATACTGAATGCTAGTGCGTGCATATGTGTCTACGTGTCTACGTGTAGAGTCATTGGCCTACTATGGCAACGGGAATTGTAAATTACTTGCATGGAGACAGGAAGGCTTGCTCTTTGCTCTGCAGCCGGGGAGATGTTTACCTAAATCACTAGACAGGAATGTATTTTCGAGGAGGCTGAACAGATACCTTGAAGGCAAAATACTGTCTTGGCAGGCAGGCCAGGTTGAGCCAGGCACCGCTTCGCTTGGCATGAAGTAAGGCAGGGGTCAGGGATACGTATCCATGCTGCAGCTTTCAGAGGCAGAAGGCAGAAAGGGCTCGGAAACAGAAATCAGGGCCTAGCTCGGCAGAGCCAGGAAAAACGTAAAAGTGTACCATGTAAAGACGTTGGCATGGCATGGTTAGGAACTGAATTATTGATCCATTCATGGTGGATCTGAAAGAGGACATGTTAACGTTGGACGCAAATGTATTTGCGTCTTCATATTCGGCCATGGAGGGAAATTACATGTACTTTAAGCACGTACATGGAGACGTTGGGGTACACGTTAGGGGACATACTTGACCATAAAAATTTCAATTACCTCATTCCCTCCTTGTCCCCTACGTTCCCTTCAAGATATATCAATCTTCATGAGTCCATCTATTTGTTCATATAGCATCATTTGCTCATCTTTTTTCATTCGGGCACGAGAACGTGGATGGGGATGGGGAATACATGATGTGGCGCACAAGCCGCAAATCGCTGGCCCACATTGTAGACATAGACAACAACTGAATACTATGAGTAGGATTATTCCAAGGAAGGATAGGACTTTCCATCCCCAGGCCGATAACACGCTCCAGAGCCAACCGGACCAGGTCCAGGTGCCTGGATTCTGGTGAATCTGACTGGCAATCTTGTGGAGCCGAGTTATGGCTCTGTATACTGACGGTGCATTATTTGGTATGAAAACACAACAACTGGATCCGATGACTCTACAAGCCCCGCCCCTATCTGCCAGGATGACGTCAAGGACGAGACGATTTTGAAGAACGACAAGTCTCATAGCAGACTGCTCTTCTGTTAAGTTACCTAGGGCAAAAGTAGTTTCATTCACTACTGCTTCAAGGGTTCTGGTCAATTTACGTATCAGTTTACTATTTGAGACAGTTCCTAAATAAGGAAAGAATCCTTTATTGAAATCTGTGTATTGTTCCCATGTTGTTTCAGTATAATCGACAATCGGGAGTTCTCTCTTGGGTCTGACATGAATGAGATGAGAATTTCTATGGTAATCAGGTGGGGCTAGAAAAACAGGTGGCAATAGGAATGCAATGTAACAGGTACCATCCCAGTCTGGAGGTAAATGTATGTAAGCTGTATGGCCACAGATGAAATAGGAATGTCGGGAAGCTTTAAATGTAGACTTGCCTTTATCACTGAATTCAATAACTGTATTACAATCGCTGTGTCCTAGATGTACTGAACCATTCTTTCTAACGCATAGGTCACCTTTCACTGGCAAGACTGATATTGAGGGTAAGTTCGTACTAGTTTCTGACTGGACATTCAAAATCATGAGGCTAAGTGTAAAATTACCTAATCCATATACTTCGTTTTCTAGATCGGTACCTGTCATTTGGGGAAGACCCTCCTTGTCAGGGAAACATGCCTTATTCATAACTGTATTCAGGTCTCCCCATATCCAATTACCTGAGAAACTTTGGACTTACTGTCTAACGAGGACATTAATGTAAACCACGCACCACATGAATCATTATGTGTAAACGGGTAAGGAAAAAGAGGCAAGGCTCCCGTCATTTTCTGATAAGGAGGGAGTCGGCCACATACCCAGCAATAAGTAGCATTGCTGGTCTGGTGTGAATGATGTAACATACGGATGAAAGAATTGTTACGCAGTGCAAGTCGGTAAGAAAGTTCGTGCGGGGGCAGATCACTAAAGGTGTGGTCTGCAGTGTCATTGAAAGAAGAATGTGCTTGTATAGGAAAATATACATGTAACATATAGCTTAGGCATATGATCGTAAGACTCAGAAAAAACATGACAAGTAAAGTTACCATACAACGGCTTCGGAGATTCTTGCAATATTTCTGTTTCTTGATCTCCTGTCTATCTCTCTCACTATGTGGGTCTAGCTTGTACATGTCAGGAACCTGTCTAACCGCTTCACCCGAGGGGGACTTAAACAATTAAACTGTCTGACTTACTAGACCTCAACTTTAATCTGTACTCCTGGGACGGAGTTTTCTCTACCAGGGGGAGTTTAGTATCAATGATCGGAATGCGGCAGTCCTGGGAAACAGTTTTTGGCGGAAGTCCATAACATTTCTTGACGTGGCTCGAGTGGAGCCAATTTTTTCTGCCTTCGAGTTTCACGGCAGTCCTTGTGGTCATCAAAACGATCTTAGGTTCCTTCCAGCGGGGCTCCAGAGGGCTTGACCGGTCAAAATTACGGACATACACGTAATCACCAGGGACGATCTTGTGTGGCTTCACCTCGGTGTTGTCTGGAAAGGCTGCTGCGACCTGTGAATGACATGATTGTAGTGCAGACATCAAGGAAGCAAGGTAATCTGTCAGCATATTACTGTCAACATCGGTTAATTTACGGGGCAGAGGCGTCCCCCACATATTCGGTGGCTGGCCAAAAACCACCTCATACGGGGATAGCCCTGTCCTAGAATGGGCTACCATTCGCATATAGAAGAGAGCAACTGGAAGGGCTACTATCCAGTCTACTCCTTTTTCTGCACAGACCTTGGCAAGACGAGTTTTCAGAGTCTGATTGTGTCTCTCTACTAATCCAGCTGCTTCGGGATGCCGAACACAGTGGAACTTCCATTGGTACCCTAACAAAAGGGAAACCTGTTTCATGAGCTCGGACGAGAATGGCTGTCCGTTATCTGAATACACGACACGAGGCAAACCAAACCTCGGGAAAAATTTGCGAACCAACTGCTTGGCAGTGGTCACGGCAGTGTAATCTGGGACTGGATATGCTTCTGTCCATCGGGAAAGTGCACATACAACTACGAGGACATACTTGAATCCTCGACAATGGTCCATCTGGATATAATCCATCTGAAGGACTTCAAAGGGGTGATCAGGAGCATGAAATCCACCTTGCTCTAAGGGAATGCCTTTACCTGGGTTGAACTGACAACAGATCATGCAAGTACGCACTTTCTGTTTTGCTGCTGCTCGTAAATGCTTATTGAACCAAAGGTTTTGAATACTGTCTAACATAGCTTTTTCTCCTAAATGTGCAGGACTATGTGCTGTGTTAATGATAACTTGAACCATAGAGTCGGGGAGAAACCAAGTGGCTTTTCCCTTCGTCATCCATCCTTGTTCTGTCTGGATCCCTCCTAGTTCTGTCCACTTCTTGATTTCGTCTGGAGTAGCATGTGTCTGTATGTCAATTACATCTAGTGCGGGATCCCTAACTGTCATGCAATGTGTTGGAACTACTGTCTTTGTCATATCAGTCGTATGAGTATGAGTCTGAGCTGTATGTTTGGCTGTTCGATCTGCCAGGTCGTTACCCTGGGAAACTGTATCTGTGACTTTCGTATGTGCTTTACACTTCATGATGGCTATGGTTGTAGGCAAATGTATTGCTTCTAACAGAGCTTGAATGAGGGGACCGTGCTGTATCTTGGCACCGTGGGAAGTTAAAAAACCTCTCTCTTGCCAAAGGACTCCGAAGTCGTGTACAACTCCGAATGCATAACGGGAATCTGTGTATATGTTAACTTTCTTGTCCTTGGCTCGAATACAGGCCTGAGTCAGAGCGATGAGCTCTGCTGCTTGAGCAGACAGTGTGTCAATACAATGTGTTTCTATGACTTCAGTTTCAGTGGTCACTGCATATGCGGCCACCAACTCTCCTGTACTTGATCTCATACATGAACCATCCACATAAAGTGTCAGGTCCGGATCTGGTAATGCGATGTCTGTCAAGTCTTGTCTGGGTTTTGTCATAGTGGTAATGACTTCTACACAGTCATGTGACATAGGGTCTGTTGTAGTTAACGGTAAAAGTGTAGCAGGATTCAGTGTATTGCAGCGTCGGATTTCTATGTGTGGCTGGAATAATGTCAATTCATAACCTGTCAGTCGTGCTATAATCAAGTGCTGAGTCTGTGTTCGGTTTAAAAGAACTTCCACGGAATGTGGGACCTGTACTGTCAATTGGTGTCCTAATACTATGGAATCACTTTGTCTAATTGCTAGAGCTGTTGCTGCTACAGATTTCAAGCACGCAGGCAGGGCCTGAGCTACTGGATCTAATGTACTGGAAAAATAAGCACATGGCTTGTGTGAACCAGCTTGATCTTGGGTGAGAACTGATAATGCAGTACCTTCGCGCTCTGTGACAAAAAGTGTAAAAGGCTTGTTGTAACATGGTGTTGCTAGAACAGGTGCTTGACATAGGGCTTTCTTCAAATCGTCAAAAGCTTGTGTATGTTCCTGAGTCCAAGGGAGGACAGTCGATGACGCTGCCTCCTGGGTTGTCAACTGTATAAGGGGCTTGGCTAGATATGCGTACTGAGGGATCCATTGTCTACAGTAGAAGTGAGGCCTATAAAGGCCTGTACCTCCTTCTGTGTCTTGGGCTGTGGCATGTGTACAATTAACTGGATGCGGTCAGGTGTTAGCTGTCTCCCCCTCTTGGACAGCAAGTGACCAAGGTAAACAACTTGCTGAACACAGAATTGCAGCTTCGAAGGAGACACCTTGTGTCCCTTGTCGGCTAGAAAATATAGGACTGTCAGAGATGCATGTTCACATTCTTGTTCACTTCGGGCGGTGATCAATAGATCATCGACGTACTGAAGTAGGGCAGTGTTAGCAGGCATGTGGATACTGTCAAGTTGTCTTTTCAATGCTTGGCTATAGATACTCGGACTTTCCGTGAACCCTTGAGGTGCACGTGCAAATTTAAAGCTTCGGCCATTTAAACTGAATCCGAAAAGGTACTGGCTCTCCGGATCAATAGGAACACTAAAGAAGGCATTCTTGAGATCGATTACAGTAAAGAACACCGCTTCAGAATCAATGGCAGTCAATAGGGATGAAATATCTGGGACCACTGGGAACTGAGGTATGATACATTTGTTGAGCTCTCTAAGGTCAATCACTAGACGATAAACTGGGGGTGCATTTGGATCAGTACGTTTAAGAATCGGAATGATTGGTGAATTACAAATATTGGAGTCAGTTTCTACAACTACTCCTTGAGCAATAAGCTCGTCAATGATTTTCAATAAGGCTACTACAGCCTCAGGTGGCAATTTGTATTGTCGGATTCTGGGCAGAACAACACCTTGCTTGAGTGTAACACGATATGGTGTGATATGCATACAACCTACATCGGTCGGACCTTGTGCCCATAAATGCTGTGGTACATTCTGTAATCGGGGATCAAAATCTCTCAACACATAGTGACCCTTGAAGTCACGTAAAAACAATCTCACTCCTTCCGGATAACAACATATTACAGCTCCTAGAGCTTTCAGCGTTTTAATACCTAGCAGGTTTTCTGGACATGACTTCGTAAGCAATAAATCTGTAGTACGGGACAATGGACCAACTGCAAGGGGAACTGGTTTCGATACTTCATTAACAATAGGTTTTCCTGAAAATCCAAGGGAAACATTCTGTGAGCCTGAGTGGGGTGCCCCTGGAACCTTGTCATGACTAATGGTAGTTCTGCTTGCCCCTGTGTCAATCAAAAAATGTCTGTCTTTTCCTAATACCTGACTATGTACATAAGGACCGTCTTGATCTACAGGAATCTCGATGAGAGGCAAACCCACTTCCCTCTCTAGGCTGTTTCATGAATACTGTTGGTAATCTGGATACTCTGACTGTGCATACTGGTACATCTGCTGTGTGACATGCTGGGCTGCGGCAATGGGCTGGGGCTGTGTGTACCGCTATGGTCTGTTGCTGAACATGTTGTGGAGCAGGTTGCGGATTCTGTTGAATATTTTGTTGAACATATTCTGGCCTAGGTGGACGTGGTCTTTCTTTCGTTTTGCCTGTAGCAATATTATGTTTCAGAACGGCACAATCACTAATAAAATGACCTGGCTGTTTGCAATAATTACAATTTCCTTTAACAGGACCTGTAGGACGACTAGTCTGTGTGTTCTGCATGTTACCCCTCTTCTGACCATCTGTTGGAACAGACTGGGCAGCTAATACTTTCATTTTAGTGTCTTTCATGCGTCTCTGTTCATGATCGTGTTCCTCTCTGATTCTATTCTGGTGGTACTGTAACATTTGTAACATTTGGGAAGGCGTATTTGCTTGCCATGTACTTTCGACTTTCAATACTCTGTTCTTAACCTGGGGTAAGGAATTCTCAACTAATTTGGTTACGAAAAGATGTGGGAAAGACTCGCTACTTGTTTTCAGGCCACTATTAATAATAAAACATTTCTCGAATCTAGAATAAAAATCACTAGTGTCTTCATCTGGTTTCTGCTTACAGGCTGAAATTGCATCCCAATCTTCCTTTTTGACTGTCAATAATCGAGGCAAAACCTGTACTAACAATCCTGGTAATGCTTTAGTTTTGTCCCCAAGACCTAAACCGGGGGTACGTCCTTTTTCTTCATCTTCTAATTCGGTCCAATTAATCTTTTTATCTCCCACCTCCCAATCCTTTTCTTTCAGTTTTTCGTAAATCCCTGCTGGCAATAATACCTTTAACATTTTAAGAATGTCTGAATATGTGTAATCGCCCATGAGTAACATATCTTTCAATTCACGGTGGAACCCTGCAGGATCTTTATCGTGACAAGGTACAATTTTCTTCATTTCCAATAATTCCATTTTAGTCAAAGGAGTGTATACAAATACACGTTCAAGCGTATCATCTGGCTTCCGGATTGGATGTACTTCTCGTAAAGGATTCTGTCTGTCTAGGCGATAAGACTGTCTAACTGGGGGTGGAACTGAAACAAGACGTGGAGTAAGGAACCTACTATATTTGTGACGTTGTTCTAAAATGATATCAATTAAATCGGTACCTAGGCCTCTCCATCTTCTCAGGAGTAAGTCTTGCAATAGATTATACAGCGGACCTGGATCAGACTGTTGGTTTTCATACTGGGTAATGAGATGTTGGGTCATGTATATACCAGCTAGTCGCTGTTCTTCTGGAGTAAGACTTAAAAACGTTTGCACTACTAGGTCATCTTTATATATACTGTCATCCTCGGCCCATTGGACTGCTGACCGGGCTAGTTCCTGATCACGTAAGGTAGTGAGTTCATGATAACCTACTCTTTCTTTCAGGATTTTATCAGTAACTTGGAATATATGTTCAAGAGAACATTGCTCTGGTATCGGGGAAAGGTATCGTTTCTTGCTTTCTAGACGAATGGGTCTGTCAAAAGGATTACCTAAAGGATACTGTTTAGGAGGTTTCGCTCTACCTACATACGCTAACAGGTCTTGAGTTACTGTAGCATTCTCTGGTTCTTCCTCCTCTGAGGTATCTTTATCGTCTGACTCGGGAGGCCTATCAGCCTCCCGTCGGGCATGTATTGCTACTATTTCTTTACGGATCTTTCTTGACATGACATCTATACAATTCTGTTTATCATGTTTACAATCTGCAATATTCTGACTCCATTTTGACAATCCCTCCATCTCTTCTTGCGAAAAGCCTGGCTGGTCTTGTTCCCTCATCAAACAATTAATCAAAAATCGCAATATTAAAGCTTGTGTCTCAACTTTCTGATGTGCCATGGCTTCACGAACACAACCTGGTCTCTCTCCTGTTCTGATAAAATGATATATGTTGTCTAGATGTTCTGGCATTTCTGGTAATAACATCAGATAATCTGTAACACGACGTAGACGTAATGAGGCTAACATCATGGGTCCTGTCTTGCCAGGTACTGGATCATATCTACAATCCGTAAGTAACTGTTTAAGCTTTTCGGCTGGGCTTGCTTTAGGTGTACGTTGCATTGCTAATTCCCCCATTGTCACTCGATGTAATTGTGGCGGGGTGTGATAGGCACCTCCTGTAGCACCTCCTGAGGCGGAAGCATGAGCATAACCTGACTGTAAGGCAGGCATATGTAACGGGATTGAACCCTGGGTTGCATCTGTCGAAAAAGGATTAGTAGGGGGAACAGTAGGGGAAGTGACAACAGGTGCGGGAAAATGCTGACGTGGAGGGGTCGTGGCTTGATCAGCAGGAATATGCTGTGGCAGATTATTATTAGCAGGTTGTACGGGTACATTGGTATAAGCAGGAGCTACATCATCTAAATAGGAAGAAAGGAAAATATCTGCTGCGGTCTTATGGTGACGTACTTTAGTCGGAATCAATGGTGGTGGCAAGTTACTGGAAACTTCCGGGTTGGCCTTAGGCAGGCCCTCGGCAAGAACTGGATACATGCCTGTAATGAGTGCATTTCTTTGACGGTCTAATTGTTCTGATCTGACCTGTTCTCCTTCTTCTAGTAACTCTTTTTCTTTGGCTTTTTCGGATTCCTCTCTACTTTTCTCTGCTTTTCTGAATTCTTTTTCTGTTCTTCTATGCGATTCTTTACGCCACAATTCTATGGCATCTTTCTGAGATTGTCTGGCTTTCTTTTTCCATAATGCTTCTTCTACTCTCATGATGCACTCAGCATCCCATGTCCCTGAGACAGGCCATTTAAACTTCTCTTCTAAGTGCTTGGTGTAGTCCACCCACAAATCTAAATACAACACAGCGTCTAAGCTGTGCTTGTGATACATAAAATATCCTGGAGTGTCCCTAGGCGGGACAGGCACTGCTTCTTCGAGTATCCCTTTCCTAGTTCCTATCTGACGTAACTTTGAAAATAACGGCATTTTTTTTACTTTGACTTCGAACACAATAAACACAGCAATGAAAAGCAAACAGTCATTCATACCACGACATGAAACACATTAAAACATTTCGAATAGACACTGTCTAGTACAAAAAACACAATACTTAGAATCAAGTGAGAATAATGCTAGAAGGCTTGAATACTGAATCACTGAATTACTGAATCACAGGATGCACCGCTAAACAGTACAGACCGGTCCCATAAAGAGACACGTCATACCGTGCTCACCTAAGTGAACACGTACGGACCAGGACTGTGTACCCAGACCTGTCTTGACCGGACACAAACTAATGCACCCGTCTAGATGCGTCCCAAGCAACGGTACTCACCGGGAGCAATACTTGAACTTGAACTCGAAGGCCTCAGACTGGACTGGTTACTACGCATGCGCCTCGATACATCGGAACAGGTGGGCCTCTGGATACCTCGGACACTGTTACTCTCGGCTGGGCTCTGGTCGGGATCCTCCGCACTCCTCACCGCCTCGTCTGGATGTCGACCGCAGTCTCCGTTACCTCCGTAGGCCTGAGGGAGATACAGGAAAACCTGCAGATGCGCATAGGAGTCCGTCACGGCTGTGGCAGGGGGCAAGGACTGCGACGCATCGCCGGCGCGTGGGATGGGGGAGAGGTCCCTATTTGGGCGCCAAATTATGTGGTAAATAAATTTACCTAGTCAGTTTTTCCGTATAATTATCATTACAAGACAGCTCATTCAAATGAGAGGCAGAGTCCGTGGTATCTGAGTCATACGGGGTTTAATGGAAAAAAACCTCGAGGTTGGAGATCATGTTCCGTCACCACTAGGGTTCGGGAAGGGACAGTCAACGTTTTATTAACATTACACATTATATATAGTAAAGTAACATCATTGAATTCAATACAGTAGGCGTAACAGGTGAAAAGAAGAAGATAAGAACACATGTGCGTAACAGGGGGGCGTGAAAGAAGGCGTGTAATAGGCGTACACGGAGGCGTATAATGTGAACGTAATGTAGACGTCACAGAAAGTGTCATAAGTGGGTGTGTGTACAGAGATAATCTGCAGAGTCAGCAGGAAGTGAGGATGCGCGCGCAGCTAGCATGACGTGACATGGTCGTGTAACTGGGGAGAACTTTAACACTAGTAGAGGAGACAGAAGTCTGGGATGTCAGAACGACCTGGACCTATAACATATCTGGTATCTTATGTTTGGAGGATGTATTATCTGGAGTAAAAGGTCTCTCGGGCAGAGGCTATTCTATACTGAATGCTAGTGCGTGCATATGTGTCTACGTGTCTACGTGTAGAGTCATTGGCCTACTATGGCAACGGGAACTGTAAATTACTTGCATGGAGACAGGAAGGCTTGCTCTTTGCTCTGCAGCCGGGGAGATGTTTACCTAAATCACTAGACAGGAATGTATTTTCGAGGAGGCTGAACAGATAACTTGAAGGCAAAATACTGTCTTGGCAGGCAGGCCAGGTTGAGCCAGGCACCGCTTCGCTTGGCAGGAAGTAAGGCAGGGGTCAGGGATACGTATCCATGCTGCAGCTTTCAGAGGCAGAAGGCAGAAAGGGCTCGGAAACAGAAATCAGGGCCTAGCTCGGCAGAGCCAGGAAAAACGTAAAAGTGTACCATGTAAAGACGTTGGCATGGTATGGTTAGGAACTGAATTATTGATCCATTCATGGTGGATCTGAAAGAGGACATGTTAACGTTGGACGCAAATGTATTTGCGTCTTCATATTCGGCCATGGAGGGAAATTACATGTACTTTAAGCACGTACATGGAGACGTTGGGGTACACGTTAGGGGACATACTTGACCATAAAAATTTCAATTACCTCACTTTCCTTATCCATCAGCACAGCAAGGTGACTTGCTGTCCTGCGCTGTGTGATATAATGATAAATATTGCTCTAAGTGTTCAATTGTCATAGTCAATTATTTTTGCTGATTTTGGTCTTTGAAAGCACTTTTAGCAAAAGCCTCTACTGTCTACTATACCGATCTATTTATTGCAAGACGATTTTGGTTTTAATTTATGGTACAACTGATAATATATTTGTAAATGTATGCAGTAGTGAAGCTCATCCTGAACTCATCCTGAACCTAAAGTAGCTCCAAAGTTGGTTTTATCTGAACAAAGTGTATTCTTACTTTCTCTCACACGTACTCCCTCAAACACTATTAAATATACACATTGTATATTCAAATTCATATTCTCTCTTTTCCTTCCCTATGTGAATACCCCAAATTCTATATCTATCTCTAATTCTCTGTCTATTTCACTTTTCTACTCTCTGTCCCCTGCAAAAGAAGGAATAGATATGTCTGACACTGATCCCTGTGGACTTGTCTTGTTACTCCTGCATACCCTTACATTTGATTCCTCTTACGTCCTGATCACTGGGCAACGCAGAAGATCAAAGTAATACGTAAGCAACTGAAGAACAGTGATTCCTTCACATGAGCCACTGATGTAGCCTACACCTTACAGTCCATCCTCAGACAAGTAGGTCAATAAGCTTACTTGAAAAACTCATAACATGGATCCTGTTCCAGAAACATCCAGAACAACAAGGCCAGAGCCTCGAGTTCCGGAAGCCCACAAGAGTAACCACGCTTGCCCAAACAATGACTTTGCCTTAACCACACACATGCGTGGTAAAGGCAAATGCGCTCTAGTGTTCGGAATGGGTGGGGAAAGAGGAGTATTTGGAAGCGGACAGGCATGTGGGGCTGGGGCCGGGTCTGGGGAGTGGTTTGTGGTAGTTTTAATGGATGGTGGGGGTCCAAGATAGTTATATGGGGTGATGGGGGTTTGGGGTAGGTGTAAGGGATGGGCTGGGTTCAGGGTGGTTTTATGAGGTGGTGGGGGTTCGGGTAGTTTTCAGGGGTTGGGGGTTTGGGGTCGTTTTTAGGAGTAGAGGTGTTCAGATAGTTTCTAGGGGTGGAGTTTAAGGGTTGTTTTTAGGGGTGGGGTTTTGGGTAGTTTTCAGAGGTATAGGGGGGTTTGGGGTAGTTTTTAAGTGCAGAGGTTCAGGGTACTTTTCAGCAGGTTTCGTGCTATTTTTTAAGGGTTTGTTTTCAGGGCTCAGGGAGGGGGGTGGGGTCAATTTTAGGGGGAGGGGGAAGGGGGTCCTTGGGCACGCATACCCCTTTAACATGAATGCCATTACCATGAACATCGTGGTAAAGGCATATGTGGAAAAGCAATGCGTGGTTAAGGCGCAGTCGTTATACAGACTGTGTTGTTTAGGTATGCAGGGTTGAGGAACTCGTTGTTCTGTCATACAACCATCCTGTTCACAAGACTGCCCAAAACACAAAAAACTAAAAAAATCAAATTTTTAGGTCAATGATATCTGAAATATCTTAATGAGAAACAAACTCTGAAAAATTCCTACCCTAAAACAGTACATGTCTTCAAGTTAGGAGTAAAATTATAAACAAGCAATTGCAATGTCAATAGGTGTGTATTTAATGTGCTGCCCACTGAACTATTGCAGGCATATGATTATCCTTGCACTTATATGGCCGGTCTTTTACCTCTGCTGTACTGTACATAGGAGCCAGAACCAAGAAAGAGCATCTGCGTGTGTTGGTGAGATGGAACATATGTACAGCCAAGCGTTCATGGGAAGAGGAACAAAGCAAGCTTGAGGGTACAAAGAGCTGAGATACCCCTGACAAGTACATGAATGTGCTTTTTGCAGAATGGTGTGTGTCCTATCGTCCATTTATGCACTGGTAGCCTGTAGAGAAAGTCCAATTGGGATTTAACAGAAGGGAATTAAGGTAAATTAGGTAACAATGTGGCAGCTGCATCTTGTACCAATCTAAAGGCTAAAAATATGACATTTGGGTGGGCCAAGCAAGAACTCATTCCTATATTCCAAACAGGATGACATAGCTGCCTGGGTGATCAACCCTTCGACCTTCAACTCAGAGGCAAAGGATCATTTTGTAACATGCACAAGCAATTTAGTTGACATGCAAACAGAATGTAAGTTAGACACCAACATTTTGGTTCATGACAGCGGGGTTGGGCAGTAAGTCAAAATCCAGTGACTATCAAATGGAGATCCATGTCTAAAGACGATTCCCTGGAGCCAAAACATACAATTTAATCTGAAAGCAAAATGTAGTTGGTCAGCCCACACGTGGCTGAATCAATAGAAATCCAAAGATAAGTAGAAAGCTAGAGTTATTACCATTTTGATGTATCAGGAACCGAGTATCAATTTTCTAGTCATTAAAGATATATCTAGGGACTAAAGCAACTAGAGGTTAAGTAAAAGTTAAAGAATTACAGAAACTTCACAATATTTTCTGAATAAACCAATGTCCAGTCTGTTCACTTTTTAAAAGAATTTGTTTTCAAATTAAACTGATTCCTTTTTTATTTGTTAGAGAGTTTGGAATGTAAGTCTCCTACAATACACTTTCCCCCAAAAATTCACAATGTAAAATCTGACTATGATGCATTCAGAAAGAGCAGAAACATTTTCACTCAAGCAGGTGTTGTGGGCTTGAAACTCAGAAGTGGCCACCTCACAAAAGTAACAGACAATACATTTGTGAAAATGACATAACTTGAAAAACATTTAGACAATACTGGTTAGATAGTATGGATAAAGTTGGTGAATGACTACAAAAGATTAGTGTTTCGCCAGCAAATACAAAACACACAGAGCAAAGAGATTAGCGCCCATCAGCCTTTAATGTAACTACAGACAATCATCTATTTATAAGGATTTTTGTACAGGCCATATGTTTGCACTTCTAGAGCCCCTTGGTGCTTTACAAAATTAGCTAGGTTGGAACACAGGTGTTAAATCAATTTCTCAAGAAATGAAGTCTTAGTGGCCCAATCACAAACAGTTTTCAATGAGTGGTTGTGTTTTACATCTATCTTAAAATTGAAGCACAGCTTAATATCCAAGCCTGATTCACAATCCACTTTGTGTGAGCAGTTTCGAGGAGTCACACATCCTGATTATGTTTTTATTTTTTACGCACATTTTATTTAAATAAAAATGTATTTTTCTACTGTAGGGGGAATAGTGAATGTGACCCGTCCGGAAGTCCAATGCTTTCACTTCTGTTGCTTAGGTTGGGAAGGGAATAGTGCAACTGACCCCTCCGAAGTCTAACACTTTCAACAATGTTGCTTAGGCTGGAGAGGGAATAGTAAAAATATTGCCTCTCAAAAGTCCAGAACTTTCTCTACTGTTGCTAAGGTTGCAGTGGGAATAGTACATTTGACCCTTTGAAAGTCCAACACTCACCAAGTTTGCTTAGGCTGGAATGGAAATAGTAAATCTACCCCCCCTCCCCTCATACTTTCCCTATTGTTGCTTAAATTGGAGTGGGAATAGTTAATTTTAATCCCTCAAAATAGTAAAAAATGTTGATAGTCTTATATTGAAGCTAAAATGTTAACTTTGTTTTATTTATGTTTTTGTTTTAATTTCAAATTCTAATGGTGTTTAATTGTTTGATACCTATTTCACATTTTTTAATGTTTATTGGATGTAAAATAGTATATATTTATTTTTGCTAATAGTGTATGCATTTTTATGACATTTTATACGAATGTTTCTTATTAATATTTTAGAATGTTTTTTTTTTTAGACTTTTAATTTTTTTTGTGATATTATTCTACAGTATATTTTTACGAAATTTTATATTTATATTTTATGTTTTCCTTTGATATTAATGTTTTTAGTTGTGTTTTACAATATTTTGAATTATTCAATAATTATATTGTATAATTGTATTGTTATTTATTTTTCATTATAGATGTGTTTTGAAAAAATATTAATTTTCGAAAAATATCATTTATTTAAATATTGCATTTTATATATGTGTTTTTAAATGTATCTTTAAATATTATGTATTTTTATATTTTTGTATACAAAATGTGTATATATTTTATAGGTATTTTCTAAAAGTTAATAATTTTTTATTATTTATACATTTAAATATCAACACTTGTCTATGTAATGTTGACAGTTAGGACCACAACATTTTTGCTGCAATATTTTTGTATATAATTATTTGCGATGTCAATATTGCATCATAGAAGTGGTCAAACTGCTGAGGTTTCTTTATTACTAAGTTGATATTACTAAGTTGGCATTGCTAGGGCAAGCTGACAGTACACAGGGCCCTAAAACACTGAGATAAAAATAGTTGAAGAAGCTCACATGTCTTGAGACTTTCACCTCTGAGAAGGCAAATTCGAAGGAAATTAACACTACTGGTGTGTTAAATTACTGATAATGCACCATTGGAGAAAGTAGCACTGCTAGGGTTCCTCAGCACTAAAACGAATTTTCAGGAAAATTATGACACCATTGGAGACCATGAGCACTGAGAATTCACCTCTGTAGATTCCGACACTATACTCTACACACAAGCCACGAGAAGGCATTGCTGGAGGAAGGTCACACTTCTATAGTCCTCTAGCACTGACAGTCATTGGTGGGGAAAAGGAAGCTCATCCTGCTTCAGACCTATAGATCTACCTCTAGGCAGTATTGTGGGTAGCGCTATACGGTAAAAAAAATGACTGACAATTCATTTATGAGTTAAGCTTTTCTTCTGTAGATGCAATACAAGTGAGAAAACCCTTCTAGAAAAAGCTCATACTGCAAGGACACTCAACTACTGAGAAGGTGCTTCCGGTTGAAATAGTATAGACAGCTGCTGGACTTCTCTTGTGTATAAGGGTCTCTACTGGATGAACCTCACGCTGCTGGCAATGTTCTAATTAATGGTAGTCACACTACCATTAATTGTGAATATTTTTTTAACTATTTCAAAAGAATTCAATCTTCATTCCTGGGGTAAACCTTGCTTGACTTTATTTTAACATAAAAGTGATTCTACAAAATCTTAGTAGTAAAAGTAGTATTTTCACTACTACTTGCTCAATTAATGTAGAGGGTTATGGTACCTAGAAAATAGGTTGCATATGAGCCCTGTTAGTCAGTTGAAGAGATTTTTTTAAAGAAAGCCAAACTATAGCAATATTCTCTTCAATGGGCACCATTCGGGCGCATAAGGAGATGTTAATAAGTCTCAGTTGAGGAGGGCAAATAGCATTATTTGACATTTATTAAAACTTTCTAAGGGCACATTTTAAGGTGAACCTATTGGTTTTGCACACTCTAGTGGAATCCATTGAAAATCATTAAAAGTAAGTGGTGTTCCTCACATTCTGTGTTACTGTAACCAAGGTTAATGGACATCACAAAAATGTCTTGAGCTTCATGAGATCTATTCTTCGGGCCTTTACAAAAAACAAGTTCCGTAAAGATTTAGGGGCAGATGTATCAAAATACCTATTTGCGATTCTCAAATAGGGATTTTTTGAGAATCGCTATTTGAGAATTGCAAAATGGTATGTATATAAAAAATCGCAATTTGTTAGCAATTTCTAAAAATTCCTTCATTGGGATTATCAAATTGCTAATCACAATGAAGGAATAATTTCCCATTCATTTCTATGGGCCAGGAGGCCCATAGGAATGAATGTGAAGTTATTCTCAATTTGCGATTTGCAATTTGAGAATCGCAAATTGAGAATATTTTCAAGGGTGCAAGGGTGTCATAAGGACACCCTGATGAACCCCTGAAATTCACATGTGTGCGCATATGGCGCCTTCACAAATGCCAAAAAGTGAATTTGTGAAAGAAATCGCAAATTACTACCAACTTGAAGTTGGTGGTAATTTGCGATTTCTTAAGGAGATATTCACAATAATTGAATGCTTGATGCATAGCATTTAAGGAATCGAAATTTGCGATTCCTTAAATGCTTACGCAAAAATGAGGGAATCGCAAATTTAGCGATTCCTTAATTTTGCTATGCAATTTCCTTCATACATACCGTTTAGCAAATATTTTGTTGCAAATGCTGCTTTTTTGCGAATCGCAGCGTTTGCGACTAAAAATTGCTTTGATACATCTGCCCCTAAATCAGTTCAGGTTAAGAGAGAGCATCTTTATTCAAAGCGCCACTCAAATTAAATAATGAGGCAAGCCTCATCATTATTTCTGGATTTTCTATGATTGTGAATGCATTGGAGAGGATGAATCTGTAATATATTTCAAGGTGAAGGATCTTAATGGATTGAATGTGGGTGAAAAAACTGTGTTGTCAGTGTCAAAAATGTGTGGGAAACTAAAGTGAAGGAAAACCAAGAAATGGATTTGGTTTTGATATTTGGTTAATGGGTGGCCAGAAGTATTCAAACTTATAGTAGAACTTGGTACTTTTTCATTGTGAAAGAAGAATTGATGGAAACCAAAGAAATGCTGATGAGAAGAGACAATAATGTTACTCCAGTTGGATTAAGAAAATACATTTCCATTATTAGCCATGTGAAACATCTACCGTTGGCTATATTAAGAGAAGGCTAAAATAATTCTACTGTGGCCTGGTATTGATAGCCTAGCTGCTGAGTGGGAAGAAGTATGCTGTATGCAAGAGCAGCAGCAAATCAGCCAAGCATTGCGCACTCGGCAACCGACGTACATCGACGCCAGTACACAGGCTCAACACGGCCTCCGCTCCACAGAATTTGTACACATAACAAATTCTCTACCTACGAATCGGCTTCGGCAACCCGACTGGTGCCGCCCTTTCAAAACTTAAAAACCACCCGATTAGGACCGGGTTGGAATTATCACCGGTTCACCGACCACGCGCCTTGATCATTTAGATCAGCCCTGAAGAGTCACAGCCACATGTTGTGACGAAACACGTGTTGGCTTGAGTGATATTTGCAGTGATTCCCAACTGGGGAACGCTGTTGGTGAATAAAACCTTTGAAAACTATACGCTTTGTTTGATCTATCCCTACTAACACTACTCTAAAACAAACCATTCTACAGATACATATTGTGTGCTCTGGACCTTTTGCCTAATTGAACGAAAAGGAGGTCTCTGCCCTTCTTTCATTACAGAGGTTAAGGTTTTTCCTCTGGCCAAGATGCACCTACCACGATATCCATTTAACAAATCCATCAACCACTATCCTACCGTAACAAGTTGTGCGCCTATTTTCTGAACACTCAAAAACCGACTCACAGAGACAGAAAAGTGTTTACTGAAATATCTGTTAAGTCTGAATGTTGTGTGGCCTTTTCAACCAAAACTTAGCCAGTGAGAGTTTGATGGATTGCATCAGTAGTGCTGGTCACTTTGGAGCTCAGTTAGTTCCTTACAACGGCACCTCCCGGCGGGATGCCTGGCTTACACCTTGCGGATACCCTGCCGGGGTAATCTCACAGGACGGGTTCCCTAAGCAAGCGCTTAGAAACCGGTTGGTGATTTGCGCTATATAAATTCCTGCACTTTTAAAGGGGAATCAGGAGACCGGTCCTCACAACAGCCAAAAAAGGTTGAAAGACACATTCATTGACATCATTTTCCTCAAGAAACTATTTTCGTAAATCCTCCCTGAGAGTAGCTAAATGACCTGTTATGTCAGCAACGCTTGGGTGCCATATTCTGTTTCCACATTAATATCTGATAAACATTGGAATGGTTGAAGTAGGCCAACTTCAATTAGGCTTCTCCATAACTTAAGCTTGTGCTTGAAGACAGAATGTATTTTTATTAATGTGAATAAAGTGCTCTCAGTGCCTTGCAATGACAGATTCAGGGTATGAACACCTTACTCCAGCACCCAAAGTGCTATGCTATCAATTATACACCTTCAACTACTTTAAACACATTTTCTGAGGGAGTCTATGACTAGTTACCATCTGATTCATAGAGGGTGTTAATACTATTAAACCATGCAGTAGTGGGTGCTGCACAAAACAAAGTAGGGGACACCTCACTTGAGCAAAAACGTTTAGGTTGTTGAATAGCGATCCAAGCAGCCTGGACTTTTCATCAAGCAGGGCTGTTTTAGCTGTGTTAAAAATCCTATGGCAGGTAAACCTAGTGTGTTTCTGCGCCTCTCCCTACAGCTTAGTGTGTTCGGTCATCAGTCTAGAGTGTTGCTGCTCACTCTTATGGTCTTATGAGCAGTAAAAGCATAAGCCAGTAGGAATTAAACCCCTTCTCTTCTTTGCAGGGGTCCAAATCCAAAAGGAAGTGCCATAATTCATTCCACAGTTTTAAAAATGTGATTTAGCACCATTCTATGTCATACCCACTGGACGTCTGTTTGAAATACCAAACCATCATGCTCTGCTCCCATTTTTGCAATAAAATTTCAAAGAGATGAACCATTTTTTAGACCACAAGGACTTAACTGTGCATCATACAGTGCATCCTCATAATATGTGGAGCCATTGTCAATACTTTGGCATTTAAGTCTGCCTTTATACCTCACATGAAAGAAACAACATCTGTACGTTTTAAGCCATGATGCTCAGGAAGTTTTTGAGAATGTCAATAAGGTCAAACTCTGTTGCTTGTCTTTGATTGACTTGCGGAATAAAAAATCTTCTAATGTTAAGGCTTAATGGCGATAATGAAAATGTGCTATTTAATTGCCTCCTTCGTTAAGTCAGTTGCTTCATCCAAATGCAATCTTGATTTCAAATGTGCTATGAGTTTCTGTGGAGTTGTCAGAGATTCCAAAGCAAAATGTAGTGTCCGAGTGTCTCAGAGGAGTATTATTTTAAACTCCTCTGTCGTTTTTTCACCAATAATTGTCTGGGCCAGTTTGAGAATTGCTGGGAGAATCACTTGTTCTCCATCTGTAAAAGGATTTTTGTTTTGGGTAATGTGGTATACCATTTGGTAGTATTGCAGGGATTCTGTTTGGAAACAGAACTGTGCCTGAGTTCACCGTCAGTATGTGGGGACTGAGTCATCATACCACATCAGTACCTGTGGGCCCAAATCCTGACTAGATCATAGTGCCTTACCTGCCTCCTCACCTTTCCAGAGTAGCAGGTAACAGGTAAGTTGTCACCCAAGAACACAACACCCTAGTCCCCCGGGGGAACCGCAGTACCAGGTCATCACCTTTCATTCTCTCACTCATGCACTTCTATAATAAACCTAATAAAGACACTAGGCAGGGTTTACAAAATGTATTAAAAATATTGTGTTCTATCATGAAACAACTGTGTTGCAATTAGAAAATATATGGAACATATCAGAGTTATTAGCATTACTAATAAACTGTATACACGGCAATGGTTATTCCATTATGGTGAAGAAGCGTTCCACACCTGCTGAGAGCCAGCAGATGGAAACATGTTAATAAAAGATAATAAAACCATTATATCATAATTTTATTTTTCTTACGGTGCTGATAGAGCACTCAGGTCACCCAACTATAAATTTACCATACTCACCTGGGCCCATAGTCAATTTCACACATTTACTTAATCCAGCAACCCGCGCTCTACTACCAGATATTTTAACTACTGGGTCCTATACCATTGACTTACCAATCCTTGTCACTCGACCTATAACCTCTTGGATCAGGGAGTTAGTTTTAAAGTAGATAGCCAATAACACAATAACATTTGCACTCATGTAATACCCACAGACTCAAGGAAGTTTTAAAATCTTGATCTAAATCTCATCATAAGTCATGACCCAAAGATTAAAAGCAATAGGACTATCAATACCCAAGATTAGAAATAGTGTGTAACTATGCAAAAGATATATTATGCCAATCATTTAGCAAAATGAGATAAAGGGAAGGTTAGAACAAGGAACATGCTAATTTTCTAAGGGTGGGTAAAGAAAAGGAACATACTAAATGACACAATTTAAGCAATTATCAAAGGGTAGGTAAAAAAGGGAACATGCAATTTTACCATACAACTATAGGGAAGGGAAGAAATGGAACGCACTATTAAATCGAATAACCAAATTTTAATCACTTTAAAGGGAGGGTGAAAAAAGGAAACACTTATGCAATCATGAGAAACATTTTAGCATTCAACTAAAAAGAGGGTAAAAAATGGAACATGCTATTAAAACAGCAAATACGAATTTATCATTTTCCAAGGGAAGGGTAAGAAAAGGAACATATGCAATCAAAGCTTTAGCAAATTAGGAAGGGTAAAGAAAAGGATGCAAAATATAATGACGATTACCCACACAGATTTATATTTACCTAGAATGGTGTGAAGACCAACCCTGGCCATGGGTCAGTTGAAAGACAGAAACCCCAAAAGTTGCAGTGCCAGTAGGCCAGCAGGTGCAGATCAGAATCAGGACAGAAAAAAACAGATTTGGATCAGGACCAGACCACCAAAGGTTAAGGCCAGCACCCACAGTTCAGTTGCAACGCCTGCGCTACTCTCTCTCTGCAAGGAATCAGCCAAAACCCCGATTGGGTTGCAGCATTCACTAGCAAAGTGCTTCGCCAGCACTTGAGCTTCCCAGAACCCCGATTGGGTCAGCAAAACTTCTTGCAGAGTGCTTCGCAGCACCACTGCTCTTAATCACCTATTGAGTGCATTGGGTCAGTGACAGGTCAGCCATTCGGAAAAGTCTGACAAATTAACTAGTTAAACCTATTCTAGTTATACTGTTTTCCAGGTCAGTGTACCAACCCCCAATTTTGCAAGTGTAAGGATCCCCAATTTCGATTGGACTAAAGAGGAGGAGAGGTCATCACACCACCTCAAATTCTGTTACTTCAGTGTTGAATAATCATTTTTCGTTCCCGCCCCATCAATTTACTTTCACATGACAACTGCATTTCACCTCACAATGGTTGTCCTATTGATGAATACTTTGTATGCAATTTAGCTTCTTCTAGCAGGGTCAGGAGTCATCTTCCAGGCGCATCTTGGCTGTGCCTGTCTTTTGGCTCAAAGTCAATGACAACAAGTTCAGTTTCTGGCCAGACTGGGTCATGCTCAGAAGGACTTTCAAAATGGAGTAATAGCACCTCCCAGGCCCAAAGATTGCGATACATGAAAAGTAAAAGGAAACAGTTTTAGAAAACAGAATAAAATGTATACACTGTATACCATGTACTTCTACTCTTTACCCATTATCTTAATTTTAACTATAGCATTAGGATTAGGCAGAACGAACAGCTTAGCAAAAAGCAGCAGTGCAAGCTTCTCGCATGTGAGAACATAGAGCAGCCATATTAACACTAGTGCACAGAAGCGACAGTTTCCCTCCAAAGCTGAGAGTACGTCATGTCACATGAGTATGACTGACGCATGCACAGTAGAAAATCCTGCGTAGCAGCAGCCATTTTAGATGCAAGCGTATTAGGATTGGTAAAACACATAAGCAAGCTTCTCTCGGACACCCGATGTCGATGTAAAAGGTGCAGAATTAATTAGACAAACATGTTGGTTAATTGGTTATCATTATTCGAGGTTCATGAATACGAGCAAGTCGCTTCACATGCGAATCCTTGCTCCATCAATCCCCTCTTTGATGATATTTTATATCATCACAATTAATGAAACAGGTGCCAACTTGTCACATTTCACCCAACTCAATCTCTTCAAACTTTCTATTCTGCTTCTTTTCATTATTACCATGAGAATTTTTCATTTTCTTATATATTTTGCTATTCATTTCTTCTAATTCAAGTTCATCAATATTTCTTTTCACTCCTCGCCAATTAACTGAGTATTTCTTTGTATGCTTTCAAACAACAAATTATTATCACTAAAACTAGTAAACCTATTCCCACCATTGGCATCTGTATTTTACCTACAATACTTTTTCCTACATTAGAAAGCCAACTACTTACAGAGGAGAGACCACCAGTAAGCCTCTTCCATGCACTATCAACCTCCAGTGGTTTAAGCTCTTTTTCCAAATTAGAAATATTTCTCACATACCTCTTAATTTCAACACTTTTTGTCTGGTATGTAAGTGCAACAATGTTGCGCCTTCAACATTCTACAGACTCCGCCCTCTTTTGCCAATAATGTATCAAGAGCAGTCGGTTTTTTAAAACCATAGATCTGATTGCAACCAATTCAGTATTGACCATTAAGAACCCTCCAGCAGTGTCAGTTGATAACCGATCCACTACTGTTGACAATTTGCAGATTCTTTGTGTATTCAGAGCCACTCCCACTGTAGGTTTCAATGCTCTAAATATATCACCTACTATTTCACCTAAACTAGCTCTTTTTCTGCATACTAATCCATTAGTCTCTTCATTGCTTCCAGTGATTTTACCCACATTATATATCTTTAGGAAGACAATACCAAAATAACAGCTCCCATAGCAGTGATCTGGTAACTGTAATAAGCCTTGTTCCCACATATATAATAAACTCCGGGAAACACAGGTTCAGTTCCATCTTTGAAACCCCAACCCCCAATTACCCTGAAATTGTGTTCACATTCACTGGAACCAATGAATACATTGTTATAATAACTAGTTCTTTCTCTGTGGAGACAGAGTTTCCCCTTCTTTTCGAAATCCAGCAACATAGCAGCATTAGCTCCACCATTTGAGGTGTTCCCTATATTTTCAGCCCATTTAGGAATTTTATGGTTCTTATCATTTGCCTTTCTTTGGAAATTCTCTCTCCTTTTCTCAACCATATTCAAAAATATCTTTTCTTTTTCTTGCAATAAACATGTTAGATTATTCTTGTGTGTGTCAGCTATATCTATTGTACCTATAGTTAGAAAATATTCACTCATGTAACGTGCTACATTTCTGGTAGTATGTACAGGATTCAGGTTTCTACGTATAGGAAGTTCAGAAAATATCACGTCTAGATTAGAGTAATAATACTGTAAAGGTCCTTTCTTGTAGAATAAACTAGCTAAAACACTACATGAAATTCCATATGTTAATGGTAAATGGTGATATGTTACACCTTCAGCTACCGAAGTAGGTAACTTCATACAGACATAACAGTCTTCTATTTCCATAGCTTCTACATAGTGTACTAGTAAATTTGCAAATACATTTAAATGAGTTCTATTTTTGATTCTGTTATAATGCAGTCCTCCCTCATCTGGTGCATCTAAGTCTACTTTCCTTTGTCTAATGCTAAGTGCTTTCTCTTGTGTATCTATTCTTTTTGGTGTATCTTGTGTTTGTAACTCTTCGGTATCTTTTGGCAATTGTTCATTAGTGTACATTCTTGTCTCTTTACTCATCATGTAAGGAATAGCTATTGTTAGTCCTATCCAAACTATAAGTACTATTGCTATACTACATAAACATACTTTACAGCATGTTTTAAAAAATTTCTTTTCGGTCTTCCATTAACAGTATGATCAGCCATTTCTGACTACAGGAGATTCAACCCCTCTTTGTAACTTTTACACAGGTTTTACCCTGTGTGAATTTCAGGTTGGTCTCACTTCTTCGTCAGTTTGATCAGTAATCAGTTCTTCATCACTTTCGTCACTTATTTCCAGGTTTTCAAAATCTTCCAAAATAATGTAGGTCCACTCAGGGCCTTTAAACGCAGTCTCAGTCTTTTAACATACCTAGGCCACTTGTCACCTTTTCTAAGTCTTTTTACTAGCACTGTGCTTTGGCCCTCTTCAAATGCTCTTTTATTTTCATTCAGTTGTGGCACATTTATTTCAATGCTGTCTTCTGTTTCCCTCTCTATCTGACTTGATCCAGGTCTTATTTCAGTTTCTTCTGCCTGGTCACTAATCTGGCCTTGTTCAGGTATTTACTGAATTTGGCTTTTGTTTGCTTCACTTTCTTCATCCTGAACACAATTTTCTACTCCTGTCTGGTCCTGCTCAAGCTCTTCGAACCCTTGATTTTCTTCTGCTTAAGCCTCCGCCCTTTTCAGACTCAGGAGTTCTTGGTGGAGTGTCAATTATTTGATCTTTCCCTATCAGTTCCTCCTCAAAATCACTTTGACTTGGATTTCTATGATCAGAGTACCTTCTTCTACACCTGTCTCATTCTCAATATCACTCTGTCTATCTTGATAAGTTTGACTTCTGGTTCTCAGATATTCGGCAGGTATGTTGACTACTGGAATCTAATCATCCTGACTGGTGCTCGGTTGTTTGTCTTCAGCTACTTCAGGATCGATTTCTTGAGACCCCTCAGCTGCACAACCTTCAGCTTCAGTTTCCTCAGGTTCAGTCACCTTTTTCCCACCTTGGTGCAAGGCAAGGTTTTAGAGTATGTTTCTTCAGCACCATCAAATCACCTGGGTTCAGGTCATGTGCTGGAGTTGCTCTTCTGCTTGAGCCTCCGCCCTAAATTCTATCTGTCCCTTTTCAGACTCATGAGATCTTGGTGGAGTGTCAATTATTTGATCTTTCCCTATCAGTTCCTCCTCAAAATCACTTTTGACTTGGATTTCTATGATCTGAGTACCTTCTTCTACACCTGTCTCATTCTCACTATCACTCTGTCTATCTTGATAAGTTTGACTTCTGGTTCTCAGATATTCGGCAGGTATGTTGACTACTGGAATCTAATCATCCTGACTGGTGCTCGGTTGTTTGTCTTCAGCTACTTCAGGATCGATTTCTTGAGACCCCTCAGCTGCACAACCTTCAGCTTCAGTTTCCTCAGGTTCAGTCACCTTTTTCGTATGGAACTCCTGCACACTGTACAGCTGTGGTGGTAACCAAAATTACTTGTCGTGGTTTTTCCCACCTTGGTGCAAGGCAAGGTTTTAGAGTATGTTTCTTCAGCACCACCAAATCACCTGGGTTCAGGTCATGTGCTGGACTGGTGACAGCGTCTTCCCCAACCTGGTGAGAGATAGAACGCACTTGGTCAGCCAGTTCTTTGCAGTACTCCAGTACTAAATCATCAGATATATTTAGCAGCTTGTGTCCTGGCACCCATGCTTGCCTCATTGCTCTTCCCATCAGTATCTCATGGGGACTCAAACCTGTGTTCCGGTCTGGAATACTTCTAAGTCCCATCAGAACAAGCGGCAAAAAATGTGGCCACTCCAATCGAGTAGACTCATACATCTTTCCCAATCTTAACTTGATTGTGCCATTCAATTATTCTACCACTCCAGAAGCCTCTGGGTGATATGCACAGTGTAGTTTTTGCTTAATTTTGAATGCTTCACAAATTAGACCCATTATTTCACTATTATTATGTTTTCCTCTATTTGATTCAATTGTTACTGGAAAACCGAAACGTGGTATCAGCTCTCTTAATAGCAGTTTGGCTACAGTGATGCTATCATTCATACGTGTGGGGTAAGCTTCCACCCATTTTTAAAACAGGCAGACAATGACAAGTAAGTATTTCAATCCTCGACAAGGGGGTCACTGAATTAAATCAATCTGCAATCGTATGAAGGGACCCTCTGCCTTCCCAATCTTTCCTGGTAACACTATTGTTTTCTTTCCTGGGTTCATTTGCTGGCAAACCAAACACCTCTGGCAGAGTGCCTCTGCTACGTTCCTGAATTTCGTATTAAACCATGACTGTCTGAACAGACGTATCATAGCATTCCTTCCAAAATGAGAATCTCCGTGAATCATCCTAGCCATAGGAGCAAGCGGACAGTATGGTAACACTGGCATTTCATCAAGATAAACAATGACACCATCCTCAGCCCTTCGCTGACAACCTGTTTTCCTCCATCCTTCCTTTTCTTTTGGTTCTGCTGCATTTTGCAAATCTCTCACGTCTTCCCACGTATTCACACCTTCTAGCAACATAAGTTGGCAGCTGTTTCAACTCACCTCAACTTTATTATTAACAGCCATTTTATATTTTGCACAATGTTGGGCTAACTGGTCAGCATATCGGTAACCAGCTGTCACTTTGTCATTGCCAGATTTGTGAGCAGCACATTTGACCACAGCCACTTCTTTTGGCATCTGGATTGCGTCCAGTAAATCTTTCAGATATTGACCATTTCTGATTGGAGTACCTGAAGAAGTCAGAAACTCTCTTTGCATCCATAATTGGCCATAGTCATGCACAACCCCGTAGCCATACTGGCTGTCAGTGTATATGGATACTTTCCAATTTTTCCCAAATTTGCAGGCCTTTGCCAGGGCAACCAATTTGGCTACTGGTGCTGACTTGACTCCAGGCAAATGGGATGCTTCCACTGGACCCCCAAGGTGCACACTGCATAAGCAGCGCTCAGACCTCCTTCCTCATGTCTCATACATGAGCCATCCACAAATAGCTCATAATCTGAATCAATTAAGGGCTCTTCTCTTATATCTGGTTGTGGTTTGGTGCTATATTCAGTCAGGTCAATGCAGTCATGTTCAACTTCTCCCTTCACTTCTGCAGTATGTGAATTAGGTAACTGGGTTGCTGGGTTCAAAATATTACATCAAGCAATTGTTACATTTCCTGCACCTACAAGGATTCTCTCATACTTAGTCAGCCGACTAGGTGTGAGATACTGGGTCTTAGTCCTGGTTAGCAAAATTACGACTGCATGTGGAACATACACAGTCACAGGATGTCCCATAATAATGGATTCACTCTGCTCAAGACATGCAAGTTGCAGCTACCGCTTTCAGACATCCAGGCAATGCAGCGCCCACTGGTTCTAAGATGAAAGAAAAATATGCCACTGGGCGTCTTACTAAACCATGAATTTGAGTCAAAACTGAAAGTGCACAATTATCTTGTGTGTAACAGAAAAGTGCAAACTCCTTTGAATAGTCAGGCATTCCCAATGCTGGAGCTGTACACAAACATTCTCGTAATTGTACAAAAGCAGTCATGCTTTCGTCATCCCACTCTACTGGGTCCTTGGCTCTTTTCTTTGTCAATTGTATTAATGCTTCGTTAGGACTGCAAATCCCACAATCCATTGCCTGCAGTATCCTACAACTCCAAGAAACATTCTGATCTCTTTTTGAGTTTGAGGTAAATTCATGTTTCTAATTATTCTGATTCTTTCTGAGGGAACTCTTAGGACACCTTTTTCTATTTGGTGCCCCAGATATTTCACTGACGTGGCACAAAATTGTAATTTCTCTGGTGACACTTTATGTCCTTCTTCACCTAAATTATTCAGTAAAGCAATGGTATCGACCACACAGTCATTTCGAGTTTTAGATGCCACCAGTAGGTCATCTATATACTGGACAAAGACTGATTGTCCAGGCAGTCCTAATGACTCACGGCACTTTTTCAAAATCTGATTAAAAATCGAGGGACTATCTGTGTACCCCTGAGGGACACGATTCCAAACGTAAACATGACTGTCGAATTCAAATGAGAAAAGAAATTTGCTATCTGGGTTTAATGGAATTGGGAAAAATGCGTGACATAGGTCAAAGACAGTAAACCATCCAGCCTCCCACGGTATCTGATACAGAATCACTGCAGGGTTTGGCAGGACTGGACAGCAAGGAACAACAATTTTATTAACCTTTCGGAGGTCTTGTACGACCCTGTACTTGCCACTCGGTTTCTTTATACCAATTATGGGAGAGTTACATGGACTGCTCATTACTTCTTGTAAAAGGTCTGCTTCAACCAAACGTTTTATTTCCACTGCAACACCTGCTTTTATTTCCGAACTCATTTTATACTGTCGAGTATTTGGGTAAACTGCATTTTCTCTTATGGTCACTTTTATTGGGTTAACATTTGCCATTAGTCCTACATCCTTTCCAGTAAAGTCCCATACCTCTGGTTTTACTTTCTGTTGCAGTTCTTCTGGTAAGTCTTCTATTGTCAGTCTTTTAATTGCTGTCTCTGGTCTCGCTAACATTAATTTGTAAATTCCATCTTCGTCTGGGGTTTGAATTTCAACACCATTTGGAGTACAGAAAATGGTGCAATTCATCTTGCACAGTAAGTCTCGACCTAACAGGTTTACAGGACTTGAATCACAGACAACAAATCTATGCATTTCTTTAAAATTCCCTATTCTAACTTCCATTGGTTCTGTAACTGGGGTACTAATTTGTTTATTAGAAACGCCCACAACTTGGATCGCTTCTCCCGAGAGGGGCAGGTTTGGAACGTCTGCTGTTCTCACAGTAGAATGGGTAGCACCAGTGTCCAACAGAAAGGTGACATCATTTCCTTCAGCCTTTCCTTCAATGTATGGCCCTGACTGGTCCACCGGCAAGGAGGCGCCAAGCATGCACTCCTCGTCCTCCCCCCTCAGGCACCGTCAGTAAGGCTCCTCACAAAAGAATGTTGCTGTATCTCTTCTTTCCCTTCCATCCCAATTTTTGTTATCTACACTCTGTTGTGCTTTGCTCCTGTAATTTGGCAAAGGTGCAGGGGGTAACTGATTCTGTATTACCTGCTTCTGCGTCTTCCGTGGTAACTCATTCTGCGTCTGTGGATTCAAATCATTAATTTGCACATTACCATTTTGTACCGCCTTACACTCGTTCTTCCAGTGCCCCAACTTGCCGCACCCGTGACATGGGAATTTCCTTTTCCATTCCTTTCTATTGAATTTTCCCCTTGGCTTTCCTCCATTTCCATCACCCTGATTCTGGTTACTGTTCATCTGGTTTAACTGTTGTTCTTGTTGCTCTGCTAATTTTACTTGTGCCCACATGACTTTTTCTTTTAACTTTTTTCGTTTATTTTCTAGCTCATCTTCACAATATATGGCATATTTAAGGGCTTCGTCTATGGGCTTAGCCTGCCAACAAATTTTATTATCTTTGATCCATTGTGAAATTTCAGGTCTTAACTCTAACACAAACTGATAACTGAAATGCTTCATATCCTTCATATCTATGTTATCCAATCCACTGTACTGTTTGAATACCTGTAATAAACGTTCATAATATGCATGCACAGACTCGTCTTTATTCTGGGTGGTTTTATCTATTCTCATCCAGTCTGACTCTTTTGCAGGCGCCTTTCCTTTAAGGTAAAGTATTACCTGATTGTACTTCTTCATGACATCCTCGGAGAAAGAGCCCCTGTCTTTGGGTCTCTAGGGTACTCATCGCTAGGCCAATCAAAAGCAATTTTACATTCTGTCCATAAATCTACTGGAACTACAATGTCGAATAATCTATCTAAATCTTTCAAAAGGCACTTTGAAACTTTTACAAATCTGTTGACTTGTCTGTACCACTCTACAGGTTTTTCACAAAGTTTTGGGAAATCATTTGTAAATTACACAATATCCTGTCAGGACCATGGAACATGTACATAACCTCCACCTGGTACCTCTCGCATAGGACATCATTTTTCCACTTTTTCTGCTTCTTTTAAAACATATTCTGATGTTACTTGCTTTGATCGAACCTCTTCCTTTTTCTTTGCCCACCTGGCTTTCCATTTGTCTAATTCTCCCCATTTTTGTAACAATGCTAGAAGCTCTCTTATCTGCACCTTCCTTCCTGACACATTCATGTTTTCCAAATCCTTGTCAGAAAATTCTGCTCGATATGGTTTTTGCAATCCTTTAGATTTACCAATGTCAATTCCCATGCTAGCTGCGGTTTCCAATAATTTTTCATGATACACCCTTGTATTTCGAGTAATGCTTTTACAAATAAATAACAATTCATCTTCACTAAGGGGGTTATTAGGATTGCGGATTTTCTGCATCCTCTGGGCCGGCGGAAGCCACTGCCGGCCCGGAGGATGCGGAAAATCCGCAGCGGACCCACCAAAGACCCACCGCCACATTAGGATGGCTGGTGGGTCCTGGTTCCCGTCCGCAGCTTTTCCTCCGCGGTTGGCTTACAACCGCGGAGGAAAAGCACTAATATGGTGACAGTGTCTCTCAGACACCGTCAGCCAGATTAGGATGTGCCTGCAAACATGCTTTTCCCTGGCGGCTTTTCCGCCGTGGAAAAGCATGTGTAACTTTACTGCGGGGGCCCGTTGCGGGCCCCCTAGGTGATGGGGGTGTGGGGGGTGCACATGGGGGGTACCTATGGTACCCCCTTGCATTTGTAGGCGGAAAGCGGCAGGCACCGCGCGGTGCCTGCCTCTTTCTGCATACAAATGCAACACCTGCATTTTTAACATTGCCGCGGGTGCAGCTTGAAGCCGCACCTGCAGCAATGTTAAAAATAGAGGATGTGACTGCCAGGGTGGCCGTCACATCCTAATTGCACAGGAGGGAACTCCGCATGCCATGCGGAGGTTCCCTCCTGCTCTGGGGTTGCGTCCGTCCGCGATCCTAATGAGGCCCTAAGTGTATTTTGCCTGTCCAATCCCATATTTCCAGCCATCAATTCCTCCAACTCAATTCTCAGTTTATATATATCTAATGGCTTTGGCTGTGTTTTTGGTTTCTCTGTTTCTCGTGTCCATCTGTCTATTTCTTCAGGAGTTACTACCATTCCACTTCTCGTACCGGAGGATGTCTCCATCTGTATTTCTCTTGAATTTAAAGGAGTGGTTTTCCTCATTGAACTACCTTCTGGTTCTCTTATTGGTAAATCCATTAAGGATATTACTGACTCACATTCGCTTGCCTGATCATCTATTATCAATGGTTCTTTTCTTGGCTGTACTACTGATGTAGTTATAACCGGAGCTTTTGGACTAGCTTGCTTCTCTCCGTACAAAGGAACAACTGGGCCAATAGTTACTGGAATTGTCAGAGCTTCGGGACTTGTGTTTCATTGAGAAATTTTCGGAATCAATTCACTTCTCTGTTTATTTAAAGCTTCTCTTTCTCTTTCTTGTAATACCCTTTCTTGGAAGGTCTCATGTACCACTTGAGGAATTAAAGGAGGTTTTAAAAATGGGGCGTTCGGATTTACTGTACTTGGTTCCTCATTATGAGGTGGTGGATTTTTCATTAATAAATCCTCCATATAATCATCGTCTGAATCACCACTAGTCATTAAATGTTTGGTTTTCTCATTCCTTTTACTTCCTGTGGGCTCTTCTAAAGCTAATACAGGATATAGTCCTTCCAATAGCATGTTCTGTCTCCATTGTTTCATTTGTTAATCTCTGGAATCTCGTGGAACTTTAGGGTAGAATTTCCTCAATCCCTTGTCAGTTCTAGGTCTGTCTTGCTCAAAAACCTCAATCTCCCATTCTTCTAGTGCTTCATATTGCTCTAATCTAGGTCTAGGATGTAAATCATTCATTCGAGTCCTTAAGTTGAACACAATTCTGCCATTGAATGTGCCATCTAAAGGAAATGACAAAATGCTTTCATCTTTAGTGTATTCCACCCAGTTCTCTAACCATACACAAGTGTGGGAACCCCAGTCAAACATCATAAACTATGCAGGAGTATTCGGTGGTGAAATAATAACTCCTTCTCTAGTTTTAATTGGTTTATCTTTTTTAAAGAAATTCTTAACTCTGTTTACAAGTGACATTTTTCTCTCACTTCCATACATTTTGCAAGGTCTGCCTCTTATTATCTGTTCTCTAGCAAACCCTAAGTATCTTCTATGAGGTTGAGTTTCTGGATTTAAATGCCACATATGCCTTTGGAAAATTGTGAAATTGTGCGACAATACTTAATTCTGTTTACTAAATGCTTCCAATATTAGTGCGTCTTTTATTTTCTCTTTAACCAATCAACAAAGCGGTTTAAAATAATCTTAAGCAATGATTGCGTGGAAACTCCCGTGAGATGAGTTCCCACGCTCCTGTGCTCACCCCTCCTTTACAATACTATCTCAGCTACACACCTGCTGTCTCGACCAATACCAGCGCGGCTCTGAGTGAAGTCAGCACAGCTCCGCAACTGGTAATGAAAAGACTCAATTCTTTTATTTTAAAGTGCAATTTGCTTTTAATCAATAACGTAAAAACATTCGCCACTGTACCCGAGAGACTAAAAAGGAAAGAAATGTTTCACTGCAAGTAAATCCCTTCTGTTTACTTTTCATGTACTACGAGTAGATCTCTTCCGCCTACCCTTCACACAAGCATTAGAGAACCTGCTACTCCTTCGGACTCATCCACTCCGGGATATATACTAAGGCCAAAGTTTCACCAGGGAACCCCTTTGCTATCAAGAAAGCTTAGACGAACCTTCTACTCCTTCTGTGTGACCCTTTCTAGGTGATAATTGCAAAAAACACCGTTGATGGACTGAATGCAGAACAATGTCTTAAATTCACCCCAGTACAAAGATCTGGGCCTAAATCAATCGTTTTTTTGCACTCCACACCAGCCTAGGTCAGACAATGGCTATATGCAAATCAACCTTGACCCTGTGCCTCATGGGAACAGTCCAGCCCGAACTACCAAGCCATGTCTTTCCTAGACCAGAATCAAGCATCCAAGGACCGGTTTCTGGCTATCAGCCTTCTTCAGCCTGGATGGCTTGTCTCCAGTGATGTGGAGAGCCTGGGACTCATGTCTGAGCATACCCAGCCCACTCGGGGTGAAAATTGCAAAAAACACAGTTGATGGACAGAATGCAGAACAATGTCTTACATTCACCCCAGTACAAAGATCTGGGCCTAAATCCATCGTTTTTTTGCACTCCACACCACCCTAGGTCAGACAATGGCTATATGCAAATCAGCCTTGACCCTGTGCCTCATGGGAACAGTCCAGCCCGAACTACCAAGCCATGTCTTTCCTAGACCGGAATCAAGCATCCAAGGACCGGTTTCTGGCCATCAGCCTTCTTCAGCCTGATAGCTTGACTCCAGTGATGTGGAGAGCCTGGGACTCACGTCTGAGCATACCCAGCCCACTCGGGGTGAAAATTGCAAAAAACACAGTTGATGGACAGAATGCAGAACATTGTCTTACATTCACCCAAGTACAAAGATCTGGGCCTAAATCCATAATTTCTTTTGCATTCCACACCACCCTAGGTCAGACAATGGCTATATGCAAATCAGCCTTGACCCTGTGCCTCATGGGAACAATCCAGCCCGAACTACCAAGCCATGTCTTTCCTAGACCGGAATCAAGCATCCAAGTACCGGTTTCTGGCTATCAGCCTTCTACAGCCTGGATAGCTTGACTCCAGTGATGTGGAGAGCCTGGGACTCATGTCTGAGCATACCCAGCCCACTCGGGGTGAAAATAGCAAAAAACAAAGTTGATGGATAGAATGCAGAACAATGTATTACATTCACCCCAGTACAAAGATCTGGGCCTAAATCCATCGTTTTTTTGCACTCAACACCACCCTAGGTCAGACAATGGCTATATGCAAATCAGCCTTGACCCTGTGCCTCATGGGAACAGTCCAGCCTGAACTACCAAGCCATGTCTTTCCTAGACCGGAATCAAGCATTCAAGGACCGGTTTCTGGCTATCAGCCTTCTTCAGCCTGGATAGCTTGACTCCAGTGATGTGGAGAGCTTGGGACTCACGGCTGAGCATACCCAGCCCACTCGGGGTGAAAATTGCAAAAAACACAGTTGATGGACAGAATGCAGAACAATGTCTTACATTCACCCCAGTACAAAAATCTGGACCTAAATCCATCGTTTTTTTGCACTCCCCACCACCCTAGGTCAGACAATGGCTATATGCAAATCAGCCTTGACCCTGTGCCTCATGGGAACAGTCCAGCCCGAACTACCAAGCCATGTCTTTCCTAGAACGGAATCAAGCATCCAAGGACCGGTTTCTGGCTATCAGCCTTCTTCAGCCTGGATAGCTTGACTCCAGGGATGTGGAGAGCCTGGGACTCACATCTGAGCATACCCAGCCCACTCGGGGTGAAAATGGCAAAAAACACAGTTGATGGAAAATATGCAGAACAATGTCTTACATTCACCCCAGTACAAAGATCTGGGCCTAAATCCATCCTTTTGTTGCACTCCACACCACCCTAGGTCAGACAATGGCTATATGCAAATCAGCCTTGACCCTGTGCCTCATGGGAACAGTCCAGCCCGAACTACCAAGCCATGTCTTTCCAAGATCGGAATCAAGCATCCAAGGACCGGTTTCTGGCTATCAGCCCTCTTCAGCCTGGATAGCTTGACTCCAGTGATGTGGAGAGCCTGAGACTCACGTCTGAGCATACCCAGCCCACTCGGGTGAAAATTGCAAAAAACACAGTTGATGGACAGAATGCAGAACAATGTCTTACATTCACCCCAGTACAAAGATCTGGGCCTAAATCCATCATTTTTTTGCACTCCACACCACCCTAGGTCATACAATGGCTATATGCAAATCAGCCGTGACCCTGTGCCTCATGGGAACAGTCCAGCCCGAACTACCAAGCCATGTCTTTCCTAGACCGTAATCAAGCATCCAAGGACCGGTTTCTGGCTATCAGCCTTCTTCAGCCTGGATAGCTTGACTCCATTGATGCGGAGAGCCTGGGACTCACGTCTGAGCATACCCAGCCCACTCGGGCTGAAAGTTGCAAAAAACACAGTTGGTGGACAGAATGCAGAACAATGTCTTACATTCACCCCAGTACAAAGAACTGGGCCTAAATCCATCGGTTTTTTTGCACTCCACACCACCCTAGGTCAGACAATGGCTATATGCAAATCAGCTTTGACCCTGTGCCTCATGGGAACAGTCCAGCCCGAACTACCAAGCCATGTCTTTCCTAGACTGGAATCAAGCATCCAAGGACCGGTTTCTGTTCTGGCTATCAGCCTTCTTCAGCCTGGATAGCTTGACTCCAGTGATGTGGAGAGCCTGGGACTCACGTCTGAGCATACCCAGCCCACTCGGGGTGAAAATTGCAAAAAACACAGTTGATGGACAGAATGCAGAACAATGTCTTACATTCACCCCAGTACAAAGATCTGGGCCTAAATCCATCATTTTTTTGCACTCCACACCACCCTAGGTCAGACAATGGCTATATGCAAATCAGCCTTGACCCTGTGCCTCATGGGAACAGTCCAGCCCGAACTACCAAGCCATGTCTTTCCTAGACCGGAATCAAGCATCCAAGGACCGGTTTCTGGCCATCAGCCTTCTTCAGCCTGATAGCTTGACTCCAGTGATGTGGAGAGCCTGGGACTCACGTCTGAGCATACCCAGCCCACTCGGGGTGAAAATTGCAAAAAACACAGTTGATGGACAGAATGCAGAACATTGTCTTACATTCACCCAAGTACAAAGATCTGGGCCTAAATCCATAATTTCTTTTGCATTCCACACCACCCTAGGTCAGACAATGGCTATATGCAAATCAGCCTTGACCCTGTGCCTCATGGGAACAATCCAGCCCGAACTACCAAGCCATGTCTTTCCTAGACCGGAATCAAGCATCCAAGTACCGGTTTCTGGCTATCAGCCTTCTACAGCCTGGATAGCTTGACTCCAGTGATGTGGAGAGCCTGGGACTCATGTCTGAGCATACCCAGCCCACTCGGGGTGAAAATAGCAAAAAACAAAGTTGATGGATAGAATGCAGAACAATGTATTACATTCACCCCAGTACAAAGATCTGGGCCTAAATCCATCGTTTTTTTGCACTCAACACCACCCTAGGTCAGACAATGGCTATATGCAAATCAGCCTTGACCCTGTGCCTCATGGGAACAGTCCAGCCTGAACTACCAAGCCATGTCTTTCCTAGACCGGAATCAAGCATTCAAGGACCGGTTTCTGGCTATCAGCCTTCTTCAGCCTGGATAGCTTGACTCCAGTGATGTGGAGAGCTTGGGACTCACGGCTGAGCATACCCAGCCCACTCGGGGTGAAAATTGCAAAAAACACAGTTGATGGACAGAATGCAGAACAATGTCTTACATTCACCCCAGTACAAAAATCTGGACCTAAATCCATCGTTTTTTTGCACTCCCCACCACCCTAGGTCAGACAATGGCTATATGCAAATCAGCCTTGACCCTGTGCCTCATGGGAACAGTCCAGCCCGAACTACCAAGCCAAGTCTTTCCTAGAACGGAATCAAGCATCCAAGGACCGGTTTCTGGCTATCAGCCTTCTTCAGCCTGGATAGCTTGACTCCAGGGATGTGGAGAGCCTGGGACTCACATCTGAGCATACCCAGCCCACTCGGGGTGAAAATGGCAAAAAACACAGTTGATGGAAAATATGCAGAACAATGTCTTACATTCACCCCAGTACAAAGATCTGGGCCTAAATCCATCCTTTTGTTGCACTCCACACCACCCTAGGTCAGACAATGGCTATTTGCAAATCAGCCTTGACCCTGTGCCTCATGGGAACAGTCCAGCCCGAACTACCAAGCCATGTCTTTCCAAGATTGGAATCAAGCATCCAAGGACCGGTTTCTGGCTATCAGCCCTCTTCAGCCTGGATAGCTTGACTCCAGTGATGTGGAGAGCCTGAGACTCACGTCTGAGCATACCCAGCCCACTCGGGTGAAAATTGCAAAAAACACAGTTGATGGACAGAATGCAGAACAATGTCTTACATTCACCCCAGTACAAAGATCTGGGCCTAAATCCATCATTTTTTTGCACTCCACACCACCCTAGGTCATACAATGGCTATATGCAAATCAGCCGTGACCCTGTGCCTCATGGGAACAGTCCAGCCCGAACTACCAAGCCATGTCTTTCCTAGACCGTAATCAAGCATCCAAGGACCGGTTTCTGGCTATCAGCCTTCTTCAGCCTGGATAGCTTGACTCCATTGATGCGGAGAGCCTGGGACTCACGTCTGAGCATACCCAGCCCACTCGGGCTGAAAGTTGCAAAAAACACAGTTGGTGGACAGAATGCAGAACAATGTCTTACATTCACCCCAGTACAAAGAACTGGGCCTAAATCCATCGGTTTTTTTGCACTCCACACCACCCTAGGTCAGACAATGGCTATATGCAAATCAGCTTTGACCCTGTGCCTCATGGGAACAGTCCAGCCCGAACTACCAAGCCATGTCTTTCCTAGACCGGAATCAAGCATCCAAGGACCGGTTTCTGTTCTGGCTATCAGCCTTCTTCAGCCTGGATAGCTTGACTCCAGTGATGTGGAGAGCCTGGGACTCACGTCTGAGCATACCCAGCCCACTCGGGGTGAAAATTGCAAAAAACACAGTTGATGGACAGAATGCAGAACAATGTGTTACATTCACCCCAGTACAAAGATCTGGGCCTAAATCCATCATTTTTTTGCACTCCACACCACCCTAGGTCAGACAATGGCTATATGCAAATCAGCCTTGACCCTGTGCCTCATGGGAACAGTCTAGCCCGAACTACCAAGCCATGTCTTTTCCTAGACCAGAATCAAGCATCCAAGGACCGGTTTCTGGCTATCAGCCTTCTTCAGCCTGGATAGCTTGACCCCAGGGATGTGGAGAGCCTGGGACTCACGTCTGAGCATACCCAGCCCACTCGGGGTGAAAATTTAAAAAACACAGTTGATGGACAGACTGCAGAACAATGTCTTGCATTCACCCCAGTACAAAGATATGGGCCTAAACCCATCGTTTTGTTGCACTCCACACCACCCTAGGTCAGACAATGGCTATATGCAAATCAGCCTTGACCCTGTGCCTCATGGGAACAGTCCAGCCCGAACTACCAAGTAATGTCTTTCCTAGATCGTAATCAAGCATCCAAGGACCGGTTTCTGGCTATCAGCCTTCTTCAGCCTGGACAGCTTGACTCCAGTGATGTGGAGAGCCTGGGACTCACGTCTGAGCATAGCCAGCCCACTCGGGGTGAAAATTGCAAAAAACACAGTTGATGGACAGAATGCAGAACAATGTCTTACATTCACCCCAGTACAAAGATCTGGGCCTAAATCCATCATTTTTTTGCACGCCACACCACCCTAGGTCAGACAATGGCTATATGCAAATCAGCCTTGACCCTGTGCCTCATGGGAACTGTCCAGCCCGAACTACCAAGCCATGTCTTTCCTTGACCGGAATCAAGCATCCAAGGACCGGTTTCTGGCTCTCAGCCTTCTTCAGCCTGGATAGCTTGACTCCAGTGATGTGGAGAGCCTGGGACTCACGTCTGAGCATACCCAGCCCACTCGGGTGAAAATTGCAAAAAACACAGTTGATGGACAGAATGCAGAACAATGTCTTACATTCACCCCAGTACAACGATCTGGGCCTAATTCCATCGTTTTTTGCACTCCACACCACCCTAGGTCAGACAATGGCTATATGCATATCAGCCTTGAACCTGTGCCTCATGGGAACTGTCCAGCCCGAACTACCAAGCCGTGTCTTTCCTAAACCGGAATCAAGCATCCAAGGACCGGTTTCTGGCTATCAGCCTTCTTCAGCCTGGATAGCTTGACTCCAGTGATGTGGAGAGCCTGGGACTCACGTCTGAGCATACCCAACCCACTCGGGGTGAAAATGGCAAAAAACACAGTTGATGGACAGAATGCAGAACAATGTCTTACATTCACCCCAGTACAAAGATCTGGGCCTAAATCCATCGTTTTTTGCACTCCACACCACCCTAGGTCAGACAATGGCTATTTGCAAATCAGCCTTGACCCTGTGCCTCATGGGCTGGGTAGGCTCAGACGTGAGTCCCAGACTCCCCACACCACTGGAGTCAAGCTATCCAGGCTGAAGAAGGCTGATAACCAGAAACCGGTCCTTGGATGCTTGATTCCGGTCTAGGAAAGACATGGATTGGTAGTTCGGGCTGGACTGTTCCCATGAGGCACAGGGTCAAGGCTGATTTGCATATAGCCATTGTCTGACCTAGGGTGGTGTGGAGTGCAAAAAAACGATGGATTTAGGCCCAGATCTTTGTACTGGAGTGAATGTAAGACATTGTTCTGCAGTGGATTGTACAGTGTCTTTGTGACGGATGATGTCCTGCAGCTTCCCTGCAAAAATAATGTCTTTCTTTTTCTGCCAGTGACTCAATGTTGTGTGGCCAAGTGACAATAAAATTTGGCTGTTTCTAGGCTGTGGTAAGCACTGACCTTGGTGCTAAATGGAAGAGGAAAGGATGTAATTCTGCAGTAGCATAATTGCACAGGTTACAACCAGGATACCTGGGTTCAAATCCCAGCTTCCCCAGTTGACCAAAATGTGTGATCCACAGCCCATGCTTTACTTCACATTGTAAGATTTCCCTTTACCGACCAGTGTGCAAGCACATAGAAGAAATTCAGTTCAGGATCCACACTATGAAAAAACCTCACATGTATATGAACAATACAAAATAATCTTGCTTCACATTTAATAAAATATGCCATATATACAAGCAGAATGCCAAATTAAAATATCTTGTGTAACTTGTGGAAATGTCTTCCTTGCGTGAGGTTTTCCTGCCCTGTAGAGCACACTTTGTATGTCTATCCCTAAACCCTTTTGTCGTTTTTCTGTCTTATATGAGACCTCAGTTAATTGTTTGTCATGGTTATGCACAGTTAGCAGAGCTGCGATTGAATTCGACCAAAAGCACTCACCGTGCTAAATGTCTCACTTGTATATGGTGAATACAAAATAAGATTGCTTCACATGTTAATAACGTGCCATATAAAAACAGAGCATGACAAACTGACATGAGTGTGATATATTATGGCAAAGTGTTGTGTTGCTGCTTGTGAGCAGCAAAATGTTCTGATGTCATCATGGCTGTGAGGTGAGAATTGAATGTGAGGTATGCAATGGGATATTCCAGGGAAGATGGTTGAATTTGTGGAATTACGGAGAGTGGGCAGTCTCCTCTCTGTGCTGAGTTGAGTATTTACTTACTAAGTGGCATCATTGTCTTCACTACAAATCGGCGTCGTCCCCAACTGTGCTACGGTCCTGGCGTGCACTGCAGCATATCAGGAGGATTGAAGGATTTGAGTAAATATTAGATGAAAACAAAAGACCTGATATCGGTCAAAGGAAATTGACGGATTGCGGGCAGTGGAGTGTTCGAGAGGCATTTAAATTCCCAAACAAAATAAAGTACTTTGTAACGAGTAAAATAGTAGCATGCACATTAAGGCACCTACGAGAAGGTGGTGGTTGGGCGATCGAACGCTAGTCTGCCACCATTTGTGTGATATTATTGACACGTTTTACTGATGTCTGCCCTTTTGCTAACATGATGCATACTGTACGTGGGGTCACGCAAACGCGACCAACAGGTGGCTATTGTGATGAGGGAAAGTAAAATATGCAAACACTACTAGCATGGTAGTCAGCATACACAGAGATAAAAGTTGTTGCAGCGAATTTGGATTTACAGCACTGGACTTTTGGTAAGGTGTGGTTCTGCACTTAATACTGTTTTCGAAAAGGGGATCAATCAATCAACGTAATTTCTGTGGCAGCGTGTTTGGTGTCACAATGTAGAAAACTAATTAGACCACATGCATTTTGACAATCAACGTACTTTCTGTGGCAGCATGTTTGGTGTTGTTACGATATAGAAACTTCATTAGACCACGTGCCTTTCTGTGAGGGTCAGCTTATTGCAGTATGTTCCTTATCGAGGAGGACTTCCTTTTTTGGTGTTTTGTTCTGCAGATGAAAGGGAATTTATATATTATTATATGTTTTGAACTGTTTTTCCTCAGAATAAATATGTGTGCTACAAAAACGTTCACACTCACACCTCCAATTCAATTTTTACCTTTACCTGGAGAGCCACAAATGAAGTGGAGGAAGTGGAGTGAACCAGCAGGAAGCAGCCCCGTTGAAGTGCAGCTTTAGTGCTTATTCCTCCATTTAAAGCGAGCACTCCCTTCTATTAAACACGGGCAGTAACACTAGATGGCACTCCCCCCACACTCAAGCTAAAATAGAGGAAGGACTGAGGCCACAAAGTTAATTTAAAGTAATGATGGACCAAGTTCCATGCCAAGTTTACCTTTACGAGTTAAAATAGCGTCCATTTTGCAATAGCTTAGATAAGGATACCCTATTCGAATTCAGCATCGTATACAAATGCCTTTTGTACGTATTTATTATTGGTCACATGTTTGCCACCCCCTTTACTCAAACCAATGCTGGCTGTGAACAGGCTTCTTGGATCTCCCCCTCCCTAAAAGGGGCTTGTTCATCCCATAATGGTGGCACCTCCAAGACTCTTGGAATCTGGGGAAAGTAAGGAAAGACTCCTGTCCAATTACATTGGTGTCTACAAGGAGGTGGCCATCTTTGAGCAGTGTATTGTTGCCCACCTATTCTCTTTAGGAGACCAGTGTATGCAGTTTCTGGAGTGTTAACACTTGACCATACTCTCCCCTCTTCCCTTTCTTCTTCATCTGTCCTTTACCCCATTGTCTCCTGCTTCCTCCTCTCACACACCTTGTGAGTTTTTGATTCCCTTGGTCCTTATCTTGTTTCAATCTCGTCTTTTGCTCTTTAGCTATGGATCCCCTCTCAAGAACCTCTTTAGACTCCAAACTGGTTCCAGCTGGCTTCAATGCGTACACTATCATATACCCCCCTAATCCCTCCAAGAATGCTTCCAAGAAATGTAAACATAGGTTTCTCAAGTCTCACCCAGAAGCCCCTATTTCAGAACCCTACTTTTGCTCGAAAAAGGGAGAGCCCATTAGTGACCTTATTTTCTACACAACTAGATGTGCTCAATGGAGGATAGCCATTCACTGTCTGCTCCGGATCTCCACATCCACTAAAACTCTCAACAGCTCCCTCAATCGCTTGCCGAGCACAGGCAATCATCTCCATTTATAATAATGGGACTATCCTCTTCCAACCATCTGAGTACAATTTAGAAATTATTGATGGAATAGTCCCACTTATCAAAATTACTGTGATGAATAAAGTTGCTTCCTGACACACACCCATCATAACCCTGCAGATATCCCTCTTGCACCTCAGAAGGTTTTTTTCCCCGCCTCCCCTCACTGACTTAACTATACCCCTTTACCTTCCTCTCCCATCCTCCCCGGGTAGCCTACCATGCTGGAGTCTTTCCACACTGGTTGTCATAATTCTCTGATCCCTCTCCATTCCTTTAATGTGGGGGTCACTGTATCATACTGGCATGTTACCAACACCTGCACTCCATGTCTGTCCCTGATTGCAGAACATACCCATGTTGTCTACACTGATGCTCACACTACTCTCCCATTGACCCAAAGCATGACACTTGCTACAGCGAACCCCCAAACAACCAGGTTTATCTCCCTTCAGCACCCCATAACAACCAGCTCATGGGACCCGTTGCCCAGGTCATCCATCATGATTCCTCATCTATCCCCTCCTCCCCTTCCAAGGCTTTCCCTTCCCAGCCACTCCCCAACTCCAGTTACTGAGGCACTTCTCCAGGCCCTTTGGCCCCCATTTTTGCCTCCTGTCCCGACACCTCTCTTACCTCCAAACTTACTGAGATCGTCCTGGAACTTTATCAAATTAAAGCCGACATACAGTGCCTACTATCTATCACCTCAGATCTAGTTAACTTTTGTTGTCCCATCAAGCCTCCTGGAAAGAATAGGCAACCCCTCCCCACACCCACAACAATTATACTATGCTAGATTGAGATCTCCTCCCTCCCCTATCGAGATCTCTACACATTCTACATTTCACCATTTGTCCTGGAGAACAATCCCCTATCCGAATGCCCCCACCCAGCAGTGCCGGGTAAAAGCTACTCTATCTGACAACAATATCTATTCCCTCCTCCTCTCATACAAAGATATACACTATGACTCGTCAAGCAAATTTGATCAAATTCAAACTATTCCAACCAATCCATACAGAGAACCTAGGCCTAATCTTAGACTAATAAAGAAGTCCAACCTTAAGCAAATTCCCATCACTCATGATTCCTCCATAGTCACCATACTCCATCTGAAGTGTATGCTACTCAATTGTAGTTCAGCATGCACCGCAACAATTTCTGTGAAGCAAGCTCAAAACATCTCGCTCTCCTCATGTGAATACCTGGGCATCAACATCTTGAGTAAGGACAGACCTAGCTGCAAAGTACATGCTTTTTACCATCCTCTAGTATATAACCTACCATTCATTGAACAAATCTTTAAAATCATCAAGACAAACTCCATTCCCCATTGTGCCCAGATCTTCCTTGGTGATTTCAACCTCCCTGGAATGACCCTTGCGACCAAGCCGTGATTAGCCTAAAGACCTTCCTAGATGACTTTAACCTGGTCCAAATCTGTGATATATCTACCCATAACTTGGAATTAATCTTAGATCTAATCATCGCCAAGGTCAACTCCATTCAACTTGAATCTTTTGTCCCTTGTGACTGGACAGACCATCATCGCATAACTTTGTGCATCACAAATTCAATGTTCTCTAACAAGGCACAAATTAAAACACCAAGTCACTGGAAAAGGAACATCAAAAACATAAACCTGCATGAACTGATATCTATTAGCAACCATATGCTAAACTCTCCAGAAGAAAGGTCAGATGTCCAGGGCCTTACTAATCATTACTGAAAATTCAATGAAAAACAATTTAGACAATTTGGCACCTCTGCTGCTAAAAAGAGTGTCCACCAAGACTCTAAGCCTTGGTTCAATGGCAGCCTAAACACAGATAGCTGCAATCTAAGACTGGCAGAACTCTCATGGAGAGTCACCCCCACTTTCAATCACATCAAACACCTATGAACGCAAAGAAGTATTTACAACAAACGCATTAGTAGCGATAAAGCTAACTTCTTTAGGAAATAGTTGGACGATGCCAGGAACCGACCAACATTTTTTTGAACTTGTCAAATCACAATCTAACAGGCCACCAAACACTCTATCTGGCTCCATCATGCAACCTAACTGCAAAGAACTTGCCTCCTTGTTCTTGGAAATATTAAAAGTGACTTATGTTCTGAAATAAATCTCTTCCCGGTGCTTTCACACATTAGCCCTCCCCTCTGAGCTTCCAGGTGTCACCCCCCAAAATAAAGCCTCACGGAGGTCATTCAAATCCATTGTTGAAACTACCATTCTAAAAATCCTATCAACCATGAAACCTTCCAATCACTTCAGTGATCCACTCCCCGCAAATCTCTTCAAGGAGATTAAAACATTTTGTCTCTCACACTGGACCAAAATAGTAAATGCATAATTGCTGCAAGGTTCTACACCAGACTGCCTCAAATCTGGACAGATTCCCCCATTCTCAAGAAACCCACGGCAGATCACACTAAGCTAAATAATTTCCGCCCTATCTCCAACATCCGGAAGCTTTCAAAACTCCTTGAGAAATGTGTCCACATTCAACTATGCAATCACATCAATCATTTCCAGCTCTTAGACAAATACCAATCTGGATTCCGTCGGGGCCACAGTTGGTGACACGCTGCAAATGCTTGATCACAATGAATCGTGCCTTCTAATCTGCCTTGACCTCTCATCAACATTCAATATGGTCAAACATGACAACCTTCTTGAGTTATTGGAATGTAGGATGGGACTTTCTGGCCCTGTCTTATACATGTTTGGCTCTTTCCTCCACAATAGATCCAAAAGAATAAAGATTAACCATTCCCTGTTAAACTCCATGCCTGTCACACTAGGTGTTCTGCAGGTTTCCACGTATCACCAACTCTCTTTAACCTTTTCATTGAACCGTCAACTCAAATTCGAAAAGCATCTAACATCCAGTATCAAAAGTACATGGATGAGCTCTTGGTCAGAGTAGCTGCTTTTCCCTCGCACAGCTCTGCCATTAGGTGACCTCAGTGCCTTCTGGAATTCCAGGTCTGTGATCCAGGTCCCAATCCACCAGCAGGCATCCTGCCTGCGCCTTATCCCTGGTGGTCTAGTGGAAGAACCTGCTCTTCTGCTAGTCTGCTCTGTGTGAGTGTTCCTCTTTCTGTCTTTGTCTCTCTCAGTTTTGCCTGTTGCTTGTTTTTCCTTTTTTGTCTTTTTTCTGTCTTACTTTGTTTGTTTTCCCCGTGTTCTGCTACCTTTTTCCTGCCGCTGTTGACCCGTGATCCCCCTCACCCAGCTTGTTCCCACTCACACCTCCCACCTCCCAGCTACTCACTGTCCCCGATCTCTGCTTAATTGCGGCAGCTGTGCGGCCACACTGCTGGCATGCCAAAGGCAAGCCTGTCTGCACCCGTATGCAACCAGACCATGCCCAGCGCCAGGGACCCTGGTATCCCGACTCCCCCCACTAAAACTCCAGCACTCTCCATGCACACAACCCTGGATGCAACAAAAAGTTACAGCTCTCGACAGCAAACAACTCTCAAGGCCTGGTCCTCCCGACAATGACGTCGCACCTTCACCCACCTCTGGACCCAGACAGCCACTCCAACCCACAGAACAGCACCGTACACTAGCCCCTGAGCTGCATCCTCCTCAACAATCACTCCCTGTACAGACATGCCGTAGAATTCTGGGACCTCCTCAACATTCACTCACCTGATGTCACCTTCCTCACAGAGACCTGGACCAGCACCAGTTCCGTACCCGACATTGCAACTGCCATACCAGACGGATACAAGATCCTGAGGAAAGTCAGCCCCAACAGCCCCAGAGGAGGCCTCGCCATCATCCGTAAAAGCTCCCTCTGACTAACAACCACCAACTCGGACAACACTTCCCCCCTCATGGAACACATCCACTTCCAGATCCAGCCAACCCCAGAACTTTTGCTCTGCTTCACACTTGCCTACAGAATGCCGGACCCCATGCCCTGTTCACCAATGCCATCGCAGACTACATCACGACCACGCCCTCTCCCCCATGGACTACATACTGCTCAGAGACCTCAACTTCCACCTAGACAACCTCAGCGATCCCAACACCACCGTGCTCCTAGAAAACCTCACCAACATTGGACTGAAGCAACTTGTCTCCACCCCACTCACACGGTAGGACATACTCTCGACCCCATCTTCGCCGGAGGAAATACCATTCGCTTCAGTCACACCATGGAACCGCTATGGACTGACCACCACTGCAACCATTTCTCCTTCTCGAAACCCACAGCACACAAGAGTCTGCCAAGACTCGCAGGCAGAAACTGGAACAAAATCGTTGAAGAACAACTCACCTCTGCCCACAGCTCCTCCCCCTACCATGACTGATGCCATCACAGCAGCTAAAAACCTCTACCAATGGATCGCCAACTGCGCCAAGAATTTTGCCCCCTCCAGACTCCGCCAGACAACACAACACGAAAGTCATCTGATTAACCATGGACCTCTGCAAATCCAAATGCTCTTGCTGACGACTGGAGAAAACATGGAGAAACAGCAAAATCCCAAAAGCACGCTCCACATACAAGGTCGCAACCATGGCATACCCCAACTCATCAAATCAACTAAGAGAAACTTCCTCAAAGACAGAATCCTCTCCAACTCTCACAACTCCAAGGAACTCTTCACCATCATACAAGAATTCACCAGACCCAACAGCGAAACTGCGAACGTCCCTCCCTCCCAAGACCTCCGCAACAAACTCAGCTCCTTCTTCCACCACAAGATCAAGACGCTCTGCGACAAGTTCAACGATCAAGACCACAGCACGGACCCAACACCCCCCACCATTATGCCATCCAGCCGACCCTCCTCACCTGGACCACTCTCACCACAGAAGACACCGCAGAGACATGAAAATCATCCACTCCTGGGCACCCACTGAACCCTACCCGCCCCCACATCCAGCACCGGGCTGCCACCGCCTTAACTCCTGAACTACGATGAACGATCTGCTACTCCCTTGAGACAGCCACAGTCCCCAATGACTGGAAACACGCCAAAGTCAAACAGCTCCTCAAGGAGCCCCCTGCAGACCCAACAGACTTCAAGAACTTCAGGCCCATCTCTCTTCTCCCTTTTTTCTTGAGATGGTTGTTATTGAGGAACCTTTGTTGCGGGACCAGGGGGGACGATTGTAGACGGGCGATTCTACTAAACGCTGTCTGGGGATATATATGTCCCGCTACTTATTTATCTGAGTTGAAATACTGCTATTCTGGCTGGTAGTTTAATTTAATTCTGACCAAGGGTTACTTATTGGGTGTATAGAACTATTTGGACCGAATATAGGCACACACTAAACGTAAGTGCCCCAATGATGGATTGCAATCGATGAGGCCCAGTACTCATCAACAGGAATAATAAAAGATCTGCAATTCTTTCTGGCTGTAACCTACCTTGAGTCTGAACCCACCAGGTTGCCCTTATATCTAGCTGTCTGGTTTTACTCTTAGACTACAGGACGCGACTTAGCCATATTTTGGAGGCTTCCAATATTGACTTTGTGATCACTCTATTGGACTCTCAAGATATCAAGAAGCCCTGATGAAGTTCCGCAAGGAACGAAACACGTTGGCCTTTTAAATATTGAATAAATAAAGGAACCATTTTTTCACAAAACGGCAAATCTCTGGACTTTTATATTTGGTGCACCGTCCTTGTCTTCAAGATTAGGTATCTGTCCTTACAGCGGAGCATCTGTGCAGCAAGCTCCGGATGTTCTGTGCACAAACTTTTGACTGATTATCCTACTTTGAAATTGACATGCTTAACTGTGGTCAGCCGCACATTTTGTTTTTTCATGAACGTCAAAATCATCGAGAAAGTCATCAACACCTAGCTAGCATACTTCATAGAAACAAACATCATCCTTGACACTTCTCAATCGGATTCCGCAGCAAACAGAGCACTAAGACCACCTTCACAGCCGACATTGATGACATCGGCACCCTCCTCGACCAAGGCCACACAGCAGCCCTCATCCTCCTAGAACTCCCACCACACACTAGCCACCAGACTCCATGGCGCCGGCATTCAGGGAAATGCCTTAGACAGGATTTGATCTTACCTTTTAGGCAGAACACAAAGAATAAGACTTCTGCCCTTCCTCCCCGAACCTACAGAGATCAGATGCGGAGTATCCCACGGATCCTCCCTCAGCCCCACGTCTACATGCCCCCCGTAACCATTGTCCAAAAATACAGACTCAAAATTGTCTCATACACTGATGAATCCCAGCTCATCCTCTCCCTCACTAAAGAACCCAGCATCACCAGGCACAGTTTCCAACAAGGGATGAAGGACGTCACAACCTGGATGAGCAGCAGATGTCTGAAGCTCAACTGAGAGAAAACAGAAGTCCTCATCCTCGGCTCTACCCCCTCCATATTAGAAAACACCTGGTGGCCCCCTGCTCTCAGAAACCCACCCACCCCTACAGACTACACTCGCAACCTCAACATCATATTCGACTCTTCACTCACCATGAACCGCCAGATCAACGCTGTGTCCTCCACATGTTTCAACACCCTCTGCATACTCCTCAAGACCTTCAAATGGATTCCCTGACTCCAGGAAAACCATCACCCATGCACGCATCACTAGCAGGCTGGACTATGGAAACCCCCTCTATGCCGGAATCAACAAAACACACCTCTACAAACTAACAAGGCAGGGAAGGTCCAAGGATTCCAAGGCTAAACAACGCTTAATAAGCTGGTTTCATAGGTAGATGGAGACACACTCAAAGCTCTGGACCTCTTGAGCTTCGTAAGGATAAGTGAGTTTGAGAAAAGGAGAGTGTGTACTCCGTGAGAGTCAGTATTGTGCTTTTTGGGATGAATACCCGTTCTTTCAGATTTTCATATAGAAGACACGACTACTTTGAGTTGCAGTGTGACATCTTTATTGTTGTGTTGTGAGACAAAGACAGCCGACACGTGTTTCGCCCCCTAATGGCGAGTTGCGCCGGGGCTTTCTGAAGGCTATTTACACAAATGCAGCGTATAATACAACTGTTTCCATATTGTCAAAATTCCAAAACAGGAGTTTCAATACTCGCAGAACAATATTCTTCTGTAAGATTGCAGAAGGCTAGTCGCTGCAGTTCGCTCCGTGGCTCTCGGCATTCGGTATGTGCATGGGTTGAATCCCGATTTCGGGATTCAACCCATGCACATACCGAATGCCGAGAGCCGCAGGCAGGGACTATATGAAAATCTGAAAGAACGGGTATTCATCCCAAAAAGCTCAATACTGACTCTCACGAAGTACACACTCTCCTTTTCTCAAACTCACACCTCTACAAACTCCAGACTGTCCAGAATGCCATAGCCAGACTCATCCTTGATATCCCACAGCATGCCCACATCCCCCAACACTTCCACAACCTCCACTGGCTCCCCGTCAAAACAAGTCACACATGCCTACAAAGCCTTCCATAACACTGGTCCCCAATACCTCAATGAAAGAATCTCCTTCCATGCCCCTAAGAGAAATCTCCACTCTGCTGACCTAGCCCTAGTCACAGTCCCCTACATCCACAGGGCCAGAGCAGGTAGCAGATCTTTCTCCGACATAGCGGCTAAGACCTGTAACAAACTCCCCCTCCACATCAGATGAAGCCAGACACAGCACCTATTCAGAAAGTATCTCACGACTTGACTCTTCGGCTGACCATGGAGCTGCCTGAAACTCCCCAAGTGCCTTGAGACCTTCAGGGGTGAGTAGCGGGCTTCAAAAATCCTGATTGATTGACACACAACTTTACCTTAAAATCTCCTCTCCTGAAGATATAAGCTCTCTTAATGCAACTCTACAAAGAAATCTGAATTAGCTGACCTGCAACCACCTCAAATTAAACACCCTCAAAACAGAATTCCTCTTAATTTCACCCCTCAAACATTCACTTGACATTGCAGAGTGGTTGAAACATTTAACAGAGATTATTAATAGGAGAGGCACACCTGAATTAATTCAACTCTAAATGAAAACTTGTGTGTTAACTTCTCAAAGCGTGCTACGGAGGTATACGCAGTGCCCAAACTGCGCGAGTCAACAATAAATAATATAATCAAGCGAAACCGCTTGCCCTCTGTGCACTGTTGCGACTCCTGGTTGGACTTACAAAAAATCGTCAAATATCTCGCAAAATTTTTTCTTCGGGATTTCCCTTTGAAAAGGTATGATTGTTCATCGTAGATTAATGGTCGTTTTCACTGTGGAGACAGGTGGTAACTTAATTCTTATGTTACTGTGTTGTCGTTTTTAGAAATATCACCGACGGTATTGCTGCATCATAGTCATGTAAGGAACAGGCTGTTTGAAACATTGTATAGAGCCGTTCACACCACGGAAGGTTTGTTTCGGTAGAATAAGTTCAGTTAGCATTATTGTTTTTTCATTGATTTCCCATTTTTTAAAGGGGTGTATTGTATCTTTGTGTGTTTCAGGCACTTTAATCCACGAAACAAAATAGGCAGAGCCAGGGTCGACTTCTCACGCCGTGGTTTCTATTCAGGTCAGTTACGTGTTCCTTTTTGTACGATAGTCCGTTCACTGTTGTAGTGAGCCCAGTGTAGTTAATCATTCTCTCTTTGTTTTCAGAAGACCGGTACGCCGCTATTAGACCACTCGGGAACAATTAGGATATTGAACCCGTCTTTTTCTTTGACTGTGAACACCGTTTTCTATACCCCCATGTGAGTTAACTTTTCAGAACAACATTTAAATGTCTCATCACTTAATAGGATATTTTGGTAACCTTGGGTTTGTTTCCGTTCATTTCTCCTTAGAACATTGACACGCTTCTGTATAATTGTCCGGGCACCTTTAGGATCCCGCACACGTTCTGTTACCATTGACAACGACGTTTTTCATAAACCCCACAAGTGAGTTTACCCTATGGACCATGAGCCATTCTTCATCATGCAAACATGATGACACTGTTCTTTCTTTTTTATGTAACATATGTCTAAATCATGAGGAGGAATTTTTTTAGACTTATCAATTTCATTACTGGCAAACACATGTATATAGTTTTGACATGATGTGGTTAATAATACAGTGCTGTAACAAACTGTAGCCTATGACGCTGAAGGTCTTTCAATGTTGTGAAAGCATACATTTTTATGTTTTTCAGGTACACCCCCTGACGAAGGGCCGTGTGGCCCGAAATGCATTGGGCATGGGCATCTTGTGAGAAAAAAATGGAATTTATTCAAATAAAACACTGTATCATTGAGTAATATGGGATGTTATGACACATAATAATGTTCTGATGAACTAAGATATCTCAGTAAAAAATCAAGTGACTTAAGAGTTTTCGGCGATGTTTTGTTTAAAAAAAATGTTGCGAGATATTTGATGATTTTTTGTAAGTCCAACCAGGAGTCACAACAGTGCACAGAGGGCAAGCGGTTTTGCTTGATTATATTATTTATTGAAACATCTAACAGCCCTCAATGGCATCCCACATGTTATTGACTCACTGGGAATAAGGCTTAACAAGAACCTGAACATGCAGGAATACATCAGCATAACTACAAGAGTATCTAACTTTGAAATGAGCATTATAAGGAAAATTAAACCCTTCCTCCCCTTCGAGGACTTCAAATCGGTGGTTCAAACCCGAGATATCTCCAGGCTGAACAATGGAAATGCATCCCTTTTGGGCCTTCAAAGATCAAAGTAGGCCCTACTCAGGGCTTCACTTCAGCTTCGAGGCGCATTACCAGAACAAAATGCTATAACCACATCACACCGGATTTAAAATCACTAAACTGGCTCCCTCTTGAGGCAAGAATTTGCAAAGATTTTTTGAAAGATTTACAAAGCCTTACACACCAACACCTGAGGTACACTGCACAAAAACTGCAGCTATCTGGCGGAGCTAGATCCTCAAGAAGCAATGCATCTTTACATCTGAAACTACAGAAATTGAAGAATCAGAAAACCTACAACCGGGCCGGCACTGACTCAATAATTTGGAATTCCCTTCCTTCTGAAATCATAGTTAATCCTTTATTTGTGTCTTTCAAAGCAGAGGTAAAACTGTTATTGATGAACAAATACCTATTCTAGTTCATAAGACCTTCTTTCATCAACTGTGCTAATTCACACTGGCTTTTCTTGAGCTATTTTGCGCCGCCCCTTAGCTTGCTATGTATCTTTACGTTTCTGTAGGTGGGTCTAGAGGTAGATCTTCACCCCGTCCTCATACCACTGCTACATGTACTTTTATTTTGACCAATATTTTGCTTATCATTGACTGCTTTGCTCACTTATTTCAACCTGTACATGTGTAAAGTGCTCTGATATCTTCGTCGGTCATGTTCGCGCTATAGAAAACACAAAATAAATAAAGAAATATTGACAATGAGACTTTAACACCTGATAAGAAGAAAGGTATTTTACTACTTTGGGCAAGAGGGCATACAACAATACAATCAAATAGAAAATAACTGCTGATGAAAAGGGTGTATTTGCAAATGCTTTGGATAACTTGTAGACTTATTATTTGCCAATGATTTGTATTGTAATTGACAAATACAAATTTTATCATCGGAGACAAGAACAGAGAGAGACCATTGATGACTATGGGCTAGCTGTAGGTGGGCAAATACCAATCCGTAATGGCCGAAAATCGATACATTTCCCTTTACCGACCGGTATATAGCCCTTTGCCATGTAGGAGGCTGGATTTAAGGATTCAGTAATTTACCGATTCCTTAATTTAGGGAATCAGTAAATCACCGAATCCTTAAATCTTATGTGGGGAGCACTCAAGTGAGTGCATTTTTGGTTTAAGGATTAGTTATTTACCACCAACTACAAGTTGGTGGTAAATAACGAATACCTTTAAAATCAATGGTGTGCTTTTTTAAAAGTGCCATGTGGCAGACATACATGCCCTCAGGGCTTATATGTGCACCACATGTGCACACATGCACGATTTCAGGGGTGCAACAGGGTGTCAATGTGACACCCTGCCACCCTTGAATATGGTCCCCCTATTACCGATTCAGTATTTACCAAATCGGAAATAGTGAATGGCTTCCCATTCATTCCCATGGGCCTCCATAGGAGGCCCATAGGATCAACAATGCACACAATGCACACAACAATGCACACAACAGCAAGGAGCTCTTCAACGTTGTTAAAGAACTCTCCAACCCCAGCTACAATGCCAACGACACCCTGCTGTTGCAAGCCCTGTGCAACTCCCTCGCCACCTTCTTCCACCGCAAGATCGCCGACATCCATGACAGCTTCAAACCCCGGACGTCCCCAACAGGCCCCAACACGCCGGACACACCTCACCCCACCGACCATTAACCCCTGACAACCTGGGCCAACGTGAGCATCGAAGACACAATCTAGACCATGGGCACAATCCACTCTGGCTCGCCGTCTGACCCTTTTCCACACCACATCTTCAACAAAGCCAGCAGCTCCATCCCACCCCACCTAGGCACCATCATCAACCTCTCCTTCGAGACCGCAACCTTCCCTGAGAGCTGGAAGCACGCCGAGATCAACGCCCTACTGAAGAAACCCAAGGCAGACCCGAGCCAAATGAAAAACTTCCAGCCCATCTCCCAGCTAAGGTCATCTAAAAGATAGTCAACATCCAGCTCACCGGCTACCTCGAAGACAACAGCATCCTAGACCCCTCCCAGTCAGGATTCTGCAGCAACCACGGCAGAGAGACCACCCTGATCGCCACCACAGACGACATCAGGATCCTACTGGACAATGGTGAGACGGCGGCCCTCATCCTTCTGGACCTCTTTACCGCCTTCGACACCGCCTGCCACCGCACACTACGCACTTGACTCCATGACCCAGGGATCCGATACAAGGCCCTGGACTGGACTTCCTCCTTCCTCTCCGGCAGAACCCAGAGAGTGCGCTTCCCCCTGTTCTGATCCAAAGCCTCCGAGATCATCTGCGGCATCCCGCAGGGCTCCTCCCTCAGCCCAACGCTGTTCAACATCTACATGGCACCCCTCGCACGCATCGCCCACATCACAACCTCAATATAATCTTGTATGCAGACGACATACAACTGATTCTCTCCCGTACCCAGGACCCTCTCACCGCCAAATTCAACCTCCACCAGGGAATGAAGGCCATCTCCGAATGGATGGAGGACAGCCACCTTAAGCTGAACACAGACAAGACGGAGATCCTCATCCTTGGGCTCAACCCCTCAGCATGGGACGACTCCTGGTGGCTCGCGTCACTGGGGACACACCCACCAACCACGCATGCAACCTGGGAGTCATCCTCAACTCAAAACTCACCATGACCAAACAAGTCAACGCTGTCTCCTCCACCTGCTTCGACACCCTCTGTATGCTCCGAAAGAGCTACAGATGGATCCCGACAGACACAAGGAAAACAGTCACCCAGGCCCTAGTCAGCAGCAGACTCACCTCTGGAAATGCCTTTTACGCCGGCGCCCCGACCAAGCTCATCAACAGACTGCAAAGAATCCAGAATGCCTCTGCACGTCTGATCCTTGACATCCCGCGCTGCGACCACATCACCCCCACCTCAGGAACCTGCACTGGCTCCCTGTCGACAAAATAATCTCCTTCAACCTCCTGATCCACGCACACAAGGCACTCCACAGACCGGCCCAGCCTACCTCAACAGTCTACTCTCCTTCTACGCACCCAACAGGAAACTCCACTCCACAGACCTCTCCCTGGCTACTGTCCCACGCATCCATAGAGTCACAGCCGGAGGCAGATCCTTCTCCCAATGCACCGCCACAACCTTTAACACCCTCCCCCTCTTTGTACGACAAACCGAACACCTTCTAACCTTCAGGAGACAACTCAAGACCTGGTTGTTCGACCAGTAGCAACAGCACCCCCTCCCCCCCCTCAGCGGCTTGGAACCCTTGCGGGTATGTAGTGTGCTCTACAAATTGTATTGTACTGTATTGTGGGCAAGTGCAAATTTGAAGGAAGTATTGTTGGTGCGAGGAAATCAGCGGTATCTAATTAATGTGCTATGGCAGGATTGGAAGGAACTAAGGAAATTGGTGAGATTTGTGTTGTGATTGATAAAAAAGAATTACAAACTTGCAAATAAGTGTTTGACAGGGAGGAATTTAAGATACTCTGAGTTTGGATTGTAACTTGCAAATAGAGAAGTGAAACAGAATAGTTTGAGTTGCTTTGGTGTAAAAGTCATGACCATTTGGGAAACAGTAAAAGTTGTAATATTTGGTATGTGGTGGGATAGGGCATTTTTCTAGAGCTTGTGAAAGGAAGAATACAAGTTTAAAGGTTCAGTGTGTCTGATTCAAAAAGAGAGTCTAGTACAGATGAAGAACATTGTGGTTCTGATTAGATCATTTTAATGGTGAGTGAAACAGTTTAGGATATTTCTACAGGTTCTTGAAGTAAGCCTATATGTGGAATTGCTGCTGATATCATGGTCAATTTGGTGGTAGATTCAGGTTCACTGTTGAAAGCTTCCGATATTCATGCTGAAAGATTTACTATGGAGTACATACTGATGGTGGGCTTTAGAGGAGTGTCTTTCAAATTTAAAGGAAGACATGTGGAATGAAAGTTGTATTTTGCAGAGTGTGGCTTATGTGTGTTGGGATGGATGGATGAATGCAGGTTGGGCATTATGTTGAGCCCCAACACTAAAGAACAACTATTGCTGTTGGAAGAATACTATAATGTTGGAAAAGCAATGAGTGAAAAGTTTCCTGACGTTTTTTTCTGAAAAAATTGGAATGTTAAAAGGGGTTCAAACATAAAATTATGTTAAAATTGAATGCTGTTCCGATTAGTTACAAAGTTATGAATGTGCCTTTTGTGTTCAGAGACAAGATGGAAAAAAAGTTAATAAAAGTTCATAAGTGATTGAACGCATAGAATTCTCGGATTGGATGTCTCCTGTGGTAGTGGCAGGAAAATCTAATGAAAACATTAGACTGTGTATTGACTTAGGGGTGTCAACAAAAGAATTCAAGTGAATATGAATACCCTTACCAAAAATTCATGAACTTCTTTCTAAGAAAATAGAAATAAAATTGTTCTCAACAGTATAACTTTAATTGGCTTATCATCAGGTTCCTTTATGCAGAACAAGATGGAAAATAGCAACATTAATTACTCCTTTTGGATGTTATCGGTTTGTGAGAATGCCCTTTGGAATTGCTTCAGTGGTATCAGTTTTCCGAAAGCTAATGGGGGAAATACTCAGAGGCATTGCTAGGGTTATATATTTTGAAGATGATATCTTGATAATGGAAACAGATAAAAAAGAACATGATAATAGGTTGAAAAGTGTATTGACAATTTTGAAGTTGAAAGGCTTGACTGCAGAATACTGGAAATGTAAGATTGCAATGAAACATGTGACGCATTTGGGGCATGTTATTGGTCTGGAGGTAATTTCACCAATGAAAGAGTTATTGGAGGTAGTTGAGAAGGCTCTAGCCCCAAGGAAGAAGGAGGAATTATACTCATTCTTGGGGCTCGAGGAGTACTATTCAAAATTTGTAGGAAGCTTTACAGAAAGAATATATGTTTTAAGACAGTTATCCAAAGGAAGCAATAGGTTTTTGTGGTGTGAAGAGTGTATGGAGGCATTTATAAAGTTAAAGAGTGATATTTGTAATGTGACTCCTATTCAAATTTTGACCCACAGGTATACAGTGTTAAAATGATGGATGTGAGCAAGAGGGGGTTAGATGTCGTACTTATGCAAATGGATGCACAAGAAAGAGAGAATGTGATTGGGTTTGCTTCTCCTTATCTAACACCTGCCAAGAGTGTTACTTGGTCATTGAAAGAAAGATTTATTGCCTGCATGTGGAGTATGGGAAATCTTAGACCTTTTGAATGGGGCACAGAGTTTGAGGTGAGAACTGATCATATGCCGTTGGTGAATGTGCTTTCTACAGGTAGAGTTTTAAAGGCATCAGCAATAATTTCTCGGTTATCTATGAGAATACAAGATTTTAATTATCAGATAAAACATGAGTATGGCATACAAGATATGGTAGCTGGTTGAGTTAACTACCACTTTCTGTAAAAGAGCATCAGTGGAATGAATGGTACGATTTTCAGGTAGCGATCGTGGATGAAGAACTTGACATTGATTTGCAGGAAGTGAAATTGTTTAGAAATGATAGATTGAAGGAAAATTGCCCAAAGTCTATAAATAGATTTTGGGAAGTAAAAAATGAGTTGCGTGTGCAGACGGACTTCGATATGAGTGGTGAGAAGATTGCAGTTCACCAAGTATCGAAGAAGAAAAAAGTAGATCCGCATCTTGAAAGGCATTTGGTATTTTACGGACTAAGATGAGGGTAAAAACTTTGTATTGTTGGCCTGGAATGGATCTGGATATTGAGAGGGAAGTCAGGAAGTGCTTCCAATGTGTCAATTCAGATAAGTGTTTACATACTTTGTGACCTTCCGTGATTGATATGGAATGCCCCTGTTAAGTAGTTCCAGTAAACTTTATGGGTCCAATTGAGACTTTGATTGTGGGAGCAAATATGTGATTTTTTGATTGATTCATTTAGTGAATGGGTAGAATTTGACATTGTGAGAAGAGGTGACATAGATTCAGTAATGCCATTTTTGGATAATATTCTTGATAGAATGGTTACCTAAGAAGTTGATGAGTGAAAATGGTGAACAATTTAAAGCTGTTGTGGTAGAGGATTTACTTAAAAGGAATGGTGTACATCATTTGAGTACTTCTGTGTACTATCCTTAAGTTAACTGTGTTGTTGAATGATTTAATCATGAGAATAAAGGTACAGTTTAATAAGCAATTGAAAGTGGTAAGAAGTGGGAAATTGAGATTAGAAGGATATTCGTTTAACACATTTTCTTATAGGGTTTAGTCCATTTTTAATAATGAGGGGAGGGTAGAGAACCATTTACAAAGAGCAATTTGGGGTGGGTGGACAAGGTGAAAAATGTGGAGTGGTCCCTGGAGGTTTTTAGGAAGAATATTTTGAAGGCTCAACAGACTTACAAAAACTATTTTGATTAAAAACCTGGAGCTAAGGTAGTTGGATTGGAGGAAGGTGAATAAGTCAAAGTTAAGAAAGTTGGAAAAGTCACCAAAGGTCAAAGGCTTTTATTAAAACCTTTGCAAGAGAATCTAGGAGCAGGAAGATCAAAGCAGCAGCGACAAAGAGAATGATGACTCCAAAAAGAAGCACTCTCATGAGCAACATAGCCTGGCTTTTGGATGTGTCTCATTGTAAACATACATATTTTCTGCCTTGCCTGCTCTATAAGCTGCAGTCTTGCTGAGGTTGCCACACAATAATTGGTTGCTGTTATGACCTCCTCCAATTAGAGAGGCATAGGAGATGCCCACTGCTTTCAAGAGCAAATACAATGCACTTTTGGCAGACATTAAAAAGGAAGGGAAATCTTGCTGTGGAATATGAGTTCACTCTTCTCAAGATGACATAGTCCCGCGGGGGGTGCACACCCCACTGTTTGAAGACCTCAGAATTAAAACATTGGAGTCAATAATGTGTGCGTGGGGTCCAATGGTCATATTGATGGTTTGTGTTGGATGCCAGCCTCACTTGTATCATGCTGACGGAACTGAATAACGTCTTCTTTGGAGAAAATCCTTTCTGAGTGCCTTTATTTACTAACATCTTGGCAACAAAGAATGAGATGATCCTCAATGTGTGCCACTGTTAGTGGTGTCAGGCTGGATAGTGATGCACTGGGATGAAACAACCTGTAATTGGCTGACCCATCACTTGTTGATAATTTCATTGAGATTATGTCAATAAGTCCTCATGACAGAAAATGTCATTGCCAACCCAGTTATGCAGTGAGAAAAGCTGCACATTGCGATCTGCTTGTACACCACAACAGCAGTTCCGTGGACACTGAGGGGCACGTCGCAGCCCCTCTGTATCATTTTGAACATGGTTTACTGCTAATGTATCACCTCTAGGTGGGCTGAGTGTGTTAGCATGAAGTAGGGAAATTTCTGAGCGTCTCGCAATCACAGCATCATTCAAATCCTTGTTTTGAGGAGTCAGTGCCACTTTGATTCCCATTTAAGACAATTACTTTTTGCATGGTAGCATTGTGGATAGACATTTTTGACTATATCTTCTATCCTAGTCTACTATTCCAAGGCAGGCTGGGCAATGTGGTGAGGCAACTTTTGTTTGTTGTGGCCTAACAAAATAATGCTGCATTGTCTCTTACTTTACATGTTCCCTGCCACCACATCTAATCTCTTGAATAACACATTTACCCATACTACTTGCATAAACTGTCATTACTATTGTTGTGGGGACTCGAAATGAAGATGTATCTACCACAGACTTTCTTAAAAGAAAGGAGATTAGTCTACTTCCTAAAAGAGGTGGAAGGAGGAATTCCTAACATACCCGGTGGCAACAGATGCAGACACTGTTTCTGTGGACAGGAGGAATGGTGAAGGGGTCTAACTGTAAACAAAACTGGTAAATGATCGCACAAAGCGGGTGAAGTTGCAATCATCTTCAGCCAATTGGTCCCAAATCGCCATCGACACTAGGAGGATTTATAGGACCAACTTGGCCGGATTCGAAGGTTGTCCAATCCTGAATGTGGGATTGTCAACACTTTTTTATACAGTTGGATCCTCCTTGCTAATTATATTCTGATCTATTTGTCCGGAATCTAATGATACTCAAACCTTATTGTGGGATCATCTACACTAATCTTTATACAGCTGGATCTATTTGCTGACAATATTTTGCCCTGAGGAAGATCCTTTAAAAGGAATGAAATGCGTTGGCAGTTGTCGTGTCATCTGTTATATATAAGAAGAATAAAAGATACTGAAAAGACTATATTGGTGCTCCTTCCATTTTTCTTCAAGAGCACTAAGTTACAAATCATCTGAACTCATACCAAACAAGATTTCTGAATGGGAAAATAAAATTCATTGCCAGTGCCTATGCTTAGGTGGCTGCATTATACCAGAGATTAGGACAAGAAGTACTGGTGTTAGCATTTATTTTAAGAACTCCAATTGAAACTGTGAGAAAAGTGATTATTAGTTGGGGTGGTTGGTAGACAATCACAAGAAATAATGGCACACTTCTTGTTAGGTGCAGTAAAGGTATCAGTAAAGAAAACTTGACCTCAACCATTGGTGGCTATGGCATCTAGGCGACAGGCTTAACTTAATAAAATGTGTAAAGCATTTAGAAGTATCAAAACAACCAAAAAGTCAAAAACGCAGCATAATAAAATGCCCAGTCAAATGTATAGAAATAGAGAATAACTTAATGAACAAAATTACACCAAAAATAAAATAAGAAGCTGAGATATGATTTTTCTTAATTTTTATATGAAAATAGAGGCAAAAAGTGTTAGGTGCCGAGTGCAGTGATCTGTTGTGCTTGACTGAAACCTAGCTGTGAATTAAAGCCGACTGCAATGGAGTGTGGTCCAGATACAGAAACATGTTTTTTCCCATTCAGATGTTTTATCTTCTAACTTAGTTTCTGAAATGGAAATCAAAAGTATTCAGTGGAGCATGAGAGCAGAATGTGGCTGAGAAAAGCTCCATAAGAGACAACCAGATACTTTTGAGTCTTCACCCAGTGAAGATTCCTACTTTAGGACCTAGCCACTTTTCTGGAGCTCAGTTCCTCCAGCAGGACAGGGCTGCGATCTGTAGTGGTTTAACACAAAAAAAGTCCCTGGATCTGAAGAAAGATAGCATCGAAGTGCAGAAGTGTCCCTTTTACAGGACGGTTTCCCTCACCTACCCAAGGGTGGCATGCTTCATCATAGGGTAACCTCCTTTCAATGCAAACCTGGACACAAAGCAAGCTGCAACCCCCTCACTGAGAGGGAGGAGCTCAGGGATGTTTTAAGTGTGAGATAAGAGGCATACTAACACCTCTATATGAGCTTGGTGTGGTGAAGGTGAAGCAAACGTTTGTGAGAGTGAATGTGAGTTAAAACTAACTCCAAAGGATACCAAGAACTTTATTGGGGTATCCCGGGTTAGGATTAAGAACAAATCTACAACAGGACTAGATTAAACCTGTCACAGAATAGTCAACATGTTTTAGCCTCATACCCTCCGTTGAGGTGTAGCAGTTTTCTTCAGGACCAAAGATGTGAAGTATGGTGCACAAGGTATAACAGAGACATGCATAACCAAAAGAAGGTAGCCTGAACCAGTGTTTGGAGTGTATCATCACTCAGATATGTCCCACTGGTATGTATGTTACCTGCAAGAAATAACTCGATTGGATGTCCGTGCAAAACAACTCTTTTCATATACAATGCACTCACTCCAAGGATCCATACATTGTGAGGAAAAGGTTATGCATACTCTATATCGTTTGAAACCTTATTATTACATCAACCATACATCCGATAGACAATGACACCTTTGGTCTATTGATTGATTTGCAAGCATACCTGCTTTGTCAGGTAGCTACAGACCGCTGCACCTTGGCATGATACTCGAGGAGGCATCTATATCCTTTGGGAAAAATATTGAGGGAAGTAAAGCAATTGGAGGTAGAGGATAGTTGGCTGTTTACTCAAGGCATTTATTTTAGAAAATCAAGGGGGAGGGCGAATATTTATAGATTAAACCTGTTCAGTATAAATCATGAATCTAGAAATCCTGTTGTTAAAACCTGGAGTCCCAAGGCAGGAGTAAACCCTGTCTATTGAACCATTCACAGGTCAGATGTATATGTTTGCTAACATGCTCATTTGTAAGTTCTCAGGTGAATATATCACCAAATCTGCGGTGTACTCAAAACGAACCAACCCCACTCATATCATGTGTGAGAACTCACATCTATAATATATAGTATTACAGGGTGGGTTCGGCATCCCCAAAGGAAACGTTATAAAGAGGCATATAGCCAGATATAGTATGCCCATCCTTACAGAGCTCCTTTTATGAGCCCATAAACAGAAGTGACAGGTACCAGCATATTTGAGAATAGTAAATGTCACAAAGGAGTGAAATCCCCATGTTAGAGGAAAATATCATGCCTACAAGTATTTGTACAGCAGAGCTTCTACCAATCAGTTATGGTATGGAAAATTTTGCCTAAATAATAAAATGGACACTCCTGCACTCCTGTGCTATCTTTATTCAGACCCAGGGGCCTTTTTTTCTTAAAGGACTTTTTTGGTGGGGAGTCGTCCACTGCCGGTCTATAAATCTCCTCAGGCCCTCTCCATTCAGGTTATTGATGCAGTTGTATCCAGTTGACTCTAGGGCACTCTCCCCTATTCAGCCCCACTATTTGCACCAACATGGCTGATTTTATTGGATTCGCTTTCAATACGTCAGCAGCTTAAGACATACTGACCGCCCAAACCGTTTTGAAACACCTATCTCACAAACTATTACTCAGTCAGATGACTGGACTAATACTAACTTTTAAAAAGACACACAGACGTACAATCACCCATGGGGCAATCATGACAGAGTATTTACGTGGAAATTGCACACCCACCGGTCTCATTGTTACCAACGCACTATGAATATTTCTCGAAGATAAGACATTTAGAAAATGGTGGTCTCCGATTGCTTGGCGTTTCTCGCAAGATTGACTAATTCTCATAATCAGTACGGCAAAATGGATTGCGGATAGAACCTTAGTAGAAATACAAATCTTAGAAGTCCAATTGAAAGCAACTATCTCAGTAACCCTCTTTAAGAAAAACATTGAAGAGACCAATACAACGAACAAAGACTACAAAGAGCCCCTTCTTTGCAGCTAAGATGAAGACATTTCAGAAGGACTTCTCACTGAAATAAGCCTATTCCCATACCTCTGACCATTACAAACCACCTACCTACAACAACTCAGGACGTGCATATGGTTCAGGGTATTGTATTTCAGATGCAGACCAATGATCAAGTGACCTGGAACCAAGCACCAGCAAACCTTGGAGACCCTTACCGAGACAGAGGCATCAAGGAGGAAGAAGAGGCGATCATTTTGTCCAACCTCTGCAACGACATTGGTGGCAACCTGGACCATGGAATTATCCTGTATCACCGTACCATCAACCGATGTTACCATTTCACTCCCCCTCCAATGCTTCATAATCCTGCCTTTTTAGAGCAGGGCAGAGGCTGCTCAAGAGGAAGGAGAATGAACAGCAGGTACACTGGAGATCCCCTTCTTCACTGCGCCACAGAGGCAGCATGAGCAAAATGAATCTCCAACCAGGAATCAGTAACAAAATGACCTAGTCATTAATCTTAGCCAAAGAATTTTAACCTCTACAGAATTGGAGTTACTCAAAAAGGGACTCAGATTTGTTCCCCCCGAATAAATGAGATTTGTTCCAATTAAACCAAGAACTCTCACAGTCAGAAAGATAGGTCTCACATTTTTCTAATCAGAAAAAGAAACTATCACCAATAGTGATCAAGTTTCTAATTTAAATCTCTGTAGAAGATCAACTTTTTCTCCTGTACTCCTGTACTGAAAGATATCAACTCAAACAGCACTCCCAACCAACCTACATTCCAGAATCTAACCTGAACAGGACAACAGGCTCTTCAGGATCTGAGCAGAGAAGACACATAACAATCAAACCACCAGACAAAGTCGGGACGATTGTCAATATGCATACCACCTGTTATAGAAAAGAGTGCCAGAGATAACTAGATGTATGGAAGGCATATCACCCATTAAAATGGTTCTGACCAAGAGGTTACAAAGTATGATCATGACCCTAGATAGTAAAGCAAAGGACAACAGATGGGTAATTGCTAAGGAAGCTGAATTCCTGATTAACCCCGATCCCATCATCCCTTACTTTTATGTCCTTCCAAAAATTCATAAGCCACAGAGACTACAGCTTGGAAAAATTATCATCTCAGGAATTGGGACTCTACTTGAACCCCTTTGCCAATTTGTTAATTTCTTTCTGAGACCCTTGTTCAAATAAATGCCAATCTACTTACAGGACACAAAAGACATACTATGTGTCCTAGCGGATATTTAATTTAACACTGAGACAGATTTTTAGATCACCTTCGATGTGGAGTTTCTCTACACATGTATTCTGCAGGACCAGAGGTCATCTTCAATAGAAGCTCTCCTGCGGTCTAAGGCACTAGACAAGATAACACCAGTTCTGTTTATCATAAAATGTGCTACTATGACAATGAAAGAAAACTTCTTTTCAATTTGAGGAAAGACTATACCTACAAGTCTCAAGGATGGGCAGCACTTTTACTCCAAGTCTAGCTAAACTGTATATGCATTCAGTTGAGACAGAAATGATTCTAACACCGCTGAACCCAAATTGGCAGAACAACTTGCTTTGGAAATGCTATATCCGCAACATCTTTGTCATCTGGTGCGGACTGCGGATACTATTGGTCACTTTCATGAATGGCTCAATACTTGCAATAGGTTTCTCAATTTGACCTGCGAAAATAGCAGGGATCGTCTCCCGTTCTTGGACCTCATGGTTTATACAGGAGAGGGTAGTCTATAAACAGAATTGTACAGGAAACCAATGCCATGAAATGCACTCTTTGATTTTTCAACTTTCCATCCTAAATCCCTCAGGGATAACATGCCATTCAGAAGGTTTCTAAGGCTAAGACGAAACTGCTCAGATACCAAGAAATATGCAGTTCATGAGGCTCATTTACAGTCACAACCACGTGACCATCAATATCCACATGTCTTGGTGCAGAAGCTGACTAAAATAGCCAGAAACAACAATCGGAAGGCCCTTTTAGAGATGCAGCCCCCTAAGAAACATGATGAAAGGCTGGTATGTGTCGACACCTTTAGCAGTACATTGAGTCTTCTGCAGAAATCCATCAACAAATGTGGGCAATATTAAATAAAGGTTCTATGTTTGCATTTAAGAGAAGTACAAACCTCAAGCACAAATTGATACATACACGACCACAGTCTTCCATCACAAACACTCAGACCAACCTTTGGGGTCTTCCCCCTGTGAAAGGACACTTCCTCTGTGGTGTGTGTGGTGTCTGCGCTCTAACCAGTCACATAACTCATGCAGACATAGGCACTAATAGATCCTGGGTACGGAGAGTCTACACTAATTGTAACTGTGATCATCTACTTATTCACATGCCCCTGTGGCTTGAGATGCATCAGTATGATGACAAGGAAAATAAAAACATGCATTACAGAACACAAAAGTACAATATGTTGCATGAAACAAATGTCCAAACAGACTATACATTTCTTAGAAAAGAAGCACAGACCTGATGATCTAACTTGAACAGTTCTAGATAAACCAAACATAACTCTGAAAACTACCAAAGTAGACCAATATCTCTTCATAAAGGACGAACAATGGGTATTTAGACTAAACAGTGACGAAGCGGGGCTGAATGATGACATTTCATGGTCCTCCTTTGTACTTACATAACATCCTCCCATACATTGAACAATTGAGAGCACTGTAACTTTTGGTACATTCATGATAGCAAGACCCTAACTATTTTGGGAACACTTCAGTGCACATGCTGTGAGTCATCAAACACAATCCAGATGTGTTTCTCTCAGATGATTTGTTCACCTGGATGATTTGAAGTGCCAGGCGTGAGCTGGTTAATGAATCTGCTGGTATTTGCCCACATTTTCAGTCTGGTTGCCTTGACTTTATAAGGCCCTACATTACCCCTTTGGTGACAACCTTGCCAGGCTGCCTCCATCTTTTAGTATAATTTTTATTTTTTATTTCACTTCTTGAAGATATTTTCTCTAGTAGAAATATCATAATCTGTTGCCAGCCACTGTTGACTGAAATATGCTCTACATGTTTGACAATACCTGCTAAGCCTTTTGTCTGTTCAAAACATGCCTTACTATATATCAGGTTGAATGCCACAGTACTATAACTCTTAACCATGAGACCGCCCCAGCCTTACAAGACCATCCGGGAGAATAGCTCCTGTGGCCTTGTTGCATGTCTCGATTATGTTCTGTCACAACAATCACGTTGGTTACCATTAAAACCTGGATTTATTTTTTGTAGGTTTTATAACATGCGAGCAGTGCCTTCTGCACTACCATTTCCAGCATCTCTGTACTCCTACCAAGCCCTGGAGGGATGGTTATTGATATGCGCTTTGCCACTTGATCTCCATTCTCCTCCCCCCCTGCTGTAAATATGACTTCACAACATGGAACTATAGCTCCCATGTTTCTTGTAGTACACGAGCAGCACTTTTGTAGTCCTAATACACCCAGTAAGGGAATTTCCAAATCATGAGCTCAGCCGTATTAATTTAACCCCTTGGACACAGGTTTATTTCCTGCACAGTGCGGGTGAAATAAACGGTGAGCGGGATTCGGACGGCTCCCGGCAGTCATGCGCACACGCCCACTGTGATGCATGACAGCCGGGAGCTGTCATGAGCATACAAGGGGTTAAAAAATCCACCTTTCCTCTGGAAAATACCTGTCTGAGGCGCAATCGTACACCCACCGCTCGCTGACGTCGAGGTAGGTTTCCCCTTCCCTCTCTTCCCCCACACAGGTTTCTGCATTTCTACTTTGCAGGTTTTAATCCCGCCTTGCATACTACATGATACACTGCATGTTCTGCTCCAATTTATTTTGAGAAAACATTTTCCATCATGTAACTAACAATAGACCTACTGCTGTACAAATACTTGCGGACATGATAATTTCCTCTAACTTGAGGATTTCTCTCCTTTGTGTCAATCACTATTCATAAATTTGACCTCTTGCTTCTGTTGACGGGCTCACGCACAGTGCTATGAAAAGATGGGCAAACTATATCTGGCTATATGCCTCTTTATAACATCACCTTTGGGATGCCAAACCCCTCATAATACTATATATTATAGACATGAGATCTCCAACATGGTGTGCTTGTGTTTGGTTCTTTTTGAGTATACCGCAGATTTGGTGATATATTCACTTGAGAAATTACAAATGAGCGTGTTACCAAACATGCACATATGACCTGTAAATTATTCAATAGACAGGGTTTACTTCTGCCTTGGGAGTCCAGGTTCTAACAACAGGATTACCGGATTTATGATTTCTACTGAACAGGTTTAATCTATGAATTTCCCCCCACCCCCTTGTTTTTTCTAAAATAAATTCCTTGAGTCAACTGTTAACTGTCCTCTAACTACAATTGGTTTACTTCCCTCAATATTTTTCCCATAGGATAAAGACACCCCCTCATGTATCATGCCGAGGTGCAGGGGTTTGTAGCTAACTGACATAGCAGGTAAGCTCTCCAATCAATCAATAGACCAAGGGTGTCATTGCCTTTCATATGTATGGAATGTGTAATTATAAAGTTTCAAATGATATAGAGTATATATATCACCTTTTCCACACAACTTATGGATCCTTGGAGTGAGTGCATTGTATATCAATCAAGTTATTTCTTGCAGGAAACATATATACCGGTGGGACCTTATCTGATTGACAATTCACTCCAACCACTGGTTCAGTATACCATCTTTTGGTTATGCATGTCTCTGTTAAACATTGAGAGGAATACTTCACATCTTTGGTCCTGAAGAAAGCCGCTATACCACTACGGAGGGTATGAGGCTGAAACATGTCGACCATCACTATACTTTGACAGGTTTAATTTACTATTACCGTAGGTTTTGTTCTTAATCTTAACCCAGGGATGACCCAATAAAGTTCTTTGTATCCTTTGGAGTTAGTTTTTACTCGTATACACTCTCACAAACGTTTGCTCCACCTTCACCACACCCTGTTAATCTACAGTTTTTAGTATACCTCTTATCTCACACTTAAATCACTGAGCTCCTCCCTCTTAGTGAGGTGGTTGTAGCCTGCTTTGTGACCAGGTTCGTAATGTGAGGAGGTTACGCTATGATGAAGCATGCCACTCTCGGGTGGTGAGGGAAACTGTCCTATAAAAGAGACACTCCTGCACTCCTCTGCAATCTTTATTCAGACCCAAGGGACTTTTTGTGTTAAAGGACATTTTTGGTGGGGAGTTGTCCCCTGCTGGTCTTTAAATCTCCTCAGGCCCACCTTGTGTGATGCGAAGCTGAATACTTTCTTTGTGACATCCCACTGAAACTGATTTGCTGCTGTGTAAAAGCTCTGAACAGAAGCAAACCTAAATCTTTGGCTCAATCACAATACACCTTTGTAAGTTTGACTTTGCAGACTTGGTCTAATCATCCTGAGGTCTTTGGAGCCACAATGTTTCTAAGTCCCAGGGTTCTTTGGATTCTAGAAGGAGGACACTGCCAAAGGTACCAGAATCTCAGGAACAGCACTTGGGGGTTAAAACTCACTCTAGCAGAAGCCATTAAGAGGGTCAAAAGCAGGTCCGATTGGAACCCGTCAGCTGAGCTCTACAGGAAAAGACACACAATTGATGAACAGAATGCAGAACACATCAAAACATTCACCTCCCAGTCAAGAGATCTGGGTTAAATCCATCATTCTTTTGCTCACCATACCACCCCAGTTTAGACTTGGCCATATGCAAATCAGTCTTGACCCTGTGCCTCATGGGAGCAGTCCAACCTGAACTGCCAAGCCAGGTCCTCCCTGGACCGGAAACAAGCATCCTAGTACCGGTTTCAGTGTTTCACCCCTCAAAAGCCAGGATAGCTTGATTCCAATGGCATAGTGAGCCCGGGGCCCACGTCTGGGCATACCCGGCACACTTAGGGTGAGATAACAAAAGACAGACAATTGATGGACAGAATGCAGAACAAATGAAAAACATTTACCCCCAGTTAAGAGATCTGAGTTAAACCATCATTCTTTTGCTCACCATGCCATCCCAGTTTAGACCTGGCCATACGCAAATCAGTCTTGACCCTGTGTCTCATGGGAACAGTCCAGCCTGAACTACGAAGCCAGGTCATCCCTGGACCGGAAACAAGTATCCTAGGACCAGTTTCTGGGTTTATTAGGGCAAGAAAGCAAAAGACACACAATTGGGACATTACTTTTAGAAACTTGTTGTGTCCCTGTCGCTTAAAAAGAAGTCAACAAAATGACCCTTGGAGGTGACCTATTTGTCCTAGATACATGTGAGAGCAGGCCCAGGCTTTCAGGTTTCCTCACAATTCTCAACAGCAGGTTCTCAACCTTGTCAAAAAAACACTTAATGGAGGTCCCTCTATCAAAAGGCAACCCTGGGTGAAGTTTGCGTAGTCGCGCTACGTGGAATTCCGCGAACCTGCAAAAAAACTCGTCGAGCTATACGGAGTTCTGCAAGCGCACAGAGTTGCTTTTTCCACACGTTCGTGATGCATTTTTCTTGTTCGGGAACTTGTATTACGTGTTCGGGATGCTTTATGCGTGCTCGGGGGAAATATCCGCAAACTTCACCACACGGTCGCCAATGGGCACGGCCATCTTTTTTTTCACTTTTTGCTATGGTTCTGGGCCTGTTTTCCTATCCTCCCTACATCTTTTCAATCCTTTGTTGCTATAAAACTTGTTTTGATCTTTTTTATTTATTATCTATCCCTCTCTATTCCTGATTCTACATTTAGCATTTTTTCCTACTTTTTGTGTGTTTTTCACTGAGTCTTTTACTCTTTTTCTATCAATTGCTTTTTTAAATTTCTTTACTTACTTTCCTAGTTCTTACCTTTTCTTTTCCGCCCCCGCCTACCCAGAACCATAGCAAAGGGCCAGGGGAAGAAGACTAGGGTTCAGAGTGAGAGCTGCGACTGCCTTCCTTGCCCAGGCGGCGCCCACATGCGGTGCAGGCACGGGCCTTATTTAGTGAGGCCGAGGTCGTTGCACTGTTTTTTTAAAATCCGGTGACACCTCCCCTTAACCCTGGCATCAGGCCTGTGTCTGGGTAGGGCTCCGGGACCATGAACGGCGGTGGGCAAGGGTGCGCTGGGCAGTGTTTCACTGCTCTGGGGTCCGGCGCACCCTAACCAATTGACACACCGGTGGCCCGATATCCTGGACCGGGAGTAGGACCTGCTAGGTGTTGAGGTCCCAGGGCTTGGTAGTAGCTATTTTATATTACTATTTTGTGTTCTTCTGTTCTGACTGTTATTTATTGTGATTGCGAATATTATTTTTTTCACAAATAGCTAACATGCTGCTGCTGCTTACATGCATGTAAGGTAAACTATGATGAAATATATTATATGTTGCGATTGTTACTTCCAGACAGCCCTACTAACTAATCGTCATACTTCTTTGCAACTTTGTGCTCCCTTGGGCTGGTTATCTAAGAGAGGTTAGAGAATTTAAGTTAAGTAGGTATTTAATCCGCATAGGAAAGACTCCAGTCCTTTCCTTTGTCTTGTCAGGCGGTCCTTTCTCCTGTCATTAAGATAGTGGTAGTAGTTAATTAGTATTATTTGGTAATTGAGCAGCCTGCATCAGGACTTGTGAGTGACGTGTCCTCATGCTCTCACATGACTTTAGTCCTAGTAGAACTTTGTGCAGTTCTTATAGTGAGCGAATAATAGCAACCAACCAATTTGGTGTATCCTGCAATTATGCATATGTCCACTATGCATTAAAAAGAATAAATGCAGACTTAGTAATTAGCCCGTCAAAGGGGGTTGTTGGAGTTGAGACTATCTGGGAGATGATTGGGAATGATAGCTATGTATGTTTAGGATTCAGGAATCAGAATTGAACTGTGGAATAATAATGATCGAATGGTACTCGACTGCAATACATACATACTAGTCGACTACTCCTAGTTGAATAAGTCGATCTGATTGATTTACCATAGGTCAATGTTTTTTTTTGTTTTTGCTTGTCCTCATTTACCAAACCCTCGTTCCATGGAAAAACACCAACCACCTTGAGTGTCATTTGGCACAGGGCAAGAACATAATCTTTTCCCAAGCCCAAACAAAGGTATCAGACTGGCGGGAGATGTTTTCAGGAATTTTTACTCCATCAAGGCGTCTTTCAGCCAGGTAGACCTAGTTCGTTCTCTTTATCGGGCGGAGCCACAAACAGGACCATGGAGTATATCGGCAAAATCATCGGACCCGGGGTCAATGTTATTGCAACTGCTGTTTCCTGTCTAAAAATATTTTTACAGCAATTATTTTTATATATTTACAACAAATCATAATTTGTCTCCTACATGATCAGCATCCCCGCTCTCAACCTGGTATCGTAGCGCCATACTGCCAAATTGCTCTTTGCCTTAAAAATCAGCTGGCCATTGCATCTATTTGTGCCTTATTTGTGCTTGATTGTAACTGCATCGTAGCGCTATATTGCCTGCTGAGCTGTGCATTAATTAATTAATCGACTGTGCATTGCTGCCTTTAGCTGATTGAGTTATTGTGCCTGATTGTGCCGGTGACACTTCCCTTTTTAGACCGATTGTTGGGTCCCAGTCTCGTCCTGTTTGGCTCTTGGCTTACTGCCATTTTGTTGTTTGTTGTTGTGCCTTCCCAGCCCGGCTCTCCACCCCGCTCCCGCCTCCAAGCTGCTCCTCCCTCCCACAGAAAGGTTAGGCTCCACTCTCCTGAATTAGCGCTGTGACCGTCCTGAGCCCCTCAGAAGCGGTCGCTCCTCACGCGGCTCCCCGCTCTCAACCTGGTATCGTAGCGCCATACTGCCAAATTGCTCTTTGCCTTAAAAATCAGCTGCCCATTGCATCTATTTGTGCCTTATTTGTGCTTGATTGTAATTGCATCGTAGCGCTATATTGCCTGCTGAGCTGCGCATTAATTAATTTTTCGACTGTGAACTGCTGCCTTTAGCTGATTGAGTTATTGTGCCTGATTGTGCCGGTGACGCTTCCCTTTTTAGACCGATTGTTGGGTCCCAGTCTCGTCCTGTTTGGCTCTTGGCTTACTGCCATTTTGTTGTTTGTTGTTGTGCCTTCCCAGCCCGGCTCTCCACCCCACTCCCGCCTCACAGCTGCTCCTCCCTCCCACAGAAAGGTTAGGCTCCACTCTCCTGAATTAGCGCTGTGACCGTCCTGAGCCCCTCAGAAGCGGTCGCTCCTCACGCGGCTCCCCGCTCTCAACCTGGTATCGTAGCGCCATACTGCCAAATTGCTCTTTGCCTTAAAAATCAGCTGCCCATTGCATCTATTTGTGCCTTATTTGTGCTTGATTGTAATTGCATCGTAGCGCTATATTGCCTGCTGAGCTGCGCATTAATTAATTTTTCGACTGTGAACTGCTGCCTTTAGCTGATTGAGTTATTGTGCCTGATTGTGCCGGTGACGCTTCCCGTTTTAGACCGATTGTTGGGTCCCAGTCTCGTCCTGTTTGGCTCTTGGCTTACTGCCATTTTGTTGTTTGTTGTTGTGCCTTCCCAGCCCGGCTCTCCACCACGCTCCCGCTTTCCAGCTGCTCCTCCCTCCCACAGAAAGTTTAGGCTCCACTCTCCTGAATTAGCGCTGTGACCGTCCTGAGCCCTCAGAAGCGGTCGTTCCTCACGCTACTCCCCGCTCTCAACCTGGTATCGTAGCACCATACTGCCAAATTGCCCTTTGACTTAAAAATCAGCTGCCCATTGCATCTATTTGTGCCTTATTTGTGCTTGATTGTAACTGCATCATAGCGCTATATTGCCTGCTGAGCTGCGCATTAATTAATTAATCGACTGTGCTTTGCTGCCTTTAGCTGATTGAGTTATTGTGCCTGATTGTGCCGGTGACGCTTCCCTTTTTAGACCGATTGTTGGGTCCCAGTCTCGTCCTGTTTGGCTCTTGGCTTACTGCCATTTTGTTGTTTGTTGTTGTGCCTTCCCAGCCCGGCTCTCCACCCCGCTCCCGCCTCCCAGCTGCTCCTCCCTCCCACAGAAAGGTTAGGCTCCACTCTCCTGAATTAGCGCTGTGACCGTCCTGAGCCCCTCAGAAGCGGTCGCTCCTCACGTTGCTCCCCGCTCTCAACCTGGTATCGTAGCGCCATACTGCCAAATTGCTCTTTGCCTTAAAAATCAGCTGCCCATTGCATCTTTTTGTGCCTTATTTGTGCTTGATTGTAACTGCATCGTAGCGCTATATTGCCTGCTGAGCTGCGCATTAATTAATTAATCGACTGTGCATTGCTGCCTTTAGCTGATTGAGTTATTGTTCCTGATTGTGCCAGTGACGCTTCCCTTTTTAGACCGATTGTTGGGTCCCAGTCTCGTCCTGTTTGGCTCTTGGCTTACTGCCATTTTTTTGTTTGTTGTTGTGCCTTCCCAGCCCGGCTCTCCACCCCGCTCCTGCCTCCCAGCTGCTCCTCCCTCCCACAGAAAGGTTAGGATCCACTCTCCTGAATTAGCGCTGTGACCGTCCTGAGCCCCTCAGAAGCGGTCGCTACTCACCCTGCTCCCCGCTCTCAACCTGGTATCGTAGCGCCATACTGCCAAATTGCTCTTTGCCTTAAAAGTTAGCTGCCCATTGCATCTATTTGTGCCTTATTTGTGCTTGATTGTAACTGCATCGTAGCGCTATATTGCCTGCTGATCTGCGCATTAATTAATTAATCAACTGTGCTTTGCTGCCTTTAGCTGATTGAGTTATTGTGCCTGATTGTGCTGGTGACTCTTCCCTTTTTAGACCGATTGTTGGGTCCCAGTCTCGTCCTGTTTGGCTCTTGGCTTACTGCCATTTTGTTGTTTGTTGCTGTGCCTTCCCAGCCCGGCTCTCCACCCTGCTCCCGCCTCCCAGCTGCTCCTCCCTCCCACAGAAAGGTTAGGCTCCACTCTCCTGAATTAGCGCTGTGACCGTCCTGAGCCCCTCAGAAGCGGTCCTTCCTCACGCTGCTCCCCGCTCTCAACCTGGTATCGTAGCGCCATACTGCCAAATTGCTCTTTGCCTTAAAAATCAGCTGCCCATTGCATCTATTTGTGCCTTATTTGTGCTTGATTGTAACTGCATCGTAGCGCTATATTGCCTGCTGAGCTGCGCAATAATTAATTAATCGACTGTGCATTGCTGCCTTTAGCTGATTGAGTTATTGTGCCTGATTGTGCCGGTGACGCTTCCCTTTTTAGACCGATTGTTGGGTCCCAGTCTCGTCCTGTTTGGCTCTTGGCTTACTGCCATTTTTTTGTTTGTTGTTGTGCCTTCCCAGCCCGGCTCTCCACCCCGCTCCCGCCTCCAAGCTGCTCCTCCCTCCCACAGAAAGGTTAGGCTCCACTCTCCTGAATTAGCGCTGTGACCGTCCTGAGCCCCTCAGAAGCGGTCGCTCCTCACGCTGCTCCCGGCTCTCAACCTGGTATCGTAGCGCCATACTGCCAAATTGCTCTTTGCCTTAAAAATCAGCTGCCCATTGCATCTATTTGTGCCTTATTTGTGCTTGATTGTAACTGCATCGTAGCGCTATATTGCCTGCTGAGCTGCGCATTAATTAATTAATCGACTGTGCATTGCTGCCTTTAGCTGATTGAGTTATTGTGCCTGATTGTGCCGGTGACGCTTCCCTTTTTAGACCGATTGTTGGGTCCCAGTCTCGTCCTGTTTGGCTCTTGGCTTACTGCCATTTTTTTGTTTGTTGTTGTGCGTTCCCAGCCCGGCTCTCGACCCCGCTCCCGCCTCCCAGCTGCTCCTCCCTCCCACAGAAAGGTTAGGCTCCACTCTCCTGAATTAGCGCTGTGACCGTCCTGAGCCCCTCAGAAGCGGTCGCTCCTCACCCTGCTCCCCGCTCTCAACCTGTATCGTAGCTCCATACTGCCAAATTGCTCTTTGCCTTAAAAGTCAGCTGCCCATTGCATCTATTTGTGCCTTATTTGTGCTTGATTGTAACTGCATCGTAGCGCTATTTTGCCTGCTGAGCTGTGCATTAATTAATTAATCGACTGTGCTTTGCTGCCTTTAGCTGATTGAGTTATTGTGCCTGATTGTGCTGGTGACTCTTCCCTTTTTAGACCGATTGTTGGGTCCCAGTCTTGTCCTGTTTGGCTCTTGGCTTACTGCCATTTTGTTGTTTGTTGTTGTGCCTTCCCAGCCCGGCTCTCCACCCTGCTCTCGCCTCCCAGCTGCTCCTCCCTCCCACAGAAAGGTTAGGCTCCACTCTCCTGAATTAGCGCTGTGACCGTCCTGAGCCCCTCAGAAGCGGTCGCTCCTCACGCTGCTCCCTGCTCTCAACCTGGTATCGTAGCGGCATACTGCCAAATTGCTCTTTGCCTTAAAAATCAGCTGCCCATTGCATCTATTTGTGCCTTATTTGTGCTTGATTGTAACTGCATCGTAGCGCTATATTGCCTGCTGAGCTGCGCATTAATTAATTAATCGACTGTGCATGGCTGCCTTTAGCTGATTGAGTTATTGTGCCAGATTGTGCCGGCGACGCTTCCCTTTTTAGACCGATTGTTGGGTCCCAGTCTCGTCCTGTTTGGCTCCTGGCTTACTGCCATTTTTTTGTTTGTTGTTGTGCCTTCCCAGCCCGGCTCTCCACCCCGCTCCCGCCTCCAAGCTGCTCCTCCCTCCCACAGAAAGGTTAGGCTCCACTCTCCTGAATTAGCGCTGTGACCGTCCTGAGCCCCTCAGAAGCGGTCGCTCCTCACGCTGCTCCCCGCTCTGAACCTGGTATTGTAGCGCCATACTGCCAAATTGCTCTTTGCCTTAAACATCAGCTGCCCATTGCATCTATTTGTGCCTTATTTGAGCTTGATTGTAACTGCATCGTAGCGCTATATTGCCTACTGAGCTGCGCATTAATTAATTAATCGACTGTGCATTGCTGCCTTTAGCTGATTGAGTTATTGTGCCTGATTGTGCCAGTGACGCTTCCCTTTTTAGACCGATTGTTGGGTCCCAGTCTCGTCCTGTTTGGCTCTTGGCTTACTGCCATTTTTTTGTTTGTTGTTGTGCGTTCCCAGCCCGGCTCTCGACCCCGCTCCCGCCTCCCAGCTGCTCCTCCCTCCCACAGAAAGGTTAGGCTCCACTCTCCTGAATTAGCGCTGTGACCGTCCTGAGCCCCTCAGAAGCGGTCGCTCCTCACCCTGCTCCCCGCTCTCAACCTGTATCGTAGCTCCATACTGCCAAATTGCTCTTTGCCTTAAAAGTCAGCTGCCCATTGCATCTATTTGTGCCTTATTTGTGCTTGATTGTAACTGCATCGTAGCGCTATATTGCCTGCTGAGCTGCGCATTAATTAATTAATCGACTGTGCTTTGCTGCCTTTAGCTGATTGAGTTATTGTGCCTGATTGTGCTGGTGACTCTTCCCTTATTAGACCGATTGTTGGGTCCCAGTCTTGTCCTGTTTGGCTCTTGGCTTACTGCCATTTTGTTGTTTGTTGTTGTGCCTTCCCAGCCCGGCTCTCCACCCTGCTCTCGCCTCCCAGCTGCTCCTCCCTCCCACAGAAAGGTTAGGCTCCACTCTCCTGAATTAGCGCTGTGACCGTCCTGAGCCCCTCAGAAGCGGTCGCTCCTCACGCTGCTCCCTGCTCTCAACCTGGTATCGTAGCGGCATACTGCCAAATTGCTCTTTGCCTTAAAAATCAGCTGCCCATTGCATCTATTTGTGCCTTATTTGTGCTTGATTGTAACTGCATCGTAGCGCTATATTGCCTGCTGAGCTGCGCATTAATTAATTAATCGACTGTGCATGGCTGCCTTTAGCTGATTGAGTTATTGTGCCAGATTGTGCCGGTGACGCTTCCCTTTTTAGACCGATTGTTGGGTCCCAGTCTCGTCCTGTTTGGCTCCTGGCTTACTGCCATTTTTTTGTTTGTTGTTGTGCCTTCCCAGCCCGGCTCTCCACCCCGCTCCCGCCTCCAAGCTGCTCCTCCCTCCCACAGAAAGGTTAGGATCCACTCTCCTGAATTAGCGCTGTGACCGTCCTGAGCCCCTCAGAAGCGGTCGCTCCTCACGCTGCTCCCCGCTCTGAACCTGGTATTGTAGCGCCATACTGCCAAATTGCTCTTTGCCTTAAACATCAGCTGCCCATTGCATCTATTTGTGCCTTATTTGAGCTTGATTGTAACTGCATCGTAGCGCTATATTGCCTACTGAGCTGCGCATTAATTAATTAATCGACTGTGCATTGCTGCCTTTAGCTGATTGAGTTATTGTGCCTGATTGTGCCGGTGACGCTTCCCTTTTTAAACCGATTGTTGGGTCCCAGTCTCGTCCTGTTTGGCTCTTGGCTTACTGCCATTTTGTTGTTTGTTGTTGTGCCTTCCCAGCCCGGCTCTCCACCCCGCTCCCGCCTCCCAGCTGCTCCTCCCTCGCCCCCGCCCCTTCCACTATCTACATATGACAGATGCTTTTGCGCGCAGTGTTCACGCGCAGCGATCGCGCCCCATGCACGCCGAAGGTGCGCCAAAGGTAAGCCCGTCTACGCCTATCCGCGCCTGAACCGCGCCCAGCACCAGACCCCCTGGCCCTCGCAAAACCCACTCCACCCGCATAACATACGACGCCGCAACCCTCTCTGCACATAATCCCGGCAGACTCCAAAACTGCAACCTAGCCGCCCCAGGACAAACCCATGGACCCTTCACCTGCAACTCCTGCAAGTTCGACTGCATCAGGATCCACACCAAATCCACAGACTCCACACAGAACTCCGACACTAACCACATGAAGTGCATCCTACTCAACACCCGCTCGGTCCACAGACACTCCATTGAACTTTGGAACCTACTCGACACCACATCGCCGGACGTCGCCTTTCTTACAGAAACATGGATGAAAGCCTCATCAACGCCCGACATCGCCATAGCCATCCCGGAAGGCTACAAGATCATCCGAAAGGACCGCATCAACCAAACTGGAGGATGCATCGCCATCGTACACAAATAACACTATCCGCATCACGACCAGTTCCGACGACAACCTCACATCTGCCGAACACCTTCACTTTCAGATCCACACCGACCCCAAGACCACACTCAGAGGCACCCTCATCTACAGGCCACTAGGACCCCGCACACAATTCAGCGAAGACATCACTGACTTCATCAGCCCAAACGCCCTCCCCTCCGAGGACTACATTCTACTTGGAGACTTCAACTTCCACCTGGAAAAGAAAAACGACAGCAACACCACCACCCTTCTGGACAACCTGGCCAACCTCGGACTCGAACAACTGGTATGATACTCTCACCCACTATGCCGGGCACACGCTCGACCCAATCTTCACCTCCAGCAAGCACATCTCCTTCAACCACACCACAGCTCTCCATTGGACGGACCACAGCTGCGTTCACTTCAACTACAAAAAGACCACGACCCACAACCTCCCACAACCAATTCCCGGAAGAAACTGGAACAAAATTACCACCGACCAGCTCTTCACATCGCTTCACCAAAACCCTCCTGCCAAATCATCGGACCCAAACCAAGCAGCCACCAACCTCACACAATGGATCACCCACAGCGCCGACGAACTAGCACCCTTGAAAAAACAACAAATCAAGCAAGGTAGCAAAAAAGCTCCCTGGTTCAACGATGACCTTAAGAAATCCAAGAAGTCCTGCCGCACCCTCAAGAAAGCCTGGAGAAAAAACCCAACCACTGATAACCTGACCACCTTTAAGAACGCCACCCACAAACACCACCAACTGATCCGATCCACCAAGAAATCTGCATTCAAGGATCGACTTGACAACAACGCCCATAACAGCAAGGAACTATTCAACATCATCAAAGAATTTACCAACCCCATCGGCGGCACCAGCGACATCACTCCCTCTCAAGACCTCTGCGACTCCCTAGCCTCATTCTTCCACAACAAAATCGCCGACATACATAACAGCTTTGAAAACCAGTCCGGAGACCAGTCCAATCCACCAACCTCCGAATCAAACCCCCCCTCTAACAACCTTTGCGCCTGGAACCCAATCACCACCGAAGTCACCATCCACCTGATGAACTCCATCCACTCAGGATCGCCAACCGACCCATGTCCCCACCACATCTTCAACAAAGCAGACTCCATTATCGCACCCCATCTCCGAGACGTCATCAACTGCTCCCTCACCTCTGCGACCTTCCCGGAAAGCTGGAAACATGCCGAACTCAGCGCCCTTCTGAAGAAACCCACAGCAGACCCCACTGAACTTGAGAACTACCGCCCCATCTCGCTCCTCCCATTCCCTGCCAAAGTCATTGAGAAAGCCGTCAACAGTCAGCTCGCCGCCTTCCTCGAATCCAACAAATCCCTCGACCCCTCACAGTCTGGCTTTCGAGCCAAACACAGCACCGAAACCGCCCTCATCGCAGCAACAGACGACATTCGAACACTACTGGACAACGGAGAAACAGTTGCCCTCATCCTACTTGACCTCTCCGCAGCCTTCGACACAGTCTGTCATAGCACCCTCATACAACGCCTCAGCAACGTCGGAATAAAAGGAAAAGCATTGGACTGGATCATCTCGTTCCTCGCCAGAAGAACCCAGAGAGTCCGCCTCCCCCCTTTTAGATCAGAGGCCACCGAAGTAATCTGCGGCGTACCACAAGGATCATCACTCAGTCCCACCCTCTTCAACGTATACATGAGTCCCCTCGCATCCATCACTCGCCAACATAACCTCAACATCATCTCCTACGCAGACGACACCCAGCTGATCCTCTCCCTCACCAAAGACCCAAACACAGCCAAAACCAACCTACACGAAGGGATGAAAGAAGTAGCTGAGTGGATGAAGAACAGCCGTTTAAAACTGAACTCGGACAAAACGGAAGTCCTCATCTTAGGATCATCCCCCTCTGCCTGGGACGACTCATGGTGGCCACCGGCCCTGGGAACCGCACCCATACCTACGGACCACGCATGTAACCTCGGCTTCATCCTGGACTCCTCCCTCTCGATGACCAGACAAGTCAACGCCGTCTCATCATCATGCTTCAACATCCTACGCATGCTCAAAAAAAATCTTCTGTTGGATCCCCACCGAAACAAGAAAGACGGTCACCCACGCACTGGTCACAAGCTGACTGGACTACGGAAACACTCTGTATGGCGGAACTACAGCCAAACTTCAGAAAAAACTCCAACGCATCCAAAACGCCTCAGCCAGACTCATACTAGACATCCCCCGCCAAGCTCACATTTCCGACCACCTGAAAGACCTCCACTGGCTCCCCATCAACAAGAGAATAACGTTCCGTCTCCTCACCCACGCACACAAAGCCCTCTACGATCTAGGACCAGAATGCCTTCTACACGCTCCTGTCCTTTTACACCCCCCCACCCGACAACTACGATCGTCCAATCAAGCCCTCGCCACAATTCCGCGCTTCCATAGATCCACCATGGGGGGAAGATCCTTCTCCTACTTAGCGGCCAAAACCTGGAACTCTCTCCCCACCCACCTCCGCCTTACACAGAACCACCTCTCCTTCAGAAAGCAACTAAAAACTTGGATATTCGATAAGTAAAGTACCCCCCTCCCTCAAGCGCCTTGAGACCTTCTGGGTGAGTAGTGCGCTGTACAAATTACTGAACTTGAACTTACTGAACTTGAAGAAGAAAACTAGGGCAGCTGGCATTGCAGCGGGTGCAGGAGCTGGAGGAGCCTCGCAGGAACAGCAGGAAGCGGCCACAGGCACAGCTGCAGATGGCTCTGCTGCTGGCTCCAGTAAGTCCTCCTGGTTTTCTATATTTCTCTAACTTTTACAGCTCTATTATTTCCATTTCCTAATTTTAATTTTTCAAGTATCCTCTTCAATCTTTCTGTTTCTTAATTCTTATTTTTGCTCCACCATTACATACTACTAAGTACTACTACTAACATTGTTTCTTCTAGTATCTGTTTTTATTTTTACATCAAATCAAACTGCATCTGACTAACCTCCGCTCTGACTCTGTACTAGACAGTCTGTATTTAGCTTCCTATCTTTTGGGTTTAACTGAACTTTCTCTCTCCACTTATGTGGATTGACTAGTAGTGGTACTGTAAGACTTAGAGAACCCATTGGTCCTTGCCTAGACTACTACTATTAGTAGTAAGGACTCCTAACTACTACTAGTTGTACTAATGTGCTGTGCAGACTACAGATTGCATGCCCAAGAGAAGTTAGGTATATCCACAAGTTTGTGAATTGTAAGATGAGAGGGCTTTAGTTTCTTTCACTGTCTCATCATGCTGAATCAGTAATGGTGGACACTCATGTTAATGTTATGGGTGTCTTATATAGCGCTCGGCTACTCCGAAGAGTGTCCTGGCGCTTTCAAACCCACAGCAGACTAACAGAAGGCAGAGGGAGGAACGTAAAGGAAACAGCAGATCACTGTCCATAGAGCCACGTCTTCAGGCCTTTTCTAAAGGCCAACAGGTTTGAGGTACCGCGAAGCGACAGAGGGAGGGCATTCCAGAGCTTGGGAGCCAGGTGTTTAAAAGAACGCCCCCCACCCTTGTTTTCCTAACAGAAGGAACCGTAGCCAGACCAAGAGATTCCGATCTTAGGGATCTAGCTGGCTTGTAAAAAGCAAGGCGTTTCTGAATATATTCAGCTCCCACAGCATGGAGAGCCTTATGCACCAGCGTAAGTGTTTTAAAAACAATCCACTTGCGAATAGGGAGCCAGTGTAGGGAATGTAAAAGGTCCGAGGCTCTCGCGCGACGAGGTAGACCAAAGACTGCACGAGCCGCCGTATTCTGGACCACCTGAAGTTTCTGTAATAGATAGTCGGGAAGACCCAAATACAAAACATTTGAGTAGTCCAGCCTAGAACAGATGAGAGCCTGGACAGTGGTTTTCCTATGCGCAAGCGGGAGCAGGGGAAGAAACTTGCACAACAATATAAGGAGACCAAAGCAGGTGCCCGTCAGACCAAGGATCTGGGACTTTAGTGACAGGCAGTTATCAATTTTGACCCCCAGATTCTTCGCAACCTGCGAGGAGGACGTGGGCGGGGACATGTTCACTGGCCACCAATCCTGCCACTTTGGGTCAGCCTGACACCCGAAGAAAAGCACCTCAGATTTTCCAGGGTTACATTTGAGGCTGTTTTGCTGAAACCATTCGAACACAGCCTCAAGACACCCACGGATTCTCCCCTCGTTGAACTCAGCCCCCTTCCCACACGTGAAGAGGAGCTGCGTATCATCAGCGTATGATACGATCTGAGCCCCAAATGACTCAGCCAGCACCCCCAAAGGGGTCATAAAGATGTTAAAAAGAGTCGGGCTAAGCCCAGACCCCTGAGGAACTCCGGCCTCCAAAGGCGGCACTTCGGCTGAGTATGGGGGGGCCCAGACCACCTGTCGGCGACCAGCTAGGTAAGATCTAAACCAGTTCAACACCGTCCCTCTCAGACCGATCTCATGGAGTCTGTTGAGGAGACCCTCATGAGGGACGGTGTCGAAAGCCGCTGACAGGTCTAACATTACCAACATAGCTCTTCCTCCTTCATCCAGCACTTCCTTGATGGCCTCGTTAACCTCCAAAAGTGCTGTCTCAGTGCTTAGATTGGAGCGAAAGCCCGACTGGGAGGAATGCAGCAGGCAATGGGTCTCAAGATAAGTGGAGAGCACAGTATGAACATGCTTTTCTATTGTCTTAGCGAGAGCAGGCAAGAGGGAAATCGGCCTATAGTTGGCAAGGATCTCAGGGTCAAGACCCGCCTTTTTAAGTAATGGAACAACCATCGCCTGTTTCCAAACCAGAGGGACTACACCACTTGACAGAGATAGGTTGAGAATAGGGTTAATTCATGGGTTCAAAGCCTCACCAGCCCTAGCTAGAAAACTAGCAGGGCAGGGGTCAGATGGTGAGCCTGATTTAAGTTTGGACAGGAGGTCCCGGGAGACTGACATAGAGATGGATGGAAACTCAGAAAGAAAGGGTCCAGGTTCAGTTATCAAATTCAACTGGTCCTTCGGGATGGTAACAACACTAGGGTCTGGGGAGGGAAAGGACTCTTGAATCTGCTTAATTTTAGTAGAGAAAAAACTAGCTATCGAGATCACCCATGGCTCGGAAAACTCATGATGTGAAGCACTGGCCTTCGGAGTAACAAACTCCTTGACAATAGTAAAGATTTCCCTGCAGGAACTGGAGGCGGTCTCGATTCTTGCTGCATAATAGGTTTTTTTTTGGCCAAAATATCAGCATGATAGATCTTGATAGTACCCCTATAAGCGGCCTTGGCCTCGGGATCATACTGTTTGCGCCAGAGCCTCTCTGCTACCTTGCAGTTCCGCCTGGAAAGTGCAAGAGAATCAGAAAACCAAGGCGCGGAGGTCCGCCTAGCAGTCGTCCGAGGCGCAATAGGAGGAGTGAGATCATCTAGCCGCTCCACTAGCCACTTCTGTAGTAGGTCGAGATCCCTCTCAAGATCACCCGAGAGATGGCAAGAATGCTCCAAACAGGCCTGTGTAAGACTCTCAGGGGTCACCCGATGAAAAGCCCTACTCGTTTGCCTACAATGATTAGGAATTGCACCCAGGAGTTTACTAACACCCTGGATCTTGAAGCTAATCAGGAAATGGTCCGACCAGAGAACAGGGATGGGGCTGGCAAAAACCAGAGGAATAGTAGAAAACACCTGGTCTAGCGTATGGCCCCTATTATGGGTCAGAACTGATAAATAGGGAATGAGGCCCAGGGGGGTGGTGGTATCCATGATTTTAATCGTTTCACCGTCTTGCCCATCCTCCATGTGTATGTTAAAGTCCCCAAGAACAATACAGTGTTCTGTCTTTAAGCAAAGTGCCGTAATTAATGCCTGCAACTCCTCATAGAAGGGCCCTTGCTGACCAGGAGGTCTATAGACCAGGAGCCCAGAGAAAGATTGATAGGAAGATAGGGCAATAGAGAAAGCCAAGGACTCACAACCAGAGATGGGTGCCATGGGAGTGACCACACATGTGGCAGATCTCTGAACCACAATCGCCACCCCTCCCAATAGGTCTATCATGTCTGAAAATGACATAATCAGGCGGGATAGCAGTCGCAATATCAGGGTTGGAGGACTCACCCAACCAAGTTTCGGTGAGCATTAAACAGACAGGTTTTTCATTGGTTAACAGCTCAAAAATATCAGGCGCATGTCTGCCCAAGGAGCGTGTATTAAGCAAAAGACACTTGTAATTAGCAATGGACTTCGGGCTAAAAACCCCGCTCACCGAGGAATTACCAGGGAGCCATCCACAGCCAGGACATCTACGTTTGCCTCTACACCGCCCCGGAAAGACCACCTGACACAAGGACATATCTTTCCTGAGTGTCAGAAGATCCGACGACGAATAGGAGAGCCTAGATCCAGCCGCACCCGTCCCACCGTCCGCCTCCGTGATGCGGACAGGCGCAGACGGGCATGACTCTGGCACGACTCCGGCGCAGGTCCGGCGCGTCTGCTGTACGCGTCCGCTGCGCGGAGTCATAGCCGTCCTTTATGAGCACTGCTAGAGCGCGTCACTCACCAGCCCACACCCAATATGGCCGCCAAAGTCGGAAAACCAGCCCTCGGCGTCTGTACTCGGCCGAGAGCTGTCCGGGGGCAGAGGGAGGGGGGAGAAGGTACACAGAGCGCAGGGGAGCACAGAGGGAGTCTCTGCACGCTTATTAGATCAAGCGTCACAAAAACGAACTTTTAAAAAGCATAAAAACGCTAAAAAGCACAAAGTACAGAGGAGAGACCTCCCGGCTTCCGCCTCAGGAGGGAAAAGTAGCTGCTGTTGGAAACACACGCTCCGGCTCTCAGAACCCTTTATGAGCGCTGCTAGAGCGCGTCACTCACAGGAGCAGGACCTCCTAAAGTGGTGTATATTATAGTTTTTCCAATCCAGGCCTAGTATTTATTTTGTAGCAGCAATTAATAGTGAACACTGAACAATTTTTACTGTGCACCATGGCTGGAAGGAAGTATATGTTATGTTATGTTATGTTAAACCTGCTTCTATAGTGCATGGCTACCCCAGCAACGGGGAGTCCCAGCGCTTATGAACGTACCAGAGGGCAGGACAGCACAGCAACAAAGTGAGTTAAACAGAGGAAAACAGCCAAGTTTTGATCTGTTTACGAAACAGCATATGATCAGAAGTGGACCGAGCTCCTAGAGGAATAGAGTTCCAAAGCTTCTGGGCTAGATACCTGAAGGAGCGGCCGCCGGCTCTGCTCCTTCGGATCTTGACTGTGCGGGCAAGAGATAAATCCGCCGAGCAGAGAGCACGCATGGGGGCATAGAAGGAGCAGAGTTCCCGCAAAATCTGGGGGCCAACACCGTATAGAATTTTGTGAATTACACATAGAGTTTTGAACTGGATACGCTGTTTAATCGGCAGCCAGTGCAAACGGTGAAAAATAGGGGAGGTATGGCAGGTCTTAGGGAGTGCACACAGGATGCGGGCGGCAGCATTTTGGGCTCTTTGTAGCCTTTTTATCACTGTCAGATTGGACCCAAGCATAAGAACATTACAATAGTCTAGGTGGGATAAGACTAAGGCCTGGACTATAATCTGACGAGTGTGTGGCTCAAAAAAAACAAGAATAGGCTTGAGAGAGCGTAGGCGGCCATAACAGGTACCTACCACTCTTTTGGCATGGGTTTCCATCGAGAGTGAGTTGTCCAACATCACACCCAGATTTTTAACAGTCTCCTTAGGGATGGGGGAAGGTCCTAGTGTGGGGGGCCACCAGTGTTTATCCCATTTCTGTGTTTCCCTACCTATAAGAAGTATCTCAGTTTTAGATGAGTTTAACTGAAGATAGTTCTGCGACAGCCAATTTGAGATAGCCAGAATATCCTCCTGGAATTTAGTTTGGTCAGCCATGGTGTCTTTGGAGAAGGTGAAAATAAGTTGCGTATCGTCCGCATATGATATTAATTTGATTTTGCGTTCACGAGCCAACATGGCCAGTGGGCGGACGTACACATTAAACAATGTGGGGCTGAGCGCAGAACCCTGCGGAACCCCACATTCCAGGGAGTGCCTGCTGGAAGAGTTCTGCGGGGCGTGAACCTGGAAGGAATGGTCAGATAAAAAAGACGCAAACCAATCCAGGGCACTCTCTCTGACTCCGTTCTCCCACAGTCTCTCAAGCAAGAACCTGTGGGACACCGTGTCAAAGGCTGCGCTCAGATCCAGCAGAACCAGTATAGATGTTTCACCCTGGTCCTGCACCTACCTCAGATATTCCGTGACAGCCAATAGATCAGACTCCGTTCTATGTTTAGCACAGAATCCGTTTTGAGACTTGTCTAAAATTCCATTAGAATCCAAGTAGGTGGTCAAAATGGAATTCACGTGAGCCTCCATCACCTTAGTAAGGTAAGGGAGTAGAGAGATATATAGAGATATATGAGAAGAGTAGGAGGACTGCACTATTTTCCAACTAAGAGAGACTTCTGAGTAAATGCCTCCCAGTTGGCCACTCTTTCTTCTTTTCAAAAATTAAGATGCAGCATAGCTCTAGTCACTGAGTCCAGGCCTATGGTTTGGCCTCTTCTTGAGAGACTTTTCAAAAATTGCCACCAACAAAATGCCCAACTGGATATTATTTAGTTATTTTTGATAGGACGTACTTTCTACTGTACTGTATCTGAATTGTAGATAGTGATGTGTGTGGTGTATATAATTATGAATTTTCAATCTTGCTAAAAAAACAATAAATAGGTGAGGCGAATATGGCATCTAAAAAAAATGGGAATTTTTTTTTTCAGGCATACCGACCACCAATGCTGGGGCCAGCAGTGAGGGCTCCCATGCCAATCCAGAGGAAGCAAAGAAAACCAGAGGGCCTTAACTCTACTCAGTAAGGCTGAGTCAATATAATAACAAAACAGAACAAATGCCAGTACTGAGTACTATTAACTAAATAATTTATTATTCAGACCCATGAAACTAAACCAACAGGTCCACACTGTTCAAAGTGCCATTATTCATTTTATACACCACGCACATGCCTCACCGGGTTGGGAAAGACCTGACTGCTATAACTTAAATATGGCCATGTCCCAGGGAGGCCAACTACACAACAGAGGTCAAACAACCAGACAATAAAACTTTAATCTCACAATGGTGCACACCCAAATCAAAACTTCCAGAGTCTAAATGTACAACAAATATTAATAGTACACCAGTGGACGACCTAATTAATAACTAGGTTTGTTTGAAAAAAAAACAACAAAAAAGGTCGAAGCATTTCGAACCCAACAGGTGACAGGGTTCTCATCAGGACCACAGAATCTAAAATAAAGAGAGAAACACACACTCTTACTTAGTTTGAAAGCATCTATATCTAATGGCTCAAGACACACCAACCGCGGTGCATGCAGCCTACCTAAGTAATGCGGCAAACCACATCTGCTATCTCAGGAAATGAAGCAATAAGGGAGTGTCTAAAAAGAACAGATTGACAACAAGACAGTCTTACAAAAATTGTTCCTGTGAAAATTCATCCTATCTAGTCACACTACAAGTAGTGTTGGTTAGCTGTTGCAGGGACAGAGAGGTGTCTCCAGCGAGTCTTCCCACATGTATTGAGACTTTCGAGTTGCGGAAATAAATTCCAAATAACCTGCCAAACAAGGACAAGCATTTTTAATGCTGGGTCATGCTCCAATCAAAAAAAGGGCATACTTGTATGAAAGCACCAAGGCATACCTTATCAATGCATATCCCCGGAGTGTGTCGAACGATCTTCGACTGTTGTGTTCAATTTTATGTTTTAACAATACTGTAAAGAAACCACAGTGTTTTTTAGTTGCTCATTATTTGTAAAGAGTCCATTGAACTGTTAAATAAAATTCGAACATCAGCAATCACCTGAATATTCCGACTTCGGAGCATTCGTGAAACCGCCTGTCTGCTTAACACAAATTCAGCGTCTGACACGGTACATCGCAAGGCTTTCCCAGGTGGCTGGGAATTGGAGTTTAAAGAAGCCTCTCTCTTTACGCTAAACTTTAGCAACAAGCACATATCCTTAAGCGGTAGCACACCATAGTAACACGCCTGCCATTTATTGGCACCTTATGCCTAAGCCAGAAAACGGATCACATCTCGCAACATGTGGAACCCCCACTATTGCGCCACTCATCATTACGATCAAACCATCATTAGAACCGGGGTGACAACAACTATGTGACGAGAACGACTGAGACGCGTCGCAAGGCTTTCTGGGATACCACGGGCAGCTGGGCATTGACATTTTTGGAGCCTTTCTCTTTTTGCGGATTGAACTTTCTTGCAACGTCGGCAAATAAGCACATATCCGAAAGCGATAGTGCTGCACCAAAGTACCACGCCTGTCATTTATTATTACATAGTGCCTGAGACAGATGACCTGTCTTCCACCATATGGACTTTCCGCAATTGCAGAACTTGTTTTAAATAATCCAATAATCATAATACCAACTATGACAACAATTATATATTTAACAAGACCATGCTCAGCACCGGACTGGAAAAACCATGCAGACGCTACACTTAACTGAAATTAGACCCGAAGGCCATGTTCAAAATGAAGATGGTTTATTAACGATTATAGTGTGGGTGTTGGCCCGCAAGGTCTGTTATGTGGTCATACCAAATCAGACTGGGAGTTGTAACACAGTTGAGTTTAGACGAGAACTTTGGTTCTGCAGTCTAGTGATTCTCATGTTATTTCACTGTTTTTGTCTTTGTGTGATATTATTTTTTTAGTTTTTTTAGTTTTTGACATTTAGGACTGTGACTGAAGAGACACTTTCGCTTATAGTGAAGAGCATATACAATGGTTAATGACTGTACCCCCGGTGTTTGCTTGTGCTACCTTAAGTCTGACTGCAAAAACACAGAATAAATCATATAAACTGATCACGGTTCGCAAAAAACAAATCAGAACTGATCTACACGGGCATTTCCTTTTGCAGCATTTAAGAGCAGGGACTATCCCTGGAGGACTTCAAATTCAGAACTTTCCAGTGGTCTTTATTGACGACCCAGAGTATAAAAAGGGATATATTTATATTGAAACCAAGTGCATCAGGGATCTTATGGTCCTGACAGTGGAGACGGCCCATAGGATTTCACTTAAACAATTGGAAGAAATAGCATCTCTTGAGCCAAAGCTCAGAAACAACCAACTTATTATCAATACCAACACCCTTCTGGAGAAAGTTGAAAAAGAGATTCTGGAATTTAAAGACTACACAGTAACTCAGAAAGGGAATAAATTCGAGACAGATAAAAAGAAATTTTCACTCGAGTACGTGTATCCGTTTCTGCAACCTGATTTTCATACATGTGCGGAATCGCGAAGGTTCCTTTTGGATTTTCAAGGTAGAGCAAGAAATACATTTCTAACCTTGTCGGATACGTCATCATCCTCAGGAGGTGAACCGACCCAAGTGATCCTCGTCCAAATTTAAACAGAAGATGCAATCAGTTCCAACAACAGAATCCACCTCCTTTTTTAGTCCGAGTCCAACATAGACAAAGAGGATGGAACCAATACACCAAACAACCATGGGAAATGACCACCCAGAGACAGTACTACAAGAACTAAGGCTGTCTCCGATTTTCAATATGTCAGACTGTTTGTTGTCGGATCTCAAAATCGCTGTGTTGGAAAAGGGCTTTCATTCGTCTTATCAAGACCAACGGAATTTGTTAAGATGAAATTAGAGGCAATGGAATTCTGTCGAAAGGCACACCTCAAAACATTTTTTAACGAAAACCTTTCTCTTAGAAACTCGGAAGTTACAGGCCTCCGGAAAAAAATCAGGATTCTGTCCTCCTTCGAATAAAATCCCAAAGTGGGTTGTGACATTTGAAAAAAACAGTATTGTCAGCAATTGTTGAAATGGAAAACCGCAGACAATATGTGAAATACAATCTACCTAAGATTCAAAAGGGATCCATCTTCTCCCTGAAAAATGACACCTCGCTAGTAATCAAGCAAGCGGATAAAGGGAGCTAGGTGGTCCTTTGGGATACTTCGAAGTACACGGCTGAAGTCATGAGGCAACTGGATGACAGTAGATGCTATAAGAAGGTGGGCAACAATACAAATATGGAACTCCAAAGACAATTGTTTGAGATTCTTAAAAATGGTTTTGAACAGGGGATATTGGGCCCAAAGGAATATGCCTTTTTACAGAATAAACATCTGAGAGTCCCGGTTTTCTACGTCCTGCCGAAGGTCCATGAACATGACAAAAGTCCACCTGGGAGGCTAATAGTTTCGGGGTGCAACTCCTTAATTGAACCCATTTCTAAATACTTCGATCTTTTTCTAAAATGTTTCATTCAGAACATTCCAGCACATTTACAGGATACCACAGCCTTTATCAACAGGCTTTCAACAGTTGAATTTGATGATACTAAGGACATCATGGTAACAATGGATGTAGTATCGTTATATACTCAAATCCCTCCGGAAGATGTCTTAGAGGTACTTACATATTTTCTGGAAACAAGAGTGAAACCAACTAGAGTATACCCACAAGCTTTATCATCGAATTGGCTAAGTTCGCATTACAAAAGAATTACTTCAGTTTTGGATCTGACTTCTTTAATCAAATAAAAGGAGTCGCCATGGGGTGCCCGTTTGCGCCGGATTTAGCAGTGTTATTCATGGGATTATACAAAGAGAAATTTGTTTATAAGAGCAACCCCTTTCAAGAGTGTATTTCCAACTGGATGCGCAATATAGACGATGTCTTTTGGATATGGTATGGAACACAGGAACAGCTTAGTAATTTTTTCTGTTGGCTAAACACTAGGACAGAGGACATCAAGTTCAGTTGCAACTCCTCTAAAAAACGGATTACTTTCCTGAATGTTGGAGTATACCCCTCTGAGGGCGGATTGGCTACCACTTTGTTCAGGAAGCCAAAGGACAGGAATAAGGCTCTACATTACACAAGTAACCACCCAAGGGAATTGAAACAAAACCTGCCCTTTGGTCAGTTTCTTAGATCCATCGCAATTGTTCCTTCAAAGATGAATACTTTTTCCATGCAAATAAGTTGAGGGTCCACTTGGCTGACAGAGGCTATCCTACAAAACTATTGAAGAATGCCTTGCGACGTGCGTGGTGGGTGCTTAGAGAGACATTACTGGAGAAAAAAGTGAAACCACAGACAGAGAGGCTAGTGTGTGTCAGGACATTCTGCCCGAATGCCAACCAGTTGAAGAAAATGTTCAACCAAAACTGGCATCTAGTTCAAAATCTAGATAAAGCATTGATGCAAGCCCCACTTTTTGTATTCAAAAAGGAGAAAAGCATTGCCAACCATTTTGTCCGCAGAGAGTTACTGAAACTAGACAGAGTGACACTTAGAAGTTTGGTCAGACTAGCCCCTGTTTTTGGACATCATAGATGTGGTTCGTGTTCATGCTGTGATCAGACATTGGAAGGTGCAGTGTTTTCGCACGAAGGTCTCAATTGGAAACATGAAACTTTTACAAATTGTAAATCAGCACTTGGTATATGGAATTCTTTGTCCTTTCCCTAAACTATACGTGGAAAAAAAGAGCCAGGAAATTCGCCAAAGAGTGACGCAACACAAGTCAAGAATCATGAGAAACGTTGAGAATGCTCCTCTGGTGAACCATTGGAAATTAAAAAGTCACTTAGAAAGACATCTGAATTTGACTGTATTATCTAAAATTGAGGTAGATGCCCGGGGTGGTGACACTGAGGCTCGGTTGTCCCAACGGGAGGCTCTACTAATTATGAAATTCAATACAGCCATCCATGGACTCAATGAAGTCATCACATTTTTAAACTGCAATAGGTCATGTACCGTATGGTTCTGCTTATCTGAATGCAGGGGATGTACTATAACTATCATGTCTGAAGAGGTGACATCGCTGCCGGGCGACCTTATTTAAGTCTTCATCTAAATTGGCCTTTTGTGTGTCAAACTGTGTGTGAATATTTAATGTTGATCGTGAGGCTCGTTGACGAACCCTCTTCATTTTGAACATGGCCTTCAGGTCTAATTTCAGTTAAATTGAGCATCTGCATGGTTTTTCCAGTGCAGTGCTGAGCATGGTCGTGTTAAATATATAGTTGTTGTCATTGTTGGTATTATGATTAATGGATCCTTAAAAACGAGTTCCGCAATAGCGGAAAGTCCATATGGTGGAAGACAGGTCATCTGTCTCAGGCACTATGTGTTAAAAAATGACAGGTGTGGTACTTCGGTGCAGCACTATCACTTTATGATATGTGCTTGTTTGCCGACGTTGCAAGAAAGTTCAGCTCGTAAAAAGAAAAAGGCTCCAAAAATGTCAATGCCCAGCTGCCCGTGTTATCCCAGATAGCCTTGCAACGCGTCTCGTTCGTTCTCGTCACATAGTTGTTGTCGCTGCGGTTCTAATGATCACTGAATCGTAATAAAGAGTTGCGCAAATAGCGGGGGTTCCACATGTTGCGAGATATGATCTGTTTTCTGACTTAGGCATAATGTGCCAATAAATGGCAGGCGTGTTACTACGGTGTACTACTGCTTAAGGATATGTGCTTGTTGCTAAAGTTTAGCGTAAAGAGAAAGGCTTCTTTAAACTCCACTTCCCAGCCACCCATGAAAGCCTCGAGATGTACCGCGTCAGACGCTGAAGTTGTGTTAGGCGGACGGGCGGTTTCACAAAAGCTCTGAAGTCGGAATATTCAGGTGATTGCTGCTGTCCAAATTTTATTTAATAGTTCAATGGGCTCTTTACAAATAATGAGCTATTAAAAATGCTGTGGTTTCTTTACAGTATTGGTGAAACATATAATTGAACACAGCAATCGACGATCATTCGACACACTCTGGGGATATGCATTGATAAGGTATGCCTTGGTGCTTTCATACAAGTATGCACTTTTTTATTGGAGCATGACCCAGCATTAAACATGCATGTACTTGTTTGGCAGGTGATTTGGAATTTATTTCAGCAACTCGAAAGTCCAAATACATTTATTTATTTATTTAGATTTATATAGCGCGTTATCACCCAGGGGTCTCTAAGCGCTAGACCAGACGTACACACAGAATAATCACAGGGCCAAGCAAGTTCGGAAATGGGGTAAGGTAAACATGCCCTCCTTCTGTTCGGCCCTGGCTAAGACCTGTCCGGATCTTACCGGTTTGACAGCCGCCCCTCAGCTGGCCGCAATTAACAACTGGCTCACGGTGGCAGGCGACGAATTCTCCCCCCTCAAGCGTCTTTCAGTTAAACGGGCCCATGCAGCCAATCGTTGGTTTACCCCCGACCTTAAAGAGAAAAAACTTGCTGCAAGAAGGGCTGAACGAGTTTGGAGAAGAACTTACGACCCTGCCCAGAAAACAATCTACCTGGCCGCTCTGCAAATTTATAAAAAGAGCATCCTGGAAGCAAAAGCTGAATACTACACCCACAGGATAATGGTCGCTGAGCCACAATCGAAAGAAATCTTCTCCACCGTCCATGAGCTTGCCTCATCCACCAGAGCCACAGCAACCATTCCCCCGTCCCAATCCCTCTGTGACTCACTCAACGAGTTCTTTATAGACAAAGTCGTAAAAATCAAACACAACATCCCTCCGCCCTCCTCCACCTTTGTCGACCCCTCCCCCCCCTCTACCGCTAAACTGACCAACTTTCCACTTCTAACTATTGACACCCTCCGACCTCTGCTCCAACGGGTCAAATCAGGCTCACCTCAGGACTTTGCCCCTGCCTGCATACTCAGGGAAGTCTACTCAGCCTGCCCCACCCCCCCTTTGACCCTCCTTAACGACTCACTTATCCATGGTCATGTTCCCATTTCACACAAATCGGCGATTGTCATCCCAATCTTAAAAAAATTGGACGCCGACCCCTCCTCCTCTTCCAATTACCGCCCCATTTCACTCCTCCCCTACCTTGCAAAGGTTCTTGAAACCCACATCACCTCTACTTTGAGCACTCACATTGAGGCAAACCATTGCCTCTCCCCTTGCCAAGCCGGTTTCCGTCCCCTGCATTCTACTGAAAAAGTGGTCATCTCAGTCATGGACAAGCTGCGTGAAGGCATCGACATCAACCTTCCGCAAGCCCTGATTCTCCTTGACTTATCCGCCGCTTTTGACACGGTGGACCATACCATCCTCCTTAACCGTGTCAAGGCGGCGGGTGTAGAGGGCCTAGCCTTTTCTTGGCTGGAGTCCTTTCTTGCCAGGAGAACACAAGGAGTCCACTTGGCTGGATTTGCGGCGGCCTCTCGTAAGGTAGAATGCGGGGTCCCCCAGGGTTCATCACTTTCCCCTCTTTTGTTCAATCTTTATATTTTTCCCCTCATTTTTATGTTACAGCAACTGGAGGTCACCGTGTTCAATTACGCGGACGACCTCCAGTTAATCTTCAATCTGTCCCATTCACCTTCATCCGCCCTGAACGTCCAAACTACCATGACCCTCATTCAAGATTGGATGAACTGCAGCCACCTCAAACTCAATCCGGATAAGACCGAGGTGGTCCTGACCGGAGGTGGCTGCAGCCCCTGGTCCCCTTCCTTCTGGCCCCCCTCCCTTGGTGCCCCTCCACTCCCGGTGTCCAAAGTGAAAACTCTGGGAATCTTTCTTAATCCCCAGCTCACTGTTCACCCACAAGTCAACTCCGTGGTTTCTTCAGGTTTCTTTTCCCTCAGAGTAATCAGGAAAGTTTCTCGTTTTTTTTCCCCCTCAGCCTTAAAAATCATCATGTTGGCTATGGTACTGTCCCGTATAGACTACGGTAATATAGTCTATAATGGAGCCCCTGCATACATGATCCATCGACTACAACTGGTGCAGAATCAGGCGGCCCGCCTGATCCATGGCCTCCCCAGATATCATTGGGTCACCCCATTACTCAAAACACTGCATTGGCTCCCCATAAGAGAGCGTGCCCTGTTTAAACTCGGCTGCTTTACATGTCAAGCCAGAGCGGGCACTGCTCCCGAGTTTATCTGCTCTCTTATCAAACCATACTGCCCAGGCAGAGAACTTCGCTCGGCCCATTTGGCCCTCCTTACCATCCCTCGCTTTAAAAAGCAGAGGGCGGGCGGAGCGAGATTCGCTGTCCTGGCTCCAACTTTTTGGAACTCCCTCCCGGTTACTCTGCGCACCTCACCTTCCTACCCCCTGTTCCGGAAAAACCTTAAAACTTTCTTGTTCACACAAGCCTACCCTTAATCTCTCTGCTGCTGCCATCCACTGATCACCACTGGCGCCATGAAACCGCTGGGTATGCAAGCGCTGTACAAATGTTTTTAAATTCAAATTCAAATTCAACCTTAAAACGAGCCCCATGCCTCCCGGAAGAGCACAGTTTTGAGCATCTTCTTGAAAGTCAGGAGGCTTGGTTCTTTGCGCAGATGTATTGGCAAGTAGTTCCAGGCCACTGGGATCGCATTTGAAAAAGCACGCCCGCCCATAGTAGCTAGTCTAAAGCATGGGCGGGCCAAAAGAGTAGCAACGGTTGAACGGAGAGCACTGCTGGGGATATATGGAACCAAACGCGTTTTGATGTAGCTTGGCGCGTTTCCATATAGGGCTTTATGGGTGATAAAAAGTCCCTTAAACATTGCTCTTTGTCTGATAGGCAGCCACTGTAGCTTACGCAATAAAGGAGTTACATGTGTCCTCAGTTTTTTAAAGACCAATCTGGCTGCATCATTCATAACTGTTTGTAGCCTAGTCAACTGGTGCTGGGGAAGACCAGCGTACAGTGAGTTGCCATAGTCTAAGTGCGACAGAATTATGGCTGACACGGCGCGCCTCAGAGTTGCTGGAGACAGAATATGAGAGATTTTCCAGGAGTTGTCTCAAAAGGCCTACACACGCTCCGACGACTGAAGATACTTGATTCATCATAGTCAGTTTGCCATCTATGTGGATACCAAAACTTTTCACAGCTACTGCCGGTTCTGGAAACGACCCTAATTCCTTCGGCCAGAATAGATTGTTCCAAGGGCTACCAGAGATAGTAATTGGCAGCACCTCTGTTTTATCTGGGTTTATCTTTAAAGAATTAGCGGACATCCAGTTGACCGTGTATTTCAAGATGTTCTGCCGTCTAGCATGTGCACCGGGTGAGTCCTCAATTTGAATGACAATCTTGGTGTCATCTGCATAATTATAAATTTGGCATTCCATCTGGTTTAATGAAGAGATCAGTGACTGCAGATACACATTAAAAAGGAGAGGTGAGAGTGCCGAACCTTGCGGCACCCCACACGAGATAACTGCTGATGTTGAGACCAGGTCAGCCAGTTGCACTCTCTGTGATAGATCTTGTAGAAAATAAGTTAGCCAGGCGTGCGCAGTTCCCTGGATGCCGAAATCCCCCAACCGCAAGAGCAATTGACTATGGTTCACCGTGTCAAAAGCCGCGGAGAGGAATAACAGCACCAGGGCACCCGGGATCTTTTTATCTGCTCTACATCTCAGATCATCGAGAATGGACAGCATTATCAGCTCCGTACTATGATGTGCCCTGAACCCCGCCTGATTCCGTTCTAGCAGTTTGTTGTTTTCGAGGTGGCTAGAAAGATATGTAAGAACATGTTGTTCCAGTATTTTTGCTAGAAACGGCAGCTGGGAGATGGGCCTGAAGTTTTTCAAGTTCTTGAAATCCCCCCTGGCTTCTTTAGGAGAGGAATTAGGCGTGCCTCCTTAAAAATAGTGAGGACCAGTCCTGTTTCCAGAGAACTATTAAGGAGGGCAAAGACATTGTCCTCCATTCCTGGTAGTGCTAGCTTGAATATCCTAGGGGGGGACGGATCTGCCTGTGACCCAGACATTACTCACACCATTAAGCTAGCCAGTAGTTCCTTGGTAATCAGGGGCAGTGTACTCAGAGGGTGGGTAATCAAGGGTGCTGCCGGAGTGGGTTGAACCGGACAGTCAAGTCTTGAAGTATGCAAGATTTCTGTTAGAAGATCCGCAATTTTGTTAGAGAAGAAATCCTGACATTTTTAACAGTCGTCCTGTGAAAAAGAAGGGCTCTGCTCTTTGTTTTTTCTTAATTCTGTTAGGACTTTAAAGGTTTCCTTCTGGGGGTCTCTTGCTGCCACAATTCTATCCTCATACAATTCCGCTTTCATAGACAAAATTGCCTGTTTATAGTGAGCGAATTCCTGTACAAACAAACTCCATGCACTAGGATCGTACTCTCTGCGCCAGGCTCTCTCAGTTTTACGCAAGGCTCACTTCCTTAGCCTAATGGTGTCATTGAACCATGGAGCACCTATTCCCTTGTCCACGATTTTCCCCCTCCGTGAAGGTGCAGTGACTTCAATAGCTCTCTCAAGTTTCGTTGTCAGATTGTAACAAATAGCCTCTAGATTGCCTTCGGGCTTCTTGTGGGAGGGTGAGGTTTGCAAATTAGCTACCAAATCCCCCTCTATGATCTTATTCCAACTTCTTATGACTTTCCATCCCGCCCCTGGTATTTCCCTTTGCCCTGAGACAGCAAGCTGACCCTGCAGAAGATGATGGTCTGACCATGAGCAAGGAGAAATAGCAATGGGGCTCCGCTCCTGGTCAGTCATCCAAATTAAATCAAGGGTTTGACCCTTGTCGTGTGTTGAACCCACTACCTGTTGAACAAGACCCAGGGAAGTAAGCGCCTCCTCTAGCTGGGTTTCCTGACGGTCCTTGGGAGACTTCTCCCATTGCAAGTTGAAGTTTCCAATAACAATCAGTCTTTTGTAACATGACCGGAGATCGTGTACTAATTCCAAAAAAGAGTCCATGAAATCTGGTGAAGTACGTGGGGGCCGGTAGACCAGGAGTATTACCAAACATTCAGTGGCAGCATGGAATTTAACCCCTAGATTATCGGCACCCTCCAGACTTTCTACACAGATTCTTTCTGCTTTCAAGCGGCTATTATATAGGAGAGCGACTCCACCTCCTTTCATTGTGCCTGATCGATTTGTACAGATGGCCACAAAATTAGATGGTAGGGAGGCCACCAGATCAGGAGTGGGGACTCCTCAAGCCATGTTTCAGTAACTCCCATGATGTCTAATTCCCCTCTCTGCAATAATGAAAATATCTCCAAATTATGTGTTTGCAGGGAGCGGGTGTTAAGTAGAGCAAAATTGAGGCTCTTTGCTCGGTCCTTTCTATTGGTCCCGCGATTCAGGTTGGTGTAGGAAGGGTTGAGCAGCCCTTCCCGCCGTAGGTCCGTAATAATTGCACGACTAAGCTGTAGTTTGCCGTGATTTAATGCTAAGAGCGCGGACCTGGAATACGCAATTCAGGGGCCAGGGGTTGTGGCCCCTGGTCCCGGCAGGGCGCGGACGGACGCCTCGCCACTAGAGCGCTCGCATAATTGCACCCGCAAATGTCCCTTCCTTCCCTTAAGATGGCGCTGGAGTTGGGTAGGGTGGCTAAGAATCCCGCTAAAGCAGCAGGTGAGTGAAATAACCTTTTAAGGTACAAGTAGGCGAAAGATTGAAGTATTAGTGATCAACATAGAAACATAAAAATTTTTAAAGCGATTTTTCAACGCTAATTAACAAAAGCGGTAGCGCGTCTTTCCAGTAGCCTCAATAGCAGTGGTACCTTGTCCTAGACCCGGCACGCCTGCAATGACCGTCTTAAGTAGCTGTCAAGCGTGGCCGCCTTGCCACTAGAGCGCTCCCAAAATTGCACCCGCAAATGTCCCTTCCTTCCCCTAAGATGGCGCTGGAGTTGGGTAGGGTGGCTAAGAATCCCGCTAAAGCAGTAGGTGAGTGAAATAATCTTTTAAGGTGCAAGTAGGCGAAAGATTGAAGTAATAGTGATCAACATAGAAACATAACATTTTTAAAAGCAATTTTTCTGCGCTAATTAACAAAAGCGGTAGCGCGACTTTCCAGTAGCCTCAATAGCAGTGGTACCTTGTCCTAGACCCGGCACACCTGCAATGGACGTCTTAAGTAGCTGTCAAGCGTGGCCGCCCACCCACTAGAGCGCTCCCAAAATGGCGCCCGCAAATCCCGCAAATGTCCCTTCTTTCCCCTAAGATGGCGCTGGAGTTGGGTAGGGTGGCTAAGAATCCCGCTAAAGCAGCAGGTGAGTGAAATAATCTTTTAAGGTGCAAGTAGGCAAAAGATTGAAGTAATAGTGATCAACATAAAAACATAACAATTTAAAAGCGATTTTTCAGCGCTAATTAACAAAAGCAGTAGCGCGTCTTTCCAGTAGCCTCAATAGCAGTGGTACCTTGTCCTAGACCCGGCACGCCTGCAATGACCATCTTAAGTAGCTGTCAAGCGTTGCCGCCTCGCCACTAGAGCGCTCCCAAAATGGCACCCACAAATGTCCCTTCCTTCCCCTAAGATGGAGCTGGAGTTGGGTATGGTGGCTAAGAATCCCTCTAAAGCAACAGGTGAGTGAAATAATCTTTTAAGGTGCAAGTAGGCGAAAGATTGAAGTAATAGTGATCAACATAGAAACATAAACATTTTAAAAGCGATTTTTCGGCGCTAAATAACAAAAGCGGTAGCGCGTCTTTCCATGTGGGAAGACTCACTGGAGACATCTCTCTGTAAGTCCCTGCAACAGCTAACCAACACTACTTGTTGTGTGACTAGATAGGATGAATTTTCACAAGAACAATTTTTGTAAGACTGTCTTGTTGTCAATCTGTTCTTTTTTAGACACTCCCTTATTGCTTCATTTCCTGAGATAGCAGATTTGGTTTGCCGCATGACTACGGTAAGCTGCATGCACCGCGGTTGGTGCTTCTTGAGCCATTAGATAAAGATGCTTTCCGAATAAATAAGAGTATGTGTTTCTCTCTTTATTTTACATTCTATGGTCCTGATGAGAATCCTGTAACCTGTTGGGTTCGAAACGCGTCATACTTTTTTGTTGTTTTTTTGTCAAACAAACCTAGTTGTTAATTAGGTCATCCACTGGTGCACTGTAAATAATAGTTGTACATTGTAGACTCTGGAAGTTTTTGATTTGGGTGCGCGCCATTGTGAGATTGAAGTTTCATTGTCTGGTTGTTTGACCTCTGTTGTGTAGTAGGCCTCCTTGGGACGTGGCCATCTTTAAGTTATAGCAGTCAGGTCTGGCCTGACCCGGTGAGGCATGTGGCTGGTGTAAGGGTTGAATGTATTTTATGTTTTTAATGATTGAGGAAATGAATGAAGGGATGCATTGAGTGGTTGTGGGTGTCTCTGTGGTTTAGTGGTTTTCATTAAGTATGTTTTTGATGGTTATTCTGTAAATATAAATTTGCTATGTGTATAGAGTGTTTTAATAAGCAATTAAAACACTTACTGAAAAATAAATAAATGATGGCACGTTGTGGACCTGTTGGTTTAGTGTCATGGGTCTGAATATTAAATGGTTTAGTTAATAGTACTCAGTACTGACATTTGTTCTGTTTTGTTGTTAATCCAGAGGAAGCGCAGCCACAGGGGTGAGCCAGCAGGAGTGGCGGGCGGCAGTAAGCCATATTCCTTACTTATTGAGAATGATGTATATATGTACTGCAAGGGTGTACACTGTACACTCAGTACTAGCAGTACACTGTATTTCTGCTGCGGCTAAGTCGGTGCTTGTGAACACTGAACAGTTGAAGAGAAGACACCCTGTTCTTTACTTAAACATTAGCATTAGCGGTGGGCGTTGAGTAACTAATGGTATACTCAATTCTTTACTCAGCAAAGACAGTTTTATGAGGAAGACAAACAGTTCGACGACATGTATGACTGGCAGAGAAGGAGGCGTGGGTGAAGGAAGGGCCCCCTGGATGCATAGGTGGCAGATGAAGATGATAGGAATATGATGCATGGGTAGTTGAAGGATGGGTGAAAATATGAAAGAGAAAGCAGAAAGGATGCCTGTCTGGGTGGGTGAAACTGGAAGGGTTAAAAAGCAATCCTACGGGGGTTTGAGGGGTCAAACTCTAAGGCAAGCAAGGACGCATGGCATGGGTGGTGGTTGGTTATATATCTAAATGTATGTTGCTGTCAGTTAAATCCGGTTTATGATAGCCTTGTTTGTATGGATGGATGCCTGGATGGTATCATATAGTAGGTGAAAACAGAGTCAGACTGGGTGAAGAGAATGTAAAAAAAATGTAACTGTGCCAGAGTACCAAAGCCAAGGGTGAAGAATATTACGTATAAAATAATATAATAATGTTAGAAGAGCAATGCACTGAATATAAATGAAAAAAACAAGCCCTGGGAAGAATAAGGACGTTTTTTTCAAGGTTTTTGATTCAAAGGGTTGAGGTTGTACTTGTATTTCAGAATGGAATAACCCTTTGACTCACAGTAGTTCGGAAGCACAACATATATATTGTGCATGTCTAAATATTTAACCTACCCATAATCGCCTCCCTCTGACTCCGAGGCCCACTTCCGCTCCAGTCTCCTCCCCGTGTCAGCCATGGGTGACCTATCAGCTGCATGGTAACTAGTACTTACAAAACACTCAGTATGTCATCAACATCATCATCACATGAGTGACATCATAATGTTGAGCCGCTGTTTCTCATCATCCATAATCATGTGATCATTAACCATCATTTTGTGCCTTATTGCAGTAGTGCAATCAGAGTGAAAGTAAAATTGCCTGAGCATTTGCCATTGATGTAACAGAGTATGGCTGTAATGGAAATACATAATTGTGTAGTACAGTTGCCCCACATGCAGACAGTAGTAAAGTACATGAGTCTGCAAGACTACAACATGAGTATGTCTGTCTAGGGCACAAGCTGACTGAGCTGGCATACCTACAAGATTAACTGTGTTAAACAAGAGGGAAAAAAAAGAATACCTCTACTCCATACTTAGTGCCTGAAAGCATAATCATCATCACCACATCCAAATCTTTGGGGCAGAGGAAAGGAAGAGAGGAGGAGAGGATACGACAGCTGCTAGTGGTACTGCTACTACTGTGCCACTATCATTTGTATGTGTGGACTGTAATTTAATTTCCTTTCTTGATATAGCTACTCCTTCCAAAAGTAAAACCACTAGGCAGGAGTTGGCGGCCAGGGCCCGGCAAAGGAAGCTAGAGGCCATCCGGGATGAATATCGCCAGCTGGTTTTCCTGGCAGAGGAGGAGGAGGAGGAGTCAGCAGCTGCAGCATCTTCCTCCAATGCCCCAGGGCCCAACCAGCCTCTGTGCCTCCGCTGGTACGGCGCCGTGTTCATGGATGCATGGTGATTGTTTGGTTTCCTAAGGTGCCATCCATGGTGGGTAGTTGTAGCAGTAGTGGACAGTTGCATTTGCAAAAAAATAAAATGAGACAAGTCAGTCACCTGAGGAAGACTATGGAACGAGTAGTAAAAGTACAGTACGTAGTAAGTAAGTACACAAGAAGAAGACTGCCAAACAAGAAAAAAGTGATGATTAATGATATTTATATTATTAATTCTAAAGTAAAATAAAACATAATGGTGGCAGCAAGGATAGCCTAGTACAAAGTACAACAAACTGAAGTAGTTGACTCAATCTATGAAGTGGACAAGCATACCTTTTAGTGCTGGAAGGATGAAATCCATGACGACAATTAATAATGGGTTAATATTAATTATGTTCATCTGGAAAAAAAAGGGAATAGCGAATAATACTGAGCATGGGTGGGCACTGGGCAATCTAATCTGTTGCCAATGTGAACGACGATATATATACTTAGAGCAGAATTAAAAGATCCTCGCCCAGCCATAAATTAGTGTTGCTTGCTTAACTTGCTTTAACCACATCTGCCCCAGCAAGTGTGTGATCAAATATTAGTGCAAATGAAATTTAGTCATACCTCAACAATCAGAGAGACCAAATTGCATATATTTTATTTATGTTATGTTGTTGTACCGGGCTTCCTTTTAAAGCTAGCAAAGAAAAATTAAAAAAAATAGCTGTAGGGATATAAGCAAAGACTAAGAGCAAACCTAACAAACAACAACACACAGTGGTAAAGATTGAAGAGAAAAAATTAATCAAATTAATTAAAGGATGATGAATGACACTAAGTTACTGTGTTATCCTGGTCAAATTGGGAAGTTGTATCTCATTATTCCTCTTGGTCCTCCCTTTGATGGATGCTCTGTCCGTCAATCTTGGGTGCCCTACTGCCTACCTGGCAGATGCGGATTGGTAAGGTAAGTGTGAATTTTTTTCCCCAGTATAGCACAGGGTAAAAGCTGGCCTGTAAGCGTAGATAGAAAAACCAAAGGGATGTTGAAAAATCAAATAGAAAAAAATGCATAAATTATGGAGGAGTTCAACAGAACAGTTTCAGACTGAGGCGGCTGCGGCATGGCTAAATCATGTCTACTCTGTTTTCAGCATTACCCACACTACAACAACAACAAGACAGACCAGGCCCACGCCACGGTACCCATGCATACTCCAGTTAGCTTAGATTTTGACTGAGCCAGACAGAGCACACATATACAGCAACATAGAATTTTCCACATTAATTAAGTATCTAAATCAATGCACAACTGTCAGTCATACCGCTCTACTACACTGACACAGACATGTAGGTCTGCTGTGGTTTTTGTTGATTGACATGTTTACCTTTATGCCACTTCCTGAAACACCCTGAGTTATTCCATCAATCATCTCCAAGTCTGTGGTCATCATCATCATCATGGTGTCCAACTCGGTCTGTAGTGTTGTACCGAGTGAGTCCAGATTCCATATTAAAAAATGCAAAGGATGACTCTGCAGTAGAAGTACAGTTTGTTATTAAACAACAAGAAGGGAAACATTGACTTAATTCACTTTGTTTCAGTGTGTAGATTAAATACTAGTACACTTAGTTCATGCACAACAGCAACAACAACACAAACACCAATCACTCAGAGTCAGCGTCCAATGCATGCCATGATTACCTTAAGGGGCAGTCGCTCTCTGCTTGGAAAGGAGGTTAGCTATAATCATGTTCTTTTGGAGGGACTCGACCAGGCAGGCACACATTTCTTGTACTATTCTCCATCCGATGTCTGGCCTGAGGGAAATGGATTCAGTGGAAGTCAGGATGGATGGAGCAGGACTCGAGGAGTGGACTTCTTTAATAAATGCACACAGTTGCAACTCCAATACAGCAATAGAAAGACATGACTGTGGTGGTGGATTTGTTGTGATTCGATCCGAACCTGAAAGACAGAGACGCACACAAATAATAAAAGTAAATAAGGAAGAAAGAAAGTAACACGTTAAAACCTAGTTGTCAGGGAAGTAGAGCCCGTCCTCAAACACTGGTGGTTCACCCAGAAGTAGGTTATCTACCACACTACTTTCTTCACCTAAGTCACTGTCCTCCTCTTCCTGCTGTGCTTCAGGTCTGGTGTCATATGGTGGTGTAAAGTGCTGATTTTGATCATGGTTAACCTCTCCACATTTTGTGGCAATAGACTGGTCCTTTTCACTGTTACAATGGCACCAGCAGCACTGAAAATATGCTCAGTGGAGACACTTGCGACAGGGCAAGCCAGATAGTTTATCACCAGCCTGCTGAGCACTGGCCAATGGCAACTTTTCATATAGCCATACAGCAATGAGTTTTGATCAATGTAGACCTCTGTTGAGTCAGCCAGATAGGCCTGGTCCATCCGCTCAATGCTCAGGGGTGCTCCGCTTTGCCAGGCCTATTTTGCCTTTGCATTTGCATCAGAACTGGACCTAACAAGCCCTTGCTGTAGATACCATTCTTGTGCAGATTTTACTGGGGCTAATGATCCTGTTCTTGCTGTTGTTGATGTTGCTGGTTTTGACTGCTCTGAGCCAAACACACTGCCCTCAGGCTCTGAAGTTGAACTTGATGCTGGCTACCCTGAAGTACTTGCTGTTGGCTGGAGTAGCGGGCCTCTAATTTCCAGTTGGTCTTTTTCAAAGCTACTAGCTACCGCAACTATCCAAGTTTTGTACTTGCCAGCATCCACTTTTGATAAAGGAATTAATGTGTGAGTGTTCAGTACTGATTTGTACCATGGATCCAGAATTGTGGCAGAAATGTAATGGTTGGATGACACAATCTTAGTTTGCCCCCCTGTATTTTCAGGTAAGCAAAGGGATAAGCTCTAAACCAACTCATATGCTTCTTTGTTTTTCTCCAAACCTGCGTACATTGCAGACACCCCCATCAGCTGTTCCTGTAGCATGTGCAACAATGGGATAGCTTGGCCCATAGTACAGTCCTTCTTGCTGACTTCACATGTGAAGAGCTCAAATGGAAAAAGCATCTCTGTCAGGCGTTTTACTAGGCCCCTTTGGTCCATCTCAACGGTCATGCCTTTCACACCCGCATCCCCTAGTCTTTGCATTAAATATCCATTGATTGGTCTGTACTGCTCAAACAGATGGTCAATTATGTAATACGTTGAGTTCCAACTTGTTGGCACCTCCTGGATGAGTGCTTTAACTGTCACGCTATATTCCTGTTGAATGATCCTCAGCTGCTTCCAGGCTTTAAAAGATTAGCTGAAATGTTTACATATTCTTCTGCAGGTGGTTAGTAAGTTGCTGACTCTGTATTCTTTTTTCAGAAAGTCTTGAACAATGATGTTAATGCAGTGCACCAAACACAGGAACCTGAAATAGCCACCATTGCCCATGACCTTAACAATATTACTGCCATTTTCCGTGGCAACAAAACCAATGTTAGGCCCTCTAGGGTGCAGCCATTCAAAGACCTTGCTGTTAAACTATTCCAAAATGTTTGCAGCAGTGAGAGATTTCTAAATGGCGAACATGGCTACAGTTGCATGTTTCCGAGTGTCATTAAAAATCTCAGCAGTGTCAACACCTGCAGATATCTTTTCTCTAACGCCCACAGAAGAGATCCAGCGTGCAGTGATGCACATGTAATCAGTGGCTTGGCAACTGGTCCACATGTCTGTTGTGATGTGGATACTATGAACAGCACTCTGCCGCAAAGCTTGTTCAAGCATTCCAGCATGTCGTGATGTAGTGCTGGAACAGCAACTCTGGCAAAATAGGTCAGGCTAGGAACCTTCTATTTTGGGCAGATGGCTGTCACAAATTCAAAAAACCTCCACCCCTTCCACAAAAGAAAAAGGGAGAAGGTCCAGCGCTAACATTTTAGCCAGCTCTGCATTATACAAAAGTGCCGCTGGGTAGTTACATTTGTACTGAGAATGGTAGGCAGGATTTTTTTCCTTTCTAGTGCTACTGATGCAGGTGACTTCTTGACGCCAGATGTTGTTAGGCTCAACGCAGCTCTTTTTTCCATTGCAGTACTCTGTTGCCTTGGTGTCTCACTCCCAGCCTGACTCTTACTCATGTGCCACTGAGATGTTGCTGCGGCTGATGAGGATGTGGGCGGTACCACTTCAGTGCTGGGGACAGGGCTACTTTGTGTTCCAGAGAAAGTGTCTCCCTCTTGTTCACCTTCCACCATGATCGTATCTTGTACTTCTTCATCACTATCAACAACAATGGGTGCAGCTTTACTTTTTTGTCCTTTAAGGTGTTTCCCACACTGGATCAAGTGGTGTATTTTCAGTTGGGTTGTTTGGCCTGTGGTACCATAGTTTGTACCAAGCTTACCCCGACTAACACATTGTTTACAAATGGAGCATATAGCAATGTTCTCCTTTTTACTGATAACCAAAAAGAAGTCCCAAACTGGGGAGGTGAACTTTCTGGAGCTGCTGGAGGTGCCACTTGCAATGCCGGGTGAACTAGAGGGTGGGCATGGAATTTGACTCTGTGCACTACCACTACTTACTTCTACTGAGGTGGTAGTGCTGGATGTAGGTTGCTGCTGGGCCTTTGCAAATGCAAATGTGGAAGCTGGAGGTGGCGTTAGTGTTACCTGTGTTGATGGTATCTGTGCCACATCCCTCACAGAAATTTGGGATGGGGTAATGTCGGTCTCCGCTGGGGCAGAACTGATGTCCATGATGACTGGCTTGTCATCATCCTCCTCTTCTACATCTACCTCCATAACTCTAAGGCTTTCTGGAACCTTCCATTTCTCTAGCCTTGCCTTCACTCTCACACTGAGGTGGTGTCTTCCAAGTGGCATCTAGATCATTAGAAGGGGGCTTGCAGAAGAACTTGATGGACCAACCCTCCTTTTCCTTGCTGGGGATCTGGAAGACTATGGATCTTCTGAAAGAGTGGTTTGCTCTTATTCCTGCCGTGCCCCTACTTCAGGAGAAACAATTACTATTGTGGGCGGATGTTGTTGTCACTTATCTGAGTTTCCCGCATTGATTGGGTACTACTTTGCGATAGCAATAAGTCAAGTTCAACATCGCTGCTCATTGGCGTTGTCGTAATTAGACTTGCTGCCTTCGCAACAGACATGGGCTTGGGCCCAGGTGGTTGGTGGGGTGGGTCAGTTGATGCGGAGGTGTTGCTCCCAGCTTGATCCCCAGACACCGCTGCTATAGGCGCAAATTTTGGTTTCCCATAAAAGGTCTTGGTCGGCACACCAGAAGTGGTAAGTGGCACGTCCTTCTTCTTCTCATTGACACCTTTCTTGGTACTGGAGGACCTGGTACCTTTCTTTGGGGCCATCTTCTTCAGATGTCAGCAGCACACACAAATTGAAGAGATGTCTGTGGTCACACGTCACGTGACGTCATGCGTAGCAGGACTTCTGTCTGGCAGTACAATGGGTGATGATGCCTCCTTTCTTTTGTGTACCTTAAATGCAAAGAAGCAAGAAGAACGTCAGTGAAATTTGACATTTATTGGTGTTGTTTAATTTACTACTAGTTCAAACAAACAAATAAAATATGTAACTTAGTGTGTGAGGTCAGTCACACTTGTTAGTGTTATTAATATTATTAAATTGTATTAACTCAGTTATTACAAAAAAACAGAGTAGCCATTTGTGAGACTTTGACAGCAAGGGATTTTATGGTGTACTATGTTACATATACTTAGGAAGGATAGGAAAGAAGAAAAACAAAAACAAAAATTCAAATGTAATGGAACCTGTTTGGATTTGTGATTGTGAATGTGATTATGCATCGCGGATGCAGCATCATTCAGGAAGCTGCAGTTGGCGATGGGGATGAAGCAGTAAACCAGGAGGAACAAAGGAAAAACATGCAGGCCTATGGCAAAAGCAGCATACTAACTACCACCACAAAATGACCACCAGCCACATGGTCACTCATAGACCAACAACCAGGAGGCCTGTAAAACAATGAACTCAAGCAGGCTCCATATGGCCAAGACATAGGAGGCATGCTAAACAGCACAGCTTTACTGCAACAATGCAAAAACGAAAATCTACAGGGCTAAAAAATGAGTGCAAGTTACACAACAACCACACCACATACATCCAACAAAGGCATTTATTTAACACACACGAAAAAAGTGAAAGGTACCCCTAAAAAAACATTTTGCAATTCAATCCAATGCCACCCATCCCCTAAATGATGTTAAAATTCGATAGACACTACATAAACAGTTGTTTCATGCACCCATGATGAGTAGCTCTGGGCCTACTGACTGATAGTCCTATTGGCAGGCTACTGGGCCAGTGAATGAAATAAATATTGCAAATTGAGTTCACAATTCGGAATAAATGTAGTGAACTGTGCAACTTGTTTCCTTTACTAAAGAAAACTAGTAGAAAAAATACATACAAAAAAATAACTAGGCCCTTAGTACTGAAACTACAGGCCATCCACCACGATACACTTTTAAAACAATTGTGAAAAGTAAAAAGAAAAGTAGGTGCAATGCCTGAATCAAACAAACTACACCAATTTTCCAACTTACTCGTGAAATCTCAAATCTAAAAGTCCTCAAATCTAAAGATATATGATGCAAAAGAAACAAAGAGTGATCCTTCCAGCTCCAAATCCAAATCTAAATGAAAAGTGAACAGGAGATGGACAAAGCACTGGGAGGAGCCTGCTGTACAGGAACAGGAAGTTGGAGACTCTGGGGCACTTCCTTCCTCTTAAAAAATAGTAAAAAAAAGAAAAAGTACAGCCAAATGTCAATCGGAGGAGTTTTCTCAAACCAAATCATCATTTTGGGAAGGTTTTGATGCTGTTCGAGAGAGATTCTGCTCCAGATTGTAAATTCTGTGTGTTCGGGATCACGATTTTCACAAAACTTCTGCCAGAAGTCCGATGGCGTGTCCAAATGACGTGTTTGCGATCGCACACTCTTGTGGGACCGTGCTACCGCTTACCAAATCTCGTGGCGCTCGCGAACAGATAGGGAATCTCATCGGCAATCACAGACATCCCGGTAAGTCACTCCTGCATGCGTGAAAACACATGTTGAAAGCACAAACAAAAAATAAACTCCGCTCCATTGCGGGGCGCAGAGTTTTTGATAACTCCGCGTTCTACGCGAAACGCGAAGATCCCAAAAATCAGATTTTTCCGCCCAGAGTTATCAAAATATTGAGGGGTCCATTAAATTCTTTTGCCCAACATCTCCACAGCATTGAGTGTAATAGGGGATATATCTTCAACAATGACAATTGTGTTCCTTCTCAAAGAATCTGTTTATCGCCTTCAAAGGTTAGTCACCAAGACCACATTGGGATGTCTGCCCAATAAAACCAACTGAAATTTCAGTTTTGGTGGCCAGGGGTGAATGCTAAAGCTGTTCAATTTGTCAGACAGTGGGTTTGTGTGCTCCATACAATATAAACGGCAAGAGCTCCACCCACCCTACGCAGCCTGTACCATAGCTGAAATTGGCTTAGTCGAAATTGGGTTTTGACATTGTGGGACCATTTATTTGTTTACCCACACACATGCAGTATGCCCTGGATCTCATCTATTACCATTCTAAATGTTCTGAGCTCAAGTTTGTGGAAAGTGTGACCACATCAGAAGCTCTTGATTTACTCATGGAAATATTCAGCAGAGAAGGGTACTCCAAGTCTTCTGTTACTGAGAACGGTGTACAGTTACTTTGAAGGTTACTTATCAAGGTCTCTCCTACTCCAAAAAATAGGCATCTCAGAACTGCACATTTTGACCCAAAATGTAATGGTCAGGAAGAACAATTCAACAAGCACCTCAAAGATATTTTCCATTTTGCTCTCCAAAGTAATATTTCTATATGCTTGGCCACATGGCCATAAGGGAGAGCCCCTGGGCACACTGAATATTAGATAATTCCGTTACAAGAGGTTTGCCTTTCCAGCTTCTAAAGGGAAAACATCCTAATTCCAAGGTATGCTCCTAGTGACTCAAGGCCAAATTTGCCATTGGAGGTTGGAGTATCACCATAGTCTACCAATCGGATATCAGAACAAAGGTGGAATTCCAAAAGGGGAAGTTCAAGCACTGCTCTAACACCCTACCTAACGCCTAGGTCACAGACATATCTGTTGGCGATTTGGTCTGGAAAAAGTTGCTTGGTCATAATGAGAAAGGTGATTCTAAGTTTTCAAGGCTGATGCAAGTTGTTAGGATCAATAAGTGTTGGGCCTTCTATCAGGATGGGAAGTAGTGGTACGTGAGGATAGAAGCCAAGTGCATGAGCAATGTGGTGTCTGGGTAGGTTGACAAGGGCCCTGAGGTTGAGATTCAGTAACAGTTTTGCTTGTGGCCCTACAGAAATGGTGAGTGGAGATAATTCCCTGGATGGGGCTATTTTTCTAACATTCTTACTGAAGAAGCCCAACTAGTAGCCTATTCCCTATGACCTTTAGGATCTTCAGATTGCCCCTTTCAGACTGTGTCACGAACTGTGCAGGAGCCAGGACACCTTCATGGAGGATCTTGTAGGACTAATTGATCTGTCTTCCTTCTTTTTCTTCATCTGCATGTTCTGGTTGTTGCTTAAGAAGAGATGTGTGTCATTTCATCCCCTTCACCTGCCTTTCCCTCCTTACCATCACCCATTTTCCCTTCCTATCGTTGATCCCACTAGAAACTTGGTGTTATTAATGTTCAATGGTACACAGCAGTCATACTCGAGTGTTAGAGCTAGATGCCAGCCCTGCTTGTATTCTGATGACTGACGTGAACAGAGTCTTACTTGCAGCATCACTTTTCTGTGTGCCCTTATTTACATACATAAAAGGATTGTGTTTTCGTTTCTCTAGATGAAGAGCCATTGCCCATTCTTCATTTGAACTACAAAATGGGTGACTAAAGTTTTAGTTTAAAATATTTAGAACCTTTAGAGTTTAGCAGATGGGTTACCCAATGCAGAATCAGCAAAAAGCATATTTTTCAAAAATGTAGCGCTTAGAATTTGCGGTGCTATACCCTTTATCCCTATGTTTTTGGCCCTTCCCAGTCACACGCCTTTGGCCCACCCACACAAGTGATGTATCATTTCATTCAGGAGGACAAGAGGAATGCTGGGTGGTAGGACATTATTGCCAGCACGTTGATCCCACACATAAATGTGTGGAAAAGTGATTTTTTTAGCTACATTTGTGGTTTGCAGGCGATTCTGGGTAGGGAAACGTTGGGGGATCCACGCAAGCATATCTCACTGGACTCCCAAGGGTGTCTAGTTTTTAAAAATGTGTGGGTTTAGTAGGCTTACCTAGATGGCCGCGTATCCGGGGTCAAAGAACCAGGCGCCCCCCCCCCCCTGCAAAACCAGGTTGTTTTATGATTTGACATTTTACTGGGGCCGAGACAATTTTTTGTGCTTTCAACCTCCTTCTAGTTAGTGGTAGAAATGGCTGTAAAATCAATAATGGATCCCAGAGAAGTATACATTTCTGAAAATAGACAAATTCTGAATTCAGCAAGGGATCATTTGTGTAGATCCTTCAAGATTTTTTTATGGAAACTAACAATTGAAATAAAAAATATGGAAATTGAGTTGGAAAAAACAGACATTTGTGCCAACATTTTCACCCGTCTCTTCTTCTAAATATGGCAGATTTTTAAAAGCAATATACGGTTACTTCTGCTGGACTAATCCTGTTGTTGGGATATATAGGAATTGCAGGTTCACCAAGAACCCAAGGTACCTAGAGACAATAACTGAGCTGCATCTTTCAATGGTTTTTTACTGTGTACCGGGTATATAGCAATTTGGTGAATTTGCATATGGCCATGTCTGAACTGGGGTGGTGTGGAGTGCAAAAAAACGATGGATTTAGGCCCAGATCTCTGTACTGGGGTGAATGTATGACATTGTTCTGCATTCTGTCCATCAACTGTGGTTTTTGCATTTGTCATCCCGAGTGGGATGGGTATGCTCAGACGTGAGTCCCATGCTCTCCACACCACTGGATTCAAGCAAGCCAGGATGAAGACCGCTGGAATGCCAGAAACCGGTCCTCGTAAGCTTGTTTCCGGTCCAGGGAAGGCATGGCTTGGCAGTTCGGGCTGGACTGTTCCCATGAGGCACAGGGTCAGACTGATTTGCATATGGCCATGTCTGAACTGGGGTGGTGTGGAGTGCAAAAAAACGATGGATTTAGGCCCAGATCCCTGTACTGGGGTGAATGTATGACATTGTTCTGCATTCTGTCCATCAACTGTGGTTTTTGCATTTGTCACCCCGAGTGGGATGGGTATGCTCAGACGTGAGTCCCATGCACTCCACACCACTGGATTCAAGCAAGCCGGGCTGAAGACGGCTGGAATGCCAGAAACCGGTCCTCGGAAGCTTGTTTACTGTCCAGGGAAGGCATGGCTTGGCAGTTCGGGCTGGACTGTTCCCATGAGGCACAGGGTCAGACTGATTTGCATATGTCCATTTCTGAACTGGGGTGGTGTGGAGTGCAAAAAAACGATGGATTTAGGCCCAGATCTCTGTACTGGGGTGAATGTATGACATTGTTCTGCATTCTGTCCATCAACTGTGGTTTTTGCATTTGTCACCCCGAGTGGGATGGGTATGCTCAGACGTGAGTCCCATGCTCTCCACACCACTGGATTTAAGCAAGCCGGGCTGAAGACGGTTGGAATGCAAGAAACCGATCCTCGGAAGCTTGTTTCCGGTCCTGGGAAGGCATGGCTTGGCAGTTTGGACTGGACTGTTCCCATGAAGCACAGGGTCAGACTGATTTGCATATGGCCATGTCTGAACTGGGTTGGTGTGGAGTGCAAAAAAAGATGGATTTAGGCCCAGATCTCTGTACTGGGGTGAATGTATGACATTGTTCTGCATTCTGTCCATCAACTGTGGTTTTTGCATTCTTTATTTATACAGCATGGTTTTGAGAGTGACGTATCTAAATCTGACTTTTACATTTGTGAGTTGGCTATCAAATATTGGTTCTTATTTGACAACTAACATTTCCATCCCTCCTATCGGTAAAGAAAGATTCATCGGGGGATCATTGCCTCTGTGGTAAATGAAAACGCTTCAGACTGTCTAATCGTAAAGGGCACAGTACAGTTTGAACAGTAAGGAGAGTAATCGTATAATCATTTTTTTTACCACCCTTTAAGCTGCAACAATCTGCTTGTCCAGTAGCTGAGACTAGCAAATCTGAAACGCCAAGAAGGGCTCTGCAGGCTAAAGCATTTGATCATTACTTCCACTGAGGTATCATGCAAAAATAAATTATATGCTAGAACAGGATTAGAGCAGATCAATGTGTCCCTGACCTTTATTTTTCTACTTATAAAGGTGACTATTACGAAAACATTCTCTGGCAAATACAGTGAAAATGTAGACACCATTTAGTATATATATATAGCTCTTATGATGTCTGTTCCAGTCCTATATAAGTCTATCAATTGCAAAGAAGCAATATAATACATGGTATTCTGTAATCTCTGTACAAACGGCAGTCTATAATTTCTTTGTAATCGGCGACTAGTGACGCACCCAGTTACCGATTATAAAGATAAACATCAGAACTCTATCATTATAAGTTATTACAGTCAAGTTCTGACATCAAAATGCCTGATGCCAGAGCCCACAGCCAGGGGAAAGGCAGGTCAGGTCACAGAACATATTTTGAAGCAGTTGTTTAAAGCAACGAAAGCAGAAAGTTGCTTTTTTGTCTTCTGCTCTAATAATAACTTACAATGAGAAGCAGAAAGAATATGTTTATTTTTTGCACAGAAAAGCTAGAATTCTTTCTGCATGTTTCTACATATTCTGAAATACTGCAGTTTAAAAAAAAGACTTGCATTGAACTATTTGTAATATCTGTTTGCAACACATATTGAACAGGTTTTTGAAGTGTTTAACCCATTAAGTACAGCCGATGGGCAATGACCAACAGCTGCACTCCCTGCCCAGTGCATTTGTCGGCCATTGTATGATACTGGGGTGGGTTAGAAAAGCTCATCTGCACCCGTCGGTTTCTTTGTTTCTCCCGAGGCTCGGGCTGATCGGGAAGATGCTCCTGAGCAGCCTGGGATTTATTTATTTGGTTTGTAATGATGATTAGCATGCTGGATGCCAATTAAAGCAGCTAACCCCCTTGCTTATCTATCAATATGGCACTTTAGCACCTTTTGTGTCGTGGTCTCTAGGCCCAGCCACACAAGGTGGGTACCTTTCTTATCTGGGTATTTGTTGCAACTCAGGGTGGTAGAAAATGTGAGGCTTCATGCAAATTCCAGAACGTTTCATCACAGAAATGTGGAAAAAATGTGTTTTTTAATTAATGTTTGACGTTTGCAAGGGATTCTAGGTAAGAAAAAAGCCTGGTGAGAGCCAGGTAAGCCACCCAACCCTAGATTCCCCCCGGTGCTGGCTGAGCTAAAGCCCAAAATCCACAGCTACCCACTTTGCAAAAAAAGGGCCAGGTTTGAATGGAAACATATGATGTATTCATGTTGCATTGTGGGTCATTTTATGCTGCAGGCACCAGACCTACTCACACAAGTGAGGTACCATTTTTATTGGGAGACATGGGGGAATGTTAGGTGGAAGGAAGTTTGTGGCTCACCACAGATACCAGAACTTTCTATCACAGAAATGTGAGGAAATTGTGTTTTTTTGGTAAAGATTGAGGGATTTTGGTAAGAGCCGCGCAAGTCACCCATCCCTTGATTCCCCCAGGTGACTATCAGCAATAGAAAAAAGTGTCAATTTTGTGTGTATCCATGTCCTGTTTTGGGCCACTTCCTGTCATGGGAACTACGCCTACACACACTATTGAAGTACCACTTTTATTTGAAAACATGTGAGAGTATAGAGTAGTGGAACATTTGTTTTTACCAATTGGATTTTGCTGCATTTGTGCCATCCAAATGTAAGCAATTTGGTAAGAAACAAGACATTATAAAAAGATTCCTCTAAAGCATATCCTAGTAGAGTGACCCACAAATTCAGTGATGTACAAATAACCACTGCTCCTAAAATCCATATCTTGCGCCCATTTCAGAATTACAAAGGTTTCCTTGCTACCCATTTTCACTGTTCATATTTCACTGTATGAATTGGTCTATACTCGATACACAAATTAAAACCATTGTACGGTGCAGCTCAGTAGTTGGCTCTGTGTACCTTGGGCTCTTGGCAAACATTCAAACCCTATATATCCCCACAACCACATAGGTCTAGTGGGCAAAATGGTATATTTCTTTTGTAAATCAGGTACAGATAAAAACGACATGAAATGCCAATCTTTTCTGCTCATTTTCCATATTTCTTTATTTTAACACTTAGGGACTGATTACAATGTCGGTCAGAAAGGCTCTAAAACATTTCCGACCGCCCAGTTACGATGTTCACTGTCAGAAAGCAAACCATTCATTCAGTCCTAAACATTCTGATCAGTTCTGAAATTCCAAGTCGGTCGAAGCTGAATTGTACAGCTCTACAGACCGTGTTTCCGACCAACGTATTATGATGTCGGATTTGGACAGCCTTTCCGACTCGGTCTGTCAGACATGAAAACACTGTTGGAAACTGATTTTGAGGGCCCCTGGCAGACCCACTTTTTTTCTGGGGCCTACAGTTGGGGGCCATGGGGTTACCCATGGGACTTCCCCAGGCACCGTAGGGTGCTTGCCACACGTTGCAAGGTTTTATACAACCACCCCTATTTTCTATGGGAGCCCGTGTTGTCGGTCGGAACACAAGTTCCCATTGAAGTCAATGGGAGACTTTCAGAACAGTGTATGGAAGCATCATAATCAGTCGAACGCGACTCGGCCGGACCCGATTCTGACAGGGAGTCGTCGGTTTGCTTTCCGACCTACATCGTAATGATCCCCTTAGTTTCTTTGGTAAAACCTTGAGGGATCTACACATATGGCCCTATGCTGAATCTAGAAGGCTGTCTACCTTCCATAAATCTATAGCTTTCCTGGATCACGCATGTGTTTTACACTGGATTCCACCAAAAACCGGAAGTAGGTCGAGTCCCTCAAAAACTAAGAAAAGGGGCTAGCTTTTTGTAAAATGCCCAAACTGTGGTAGACAATTATATTATTTAATTCAGCTCTGCATGTTCTTGAAGGATGGGTAAATGGCGACTTTAGCACAGCAAACTGTTCATTGATGCCCATTTTTAGGAGCAAAAAAGAAATTTTGATCTGGAGCACTTTATTCCTATTTTTCTCCAAAGCTCAAAATATAGCTATATTTTACCTACTTTCTCTGTCCACTCCAGGGGAATTAATAAACCCTGAGGATCTCTAGAATTCACAGCAGGTTGGGAAAAAAGGATGCAATTTTGGCGTGGATACCTTGTGTGTTAAAGAAGCTATGCAGCCCTAAGCCTGAACAAAAGGGCTCAGCACTGGATGGAAAAGGCACAGCAGTTAAGTTATTCATTTTTCACAAGAGGCTTTATTTTTATTTTGCAAACATGTGTGCTCTTTTACATAAAAGACCTATGCACCAAGGTTTTACGTGGTTTGTGGCAAGGATGATGTGGTGACCATAAAATACCTCCTAGTGTACACCATAAGGATATTCCAACTTACCTCGGAGGTCCATAACCTTATAAAGGAACTTGGCTTTCAGCCTCATTCCGCTATATGGTTATGGAACTCCCCGGTGGGTTTCAATATCCTTAAAATGTAAGGCAGAGGATACTTTATCCCTTATATAATGATTCTATTTGACAATGATAAAATAAGATTTTTTCCATGGTGGCGAACCTGTCTAATTGCAGAGTACTTAACATATGAAGTGTGGCTAGGATAACAAAAAAACTATGTACCAGCCAACTTTTAATTATGCTTGTGTAACTTGCATAAGGTTGGGAATTTCGTGCTATACTCACAAAGCAAAATTCCTGAAAAAACACCATTATGACACATTATGTAATTATGCACTGTTTGTGGCCAAATTTTGCTATGAGCATTTGGTAACAATGCAACCTGCCAGAACTACTGTTCCTCATGGCCCTTATGTTTTTCGTGCTTTTGTTCTTTTTTATAGCAAAATGCATTCTCACATTTAAAACTGAAATATAGAGTTAATTCATGGATTTCTATTTTGTACAATTACCCATAATTTTGCATAATATTCCCCAAAATGTGCATAATTACACAAAAACAAGTTCTGTACATTTTGCAAACACTGAAAATAGCAAGCCTTGCTGCAGTATTTCAGCTAACCAAAAAGGCAACATTTCTCACATATAATATTAGATACCTCAGTTGCCAAAGAAAGAGTAAAGGGGTGACAATAAATCCGCATTTTGTAATTTGAGATGGCTTATTGACATTAACGTGAAGCCGACTGACCACAGTAGGGGATAGTTTGATTCACAATAAAACCGTTGGACACATTTCCAATTTGGTTGGTTTCAATTGAATACATTTTGCTAATCATTATTTGTCAAGAAGAGAGATTGGGAATAAAGCATTTAACTTGTATGGTTTTTGGACTGCTAGTCAGCCATCAGTGGTAAGTTTTTTAAGAACTCTTCCGTAGGCACACATTTGAAAGATTTCTCATGGTGAAACATATGAGCAGAGCCTGAAAATGTATGTAATCTCAGTTTGAAATACAGTACAGCTTTCTGTTATGAGACACATTTTTCTAAATAATAGATTTTTGTGATCTTGCTACAGACAGCTTTAGTTGTCTCTCTCAAACAGCATTGCATACTGTACAATGTAGAGTCCGATTTGGTTCAAACCCTTGCTCATGGATGTATTTCCTCCATGCCTGGAGCAAATCTTCTTTACCTTAATTTTGTTTGGGATAACTTTCATTCTTCTACTGCTGACACCAGAGAGCTATTTTTCTTTTGCTCAGTTAATATGTGTGATTTAGCACTCCATGGGAGTGCATGTTCATATCAGTCCTCCCTCTTTTCCAAGTTCTGCTCAATGCTCGCATTCTTTCCCTTACTCACTCAAGCCTCCCGTCTCGTATGTTCAAAATCGTTTTGTTTGGCATGCTGACGACATTACATTGAATGTACAAGTGGAATAAGCTGATCGGTTAATTTCACCCTCACTGCTTTGGTACTCCGGGGCATTTCTCAGCCCCGAGCACCGAAGCACACAGGAGAGGTATCATTGCAAAGGGGAGAAGGGATCCACTCCACTAACCATCAAGGATTCATATTTAGTTGTGGGGAGAAGCCCCTTAGGCAAGGGTCACTCCCCATAATGGTGGCATCATTTTTGCCATATTCTGCCCCCTGGGGGCAAATTGCACATATTTTTAGGCTGACCTGCCCCCAAGGGGCCAGAAAACCACTAGGCACAATGGATTTACTAATAGTACATGTCGGGGAGTGGCCCCTTGGGCAAGGGTCTCTCCCCATTATGGGGGTATTATTTTAGCCATTTTCTGTCCCCTAGGGGCAGATAAGCCAATCATAAGTGTCATTTGTTTTGCAGTTACAAGGCAAAGTTTACCTGATCTGTCCTGCTAAGGTCCTTAAACGCCCATGGCACAAGTTCGATCCGGATCTTTTTTCTGCTTGACTTGTCAAGCATAGGCCTCAGCTTCCATCTGGTGCAGATGCGGCTAATTTGTGTGTCCAGGAATGGCTGACGGCTGGCCTGGATAGTTGTATTCCGGCCAAATTTGGAGGTAAGGGGCGAGGACCCTCTAACCCGTGGTTTAACGAGTCACTTCCACAAGCGAAGAAGGGCTGCAAACGGCTAGAGCGTGCCTGGCGACGCTGTTACGATGTGGCTGCTAAACTAGAATATCGGGCGGCCGTCAAACAATATCACAAAGGTATTCAGAGAGCATGGGCGGAGTTTGTGGCTAATAAGATCTTAGCCAGTTCAAACCCTGCAAGGACTATCTTCTCCCTGCTCAAAGGTATGAAGAACGCAGGGGTGGCCAGTGTCTCTCCCATTGCCTCTAACCATCAATGTGAAGCGCTTGCATTGCACTTTGTTAATAAAGTCGACCAAATCTATATGGGCCTACCTTCGATGGCCCCTCATTTGGAGCGGGAGATGTCAGAATTGGTGGAGAACATGGGGGGTAACAGTTTGCTATCATTCCCTCTCCTGACACCTGAGGATTTCGAAGCTCTGTGTTTAAAAATTAAATCAGGCTCTCCAGCGGATGCCCTAACCCCAGCCTTTTTCCACCAGTTTCACCATCTGATTTCTCCTGAGTGCTTAGAACTTGCTAATCTGTCGCTTAGGTCAGCCACAGTCCCTCGGGCATGGAACCATGCCAAAGTTACTCCATTATTAAAAAAATCTTCTCTGGACCCGGGGGAACGTGGCAACTACCGGCCAATCTCCCAACTCCCTTTTCTGGCTAAGCTAATGGAATCCCACGTGAATTCTACTCTTGCAAATTTCATTGAGCAGAACGCCATTTTTGATCTGTCACAGCATGGTTTCCGACACAGACATAGCACTGAGTCTGCGCTATTGATTGTGTCGGAGGCCATTCGGGGCAGCTTGGATGTTGGGGACTCGGCGGCACTTGTCCTATTGGATTTAAGTGCCACATTCGACACCGTTTCCCATGACATACTCCTGAAACTCCTCCTGGAAATTGGAATTGGGGACATGGCTTTAGCCTGGATTTGGTCCTTTCTGGAGGATAGGTCCTTCCAGGTTTCAGTTCCTCCATTTAATTCCCAGGAGTTTGTCCTGCATCGGGGCGTGCCACAGGGCTCGGTCCTAATTCCGCTCTTGTTTAACTTGTATGTTAGACCCCTGGCGGAGGTGGCAAAGGGCAGGGGGCTATCCCTGGTGTCGTATGCGGATGATACCCAACTGGTGATTGCTTTCTCTAAGAAATGCAACGCCAATTTGGGGAAGTTCAAGGATGATCTCCTGGCCATCTCCGACTGGATGGCAGCAAACTGTTTGCAGTTAAATGCCAGCAAGTCGGAGATCTTGGTGTTAGGCAGGGACCGGGAGCTTTGGTCTGAGCAGTGTTGGCCGGATCGTCTAAAACCCTCCCCACTCCCCAAGGAGGCTGTGAAGAACCTGGGTGTGTGGTTGGATAATGGTCTGATTTAAACAACAAGAGAGAAAGGGCAAAGTAGAATACTCTCACACCCCTTGGGATAATCTTTCAAGAACAACTGAGGAGTATCTTAAACTATAATACAAATAAAGCACAAAAGGAGAAAAGGTGAGACAACCCGTCTTTACCACCACCACCCATAAGTGCCCTAAACAAAAATATTAGCTGTGTCAAATTTGAAGGTTGTGAATTTCCAGTGAGGAAAAAGTAGCCCTCAGGCACCCACACATGGTAGGTACCCATTTGTCTTCATCGGGTTCCTGTTATTAGTAGGTGTAGTAATACAACAAACAAGTGCAAGTTAAAATGAGTGTAGACCACTCCTCCAACCAACACTTTTAATAGAGGGGTGATTCAAACTCAATTAAAAACAGTGTGAAAAAATCGGACAAATAAGGGTTAAGTAAATTTGAACCCCCTGTCCTAAAAATCGGTCGACATGTTTCAGCTTGTGAGTCCTATTCCACTCAGCATTCCTCAGGACCAGTAATATATTCTCACCCAAAGGGCAGGGCACACCCTGGTCTGACCTTTGATAAATAAACAAAAGCTGTGGCTGGGGTTTGCTTTGGGCTGTTGCGGGGTCTAAGACCGCTACTGGGTTTATTTCCGCCCAAGGTGCGCCAGACCATTGTACAGGCCTCTATCTTGTCCAGATTGGATTACAGTAATTCTCTTTACCTGGTGGCAAATAAGGTGAGTATCAAGCGGTTGCAGAGGGTTCAGAACCCGGCAGCCCGGCTCTTGGTTGCACTGCCTAGATCCTGCTCGGTGGCACATGTGCTCCCCAAACTCCATTAGCTGCCGGTTGAAAAGCGCATCGAGTTTAAGGTGTTGTGTTTTTCTCACAAGCTTATGACACATCAGGCCCCAGCAGGGCTACTTCATTTGCTGGTGCCTTATGAGCTGGGGCTTCTACTTCGCTCCGCTGATCTCGCGCTGGCTCACGTTCTGCGAGTATGGAAAGCGAGGGCCGGTGGTCGCTCCTTTTGTTATCTGGCAGCGAAGCTTTGGAATTCGCTTCCTGTTTTTATGAGAAGTACTATGAATCATCTGGCCTTTCGCAAAGCCTTAAAGACCTGGCTTTTCCCTACACCAGCCGTTTAATTCATTACCCCGCTTTCCTTGGTCTCCTGTCTCTTGGTTTCTGGTTGTGCTGGGACGCCTCGTTGCTGAGGCAGCCATTTACATTACAAATTCAAAATAAATAAATATTATTAGGATGATCTGCCCCCAAGGGATGCATAAAACCACTAGACAGCGGGGATCATCAATTCAGATGTTAGGGAGCAGCCATTTGGGCTACGATCGCTCCCCATTATTGAGGAAGGGTTTTGGTCAATTTCCAACCACCCTTGGGGCAGACCTTCTATTTTTTAATCGGATCTGTGTCCAAGGGGGGCAGAAAACTACTAAACGCCACAGTATACGTTTCTGTGTGTGAACTGGAGTTTGGCTGATGGTCTGCATGGCTGACAGTGATTAGTACACTGGTGCTTGGCTGGTAGATTGCATGGACTGGACCATAGCTGGCTGTGTGTGACTGGCAGTTGGCTGGCAGTGTGAGTGGCTGGCAGTGTGTGGGGACATGAGTTTGGATGCAGTGTGTGTATTGTGACCAACAGCAAGTCACTACACACACAAACACACCCACCCACCACTGAAGCATAAGTCCACACAGTCCACTAGCTTCCAGGTAGTGTGATTGTTGTTTCTGAACTGGCATCTGGCTGCCTGGTATGTGTGGGCTGGCAGTATGTTGGTGGCAGGTAGTCAGTGTATATAATAACTTGCTTGAGGTGTGCTTGTAAGTTGGCTGAGATTTGGGTCTATGCCTATAGCTGGCAGTGTGAATGGTTTACTGTGTCTGATGCATGAAAGGCATGTTTCTTTGGACTGTAAAGCAGTTGACTTTGCAGCTCAGGAGCTGTAAGTGAGTGTTTCTCTATTCTGATGTTTGAATTATCAACAATGACTTTTGTGGATTTTATTTATTTAGTTAAATATTTTCCGTTTTACTGTCAGTGCATACTCTCTCTGTAGTGGACACCTTCTGCCCTCACATCTTTTTGGAAACTGTTCACTAAGGGAATAATATGTGGTATGTTTTGTGCGGATCCCACAATGTTTACTTATCCAGAAGTCCTTGTAAATTTGATTAATTGGAAAAACATATTTCTTCCTCACATTTCTGTGTGGGAAAGTTGTGGGATGGCTGGGCCAGCACAAATTGCCTAGCACCTAGCATTCCCTCGTGTCTCCAAATAAAAATGCAATCCCTTTTGTGTGGGTGGGCCAACTGCTCATGACAGGGAAGGGCCCAAAATGTATTGTGTAGACATCAAAATGATATATTACAAAATGACCTAGTTTTGATAGGGATCCACCTACAAAACCAAGACATTTCTGAAAACTAGACAACCAGGGGAGTCCAGGGAGATTGGGCTTCCGTGGAGCCCCCAATGTTTTCTTACCCAGAATCCTCTGCAAACCTCAGATTTAGCTTAAAAGTCATATTTACCTCACATTTTCATGTGTGAAAGTTGTACCACTCAATGTTCCCTCAAATCTCTGAATAAAAATGGTACCTCACTTGTGTGGGTTAGCAAAGTATTTTCCTGTTTGTAGCTGTAGGTGGAAATCTCCATCCCGAGAGCAGAAGTCTCCACCCAGCTTATGAAGGATTCTAATAATACATGGGGAAAAGCTACACGTTAACACCTTCCATGCTCATGACGAGCTGAGCTCGTCATGAGGCACGGTGCTCCGGTGCTCATGACGAGCTGAGCTCGTCATGAGCCGTGGAACGCTTGCATGCGGCGATAATTCCCCTGCTGTGCTGAGCATTCCATGGGAACGGGTGCAGCTGTGACGAGGTCAGCTCGTCATTAGCACTCGAGCGCCGTGCCTCATGACGAGCTGAGCCCATCATGAGCACCGGGGCGCTGTATGCACCCCCGCTCCCCAGCACAGCGGGGGGATTACCCCACGCAGCGAAGGGGTTAAAGGGAGTTGATTACTAAATTGTGAAACTCTACTTTAAGGTTTAAATAATTAAGTATACATAGTTGTCTTAATTATGTGAAGAATTTCAATTCGGTGTACAGATGTTAGTGTGATAGAATAATAGTGGAAGTTTATCATAAATAGGATAACTCACGACGGTATATCTGAATGATGTAATAGTCCCCATTCATGATTGACATAACACTGTCCCACCACAATAATCCAGCAAGCAAAGTAGCAGCTCATGTGAAAAATGAGGCATTTAGTCTATCACGCTCTTGCTGACCTGTCCTACATTCTGTGCCCAATCCCAGGAACTTGAATTATACCATAGATCAGAGGTCTATATGTAATCCCATTGCAAGCAGATGTTATGTAATATACCACAGGCTACAACCATCTTGAACACAAGGTCTGTGGAATGGAGCACTGCCATTTCCCAGAAGGTCTAGACGTAAGTAGTCTGACTTCAGAATCCCAACAATGTTATTTATTTTATTTATTTATTTATAACATTTCTAAAGCGCACAAATACCTTCCGGTGTCTCGGCGCTAGAGTTCACAGATTGCAGAGGATTTCCAATGACAAATTACTGATTGAAAAGCCAGGTCTTGAGATGTTTTCGGAATGTTAATAGTGAAGGGCTAATTTTGATATAGGAAGGGAGCTGATTCCATAGTTTTGAGGCAGCCACCACAAAACGTTTGTCTTCCCATGTTGCCTTTTTTGTACGTGGAATTTGGAGCTGTAGGGCTGAAGATGAACGTAATGTTCGACTAGGATTGTAAACATTAATTGCTTTTTTGAAGAATTCTGGTCCATTATTGTTCAAAGCCTTGTAAATAATACACAAGGCCTTAAACTTTGTACAGCTTCTAATCGGTAGCCAATGAAGCTCGCGAATGATGGGGGAAATGGATGAGTATTTAGGTGTGCCAGTCAGAATCCTTGCGGCAGCATTTTGAACAAGCTGTAATTTGTTCAAAACTTGCTCCTGCGCGTTAAGCAATAGGCTATTGCAGTAGTCCACCTTAGATAGTACTAGAGTGGACATTAGGGTCTTGCCTGCATTCGGGGGAAGAAATGGAAGCAATTTCTTTACCATTCTAAGGGTAAAGAAGGAGGCTGAGACCACTGCGTTGGCATGGCTGATAAAGGATAGCTTGTTGTCGAAGACCACGCCCAAATTTCTCACTTTAGATACTGGTGGTGGAGGAGTTCCCAGTTCCAAAGGCCACCAGACTGGGGACCAAGACGGGGTCAGTTCACCAAATAACATCACCTCCGTCTTGTCAGAATTTAGCTTTAAACAATTCTGATTCATCCAGATACTGATGGCTTTCATGCCCTCCTGGAAATTCGCTGCCACTGCTTCTCCATTTTTGTGGATCGCCAGGACCAATTGAGTGTCATCGGCATATGATGTTAAACCTATACCAAATGACTTAATCACCCTCGCCAAGTCCGACACGTAGATGTTAAAAAGTGTCGGACTTAGCGAGGAGCCCTGGGGAACTCCACAAGGCAAGGTGAAATCAGGAGAGCAGTAACACCCCATCTTCACGGACTGCACTCTCTCGGCCAGGAAAGATGCTAGGATTGCTCTGGCTTTACCCTGAATGCCAATGGCAGCGACACGGTCGATCAAGATGGTATGATCGACCGTGTCGAAGGCTGCAGACAGATCCAAGAGTATTAGGATCGCTGCACCACCCTGGTCCATGATTATCCTGACCTCCTCTGCTGCCTTTATAAGAGCAGTCTCGGTCCCATGGCCCTTCCTGAACCCAAACTGGGTGTCGTCAAGCAGATCGTTCTGGTCAATATAATTCGACAGCTGTTGGTTCTCACTGCTGGCTCGTGTTGGTATTTTCGCCCATTTGTTCCTCTGTTGTGGCTGTGTTGTTGGATGTCAGAAGGGTCTAGGGTGATAGGGGAGAGATAATAACTGGCATCATCTTCAAAAATATCACATGATATTTCTTAAGATGTAGTTCTAGTCTGAATGCAATAAATCACATTACATACATGCAGTGATTGTTAGCTATTGTTGAAGCAATATGTGTCTATTCTGTTGTAATGAATAATGAGTATGTTGAGATACAATCAACCAGATGCACATGCTGGCACTATGTGAAATGCTGTAATTTACCTGTGAGCCATATGTCACCGTAATCCCAAGCAAGTCACTGATGTGTTAAGTGGTTACTGTGGAAATATATAGATATCTTTTGTGCTTCCAAGAGAGTCAGCATACACATCAGTGAAGCAGCCCCTGGAATCACAGTTGTAGGAGAGTAGGGTCTGCTATCCTATGGTCACCCTTAAATGTTTGCTTTTTGCTTCACTGGTTTATGACTTAATGTGGCTGTGGGCCTGCTAATCAGACCCACAGCCTGTTGTTGTCTCTCTAAATTACAGCCAATGCACCCTAGGTGCATTACGAATTGGAACTGGTTCACCTTATTGGCCCCTGTAACAGTGTACCCTAGGTACCCAGGGCATAGGTGTTTCCAAGGCCTACCAGGGGCTGCAGCATGTATTGTGCCACCCCTGGCCTGGCCTCCATATTTGGCACAACTGGCTGATCACTCAGCTGGGGTAAGTTGGTGTAATCACCTCTTACTTAGATATATTATCCCTATCTCTAACCTTAAACTGGACACATATGTTCCTATCAGCCACTCCTATGGAAGGCCTCTTCAATCCTGGAGGCAGAGTGCTAGGAAATATGTGATATGGTGCTCTAGCATGAGCTGAGCCTGTCTGCAGCTGTCGGGAACCACTCCCTAAGCTGTTCCGGGATACTGCCATACCATATACTCTTAAGTGCATTATAATCCTCGCGGTTATATTCTAACTTTGGTTTGGCTTTATCAAAACATGTCGAGTAAGGTGTCATACGATTTGGAATACTATCCCCTCGACAGTTCTGTCGACGGGGATAGCATTCCACCCTTCTAGAGGGACACGACATGTGTGTAACCTTAACCCCGGTTAAAGTTAACCAGAGCCTCAGCATCACAAAATGGATGCTGCCACCACAAACACAAGTCTGACCTCCTGCTGCTGGGAGTCCTTCCAGCGAGGGAGGCTTGGACAAAGGGTTTTCTGCCTTGGGAGGTGCGAGCACCACCCCAGACAGGATTTTGTGTATTGGGTAGGACAGGGCTGAATAGATTGAGACATGCCCGGGGCACACAAGGTGTCCCCGTGCATAAGCCAGTCCAAACCGGTCCTGGGACTTTCCAGACCCAGGCCTGGTGAGGAGCTGGACAAAGGAAAGGGGGTGTAACCGCCCCCCTTCCTGGTCCCACCCAGAGGAGGGACCTAGCAGGTGATCCACCCCTCAGATTGGGAATAAGAGTGGGAGCAGTGCCAGAGCACCTCAGATCATCCTGAATCAACTTGAAACTAAGAAGACGACTGGACTTCGACATTCTGCTGCACAGAAGACTGAAGAGCATCTCCCTTGTGGCCTAGGAGTGGCCACCCTGTGAACACAGGCACCAACCAGCGAATCAATGTCTGCTTTGCCGCCGCCTCCCGCCGGAGCCCGATCCCAGAGCCTGACAAGACCCAAACTCCTAGACTTCTCACAGCCGGATCCACAGTCCCTGCAAAGAAGGGACCCGTGGAGGCACCGAGAGACGTGGGACTGGACATCTTGGAAGACACCCAAAGAGCTGACTGCGCAGCATCAGAGGCACCCTCGATGTTGTGCTTTAGGGACTGAGAACCCCCACCACCGAGCAGCCCTTGCACCAAAGATCAGCCCCCCAGCATCTCCACAATCTGCGTGGGGCCCTTTTGCATTGTGCCACTTGACGCGCCATCCCGGCCACTAGCCACGTGGTCAGCGGCCATCTTGGCGACGAAACCGAAGAACTACACTGCGGGTCTGGTTGCTCCACACTTGCCCTAGCTCCTGTAAAAAAGGAGCACCCGCTCTGACCTTGCTGGTCCGAGTAACAAACCTTTTTTGACTCCTGCGTGGCTTGCATTAGCCAAGGCCTGTTTGCTTCAATCAAGTTGCCAACACCTCCAACAGCGAGAAGCCTACGAGGGACATCTCGTGACTGACTCCTGGACGTCCTCGACCCCCGGTGTCCACGTGGCTGCAGAGAGAAGCTACACCTCAACGCCTGTTTGCACCCGACATCGCCTGGTTCCAATCTGGTTCCACGGTAGTCACTGGCTAGTGACTTTGAACATTGTCCCCTCTGCTTTCAGGTCTTCACATCTTCAGATCCACCCTTGGATCCACCGGAACTCTTCACATCGAGCCGCCTGCAGCATCTACAGCTCCAAGCACCATTGACCAGCGTGACGAAACCCGACACTACTTCGACCCTATGCACCCGCTTCCTGTGGGTGAGGTAAATCAGCAACGCCAGTGTTCCTACACTGGTACACACCTCTAGGGCCTGTGTCTCAAGTTTCAGCTTTCTAGGTCAATCAGAAGGTTCCGAACTAACTAACTTTCTAACTTTTACGCACCATAGACTTTGTATTGGTGAGTGCGTGCACTTTAAACACTGCACCCGCGTCCCGCGGGCCTTTCCCGACTTAGTCACTGCTAGTCCCGAACAGCTCCAGCGATTCCCAAGGCCCTAGGCCTGTTTCCCTATCGATTGGTATCTCTTATACCACTTTCTTAGTATATGGTTTAGGTGGCCCCTAGGGCTCATCCATATTGTGCAACTTTTGTGTATGTTAAACTGTGTTTTGTTTAACGCTTGTGCTTCTGTGCTCATAAAGAGTTCAGGGGATATTTGTAGTTAATAAATATATATATATATATTTTCAATATATATCTGTGTGGTGTCCTTTCATCTGGTATTCAAGGGGGTTGTGTATGGTAATACAGCTGGCTTCACATGCCTTTCAGAGTTTAGCCTAAGACTGCTTTGTCCACGTTACCACTAGGATAACTGGTCTATAAGGTTGACTTACAACCAATCATCATAAGGGTTGTTTGGACTGATACAGGGTGGTTCCAGAATTGGAAACATCATATATCAGGCCAACTTCTCCCAACAGTCAGCTTGCATGTTACTTAGCGGCAGCTGTGTCTTTTGCAGAAAAGGTGTTCCTAATGGTACTGTGGCCAAAACGCCTCATGTGTGCATTAAATTGCACCTGACACACAAGGAAGTGGGCAAAGGCCTAGAATTCCCTTGCCTCCCTTTGCCTATCTTTTAGTGACCTGGTAATAAACTGGTTGACACATCTAGTCGGGCATTACACTGCGTGGTGTAAGCATCGAGAATGGCTTGCCTGTGAGATGCCTGCATTTTCAAAGGTGGCCCTCCTGAAAGACTGAGTGGCCAAGAAATGCTGTGCAGTCAGTATTTTGACATGGTATTGGGTAGTCTGAGTGATGAATATAGATGAGCTTAGTCCCTGCTCTCAGACTACAAACAATCACATCTGACAGTGACTGGACATTGCCAAAGAGTGTGATCCTTTGCCTGTAAATGGCCTCTCTTCTCCTCCAAAATGTGTTCTTCAAAATGAAAGGCAGAACTATAAAGACATTCAGCTGTGTGTTGAACCAAAAGAAGTTGTTTGAGTGTGAGTTCAAACCAAATCAAATCAAGATAAGTTCATTTCTTATGTGGTCAGCGTGTATAGAATTGGTTAGTGTTCCAATGAGTTTCACCTGGAGGTGGGTGTTGGACTCCTTATTCCTTTCCCCTGTTCCATGTGCTGAGAGTTGTCATCTAATATTTTTAGGAGAATTTGAGATTTTCAAATTTGAAATAACATGTATGATGTAAATAGATTAAATGTGTTTTTTTTGTAAACAAAATTTTCACCACTATGAAAAAATATCTTTGAATTTTTCAATGTTTCCCCAGTGTTAGTTGAGGCCTCAATTCATTTCTAAGCAAGTGTGTTGTAGTACCAGTAATTGACCATGTGTCTTTATTGACTTATTCCAAGGCATGGTTGGACTATATTTGAGCCTGTCTTGTCACTATTAGGGCTGTAGTAGAATTAGACATGTATTATGTGAATAGAAATGTATTTACTCTGTTGCAGGCATCGTTTTGATTTTTGGCTGATTTAAGGATTCTAATCTAGTTCCCACAAAAGTAGTATAGGTTGATAGTGTAATTCCCAACCATCAACTTGTTTCAACCAATGTAAAGAATAATAATGCATGGATTAGGAGTCCAGGAAAAATGGAGGAAGGAAAAATACTGGCAACCAAAAAAGTATCCCACCTTTTTTTTTGAAATGTCTGTCACCACTCTCATCAGGTGGCACACCATCCGCTCATGGGCGGGAAAGGAAGTAATTCCTTTTAATCATATATCCCTCACACACTCTAGTAGTGTCATGCTTCATCATCGGGTTCACCCTTACTCCTAAAGGTCAGGGTGGGCTCAACCATATTCTAATGAGCACTTAGGAGAGATATGCCAGGCGTTTTAAAGATCAAACAACCCTTCGTTAACTCCAGGTATCCCTTTATTGGTGGAGTTACAGGGGATATTAAAAATAAAGAAGGGTGGTTGTAAGGATGTAATAGTCCTATGACCCTAGTGCCAACATGTTTCAGTCCTTAAAGTTTGGCCCAAGTGGGTCCTGGGCTTTCTTCAGGGAAACTTAAATTCCCTCCCTGGATGGCAGCAGGGTACTACCTCGTTTCTGATAAAATGTGCAGAGAACTGCACCTAAAGACGCATTCATTATGAATTGAGTTTTTGAGTTCAGATTTGCATGCATTAAGAGAAGGAGCCATCAATCGAGAGCCCATTTCCCCTGCAGATTTGTTTATTGTTGTTATACTGCATGGACTCTGTGAGGGAAAGGCCTTGGGTGAGTTCAATGGTTCCATCAAAAAAGATTTAGGTTTGCTGGGTTATTTTGGCTCGGGGTCCCTCCCTCAATGAGGCATTTTGTTTGCCACCAGATTCAAACATTTTACTAATTGACAATTCAGCTATGGGCCCTCTGGTGCAAAGCAGGCCAACATTACTTGCCTCCATGTCCAGATCCCTCTTTGATTGAAGTGAGGTTTCAATAGTTGTTTCCATTCCTTCAAAAGATCTATACAGGTGCATAAGAGGTGCAACAGGACCTCCAGTGCTGTGCCGCATAAGTGGCAAGTGGAGCCCACTTTATCCCCGAGCTAGTGTGGCAGGTGATGTATGCAAGGTAGCAGCCCAAGTCGATATTTCCGAAATTGGATTTTGATAGTTTTAGCATATCGTAAGTTGAAATATTTTTGAGGGCCAGGGCCGTATAGGTGCTCAGGGTCACCCAACTGTGAGCCCTCTTTGATAGTGCAGCTTTGTCTTCGATCAACGATAAAAGGTTTGCTGTTTTCCATTCAAGGTTTTTGAATGTGATATTGTTGGTAGGTGTCTCCCAGCGCTGCAATAGCCCTTTGTTACTCAGGACAAAAGCAGGTGATGAGTGCCACTGAAGTAATTCTAACCATAAGTACTGATTGTGTGCTCCTGGTGTGGCTTTCCGGACTTTGTTCCAGGTGGTGATGTATAATCCTTGTCTTGCCAGGGTCTGTTTTTGTAGTCCAAACTCCAACAGAACATAATTCTGTATGCTGTTATGAGTGTGCGGTCCAGAATCTTTGAATCCCTGCTCCTCTGTAGTTCACTGCCATAGGCTATAGTTAGTAAAAGCTTGGCTTGTGTAACTTGAGCTAAGTGGAGCAGCGATGGACCGCTCAGCTTTGAGCTGAGTTTCCTTAATGTAACTGTCAGGGCAAGGCCCTTCCTTCTGATTGAGTCCTTCTGGGGGACAAAGTGGCCTCCATTATCTATGATCACGCCTAGGTATTTGTATTCCATTGGAGGTCCAATGCGTGTTTTGCCCAAGTACCAGACTGGTTACTTCTTTAGGTTTTTCCTAATCATCATTCTCCTTGTTTTCTCCAGGTTGATGGTTAGGCCGTTAGCCTTGGAGAATTCCTATGTGGTAGTGAGGTGCTGAAGGCCCACCTGTGTGTCGCTGATCAGGACTATGTCGCCCTCATAGAGAAGGCAGTGCTAGTCTTCCTATTCTTGGGACGTGTGAGTTGCAGGCATCCAGTGCTGGTACCTGATATGCTAAGAAGAGGTTAAATAAGGTCAGGCCAGGACGCACCCCTGTTTAAGCCCCTGGTTGGTTGGTATACACCTTGATAGAGGAGAACCATTTCCCATCTTTATCTAGACCCATGTATCTGTGTGAAGATTGATTACCAGGTTCAGCAGAGTCTGTGGGATTCCCCAATGTGCCACCTTGACCAAGAGTCTGTTGCGGTTCACATGATCAAGATCAGCTTTATAGTCGATAAAGCATAGGTGTAGCAGCATTTTTGTTGCGTCTGCTTTGTCAATTAGCAGTGCCATGGCCAGGATGTTGTTGTTGTTCTGACAGACTTTGCAAAGCCTGTCTGATTGAGAGGGATGATTGATTTCTCTTTCGCCTATCACTGGAGCTCTTCTAGGAGTGTTCCTGTGAAGTATTTTGCTGCGTTGTCTAGGAGAATGGCAGTTTTTTGGTAAAGACTTGTCTCTGAGCTTGAATATTAGGGAGATTATTGAGTCCCTCTAAAAGGTTGGAAGTGTGCGAATTTGCCTTATCTCAGTAAAGAAAGGACTGAGGACTTTGGCCCAGAGTTCTGCATCCTCTTTCAACAGTGCCGGAGGGATTCCATTTGGTCCTATGGCCCCTTCTCTCTTTCCTTTTCCGATTTGCCTTACAATTGCCATGATGCTGCGACTAGGAAATGGTATGGTCATCATGTTTCCCTCTGTGGTGTGAGGTTCTGTCACAATCCCTTCCTCAGGATGGATTGTGGGGTTCCTCCTGTGTGTATAGTATATCTTCATCCAGTGGGCTGTACAATCTAAATCTGGTGGAAGTGGCCCCCAGGGTATTTTACCCAGTCTTCTGAGATGTTGGATGAGACGCCCTTGTGTGTGGGCTGAACGAGTCTGTTTATTGTTCCTCAGAATCTTGCACTGTTTTTCTGCTCGATGTCGACATGCAGTTTTGCCCAGAGCTCCTCTGTTGGCAGCCCAGTTTAATATTTTGAGCTGAACTTTTTGCTGTCTTAGTAGTACTAGATAGTCTTTGTTGGTTGGATTGTGACGAAGAGATCTTAGCGTGCAGTAGATTGTGCTTTCGCTAAACTTGATTTGGGCCCTTTGTGCTTTTGGGATGCACTCCATACTATTGTAGTTATTCTGCACCTTTAATTTAGTAAGTGCGGCGAAGGGCTCTGCATTTCGTTGGTGAAGCTCTCCTATTTGTCTGTTTTGCTTGTTTCAGACCATGTCTCAAAGAGAAGTATAGCTCATTCCAAAAGGATCCTCATTGATGGTTGTCCAAATTTGACCCTTCTATAATTGATTGTGAGATATCTTTCCGGGGAAACCCGAGACCATGCAAACGTGGGCATGGTAATTTGAACAGAGAGTTCTTGAGAGCAATTGTCACTGTCAGCTTTGTCACCCAGGTGGTATGAGGCAATTTCATTGAAAAGGGATAGAGAGACAAAAAGGTATAGTCTAGTATCGAGCTTGCGGTTAAGAAATAGTGGGTGGTAGTCAGCAGACTGTCATTGGCAAATCAGCAATTAGTGGCTCTGACGTTGAGATGTTCAAAGTCCTCTAATAGGCTCCAGCCAGTTTTAGTTAAGTGTCCCAGTGTGCTTTTCCCTTCATTGGAATGTCCCACAGTGAAATTTAGACAGACACTTCATCAGCAGTTGAGGAGCCTTATAGGTTTAAATTTAGATCACAAGTGAGGATAGTGTCTGCACCATATCTACTAGGATGTGGTGCTCTTCAGCTCTTTACCTGCACTGGCACACTTGAGGCTTCTAGTGCTATGATCAAATACCCAAAGCCAGCAAAGAACTGAGGGCCTAAATAGGCTGCATCACCAGAGCGTCACTTTTTGCGACACTCTCGTGGTGCAGAGGTCGGCTCCATATTTACCAGGCAGCACTAGGCCCCTTTGCATGGCTTAATGCAGCCTTGTAGATATTGTTTCCCTTAACTCAGCTTCATGCAGTGAAGGGGCACGCAATGGATGTTGCTGTGGGAATTTCCAGCAATACCCATGGCGTTTTGACACTGACCTAGATTTACAAGGAATTGTAACTCTGAGGCAGAATCAAAACGTTCACCTCCCTAGGGGAGGCGTAAGGGAAGGGCAATGGGGAGAAATACCTTTATTTCCACCCCTTTACTTTTTCTATGTGTGCTGCTGAATGCTGCACGTATAAAAAGAGGAAAATGCCTTTTTGTATTGTTTTTGTGCAGGAAGGTTGCCCTTCCAAATCTTGTAAATAAGACCCTTTATTCAATCTGACCAGATAATCCCTGAATTTGAAGGTACAGTTCCTGAACTATTGTCTGTGGACAAGATACATGGACTATGATTCAACAAAGAGGTTAGCATGGACTAGAATGAAACTAGAATCTCGAATATACATAAGCTACATTTTTGCTCGTTATTGGCATGTCATAATTTCACACTGGGTTACAAATATATTTGGGAACATGGGTGCTCAATTAAAAATTCAAGAAACATGTTAATATTGCCATGAAGTAAGAGAGGTTTCTTCTGGATTATCTCATGTTCTAAAATATGTATTGAACTTAAATCTCCACTTTTCGATCTTGGGATCTGTCTCAAATATGTTATACTCCTATGAACAGAAATTGTCGTTATTAATTTAGCCGATCATTGCCTTGAGCAGTCCAGTCCTGACTTTTTTCACGTTCCATTAACTGCATCTGTGAACGGCAGATAGCCCTTTATTTTTAAACGTGTTTCTTGGAGGACTTGAATACATAACAGCGCCATCCAATTATCATACATGTCATGCGTTTAGCTATATCTGCAGAAGACAGTTGCTGCTGAATAAAACATGCATTAAGCAGCACTTTAGTTGGACGTTTGTTTACAACCCTAATACCGAGGTCTGAGCAAATTGGATTTTCAGTTCCACCTAAAGCTATCACAATGTAAACTCGAATCCTATAACTCCTGCTTTCCTACAATCAGCATTCCAGTAGGCTTCTTTCTGAATGTACTGAGCAGATTTGCCATTTTATGGACTTCAAGTGGTTACAGTTTTTCATAAACAAGGCTTGATTGGCATATTAAGCACAATGTTGTGATTCAAATGCAAACAGATTTATGTAGTCTTTGCTCAGTACCACTACAGTATACTACCAGAGGCATCTGAAAGCCCGTTTACCAGCCCAGATTGCATGCCTATAAATGCTGATGGTTTATTTTTACTTTTCTAGCCCAGGAACAGCCAATGCGGTGGATATAAATCCTTCTGGTTAATACTTTACTATTGAAAAAGCATTTGACAACTGTAAATACTTGCCTTAGGTGAACTGCTCATCTGCAAAATAAAAAAAGTAACATTTTGAGGCATTTCGAAGTTGCAGATGTCCCTTTCCACCCACAACTTGGCTCCCCTGCCTCATTTACAGGTGATTTCAGAGATATTTCTAAGAAGGAGCCATCATTTGGCTAGGCTGTTGGGTTGGAGGCCTCCTCCAGAGGTTCCCAGTTCAACACTTTCAAAGAAATGCATTATTTAGAGCAGGCTTTTTGGAAATGTGTTTCTCTTCCACGAAAGACGGTCACGAACATGGAAAATGCAATGCTCGTTACTTTCAAAAGTGTATATTTGTTTCAGCATTTTTTATTTTGGACATCGAGTATGCTTTCATTCAATGGCAGAGGCAGTTTCTTAGAAAAGAATGTTACCAGAATGGCGGAGAACGCTCCTGGATTTATCCATGCCCCCACTTCATTAGAATGAGTTTAGAAAAACCGCAAGTGATTATCAGAGTCTTTTTTAATTGACTGTTAAAGGCACAATGCTATTTTTAGGAAGTCTCCTAAAGTTTGTGGGGGGGGGGGGGCTACTCACTGATTGGGGTGATGAATATGCCCTGAGGGGATATACTTAGGCCATATAATAATCAAGGAGACCATGCAAATAAACTGATGCTCACACACCATTGCTGTCAGACCGGTAGTCCAGAGCGACTCCGGACCATTTATTTATAGCCTTCTGACCACGTCTTCTCAGAAGGTGATACAAAGTGTGGGTGTGTTTCCGGGGCTCACTTGAGACCCAGTGGAAACACTAGAGCGCTACATCCCTTCCCAAGTTAGTCTTTTGATCATGTTTAACTGATTGGCAGCTCAGCACGCAAAGTCTGTAAGTCTTTGGCTGGGTCTTGGATTTGGTCGAAGATCATACCGCTGTCTTCCTCTGGTAGGCAACTGTTCTGCAGACGTTCTTCGGGGCGATTGTTCCAGAGCTTCAGGCGGGTCAGGTGTTGAGTTAGGATGAACTTGCTCTGATCCACCCTCAACGGTCTCGCCGGCCGGCAGTTCCTCTGCTTGCTCCTCTCTGCTAGGGTCAGATGGTATTCGCTTGAAACACGAGACATTCTGTGTCACTTCTTCCCCGTTCCGTTGTGTAGTTATTGCTGTGCCTTTGGTTGCGGTGATCACCCAGGGCTCGGCTTCATACGGAGTGAGGAATTTGCCACCTGGTCTTCGTGTTCGGATCAATACTGAGTCCCCAGATGCTAGTTCTCGGTCGTGGGCTCTCCTCTTCCGACTGGCCTTATCGTTGTTTCTCCGTCTTCGCTCTTGAGTGGCCTCAGGAGAGTAGGGCTCCGGTCTCCAGTCTTCTGCCATGGGAAGGAGATCCCTCCATGGCCCAGACAGCATAAGTGACCATCGTGATCTTTGGATTGTGCTGTGAGGGGTGCTCCGATATTATCTAAGAAAATGCTGGAGTGCCTCTTCAGGGTCAGTACCCTCAACCGTGGCTATTCGCAGGGTTTTGTTGATGGTTCTCATGAACCTTTTGGCTTCTCCATTGGCTTGGGGCCATTGTGGTGTGATGCGATGGTGCTTCACTCCCAGTCCTTTCAGAAATTCCTTGAAGTCACTCCCTTGGAATGGAGGTCCGTTGTCTGTCTTTAGCATCTGTGAAATTCCAAACATTGCAAATGTCTTATTTAGCATTGGTTGGTTGTTTACGGAGCTGGTAGACGCTGCCACCTCCACGATTGGATATTTAGTGTAGCTATCGATTAGGACTACTGTGATTCTCCCATCAGGGAAACTGCTGAAGTCTAAGCTGACCCACGACCAATTAGCTGGGGCTGGGTTTTCCATGACGCCCGGCACAGGGGCTTCAGGCACACTTGTCAGCTGACACGCCCGGCAGTTTTGTACGATAGTGTCCACCTCTTTTTCAAGGTCAGGGAACCATACTTTCTCCCTCATTCTGGCCTTCATCCTTCGTGTGCCCTGATGACCAGCATGGGCGAGTGCTGTTGCTTGGCCCTGAAGGGCGAGGGGTATAACCAGTAACCACCCGAGATCCTCTCAGTATGAGCCCATTTTTAGCGATGCTGAGCTCGTTATGTATCTTCCAGAATTTCCCCAATCGCAGCCGTTCTGCTTCATTCCAATTGTGAGTGTTGCAGAGGAATCCTTCCCAGGATCCTGCTCTTATTGCTTTGGTGACACGTTGAGTGATGGCATCATTGACGTATTGACCTATAATCGTGGTGCTTGCGGGCACGCCCACTGGGATATCATGTTCATGAACTCCTCTGTTTGTATGTCTTGTTCATCTTCTGTCACTTCTCCTGTAGTGGGGTGGCGAGATAAAAAGTCGGCGGGATTTTTCAACCCAGGCCTGTATACAAGGTCAATCTGGTACTGCTGTATTTGGATTGCCCAGCGCTCTTTCCGTGGCGGTGGGTGGGGAGCGGTGCCCTTGAACAGTGGTATTAACGGTTGGTGATCTGTCACCATTCGAAACAGGTGTCCCGTGATGTACAGATGGAAGTGGTTACACGCCCATTTAACCGCTAGTGCTTCCCTTTCTATTTGGGAGTATCTTGCCTCTGTTGCCGTGAGCGCCTTGCTGGCAAACGCTAGGGGCCCATACTCCTGGCTCAGTTTCTTGGGTTAGTAATGCGCCGAGACTGACCGGGCTAGCATCTACCAGGATTTCAGTGCGCTTTGCAGTATCAAAATAGGCCATGGTCGTTCTGTCGAGCAATGCTTCTTTCACCTTATTGAATGCTTCTTCTTCTTCTCGGGCCCATTTCCATGTGCTCTCCTTTTTTGTTAAGTTGCGCAGGGGCTCAGCGATGGTGGCTAGATTTGGGATGAACCTTTCGCAGTATTGTGCCATGCCAAGGAAACTTCTGACTTCAGAGGCTGTCGTGGGTGCAGGCGCATGTCGAATGGGCTGAGACTTTCGGGGGTCTACCTTGACTCCTTCGGCGTCAAACACGTATCCAAAGAATTCTATAGATCTCTGGAAGAACTTGCATTTGTCCTTATGTAGAGTTACCCCGTGTTCTGCTAGTCTTTTAAGGGTGTCTCTCAGCCTGCGATAATGTTCTTCGCTTGTTTTGGAGTGTATCAGCATGTCATCACTGACATTTAGCACTCCTTGCAAACTTGATAGTATTTCTTTAATGGTGTTTTGGAATATTTCGGCGGCTGATGATATTCCAAAGTTTAGCCTCTTGTATCTTCTGAGGCCCAGGTGTGTTGAGAATGTAGTAATATATCTACTCTCCTCAGCTAACCTCAACTGGTGATATCCAGCATTCAGGTCTAGTTTAGAAAACCATTGGGCTCCATTTAGGTCAGCTAGGATGTCATCCACGGTGGGCGTGATGTGCCTTTCTTTTTTTATTGCTTTGTTGGGCATGCGCATGTCAACGCAGATCCTTATTTTTCCTGGTTGTCGAGGTTTCTCTGCTATCACCATGGGAGATACCCATGGCGTCGTACCAGTCACCTTCTCAATGACTACTTGTTTCTCTAGCTGTGCCAACTCTTGTTCCACGGCGGCCCGCAGATGGAAAGGGATCCTGCGGTGCCGTAGTGCGATCGGTTGGACGGCTTTGTTTATGTGAAACTTCACAGGCGCTCTCTTGATTGTTCCTAGACCATTAAATAGGGATGGGAACAGCTGTAGTATGTCTTCAGTTTGTAATGACTTGACAGCATTGGTAAATGCAATGAGGCTGAGGTCCTCCGTCGTGTGGCTCCCTACTAGGAGGTCTGCTTCTTTGTCGACAACGTGGAACATTGTCGTCACTTCTCGGTCTTCGGACTTGACCTGCACATGCATTTTACCTTGCAGGGGAAGTGGTTCATGGCTTCCATACATGAAAGTTCGGACTGTAGACGGAACTAGCCGTGGTTTTGGATTGAGAGCTTTGTAATGTTGTATCCCCATCACATTTACGGTGGCGCCTGTGTCTACTACTCCGGTTACTGAGGACTCATCTATTTGAATCTGGCATTTAGGTTGTGGCCTCCACCGTCTTTTCAGGTCGCTGGTGAAAGATACAAAGTAGCACTCATCCTTGTCTTCGGTCGAGGAGTCATCTAGGCGTTCATAGTGGCGATGTTAGGACTTTGTTGATCGCGAGGACTGTGCGCCGTCCATGGTGAGGTGTCTGACTGCTCCGGATAGTGTTTTTCGTCTCGACTGGCTTCTTCCGCGGAAACCGCCATGGCACACACTTGCAAAATGGTTTAGCACTCCGCATTTCGAACATGTCTTCCCTCGAGCAGGACAGCTATCAGAGGTGTGTTCTTCTCGTCCGCAGTACCCGCATGTTGATCGTCGTTGTGTTCTGGTTGGCCATCGTCCTCTCCCGCTTCGGTTGGCGCTGCGGACGGCATCCACCCTCTTGGTTTTCACTGTTGCTCCTGTGTCTGCGTTAGGGTTGAGGGCCGCTTTCATTGCCGTGGACCTGGCGTCAGACAGCTCATGTGACCAGGCTAGTAGTAGTATTTATTCTAATGTGATGCAAGGCTGGCGCAGTATTAGCGTTCTCAATGGTTTGTTGCGGCATCCTTGGATTAACTGTGCAGTTACTTCCTTTGTCTGGTCATCCTCTGTGCACGTGCCGATATGTTCTCTTAAACGGACGTGGAATGTGTCCATTGTTTTTCCCTCTCTCTGCCTTGACTGGCGAAACTTGAAACGTTCGTAGTGTGGATTGAGTTGCGGGTAGAAATGGGCATTCAATGCTCTAACAGCAGCGTCATAGTCGTTGGCTGCTCCCGTGTTTGGGATATGCACAAAGAGCTTGTAGATCTCATCGCCACCGAAATGCAGCAGTAGTGATCTCTTGACTTCATTGTCCTTGTTAGACCTGACATCATTGGCCTGAGTCTCTCCTCCATTTTTTTCTGTTTGCTTCCTCTGTTTATGATGTTTTTTGCTGGTATATTGCTTTGGGCACTGTGCCACTGCTGATCAGTGCCACAGTGCAAGTGCTCCCTATGTAAAATTACTGTATTGATTGAATTCCATGTTTGGCTTATTTGGTTGACTGTCAGTCCCTAGTCTAGTGCACCAGGAGTGCCAGGGCTTGAAAATACAAATGCCGCTCGTGGGCTTGCAGCACATGTTGTGCCACCCACAAGAGCGGCCTAGTAAAAGTACGTCTAAAGGTCTGCCATTGCTAGACCTACGTACAGTCTGGTACTGTCACGCTGACTGCGCAAGTACACCTACTTGCCAGTCCCCAAACCTTCCCTTACTTCATGTTAGTCACCCCTATGGTAGGCCCGCGGGCAGGGTGCATTGTAAGCATAAGGTAGGACAAGCCTGACCAAGCTGGCATGTCCTAGTAGTGAATTACAGCCATATTCGTTTTTCACTATTGTGAGGTTACCTGCTCTCCATTAGTTAGAATGGGCTGCCAGGATTATTAATGCTATAATCCTAGCTGGCTCGGCGAGCATGGTGCAATGTCGAGTTTGGTATCCCTGAACTCAGAGTTTAATAACGCATCCGTTTGGGTGGATGGTTTTTGGACTCTGGGTTTGAAAATAGCACTTTTAGAAAGTGGCTATTTTCTTGTCTAACTATTTCTGGTTTCTACTGGTTTGGTGTGTGTGTGACAGGGGCTGGGTGGCTCCAGAGTTCTGAATGAGTCAATGTGGGGTGAGTGGTGCATTTGCATTGATAGTAGGGGGAGAGTCAAGTCAAGTCAAGTCAGAGAATTTATATAGCGCACTACATACCCAGAGGGTCCCAAGGCGCTTAGAGAGGAGAGGAGGATTATTTGTCAAATATCCACGTTTTAAGTTGCTTTCTGAATGCTAGGTGGTTCTGGGTAAGGCGAAGGTAAGCGCTAATCAACGATACCACAGCCAAAGCGCACAGCAGGCGATTGAAATGACACAGATGTAAGCAGGAAGCGCTAATCAGCGATACCACAGTCAGAGGGACCAGTTCCTGATAGCCTGCCCTGCCTGATACAATGCTGGCTCCACCACCTGCCGGGCGACTGATAGCTCTGCTCCTGCCAGTGACAATACTGGCTCCACCTGCTGCTGGGCGTCTGAGGACCCAGCCCTGCACAGTGAATAGGCCAGGTGCCTCTGCCTGGCTACACCCACAACAAACCCAGGATGAGGGGAATTCCCCTGCATGGACAAAGGGATCAAAGCCAAAAAGGGGTATAAGAGAAGGACCCCTGAACCAAGACTTGAGATCAATTCTGACAAGGAAACCTGAACCAAGGACAAGAAGCCTGCTGATCCAAGGACTTGCCTACCCCTTCTGCCCGAGTGCTGTTTGCTGGGGGGAATCCTGAAGTTGCTTCTTTATTTTTGCCAAGGAACCAGCAGAGAGGAACTGAGTGTGTACTCTCAAGCTTTGCTAAAGAAAATCTCCAAGGGCTGGAAGAGTGCCAGCCTCCTGTTGAAGTCACAGGGCTAAAGGACTTCATTTATTTGCCAAAAGTGCTTGTTGCTTGAACCTGAAACTCCAGCACCTCTGAAAGAATCCAGCATTCTCGACGCGACGGACGCCGCCGAATCCAGTTCGACATCGTGAGTAACGGCTCCAGTGTCCCGCTTCCTCGACGCCGGCCGCCGGGCCCGATCGACGCCAGTAGCGACGCCACTGAGTAGTGAGTTCGGCTCCAGCTCCAAGTGACCCCGTGCCTGCACCGCCGCTGATCGCAGCGACTCCGAGCCCTCTCGACGTCGTGAGCGCTGCTCACTCTTGCAACATCATCATCGACATCGACGACGACGCCGTATCCTGCTTCACCTCGGGAGCGCTTCTCCTGCCGGACATCTATCGATGCCGCTGCAGATCGCCCCGACTCCGAGGCCCGATCGACGCCGAAAACGCAACGCCGGACATCTCCATGCCGCTGATCATCGTGTGCTTCACTTTTCCAAGTCACTGTGTTGTGGGGGTCCGTGTGACTCCGGGCTCGACGTAGCCCTCCTCGCGGTCGACGCCGAACCTTTGGATTAACTTTGCCTCGACGTCGTGTGACTCCCGTGTGGGTTACATTGTTGCCAAGAACTGTGATTTAAAGAAGAAGAGTTCCTTTTGTTACTAAAGACGTTGTGCTAAGAAGAAACTACACTTGAACTATTATTTTTCCTTCCAAGAGTATTTATTAGGATTGTGGTATATTTTTGTCGTTATTTGGTCTTGTGCTAAGCCTTATATAAAAATACTTATTTTTATAATACTACTGTGTCGTGTCCATTTGTAGTGTATTCACTGTATTACTGTATATCTTCATAAATGCTTAATGCACTGCCTCTGAGATAAGCCTGTCTGCTTTGCGAAGCTACCAAGGGGGTGAGCAGGGGTTATCTAAGTGTGTGATCCCCTTGCCCTGACTAGAGGAGGTGAGTCCCTATTTGTCAGAAGTGTATACCTCTGCCAACTAGATACAGTCAAGTCTAACAGCCCTTTTCTCCGGTGGCTATGAAGTAGTTATTTAGACGTCCAATCCAGACCGCCCATCTTGGGGCTGCTGTTGCTGGGTCAATAAGCTCACTGAACGGCGGTAACGCCTGAATTTGGGAGTCTGCTCACTGTTGTGCCGGTGCTCCTGCTCTTTGAACTGGGGGTGGCCCTGCAGGGGGTGCTCCTTGTTGTTGTCCTCCTGCTGCGATGGCCGGTGGGTTTCCTGGTTGCTGTGCCCCACCTTTAGCGGCACCTGGTTGGTTCGACATGCTGTGTTCTTGTTGGTGTCAATGCTTGTTGAAATTTCCCTTGTCTCTGTGTGTTCTTATGCTTGCCCCAGGTGTTGTGCTTGCGTTCCTGGTGTCCTTGCTGGTCTTGTTATCTATGTTTCAGGATGACTCTGTTTCCTCTTTCCCTCTTGTAGCTGCCAGTGCTTGCTTGACTGCTGTGGTGCCTTCTCAGAGTGCTGTGTATAATATTGGTAATTGCCAGTGCTTGTTTTGAACAGCTTTCTATGCTCCCAGAGCGTGTGCGCCCTTTCTTCTGATTCTCTGTCACTGTGTGCCGCTCTCTTGCTCTGAGGTGTCTCTCTCGGGCCTTTGCACGTGGTTCACGTGCTCAGAGCAGGCCCTGTAACCAGTGCGCATGCGCGCTCCTCACTGCCGGTGAACAGGCTCTTCAGACGCTTAGCCTGCTCTCGGTGATAGCGTCTTTCAGGCACCCCAGCTACCGGTCCCTCACGCAGCTCCTGGTATCTGCTGCTTACAGGTTACGGGGTTCTCTCCGATGGGCTTTTCTCGTTGCGGCGCCTCTGATCGCAGCACCAGCACACAGCTCCAGCGTGCGGCTCCGGCATACAGATACGGCTTCTCCGCTCTTCGGGGATCTTATCACGATCCCACCCTCATCGCCAGTGTGGGGGGGCTACTCACTGATTGGGGTGATGAATATACCCCGAGGTGATATACTTAGGCCTTTTAATAATCAAGGAGACCATGCAAATAAACTGATGCTCACACAGCATTGCTCTGTCGGACCGGAAGTCCCGAGCGACTCCGGACCATTTATTTATAGCCTTCTGACCACGCCTGGTCAGAAGGTGATACAAAGTGTGGGTGTGTTTCCCTGGCTCAGCTGAGACCCCCTGGAAACACTAGAGCGCTACAAAGTTCACTGTTAGCCCTTTCAGCCTTAGGGTGTTCTCACCCCAAAATTTTTGCCTTTGTCCTCCGTTTTTATGATCTAGTTTTTGCTGGCCATAGGACTCTGTTAACTTTATTTACCACTGTTAGCCAGTGTTAAAGTACTTGTGTCCTCTGTTCTAAACATGGTAATATTAGCTTTCGCAAATTGACATATTTAATTTACATATAAGATCCTAGTAAAGTGGTACTATATGTATGCAGGGCCTGTAAATAAAATGCTATTAATGGGCCTACAGCACGGATTGTGCCTCCCTCATAAATCACCCTTTAAACATGTCCACAGTCTGCCATTGCAGATCCTATGTGTGTAGTTTTTAACCACCATTTCGATCTAGCAAAATTAAATTGTTTTCAGGCCCAAACCTTCCTTTTAATACATTTAAATCACTCCTAGGGTAGGCCCAGGTGCCATGTAATAAAAAAAAAGGATGTGTTCTTCTTTACACGTCCTGGTAGAGAACAACTCTTAAATGAGTTTTGCACTACATCAAGGCCTATCTCTCCCATAAAATAACAGTTGCCTCATTACATTATTTAAGTCTAATTTACAAATCGGAAAAGATAACCTATTTATGTTTGGTGTTTCTGGAACTACAAATTAAAATCCTAATTTATTGTACTGTCAGATTTTAAATTTCCATTGAAAATGCCACTTTTAGCAAGTTGGATTTTTCCTGCCTTAGCCATGTATTTACTGCAGTTGTCTCTGCTCATGACCGGGTGTAGCTGACAGCTGAACTTTGTTTATTCCTCCTAGACAACCAAACTGGATGGGCTATCACCATCAGGATGGGAGGGAGGAGCTGGGCACAGCCCAAGTTACACCTAAAATAGGCTGTATCCTGCCTCAACACAAAGCAGCTACATTCCCCCTGTAGTTAGTCTGGAGCTAGGGCAGGAAAGGTTGGATGCCTGGGAACATCAAAAATAAACCTATAGAAGCTTCACCCCTACTTCAAAGGCACAACTTGGTATAAATACTGGATCTCAGACACAACCACTTCAGAACACTTCTAAAACCATGGATACTCTGCCAGGAAGAAATACTGCTGTGCTGCTGAGGGTCTGCAACTCTGCTGAACCCCTGCTTTGCTGTACTGCCCTCCTGTTTGGGTGAAAAGTACTGGACCTGCATCTCCTGAACCCAAAACCCAGAGAGACTCCAAGGGGTAGTTTGCTGGCCTCCTATTTTGAGCCTACGGGACAGAACAGGCTTCCAACAACCTTGCCTCTGCACCTGGACTCTGCCTGCTGTGAGTCTACCCAAGTGGTGTTACTCCAGTCCTTGACACTTGGAAGCTGAGTTAAGGTTCTTTGTCAGCCTCTGTGGATCCAGGTGAACAGTCGCTTCTCCTGCTGCGGCACTTTCGGAATCACTGCTACGTGATGCTTCCTCAGCACAGGGCCTTGCACTTCTCATCCATGCCAGCCTCGACAACGATGACAAACTCTGCATCACAGCCTTGCAACTCCTCACATAGCCTTGACTGTGCTATGCATCGCCTAACTCTGAACTTTGCATCGCAAGCCCTTGTCGATGGGATCCTCAACATCAGTGGAACATGACCTCGCCGGATCTTAGGACTGACTCTTCACTTCGGCTGCTTGATGCATCTTCGATGCAGATCCTCGCAGGTTCCGCAAACCAGGATTGAAGGTAGTCAGTTCTGCATGCCTAACTGGATCCCTGTAGCCGGCCCACGCTCCATCATGGTCATACTGAACTTGTGACTTTGTCCCAGTGTAACTCAACAAGATATCCAGAGTTGCAACTTTACGCCTCTTGGCCCTTTTTTCTCTAAAAAGCTTTCAAATTCAATATCTACAGCTCTAGTAATTGCATTTTTGTTGTTTTGCAATTGTTTCATTTATTAAAAATCACTCTATTTTCTAATACTGTTGTGGGTTGTTTTGGTGGTATGTTTTTACTGTGTTACTGTTTGACGTGAAACCTGATTGCTCTGTGCCAAGCTTCCAAAAGGTTGAGCGCAGGTTAATTTAGGGACTGTTTGTGACTTTACTCTAAGAAAAACTGTGGTTTCACCCACCTCAATGAGTAGCCAAATGTTTTATATTCACTAACACCATCTCACTTGTTTGTCTTCTTGCCTCCTATAAAAATCTTTCATCCACAAGCCCTCTTAGCCCATGTTTTGTGAAACTCAGTCCCCTTATACCTTGGAAAGATCCCACCTGTTGTCATTACAACATTACAAAAACTCTTAAACCCCTCAAGGTCCTATTTTTATGCTTGGTTCCAGCCTTTGAGTGGGGGATTCACTGACCTACCCCACAACACTGGTTCGGGTCAGTTCTTCCTCTAGTCTTGGCTCCAAACTCTCTACGGTAACAAAGGCAAATACAGGCATGGTGTCAGGTTCCTTTGTGTATGCTGCAGGCATGGCTCTTTGAAATATCATCAGAGCAGGGGACAGCTCCTCTCCAGCTATCCTGTCAAGAATATTCTCTACCCTAACACCTAGGCTTCTTTTGTTTCACTCTCTGGAAGCAAAACACAACACCCAACAGCAGAGCCAGTCCGAGTCATGCGAAACAGAGCACTGGCAGAAGGGCACAGTTGGTTTCGGCAAGAAAATATCAATTGGTTTAAAGTGGCATTTAAAATACAACTTTACCATTAATGATGATTTTAAATTACAAGTTATTTGAGTACACACAGAATATGTCTCTCTGCTTCCAATTTGATGTTAGCACTCATTAACTATAAAAAGGTAACCCATTGTTAGTCTGTAGGAGAGACAGGCCTTACAACAGTACAACAACACATTAGGAGTGTTTTAACTTCCAGGAAATATAAACCTATAAATCTTTAACATAAATGTCTAAAACTGCACTATAGGCTGCAGTGGCAGGCATGAGACATGATTTAAAGGACAATTGTACTGCGTACCACAGTGAGTGATGCTGCCCCTGAATACCAAATAATTCACAGTCACAGATACAGACAAGACCATTAGCTAGGGACTTACAAGTAAATTAAATGTGCCAATTAGGTGTAGGCCAATTTATTAATGTTTTAAGGTGAGGAGTGGGCACAGGCACGTTAGCACTGGTGAGCAAGGGTAAAATGCAGAGAGCCCTAATGCATACAAACATGAATTCAGCAAAGTCAGGGCATGAAGACAAAACTGTTTGGGGGAATACTGTGCCAAGGATGTCAGGTCTAACAGGAATGAAGGAAACATATGCATCTTTGAAATGTACCCAAATTAGTGAGTTGAGTAAAAATGTTTATTGGTGTAGTCTGTATTTCACTTTGTTTTGTTAGTCAGAAGGCTCTGCAAACCTCATAACTGTGGCTACAATCATGCATCTTTTTCATATTTCTGTGAGGGAAACTTCTGTTATTTGCAGAGATCCACAAAAGTCCTACCACCTAGTGTTCCCTCATTTATCCCAATACAAACAGTGCCCCACGTATGTGTCTATACCTATCATATTCTATACAACAGACTCCAAACTACATTGGGGAAACGTCAAGTATTTGACCCAAATTGGTAATGCGGGTAGCTGTGGTGCATGGAACGAGGCCTGGCTGCCATCCATGGAAACCAATAATTTCTAAAAACTAGATACACGACTGAGTCCAGAGCGGTCTGATTTGAGCATATCCCACAAGGTTTTCTTTTCAAAATGTTATGTTATATTGCATGGATTTGTATAGGGCACTAATCGCCCGAGGAGTATCAAGGTGCTTGGGCAGATTTGTAGGTTTGTGTGTCCCCAAGGTGCTTATAAAAAAAAACAGGTCTTCAGATTCTTGCGGAACTCAAGGAGTGTTTTGAATGCAGTGTAGGAGAATGAGTGACCTACAGTTTTGCTTTCGCGGATGCAGGGAATGTGTGCGAGTGAGAGTGAGGCAGAGTGCAAGTGTCTAGTGGGTTGGTGAAAGTTTATGCGGTTGATCAGGTATTCTAGTCCTGCGCTGTGTAGGGCTTTTTATGTGTCTGTGAGAAGTTTGAATTTGTTCTGCTTGTGCAACCAGTGAGGCTTCCTAATGTGCAGTGTGATATAGGTGTGGCATAGAAGGTCGAATATGAGTCTTGCAGCGGTGTTCTGGATTTTTGGAGTTTGGGTAGGAGATGTTTGGAGGTTCTGACATTGAAATTATTGTAGTAGTCCAGCATGATGGTGATGAGGGCTTTTGTAACAGTCTGTCTGGTGTTCTGAGGCAACCATTTGATGGGTTTTCACACCATTTGTGGGATATGGAAGCAGGAATTGCACACTGCGTCGCCTTGAGTTGTTTTGCTTGTTGTCTCGGATGATACCTAGATTTCTTGCATGGTCTGTTTGTGTGGGTGTTAGTCCTAGCTTTGATGGCCACCAGGTGGAGTCCCATGGGGAGGTCTTGTTGCTGAAGATCAGTACTTCCGTCTTGTTGGAGTTGAGTTGCAGGCAGTTGGTTCGCATCTAGTCTGCTACCATGGTCATGCAGTTGGCGAAGTTGGTGAAGTTGGTGAAGAATGCAATACACATGTCAAACTTTGGTTAAAATGACATGCTTTCCTCACTTTTCTGTCAAGGAGAGTTCCAAAATCTGCAAGGATATACCAAATTCTCACCAACCAACTTTCCTAAAATGTTCCCTATAAAATAACTTCCCACGTGGGGCTACCATCCAAAGCACAATAGGCCTCCAAATGCAATGTGGAGTCATTCAAATTTCAGAGAAAACATTACCTCTTTTCGCCAGGTGAGCAGCTGCAGTGTTCGGGCCCTGGCTAGGTCACCACACTAGGAAACCTACTAAATTAGGACATTTCTTGAAAACTAGACAGCCAGGGAAGTCCTGAGTGGTGTTACTTTCATGTATTTTTCTACTGTTTCTTACCCAGAACAGCCTGCAAACATTAAACTTTGGGCTAAAATCCTGTTTTCCTCACAGTTTTGTAACAGAAAGATGCAGTAATCTGGGGGATCCACAAAAATCTTGCCATTCAGTGTTCCTTTCTTCCCTGGTGTCTAGTGGGTATATCCGTGTCTGGAGATAATCCTAGTAGGGATTAATTAGAGAGAGGTACAAGAGGAAAGGGGGCATTGTACATTTCCGTCCATATCTTTCCCACTTGGATCAGTGCTTAAGGAGGGTGGGATATAATCCTCAAGCACTGAGCAGTGGAACCTTTTGACACCATATGTAGTACAATTTATGTTTCTATGGATCTCTGCTTTGAATTTATGGAAAATATAATAGAATGAATCAGTGCCAGACTGTATATATTTATAAGAGCTATTAAATCTTATTATGTCAGTTTCAACAGGTACATTGTAACATATGGAGAAAAATGAATTCATTTTTTCTGATCTTTTGCTACTACTATTAATAATGAAAAACAGCAAAAAACAATACAAATGTTATCCTCACTACTACCGTGTTTAATAACACTACAGTGACAATGACTACTACTACCACTACAACAACAACTACTACTACTGCTACTACTGCTCTTACTACCACATTTCTCCATTCAGTATATCAGTGCTAACCACTTACTAAATCATAGTTCATTTTTTACCCTGAATTCTCGTGTTTTGACAAGCTGGAAACTTTCACGATGTGAGTGTCAAATTCTCATGATAGCAACATTACCTCAAACCTTTCCACAACCCAGGAATTGATTCAGAGTTGCTATTAAATGTCAAGTGCCTAGTGATCCTCCTCAATAAATAGGTGTCTACTAGTGCCAGTTCTCCTACTTCCTTTAAAAATATTGCATGACCCAGGAAATAGGTATCTCACTGCAATTGTTTAACCAGCACCAGCAGACCCCTATAATAGAAGCTGTAAGAAAAGGTTGTCGGTGTTGCATGAATTCATTCACCAAGTGATTGTTGAGGGCAACTGAGAACCACTAGGGTAAACTCATGCCTGAATCAAGTTAAGACCAATATCCTCCCAGTCTGCCACTTACATCTTGGGCACTCGACACAAGTCAGTTGAGATGATCAGAGATGAAATTGAGCAGTTCACATTTCAATATTCTATTTGTAGGAGGTGTTGAGGACACGTATGTGTGTGATCGAAAGTAGCTCCTGTGCTTAAACATAAAGCCTCATTTTCTCTCTGGTCAGTTCACTGTTTTCAGTTTATTGTGCATTTTCTTTTCTTGTAATTTTTTTATTGTTAATCCATGATCACACAAAAAGTCACATTAGAATAAATCAGCCAGTCATTCCATATACTTAGTTTCATACATGGTACACAACCTGAATCGAGAAACACAGAAAAGAAGAAAAAAAAGAAAAAGAAAAAAAGGACATACAGTTTACAGTTCATTCACCCATATAGGTGACCACTGGACCCCAGATGTCCCGGCCTAGTTTATTTTTCTGTTTGCCTTTTAAAGCATATAAACAATATTCTATATTGAAAGTTGCTAGAAATCTAGCCTTCCACAATTCAAAACATGGCGCATCCTTCTGTAGCCACATTGAGGCAATACATAGGGGCCCATTAGGATGTCGGGCGGATCGCCACCGCCGCTTTTCCGCCCGGTCGCCTTGCAGCCGAGGCAGAAAAGAGTTTATATGGTGGCGGTGTCTATCAGACACCGCCTGCCATATTAGGATGGGCTGTTGCAGATGCCTTTCCGTGCCGCCTCGGAAAGGCAGGCAGGAATTGCTTGTGGGGGCCTGTTGCGGGCCCCCAAGGACTCCAGCCATGCACAGCATGGCAGGCACCGCATGCCTTCCTGCCATTGTGGCGGGTGGTGCTGATTGCACCGCCCGCCACAATGGTTGGAATGCTGGATGCGCCTGCCACTGTGCCACTAATGCTGGCCACGGGACCCCTGCCCTAATGGCGGGCGGTCCAGATCACCGGTAGGGTGACGGGCGGACAAAGTCTGCCCATCATCCTTATGGCCCCCATAGTCTCACCACTGCAGTTACAATAAATATTAGGTACCAATGTTTATACATCACTTGGTCCCTCTCCGTTCCCTCATCTACCCCCAATAATACATGAGCACAAGATAATCACACCATCCCACCCACCATCTCCACCAAAAACGTCTCTATGTGCCCAAACAAATTATTTAAGTGCCTGCATGTGTAAAAAATATGTACTATATCCGCCTCATCTGACCTGCAACGAAAACATTTCCCGTCATTAGACCCCTCCCATTTAAACAGTTTAGCAGGAGTGTAATATAAATTAAAAATGGTCTTATAATGTTGTGCACGTAGATTAGAAGCCATAAATAATCTCCCAGCCAAATCAATGGAGGTTTCGACCCGAGTGCCATAGCACCCCAGCCGACTATCCCATTTTGAATTTTGAATGTCTAAATCATTGCCCTTAGTATCTAACAGTAAAGAATATAAAAGACCAATATGAGCATTCTTCCCCACAGCTTCAATAACAGGGTTTGGTTCAATTTTCCAATGATTTTTAAGCAGATAATCACGGACTTGCAGAGATTTAAAGAAATCGGAACGTCGGATTTGAAATTCATCAACTAACATTTCAAAAGACATCAGATCCCCATTAATATATAAATATCCTATAGTTTGAACCCCTTTAGTTTGCCAGTTGTATACTATACAATCCCAAATTATCGATGGAAGGAGCAATGTAGCGGTTAGCGGGGTATAACCTGATATCTTTCTAAAAATATAGTGTTTTTTGACTGCCCTCCATACTTTATAGGCCGCCATGAAGACCTTAAACGTGTTCTCTTATAGTAACTCATATCCACATTAATAAACAGTCGGTTTTTAGCATCACTGCCAAGCAACATTTGGTATATGGAGGGCGCTTCAGCTACATTGCACGGTTCTGCCCCAGTTAATAAGATATTCATATGTTGTAAAATGCACACATAATAATATAGAGTGAAATCCGGGACAGCCCAGCCACCTTGTTCCGAAGACAGAATCATAAATCGCATGGCTCTCCGCGATTTACCCTGTGCCCACACAAATCTAGCACACAAAGATTGTAACAGCGAGATTAACGTGAGGAATCTCAAGTAGCACAGATCTGAGAAAATATAGAATTTTGGGGAGGACCAACATCTTCAGGACATTACATCGCCCAACCATAGACAAGTGTAAAAATTCACACCGGTCCAGTTGTTTCTGCACATCCCTTAAGAGGAGCTGCCAATTAACCTCTACCAGTGCATTTAAACAAGTCCGCAGCTTGATCCCCAAATAAGTCACCTCGTTGAAAACCCTTTGATCATCAAATGTCGTTATATTAACACAAAGTATTTGTGTCTTGGTAGTATTGAGTTTATAGCCTGAAACGGCTCCAAACTGTACCGCCAATTGCTCTATCCTGACATAGCTGTTGAAGGATTCGGTTTTACCACGGCCACATCATCTGCATATGCAAACACCCGGTAGTGTTCTTGTCGCCAAATAACACGTTCAATCCTAGAATTGGACTCAAGCATTTTTATAAAGGGATCAATGTAAAGGGAAAACAGCAGGGGAGAACAGGGACATCCCTGCCTTGTTCCCTGGGTAATATACACAGGGCTATATTCTAAACCATAATACAAATTCTAGCTATGGGTTGACGATATAGCATTTGTAAGGCCAAAATAAAATGTTTCTGGAAACCCCGGCGTTGTAGCACTGCCTACAAAAATCCCCATGCGACTCAGTCGAAAACCTTTTTCGCATCAAGTAATATAAGACTGAGTTCACCCCGTGGTATTTGCAATATCCATTAAAGTCACCACCTGGTTAACATAATTAGTTGTCCCCCTCTTGGAGATAAAACCATGCAGTCTTTTAGATACCAATGGGGTTATCACTTCAGCCAACCGGGTCGTGAGGATTTTAGAGTAGATCTTGCTCTCTGTGTTCAAGAGAGAAATAGGACAATATGAGGCTGGATATTCAGCAGGCTTCTTCTGTTTTCTTACACACTATGATACTCGCCTCATTCCAGTTCCGGGGGGGGGGGGGGGGAGGGAAACCTGCCTGTGCCTGTTTAAATATAGCAAGCATGTCAGGTTTCAGAATATCCAAAAAAGTTTTATATATTTCGAGTGAGAGCTTGTCCGGTCCGGCAGCCTTTCCCATTGCTAAACTATTAATGGCTCTCACCAACTCCTCCCTACTAATAGGAGCCTCCAAGAGCTCAGCCTCTTGTCTACTCAAATTATTGTCAGAGAAGCGCTGGACCAGAGCCTCCCCAGCTTGTGTGTCGTACCGTTCCCCTGTATATAATGTCTCGTAAAAATCGTGAAATGCATCCAAGGTCCCAGCCTCTGTTTCTACAAGGTCGCCCCTAGTATCTTTAATCACATTGATCCTCCGGGCCGCTTCTGAGCAAGACACCGTCCACTTGCCTCTTCATATTCATAATTCAAATGCTATTTAGTCAGATGTTTCTAGGCTGTTTCCTTGCTCCAGTAAAGGTTAATTTTAGCCTTGCAACGGGCCACTTCAGTCAGGAGGTCGGTAATCTCATGGCCCCCATGTATACCTAACATAAGCTTTGCTTCTGCCAGCATAAGCGCAGCATACAATTCTTTTAGTACAGCTCGCAATTGCTTTTGCTTATATAGGCCGAAACTGAGAACTTTCCCCCCTGAATGCGGCTTAAAAAGGGTCCCATACACACCCGGTCCCTGCACTATTACGATTTATTATAAAAAAAATGCTTGATCCAGATCTTCATCTCACTTACAAACTGTGAATCAAACAACAATTTCCTATTGAATGAGAAAGCTTGTGGTTTAGTTCCCGTTCTAGGAAGCATTAAGCTAAGTACAAGAGGACCATGATCCGAAGTAACCCGTGGATACACTTGTATTCTAGCCTCAACCAACGTAAGACTAGATGCAAAAAAATAATCCAGCCTTACCAGTTTCCGAAGGGGACAGGAATAAAAGGTATACCCAGGTTCCTCACCTCTAAATGTGGCCCAAACATCCACCAAACCGTGGTCAACCAAGAGTGACTGAAGTGCCTTAAAGACCTTTGGCTTCCTCCCTTTATAGTTGATACTACTGACCTGTAAGCCCTTAGGCCGAAGATGTATATTTAAATTGCCAAAAGTGATTAGAGGGGTAGGCCACTGGGCCAGCTCAACATTAAGCCACTCTATTATTAAAGCCTCATCAAAGTTTGAACCAATGCATAGAGCATACCTTACATTTCTGCTTCCCGATAATAAATTCAGCAATGGCCCACCTCCCTTGCTTATCTGCCAATACCCTACCCGTCCCTTGTACATGATTTTTAGCTAGGATTGCAACTCCCCTCGTGGTGGTGGACTGCTCTGTGCATACCAATACTGTGAAACCAAGATCCGCTAGTAGTTTTCTTTTAGCCCATGCGAAATGGGTTTCCTGCAGACATATCAGGTCACTCTGCATCATCGCCAGCTCACTCGCAACCCGCTGCCTTTTAATATAATTGTTTATACCACTAACATTCAAAGAACAGCAACGTATGCCACTACATATTCCACTACCAGTCATCTATTTCCCCTATACTTATCGACTTACAGACTGTGCACCAAAGACCCTCGACTATTCGCTCCGCATTCCTGTTGACTTACAAACTGTGCACCAAAGACCCTCGACTATCTTGCTCCTTATTCCTTATTGTGAATTTTCTGATGATGAAATACACTGCAAAAATAAATAAAATGGACCCTCCTCCCCATGACACTCACAATGAAAGGATAAAGAAGGGAGAAAGTAGGGGTAAACATTATCACTAGGAGTAACAAGTGTCCTCATTTTTCAATAGTAACAAATGAGAACATTGATGAGATCGACATCTAGATCTCTGCATAAATCTAGTAGGAAAGGGAGGATACTTCCCTGTCCTCTACCATATTTTATTGAACGGTCTAATAACTATTCCCTCTGTGCCCTTTGTCTGAATATATCTACGACGAGGAGCAACAGAGGCCTGCCATTTAAGCTCTTTAGCAAATATTAACCAGTTTGGTGATACTGAAGTGACCTCCATGACAATAATGTTCCCCGCTGGGTGCTGAAGAGGGGGAACTGCTGGCACCAAAGGGATTCCTTATCTTATTTTCTGATCAGGATGCTGGAGAATTACTTCCACAGAAACCTAATCCCTTTTGTCTTTCAATGACAAGCAGATGGATGTCATTACTGTTAAAGTGAGAGTAAATAATACAGCCAAAATGTTGTTCACATGGTCTTGTTTTTGATGTGCTCCTGTTGCGGGCACTAGACTGACTAACTAACTTACGGTTTCTCTTGGGGCTGTATGGAATGCTGGGTGGTAGGAAGTTTGTGGGTCCCTGGAGATTCTAGAAGATTCTTTCACAGAAATGTGAGGAAAATTTGTGATTTTAGGCAAAGTTTGATGTTTGTTGTATATTTCTTTTCTATGCATTGAATTTCTCTCCATTATTGGCATTCAAATGTAATCTAGTATGCAAGAAAGTTCACCTTTTGCAAATTGCCCTCTAAATCACAACAGTGTGCTGAACTCCAAATTCAGAGGTGAACGCACTATTCATAACCTCACCATATTATGCACATTAGAAAACCACATACCCATTTTTCTTCAATACATATTGCCATATTTTAATTTCTGCATAATTGGTATTCAATTACAAGCTGCAGCTCACTTGTTGTCTTTGTTTTTTAACAGCTAACAAAAACATCAAACAAACTATATATTTTGGCAAATAGAAGGACCTGACAGAAGTAATGGTATTTACTTCTGTGAATAGGCCATCATGGAAACAAATTACAGATATGTCTCTTTCAAAAGATCATAACAAATGAACCTTCTGGACTGGAAAGTCTATTTTGAGCAGTTTGCAGGTTTTATTTAGATGTCCTTCGTGATAGAGTCCTTTGAGAGATGACCTGAAGGACGCTCTGCACTGATCCTTCAAGAGTCCAAGCTAAGGCTGATCTTTCAATTCAAAGTCAATGGCATCAGAAAAGATAATGAAGTTCTGTAATAACCATTTTGCGTGCTGTCATCTTCCTCCTTCATCTGGGTTAAAAAACTTGACATTATCTCCCAGAATTGTACTAAGAGGTCAATGTCCTAGTTCAGCAGCAGTCTGGCTTGCTCCTTGATCCGAGCAACCAACCTGACTGAGTGAGGAAGATTGGCTTCCTTCTTGACAGTACAGATAATCGATTTGAGATTCCTGGGTCTCGGATGTGATTACTTGACACTTCAGCAAAGACTTTTTGGTCCTGACTCCACGTTCTGAATTCTTTAGCTCTGTTGGCCTAAAAAGAATGCAAACAATAATAACACAGAGATGGATGTTAAGCTTGAATTAATAGCAGCCACTGACAATAGCTTGGGGTGCATCCCTGTCCATCATTGTTCACCCATCATGCCACCTCAATTTGGACCCCGTCTTATGGAAATTAGTCTTGCCCCTTGTCCAATGGAACAGTTCAGATTGAACTGCAAGATCAAATCCTTCCTGAACCAGAACACAAGCAACGCAGGACTGGTTTTGCCCTGATTCAAGCTCATCAGCCAGGTATAGGTTGGTCCCAGTAGCACAGTGAGAATGGGACTCACATTTCGGCATACCCGTCGCACCTAGGGCAGCAGCTGCAGCAACAAGAAGGTGATGGATGGTATGCTTGACTCAATCTCATCCACTGGCAATCGCTTGGGACTCACCCCAGTCCATTGTTTATCACTCACTGTGCCACCTCAGATTGGACCCAGTCATCTTCAAATCAGTCTTGACCCTGCGCTATTGGTAAAAGAGCAGCCTTAGCTTGCAGATAGGTACTCCCTTAACTGAAACACAAGCAAGCCATGACCAGTTACGCCCTTATTAGAGCTGATTAGCGAGGTGTAGCTTGGTTCCAGTGGCACAGTGAGCATGAGACCCACAGTTCAGGGAGGACCTCATCTGGCAGTTCAAGTTTAACTGTTTCCATTGGAGCAGCCATTGACGAAGAATATGAGGTATAGGTCATTAAGAAAGCTATCAAGGAGAGAAGTTGGCCTAACGACTAGGGCAGTCGACCTCTAATCTGGGGAACTGGGTTTGATTTTCGGGAATGAGAGTGAACATCCAATGATTCTGGGTAAAACACTTAATCTGCCCGTGCCTGATTAAAAAAAAAATGAATGTGTCCTCACGTAATGCCACTGGTGCTATGTAAAGCGCACTGATACCTAATTCAGGTCAAGTTTGCGCTATATAAAACTCCGTAAAATAAAATAAAAAAATAAAATAAAAAAAATTATAAATGTTTTTTAAAAATCAGCTTCCACCTGTGGGAAGGGCATGAGAGCTTAATCATGGGCATTGCTGAGTAATGGCTCCAACAAGTTCAAGTTAATCTGAGACCTGAAAGCATTAACCATTTTTATTAACTACATTTTAAAATTGGAGGGCTTCTATAATGCTATGCCAAATATGAGCTCAGTGACATCTTCTCTTTTCTTGAAAGCCAGGAGGCTTACTTTTAAAGGCCAATCAGGTTCATACTTGGGGTGGGTGTAACTGGCGTAATTCTCTCTAGTGGTAATTACAGCAACATAACTGGTAATTATTGTATGAGTGCCTTAATCCAACATTTATCTCTAGTTTCTTAAAGCAAAATGCACCCTCGTATCCAAATGGTGCCAGAGGATGCAAAGGGGTCACTCTGGTATGTCTGATTTATTCGCCTTGGTCGCAATTTATTTTTCATATTAACAATAACCTATAGGCAATTAAAGAAAGATACAAAACCAGAAGACATCAGCTATGACTCTTATGTATGTCTAATTTACCTATAACTCTTGGCTTATATTACCTAGGAAATTTGCATGAACATAACAACCTAACTGGATGTTCTTGCATATTAATGTTGTCTCTACTACAATTCACAGGACAGCATCCCTTGTCCCAATACTTTCTGAAGTTTTAGGGCTCCACATGGTGGCAATTCCATCAGTCTACAATTGTCCAGTACAAATTTCTATTTACCAGTACTTGGATCAACTTCCTGTCTGTATTGTTGAGCGATGATCCTCCTAGCAACCGAAATACCCAGCCCAAGAACTGTTTTCTAAAACCTGTTGAACTCTGCATCTTCTAGGATACATAATAAACTATTTTCAGGTTGAGGTGAATAAGGCAATCCAGGACTTCCCCTAGCACTCTATTCCTACCATCGAAAAGATCCTAATGCTTCTACAACTTTATACTGTGTGGGGGAGGGCCCTTTACTCCACATGGCATTTGAGACACAGAAGAGTGGAGTCATTGCCTATCCAAAATAGTCTCACTCTCTGCCTAGTTTAATGATTTTTATGAAGATATTTAAATTCAATAAGTAGGAACCTCAAGTTTATATTGATCTCTCTTGAAGTCATAAGTGCAGACTGCCAAGTGATGAGTGGAGTGCGTTAAATAATGCCAGTCACTGATAAGTACTCAACCCGAAATTCCAGTCCATCTTTTTCTGCCTATTATTCCACATCAGGCAATAAAATGCCAAATGAAAATAAGCCCTGGTTCTGGAGAAGTCCAGCTCAAAGTGCCAGGTCAGATCCCCTCTAAACTGGAACATAAGCAACCCCAAAGTGATTTAAGCCTATTGGGCCTCTTCAGTAGGGTAAAGCTTGGTTGCAGTGCCACAATTGTAATGGTTTTCACTACTGGGCCTACCAGTTGTGCTTTGGGCATTAACTGCAAAAGATAGTGTTAGATCTGGGGGTCTCTAGTTGGCAATGGTATACACCTTTGTCCAAATAGGGAGCCTTGCTTCTAAGTCGGGATAAGGGGATTACACTCCTAGATAACCCCTGCTCACCCCCTTGGTAGCTTGGAAAGAGCAGACAGGCTTATCCCAGAGGCAGTGTGTTAAGCATTTGTGAATATATACAGTAATACAGTGAAAACACTACAGATGGACACAACACGGGTTTTATAAAAATAAGTACTCTTTATATAGACTTACCACAAACAACAAAAATCCACAATACTGTACTTAATATTGACTTAAAGATGGTACAAGTTGCTTAGTTCAAGTTGGATGATAAATGCGACACAGTTCTCACAAAAGTACCTGGATGGGTAACGCAAAATAAAAAATAGGCTCACAAAGGGAGATGCGTTGGTTCCGTGCTCCGGGGGAGATGATGCGTCGTGCCTCAATGCTTGCACAGAGTAGGGGATGCGTTGTGATCCTTACCGGTGCGGGGATGATGCGTAGGTTCTCAGCCTGCGGCCCGGTTGCGATGCCCAAGATTCGGCCTTGATGCTATAATCCTGGTTTGATGCGAGAAGATGGCACCCTTGATGCAACGGTGCGATGACGATGCGTAGACGCCCTGGCAGCCTTGCGACGACTCTGTTCTTTGGAGCCGCGACAGGCCCTGCGACATGCTTCTCCGGTGATGAGATGGCAACCCTCTTGATGGCGTCATGCTTCTCCGGTGATGCAACAGAAGACAGCTTCGATGAAGACACACTTCTGGGGAAGATGCGGGGGCAACACGCTTCTCCGGCGATGCGACGACTACAGCTGTGGCGGTGTCACACTTCTTCTCGTGGCGTCGCGCTTCCAGCTCCCAGCGGCACGCAGGCTGCTGCAGATAGAATTCCCAGCAAGGAAATTCATAAGGGAGCTGGAGGTGGTCTTTTGTCCATGTGACTTCAGTAGGAGGCAAGCACAAGTTCAAGCCCTTGGAGTAATAGTCTGCAAGATGAAGAAAGTTCTTAAAAAGTTCCTTCTCCTTTTATTGGCAGTAAAGAAACCACTACAGGCCTACCCAGCAAACAGCACACTGGCAGAGGGGCAGTCCAAAACTCCTGCAGCTTCCTTGGATCTTCTCCTTGACAAAAGGTTTGTCTTGTTCTCAGAAGTGATCTAAAGTTCTTTGGTCTGGGTCCCAGTATTTATACTACTTTTCTCTTTGTTCTCTGAAGGCAGAAGGACCTTGCCCAGTCCAACCAGTTCTGGAGCACTCTGTTTACCTGACTCCTTTCCTTTCACAGTGGAGGGCAGAAACATCAGACACCCCACATGAGGTGGGGCCAGCATAGTGGAGGGAAAGCACAGCCCTGGAGCACTTTGCTGACATGATTCCTCCTCTTCTTTCACAGTGCAGGGCAGAGACATCAGTCGCACCCCACGGGGTGGAGCCAGCATTGTGGAGGGAAGGCCCAGCCCTATTCAGGTCCCAGGTGCAACACCTCCCTCCCATCTAGATGCAGATCTCCCTATTCACCACTGGGCTGACTCATTCTGTCTCCTGGAATCCGCCCGCCCTGTCACTCAAAATCCAGACAAGGAATGCACAACCTAGCAGAGGCAGGCCTGGATAGTGAGACAAGAAAATACCTTTTTTCTAAAAGTGAAATTTTCAAACACAGGACGTTAAAAACCAACTTTACTAAAATATGTATTTTATCATTCTGAGTTCAGGCATACTAAATTGGAATTTCCACCATGTTCCCTGAGTCAGTTAGGATTATACGATGTAATAATCTAACTGCCCATTCTGGTCTATGGAGAACAGGTAGCCTTGCAATAGTGAAATACGAAAATGGCTGTAATTAACTATTAGAACATGCCACACACACACCAGGGCATGTCCTACCTTATACTTACAATGCACCCTGCCCTTGGGCCTACCTTAGGGGTGTCTGATATGAAGAAAAGGGAAGGTTTAGGGACTGGCAAGTTGGTGCACTTGCCAAGTCGACATGGCAGTCACAGACTGCACACAGGCCTTAAAATGGCCGGCCTGAGACACACTTTACAAGCTGATTCTGTGGGTGGCACAACCAGTGCTGCAAGCAAACCAGCAGCATTTGATTTACAAGCCCTGGGCACACATGGTGCACTGTACTGGGGTCTGACAAGTAAATCAAACAACCCAATCATGGAAACACTAATTATTACATCAATTTAAAATAGGGAGCACTTGCACTGTGGCACTGAATAGCAGTGGCACAGTGCCCAAAGCATATAACCAGCAAAAACATATAAAAAACAGAAAGGACAATCAGTAAAAATAGAAGGGAGACTCACGCCAATGATGCCAGGTCTAACTGATAGCAAGGGGATTGATGAAATGTTTTAATTGTTCACACCCAATGGTGAATACTCAGGCTGCACTCCAATCCATCAATGACTAATAACATTTCACAACAGGCACAGAAATGTCACCAGGAGGGTATTAATGAGCCTATGTAACCTGATGTAAACTTTAAAGGGAAGTTCTGTGAAGCGTGGAATGCGGTTGTTGTGCTGCCAATTTAACTAGCACTACCATTTTAAATAGCGACACCATCTCCATTAGTAATCCTGGCAAGTGACAGCAGTGGAGCCAGTCCCCTTTCAGCCGTTTGAACATTAGAAAAGCATTGCCTGTAAAAACGTTGGTTTCCTCCTTATCAATGCTTATTTCCATATAGAAGCTGTGGTTGGATACACCAATAAAGGAATTGGACATGCATTCCTCAACTTCAGCTGACTTTGAGCTAAAAAACGGTGATGGATCAAGCCCTGATCTGTTGACTGGGTAGGAGTATTCTGCTTAATTCAGATACTCTGTCCATCACCACCCCCTTTTCTGAATCGTTTTGTCCACCACAAGCGTGGAAGGGTATGCTCAGACGTGAGTCCCTTGCTCACTGCACCATCAGGATTCAAGCAAGCCGGGCCGAAGACGGCTGTAATGCCAGAAACCGGTCCCCGGAAGCTTGTTTCCTTTCCAGTGAAAGAATTGGCTTGGTAGTTTGGTCTGCCCTGTTCCCATGATGCACTGGGCCAGGGACAGACTAATTTGCATGTAGTCAGGTTCTGAGCTGGGATGGTGCAGTGAGCTAAAAAATGGTGATGGATCAAGCCCTGATCTGTTGACTGGGTAGGAGTGTTCTGATTAATTCAGATACTCTGTCCATCACCACCCTCTTTTCTGAATCGTTTTGTCCACCACAAGCGTGGAAGGGTATGCTCAGATGTGAGTCCCTTGCTCACTGCACCATCAGGATTCAAGCAAGCAGGGCCGAAGACGGCTGTAATGCCAGAAACCGGTCCCCGGAAGCTTGTTTCCTTTCCAGTAAAAGAATTGGCTTGGTAGTTTGGTTTGCCCTGTTCCCATGATGCACTGGGCCAGGTACAGACTAATTTGCATGTAGCCAGGTTCTGAGCTGGGATGGTGCAGTGAGCTAAAAAACGGTGATGGATCAAGCCCTGATCTGTTGACTGGGTAGGAGTGTTCTGCTTAATTCAGATACTCTGTCCATCAACACCCCCTTTTCTGAATAGGTCTAACAGATAGCAAGGGGATTGATGAAATGTTTTAATTGTTCACACCCAATGGTGAATGCTCAGGCTGCACTCCAATCCATCAATGACTAATAACATTTCACAACAGGCACAGAAATGTCACCAGGAGGGTATTAATGAGCCTATGTAACCTGATGTAAACTTTAAAGGGAAATTCTGTGAAGCGTGGAATGCGGTTGTTGTGCTGCCAATTTAACTAGCGCTACCATTTTAAATAGCGACACCATCTCCATTAGTAATTCTGGCAAGTGACAGCAGTGGAGCCAGTCCCCTTTCAGCCGTTTGAACATTAGAAAAGCATTGCCTGTAAAAACGTTGGTTTCCTCCTTATCAATGCTTATTTCCATATAGTAGCTGTGGAGGGATACACCAATAAATGAATTGGACATGCATTCCTCAACTTCAGCTGACTTTTCAACCAGGGGCATACTTGACTTGGTCCAATTGACCTTGAGGCCAGATGATATACTGAATATATTTAAGATTTGAAGTCCTGTGGAAGCATATAACATCCAGTTGCAGATAGATTCAATCATCAAGGGCTAAATTATTGATGAAATAGAGGGAAACCCTTGTGCATGCTCTTCCCAAAGGGTTATATAAAATACCACTTATATTCACCTTTTTAGCAGTCTCTCATCAAAGTAGATGTTTGAGACCAGATTTCATCTAGCAATGAAGGCAGAACATATATTACAAATTATTATTTTTAAATACTTTTTGGAATGTAATTGGGGGAAACGTTAAGGCATCCCAGGTTTGTAATTGTAATTGAATGTATATAGTGCTTACCACCTTTCATGAGGCATGAACAACTTTTTAGTGAGTAGCACGCTAGGCCGGAACCCAAGGTTAGTGGGTAATCAAATGGTTATTGTAGGTTGTAAAGGGAGGGATGACTAGAGAAATGGTATGAGCAGTCACCCAATTGTAGATAAAAGAGATTAAGGTGGGCAGGCATGAGGCTACACGCATGCTATACTCATAAATAGAAGACATGCAGAGGATGGACGGTAAGACAAAGGTCACTCTGAAAAAAGAAAGGATAGGAATCTAGTGGGAGTTAGTCATAGTCAATTTTCCATCTAGGTATTTTTGTGTATAGTGGTAGAAGGCTTTATGAGATAGCAATCAATCTGAAGATGTAAGCTGTAGAATGAAACCACATAATACATAGTGATTAATATCCAGGGCAGACACTTTAGACATGCAAGTCTACAGATCACTTAAACATTAAAATCCAGAGAAATCCAGAGCCTGCTTTGTGCCAAGCCTAAAACTGCCTTTTAAACATATGGGAGTATCCTAACCTTGATACAAGTTCTGTATGTTGCACCAATAGAGTTAGCGCAGAAAAATAGGAGAAGATGTCTCATTTCAACCACTTCCCTCACTATTCTGGGTTAAACATGTTTTCACTTACTAGAAATGAGTTATTTTGCACATGCTCATGGTGTCTAGTCGATGCATTAGAATTGTGTCTTGTTTTTTCACCTAATTTCATTCTAGGTTGGTTTATCAAGGTACCTATAGTTAACATCCCAATGGTATGTTGTGTGTGTTTGGGTATGTGGCTATTGTAGTTTGTGTATTGTACTTATACATGAAGCAGAGTAATGGAGGCATGTGGATTCTATTTTGGACATCGCTGGCCAGTTCCAGTGCACAAGATAGGGATTATGTTGTTTTTCCAGACATTAGAAGCATATCAGTGGAGAATCAGGAGGAAGAATATCTGGTAAATGAGGTTGGATAACTGATACAGGGCTCCTAAAGAAATCAACTTAGGTCCTTTTGCTGAGAGGATGGGCAGGTTTTAGTCACTAAGGGCCAGATGTAGGAGGCCATTTACCGACCGGTAACGGCCGATTTCGGCCGTTACCGACCGGTAAATGGGTATTTGTGATGTAGGTGGCCAATTTTACCGATTCGGTAAATTTACAGAATCTGTAAATTTACCGATTCGGTAACTTCCTGATGTAGGTGGGACTCTTCTGAGTCCCAAAGGCCTTACAGATTCGGTATTTTACCACCCAATCCAATTGGGTGGTAAAATACCGAATCCAGGTGTGCATGCACATTTGTGAATGCACACCTATGCCATGTGACAGACAGACATGCCCTTAGGGCATGTCTGTGTGCCACATGGCACACATGCCTGTATTTGGGGTGCTAGAGGGTGTCAAAGTGACACCCCCTGCACCCTTGCAGGATTTGGTATTTACCGAATCGGTAAATACCAATTCGGTATTGCCCATTCATCCCTATGGGCTTCAAGGGCCATAGGAATCAATGGGCATTACCGAATCGGTATTTACTGATTCGGTAAATACCGATTTTTACAGATTCGGTAATTCAATTACCGAATTTACCTAAATCTCCCTCCTTCAGTTTTTCCGATTCATAAATACTGAATCGGTAAAATTCGGTATTTATGAATTGGTAAAATATACTTACCTACATCTGGCCCTAAGACTAGAGAATTATAGACACATCTGATATTATGGAGTATGGTTGGCAGTGCTGTGAAGCTGCTTTGATCCAAAAAGTAGATTTTGTGAGCGGATGTGTCATTGTCTTTTCCAGGACCTTGATATCCACATGAATATGAGAAATAGGTGTGTAGGAGTCATATCTAATCACTGTTCATCCCAGTTTCGAAAGAGTGTTATGACTCCTTCTCTTAATTCCCTAGGAAGGTACCTGTACTCTCATGAAGTGATAAAGCTCTCAACTACACTTTGAACTAAGGATAACAAAAAAAAATGTTTTTATTGTTTTTGATTAGTTAAACCATTACAAAAAATACATTCTAATAAAACATTGATTAAATTCCATTTCAATCAATAGGCTGTTAAAAAAATATTATGTTACCAGGGCATGCATGAATGATAAGAAAGTGCAGAGTGTCCATGGCTCGTTTCCCTTGGGCCTCAGGAGTCTATAGGCAGGTTGCCGTACCGCTGATCCTTTGCTTGGCTGCAACTTGAGATAGGAACTTGACAAGCTTTCCATTTCGTTGTGGATCCCTTGGGTTAAAACATGTGAGTACTGCTGGAACTAAGGGAAAAACATTTGTAACATTTCCCCATAATACCATATAGACCCTTAGTTTTCCACTTGGGGAGCTGGGCAATGGTTTCAGTTATCTCTTCAGCTGATAACTCATTTTCTAGGGCGTCCCATTTGGATAGCAAAAGTTTGGCTCCAAAGGTGGAATATTCTGCTTGGTAGTTAGGTTTTCTACAGCCATGCAGCATTTAGTAGTATTTAGCTAAATCTTTAGCTATTGCTTTCAGTTCACCTACAAACATCTCTATTACATCATGTACATCCTATACATATTTGTACTCTTTCCCTCTTTGAGAAGAAGATTCCCTTTCCTAGGCACTTGTTCTGAGATTATGCTTTACAATGACAGACAAAGACCCTTGCCTCGTCCATGAGACAATATTCATATACAAACCTCATCTGGTTTAAGGCATGAAGGTTCCCCTTTGACACATCTATCATTAGACTGGCTGATATACTCATTAATGTAGAGCCATGGAGTACCACGGAGCAGATAGACTTCTCCTATGATTATTCATAGTTTTTTTCTGGGGCTCATCGAATAACCCCAGAGTATATCCAATTAGTAAAATTGGTAGTGGCAGATTCTATATTAGTATCTGGTACTGAGCTATGATTTGTTATTCAATACCAAGCTCAAAACTATTGATTTTATGCCAAGGACGGAACATAACAGGCTTAGAAAATTTAAGAGAGCATGAGTTATTGGCTAGAACTGCAAGTTTGAAATAGATTGCTCTATGATACGAACATATCAGAGGTATAGCTTTTCCAAAATGTTATAAAGGATTGTTTGTAAATATCCCATCTAGCATATGATTAACCATACGGATAGGTTGATTAACTAACTGAATAAGGTTGAAACTGCAAATGGTCAACCAAGTGCACCACCTTTTGTTTTCTTCAAGCTCCAAATGAAATTAAAGTCCCCCAGTAGGGAGAAGTTGAGGATCTCCAATAAAGGACTCCATAAAGGTCTGAATAGATAAAATAAATCTGACTCAGGGCCTGGTGGATAAAACACCAAAGTGCAGTTAAAAGTGGCGATGATATGCAATTTTAAAATTAACATCAAGGCTTCACAGTCCAAATGGGTGACAGGATTAAACACTGTAGTGTAGTTCCTAGGATCCCCCAGGACCTGCTTGTTTTGGGTGACCTACACTGAGGTCTTGGTATGCAGACAGAATCTTTACACCCCCAAACGATGAGTCAGCCGTAAGACCAGCTAGCTCTACAGTGCCATTACCACCCCCATGTATTCTACAGTTGTTGTGTGTAGTTTCTGGCAACCACAGAATATAACAACCCTGATTCTCAGGTATTGTGTAATAATTATTTATTGGTCAAGCGTCAGTCTAGTGTGAAACATACTAGCTTCGACAATCAAAAGACAGGAGCAGACAAATGTAATCGCTAGCACCAATATCGTAAATAGCAGATACATTTCTACCAATGTGTTGATAAGATGAATATAAACAGATTATATAAAACAATAGGATTGGCGTACTCCTACGATGTGTAGCCTACCTAAATATACATAGCTTAGACATGTAGGTGAAGCAGATGTCTGTAAGTATTAGTATATATCCTGATGAAGCCAAAAAGCCCCAGGGGTAGTGCTAACTTTTCACCTGATGGTTCTGAATGTAGGACCCCATCTCTGCATTGAGGATGGCACCCCACAAGGGATGTCAGGTCCCTGACTGTCGAAGGATCACCCTGCAGAGTCACGGTCCAGCCTGGAAGGAATTCTCCTCTCTGTCTGTAGGGGGGAGCGAGTGTATTGTATACTGAAGTGGTCACTCCAGGATTTCTTCTAGAATCGATATGTTTTGAAAACATTCACTAATTCTCTGCTAATCCTTTTCTAAACAAAAATGATCATGCACAGCTGGCTGTTGGCCATGGATAAAAAAAAGTGGTAACCCTTACACAGAATAAATCTGCAGTGAGTGGGGACATGTTTATATAAGTTAGGTACAGGGATTAAGATAGGACCGTTATGTTGTGTGAATGGGACAAAATGTAGGTATGGACATGACAACACTACCTCAATATATATGCAAAAAATAATCAATATCCCTCACCCCCCGTTTCCCTCTCTGTCTACTCTGTACATATCGTAGTCTTTATGAATTGCAGCTCTCAGATCTGGGTGCCACAAAGCGTCGGTCCCGGTTTCTGTGAGGAATACTAAATACTGTGCATGGGTGTACATGAACTCTGAAAATTCATGTTTTTTCTATGGCACGGGCAGAGTTCCTGAAGTCGTGCTATGCAGAACTCCACAAAGTAGCTAAAAAAACTCCACCACGCTATGCAGAGCTTCACGGTCAGGCAGAGTTTACAAGCATGCCCGTTCGCATTGTGACATTCAGTGCGGAGTACTTCCACACGTTCCAATTCACGCACAAACGGCACATAGCGATTCGCATGGCCGCTGCCATCTTGTTTTTCTATGGTGCTGGACTTCATTTTTTCAATCCCTCTTTAATCTCTTCAATCCTTCCCCAATCAAACTTATCTACTCCTCCTTTTTATTATTGTTTATACTAGTGTGTGTCTTTGTGCATTTTAACTTTTATTGTAACTTTTTGTGTTTTTCCTGACTTTTTCTATTTTGTTTATTTTTCCTTTTCCTTTCCTATTTCTTCTTTCCTTATCTTCTTTTTCCTGTTTCTTTTATAAACTTTCTTTACCCTACCCAGTGCCATGGCATAGGGTGACTTACCATGCGGGAGGTGCCGCCGCCCAGGTGTGCAACTCCAGGAAATCTTGAGTAAGAAGGACGTGGAAGCCCTAGTAGATTCTGGGGGATGGTGAATATTAATGTAGTTGTATTTCTACTTTCTACAAAATTAACATTTCTTTTCTGAATAGCAGCTCTCACTCAGAGGTAAGTTACGTTTAGCTTACATTAAGAATATTATGAGTATTATTAATATTATTATTATATGATCCAGTTTCTAGTTTCTGCTGGGCAGGTGCTCAGCACTACCTAATCGTACTCAACATTGACGCTCGCTTTGGCTGATGAAGACATTGCAGACTGTCCTCCTGTCACCATAGGGAATCAGTGATTATCAGTGAGCTCGTATTCTCTCTATTTCTTTTTTAATGTAGCTCATAGATGTGTAGTATGCATCTCTGCATTGAAAAAAAGGAGACTGAGTTGGTAGATCAAGAGGGTTGAAAAATGAGAGTAGAATCAAAGATCATCCACTGCAATGCATTAGATCCAAATGTAGTTTTTGTTAGGGACATTTTAAATAGGGATTTTAGAATTAGTATGGGCAACTCAATGATAGTTGATAGACTTTAAACTCGTACTATAGGCTAACTGTTTTAGAGAAGTACAATGTGACAGCATTTGCCTGTCATAATAATTGTCTGGAGATTTACTGAAGCCCAAATCTATTTTGTTTTATATTCTTCATTTGTTCTTATATCAGCACTCAAGGGAAAGAACAGAGAAATTAAGGAGACAGATCTGGGAAGAGCTGGGGAGAAGGCACCAACAACCAGTTCCACTGTTGAGGGCCGTGCTCAGTCTAGAAAGTTCTATTATTTATTATTATTTCCCGCATTTTTGGTTTTATGAATGGTGTGGGCTTAGGGTAGAATATTGTGGTCTTATAATGCTGGTGGTGGGTTCCAGGATGGGAGTTGCTACTTGGAGGCTGGTGTTGCTGGTGAGTAATAAAGTTGCTCTGACACCCATACTTGCTACCTTCCTTCCATGTGGCATATTAATGTTTTGTTTCATTACTGTTATTCCTGCATTATCTTTTTTTCCCTTATATTAAATGTTTTTTTTCTTTTTTGGCAGCTCTACCCTACCTGCTTAATCCCTCTACCCTACCCTGCAGTAGAGTAAGTCATGTGTTTTTATGTACTTTCCAGTGAATTAATTTGTTGGAAATAATTTGTGGTGGTGGGTGAAGCCAGTGAGTATAGTGGGAGTAAGTGCATGATTTGTTGTCAAATTTGGTATATGGGATATACTGTGATAAACGCGCCAAACGCAATGTATATAGCCCTTTCCTTTCCCTGTGGTGCAGTGCATCATTTTCCCCAATGTCTACTTATGGCAGACAAAATAATAATATCCACATTTCATACATGAGGTGTGTGACGTAGTAACTTATCTATCATTCGTCTGACTCTTTGGAATCAGGGAAGAAAGAGAAAGGCATTTTGAGAAGAGCACCGCATTGGAATTAAGAATAGATAATTGTGAACTACAGCTACCTCAGAAGCAGACAGTAGCAAAATACCTGATGCGCTGATTAGCAATCAGCATGGCTCAATTAATTTTGCACAACGCACAACTTGTACTCCATAGTACATATTGCCTTACTCATCAATGAGAGGACATTTATTTTTCACTCAAAGTATCTGTTTAGTTACTAAAAAAGCCTTTAGAAGAGAAAAAAATCAAATCACAGTTTTTTTAATCCAATGTTATTCATTTTCTGCTTTAACACTTTTCTGCCACATAGTCAGTGCTTTTTATGCGAGGCAGGCATTTGCGGGTAAAACAAATTGGCCTTGTGACTCTCCTATTCATAATCACATCCAATTCCAATGACCCTGGAGAACCAGCAATGTACTGCCACTGTGCCACCCATTAATTTGAACAATTCTTTACACACAGAATTATTTAAATTTTTTCTTTTTCGTTTTTCTCAATATAGCTAATCCTCCTGGTCCATTAGTACCATCCACCAGCTAATAGATTGCAGCCTGTTTGTAGCAGCAGAGGATGGACCTTAGCCAGCAGGAATACTGGAGGCTCGTGGTCTTGGAGGAAGAATCATCAGACATAGCTCTTAGTCTTAGTCAAGCCCCAGTGCAGCCAGTCCCCCTCAGTCTCCTAGCCATCCCAACCCCGGCACCGCCACCGGCTGCCAACAACTTTTGCTGCCCCTCCCACTTTGAGGCCATTACTATGACACAACTTGCAGCAGCCAGATGCTGTGGAGAGTGGGCTCATCAGGTTAGAGCAGAGCCTGTCCCAACTCTGGACCCAAATGGACAATGCCCACTTCTAGTCATTTTTTTATTTTTTATTTTGACGGGAGGGACTTGTGGGTGGAAAGGGTGTGAAGGGAGTTGGGACTAAGTTTGTTTATTCGTTATATATATTACATTTTTGGACATTGGTGGTTTTGTCAATTTATTTGGGGAGAGGGGTCAGCCTGTTGTGGGTAAAGAGGGTTGGTTATTGTTTGAGAAAAAATGAAAGGGAACATGTTTATATTTTATCGAAATATATGCCTGAAGTCGTTTTTATGTGTCTTACTTTTTCTTTGCACTGCTGTCTTTAGTTTATATGCAGCCTGTTTATATTTGCTTGTAAGAGTGTCTTATACAGCTTACTTAAAGAGTTAAACCTCTATAACTATCTTTATTATTGGGGGATGCAGCCATGAACTATATTGTCTACGACAACCTAAATAAATGAATAGCTGCAGTAGCAGTCACTAACTTTATCACTTAACTAGTTCACTTCACTCCATAGTTTACCTGAATAAAGATGAAGCATTAACAGGGAGGTCATCACAAATTCACAAGCGAGGTCCAAATTCTATCCAGGTGAGCTCCATCCGTAGGATTATTCGGAAGGATTATCCATTGCAGGCAACTAAACACAAATAAAAATATTGAGTTAGTAGGTCATATCACAGCCTTACAAAGAATTGAGACCAGACAACTACATGATGACACAACAGGAATTCCTGATAGTGATAAAATAAAACAAAATAGCAATGTTAGTAACTTGAGCAATGGGACCTACCAGTTCGGAAATCCTCGAGTCATAACAAATTGACCCAACACCTGGAGTGGACAAGCTTAGGTATTTACGGGTATGCAATACAGCAAGGCCTGAATGATGATGCTGATGACTGATGTTCTTCATTCTATATAAAAAATAGGTTTGACTTTTATGCACTGGTGGGTAGATGGGGCCAGTCTGGGTTATGCCTTAGAAGATCCTGCAATACATTGGTGTTGCTTTCACCACATCCACCCCACAAGTGTGTGACCTATTGATGGTGTAAATCAATGTGCACCTCAAAAAATCACTCAGCCCAGGGGAAAATGGTTAGGGGTTTGATAAATGGATGGGAAAGGGGATTTGGGGTAAGGTTTGACAAATACAAATACTACACCAGGACAACATTCATCTGGGCAATGAGCGGCACATAATTCATAATCAATCAGTTGTGGAAGGAAACAAAGGAATAAGTATGACACAGTACAGTTAAATGAATTGCAAACAGTCCTTCTGCCCCAGAGACCCAAGTTATCAGATATCTAAATGTTCTGTCGTCTAGGTTGGAAGTTAACCCACCCACGCAGCTCTCCAACAATGATCTTTCACTCTTGGGTGCCTGTCTGGACTGGTCCAGACAGGTAAGTAGGAGTATTGAGCTCAGCTTTTGCCTTTTTTCCATACAGGAGGCTTGAAGGCCTGCAGAACGTAAGACAGAAATTGTATTTTAGAGTCAAGGAGAAAGACAGAGGGAAGGTAAGTTTTATGAGGAGTGTACCAAGAAGACTCAGATGCAGAGCAAAAATAACAAGAGGGGGCTTCAGAGTTTCATTTTGCCAGTTGCCACCAGTACAACACACACAGCAGCATTTCACAAATCAATGCACCTCTCTTCATTTCACATAGCTGAATACTAGGCATGAGAATCGTGGTTTCCCTTTAAAGTTGATAACTTCTTGCTTCTAGGTATTGATGAAGTAGTCCCACCCTGAGTTCTTCCATCCTCTTCCTGACTCTGAGTAACTCCATCGCAGTCATAACCCAAGCAAAGTAGACCTGTAGTGCACTGCTGTTGAAGAAGAAGTAGAGAAACTGAATTGTAGTATTTTGCATAGGCTTTTGTTTGTTAACTAAAGAGACTGTCCTTATCTTTGAAGAAGCAGAAAAAAAGGAGAGGATCATGCAAGTAAATCTGGTAAAGTGTGAAAGGGCCAATCACCTCTAGTAAAAAAATGATTGGCCATTATTCAAGTCCAAGTTCAAGTTCAAGAATTTATATAGCGCACTACTCACCCAGAGGGTCTCAAGGCGCTTGAGGGAGGGAAGGTGAATTACTTATCAGGGCCCAAACAATGCAAATTATCTCAAGCAAGTTCCCAAATCACAGTTGAACAACCTCCCTCACTGTCTGCCACAACATGAATCATCAATCATCACTCACAATAACACAGTAATCCCTCGCTGGTGCAATGGTTACTTGTTCTAATCCAAGCACAGTGGTAGGTACACTATCTCCCCTTTGTTGCAAGAAACAGATTGGATTTTGGGAGTCTTGTAAAATAAATTATCATCTGGGGCAGCCCTCCTAGTTGATGTAAAAACTGAAAGATCATAGGAGTGGACAGTGCAGGTTAATTTTCACTAGGTAAGTTTGTAAAGGCCAATAACCTCCAGGGAAAAAATGATCACCCCTCATTGAGAACTCAAAAATTGCAAATCACCTCAAGCTGTTCCCAAATCACAGTCAACAACACCCTCCCAAACTGTCTGCCACCACATGAATCATCACTCAAAAAATCACGTACTCACCGCTGCAATAGTTGTAGTTAAATCTTCCAATCCAAGCACGAGTAGGCTAGTTAGTAGGTACACAATTCATCTTTGACGCAGGCAACACATTGGAATTTGGTATTGCCACTCTTGTAAATCAACGATCATGCAGGGCTGCCCTGCAAGTGCTAAATGATGCAAAAAAAGGATAGGCATGAGAGGGGGCAGGTATTCTCTCCAATGTTATAAAAAATTGTGGAGGTTTCTTCAATGGACACTGGTCTGACCAACTATAATGCAGCAATATATGTGACTGGTGGGACAGTATAAATGTGGCATAAAAATAATAATGTTCCACTAGGTATTTTTATTCCAAAGATAGACGTTCACCAGGAACATCTTTTAAAATTTGATGGGGGCACTGGCATACTCTGACAGGGAAGTAGAGTTTGTCCTCAAACTCAGGTGATTCAGCCACACATTGGTCAGCAAACACAATTCTGACCAATCATCCTCCTGTGCTCTCTCTCAGTAATAGTTAAATTGTGTGCTAGGGAATGTTTTTATCATAGTAAATCTCCCTACGTTTTGAGGTAAGAGACTGGTCCTTCTCACTGTAACAACTGTAGCAGCTGCACTGAACACATGCTCAGCAGACATGCTGGATACAGGACAAGCTATATCCTTTATAGCCTTCTGAGCTCTGGCCATTGGTGCATCTTCCCATACCAATACATCAATGGGTTTTGATTCACATAGACCTCTTTTGCATCATCCAGATACACCTAGAACATCCTGTGGATGGTCATTGGTGCTTCCTTTTGCTCAACCTGTTTTGCCATTGCCTCTGCATTGGACTTAACCTATGCCTATTGAAACCAATACAATGCAGAGGTTGGATCTGGACCTTCTGTTGCTGTTGTTGCCGGTATTCAGGTTGATGGTGTTGCTGGCTGCTGTAAGACAATCCTGTCCTTTCTGGAAATTGAAAGTGGCACCACAGAACTGTGGGACCGGACTCTAAGAGGCCCAATATGATAATTGGCGGATCGCCACCACCCGTATGGCGGTGGCGATCTGCCCGCAAAAAACCTCCATCCGCTTCTAATTTCTCCCGCCACATTACCATGGCGGGGGGACCCCGGCAGACGGGAACACCACCTGCCAGTTTTCCGCTGGTAGGCAATCCACTCGATTGCCTACCGGGCGTAAAATCAGTTTATTTATTTTTATTTCTGGTATTTATAGAGCACGACACTCATCCCATAGGATATCACGGCGCTATAAGAAAAGGGGGGACTACTGAGATTATGAAAAGGGAGTTAGTTTTTTGGAAAGAGGTGGGTTTTTAGTTTTTGCCGAAATTGAAGGAGGTTTGCAGTGTGTCTAAGATCCATGGGTAGCTCGTTCCATCTTTTGGCCGCCAGGTGTGAGAAAGCTCGTCCACCTGTCCTCGCCCTGAAAATGCGCTTGGGTTTTGCCAGGGCTGAGTTATTGGATCTTAGGTTCCTGTTTGGAATATAGAATTCGATTTTACCTTGCAAGATTGTAGGGCCTGTTTTGTGGAGGGCTTTGTGCGCTTGACAAAGTATTTTGAAGGTGGCTCGCTGACGCATTGGTAGCCAGTGGAGTTTTTTTAGGCATGCGGATGCCGAATCTCGTTTGCCTTTGTTGCATACCAGTTTGGCTGCCTGATTTTGTAGGACCTGTAGGCGGGAGAACAGCTGCTCGTTCATCCCTTTGAATAAAGCATTGCCATAATCCAGGCGGCTAACCAGGAGGGCCTGGGTGATTGTGCGCCGGCAGTCCAATGGGATCCAAGAGAAGATTTTGGCCAGGAGTTTCAAGATTGCAAAGCCTTTGCCCCAGAGTATGCGTACGTGGTCTTTCATGGACAGTGCGTCGTCCATCATGATGCCAAGGTTTCTGGCGTACTGTTTTGGGGTGGGGGCTGTTCCCAGTGACGGTGGCCACCACGTATCATTCCATGATAGTTTGGCTCCTCCGAACAGTAATATTTCAGATTTTCCGGCATTGAGTTTAAGGCAGTGGTTGCTCATCCAATCTGCCATTTCGGAGAGACAGCTGTGTAGTTTTTGCTTAGTTGTTTCCGACCCTTCGTCCATAGTCACCATCAGCTGTGTATCGTCGGCATATGAACATATGCCGATGCCCCACTTTCTTCCAATGTCGGCCAGAGATGATACATAGACATTAAAGAGAGTGGGGCTTAGTGAGGCCCCTTGTGGGACCCCACAGCCAATGGGACGGGGTTTTGAATGGAATTGACCCATGCGCACTGCTTGGGTGCGGTTGCTTAGAAATGATTTGATCCATTTTAGCGCTGTGGCTTGTACTCCTTTGCTCTGGAGGGTTTTTAGTAGGCATTCATGCGATACCGTGTCAAACGCCGCTGACAGGTCTAGCAGTATCAGAGCCACGGATCCCCCTTGGTCCGTGATGCATCTGACACTGTCCGACACTGCCAGCAACGTTGCTTCGGTGCTGTTGTTTGCTCTAAAGCCAGTTTGGGTGGGGTCCAGAAGTGAGTTGTCCTCCAAATATTTGGACAGTTGTAAATTGACCATTTTCTCCAAAGCCTTGGAGAGGTAGGGGAGCTGGGAAATTGGCCTATAGTTCTCTGGGTTAAGTATGCCGGATCCGGCTTTCTTCAAGAGGGGGGTTACAGATGCGTGTTTCCAGGATTCTGGAAAGGACGCAGAGGTAAGGGACTGATTAAAAAGTTTGGTGATGAGGGGGCAGAGTGTCGGTGCGATTTCTGAAAACACAAAATGCGGGCAGGGGTCTGCAGGAGAGCCGGATTTGATTGTTTTGAGAACCGCTAACACCTCCTCTTCGGAGAGTGGTTGGAAGTTGGTTAGGCATGGGAAGTTGCCTGCGTCTAGATAGACGTTGTCTTTGTCGGATGTAGGCGAGTTTTCGTCAGAGTTGTCGGATGGGGTATTGGTATGGGAGGAGGTAAAGGTAGAATAAATTTTGTTGATCTTTTCGGAAAAGAAGGTGCTAATCCGTTCACATGCCTCAGTTGAGGGGGTGAGGGTTTGTGAGGTACTGGATGGATTGCTAAGCTCTTTTACGATTTTGAACAGCTCTTTTGCAGAGTTGTGGTTTTCGTAAATTCGTTGTGTGAAGAATGCTTTTTTTGCATCTCGAATGGCTGAGATGTATTGTCTTCGCTTAGTGATGTAGTTAGCTCTGGTTTCGGAGTCTTTAGTTTGTCTCCATTGGTGTTCTGTTTTTTTACATTCCCTTTTAAGGCTTTTGAGGATGGGGGTGTACCATTTTTCATTGGTGGATGTTTTTGTCCTTACTTCCCGCAAGGGTGCTAGTTTGTCCAGCGTTTGGCGGATACCGGTTTCTAGCAGAACGACGTTGTTACAAATAGATGAATCGTCTAGTAAGGAGACATCTATTTCACGGAAGTGATTTTGGAAGTTGGAGTCGTTGATCAGTCTCCAGGCTCTGTTGGTGGTGAAGGGGGTGGGTCTAGTCTTTACGGGTTTACCGGGGAGTTTAAAAGAGAATGAGAGCATGGAGTGATCGGACCAGGACAGGGGGAGGATTTCCTTAATGCTGGTCGACTCAATGTTAGTAAAAAGGAGATCCAAGGTATGCCCTGCTATGTGCGTAGGGCCCTCGACCAGCTGTTTAAGTTGCAGGATTTCCATGTCGTACTTTAGCTGTGTCGATCCAGGGGCATTGGTGTTTTCATAGTGTACGTTAAAGTCCCCAATGACCATGTAATTTTTGTGTTTCAAGCACGATGGGAGCAGCTGGTTCAGTAGTTTGGCGCTGACGCTGATTTGTTGTCCTGGCGGATTGTAGACAACTGCACCTGCTAATATGATAAAATTCTCTGCGAGAATTTTGAATGGTAGTAGTTCATGTTCGGGATAGGCAGTAATTGTATCCGTGAGACATGTTAGATGGTCTCTGAAAATCACGGCAACTCCACCTCCTTTCTTTTTGCCTTGTCTGTTTTGTGTGATTATTTTGTATTCAGGGGGGAGGGCGTTGGCCAGGTCTGGAGCGCTGGCGTCTGTTAGCCACGTTTCGGTGATAAAAACCAAATCCGGGGTCATAGATGTTAATATGTCCCAGATGTCTAAAGCATGTTTGGGTAGAGATCTGGCGTTGAAATATAGGCATTTTAGTTCCCGCTGGAAACTGGTGGAGAGTGTGTGATGATCTGTTGGGAGTTGGCCCATGCTAGCCCATCGGCATGAGCGGCATGAGATAGGTCCATAGGATTGACCAGGGCCAGTTTGGATGCATGGGAGCAGTTTGGCCGCTGTGGTTGTTTTATTAAGAGCTAATAGTTCGTTGCGATTGTAGCGAATGGTATCAGCTATGGCTGGGCTGGAACCTGTAGGGGGTATAGCCCCTAGTCCCGTCCGGTCGCGGACGGGCGCAGACGGGCTTGCCTTAGGCGCGCCTTCGGCGCGCAATCGTCGCGCCCGCTGCGCTCGCCCGCTGCGCGACCGAGGGTTGCACATAGTTTATAGTGCTCTGGGGTTGTGTGATAGGGGGGCGTGGCCTGAGAAAGGGGCGTGGCCTCCGCTCATGGCGGGAGGGCGCGAGGGGGAGAACGCGTGTGACGTCAGCGCTGGCTCCGCTGAGTACACAGCAGTTCTGTCCGGTAAGTGGTTTGGACGCACAAGTAATCTGTGACAGTAATTTTAAAATAAACAAGTTATTCAGTGACACACAAGTTTTAAAAATGCAGGTGATCTTACTCCCGGCTTCCGCCTCAGGAGTCGACCCTTAGTCTTTGCTAGCGCTCAAATCACGGCGCTTTTATATGCGTGAGTGTTTGTTTGTTGGGGGCGTGGCCTGAGAAAGGGGCGTGGCCTCCGCTCGTGGCGGGAGGGCGCGAGGGGGAGAACGCGTGTGACGTCAGCGCTGGCTCAGCTGAGTACACGGCAGTTCTGTCCGGTAAGTGGTTTGGACGCACAAGTAATCTGTGACAGTAATTTTAAAATAAACAAGTTATTCAGTGACACACAAGTTTTAAAAATGCAGGTGATCTTTCTCCCGGCTTCCGCCTCAGGAGTCGACCCTTAGTCTTTGCTAGCGCTCAAATCACGGCGCTTTTATATGCGCGAGTGTTTGTTTGTTGGGGGCGTGGCCTGAGAAAGGGGCGTGGCCTCCGCTCGTGGCGGGAGGGCGCGAGGGGGAGAACGCGTGTGACGTCAGCGCTGGCTCCGCTGAGTACACGGCAGTTCTGTCCGGTAAGTGGTTTGGACGCACAAGTAATCTGTGACAGTAATTTTAAAATAAACAAGTTATTCAGTGACACACAAGTTTTAAAAATGCAGGTGATCTTTCTCCCGGCTTCCGCCTCAGGAGTCGACCCTTAGTCTTTGCTAGCGCTCAAATCACGGCGCTTTTATATGCGCGAGTGTTTGTTTGTTGGGGGCGTGGCCTGAGAAAGGGGCGTGGCCTCCGCTCGTGGCGGGAGGGCGCGAGGGGGAGAACGCGTGTGACGTCAGCGCTGGCTCCGCTGAGTACACAGCAGTTCTGTCCGGTAAGTGGTTTGGACGCACAAGTAATCTGTGACAGTAATTTTAAAATAAACAAGTTATTCAGTGACACACAAATTTTAAAAATGCAGGTGATCTTTCTCCCGGCTTCCGCCTCAGGAGTCGACCCTTAGTCTTTGCTAGCGCTCAAATCACGGCGCTTTTATATGCGCGAGTGTTTGTTTGTTGGGGGCGTGGCCTGAGAAAGGGGCATGGCCTCCGCTCGTGGCGGGAGGGCGCGAGGGGGAGAACGCGTGTGACGTCAGCGCTGGCTCCGCTGAGTACACGGCAGTTCTGTCCGGTAAGTGGTTTGGACGCACAAGTAATCTGTGACAGTAATTTTAAAATAAACAAGTTATTCAGTGACACACAACTTTTAAAAATGCAGGTGATCTTTCTCCCGGCTTCCGCCTCAGGAGTCGACCCTTAGTCTTTGCTAGCGCTCAAATCACGGCGCTTTTATATGCGCGAGTGTTTGTTTGTTGGGGGCGTGGCCTGAGAAAGGGGCGTGGCCTCCGCTCGTGGCGGGAGGGCGCGAGGGGGAGAACGCGTGTGACGTCAGCGCTGGCTCCGCTGAGTACACGGCAGTTCTGTCCGGTAAGTGGTTTGGACGCACAAGTAATCTGTGACAGTAATTTTAAAATAAACAAGTTATTCAGTGACACACAAATTTTAAAAATGCAGGTGATCTTTCTCCCGGCTTCCGCCTCAGGAGTCGACCCTTAGTCTTTGCTAGCGCTCAAATCACGGCGCTTTTATATGCGCGAGTGTTTGTTTGTTGGGGGCGTGGCCTGAGAAAGGGGCGTGGCCTCCGCTCGTGGCGGGAGGGCGCGAGGGGGAGAACGCGTGTGACGTCAGCGCTGGCTCCGCTGAGTACACGGCAGTTCTGTCCGGTAAGTGGTTTGGACGCACAAGTAATCTGTGACAGTAATTTTAAAATAAACAAGTTATTCAGTGACACACAAGTTTTAAAAATGCAGGTGATCTTTCTCCCGGCTTCCGCCTCAGGAGTCGACCCTTAGTCTTTGCTAGCGCTCAAATCACGGCGCTTTTATATGCGCGAGTGTTTGTTTGTTGGGGGCGTGGCCTGAGAAAGGGGCGTGGCCTCCGCTCGCGGCGGGAGGGCGCGAGGGGGAGAACGCGTGTGACGTCAGCGCTGGCTCCGCTGAGTACACGGCAGTTCTGTCCGGTAAGTGGTTTGGACGCACAAGTAATCTGTGACAGTAATTTTAAAATAAACAAGTTATTCAGTGACACACAAGTTTTAAAAATGCAGGTGATCTTTCTCCCGGCTTCCGCCTCAGGAGTCGACCCTTAGTCTAGTTAGTTAGTTAGTTAGTTTATATGGTGGATACTTATTTGTATGCAGGCGGGGACATGCCTTTCTGAGGCGGCAATGTCACCATGGAAAGGCAGACGGTTTTTGACACTGGGGGGTGCACATGGTATCCCCCTGCAGTTCCATGTACAAAATGGCAGCACTATGCAGTGCCTGCCATGTTGTGCATGGAAGTGCACTACATGCCTTCCTGGCATTGTGGTGGGCGTTTCTGAGTGCAACGCCCTCCACAATGTCAGGAATACAGGATGCGCCTGCCACTGTGGCGGGCATTGTGGCGGGCGATCCCATTTCATGAATTGTCCACCCGCCATCCTAATGTGCCCCTCAGCTCTAACTGTTCTTCGTCCAGGTCTCCAACTTGTTCAACAATCCACCTCTTTTAATTTGAAACACCCCCTTCAGAAAAAGGAATGAAAGTGGGCAGAATGTTTCTGTACTTCGGATCAAGTAGTGTGGCACAGATGTACTGTTTGGACAAGATGATGTTAATTTACAGCCTTCCATTTCAAGCCAAGAAAAATAATAAGTTCTCAACCAAGGCAAGTGCTTCTGTGGTTTCATTCACACCTGTGGGGGTGAACCTTTCAGACACCTTCTTTACCTGGTCCTGTAGCAGCTGCAACAACTGAATAGCATGGCCCATTGTACTGTCCTCCTTGCTAACTTCCAGTGTGAAAACCTCAAAAGAGAGTAGCGCCTGTATCCAGCATTTGATTGGGCCCCATTTGTCCACATCCATGGTCATAACTTACCCAATTGCATCTCCTCCTCCTTGAATAACATAGTCATTGATCTTTTTTTAGTGCTTAAACAGACGTTGCAACATATAATAGGTTGAGTTCCAATGTTTTGGCAACTCCTGTATCAGGGCTTTAACTGGTGTTCTATTAGTACGCTGAATAATCCACATCTACTTCCGTACTTTAAAAGAATGGCTGAAAATATTGCAGATTCTTCTGCAGGTGGTTAGTATTTTGGTGACCAGGTCTTCTTTTTGGGGAAAAGTCTTGCACCATCAAGTTGAAGGCATTGGCTAAACGCAAGACCCTGAAATAGCCAACATCTGCTATGCCCTTGACTATATTACTGCCATTGTCTGTTGCAACAAATCCAATTCTTAGAACTCCTGGTCCCAGCCATTCATACACCTCGCTTTTACAGCTGTATGTGATTTCTCCATGGCGAACATGGCCACTGTTGCATGCTGCTGAATGCTCTTAAAACTTTCTTTAGGGCCAAGAGATGAAGATGTCTTTTGCTTTCCCCTAGAAAGAGATCCAGTGAGCATGCGGTGATGCACATGTAATCAGCCACCTGACAACTGGTCCAAATGTCTTTCATCAGGTGGATTGTGTTAACAACAATTTGCTGCAAAGCTTTTCCAACCAACTGCAGCACATTGTGATGAAGTGCTGGAACAAGAACTCTGGCAAAAAAAGGTCCAACTTGTAAACTTCTGTTTTGGGCAGACGGCTCCTACAAATTCTTAGAATCCTACTCCTTCCACAAAACAAAAAGGGTGTTATTTTTGCAAGCTTCCCATTGCACAAACATGTAGTTGAGTGGCTATGATAGTAGCGGCCCTCCAGCATTAACTTGCCCATGAAAGTAGCCTGGATTTTCTTGTTTTCTGGGGCCACTGACACTGGCAACCTTCGAGAAGTAGGTGTTAGTACACTCAATGTAAGCATGGTGGTGCCTTCACTGTATACCAGAGTGTCTCCATCTCACTCTGAGTATTCTTGTGCCATTGCGAAGTCACTGAGGTGAGTGTTTCTGATGGTGTACTGCAGGGGACAGTGCACCTTTGCATGTGAATGTTACCCTCTTCTTCCTCATCATCACCTCCCACCATGATTGGACTTGTAGCTGATGTACCCCAGCTCTCCCCTCACCACCACGACCATGTTCAGCAATTTTTTTAAAGTTCTCCTCTCACTGGACTGTGTGGTGTTTTTTAATATGGGTCATTTGGCCTCCAGTAGCATAGTTTGAACCAGGCTTACATTCAAAAATATTTGTGTTGCAATTGCTGCATACTGCAATCTGCACCCCCTCTTTGCTAACTGTAAAAGAAGTTCAAAACTGTGGAGAAGTACTTTTTTACTGTGCTACTTCCAATGTCTGAGGAAAGCTGGAGGTAGGTGGGCATTTTGCAGATTGCCTCTCTGCAGTGAATTCTTCTACTGAGGTAGGGGTTGGTGCAGGTCTCATCTGGGGATTTGCAAATATGGGAGCGGGCAGTACTACCTGTGCCATATCCCTCGGAGCCGGTTGAATAGCAAAATTGGTCTCCTCTGTGTCATCTTCCACAAGGACTGCCTTGTCATTGTTATCCTCCTCATCATCCCCTTCCATAAGTCTAAGGCTTTTCTTTTACCTTGCCTTTCCTGCTGTCTCAAGGGATCCTTTCTTTGTCCCTATCATCATTATCATCCTCAGAAGTGGTGCTAAGAGAATATGGTGGAGTAGTACACTTGTTTTTCTAGGGGGAACTAATTCTAAAAGAGGAAGTTCTTGCTCGAAAGGGAGCTCAACCTCCTGTTCTACGTCAACATCATGAAAATGTACTAACCTTGACTGCAGCTGCTTTCTACTTTGCTCTGTTTCCTGAAAGGGTTGGGTACTAATTTGCAAAAGGGACAAATCTAATTCAGTGTCCCTGCTCGTCGGCTGTGTCTGGATTGCAGTGGCTTCCATGGGCCACATGTGCTTGCCTTGATCCTGAATCTGAAAAAAACTAAACCCAGGTAAGGAAAAGTGCTAGTGCTTTTTAGGAGATCATTTCCTGACACAATATGGTAATGCAATACTTTTTAGGCCCGCAGGAGATTATGTATGATTTTTTAAAATTAGTACACAGGTCCAAATCTGCCATAAAAGATACAAAACCCATAATTAAAGTGCAAAGTGCTTTTGGTGTGCGGCCCATCAGGACAGCATCGTCCGCATATAAAAGTACGGGGAGCAATTTTCCATTAATTTTTGGTACATCACATGTCGATTTGGACAGGGAATTGTTTCATTCATTTATATAAAGAATAAAAAGTAGGGGGCTAAGACTCAGCCTTGTCTGACCCCCCCTACCAATTAAAATATCCCTGGAGACCTCTCCTTCATTGTTTATCCTCACCCGTGCTTTCAGGTCTCTGTGCAAATGCGCCAAAAAATGAATGAGTGCCTCATCCAACCCATAGTTTAAAAGAATTTCCCATAATCATGAACGGTTAACAAAATCAAAGGCTGAAGTTAAATCCATAAAACCCAAATATAGTGGGACTTTTTTAGCGATAGTATATTTGCCCAATATAAAATATAGGTTCAAACACTGTTCTACAGTTCCCACATTGCTCCTAAATCCCAACTGACAAGAATTTAAAATTTGGTTGTCCTCTGCCCAGTTCCTGATCTTATTAAAAACAACTCTGCCAAAATCTTAAGAGTATTATCTATCAAAGAAATCGGGCGATAGCAGCTGGGATTGAGTCTGTCGCCCTTCTTAAAGATGGGCACAATGATACTAGTTGACAAGGTTTTTGGGATGGTAGCATTGGACAAATTATTAAAAACATTACATAATAAAGGAGACCAGAAGTCGAGTTCAGATTTGATGAGATGAATTGATAATCCATCAGGACCTGGCGCTTTATTCCCTGCACTTTGAAGTATGGCTTCTTCAACTTCGGTTATAGATATAGCAACCTTATTAACTGGGCGATAACTATTAACAGTCAATATTGGAGCTGTATATATTCTTGAAAAATGCTCCTCCCGTGACTTACTAGTTATATTACAGTTTATAGGGGTGATGTTCAATCCCATAGACCTCATGGCTTTTACCTCACCCCAAAACCTAGTTACATCTTTAAGTGCAGCAGCGCATGCAAGAGAATCCCACCGCTCCTTCAGTATCTCCTCTGTGCGCAATTTAGTTGCTTTCTTATAGCGTTGTCTCAGAGCTCTAACCAGAGCCATGTCCCTGGGTTCCCCAGCTAATGCTTCACGTAGTTCTCGGTTCGCCCGTGAACAAATGCCATTGAACCATCTAGGGTTCTTACTCGAGTTTGTGACAGGTTTAAACATTTCTTGTTTAACACCAGCGCATAACCCGGTAAAGGCCTGAATAATCTCTATGCCTGAGCATCTACTGGACAAGCACGTCTCCACAAATAGGGGATACGATTTCATAGTACGTGCAAGTAGGGCCTTGTTATCTATGCCCTTCCAGATCACTTTAAGTTTGTCGGTCGATGCATCCAGATTCTTTGCCCCTATTTCTTTTGGTTTTATAAATTTATTAACAAATATAATAGTTATCAGAATTGGGTTGTGGTCACTGTAGCTAGTGCATAAAACTTCAGACTTGACTAAACAATTCTCGAGGGAGGAGGATATAAAAACATAATCAATGGTCGATGAACAACCCATTCCTCTAAAGGTGGGCAATCGACCTTTATCAGACATGCAACCGACTTTGTCCATGTCGTTAGTTAAATCCCGAGTGGATAGGTGATTATGCAGTTCTTCCCCTCTTTTACACGGAATTACCCGGAAAGGTGTAACAGCAGGGTTATCCATGCATTTATGCAAATGCGCATTAAAAACACCCCCCAAACAGATTCCGTCCAATTTGCCATACCTCTGTTCATCTACCATATTATCAATAAAATCAAATAAATTGATATAATTCCTATTGGGCAGTGAAGTAAATTCATTATTCTAAAAATGTATTAAACATAACGTAATCCCATTAGAAAAGATTGTGGCCTGAAAGTTGCTATCATTTATCTCCAGGGGTTTAATATTACTTCCTGCAGTAATCTTTATTCATGTGGATAATCCCCCACTGGGTCGGCCGACTTCAGGGCTGGATTCAATATTATTATAGTAAACAAATCCCTCAAGAAGCAAGCCACTAGTACACCATGTTTCTTGAAACATTAAAATGTCAAAATTACTAAACAAGTTAGTCCACTCTACTATATTCATTTTCGATTTTAAACCAGCGATATTCCAGCCAAAGTATATTTAAATTTTGATCTAAAGATCTGGATTTGCTAATGACAGGACAAGATAGCAACGGTTCAATCAAGCGAACTTTTTGAGAGGTACCGGTAGACCTGGGTTTAATCACAGCCTGATTAATCATTTGTACATCCCGGGGCCATTCTACAGTATGTACAGAATAGGTCGAGGTAACTGGGTTGTAAACTCTCTGAGGCGGTCTATAAAAGAAAGCAAGTGGTAATGAGGTTATGACGGTTGGGGTGCTAAAGTGGTCGGTATTACCTTTTAATATATATTACACCAGGGAAGGATGCCTAAAGTTCACGACTATGCAGTCGCCCATGATGTTCTTAACTGAAGGTCCTACCCATCCCACCCGTCGCACCATCAAGATTTCATTAGTAATCTCCATACCCCTTCCCTTATACTTAGATAACCAGTCAATACACTTATTTTTAAGTTGGTCCCAGGACTCGCTTTGATCTTCTTTCAGAGGAGGTACTCCAGTTAAGATTATGACATAAGGGCATGCTTCTGGGGCAAATGAAGAACAGCCTCAGCATGTTTATTAACCCGTATAGCAGAAATAGGCCTATTGTTTGGGGCTGACACTGATTTTGTAGGGGCTGACACAGATAAAGCAGGTGGGGCTACTGTAAGCGATGGGGTATGACATGGGGGCCCATTAGCCACTGATTTTGACAGAGGCAACGTGCTAACCATGGCACTGGGCATGAGATTAGAGGACAAACTGTTCTTATTGCCATCACACTTTTCACATACATTGTTGGTGCCAGATATAATACAGTTACCACTTCCCCCCACAGTGCCCTTGCTAACAGCCTCCTTGTCTTTCAAAAGCCATTCATCCCTAATTTGATCGATACTAGTGACCCCTTTTCTTTTGGCATCTTCTTTCTTCACCAGGCTTTCCAATCTATCCAAACGTTTAAAAATAAGATGAAACTGTTTATCCATTAGACTTTTCAATTGATTAAAAGTTGAGTCCACTATGGTGTCAATTAAATTTTCATTTGGCCTTCCTTGTGTACCATTTACAGATGTTGGCTCAGTTTGTGTACAGATGGAATTAAATACTGCTCCCATTGAGGTTAGATCTACAGTGCTGTCATCTGGTTGCATGGTCGTACTAACTGACACCCCACTTGTTTCAGTTTTTCCTCGTGACCACATACTCTGCGGAATTGGTTGAGTTTTATTGCGGGGGTTGTTTCCTCTTATTAATAATCATTTTTGAAGGGCCTCCCCTGCAGTCTTTGTATTTGAGGCCGGGTTGGTGGTGCTGATATTAACTTCAATGTCCTGCTGAGAATCTGGAATGTCAATTACGTTTTTATCAGTCACAGAGCCCACAGGTGACTTATCGTGATGGATAGGATTAACAATTATTGTACTCAGTGATAGCAGCAAAGGGGCTGTAGGACTACCATTCTCTGGACCATCAGACGTATGTATTTAGGGGGCTACTTGGCCCATAGAAAGTCTCCTTTCAGTGTTTTCAATCTCTGAGGTAACAATGTTGAAGGCATTTTCAAGCATGCTTTCAAAGGAAGAGGAGATAATAGAAGAACTGTTAGGGCAGATGTAATAACAGTACGTTTCCCCATAGTGCTATTAAACACTCACCTCACTCAGGGCTTAGAGGGGTGGCCCAGCCCGGCCGCTGCCGACCGCAAACAGCCGCAGACAGTCCCGCCTTTGTCCCGGGCTAAACCTGGCGCGACCCGCGCCTGATCCCGCGACACGGGGGCTCTCCTCTAATTTATGCGCCGCAAAGGCTCCCGGGGCTTGTAGTCCCCCCTCTCCACTCGAGCCGCGCTGCGATGGTATGGAGCTGCGGCGGCGGGAGGGGGACCAAGGAAACCAGTAGCGGGACCGGTATCAGCAGCAGCAACAGCCGTGATTCAAAATGCCCCCACAAGTAAGTTTTCACAGAGCACCCTTTCATTACACAATCTAGATGATGCGGATGTGTCTAAAGTGCACCGTAGCCAAGGTGTCCAGGAGGACACCTATGGTGGATGGATGGATCGATGGATGGATGATTGATAGATCGACTAAGGCAAAATGGGGGAAAAAATAAAATTAAAAACAAATCTAAAAAATAAAAATGAAAAAAAACTAAAAATAAAAAAACTGTTAAAATAATTAACAAAATTGCATTAAAATTGTAAATTAAAATTAAAAACAATTAAAATGAAATAAGTGAAATAAAAAAATTAAGTAGAAAAAGTAAAAAGATAAAATAAAAATTATAATTAAAAAAAACACCAATAATTGCCAATGTTTTTATTAGAGGATGAAAAATAACCTATTGGAGATGCAAAATTTAAAAAATGAAAAAAATGTATGCAATATATATAATCTTTGTTCACCTAAATCATATTATTAACCCTTTTGGTGCTCATGACGGAATGGTTCCATCATGATCATCAGTGCTCCTGTGCTCATGACGGAACAATTCTGTCATGTGCACAGGTGCACTAAATCCCGTTGCGGCAAACTGCAGAGGAATTTCCTTTTTTGGGGGACCTCAGGAGGTGGGGAAGAGCTTCCCCAACCTCCCAAGCCTTCTATTTTATTTTTAATGTAATGACAATCAAACGCATGGCACGCTGTTGTCATTACATTGAAACTGAAACTGAAACTATGTTTCAGTTTCAATGTTTCATTGCTTGTGGAGCTATCACAGCCCCTGAGCACAGAAACACATGGGAAAGGTATCATTGGAATGGGGAGACTCTAGCTCAAGGTTTCGGGATGTGCACCACCTTGTGTTGAATTGTACTTAATCCCTGCTCGAGGGTATCACTCCCCTCCAGGAGTGTAACTGATACTTCAAAGTGTAGCAGACCTATTGATCCATAGGCCTCTCACCCTTGGCACAGGTATTGGGGCTGAACAATATTCAGCAAAAGGGTTTACATTGAATGATTTCACTATGAGATTTGTGTGTCATTGCATCAAAGTTTGATTTATTCATTTCATCTTGATATGTTTTTAATCACATATTCCAAATGATATTTTCATATTGAGCATATTTATAGAATTCCAATGCATTTCAGTGCCCCATGCACCTTCATCAGGGAAAATCTGGAATGTACAAATAAACATTCTTAATACGGAGTCCTCTATCAATCCTAGTGTATATTAACTTTGATCATTTACGCGCGAACTCTTTTCATTGGTTAATTACTGTTTTAACTCCCAGATTCCCATGCTTAACTTTCATCTCTCGCAAGCACGGGGTTCATACTTAAGCAGATGATAATATTGCGGTCTATTTTACCCGTTCTACTTTCAAGAGTTCAATCGCCATAATCGCGCTTGGATTGTTTATAGACAGATGCCTAATAGTTGGCCGCCTGCCGGCTTGCTAAGCATCCTTTACTAAAGCTCTTTTCCTTTACATTATTAGTCTTACCTTGCGGGTGCTAATAGCGCGGCGTCTTTTCTGTTTTACAGAGCTGGTGTGAGCCAGGTATTTACGCTGAGCGCGTTACACGCATGGGCAGTGAGGTCAACACTTTTTTTCATGAGGCCTAACTTTATTAACAACCAAGTTCCTGTCACTAGGTGTCTAACTGGGATGTTAGAATCAATCTACGCGTTCTATTGCCAGTATCCATGAAAACATATGGTACATGTCAATGTGTGACTGGCGAGTTGCAACTGAGTTAATGAAGATTAAAACATGAAAAAATCAGACATGGTTAATAGTATACAGTGCTAAACTTTCAAAAGCTTATAAGTAACATAAGAATTCAGTCCGATCATTAAGCCTGTTTAGTTTTAGGCTATTAAGGTGATAAATCCAATGGTTTTCTCGCTTGAGTAAGTTCTTCTTATTGAGAGGACCTTCGACTCTGGGAACTATTTGCAGGATACAAGCCCGCAATTGGCTGATATGGTGTCGTTGTTCAAGAAAATGAGTTGCCACTGTTCAGTTGAGCAAGCCGGTTCTTATATTGCTTTTATGTTCCGTTAGTCTGGTCTTCAACTTTCTCTTCGTGTGTCCAACATAGACTGACCCACACAAGCATTTCAGCATGTATATTATGTTCGTGGTATTACATGTGGCGTTGACCTTTATTGGAATTTTATGTCCTTTCATTGGGTGAAAAATGGTATTGCCCTTCATTATAATATGGCAGTTACTGCAATTCATGCACGGGATAGTTCCTCTAAACGAGTTCATTGGTTGACATTCTTCTGTTGTTTTTAACATTTCTCCCAAATTTTGACCTCTGGTATAGGCGAACATGGTTCTTTGTCAAATACTCCTTTGAAATCTGATTCTAACTTTAACATCAGCCAATGTCTTTTGATGATAGTCGTAAACTGGGAACTCACGTTTGAAAATTTACTGACGCATGTGATTCTTTGTTCTACTGGTTTACTCTTGTTGATAGGAAGTTCTTCTCTGGGTTTATTCAGTGCCCTCGCTAGTGCTGTTTTGATGATTGTTTCTGGATATCCCCTATCCTGAAATCTGTGCTCCATAAGTTTCATTTGTTGTTGACATTCCTGTGTTTCAAAGACCACTCTCCTGACCCTGAGGAACTGAGAGCAGGGCAGATGTGTTTTTAGGGTTTGAGGGTGATGGCTTTCATATTTTAAAAGATTGTTCCTGTCTGTAGGTTTACGATACAAGTTCGTACGAAATCGGTTTCCATCTTTTGTGGTTTCCACATCTAAGAATTGGATACTGCTACTGCTGACTTACCATGTGAAACTGATACGGTCATTTCTACTATTCAGTATTTCCAATTGGCTTACCAAAGATTCAGCGTTGCCTTTCCATACCATGAAGATATCGTCAATGAATCTTACGTACATAAGAAGTTGTGTTGCCCATTGTTGATTCTGATAGATGTATTGTTCCTCGAATGATGTGATATACAGATTTGCGTACGCCGGAGCGGCGCAATTGCCCATTGAAGTTCCACTCCGTTGAATGAACCACCTTTTATTGTATGTGAAGTAGCTGTTCATAAGGGTAAATTTCCATGAGCTCCATTAAACAAATTTGTAGATCCTGTGTGTACGTGCTGTTCAATAATGCGTGCTCTACGGCTTCCAGGCCTTCTCTGTGGGGTATCGACGTATATAATGCCTTTACGTCAACTGTTGCCATCACAATATCTTCCTGAGTGTTTAAATGTTGTAGTTTAATCAAAAAATCTGTTGAGTCTCTGATATAAGACTGTGATTTCAATACCAGTGGTTGCATGTACTTGTCTAAGAATTTCCCCACTGGTTCGTGGAGGCTCCTTTTTGTGGACACGATAGGGCGGCACAGTGGTTTATGCAAATATTTATGTACCTTTGGTACCATGTATAGAATGGGACTCCTCGGACTATCTTGTGTAAGATATTTTCGAGTTTTTTCGGTGATGGTGCCTCTGTTTTCGGCTCTTTGTAGAATAGTTTGTAAGGTCTTTCAGATTTCTTCAGTGGGATTGAAGTCGATTTCCATGTATAACTGTTCGTCCTCTATGTGTTCTTTGACCACTGTTTCATAATAAGATGTGTTTAGTATTACCATTGCCCCTCCTTTGTCTGCCTTCTTGCATATGATTTTGTCGTTTCTGGCTATGGCTCCTATTATCCCATATTCCTTGTTGGTCATATTCTTCCTTTTACTTCTTTTGTTGGTGTTAATTTTATTTATGTCTTGTTTGCAAAGTTTTTCAAACAAGTCGATGGTTTTGTGGCTGGTAGGTGGCATGTATATGCTGCCGATTTTTAGGCCTCTTAATTCATCCTTGGGTTTTAGTCTAAGATGACCACGTTATCGAAAAAATGTCGCAGTCTCATTTTGCGGGTTAAGTTGAACAGGCTCACATCTAATTCCAACTTATTGGTATGTGCTGTAGCTACGTATGACATTCCCTTTTGAAGTGTCTCAATCTGGGCTTTGCTTAAGCTGTCATTAGAAATATTAATGACCAAGTTCTTTGTATCTGTTAATCTTTCTTCGATTTGTCTTTCTTGGACGTCGCGTTCTTCGTGAGCGGCAGCCCCTTTTCTTTGTTTCTTCCTAAGTCCCCTCCGGGGTCTTCCGTTTCTGTGGGGCCTTCTTCTAAAAAAGGCACTGATATTGAGGGACCAGCTTTTTCTGGTAGTGGTTGGATTCTACAAGTGCGTCCTTCTTGTGAAGTTTGTCTTTCACTGTCAGTGGATGACGAGTCAGTTTGTGACGTGTAAGTTTTAGTTTGGCGTCTTTTGGCATAAACTTCCGCCCAAGTGTATACTTCTTGCAGCTTGTAGTCAAGAGTATCCCTCTTGTATTTTCTCAGCTTTCTTTCATTCACCTCCTGGGTATGTTTGGTTAGTTGGTTGTTGATGTCCTCTAAAAAAAAATTCAATTCATCCTCCGAAACTGCTTTCTTTAATTCTTCTGTGGTGTTGTTGATTTCAATGGTTAACTCCTCTAGTATCTTAGATAGTTATTCGATTATTAACAAAATTAGGTCTAGGCTGCACTTATTCAAAATGGCATACCACCGTTCGGTAAAAGGTTTTGAGTTTTTACACAGTGATGGCCTCAGGAAAATTCGGAGGCCTCTAGGTATTCGTTGGGCTTTGTGCTATTTCACCATGGTACTGGCATGTAGCCGCTGGTTGATTTCTTTTCTCGTTAGATAGAGTAAATGTTTTATTTGTTGTTCCTTATTTTTGATAAAGGTGTGTTCAGATGTTTTTGTTGGTATTAATGAATAAATTCTCTCACTGGCTTCGGCAGTGAATGCGAATGTTTCAGCTCTTATGTCTGTTGAGTAAGTTATATCGTCATACTGCATCTTGGTTGTGAGGCGTGCTCCTTCCCAGTGGGGGCTGGATGCAAACAAGCTCAGTAAACCCTGATCTGCCCCCCGGGGGCAGAAAGCCCACAAGGATCCAGGGATTTCTTTATACATAGGTGTGGGGGCTGCACAAAATAGGCATATCAATGCCCCCACCCCCCAAAAAAAATTGCCACAGTCTTTCCGCCCCCCCGATGGCAGATGGGGCAGTGGCCTGTGGAAAAATCTGAGGTTTGCCGGAGATTCATGGTAGTAAAACATTGGGGGATCCACGCAAGCCATACCTCACTGGACTCCCAAGGGTCCCTAGTATTTAGGAATGTGTAGGTTGGTAGGTTTCCCTAGGTGGCCGCCCAGCCCGGGACCAAAAACTCATGTGACCCCCCTTGTAAAACCAGATTGTTTTGTGATAGGTAATTTTGATGTCTCTACAATACTTTTTGGGATCTTGCCTATTGCAGATACTTGGCCCACCCACACAAGTGAGGTACCATTTTTATTGGGAGACCTGGGGAACTCTGGGTAGAAGGAAATTGGTGTCAGCCCAGAGATCTCACAACTTTTCCACTCAGAAATTGGAGAATTTGAGGTTTGCAAGGGATTCTTGGTAGGAACCCTTTGGCTGGAACATGCACGCCACATCTCCCTTGACCCCCCAGGGTGTCTAGTTTACAGAAATGTGTAGGTTTGGTCATTTTCCCTAGATGCACGTCTATCAAACCCAGGTATTTCTGAAAGCTAGACACCCAAGGGAGTTCAGGGAGGTATGGCTTGAATGGATCCCCAAATGTTTTCCTGTCCAGAATCTCCTGCATGCTTCAAATTTAGATAAAAAAAACAAATTTTCCTTACATTTGTTGTGTGGTATTGCCTGCAAAAATGTCCTATCAACCAGCATTCCCCTTGGTTTCCCGATAAAAATGATACCTCACTTGGGTGGGTGTCCAATGTAGAATTGCATAAAAACTTATTTAAAAAAGAATATATAGTGCTTAGAGTTTGCGATGCTATGCCCTCAATCCCTATATTTTTTTACCCTTCCCAGTCACATGCACTTGGCCCACCCATACAAATGAGGTATTATGTTACTCAGGAGACCAAGGGGAATGCTCAGTGGTAGGACATTTGTGCCGGCACAATGATTCCAGCCTGAAATGTGAGGAAAATCTTCTTTTTTTAGCATAATTTGAGGTTTGCTGGGAATTCTTGGTAGGAATCTATTGGGGATACACACAAGCTTCCTGCACTTGCCCGAGTGTCTAGTTTTCAGAAATGTCTGGATTTGGTAGTTTTCCACAGATGGCCACCAAGCACAAGACCAAAAATTCAGATGCCCCCTTGCAAAACCAAGTAGTGTTCTGATAGAAAGGAGACATATGTTTTTTTGGCCTCAGGGTCAGCAGCCATCTAGGGAAACCTACCAAACCCGTGCAGTTCTGAAAGGTAGACACTTGGGCAGTCCAGGATGGTGTGACTTTTTTTCCTACCCAGAATCTCCTGCAAACATCAAATTCTGCTGAATAAAATTGCATTTTTCTCAAATTTTTGGGCTGACACAAATTTCCTACCACCCTGCATTCCCCCAGGTCTCCTGATAAAATTCATACCTCACTTGTATGGGTGGGTTAAGTATCCACGACAGGCAAAATCCCAAAATGTATAGTGGAGACATCAAAATGACCTATCACAAAGCAACCTGTTTTTGCAAGAAGGGCACCTGGGATTTTGGCCCCGGGATCAGCAAAATCTAGGAAACCGACCAAACCCACACATTTCTGAAAACTAGATAGCCTGGGGAGTCCAGTGAGGTATGGCTTGCATTGATCCCCCACTGTTTCCCTACCGAGAATACCCTGCAAACCTCAAATGTAGCTGAAAAAAAGAACTTTTTCGACACTATTTTGTGTAGGATCACTGTCCCGGCACCAATGTCCTACCACCTAGTATTCCCCTCTTTCTCCCGAGTAAACTGATACCTCACTTGTGTGGTTGGGCCAAAGGCCTGTGACCGGGAAGGGCCAAAAACATATGGATTAAGGATATAGCACTACAAATTTTAAGCTCTACATTTAAAAAATATATGTTTTTAGCTGATTCAGCATTGGACAGCCACACAAGTGAGGTGTAATTTTACTCAGGAGACCAAGGGGAATGCTAGGTGGTAGGACATTTGTGCCAGCACAGTGATCCCACAAAAAATATGGGGAAAAAATCAATTTTTCAATTTAATTTGTGGCCTTGTGTTAACAAGTTCTTAAATGTGTTCACTCCTGACTTGAGGATCTTGTAAGTTTAGTTTTAATTAAATACTAGCTCCCCATTGCTCAAAATAAGTTATTGTTTTTTTTGTTATAATTTAAGGTATTTTTTGTTGTGTAATGGTGGTAGTCTGGTGTCAGTCTTTGTAAAGTTGTGATATACAGACAATAACTCTGTCTTTTCCTTTCAATTTAGTTACCTGTGGTGGATAATTCTTTAGATTTGTCCTATAGTTTGAGATCACCCAGGTGGGAGTGAGACCGAAATTGTGTGACTTCTCTGTTAGCACACTATTCTTCTTCTACTACCACGATGATTAGGAATACACCTTGGAAAACCCTATAGTAAGGTTTTGGAAGATGGAGAGTGGTAGCAGCCTTCGGTTCATCTATTCAGATAAGAGCACTGTGAAGTGAAGTGAACTAGTTTACTAAGAAAGTAAATAACTTCCACTGCAGATTAGTAATTAGTTTCTTTTTTTTCTAGGTTGTTGTAGGCAATATAGGCCATGGCAGCATACCCCTCTAATGGCCAATATAATAGTTACAGGGGGGAGTAGGACTAGGATATTACTAACTATAACTAACTGGTAAACACTTTAATAAGCTGATTAAAAAACATGTTGCATGAAAAGGAAGCAGTGCAAAGTAAAAGTAAAACACAAACTATTTCAGGCATAAAGTATCAAAATGATGTTTCCTTTACTTCAGATCAACATAAATAAACCCCTCCTCTTCACCTACAACAGGCCCATCTCTCTCCCCAAAGAAATCACTCCGTCCCCAACCAATGTAAAAAAATGTCCAAAAAATATCAAAATTCCCAGTCCCTTCCCACATCCCACCATCCCTCATCCACAGCAAAAGACCCTCCCAGCAAAATAAAAAATGTAAAAAGGGCTTAGAAAAGGGCATCATCAATGCGGATCCAGAGGCTTCCAACTTCCTACTCAAGGCTTGCCACCTGATGGCGAAACTGCGCAAGCTCATGCAGCACGCAGCGTTGGAAGCGGTCTGGGTATACAGGAGGCAGCAGTGGTTAAGGCAGCTCCCAGCTGGCGGTGCCAGTGATGTTGTTGCAGGGATGGAGGTGCTGGTGGCTGGCTGGAGTAACTAAGGCCCGGGGCAGAGGCCAGTGTCACCTCAAACTCCTTCTCTTCCAGAGTCACCATCCTCTGATGCCACAGCTGGGCTGCTATCTCCTGCTGAATAGGTAGTGCTGGTGGACCAGCAGGAGTAGTTATATCAAGAAACAACAAAAATAAAAATTCCAAATTGCAAACAATGCTCTGTGCAAACATTTTTACAAATTATATATTGGCACAGTACAATAGCAGTACATTGCTGGTCCCCTAAGGCCAATAGAATATGATGTGATTTGGATTCACAGGGCAATTTCTTACCCACATATGCCTCACATTAAAGCACTGATTGGCTGCAAGGAATTAATTTAAGTTGGAATACCATCCGGACTAAAAATCAAAAGGGATTTGTGTTTCTTTTAAAAAATTTACTACCAAAAAACTATACAGACACTTTGTGTGTAAAAATAAATGGTGTTCTATTAATAAGTAAGGCATTGAGCAATATGCAGTACAAGTATTCTTGCTGTGCTAAATTAATGGAAGCATGCTAATGCGTTGGGTACTTTGCTATTCTCTGCAGTCTGCAGCTTGGGCAACTGGGGCAGCTGTAATGGACAATTATCTAACTTTAATTCCAAATGCCATTCTCTTCTCCAAATGCATTTACGATCTAACCTGACTCCAAAAGGTTAGATGAATAATAATGATACTACATCTCACACTTCATGTATAAAATGCGGATATCCTGTCTGCTGTAAGTAGACGGTGGGAAAAACAAGGCATTGCAGTAAAGCGAAATGACCAGGATATAGATTTTATTTTTCACATTTGTCACAGAGTATCCCATTCGCAAAATTCGAAATCAGGCACTTATTCCCACTTTACTCACTGACCTTGCCCTTCACCAGAAATTATTTTCAACAAATAAATTTGCTTGGCAGTTAAGAAATGAAACTTAACCTACTCTACTCCAGGGTAAGTTGGAGGTATTAGGCCAGGTAGGTAGAGTTTTTGATATAGAATAGTGAGGTGTCACTGATAATCATGTGCTAATATTTCTCTGAGTCAGTCACTGTAGTTGACAAATGTCAAAAGGAAAACATTAAAAAAGGCATACATTTGTCATAGAAGCTCTGAAATATATATACTGAAAATCACTTGGCCAGAAAAATGAGGCACATGCCAAGAATGGATGTTTCTATTTTTTGGGTTGGCTGGGACATAACTCTGGACAGAACGTTAGAAAGATTAAAGGAGTGAAGCATTTGAAGTGAGTGGGCACTGGGAGGGAAACACACCTTGTTTTCTATTTGCAATGCATTGAAAACTTTGTAAATGCTGCATTAACTGAAGTAGAATCACTTTGCACAGCCAACACTTCAGTGTCAAATTGAACCATTCTACAGTCAGGCCATGGGTAATGAAGTGCCATGGGCAGGGAGGTGAGGAATGACGATGGGAGGGATTCATATCTGCCTCACTTAACTAATAATTTGTCAATAAGCAAGAAACTGACTTACCAATTCTCTTTCTGCAGCCGCTGGTACTTCCCCTCCAACAGCCTCGGCTGCCATGTCTGGTGCACCGGTGCTGCCACTGGCCCCGGCACTGATGGCCTACGCTGCTAGAAAAAATGTACACATTTAGATGCCATTATTATTATTTTCTTTAACAAAATACAACCACAATACATCACTACAGTTTGCTTAGCAGTATCTTCTATTGTAATCGACGGGCATAGCTATGATAACTCTGTGTCACTGAAGCGCAAAGAAAGGATGGAATAAATTGGTCAATGAAGGGCATATGGTCTTGGTTGGCAAAAGCAATGGGACTTCATATTACTGTCCTGCCATGTTACACTGTGATGGAAACTGCTGGTATAAAATAAATGATAACACAACTAAACATCGGGGCAGTCCACCATGACAATGGCCATTCTCCCATTTTACTGTTTGAGCATGAGTTAGAAAAAGTCAGCCTTCTCAACAACCATTCATAGAGAAAAAAAGCTAACCTGGGTCTGTAGTCTTCACACTAGAGTACCTCAATTCAGTGTGTTTAGTCTTACAGTATCAGTCCACAAGATATATTAGAGTAGAGGGAAAGCTTACCAAGGCAGCAGAAGAAAGCTACAGAGAAATACAGACAGGAGGAAGTCACCTACAGAAATATAGAAAAAAGGATAAAACAGGGATAACAGGAACGTAACAAACATTAGATAGAAGAGGAGTTCATAAAAAGGAAACAGCATAAACAAATACATGAGGCAAAATCATTCTAATAGTGGGGAGAGGTAAAAGTTAGGAAAATAATAATAATAATAATAATAACAGGACTTACTGGGACCAGCAGAGCCATGTGGTGCCTTCTTTTTGCCTGGCTGCTGATGTAAGAAATAAAGAGGAGAAAAAATAGATTAGTAGTACAATAATCTCTCCATAAATATTTTGGCAGGTAAATGCAGCAACATTGTACATTTCTAAATCAGATCATCCATGGTGCTAGTATAGAGTTGATCTATTCCTAATTTCCTAAACCTAAGCCTTATTCCTAAATTCCTAAACCTAACCTACATTTTGAATTTCCAATGAATAGCATTTGCAACAAATGATGTTTACTTCTCAACCCCCTTTGATGGTCCATCTCAGCCTCCCTTTCAATGCATACTACACACCACTGGGAGATTGGTACTGTATGATGTAGGATGTATGAATGATTCCCTCAATGTCCAGGTTAATGTCAATCTACAGGCACACTGTCACAAAATTTACATGTGTGAACATCTCAGATGCTGGTGTAATGATGAGTGCAATAAGCAGTGTCACTAAACAGCACCGCCTCATGAATAACATAGCTAGCATCTCCAGTGACACCCTCACATTGCTCATAAGCTAGGTCCTGTTGTGACATCAAACATATATCAGTATGGATGTCTCAGGAAAATAAAACAGACCACTGCTTCAAAAACACATTTCACCCACATGAAAAAGGAAAGCCAGGTAAATGGGATACCTTCAAACCATGTTCACATACTTTCAAGGCCAAAATGTAATGAATCCCTGCAGATTTGGGCCACCCAAACCAAATGAACTCCTGGAAGGCAACAGCCCAAGGCCACAATCCATATTGCACCTTCTCGTATGTCTCCATGTGCACTGGACCTGTGGTATGAGGTATATCAGAGACAACCAATATTGTCACAAAGTGGCATGCACATGTGGATAATGTGTAAGTGCAAGTCCTGAAAGAAAACACTGCAGCAACAGCAGTTGTCACACATCTATTAAAGGTATGTGAAAAGAACACACATGAAAAAGTGTATATGTGCATCCAAAGTACCAAATAGGTGTGACAACACAAGAACCCCCATGTGTGGATACAAAAAAATACTTTGCATACTTTAAAAACATATCCACCATTCATCTCAGGTACTACAATAAGCTGAAAGACTTGGACATTGGCCAATTCAAGCTGCAATACTTACCAAAGCAGAACCACCAAATGCAATTTCAGTCCTAATTGGAGTTCGACCCACAAGTACGTCCACTGAGAAATTCCCCTTGTCCTCTGTAACACCATTACTTGTCCCAAGGATCGACTATACTTACCACTGCTATTGGGTCAGTTATCATGGTCAAAGAAACACAACTGTGGTAACACATCCCAAATTAGCCAATAACAACAAGTAGAATGAGAAGCAATGGGCGAACAAAGGTTTCTAGACAAACCAGGGTGTTAGTCCACTTTGTGATCCAAAAAACAAAGGCCAATGGCCAGTCCATAATTCAGGATCCATTTTGGCGCCCAGCTGTATGACCTAACTTGCCAACCATAACACTGCCAGGTAAACCTCCCCAGGAAGGGACATTGAGTGGGCTGTCCAGGCACCTGAATGATGTCAGTTGGGTGGGCTGGTGTTGGGTTTGGGAGGGCTGCCTTTCACCATACAGGGTATATGGTAGGCACAAAGGGTAGTGATGGATATGGAGAGGGGGGAGTTTTTTTCATTTTTTTGTGGTCTTGGAATATCGGTGGTGGGGTGGGAAAGAGGTTCTTTGAGTTTTGGGAGGGGGTGAGTAGCTTTCTGGACCTTTTATGGCCTTGTTTAGTATGGAGGGGTTTAGTAGGTTGGGGCAGGTGTTTTCGGGGTGGACTTAAAAGTGGAGTGGTAGGGCAGGGGTGGGAAAGAAAACATTTTGGTTTGGGAGGGGGCAGCAGTGGCAGGGAAGAGCTCAAGAGCAAACAGGGTACGTGTTTTGGGAGACTGGAGAGGAGGTAAGGTAAGGGTTTGGGTCTTAGAGGTGGAGGGATGTTAAGTTGGGGGTGTGGGTGTGGTGCACGGGGGTGTGATGTTGATAGTGGATGTGTCTGGTGGTATGGATGTGGTGCCTGGATGTGTGATGTCAGTAGTAACCGTGTCTTGTGGTAAGGGTGTGGTACCTAGGTGTGTGATGTCAGTAGTGCCTGTGTCTGGTGGTGTGGGTGTGGTGCCTAGGTGTATGATGTTAGTAGTTGCTCTGTCTGGTGGGGTAGGTGTAGTGCCTAGGTGTGTGATGTCAGTAGTGGCTGTGTTTGGTGGTGTGGGTGTGGTGCCTGGGTATATGTCACTGGATGATGTGGTGATGGGGTCGAGTGCCTAGTAAGTGGTTGTGTGCCTGTCTTTTTTTCTTATGTTTCTGTTGTTGGGTGCTGCATGTGTTTGTTGATATGGATGCATGCTGATGTGTTTGTGTGCTTTGGGCAGGTATGGGAACAGGTATTCTTGATGGGGAAGAGGCTGGAGGTGGGGTGGAAAGCTGGAATTGGTAGAAGGCTGCTGTGAGTGTTAAAGCCAGAGCTGAAAAGATCTCTGTAGGCCAGAGATGTCAGCATGAAAGCCTTCCAGGTACGACACCATCTGCGTAAGCTGGGGGCTTTGCACCTGGATGGCATTCAGCACTGCAGTCTCACACACAGATATCTGCCTCAGGATGTCAATTGCCTATACACTCAGGGCAGCAGGGGAGACAGGGTTAGGTGGTGAGGTGCCTGGTCCAAAGGAGACTACCCGTCTTAGGAAATTGGGTTTGGACAACTGGCTGGGGAGCAGCAGGAAGGGTGGAAATGAAACCGGGGTGGCAGACATGGATTTTGCGAACACAGGTCCTTGGAGTCCACCACCACCAGGGAGTGGCCACTGTAACTTGACTCTGATGATGAAGATGACGATGAGTCATCTGGCTCCTCCTCGACACTCCAATCCACCCTCTAGGCTACTGGTTTTCTCAGTGTCACTGGCGTGACGGGAACCACTGTGGTCAGCTGCTTCCCCAACTGTCTCAACCCTGTCCCCTTCCCTGCCCTGCCTTAATGCTGAAATAATAGTAGAAATAGGTTAATGTCAATTGTGTGAACACACTGGGCAAACAGATACTAATACAACACATTACACAAATGCACTGATCACAAAATGTACAAGGATGACTACATTGGCTCCAACATTGGCACTAGCACATGCATGAATGCTACATGACCTATGCACAGTAACACATAATATGCTCCAACTGCATGTTTGACCTTGTCCTAAATCCTCCCTCATGTGTATTGTATGGTATTGTAATTGCATTTATATAGCGCTTACTACCCCTGATGAGGCGTCAAATTGCTTTTTCGGCGAGTAGCACGCTACTCCGGGACCCATAGAGGATTAGTGTTGTATTAGTATAGTGAAACATGCAAGTACATTTTAAGTGGTGGATAGGTTAGTCAGTTATTTGGATTTGGAATGATAGCAGAAGGATAGAGGAGGACAAAGGTTTGTATTTATATAGCGCTTGTTGACGCACACTATTCAGGAAGCCTACAAAGGATCAGTGGTGAATTAATATGGTGAAATATTAGTCAGTTACTTGGAGCAGTGGCGTAACGAAACTTGAGGTGTCCCCCCTGCAAGGTACTTGGAGGGGCCCCCTCCAGACTCAATCAGGAGCACTCCAGCAATAGTATTGTGCTGAGGGGGCTCTCTCCCTGCACCACGGGAGCTGCAGGGACCTGTGTTACGTGACCGAGTTCCTGGGTGTTTCGGGTCCGAACGTGGTTGCTGCTTGTCTTTAGCCTGAGGAGTATTTGTTATGTCCTTTGGCGTTTATTTCGGCACTGAAGGTGTTGTTTTAGGTGTCGTAGCCTTTTTTGGGGGCTTGGGCGCTTCGGAATCAGGCCTTGTTTTTGGTACTGACGCTATCGGCTTCAGAGTTGAAGCTGGTCTGGTCAGTCTTGAGGCGTCGGACGCTAGCTTCATATTTTTGTCTTTCGAAGTCAACGGTTTCAGAGCCGGGACTTCTTTCGGTTTCGGTGCTGAGGGCGCTGGCTTGATCGGCACATGCGGCTTGCTCGGTAAGGAACTACCGGAAGGCTTGAGTGTTTTATTCAGAGCCCGGCTCGATGGCGGGGCTTTCAAAGTTGTTTTTCGGTCTCGACTGGGACCCTGGAGGCAGAATGTTGACCTTTGCCTTGGATTTTATTGTGGGTGCTGTGTCAGGGGCAGTGGTATTCAAGCGCTGACCCGAAGGTATGGAGTCATCAGATTCGTATGCCTCGGATACAATCCGGAGATCGTCTGAATCATCTTCTGGAACGAGCAGAACCTCCTCGTCGAAGATATCCACCGGTTCCGGAGCCGATCTCTGCATGTCAGGTCGACAGGCCCTCCGATCTCGAATCGTCTTTTTGGATTGAAAGGATGCACAGGCTGTGCTGCTGGATTGGTCGTGTTCTGGTGACAAGGAGTAGTTGCTTACCTGTAACTCCAGTTCTGTAGTAGGGGTATCTCTGTCACAGTCATAATCCAGTGAACGGTCCCGCCCATGTGCGGGGACCCCGGAGCAATCAAAAATTTTCTCTCAACCTGTCCCCCGTGCAGTCCCGCACAGACACCCAAGAGAGAATAAAAGACAAACAATTCAGCCCACACCTGCAAGGCCACACCGTCCAGCACCCCAACCAGAAATGCAAAGGACATCCCACCAACATCACACTCAACACAGTCCACCAAGCCCCACCACAGAGAAACCTCCCGCCCAGAAAAATCCCCAGAACGATAGAGAGGAAGGGATGGACAGACAAGCCCCCCCATAGGCCGCCACCACGCAGTTCAAAAAGGGACACCGTGCCTCCTAGGAAACCCCCCAGAACCCTCAGCGCCCCAGAACGCACAGCAAATCCCTCCACCCTCAGCTCTTTTTGGAGGTGTATAAAGCTAGACCTGTAGCATTCCGTACTTCATCATTTTCTCCACCGGGGAGGAGGGCGGGCGCTTATGACTATAACAGAGATACCCGTACTACAGAACTGGAGCTACAGGTAAGAAACTGCTTCCTCTGTAGTCGGGGATCTCTGTGTATAGTCATAATCTAGTGAATAGAATGGCAAGCCCGTCCCCACAACCAAACCGTCTGTTGAGGAAAAAGACAACACCACTACTGTGCAAACAGATTTCGTAACGAAGCCTGCCCAACCTGAGCATCTGCTCTGGCATCAGAGTCCAGACAGTAGTGCTTTGCAAAGGTATGGACCGCTTTCCACGTGGCAGCCCTGCAGATGTCTGCAATGGGAACATTACGGACATTCAGTGGCTTTGCTGATGTCTCCGTGCTGCACGTTAATTTGCTATTTGTTGGTCTCCAATAAATCTTGCTAACAGTTGTGCTGACAGAGACTTGTGTTATTTGTATTATTCCTTATTATTTTTTCAGCTTCTGCATAAGCATAGGAAGTCCTAGTGGAAGGACGCTTATCCTCCTTCAGTATGTCCATACAATCTTCACGAAGATTCAAATGGCCATATTGCACTATTTCAGGAGCCATGCCGCCAAACTCAAAGACGAGAGGTTGGGGTGCACCATCTGCCCCCGAACTTCGTGAGAAGGTCCGGCCGGCACGGCAGCCGTATGTGAGGAAGGAGAGACTGGTGAAACAGGTCCATGAACCACCACTGTCTGGGCCATTCCGGGGCAATGAGGATCATCTGCGCCCTGGACTGCCACAGCTTGAACTGCTCGACACCTGCTACAGCTAAGTTGCACCAATATGTGACTATCAAGAAGAATGTGACCTAGATCTGCCCATTCCACACTATACACACTTCTCAAGGTGCACTTTCACATCTGTCCACTGCCAGATGAAGCAGTTTAAAGCAGCACATGAGTAGCTTAGCTATGTGTCAAGAGTAGTACAGAAGAGTAGGATGGAGGCAATGTGGCTCCAACTGACGTGCAATTTCAGCACAAATAACCTTTGGACACGAGTCTGCCTAGGAACATCCCCAGTTGAGATTGGTTCATGTGAGCACACATTTTTCACATTGCAAATCTCAAAGCCATCAGAACATTGATGGTACATAAGGCTTATAAGATATCGAAAAATGCACATGTGCATCCCACATAACTGAATACAACCTTCGCAATGGCATGCAAAGTCACATTACCTGAAAGTACTGGAAGAGTTCCAACCATGTTTGTCATTGCCTTAGCATTTTGACTTGTTTAATTGCATCCATGAATGTTAATGGGTATATGTGAATCAATTTCACATATCTACACACCTCTGTTTGTGGTAACACTGACTCTGCATACCCATCACTGAATTATATTGTCATGTGCACATTGACCAACACTTAGATCATGTATAGAACAGTTGTACATGTGACAGTACAACACGTAAAGGTACACATGACAGCTTGTAGGCATCAAAACGGATTGCCACCACATGATACTGTACAGTCCCTGCTTACCAAGGGGACGTAGTGTTCAGTGTCTGCATCCAGAGTGCGTTGTTTGCAATGACACAAGTAGTGAGTGAGCATTACTCCAGACACAAGGAGGACAAGTGCCTGTTTGGGACCTCTGTCACACATGAAAGCAAAAGATAATGTAGGTCATCTGTGACATTAGGCAGCCACATACCTGTTCAACTCTGGAAACTGCCATTTGACAGGAGTCTGCCTAGTTCTTGTTCACACGGACAACAGACTACGGTTATCACCATCCACCTACTACCAGATCTACACATGCAACAACTCTCCCACTGCGTGAGACTTGAGTCAATTTCAAGCTTGATGGGGAAATAGCTGCCTGTAACAAAAGATAAATGGTCATGCAGACTGTTTCACTCAGGTGAATACACACCCTCCTAGCTGCTGTTGGGATCTCAACTGCCCATCAAGGTCCATGTATGCCACCACCAGTCTGCGGGCCATTAGGGGGGTTCAGGGTCTGGCGCATGCCTCTTCTGCCTCGAAGGACAGCCCCAGCTAGACCTCCACTATCTTCCGGGTCCAGCTTCTCTGGTCCTCACACATTTTCCTGCAGTGAATACTGCACCAATCAGAGACCCTAAGGGTTTGCACCTTCCAGGTGATAGCAATCCATAAGGACACCTTCTGATGGTCGTTGACCTGTATAGATGCAATAGATGAAGAGACTGAGTGGACAGGCAATATACAGGTTATCTGCTAGGGTGACACAGAGGTAATACACAGCTAGCATACCCATGTAACAACATTGTCCACATTGCATGTTTGAAGTGCGCATGCTGAGCACTAGAAAAACCATGACTATACACTGTTAAAGTCCTCTGAGTTTTACCGTCCATCCTTATCATACCTATACTGACTACACCATACCACATATATCATGTAGCCCTGGCCCACACCACATGTGCTCTAAAGGTGTCACCATGTAACACAACACACCATTGCGTCCTCCGGAAGGCTACAGTAGTAGTGCAACACTGGACAGACACCTGAGCAGTCTGGACAAATTACTTGATTCCAACTGTCCAAGACATCACTGCTACCATTACATTCACTCCATTCAAAGGTCGGGCCTCAATCAAATGGCAGCCATGTGTGTAATTGAGAACTCCCACTCTGAGGATCAGTGAACATGTGATTTACTCTTTTGGACATCATACTATGTTTGCATGTGTTTGTGTGAGAAGGCGTGTCATCATGGCACGCACCATATGCCATATGTGGCAGTGTGTATGGGACGACACAATATGGCATTGTACATACTGCATGATTGCACATTATTGCACAGCAGGTGACGGTCTTCAGAAATGCACAGCAGATGTAGTCAACTATCTGCAATGAACATGTTTCACATGAGCAATATTCCTGTACATTGGTAGCATCACTAATATGACAGTAAAAACCCAGACATTTGAGAGTAAGGCGCATGCCCTACGGCAACGACACACATTGACAATATGGTTCTATTGACGTAGTCCCGGGTCTGGGGCTCTCACCATGCACCATACCAAATGTGGTATTACTAGGTGGATGTAGGCACATTCATGGTCCTGTTACATTGATTCAGGCCACATCTGAAGATCAGCAGAGCTACAGGGAGAGTACTATGTGCATCTGCTCCATTGGCAAAGAAACTGTGCTACAGCCTGGGCCGTGAACCATACAGGGCGCACATGATTGACAGCATTTTCTCTCTGCTAGCTGAGCATACTGTTCTCACATGACCATCATATGCGAACATTTTGGCATAGATTTTAGAATCTCCATTAATGAATGTAATTGGGTGGTACAAGCCCATTTCTAAAGGGGATTTACCTTTTTTATATTAGATAATGATCTTATCTGTCACCCAGAAGGCAGGAGGGGTGGCCCCATTAAAGATCTGACCCACCAAAGCCATAAAAAAATACGCTAATCTGAGTGGAGAAAACTTTATAGAACTCCACTGGGATGCAGTCAGTAATCAGCACCTTACTGTCTGGTAAATTTGCCAGAGCACTGGTTATTTCATCCCAGGAGGGGCCTATAATCCTCAGTGTCAAGATGTGATAGTGACACCGAGTCCAGATATTTATCAATCTCCTCCTGTCTATTAACTTGAGAGTGGTTGCCTTCTTCGGTGTATAGCCGAAAATAGAAGTCGCAAAAGGCCGCCCAGATTTCGCTTGGATCGCTAGTGACATCCCTTGTTGGGACCTGTATGGAATGTATCCTGTTTGTAGTGAGATGCTGCCTAGTTCTTACAGCCAGCTGCTGGCTGACTTGCTAGCTGTATTCATATATATTTTCCCTGGCAGCAACCCATTTAGCGGCTGCTTTCTCTGCCACGATTGAGTCTATTTCTGCTCTATGACTAGCTAATTCTAGCTGAGCAGGTTCAATGTCTGCCCCCATCTGAACTGCACCAATAGGCTTTTCTTCCGCTTGGCCCAGCTTTTTCTGGAGCTCTAAAATCTGCGCCCTCTCAAGTGTATTCTTCCTTAAGGGGAACTGCAAAGTTTCCCCTCGAATGCCTGCCTTCAGGGCATCCCAAACAACCATAATTGGAGCTTATCCAGTATTGACTTCCAGAAAGCCCTGATTCCAGCCTTTCATGTGGTTTAGATATTTCACATCGAGCAGTCAAGCTCTCTCAAAGCTCCAAGTCGAAATTGGCTTGCGGAATGCCGTGACCTTTGGATTAAGATCAATAGATTGTGATCTGACAGAATTTGTGGAAAAATATCTATCTTTCTTTCATGAAGCAAAGAAGCTGATGTCAGAAAGTAATCCAGTCTGGCAAAAGAATGATGTGGGGCTGAATATTAAGTAAAGGCCAGTTGGTTCAGTTTGAGATTGGACCAAACGTCCACCAACCCATGTGTGTGTATTAATTACTGACGGAGCAGGATAGCGTCAGCATAGCTCTCGGTCATCACCGCCCACGCCACACGCAAACTCTGTCATTGGCTATGTTACCTGGCTCTGACACACTTGCTCACAAGCCCCTGATCTCACCACGAAAAGGCCACGGGATACTTCGTAGCCAGAGAACAAATATCACCGGCGACACGCTGCAACTTAATACGGCAGCTGGGTTAATCTGGGATCTTTCTCTGCTAGGGGCTGCAACACTTCTCACCTGTTTTCTGGCTCCTGCTGAGGCTTTTTGTACCTTGAGGAGAGTCCTTCACTGTCTGTCATGGACTATGGCGTCCAGCGGCGGCAGAGGCACGAAAACAAAGGCAGCTGTTAGCAATGCTGTTTCTTTGAGCACGGGGGCCAACACACGATTTGGACACCAAGCCAAAAGGTAAAAAAGATAATTTGAATGTAAAGAGAGCAACAGGGAAAGCAGGGGGGGGGCGCCCTTTAAGAGAGTGGTGGTTCCCAGCCTTCAATTGCTAAATTGTTTCCCCGGGTGAGCTCCATGGCCCCAACGGGGAAAAAACAACAAATGTCCGGGAAAGAGGGGAGTGTAATACTGACTCCTCACAGAATAGGCCAAAACTGCCTGATACCTGAACACCAACTACAACAGTGAACTAAGAGCCAGCATGGCCTGGGGGTATACCTCCAGGGAGCTCTTTGAAAGACTTGAAGGGAACTCCTAAGCATTTCAACCCCGCTGCCTCCTCCCCGGTTATTAGGACGGAAGACCCCCATGCAGCGGGTCCAAATACTTGTCACGACTCAACCCACCCAGGGCTGGATCAGCAAACCAGCGGCAGTTTAAGGACTCGATAAGGTATTGGCTCTGTCTCATTCTCCCAGGGCTCCCTGTCTCATGACCCAGCTGGTGATTACTTCTTTTCTATGTCAGATGGCACGGATTCAGAGGCCAAAGTCAATCCTTGGAAATCACTCTGACTCCAACTGCAGCAATTCTGGCAAAGAAACTGGCATTGTACAACGCAGGAAAAGCATGCACAGCAAACGTGATGGGCAGCGCCCCAGGAAGCATCACCAACTAAAGTGGGACTATTCTGATTCCCAAATTACTTTCTCTTTTGGTGAGGAATCTGACAAGCCCCTAGGTCCAGACAACCCACATGCTATCTCAAACATTCCTGAAGAACCCTCCCTGTCATCTATTTTGCTTTCGATTAAACAGTTTTAGCAGGAAGTATGATTAGATAGCAGACAGGCTAAGGGTGCTGCTAAAAAAACTGCAAGGAGGACTTAGAAGATTAAATAAAACCTGCTCGAATACTGGGGAAAGGCTCACCATGATTGAAGGTTGTACGGAAAATCTGGAATCTGAAGTCGCGACGCTAAACAACCTATAATTTTCCCAAAGTGCGTGCATGATGGATGTCATGTGGAAATTGGAACAGCAGGAGAACAGGCAGCACCGGAACAATCTCTGCTTACTTGGGATTTATAAAGGGGCAGAGTGGGAAAATCCCCGGCGCTTCGTAGTGAAACTCTTGAAGGGGGCCTCCCCAGATCATCCAGACTGGAACTGGGATTACAAGATCGAACAGGCCCACTGTATCCCCCGTACGTTGGAAAAAACACAACCCAGCAGCAGAGATAATCCCAGGGCCTTCCTTGTGTTGTTCAGACTTTTTTTGCTTCGGCAATTGGTTTACGACTAGGCTCAACCGAATTCCCAGAAGAGCTTTGAGGGGGTGACATTCTTCGCAAAACCAGATTTTTGCCATACGACGGTGGAGTGGAGATGGCGCCTCTGCCAACTAATTACTCCCTTCCAAAGGCAGGGTGCTCAAGTTTTTCTGATGAACCCTGCCAAACTTAAAGTCATCCTGAACGGCACTCCACAAATGTTCCAAGAGTACCTAAATGAAATAAAGTCCAGGAAAGGACAGAGCTAGGCTCAAATAGGCAACTATTAGCATCATAAGCTCAATTGACAAGGCCTAAATTATTTATTTCTTTATGGCGAGCTGAGATCGGGGCAAAATGCTAGGGATGGCAGGACCTTCAGGTGTTCGCTTTATTATGGCTCGAGGATCCATAATCCTAATAATATTTACTTGAAAGAATTAGCCTCTCTTTATCTCGCATTATTAGCATAGTTAGCGGAGTCTAGCTTAATCCAGGACATGGATTTCAATGGCGGGGTAGGGTGGCGTGGTGTTATTGCTGGCGACCATCACTCAGATCATACCTGATACCTGATTGCTAATTTTTTGGGGGTAAAGGAGAGTGGGTGGGGAAGGGTAAGAGGATGTTCTCAGAAAGGGCAACTAGTTCTAGAATATGATGGGTCCTTTTTGGGCTGGATTTTGGTTACCATTTCGTTTTTTGAAACCACTCATTGCAGAGGCAGACAGGGTTAGTAGGATTTTTTTTACAGCACAAACTTGACTCCTTTGGGCAGCATGTATTATTTGTTCTTTGTCTGTTTTTTTATGTAACCTTTATGCATGTTTTAAATATTATATTGTATTCCTATGACCAATGCTACTCATTTTCAAATTGTCTCATTAAATATCTGCGACTTGAATGACGCTCGCAAACAACAAAAAGTCTCCCAAGGTCTTCGACTCATGGGAGTGGACCTAATCTGCTTCCAAGAAACTCACATTGAGGGTTCGCAGCTACACCTACTGAACTCATTAGGATACAGCCTAGTGGGGGGGACCTTGCAGGGGGGATGGATAAAAGGGTAAGCATTCTGGCTCAAGGCAATCATTTATTACAGCCCTCTCGCATTACATCTGATTCCCAAGGGAGGTGGATTCTAACAGAATGCCAGCTAACCATGGAATCCTCCTTCACCCTCTGTTCAATTTATGGAAGTACTGCTGATGATTCAGGGGTATTCAACTATATCTCAGAAGAGCTAGTCCATTGGTCTCTCCCAGTTATTATTTGTGGAGATCCTAATATCCATCTTTCTAGCAATTGGTAACAAACAGCCATCATAAGTACACCAGTAGGAAACCCAAAGTCTTTCAAGCCTTAAAGAACCTAATACACACACATTGCCTTTGTCCTTAATATGTATGAACTGAATAAAGCTATTGATGTGTGTCACAATTGTATGCCACAGTACTTTTGGCACACCAATGACAAATGTTTGTGGCATTCCACCAGATTCTGCAACACTAGATTGGAATGAACCTGTGCTCAAAAACCTTTGTACTGCCATTTTCTGGTTCTTGTTTCTTGTTTTCAATGAAGTGGGATTTCTTTTGTACGGCTGTTTATATGGTTCCCACTGATTACATGAACCAATTGCCTACCCTATGTGGCATTGTCAGATGTATCACCTCCGACCATGTTGTTGAGGTCTGCACATGACATTTGAGGTCACTGACACAGATCACTTCAATGATGTATTATTTAACTTTTTTTCAACATTATGCCAGCCAAAGCTTGAAACTATGGAATAAAGAATTGTGTGAGACTGTACACTTGTATGGCTGCGTTGGGGTTACATGGTTGTGATACTCAGTCACACATTGTTGACATTCCACATGTCCATGCTTACACAGGTAGCTTCTACCTACAATTGGTGATACACAAGGGAATAACATCATCATTTTCGAGATGTGAATAATACTACTGGAGCTAATGACTTTGTGAGGAGTGAATTTATTGCAGTGCACAAAGTGAACACATAACACTAAAGATATAGTGAAATAGTGACAACATAGGACTGTAGCTGTCAGTGTTGGTGGATGAAACCATTGTAGTATGAGCCACATTGTCTAAAGTTCAAAGTTCAACAAACTCCTCCCATCAGAATTGGAAGTGTGTACAGGAATAGTTAAAAAAGTAAACATGTTGCACACAAACGAGAATATTATTAGTTGTGTCTCTTTCTGACGGTGGTGGGTGCCTTGCCATCCAAATCTCCTGGATTTTCTCTCGGATGGCCTGGTCCACACAGTGGGGGATTTGCTGCTGCAGGCTCAGCGGTGTGTGAGGAGTTATATTCTGACAGAGCCTCCCTAACGGTGACTGCCGCAGTTGTTGAAGGGCCTGATTTAGATGGACCACGGAAAGCGATAACTGACAGGGGAAAATCCCAGCAGTATGTGGTATCAATGTGCCTGAGCACACTTATGAACTGGGCCATGTTGTTGCTGTGAGTGTCCAGCCTTGAGTCTATGAACCTCTGCAGCTGTGTCAAGTCCTAGAGTTCCTCAAGTACCTGGCCCATCACTCCTCAGGAGTCTCATAGGCCCCCATGATTCGGTTGATGTTGGCCTGAGCGTCAGTGGCTTCACTTAGCGGGCCCACATTTACTCTTCCACCATGCCTGTCCCCACATGCCTGTGTTCTTGGCCCAGCCTGCCCCCTCCCACTGGCTCCTTCATTCTCAGTGAGTGTGTTGACAATCTTCACCTCCGGAAGTGGGACTGGGGTGAAAGAGATGTTGCTGGCGGGACTAGGCCTACTGGTTATTGGGGCAGAGATTAACTGAAATGTTGAAGCTGGGGTGGGAGGTGAGGTTATGGACACAGTGAGACTCACTGTTTGTGTCTACCCAGGCTGTCCAGATGGACCAGCTAGGTCCTCCACATCCAAAGATCCAGGAGATTCTGCATCACTGGAGGCTTCATTCAGGTGGGGAGATGCTGTCTGGTTGGTGTCCTGAGTGTGGCTAGATGTAGTGCTGGATCGACCGGTTTAGACATAGAGTAATAGTTTATCATTGTAAGTCTGTTATGTACATTCACATCATTTAGTACACAGTGAGCTCAGTACTGGGAGGGTTCAAAAGAGTTGGACATTGACATAGTGAATTATCCCCTTGGTGTTTGACTTGTTTGCAAGACTTTGGGAGGCATCCATTACATGAAGTGTAATTGGTCTGATCATTTGCGGTACTGATAAGCTTCATGGTTACATGAGGGATGAATATGCCATCTCCAATTATTTGAATACAACATAGGGTTAAAGTTACATGGGTATTAGTAAATTCCAGGTCCTAGGTGTGTGTACGATACAGGAATACACACTTTTTGGTAGTAGATTGAGCACTGGCAATCATGTGTGCTGAGCAGTGTCAATTGGTCCACAGCCATTTCATATGAGCTGTAGGCCTCTTCTCTGTTGTGTAGTTTGCAGAGTTTTCTGCGGAGCTCGCAGAGAGCAGGAAACTCTTGCGTAGATCGCTGGAGTTTGCACTGCATTCCACCACTTGCGGAACTCCGTGGAGTTTGTCACTTTGTGGAGTTCTCCGCCCAGGCCTGGTCACCTGGGTTACCTTTACTCGTGACTGATATTTCAGTTACACACTTGAAATGGTGTCACTCATTTTCTCTTTTTATTTTTTTATGGAGACCTGGGTAGGTTCTGGCTGAGTAGGCAGACATGTACCTGAGCAGAGCATTGTGTGTAAGGTGCTTGGTCCTTTTCACCTGGAAATCAGTGGGACATGGCTGAGGAGTGAGTAAGGACAAACAAAACTGGTGTCTCCCACTCAGAGGAACATGTAGAGGACCTGATGGTAGTTGTAGTAATTTCAATCATTTCTCCCTCTACTTGACCAATGGTTATCTGCCTGTGAGGTGAACCTCAGTAGTAGCAGGACTTCAAATTGAATAAGGGCAAACAACACTGGTGCTTCCTGTTCAAAGGTAGAGGGCCTGGTGGTAGTTCTAGTCCTTTCAATTCCCCCCATTTGATCAGTGGTTAACTGCCTGGAAGGTGAACCTCAGTAGTGACCCGGCTGACAAGTGAGTAAGATCAAACAACACTGGGTCCTCCACAGCCATTTCATATGAGCTGTAGACCTCTTCTCTGTTGTGTAGTTTGCAGAGTTTTCTGCGGAGCTCGCAGAGAGCAGGAAACTCTTGCGTAGATCGTTGGAGTTTGCATTGCATTCCACCACTTGCGGAACTCCGTGGAGTTTGTCACTTTGTGGAGTTCTCCGCCCAGGCCTGGTCACCTGGGTTACCTTTACTCGTGACTGATATTTCAGTTACACACTTGAAATGGTGTCACTCATTTTCTCTTTTGATTTTTTTATGGAGACCTGGGTAGGTTCTGGCTGAGTAGGCAGACATGTACCTGAGCAGAGCATTGTGTGTAAGGTGCTTGGTCCTTTTCACCTGGAAATCAGTGGGACATGGCTGAGGAGTGAGTAAGGACAAACAACACTGGTGTCTCCCACTCAGAGGAACATGTAGAGGACCTGATGGTAGTTGTAGTAATTTCAATCATTTCTCCCTCTACTTGACCAATGGTTATCTGCCTGTGAGGTGAACCTCAGTAGTAGCAGGACTTCAAATTGAATAAGGGCAAACAACACTGGTGCTTCCTGTTCAAAGGTAGAGGGCCTGATATTAGTTCTAGTCCTTTCAATTCCCCCCATTTGATCAGTGGTTAACTGCCTGGAAGGTGAACCTCAGTAGTGACCCGGCTGACAAGTGAGTAAGATCAAACAACACTGGGTCCTCCCGTTCAGAGGTAGAATACCTGATGGTAGTTGTAATCATTCCAATTATTCCTTCCCCTCACTTGACCAATGGTTAACTGCCTGTGAGTTTAACCTCACTAGTGACATGGCTGACAAGTGAGTAAGGACAAACAACACTGGGGCATTCTGTTCAGAGGTAGAGGGTCTGATGGGAGTTGTAGTCATTTTAGTAACTCCTCCCACTTGACCAATGGTTAACTTCCTGTAAGGTGAACCTCAGAAGTGACTTGACGGACAAGTGAGTAAGGACAAACAAAACTGGGGCCTCCTGTTCAAGGGCCTCATTGTAGTTGTAGTCATTTCAATTTCGACTTGCAAACACTACTAGCAAAGCAGGTTTGTGTGACATGGCTGTTTGTAAAATGCAGTTGTGATGGCCCATAATATTAGACATTTGCAGATATAATGGGACCTGGGATGATGATTTGATGGAAATGAACTTACAGACAGTATTCTCACATGTGGTCCGACAGGTTGATACATGTGATCCTATGTGCAGGAGCACTGATTATTACTGGCAATCACACATCTCTGAAACTTTGGCTGCTGCATAGGACAAGTAGATGAGAAACACAATAGCAAGAAGTGAGAAGTGAGCAAACAGAACATTGATATGTTGAGACAGTGTATGTGGTGTTACTTAACAGTCTCCACTCCCTCAAGTATTCCTGTGAAACCCTCAGAATGTAGATGGTGTACACCTACAGCATTGTCCTTGCTGACTATCCTCTCCCACAATTCATTCTTCCTAGCGAGAAAAGTTTGTTGTACTTGGGCTCCAAATATGTTTGAATGTAATCTAATGATTTCATCCACCATCACTGACAACTGGGTGTCAAAGAAACGTGGATTTTTGGCAGGTGTCATTTAAATGAAATTAAGTGAGTGAGAGAGACGAAAAATTAAAATGCCTTTCAACCAAGTAAAAATGTAGTAAAAAGTGAAAAAAGTTTGTGGAGTGAGTGTTATGGTAGTGTGTGAAAAAGGCTAACATCTGTGACTGCTAATGCTGTTCTGTGTTGCTGTGTAAGTATGGGCTGAAAATCCGCTCCGTTCGCGGAATTTGCGGATTTTTGGCAAATTTGCGGTCCGCGAATTGTGCAAATTTGCAGGCTAGGAGATTTTTTTGCTTGGTTTTGCTTGGACTTACCGTGATTCTGAGTTTGCCGAGTTGTTTTTCCTCCCGGTTTGCGTGTGCTGCGCCATTTTGGGTCTTGCTGCGTGATCGCGCGAGAGTTTTTCGACCGCGAGTACGTCATCGCGGCCCGCCAGTTTGCACAGCAAGACTTTGACAACGTGACTACGTCATAAGGGCCCGCGATCACGCATCGGGGGAGTAAACAATTGCGAACACGTAGATGCGGCTCGCAGCTGACTTGCGGCGGGAGATTTGAATAGTTTGCTTTCCTGAACTTGCAAAATTTGCAATTCTGCACGAGAAATCTACCACAGGCAGCATAAACCTTCTGAAAATGATGATTTTGATCAGAATAACTCCTCAGATTGACATTTGGCTGCACTTTTTTGTGCAAGCAGTCCATTTTTTGGTGGGGGGGGTGGGAGGAAGGAAGTGCCCCAGAGTCTCCAACTTCCTGTTCCTGTCCAGCAGGCTCCTCCCAGTGCTTTGTCCATGTTCTGGTCACTTTTCATTTGGATCTGGAGCTGGAAGGATTACTTTTTGTGGCTGCTGCTGGATATTTGTATTTGAGGACTTTGGATCACTTTTGGATTTTAGATTTTATAAGTAAGTTGGTGTTGTTTGCTTGGGGCATCGCAGTTGCTGCAACTACAATTTTAAAACTTTTTCACAACTTTTAAAAAACATATTTTGTGTGTAGCCACAGTATCCAGTAGGCCCAGGGTTATTCATGGGTGCATGATACAACTGTTTCTGCAAGTTTTGTTGAACTTAAATCTCATTTTTGTCATAAAACTTTAGCTTATTGTTATATGTGGATTTTTATTTTTTTCATTTTGGGGTGCCTGTAAAGCCACACTAGCCAGTAGGCCCAGGGGTGAGTGGTGCATGGACCAAGTCTTTCTGTGAGGTGTCTTGAATTTAAACATCATTGAGGGCATGGATGGCATTGGATTGTGGTGATTTTTGTGTGTTTTTTGACTTATTAGGGTGTTGTTGGGATCTGGCCATGTGGGTGGGGCCATTTTGAGGACTGGTCCAGGCAGGGCCTGGCCATGTGGATGGGGGACAAGGGGCCATTTTGAAGCCAGGTAGTGTGCTCAGGACTCCATCCATTTTGCCTTTCTTTCATCCATTATGCCCAGGGGTACTCAGTGGTGCATGGACCAAGTCTTTCTGTGGGGTGTCTTGAATTTAAACATCATTGAGGGCATGGATGGCATTGCATTGTGGTGATTTTTGTGCCTTTTTTGAATTTTTGGTGTGTTGTTGGGGCCTGGCCATGTGGGTGGGGTCAAGGGGCCATTTTGAAGCCAGGCAGTGTGCTCAGGCCTGCACCCAGTTTACCTTGCTTTCATCCATTATGCCCAGGGGTACTCAGTGGTGCATGGACCAAGTCTTTCTGTGGGGTGTCTTGAATTTAAACATCATTGAGGGCATGGATGGCATTGGATTGTGGTGATGTTTGTGTTTTTTTCTGACTTTTTGGGGTGTTGTTGGGGCCTGGCCATGTGGATGGGGGCCATTTTGAGGCCTGGTCCAGGCAGGGCCTGGCCATGTGGGTAGGGGTCAAGGGGCCATTTTGAAGCCAGGCAGTGTGCTCAGGCCAGCACCCAGTTTGCCTTGCTTTCATCCATTATGCCCAGGGGTACTCAGTGGTGCATGGACCAAGTGTTTCTATGGGGTTTCTTGAATTGATTGATAGCCTTTATTTCAATATAAAAATACCATAAAAGCTTGTACAGCAATACAAAATACAGTAAATATCAATCACATTCTAAATGCACACAAAGATTTAAACAAAGAAATAAATATTTAAAACAGTTAAAACCGGATTAAATTGACAAAGAAAGCCTTCTTGTACGAATCAACCAAGAACATTTTAAAAATTTTGACACAGCACAAACGATCACAGTGGATGTGTCAGACATTAAAATACGCATCGCCACTGTGTACTGACGGGTGCCTAAGAGTCTACATAAAGGTTTTAACCACCGGGTCCTGGGTGCACGATAGTCCGGACATTCGAAGAAAATGTGGGCTACCGACTCTACTCGAGTGGGACAAGACGCACAGAACGGGAAAAGTTGGTAAGGCCGTTTCCAGCGGGCGACTACCTCCCCTACTGGAAGAGTCCCCACTCGAAACTTGAAATACAAGGTGCGGTCAAAAGGGGTGGAAATAATATCTAAATAAGGTTCATAAGCCACTACATCTTTGATCCTCACAAAAGCTACAGTACAGTTGCAATGTCGTGAATCTAAATGTAATTTAGCGGAGACCCAGTTCCAGTACAACTTTTTATTCATAGCTTTGGGTGGGGCAGTTCTCAGTGCCCATGCGTCAGGTAACCCTATCTCAACCAATAATCGTTTGACATCCCTCAGCCATTTGATCCTGGACCAGCCTGCCGTAGCCATAACCTCTGATAGTGCTTCCGCATAGGAGGCTAGTTCGGGCACCCGCCACAGCCGTGCCCAAAGGAGCAGGGGCGAAGTTGCGCTTGGTCCCTAATAGATCTGCAACCTAGATCCAATAGCACTGGTACTGTTGGTGTGCACCATGGGAGAGCCATCAGATCTTTCAAAAATTTGCTCTCCGATTTAGCTAATACGTCCAGGTTGCAAGTGCCCCACAGCTCTGCCCCATATAGGGCGGCACTGACCCCTCTGGCTTTATTGTATTTCCACAACTGGGGCTATAGGTTTGTTTGTTGAGGAGCGTTGTTCCTTAAGTAAAGTGCCTCCCACCCTTTTATGGCCCAGTAGCATTTTTTGGATGTGCGGGTTCCAGGTGAGGGAATTAATAAGGCGAATACCCAGGTAATCAAACTCAGAGACCCTCTCCAATGGCTCAAAATTCAGAGCCGGAGGTCGACTGAGTTTCTTCGGGGGATTCATAACCAAAAACTTGGTTTTATCAGTGTTGATTACCAACCCCCTCAACAGACAAAACTCATGAAAGCTGTTTAAAAGGCTCTGAAGACCCATAGGGTACTTTGACATAAGAAGAGTATCATCTGCAAAAAGCAGTGTTGGGATCCGTTTGCCCGCCAAGGAAGGAGGCTCCGAGGGTTTCTTAGCAGATGTTCAACCATGCCGTTTACATAAAGAGAAAACAGGGTGGGGGCTAACTCACATCCCTGACGGATGCCCCTTCCCACGGGGATCCTATTGGTTTTTTCACCCTTCATACCCCAGCGAACCTGTTCAAAATTACCAGCATGTAATTTTACCAAAAGGGAAAGAATGTACGTGGGCAACCCCAAATGTAGCAGAACCTTCCATAGCTCCTCCCTGGGAACCAGGTCGAAGGCAGTCTTTAGGTCTATAAAGGCCAAATATAGACTGCCCCCGCCCAGCACCACCACCTTCCAGTGTGGAAGAGCCAATCCGAAGGCCTGCTCAATGGTCCCAGTGCCAGAGCGGAATCCAGCTTGGAGGTCCGACAAGATGTTGTTGTCGTCCATCCACTGGAGCACCCTTCTCAGGGTCACCTTCCCTGCCACTTTTTGGGAAGAGTCAATGAGACTTATTGGCCTGTAGTTGGCAGGGTTGTCCAGACACCCCTTCTTGAATATCGGGACAGCCTCTGCCCCCTTCCAGGAATCGGGTACGGGTGCACCTTTGCTAATGGCATTTAGCAATGATGACACTAACTTCCCCCACTCCTTGGGACTTGCCCGTAATAGATCACCCGGTATCCCATCAGGCCCTGCTGCTTTCAAGGGCACCAATGTCTTAATTATATCCTCCACCTCTCTAGCAGTAAAGGGAGCATACTCCGATCCCCCTGGGCATGCACCCAGTGAGAGAATAGTATGGGTAGTTGGCTCAATAGAGGTATAGAGAGACAAGAAATGGTTGAACCAGCTCTGGGCAGGGATGTTACACGTTATCAAGGTGCTGTCTGACCTGTCCCTAGATCTTATAAGGTTCTAGAAGCTTCTAGCATCCCTATCCAAGCTTGCTTTCCTGAGGTCCGCCCAGAACCTGTCCTCCCATTCTCTCTTGGCTGCAAGCATAGTCTGCGAATAGTCTTTCCTTGCCAATCTTATGGCAGCCAAAGATTTACTCCTAACAGCACCAATCAGGGAGTTTTTCTTCGCCCTACATTTTTTCGTATACAAACCATATGGGTTCGGCCTATTTTTGCACTTATCAACTCGAGAGACCTTACTTGAAAGATGGAAGAGTTCACTCAAAGCCTTGGTGGTAACACAAAAAAGCTCTGAAACTTCCTCGGGTGGGGAATCATTACATCTAATTTAGACTGGGCAGTATCTAAGAGTGCCACGACAGATAGCACTTTCTCTTCGTCCATGATAAGATTACTCCATTTTAGGCGTCTACCGCAGTTGGAGGGATATACCTCCTGATGGGCAGACACCAGATGGGACGTAAGCACCCCCGGATTCCCCGTCCGCAAGGGACGGAGGGCAAGAGAGAGCGGATTGTGGTCACTCTCGACTGAGAGGAGTACCTCCATATCCTGCAGATAGCCCCAGAGTTTTACATCAAGGAGGATATAGTCTATCCTGGACGTATGATCCACCCTGTTGTAAGCATGGGCTCCAGATGGATCCGAAATCGTCCTGCCATTCGCAGCCCTAAGGCCGAATTCTAGGTTTAAGGAGTAGATTTGGACCGCCACTTGAGACCACCTTCTACTGGGAGGTAAGGTTAAAACAGGTATACCTCTCCTAGTATCTTCTTCAACAGTCCCCAAAGTGTCCTCTAATCCAAGGGGCTCGAACGTACAGTCAAAGTCCCCTGCGACCAGGACATGAGAGCTGTTAGTGCCCCTCCTGAGCAATGATTCCAGCTCTGTCACTATGGGTGAGTGTGAACCTCCCTTTGAACCCCTAACGTAGATATTAAAAAATATATAGGGTCAGCCCTCTCTTGGGTCCCTTAAGTGTTATGCTCAGAAGATCGAGTGAGTCTGACACTTGCTGGGTAACTTGGCAGCCAAGTGAAATGGCGACCCATATGAGAAGGTCTCCTGAGGGGCGGCCCTCCCGGAAGGGGATGGTACTGCTGGCCGAAAAAAGGATGAGTAACCTACCTTGTGGCAAGACTCCCTACTCCAAGTTTCTTGGAAAATGCAAATAGAGTAGCCCTCCACAAGGGTGTTCCATTCCGGTACAGCCAGCTGCCTTGTGATACCCGCAACGTTCCAGCTGAGAATCCTTATATCAGGATCTGCCACAGGTGGCTCGCTGTGAGGTACGAGGTTGGGGACCCGCTCCCTCTCAGGGAATAAACGAGGTACACTTTCTCCTTGCTTAATCCCAACACTCAAATTGGCACCCTGTGCTTGGGGACTACGTACAACTAGGGAGGGTGTCAGACTGGTATTATTGGTCTCCAAGACATAGGACTCCGTCCGAGAACTCGAACCCGGGGACAAGTGAACGATCCCAGGAAAAGTATTGTTTCAATATCCTGGCATCCTTCCATATGGCCCCAGCCATGAAGCTGTCTGGTAAGGCATAGGGAAGGAGTCGTACCCGGGGAGGGTAACATTTTGCCATCCTCTACCATCCAAAGTAGTACCATAATGGTTGCCAACTGATCTCGGGTAGAAGTAGGTCAGATCTTCTACTCCAATGCCGGCACCACTGATCCCTTAGGTTCTGGTTGGAAATTATCTGGGCAACCCTAGCATCCTTAAAATTAACCACCACACAGTCACCCTCAAAGCGCTTATGCCCACGGTCCACCCACCCTACCCTTCTAACACCCAGAATCAACCCATCTAATTCCCTGGGCAGAGGGCTATTTATCCTTAACCAGTGCATAGTTTTGTTTTTTAGCGTCTGGTAGGATTCTGGCTGTCCAGCCATCAAGGGTGGTACGTTGGTGAGAATAGCAACATAGGGGTGACAGACTGGGGGCAGGTTCATGGGTGGTATTCTGGGGGCCTCTTTGAGGGGAAGTGCATCGGGCTGGATAATAAGGGGAGGAATAGAGCTGGTTCTTCTAGATTGGGCTAGCTCAGGACCTTTGCCAGTTCCAGAATTTCTTAAATTATCATAGCCATTTTTTTAGTAGCCTCAGAGCCTACGGGCTTCTTGACATTTTTGTCAGTATCCTCAAAGCCTACGGGCTTCTTGACATGGGTATTAATAGCCCTAGGGGGGTCTGGATATTTGGTTATGTTCTTTGTGGCCAGTCCTGGGTTTCGATCACCCCCTTTAACGGTGACAACAGGTAGAGTTGGGGCCTCTACCGCTGACACCCCTTTGACCGTTCCATTTACATTAGATAAGTCCTGTGGGGTAGCAGAGGTCGCCCTAGCAGCAAGTTCCCCCCTGGGTCATCGGCCCCAATCCTGGAGTGTAATTTAATTAAGGATTTGGTAGAGAAGAAATTATCCAGTGTCGCTTGCTCAAAGCTGTCCAGCCGCTCCGCCAGCCTTTTGACTCTCTCTACGACCGGAGTCAGTAGAGATTTCATCATTTTCTCTATCTGGACAATCAGGGGGATGTCGAGGGGTGTGAGCTCAGCAGGTACCGTAGTCAGAATATCACATGGTTTAGCTGGTAACACACCGGGGGACACACCCCCGTGTCACCCTGAGAGCAGCCTGCACCCACCCCTATGGTCTTTTGAATTGCTCCCACCCTAGTTCCAACTTTCCTAATTTTCCTATAGGGTTTAGGATAGCAACCTTTACGAGGACTAACATTCCTTTTCCTTTTGGTGTGGACAATTCTGGCTACTGCGTGAGATTGCAAAACTGGTGAGGGAGGGGATTCCCCATTGCTAGAAATGATATTAAAGGTACGCATGAGGGGAGGGGCGTTAGTAGACTTCACAGCCAAGGACTCATCTTCAATAGGTGGGACTAAGTCTAACATGCACTCCACCCTGTCAGGGCTAAGCATCAGAGCAGTTGCAAATGACTTGTCCAAAAGTGGGCAAGCATTCGATTCAGGATCAGTTGCGCGTGCTGGGGAGAGGACCGGCACCGGAAAGCCCTAGGATGCCCGCTTCTCTAAGGGGAGTTTAAAGAGTTCAACAGATAGCCGGCGCTCAGCACGTCTCTCAGCTAAGGCAATTTCTCTGTCAATCTCACGAGTAGCTCCGGAAAAAATATTTATCTAGAGGACCTAGGATTGCAACCCCTACCGTAGAAGGTAAGGGATTAGGTAAGGGATGAAGTGAGTGCGAAGACATGTTTTAAGCCGGCTAACTATGGTGGAAAGAATCGTATTCACACTATACCACAGCGCAGGGGCGCACGTCAATAAGATTCGCTTATAATAGTAACAGTGTATAGAACTCAAAAGGGTAACAACTCACTAAATCAAGGATGAGACAATGTCCGATAGTTCTGAGCTAAATGTCAGGGAGTAGGCCCAGCCCAGCCTCCTGCAGCCCCTGACGGCCACAGACGGCCCGCCCTTGTCCCGGGCTTCTCCCGGGACGCTCCCGCGCGCTCCAGCGCAGCGGTATGTTCTGCTTGCTATGAAAGGAGAGAAAGTGGTCAGAGGGCGGGGCAGGCAGGCAGGGAGAGCAGACCAGGTGATGTTAATAGGTCATATAGGGACTCCTGGGAGATGAAGTCCCTGTGTTAACTCTCGCAGCCCTGTTGCCAGTTGAACCCTCGCCTTTCCCGAGCACTGCGCTTCAGCGCTAGTCCAGGTGTGGGCTGTTGCAATGTCCTCAAACCGCGAAGCGGGACCCGCAAAGCGGGTCCAGCGAGCAGTGGGCAAATCCTCTGGCAGAAACACAGGCAATACTCCACTTCAGCTAGACCTCCTCTCGATTCACAAACAGCATTAAGGAGTGTCCCTCGGTCTCTCCAAATGCGGCAGGTTTTACTCCTTCGTTGTCAGGGGGCGGGGCAGGCAGGGAGGGAGAGCGGACCAGGTGATGTTAATAGGTCATACAGGGACTCCTGGGAGATGAAGTCCCTGTGTTAACGCTCGCAGCCCTGTTGCCAGTTGAACCCTCACCTTTCCCGAGCACTGCGCTTCAGCGCTAGTCCAGGTGCGGACTGTTGCAATGTCCTCGAACCGCGGGCAGAAACACAGGCAATACTCCACTTCAGCTAGACCTCCTCTCGATTCACAAACAGCATCAAGGAGTGTCTTGAATTTAAACATCATTGAGGGCATGGATGGCATTGCATTGTGGTGATTTTTGTGTCTTTTACAACTTTTTGGGGTGTTGTTGGGTCCTGGCCATGTGGGCGGGGGCTATTTTGAGGCCTGGTCCAGACAGGGCCGGGCCATGTGGATGGGGGTCAAGGGGCCGTTTTGAAGCCAGGCAGTGTGCTCAGGCCTGCATCCAGTTTGCCTTGCTTTCATCCATTATGCCCAGGGGTACTCAGTGGTGCATGGACCAAGTCTTTCTGTGGAGTATCTTGAATTTAAACATCATTGAGGGCATGGATGGCAGTGGGCAAATCCTCGGGCAGAAACACAGGCAATACTCCCCTTCAGCTAGACCTCCTCTCGATTCACAAACAGCATCAAGGAGTGTCTTGAATTTAAATATCATTGAGGGCATGGATGGCATTGCATTGTGGTGATTTTTGTGTCTTTTTCGACGTTTTGGGGTGTTGTTGGGCCCTGGCCATATGGGTGGGGGCTATTTTGAGGCCTGGTCCAGGCAGGGCCTGGCCATGTGGGTGGGGGTCAAGGGGCCATTTTGAAGCCAGGCAGTGTGCTCAGGCCTGCATCCAGTTTGCCTTGCTTTCATCCATTATGCCCAGGGGTACTCAGTGGTGCATGGACCAAGTCTTTCTGTGGAGTGTATTGAATTTAAACATCATTAAGGGCATGGATGGCATTGCATTATGGAGATTTTTGTGTCTTTTTCGACTTTTTGGGGTGTTGTTGGGGCCTGGCCATGTGAGTGGGGGCCATTTTGAGGCCTGGTCCAGGCAGGGCCTGGCCATGCGGCTGGGGGTCAAGGGGCAATTTTGAAGCCAGGCAGTGTGCTCAGACCTGCAACTAGTTTCACTTGCTTTCATCCATTATGCCCAGGGGTAGTGAGTGGTGCATGAAACAACTGTCTCTGTGTAGTCTCTCTTCTATTAATATAAACATCCATTTTTTATTAGAATTGCAATTTTTATTTTGGGTCTTTGGGTGTGTTGTAATAATAATAAATGCCTATTTGCAAATATTAATTGAAGCACGACATATGCAACATTTCTGTAACTGATGTTCCTCTGGCTTCCTTTGCTTTTAGGTGCACAAGAGAACCACATCAGTCATCGCTATTCATTCATCAGTGCCAGGAAGACGTCCTGCAGCGGTGTGTGCAGCACAACGTCACGTGACGTCACGTGTGGCCACAGACAACTATGCAACTTGTGCAACTGCGGCCTGCTGTTCTGACATCTGAAGAAGAAGGGCCCAAAGAAAGGTGGCCGTATCTCCTCTACCAACAAAGTTGCCAGTGCCACTGCCAGTAAGAAGGAGCAGAAGAATCAAGTAGCACCACTTACCAAGGAGACTGGTGTGCCCACAGGCACTTTTTTTCTGGAGAAAAAAAACTACGCCTGCAGCAGCGGGGTCCGCCGGGGACCAAGTTGGGACCAGAACCTCCGCTTCAATGTGCTCAGTGCCACCAGGCCAAGTTAGTTCCAAGAGCATAAGTGCTGCAGACGCAGCCACTTTAATTGCTCAATCACCATCAACCAGTGATGTTGGCTCATCGCAAGAAAGTAGCATCCAATCAACGCAGGGTGTAAATCATCTGATGAGAGTTCAACAACCACAGCCGCACTTTTTAACCACAGTTGCAACTAGTACAAGCGCAAATACATGCGCAAGGAGAGGTGCAAGTAAAGGCGCAAGTAGAGGCGCAAGTAGAGGCGTATGGAGAGGCGCATGGAGAGGCGCAAGGAGAGGCAGATGGAGAGGCGCAACTAGAGGCGCATGGAGAGGCACAACTTGAGGCACATGGAGCTGCACAAATGCCCACAATGCTTGTTACTCCAGAAGTAGGGGCACATCAGGAATTCAAGATTCAAGCGGAGGTATCATCCGAGGAAGCCACGCCTCCTGATGATGATCCATTGTCCTCCAGATCCCCAGCAAGAAAAAGGTCAAGGAGGGCTTCTACAAGTTCTTCTTCAAGCCCCCTTCCTTCTGATGATCTTGATGTTGGTTGGTTGGACCCCACCAATGCAGTCTGAGAGGGAGCACGCCATGAGCCGACAAAGGTAGCTAAGCCTAAAAGGAAGGTTCCCGCAAGGCTTTCACTTATGGGTGATGACGACGAACAAGAAGTGATGTATTCTGCTGCTGATGAACAGTCTGACGACGACAACCCAGTCATCACAGTCGTCACTCCAGGCCCAGCGGGCATGCAGCAGACAGACATTTTGACCCTATCCCGAATTGCTGCTGAGCGGGATGTGGGCGGCGTGGCACTGGTACCACCACCAACGCAGTTAACTACTACACTAACACGACCTACAGCTTCCATATTTTCTCGTCAGAAGGACTGGCAGGGACCTCCATCCAGCTCGACCTCCATTACCTCAAGTAGTGGTGCTGTAAGTGCACAACAGAGTCAAATTCAGCCACACCCATCCTCCACTTCATCTGGCATTAAAAGTAGCGCCTCCACAACCAGCAGACATCTCCAGTCCCCAGTTTGGGACATCTTTAGTGTTAGCAAAAAGGCAGAAAACATGGTAGTTTGTTCGATTTGTAAAACAGTAGTTAGTCGGGGTAAGCTTGGTACCAACGATGGTACTGGAGGCCAGAGAGGTCATCTTCAAAAACACAACATTATCATTTGGGAGGCACACCTAAGGAAGCTCTGGGAAGCCAAAAGTACAACAAATCGAAATGTATCCATTCATATTGCATCTGATGATGATGACGAGGGGCTGATCATGCAGGGGGGAAGTAAAGAAGCAACAGACATTTTTTCTGGTACACCTAGTACCCCTGGCAGCAGCACTGCAGTGGTAGCGCCCACACCCTCTACCCCAGCAACATGTATGAGGCACACTAAGAGTCAATGAGCCTAACTGGGTTGAAGAAGTTTGCATCATCATCATTATCACGTATGAAAACAGGCCAGACCACCATTAAAATCATGTTATGGTTGGATGCGCCATTTGAACGCAACCACCATTCGGCACGTCTTTATAATGCAATGCTGGCTAAAATGTTAGTGCTGAACCTTCTCCCTTTTTCTTAACGTGGAATGGGTGGGTTTTCTAGAATTTGTGGCAACAGTCTGCCCTAAATGGAAGGTTCCTAGCCGGTCCTATTTTGCCAGAGTTGCGGTTCCAGCACTACATCAAGATGAGCTGGAGGTGTTTGGGGCAGCTTTGCAGAAGAGTGCTGTTCACACTATCCACCTGACAACAGACATGTGGACCAGTTGCCAAGCCCTTGATTACATGTGCATCACTGCACACAGGGTTTCTTTTGCAGGGGTTAGAGACAAGTTATATGCAGCCGTTGACCCGGACACAGTTGTTCAAGTTACTCGGAAACATGCAACAGTAGCCATGTTTGTCATGGAAAAAACTCATACTGCACTAAACCTTTTGGATGAGTTTCAAAGTAAGGTCTATAAATGGCTGCATCCAAGAAAGTGCATGATTGGTTATGTTTCCACGGATAATGGCAGTAATATAGTTAAGGCCATGCATGATGGTGGCTATTTCAGAGTGCCGTGTTTGGCGCACAGTATTAACATTGTTTTGCAAGAGTTCTTGAAAAAAGAAAACACAGTCAGCAAGTTACTGACTACCTGCCCAAGAATCTGCACACATTTCAGCCATTCTTTTAAGGCCCGGAAGCAGATGAGGAACATGCAACGTGAACGTAGACTGCCAGTCAGAGGACTCCTCCAGGAGGTGGTAACACGTTGGAACTCAACCTTCTACATGCTTGACCGTCTGTCTGAGCAGTGCTTGGTAATCAATGAGTATGTTTTTGCATTGGGTTCTACTATGAAAGACATGGCGCTAGAATTGGAGGAATGGAAGCTAGTTAAAAGCCTGACAGACATGCTTCGTCCTTTTGAGGTCTTCACACATGAAGTCAGCAGGGAGGACTGTACTTTGGGCAAAGCTATCCCATTGTTGCGCATGCTGGAGCACCAACTGAAGGCGATGTCTGAAACGTTCAAAGGTGATACTGCCAAGCAAGATGCATATCAGTTGGCGGAGAGCTTATTAACCCGCCTAGTTGACAATGAAAGGCTTAAAAAAAGTATATACAGAACAACATTACATTTGTGCCACTATTCTGGATCCACGGTACAAAAAGGCACTGGCCAGCAAAGCATTCATTCATTTTAATGAAGAAGATGTTTCAAAGTACAAACATTGGCTAGCTCGGTCAGCCACTCGGTTCGAAAAAGAGTGGCAGGAAATTGAAGGAACCGGTAGAATTACTACTGAATCAGCAGGCCATCCGGCGTCAAGGTCCACTTCTGTGGCCGAAGGCAGTCACTTTCCCTCAGAGCTGTTAAAGACACCAGCAACTGGATCATCACCTGCACCAGTTCCTGCCATAATATTGTCGGAAGCAGTTTGGATAACTCATCAAGGGTTTACTCGTTCCAGTATTGATGCAAAGGCAACAGATGGTACACAAAGTGGAGGACCTTGAGCGGTTGGTGCAGGCCTATTTGGATGACCCAACAGAGGTCTTCATCGATCATAACCCATTGCTGTATTGGTATGGGAAAAGGCCTCAATGGCCACTGATCACCAACTTGGCTCTAAATTATTTGTCTTGCCCACTCGCAAGAGTGTCTTCTGAACGTGTTTTCAATGCTGCTGGTGCCATTGTAACTTCAAAAAGGACCCGCTTCTCGTCCAAAAATGTGGAGAGGTTAACAATGATCAAGATGAATCAGCACTTCATACCACCAGATTACAAAATACGTGAATGCACGCAGGAAGAAAAGGACACCGACTTAGTTGATGGAAGTTCTTCTCTGTTAGCTGACCTACTCCCGACTCAATTCACAGAGTTTGAGGACAAGCTCTACTTCCCTGACACCGAGGCCTGAAAATGACTTCCTTTTTTTTTCATCCTTATTCACTTTTATTCCTGTGTGTCTTTCTTTGCTTTGCAACTTTTACCACAATAAAACTCTAATTACCTAATCACAACAAATCCATCAGCGGCACTGTCTTCATCTTATTTCATTATTGATTTGAAGGTGCCGCTGTCTGCATTCCTGAGGTTCACAAGTTCACAACTCAGTGATGCTCTTCTATCCTCCTCCTCCAGACTCCCCCTACCCATTTCCCTCAAGGCATATGGCTGGATTATGCAGAATCAAGAAACTTTGGCTTTGTAGACGAGTCCCCTCAAGTGGGACTGGAATTACTGCCTACATGCTGATTGCTGACAGTTACTTCTGAAATTGACAGGAGAGGCTGGCCTGTGGGCCTTAATTTTCAGAACAAGATGTGGACAAAAAGTGGAACAGGTAATGAATAATGAGAAGATGGCATGCAGTGGACAGCAATGGCTGTCTGGCTCTGATGAAAGCAATTGCTGTTTGTTTGTTTTGCATGAAATGAATCACATATCTTCTGTTATTATTTAATCTTTTACACACTAAATGAAACTCAAGTCTACTTGTTTTTCTTTACCTTGTTTAATTCAAATTGTTCTTCAACTGCAGGGGCCACTACATTGCATTTTCCAATATGCAAAATGTCCTTGGGCTCACTGTTTGCCAATATACTATGATGATGATAAGTGTTGATGATCAAAGTTAAATAATATAACTTTTTTCTTTACAGTCACTCACTGGGATGGATGGATCATCATCGTCGGATTACAGAAGTACTATGGCCAATTTGTGAGTGGCAAACAGGTAAACCACTCAATAACAACTACTACAGCAGAACTACATGTCTGTCTAGTTGTAGTATTGAGTGGTCGAGCCAGTGTAGTGTTATGCCAGAGTCCAGACAGCGGTTCATGTAAAATTGCGGCTATATGGCTTGCTGTATAAAATTAGATCTGCTTTGTCTGTCTGTGTCAAAGAGGTATGCCACATGGAGGTTGGTTCACTCAGTGCTGCCTGCCTTGACCGTCTGCATGTCCCTGGCCTGATATGTGCTTATTATTATCCTGGAAACAGAGACTCAGAGTAGGCACTTTAGAAATGATGCATGTACGTAATGTACTGTCGCCTCTGAAAGTGAAAGTGTTATTTTTGCACTACACATCATACCTTATATTTTTTTCTCTGTGTTGTTATAATATCACTTCTTGTTTTTCCATCAACAATTACAGGCCAGCTTTTACACTGTGCGATGGGAAAAACGATTAACTCAGGCTTACCATTAGCGATCCGCAATTCCGCATCCGCCAGGCAGGCAGTGGACAGTGTGTCTGGTCACCAAGATTGATCGATGGAGCGTCAGATGGACTGGAGGAGTACCGCGAGTAGGAGGAATGGCTGGATGCATGCAACTTCCCAAATTCAACAGGACAACTACAATATACAGCTACAGTATCCTCTTCACTTCTCCTTACCTTTTAAATAATGTTATTGTTGTGAACTTCTATGAGTGTGACTCTGTGCATTTGTTTGCTCTCTGCTTCAAATTCACCCCTCCAGCCATTGTATACGTTTTTCTTTGCTATTTTTAAAACTAATTTAATGTACTAAGTGTTTATTCTCTCTGAGGGCAGATGGGCAAGTGAAATTGCATAAATATTGCAGCCCTGTACAGTAACATTGTTTCTTCATAGTTAGTAAGTTGTAGAAAGTACTACTTTGTTTTCAGTAAACTAACCATCCATCTAGCAAACAACTTCATGCATGCAGTAGTGCATGCACTTCCTTTATGTCCCTTAAACGATTTATGGATATCTTCTTATCCAAAGATTTGTTTATCTTCATTTGTTGTTTGTCCATGCTGTGTTTTTTTTCCTCTCTCCATAAAACTTTCCCAAAAACCCCCATTCCCATCCAATATTTAAACCCTAACCCTCTTCCCCCGGGCTGTGTTGTTTTTATTGAGGTGTGACTAAATGACAACAATAATTCCACACACTTGCTGGGGAGGATAAGGTCAAAGCAACAGAAAAATCATTCAAATTAGAATTTCATGTGCGCCATCGTGGATTGATCATCAACAACATCTTCCTCCTACACGTGACGAATCAAATGCTTAATGCTTACGCTGCTGTGTCCTTCTCCTTCAATACTATTTCTTGTAGTAGCCATACTCCACACAACTAGTACTTATATTTTGAATACTTTAGCACTGCTAAGGCTACAATTTATGGCACTTTTCTCTACCGTACTATCTATTTTACTGTTCTAATGCTACGCTCAGGCCACTCAATGTTTCATTTCCTTTTTTTTCATATGCTGCTACTGCCAGTGTGTACCACTACTACCATCAGCACAACGATGACATTTCGTCCGTCCAGGATTCCATACCAAACCTTATTCGCCATTTGCCATGCATCCAGCCCTGTGCCTAGCTCTATTCTCAAATATGAAGCACAGGTAAGATAAGCATTTTGGGGAGGTAGAATAATGGGCTAGGACTCGGAGGAGAGGAGAGACTGACAGTAGTACTAGTAAAGTACTAGTAGGGCAATTGAATTCACTAACTCTGTTAGTGGCACTTTTGTACATTTTTGGACATTTAGATAATTCATGCTGGTAAGTTTGAGGAAACCAAATGTACAGTAATCCCCGCCCGCCAATACACAAAATAATAGGAACGCGTATACTATGTATAAGTATGTAAAATAAATAAATATATTTTCCCTAATAAAAATAAACTATTCAAAAAACGCAACCAATGTCCAAATGTCCTCCCTTTGAATCCCCAACGCCAAATTCCCATCCCCCAACAGTCTTTAAAAAAGGGGCAAGGGACAGTCACTTCTTCTGGCTGTGTCCTGTGGACAGGTGGTCCCGCATCTCTTTGCGGAGGTTCCGGAGCTGGTGCTGGAGCTTCTCCATCACGCGCTCCAGGGAGTCCACTCTCCTGCGGAGGTGGCGCTGATGTGCCATCCAGGCTCTGGGGGGGCAGCATGTGTTTTGCTTGCTGCTGCGCGGTGGCGGCGGAGTCTGTCGGACCACAGCACCGTACAACTGGAGACTGCTGGCTGGTGGTCCCGGGGGCACTGGAGGAGGATGCAGTTGTTGCCGCCTCCTCCTCCTGCTCCCGAGCCCACAGCCGCCGATATTTAGCACAAATGGGCTCCAGCTTCCGGGCCCTGGCGCGGACAACCATCTCTTTTCTGGTGAACTTTTGTGGAGCATCTATATGAAGAAAGAAAGAAAAATACTGTAACCAATACTCTTTAACATTAACACAAAATAATTCAACAGAAAGTTGTCTCACAGTAACACTAGCAACTTGCAAGCACAGTATAACATTTTGGCACGTATATTTCCGCCGTCTTTGTAGGTCTGTAACATTAGTGGGAGTTTCAGGAATTCGACTAGCAGCACTTTGGACTCACTACATAGTCAGAGAGTCAGAGAGTACACCAGTCTTCTTCTTTTTTTCTCTTGTTTGCGAAAGAAATTACTTGTACGTGAACTTGTGGTAGCCGGCATAATGCCAGCTCACTCATCTTGCACCCAAGAAAAACAGACACAAGCCATGATGACGCAGACTCGCAATACTTTAGGCAGTGCAGGAGGGTGGGGATAGGGAAGCTCTTACTTTTCTATAGGGGTGGCACTGGCCTACTCGGTTACTGCTCAATGTAATTTATATTTCGCACTGCCCCCCCCAGGCCTTGACTACTACAAAGGAAAATGAAGATTATTCATTTCTGATCATATATCCTGCCGATCACATGATCTTTGCTTATATGATGGATGACTTTAGGTGCTTTGTTTAGATAGATTGAGTGAACAACAGCAATAGTCCACTGATGACACAGCTGAAAGTAAATTATTAACATAGAGAGTGAGTATGGTACCCATAATTGCCGGAGGAAGGCACTTGACTTGATATAATGTCAACTATACAATACATACACAATATATGATGTGCTTGCAAAGTAAACTACTGTACTGTTAGTCAAGGGAGTATTTCTGAACAATCACAACTTCTAGTATTTGGATTTCCTCTGCTTTGCTACTCTGGCATGGACATGCTGTTCAAACTAACACTCTTCATCCACTGAGCATCTGCTCTACACATACACCTCTGCTATCTATGAGGAAGAAGATACAATCCAGGCTTCCAAAGTAAACGTCTATCATTCTTCTTAATGTCTCAAATGTACCAACTTTACTTTTTCTCAACAACCAACTGACCCCCTTTTCATTTTATTTGGTAAACCACCGTCTTGACTTGCATTTGATTTTCACCCAAATGATATATTGCAACGCACACCACACATGCATTTTCTGATTCACCCACAGAGGCAGTCATCTTTTCTTTGTCCTCCAACCATCTTTGCTTCAAGCAGCCATGCCTCTGATTCCTTCCTATCAGCCACCTCTGCCTGCATTCAAAAACATGTATCATTCTTTACAGTCATAAACGTTACGACTTGCTCGCCCTTCCTTTCACCCTAAGTTCTTTCCCTTTTCATTCATCACATCCCTCAAGTTCTTCTGATATGACTTGGCTTCACGCTAAATGTTTCCCAGCTGAGTTGAAGTCAAATAGAGGGGGCCATTGCTTACTCAAGAAGTACCGCCACTAATGCTATTGCTAAGTCAAGGGTGACTGTCTTCTCCGTCATTGGAAAAAATGTAGTTCTAAATTAGTAACTGTTCTTAACAGAACAGTGTACTTGTACTAGTGTACTGTCTACTGTACAGTACATCATACTCTCCTTTGTGAGCCTACTCTAAAATGTCAATAAGTAAGAAGTATAATAACTTACCACCGTCCGCCTCTGCTGAGCCATCCCCCACAGCTCCTCCTGGTGGCACTTGTGGCGCCGCCGCATCACCCTCTGGAGTAGTGGACGCCTCTGCACTGCTGGCCCCGGAATGGGTGGTGGGAGGTGCCGCATCCGATGTTGTGATGACGCCTCGAAAAACATGTCATATTTTTAGATGCCATACACCACCCCCTATTTCTTCTCGTAATGGAAGAAAATGTTAATACAGAAACAATTTTTAATTATTGGGAATGAAAAAAGTGATGGTTTTGGGGTGGGTGTTAACCTTTTATATGCTTAGCCATTACATGCTACACTTTTTGGCACAACTGATGAATGCTTGCTTTTTAACGTGCACCATTTTTCTAATTACAGACAGAAGATTCCATTGCCCTTCTGCCAACAAGAGCTTTTCAATTCACCACCTACTCCTGTCCTCATCACCACCAGTACTTGAAGTTCAAGGTGAGGGCTCCCGCACAGATATTCTAATAATTAGATGTGTTAAGATGAAGTATATTGATTCTAGGGAAGGGTGTTTAAACTTTAACGTCATCTATCACCACTGCTCGCTCGGAATACTGCGCTATTAAAAATAAAGACATTGTTTCTTTCTTTCATATTTGAAAATAAAACTTTAGAACTAAAAAACACGGTGTGGTTTTTGTTCACGAGAGAGTGAGTGGAAAGGTTTGCACTACTGCACTTTGCAGGCATGCTTTGGTGACTCTGATAGGTCGGGACTCGGCGGTAGTCTTCTTCTGTTCTACTGGGTCATATAATCATTGGTCAGACACACTAGATAGTCGGTCAGGGAAGGTATGTGGAAAGTCGAACTGCACCTATAATCAACAATGGCCTATTTCTCTTGTCCATACTTCTGTATGTGCAGAATAGTCCCTGAAACACTAGCGGTATGGTATGTGCTCCTATCAAATCAAAAAAGCCAACTACTAGCTTATTCTTGGTGGACACATTGACATTTTGTTGTTGGAAATTGTCAAAGCACTTACATTAAGAACACTGGAATAGACAGCAAGGGCAACCCAGAGAACTGCACTAAGTGCCTAGAGCTATTGCTGGATCAGAGTTTTGTTTAACACCGTTTGCCGACTGGGCAAGCTTAGCTACCAACACAGACCGAATCATAATAATAGTAAATAGTAATAGCACAGAGAGTGATAGTAGAGGCAGGATAAGAATGTAGAAACAGTCTACAAGAAGATCAAAGACTATTTTGTAAAAAATAGAATTAGGAAACAGTTTGGAATGAATAGGTGCTGTAAAAGTTAGGGAAGTATAATGATTAATATTAAAAACAGAAAAATGTACTTACTTAGAGCAGAAGAGACTGCAGAGGACCGATCCTATCCTCCTTGTTCCGCCGGCGTCGCTATCGTCCTCTTGCCCCTGGGAGTTGCTGATGATCATAAAATAAACACAAACATGGATGATTGTTTTTTTTAAATAATTGATTTCTTTGACCACAATCTAAATTTATCTTGGGGAAACAAATTACCAACAATTTCACTACATGTATTGACCTATCTGATCTGGTCAACTAGGAGGATAGTACAGTATTGCTGGATTTGCAAACCGTCTATTTGGAAAGTTATGTAAATCACTAACTAAACCAACAACTAAAAGGTTCTACTACGACTGCCAGCACTAAGCAGCACGCGACGTGACAGACACAGTCCGTCATCATGATTGCAGACCTCTAAAAAATGTCCAACTACTAATAACAAATCATAATATACTCAACCTATCAATCCACCACTATCTCTTCTTCTTAGTGGCAGCAGGAGTACAAAGGAAGGATTAGCCTTGAGTCTCTAGTCTCTCTAGCATTACGCAGTTCTGTAAAGTACTACACTCATACATAATCAGGCCAAATGAGCACAACGTTGCAAACAAGTAAGCATAGTAGCAAGGACACTGAGCAGGCGAGCAGTGCACCTGCAATCACAGAAGCTATAAACATTAATTTACCTGCAATGTAATCAAATCGGCAGCATTCTTGCTCTTCGGGAAAAACATATATTAGCAATATAATAATAACACAGAGAAAAAGAAAACAAAGTAGTTATTAAATAGCTACTCACCAAGCCCCAGGATCTCCACGCCTAGCAGGTCGAGCAGGTCCTGCTCCTGATCAAGGAGGTCAGCCCACCTGTGTGTCGCCTGATGGTAGGTGCACCGGACCCCCAACTCCCTAACAGGGCCCGGCACACCTTATCCCAGAGCTTGCGACACTCACAGAGGCCATACCCTGCACCGGGCCCGCCGCCTGCTGCGATGGTCTTTGGGAGGTGGCGCTGAACATAAAAGATAAGTGTGGACACCTCCACCGCGCTGAAAATCTCCCGGTGCCAATACAGGCTCCCCTCCTTAATCGCCCGCAAGGGAGCCGGGTACGGGGTGCAGGACCCTTCCCCTTGTTCTTCCCGGCCCCGTTTGCCATTGTGCTGGACAGGAATGGAAATAAATTGGTAAGAGAATAGGGAAAAAGTAAATAAAATTTAAAGTAACCAAAAGTAGAATAAAACACAAAATATAGATGTAGAAGAAAAGAGGGATGTATTATGAGTAAAAAAGTTCAAACAAACAAAGGATTGCAAAGATGAAAGCAGGATGGAAAAAGCATACCCAGAACCATAGCAATTAATGAAAAACAAGATGGCCACGCCCATTGAGGACCGCATGGGTAAGTTTGCGCGATATTTCCCCAGCGAGCACGCAAAAACGGATGCGATGACGTAATTGCTCCCCACACGTAGGAAATGCCCAAAGCAAGCATGCAACTAGCGCCCGGAAACCGAAATACGCAACGCGAACACTGAAAACAAGAACTCAGCAAACAAACTACAAGAATGTATGACATGCTACAATTTTAATTCAAACTTTTCATAGATAACAAAGGAGTAGATTATTGAGAAATCATAGCCAAAAGCATATTATAAAATAAATGCTAAGTCACCAAAGTCCTCAAAAACTATGACAAACTCTAAACCAACATGCAAAATATATTTTTTTAAGTAATAAATACAAAATTTTAATAAGATAAGTCAAAACCTTTTTTAAATTATAATGTTGATAAGGACTCATATAATAAAATTATATATTAAATAATTTTTTTGAAAAGATGTAACCATCACCAAGATAGTAAAAAGCAAACTCAATTCATTACATAAAATAATGACAGCACAAAATCTGAATATTTCCATAGAACAATCACATAAAGTTGCCATAAAGATTATAGGGTCTTGTTAGAATGTCGGTCGCTAAGCCTCTGAATGCTCGTTGGAGGCTTACCGACCGACATCGTAGGTTTACATTCCAACCACTGAATTATTAGTGTAAACTGGTTGGTCAAACCAACTTGTTCCGACGGGCTCAAGGACCAACTTGTTCCGACTTGTTGGAAAGCAGCACATAATCCCTTAAAGACGGCGTTTCCGCCATCGGGATTATGATGTTGGTTTACAACAGCCTCCCCATGTCGGCCGTTCCAACATGGAAAGGCTGTCAGAGAGCGACTTTGGGGGTCCCTAGTAGGGCCCACTTCCCACCTGGCCTTATGGTTGAGGTATTGGGGGGCACCTTTGTTGCACCCCTTCACATCCATTCACTGTGTGGCAGGCACTGTGAGGGGTGCCAGCCACACAGTGCAGGGATGTGCAAAAACATACATTTTACAATGGAAGCTCATGCTGCGGGTGGTTTTTGACTGCTGCACAAGCTCCCATTGCACAATGGAAGTTTTCAGTAGCATCATTTCGTTTTGGGACTGCCGATCAACATCATAATGAGCGCCATAATACTGTATTCCTCACACAAAATGAATAAAAGAAATACAAATTACAGTTCTTTAGCTGCAGCTCTTTCTCTGTCTCCACATAATAAAAAATAGTAATCTAGCACAAATGAAGTAAATAATACCTAACCACCTCCCAAAATATTATGAATGCAATAGTACTCCCTCAAAGCAATCCAAAGTATCTAAGTTCCATAAAAAATCCCAAAAAGTGTTTTAAAAAAGGAAACACTTTAGGAAACCTTAAAAAACGAATTCAAGTAAAAACCAGTGGTTTATCTAAACCAAGACTGGTTTACTTAAACAATCATTAACTCCAAATGCCCATAGAACACAGTTGTAAACAAAATCCTGTGAAATAAAATTTAAAAAACACCCGCAAAACACATTACATCCCCAAAAATACATATACATGATGGGCCCGATTCACTTTTTTTTTTTTGTAAATATATTTTTATTGCAGTAATTAGTAGAAGTTACATGTTGGTCCACTGTAAGATAATCGGTGATGAAAACACCGACAATGACATAGTACTGATACACGGCCATTTAGCCCACAACCCGGAGGTCGGGCGGCGTTTACGTTAAATCAAGGCATGTGGTCCCAGCGGCCTTCCAGTAATGACCAGTCATTAATTTAAGGTGTACTTCTGCTTTTCTAAACAATATGAAAGAGGTCCCCTCCCCCCTTAAGTAAACTAAACACCCCCAGAGGGCTAAGTTCCAAACCTTTAGTGCAATAAGTCTTCAGTGCTGTTGGAAGCTTGTGTCGCTCCCACTTCCCTCTATCTACCTCTCCCCACCCACCCAGCCATCTGTGATCTGGAAGTCGTGTAGTGAGCATGTGGTAGGAGATGTTATCCTTCCTGATAGGAATATCACACCAGTATTACTCTATAGGGACGTAGGCTGCACACCATCATCACTGTCGGTGTCACTGGGTGTGTTGTGATCGCGTAGGGCCTGCACCAAAGTCTCCCACGCCTGTGCTGATTCTAGCGCCTTCTCATTCTGCTGCCACCTTGCCATCTGATATCTCAAGGTGCTCTCGCCCTCAGCCCATTTAAGAAGTTCGTTGCGCCATTTAGTGCCTGTTGGACCAACCCGTGGCTTCCAGTGTCTGGTTATTTCCCGCTTCGCCAGGAGTAGCCCCAAATCGATAAACTTGCTAGTGACTTTGTTTTTGGGGGTATGTGGAAACCAGTGTAAGATCCCCACCGCAGCGTTGAACTGTAGGGACCTTTCAGTGACCCCGTTAAGGGTGTCCCCTATCAGCGTCCAGTATGAGGACAGAGCGGAGCAGGACCATAACATGTGAATGAGGTCAGCCCCAAGCGTCCGGCATCTAGGGCAGGCCGCCGTGTCCGAGGCGAAGTATTTCTGTATTTTCTCCGGGGTCAAGTAGGCGCGATGCAGTATGTAAAAGTGGACCAATTGGAACTGAGCGTTGCGCGTGCTCTTCCAGGCCCGGCGCATCAGCTAGGCCCACGTGGTCTCCGGGATGTCCTTCCCTATGTCTGCCTCCCATCGGGTCCTGAGTGTGTCCAATGGGGGCAGCCGCTCATTGATCATCCTGGAATACAAACACGTTACGGCTTTGACCATCCCCGCTGCCATCATGATATATTGGCATGCCGCTGACGTCTGTGGTTCCTCAAAACCATTCTGCCAGTGCGCCTGGAGTGCTCTCGTGATCGCCGCATGTAGCAAGAAGTCACCCCGGGGGATGCCAAAGCGATCTAGAAAACCTTGAAAAGGCATCAGCACTCCATCCTGATACAGGTCGCCTATGAGCTGTATCCCTGCATCCTCCCAGACCCGTAGCTGTGACCAGTCGCCACCATGCGGCAATGCCGTGAGCATCCCCAGTGGGATTTCCGGGGCATAAGGATGTTTCACTCCCGACTTGCGGTGGACCTGATTCCAGCACGATCGTATAGTGCGTTCTTCTTGTGTGAGGTCTCTCAGAGCCAGCCTTTGTTGCAGTGCAATATAGGATAGAACGTGTCTGGGTATGCCCAGTCCACGCTCCTCCTCCGGGCCTCGAAACTCCCGTGCTATCTCCTGAGTGTAGGTCTGCAGTTGGGCAGCCAAGTAATACGTTTCAAAGTCGGGCACAGCCAGCCCCCCCATCCGCTTTAGGTCTCATTAGGGTCTTAAGCGCCACTCTGCGGCGGCCGGATCCCCAGAGGAACACCACGAGCAAAGAGTTCAAGTTCCGGAAGATGGCCGGCGGTATCCAGACCGGAAGCGTTCTGAAGTAGTATAGTAGCCGAGGGAGAGCCACCATCTTCAGCAGTGCAATACGTCCTCCCACCGATAGTGGCAGGGTGGCCCAAAAGGACATGCTACCCTTTAACGCTCTGACGCATCGGGAGATGTTGCCCTCAAGGATGTCAGCAGGGCTGTGATAAATGTATACCCCCAGATACTTAAGGCAGGCAGGCGCCCATCTGATTGCCCTGGGGGTGTCGGGCTGGGGTCCTCCCCCGCGAACCGGGAACAGGCAAGTTTTCGCCCAATTCACCTTAAGGCCCGACATCTCACCGAAAGTCGTGAGCACTGCGTCAGCTCCGGCCAAGGCCTCTCCAGCATTCTCAAGGAAAAGCAACAGGGCGTCAGCATAAAGGGAGATGTACTGTTGCCCCGATAAGGTCCGCAAACCACTGTAGTAGGCCCCGGTGCAAATCGACAGCGCCAGGGGTTCCACCGCGAGCGCAAAGAGCAACGGGGATAATGAGCATCCCTGTCTCTTGCCTCGCTCCACTGGGTATTGTTGGGAGATCAGCGGGCCTGAACGTACTCTAGCCAACGCTGAGGCGTAGAGCACCGCGGTCCAGCGTAGGAAACCCTCCCCGAGGCCAAAGCAACCAAGCACTCTGCGGAGGTATTCCCATTCTAGGCTATCAAAAGCCTTCTCTAGGTCAATCGAGAGGATCATGGGATGGGGGGCCTCAGCGTGGTCCTCCTCCAACAGTCGAAGCAGGCGGCGGATGTTCATTGTAGTATTACGCTTGGGGATGAATCCCGCCTGGTCTTTATGCACTAGGGAGCCCATGTGATCCAGCAATCTCGAGGCTAGAATGCTGCTCAAAATCTTATAATCGACCGTCAGCATCGAGAGTGGCCTGTAAGATGCCGGGTCGTTGCTCTCCTTATCGGGTTTGAGCAGGGGGACCACCAGGGCCTCACGCATCGAGCTAGGCAGATGCCCCAGGCGCTTCGCCTCCCTGTAGACTATCAGAAGCCGTGGGGCCAGGAGGTCAACGTAGGTGGAGTAAAACTCCACGGGAAGTCCGCCAAGGCCTGGAGTCTTGTTTCACGCCATCTTTTTTATGGCGCTGCGGATCTCCCCCAGTTCCACGTCTCTCCCCAATTCCTTCGCCTGATCCAGCTCCAGGGCAGGGATCGGTAAATCACGTAGGAAATCGTCGATAGGGGTAGTGTCCAGTAACATCCGACTTCGGTATAATCCCGCATAGTAGCGGTAAAAGCAATCAAGGATCTCGGGTTGGGTATAAACCTCAATACCCTCCGCGTCTCGCATGGCCACCGTGGGGGAGGTACGTCTCGTAGGGTTGGCCAGCCAGGCCAGGAGCACTCCTGATTTATCTCCCTCAACAACACCCTCCAACAACAAAACAGCCCCCAAACACTTTCCCCCCCCACCCTCCCTAGAACAGGTCCCAAATAGTACCATCTAGTTCCCATCCAAACTGCACCCACAAAAAACCCCAAACTAACCTGACGGTAGCCACCGCAGGTGTGCCTGAAGGGCAAAGTGGGGGCCGAGCGTTGATAGGGGGTCTCCGCACCGCAAAGCTTCCGAAGTGCGACCGAGTCCTGAGTTATGAGGGCCGAAATAGGGTGTGACCCCAACCCACCTAATAATCAGTTATTCAACAGTTCCCGCAAAAATTCCTCCTCCCCCTCGCCCTCCCACCCCCAACTGGAACCAGCTCACCCGGTATCATCCCTGTCCATCAAGCAGCTCTGTATCGTTCAAGCCAACTGCACCCTCCGGGGTATCGAAGAATTTGGTCATGCCATCCAGGATGATGCGGAGCCTTGCCGGAAATAACAAGGAATACTGGATGCTCTCACTCCTCAGTTCTCGTTTGATCGCTAAGAAGGAGGCCCTCCTCCGTTGAGTAAGCATGGGCGAATTTTGCGGATCTCGCGTTCGCGAATTTTGCGGATTCGCAATCCGCAAAATCCGCGAATTCCCGCGAATTTGCGGATTTTTTTTTTTGTGTTCGCCCGTGTTTCTGCCAGTTCGCGAGGGTTTTTACAATTTCGCAATTTGCGAACTTACCTGTCGGGTCGCAAGTTTTGCGAACTTGTTGTTTCTACATGTCCAGCCTGTTTGGGACACTCTTCTTCATCACTGCCACTCTCTGTCACCACTGCCACTCTCTGACTACTCATGCCACCCTCTGACCCACCCATGCCACCCTCTGTTTCATCACCACACCCTCTGGTTGTCCAGTGTACATTATTTTCGGCAAAGCAAAGCACACCTTCCCTGCCTCAAGTGACCTGAATTAATTTGGGGCTGATTAATGTGTCACAGAATATTTTTTTAGCTGGCACCTGCTTCCTTAGTGCGCCCTGATTAGTGATCTTTTGCACTTGCTAAGTGCTTTCATTGTTGCAAAATTAGTTACAACACCTGCCCTGCCCCAACTGACAATAATGAATTAGGGGCTAATTAATGTGTCACTGAAAGAATTTAAAGTTCCAGCCTGGCACCTGCTTGTCTGCTCCTTTAGCTGTAAATCAGGACCTTTGTGGCATACAGTTAAGGTCAGAGCAGGGTCACACAAAATAGTTGCAAGCAGGCAACCGAATTCTGGAGGGCCCCCTCAGGAAGCACTACAAAGAATCGTTACAAATCATGAGGTTGACCTTTTGCACCTGCTCATTGCTTTTGCTTTTGCTGAAATCGTTTTTCGGTTTTTTTCGCGCTATTCGCGGGGCGCGGCGTCGTGCGAAACCGACCGCGGAAGCCGCCAATTCGTGCGAATGAGCATTTTATTTTTTTGCGGCTTGTTGTTTCGCGAGTTTTTTTGCAGTATTCGCGAGCCGCTTGCAGCGCAACACGCGAATTTACCCCAAGGTCGAGTACGGGCGCGGCCATTTTGTTTCCGTGACGTATTTCCGTTTCCGCCCGCTATGTATAATCTCGCGCACTAAGCGCATTGCGAGTAGAGGTTCGCACGAGATCGCGCGGGAAATCTACAGGTTCGCACGAGATCGCGAGGAAAATCTCGCGCGAACTTTCTTTCGCGCTCGTGAACGGGCGCCGGCCATCTTGTTTTTCATTCATTTCCTGTGTCTGGGCATGGTGTTTAATCCTCTTGGTATCTTTGCCATCCTTTGCTTGTTTTCAGTTTTTTTTTTACGATTTTGCTTCTTATCTATCCCTCTCTTTTCCTAGCTGTATATTTTTGTCTTTTCTGCTATTTTTCTTTACTTTTAAACTACTTTTTTAAACTCTTTTCTTTTCTTCTTCCCTATCCTATTCTTTCTTAATTTTCTACTTCTTCCTACCTTACCTGCCCAGACCATGGTCAAGCCAGGCGCCGTGAAGCTGCCCAGGCACTTGAGGGCCGCAGCGGCGGCGGGGAGTAGTGCTGGACCCAGTGGCAGGACAGCATGCGGGAGATTGAGGGGGGAGCAGGTGACGCGACGGGAGATCTTCAGCCCGGAGGAAGTGGGCGCGCTGGTCTACTTCGTCCAGCGCCGCCTGCCCAGGACCATCGCGGGAGGCGGCAGGATCGCGGCCGGCGGCTACAACATGCGGGAGCGCCGGAAGCGGTGGGAGAAGGTGTGCTGGGCCATATCCCACCTCTACGGGGTCCAGCGCACCTACAGCCAGGTCACCCATCGCTGGACGGACCTCCTGGACCGCGAGCGCGACCTGCTGGACCAGCTCGGCTTGGAGATCCCCGGGCTTGGTGAGTAGTAGTAGCCATTTAATCACTCACTACTATGATGTTTTCTCCTGCTCTGTGTTGTTGTATTGCAAATATTTGTTTTTTACATGGAGCAAGCCAATAATGCCGCTGATGACGATTACATTGTAGTTAAATTATATTTCAAAATCTTCTGTGCATTTCAGGTGCACTGCTCTCCTTCTCAGTGGCGTTGCTACTATGCTTATTTGTTTTCTATTTCGTGGTCTCATTGGCCTGAGTAACTATTATGTATGAGTGTACTTTACAGAACTGCGTAATGCTAGACACTAGGGGGCAGATTACATTTACAAGCCCCTTGCGCCACGTTTACGTTGCCTTGCGTGACGCAACAGCGGCGTAAACGTGCCGCATCCCTGCGAGTCATTTACAGCATGACGCATCTAGGGAGATGCGTCATGTTATAAAGCCATGGGCCTGCACCACAATGGGTGCGTTCCTAGTACGCAGGGTGGGCGCCGCGGTCCAGCGGCTGTGCGCCTCGCAAAATTGCCTGCGTGAAATGTACAAGATTTAACGCAGGCACTTCTGCGACGCTGCTACGTCAATTCAATTCCTTATGTCTGCTCGAAGCAGGCGAAAGGACTGACACAGCATGTTAAGTATTGGGTGGCCCTGAGCATTACTGGAGTTGCATTGCGTTGGCGACGTGACTCCAGCGATGCGCCGCTCTTACGTGACGAGATGCCTCACGCAAGTGCCTACCCTTGCGCCAGGGCGTGCCGCATTGTAAATGAGGCACATCTGCCGTGTCGCAAGGGTAGTTTTGCATGACGCATTTGATCTGGCGCATCTCTGGAGATGCGCCAGAACGCGTAAGTAAGTATGCCCCTAAGGGGCAGAATTGCAATTACCGTCGCATCCCTGCAAAGTAGCAGGGATGCGCCATTAATTGTGCGGCCCGCTACCACCACCAAACATGGTGCGCCGTATTTGCAATGCGGCGCACCATGGGCCCAAAACGTCACCGAAGCTTTACTGCTGGAGTTGCGTCGCAACGATGGCGCAGCTCCATCAATGCTCTGGGGTACCCTATCTCCCCAATGCTGGGTCAAGCCGTACGTCTGCTTCAAGCAGGTGCAGGGTTTGTGTGACGCATCATTGTCCTAAAGGTGACTGATTGATATTTTGTAGATTTCCCTCAGCCACTATTAGGATGTGTTCCAGTGCAGGAATGCCCTCCCTTGCGCCGGAACGCCCCCTGATGGCGCAGGGCTTTATAACGGGATGCATCTCCCAAACGCGTCACGTTGTTATAATATTATACGCCGCACCATGGCGCCCTTTTTTGTTTAGCTGCTGCGTCACAAAAGTCACGCAAGAACGGCGCAAAAGAGCCGCAAGGCTTAAATCTGCCCCTTCCTTTGTAACCCTGACAATAAGAAAAATAGTGGCGGTGGATTGATAGTTTGACTATTTAAATGACTGGTAATGTAGCAGGCAACTGTTAGTGTTGTCACTGATCTGACTGAAATCACAATGGAGTTTGTCTGTCACTTTGCGTCTTGCCTGCGGACTGCTGCCTGCCAGTCCTAGGTGAACGTTTCAGTACTTTGTTTAGTGAGTTACGTGACTTTCGAAGTCACAGGTCCGCAAATAAATGAAAAGTAACCATAATCAATATAATTTCGCAGAAATATTTTGTTATTGTTCTTTTGAAATGTTTGATTTGGTTGACATTGACAAGCAACAATCATCCATGTTTTCTGTTCTTTCTTTCATGTTGTACGTCAGCTCCCCCCAGGGGCGAGAGGAGGACACAGGAGCAGCAGGCGGCGGATGCTGTTCATCAACAGGGCCAGGATCGGGCAGGCGAGGGCTCCTCTGCTGGCCCCAGTAAGTTTTCATTTTAGACTAGTACCCATTTTTCCTAGCGTTCCTCATTTGACTTTTTTCAAAATTGTCTTTGCTCTTCTTGTAGACTGTATCTAAATTCTTATCCTGCCTCTACTATGACTCCCTGTGGTATTACTAGATTATTCTTATTAGTCTGTCTGTGTAGCTAACTAAGATTGCACGGTTGGCGAAACTCCCATGATTCTAGTCAGCAATAGCTCTATCAACTTAGTGCAGTCCTCTGGGATTGTCCATAATGTCTGTTGAACTGTTCTATCTGGACTCATGCTTGCAAAAATTGCAAAACCTTTCGCTCAGTCACTCTAGTCTGGACCAAAAAACACAGATTGTATTTAAGTTTAAAAGCTTTATTAAAAGTAAACACATTTATTAAAATGAAGTCATAATAAAACTAAACGTTTAACTGATAATGGAAAAGTGGTTAGTGCTGACGATTAATTGAAGACATTTCTTGTGGTCGAGCCGAGCTCTCACCTGGTTTCAACTTGATCTTGTTGTTAGAAGTCCATCTTCTGTCTGTGTGGAGAAAAATGGTGCGTGTTAAAAAAACAGATTTCATCAGTTGTGCCTAAAAGTGCAGCAAGACAACCTTCCCTGGAAAAAGGGACATTTTTTTTAAGTTTAACGTAGACAGTCACAAATTACATTGTTTTCACATGTCTTCATTCCTAGACCAAATACTAGTGACTAGTGAGTGCTTTATTCTAACATTCCTAAATGTACTTTGTAGGTGGAACTTCTGGTGGCGGGGCCAGTGTGGAGGTGGTGGTGCTCGACACGGAGGCGGAGGGCGATTCTTCAGGGGAGGAGGCGGCGGCGGCAGCTGTGAGAGTTGAGACGGTGGTGGTGGCGGCCAGAGGTAAGCTCTTATATATTCCTTACTTATTGAGATTGAAGACTAGCTGGGAAGGCAAGAATATGAGATGCATGGCTGGGTGAATGATGAAGCAATGATGGGTGGAAGGACAACAGCCTGGGTGGGTGACACAGAAACTGTATGTGTCCATATACCTGGATCATGCTACTATCTGACTCTTAGATAGCATATGTGTATCTAGAGCAGGGGTACTCCTAGTACGGCCCGCGGGCCGGTGGTGGCCCGGCAAGCCTTCGTTGGCGGTGCGCAGACCTTGCAGACAATCACTGCTCCCCCGGCCCCCACAGAGCAGAGGCTTTTTTGTATTTCACCTGTTAGCGCCCCTGCATCTCCACTCTGACAATCACTGCTCCCCCGGCCCCCACAGAGCAGAGTGGAGATGCAAGGCCACAAAGAGGTGAAATAGAACAAAGCCTCTGCTCTGTGGGGCCGGGCAAGCAGTGATTGTCAGGGTGGAGAAGCAGGGGCGCTAAAACAAACAAAGCCTCAATAATATGTTAATGGTCTTTTAAAGACCTGTTAAGTACTTTGGTGTTGTTGTCTGTGTGTGCGCGTTGAGGAAGCGGTCTCAACCCGGGCTGAAGGCTGACACAGATAGACACACACACAGTGAGATGACAGAGGGGGAGGGAGAGGGAGGGCAGGAGGGAGAGAGAGATGGAGGGAGGGCAGGAGGGAGAGCAGGAGGGAGAGAGATGTATGTAAATGCTGGGTCTGGTGGCTCAGTGGATGAGGGCATCTGCTGCAGGGACCTGTGTGCAACCTCATGGTCACAAGTTATCGTTTTGCTTTAGCCCCGCCCCCTCTGACTCCGCCCCCACCAGTGCGGCCCTCGGCCCCAAACTACACTGTAAATGTAGCCCCTGAGAGAAAGTTTGTGAGTACCCATGATCTAGAGAGAGTAGATGGTCAGTGGATGAACTAAGTGTAACTTTGAAGAGCATGTAACACTGCACCCGCACGTCCGTTCCAGTGTAGGAAAGGCAAGGAAAAGAACTTTTAATTTTGTCCAAATACTACCATAAATAGTAGCAGTAGTTTGTATTGCAAGCACTGCATAGATCCGGTTATTATGGTGGCCACTCCCTACCTCTCTTAATAAGTTTAGTAGTACTCAGTCATTCATGTGTGGATGTATCACTGGTCACTCAATAAAAAGCAAAGCACCTAAAGTCATCCCATATATAAGCAAAAACATCCCATGTGAAGTGATAGATAATCAGATTATTTATCTTCTTCAATTTTCCATTTCTAGTACTCATTTCCACTGTAGGGTGAAAGTTAAATTAATTAAGCAGTAGCCCTTGAGTTGTAACAGAGTATTCTCAGTGCCACCCGTAATAGAAAAGTAAGAGATTCACCACCTGCATGTACTGGACGGGTACAGTAACGCAACGGCAACGCAAGTCTAGGTCACTCCTCATGGCGTGCGTCTCTTTTTCTCGGGTGCAAGTTTACCGCGCTGGCATTATGCCGGCTTGCAGAAAATAACGTACCAATTTTCCAAAACAAGAGATAAGAAGAAGAATAAGACTGGTGTACTTTCATAGTCGACTCCAATGGAAGTCCACAGTGCTCATAGAATTTGTTCCTTAAACTCCCACTAATGTTAGAGCAAGGATGAAGAAGTGTGAGGTTAGATAGATACTGGCCTCAATAGTTATGTAATGCGCTTGCAAGTTGCTAGTTGTACTGCAGCACAAATTTCTGCTGAATGATTGAGTTAATCTTAAAGAGCATTGGTTACAGACTATGTCTTTCTTTCTTCATATAGGTTCTCCTTCCAAACGAACAAGGAGGAAGGAGCTGGCTAGAGCGGCCCGGCAACGGAGGATCGAGGCCACTGTTGCGGAATATCGGCGGCTGGTGGCCCTGGAGGACGTGGAAAGTGTGCAGTCGACAACTACGACAACGTCGTCTGCATCGGCCTCCGTGGCCCCACGGGCTGCCACCCAGCACAGTGGTCCACCGAGACTGAGCCGGGCTGCCAAAGGCAAACGCCACCGCCGAGCAGCAAGGCCAACAGCTGCTTCTCACAGGCCTTGCACCTGCAAGGCAGTGAAGGCACGCCTGCGCCGCACTACCCTGATGGTGTCCCGCCTTCAGCAGGAGCTCGCCTTGCTCCGCGAGGAGCATGATGCCCTGGCCCAAAAAGTTAACAGCATCCACCCATAGTGTCCCTTGCCCCTTTTTTAGAGACTTTTGGGGGGTGGGAATTGGGAGTTGGGTTTTTGGGGACTTTTGAAGGACAATCGTTGGGGTTAGGGAGGGTCTTGCGGGAGATTATTTTGTTAGGGATATAAATATACTTTTTCAAACTTTATCTGAGCATACCTGTTTTTTACTGCTTGCCTGGTGGGTGGGGGTTTAACGTTGACTGTTTTCCTGAAAGTTTAGTTCCATTTTCTTCCTTTAAGTGTAAATGCCCAAATGTTTTCAACACTAAGTGCCTCTCACAGACTAAGTGAAGTGAATCCAAGAGTCCTAGGACTTTAGTAGTACTACCTTCAGTCTCTCGTCTCTCGTACTAATACTCCATTATACCCCCAAACCACCAAACGCTTATCTTACCTGTAATTTGTGTTTGAAAGTAGGGCTAGGCCCAGGGCTGGCTCCACGGGAAACACCGAATAACGTTGGCAATCTTGGTCGGATAAAATTTCCTCATAGCGGTGGTACTAGTGGTGTGACACAGTGGCAGTTGCATGCCTATGAAAAAAAAGAAAATGAAATCTGGTTTGTCCTCCTGAGCAATTCAACGGTACAACTGAGAATATAGCAGGTGACAGAAGTACAGTAGAGCAGTGCCACATTGTAGCCTAACAAATGGTAAAGTATAACTACTAATTCGGTTGAAGTTCTTTCACATTAGCAATGGTTCTTTGTCAAGCAGAGTAAGAATATATCATCGACAACTGTGGAAAGAAAGAATGCGACAGTACAGGGCCTGTGTGGAATTATTGATAACGATATTCAACATAAGGTCTCTGTAGCCAGATACCCGAGAGCCTTGCTGGTCACTATAAATCCATTCACAACAACACTCAATGGGGTTGGTCTGGAAGGTGTCAGGTTTACTCCCCGTGATCCAGTCGATGCAAATATGGTTCCACCTCCAAATGTCACCAACACCCAGAAGTGTAAACACAGGGTGTTCGAGGCATTAGGCGGGGGAGAAAAATAACAAACTAAAATAAAAAATGTGGGATGGGTAAAGGTAGGGTCAGCAGGGAAAGGATACCTGTAAGAGAAGACAAGACAGGCATCAGTGAAGTGATGTCCTAACATACAAGGGTACTCTCATATAGTCTCACTAAATAGTCTGCAAGTCTCCCGCCTACTCATGGGAAATGTAGTTTCATAGTACGGTAGGCGCTTAGGGGCTGCGTAACCTGACAGAAGGTATAGTAGATAGAAAAGGAGAAATTGTTTTTTTTCTAGGTGTCCCCTCACTCACCAGGGTTGCCCCTTGGTGACATGCTTCATCATTGGGGCCATCCCAGTCCTCTACGGCCTGGGGCGTGCTGCGACTTGCGAATTACGTAGGAGCACTTACAAATGACTATGTGTGGTGCAGATAGTGGAGTGGACTAAGTGATGTGTTAAGGGATCAATGTAGAAGCCGAGAGAGAGCCAAGAAATGCAGTCACAGTCAGAGAAAAAGGCAAGGGATACTGTATCTATGTGGTTGTAGTGGTCCTGTTGGAAGTGGTAAGTAAGTTGCCCGCAGAAAAAAAATCCTCCTATTAGCGGCACTCCTCCATTGCAGCCGACGCTTCGTCCACCGATGTTGGTCACCAGAAGACACCCTGTCCACTGCCTGCCTGATGCTGAATTGTGGCTCGCTACTGTGAAGCCTGACTCCATCCTTTTTTCCCCATTGCAGAGACTGAAACCCGGCCTGTAATTATTCAACGAAAAACAGGAAGTGATATAATATTACAACACCACTGATAAATAAATATAAGGTATGTAGGCTGTGGAGTGCAAAAAGTCACAATTTGTTTTTCCTAGTAGACAGTACAATGTTTTTGAAAGTGCGTACTCTGAGTCACCTTTTGAAGGATAAATAAGTATGGGCAAATTAATGTAGCGGATCTTGCCCCTCAAGCTAGGTGTACTGTAAACTGTGTTTTAGAACAAAAATAGATCTTCCTAGCAGTGCTCCCACCCAGACCCTTACTAAAGCCAGTCGCAAAAATGTAGAAGACCCCCAATCAAATCTCAAAAAACGAGGCCTAGCAGAAAACTGGTGACAAAACTTACTTTGAAAGTAAAAGTAGGCCGAAGTACCCTAATTACCCATTACCCACCGTGGATTGCATTCAAACCACTTGCAAGCAACCAAGCAAAAGTAGCCATAGCCAGCATCGCTCCAAGACTCGAAATCCCCCCCACTCAAACACATGCAATAGAAATACTGCTAACCCTAACGAACCCTAAGTTAAGAATAGTGGCAAAGGCTTTCTTTAACTATGCCAAATCCCCCCTTTCCCACCATGGATTTTCTTCAAATGACTTGCAACCAAAATTACACATTCTCACGAGTGCTCTAAGACCCCAGAACTCAGTTTGAAAAATCTAGAACACCCCGATACACATGCAATCCTGCTGCTAGGGCTAACCCTAACGAACCCTAAGTTACAAAAAGTGCCAAAACTAAAGGCTTTTCCGCGCGGATTTTGTCCCAACCACTTCTACCCGGTATTAGACCTTCCCAGGAATGCCCCAAGACCCGGCAACCCACCCGCCAAGAAGCATAACACCCCCAAACAGGCCAAAAGCAAAATCTCATACTTGCAATATTTCTGGGCCTTAAACGCGCTGCGTAGCTAGGCCATAAGTCGGGGTTGGCACGACGGATTTCCTGAAAAGCAAATGCAATCAAGATTACAGTGTCCCAGCAGTGCTCCCAGACCACGAAACTCACCCACAAACACCAGGAAGCCCCCAAACAGGCCCCCGAAAACGCTACATAGAGCAAAATGTCAGAAATAGCCCAAAAAAAAATCGGCCTGGATTTTGTCCCAACCACTTCTACCCGGTATTAGACCTTCCCAGGAATGCCCCAAGACCCGGCAACCCACCCGCCAAGATGCATAACACCCCCAAACAGGCCAAAAGCAAAATCTCATACTTGCAATATTTCTGGGCCTTCGGTCCAAACGCGCTGCGTAGCTAGGCCATAAGTCGGGGTTGGCACGACGGATTTCCTGAAAAGCAAATGCAATCAAGATTAGAGTGTCCCAGCAGTGCTCCCAGACCACGAAACTCACCCACAAACACCAGGAAGCCCCCCAAACAGGCCCCCGAAAACGCTACATAGAGCAAAATTTCAGAAATAGCCCAAAAAAAAATCGGCCTGGATTTTGTCCCAACCACTTCTACCCGGTATTAGACCTTCCCAGGAATGCTCCAAGACCCGGCAACCCACCCGCCAAGAAGCATAACACCCCCAAACAGGCCAAAAGCAAAATCTCATACTTGCAATATTTCTGGGCCTTCGGTCCAAACGCGCTGCGTAGCTAGGCCATAAGTCGGGGTTGGCACGACGGATTTCCTGAAAAGCAAATGCAATCAAGATTAGAGTGTCCCAGCAGTGCTCCCAGACCACGAAACTCACCCACAAACACCAGGAAGCCCCCCAAACAGGCCCCCGAAAACGCTACATAGAGCAAAATGTCAGAAATAGCCCAAAAAAAAATTGGCCTGGATTTTGTCCCAACCACTTCTACCCGGTATTAGACCTTCCCAGGAATGCCCCAAGACCCGGCAACCCACCCGCCAAGAAGCATAACACCCCCAAACAGGCCAAAAGCAAAATCTCATACTTGCAATATTTCTGGGCCTTCGGTCCAAACGCGCTGCGTAGCTAGGCCATAAGTCGGGGTTGGCACGACGGATTTCCTGAAAAGCAAATGCAATCAAGATTAGAGTGTCCCAGCAGTGCTCCCAGACCACGAAACTCACCCACAAACACCAGGAAGCCCCCCAAACAGGCCCCCGAAAACGCTACATAGAGCAAAATGTCAGAAATAGCCCAAAAAAAAATCGGCCTGGATTTTGTCCCAACCACTTCTACCCGGTATTAGACCTTCCCAGGAATGCCCCAAGACCCGGCAACCCACCCGCCAAGAAGCATAACACCCCCAAACAGGCCAAAAGCAAAATCTCATACTTGCAATATTTCTGGGCCTTCGGTCCAAACGCGCTGCGTAGCTAGGCCATAAGTCGGGGTTGGCACGACGGATTTCCTGAAAAGCAAATGCAATCAAGATTAGAGTGTCCCAGCAGTGCTCCCAGACCACGAAACTCACCCACAAACACCAGGAAGCCCCCCAAACAGGCCCCCGAAAACGCTACATAGAGCAAAATTTCAGAAATAGCCCAAAAAAAAATCGGCCTGGATTTTGTCCCAACCACTTCTACCCGGTATTAGACCTTCCCAGGAATGCCCCAAGACCCGGCAACCCACCCGCCAAGAAGCATAACACCCCCAAACAGGCCAAAAGCAAAATCTCATACTTGCAATATTTCTGGGCCTTCGGTCCAAACGCGCTGCGTAGCTAGGCCATAAGTCGGGGTTGGCACGACGGATTTCCTGAAAAGCAAATGCAATCAAGATTAGAGTGTCCCAGCAGTGCTCCCAGACCACGAAACTCACCCACAAACACCAGGAAGCCCCCCAAACAGGCCCCCGAAAACGCTACATAGAGCAAAATGTCAGAAATAGCCCAAAAAAAAATCGGCCTGGATTTTGTCCCAACCACTTCTACCCGGTATTAGACCTTCCCAGGAATGCCCCAAGACCCGGCAACCCACCCGCCAAGAAGCATAACACCCCCAAACAGGCCAAAAGCAAAATCTCATACTTGCAATATTTCTGGGCCTTCGGTCCAAACGCGCTGCGTAGCTAGGCCATAAGTCGGGGTTGGCACGACGGATTTCCTGAAAAGCAAATGCAATCAAGATTAGAGTGTCCCAGCAGTGCTCCCAGACCACGAAACTCACCCACAAACACCAGGAAGCCCCCCAAACAGGCCCCCGAAAACGCTACATAGAGCAAAATGTCAGAAATAGCCCCAAAAAAAATCGGCCTGGATTTTGTCCCAACCACTTCTACCCGGTATTAGACCTTCCCAGGAATGCCCCAAGACCCGGCAACCCACCCGCCAAGAAGCATAACACCCCCAAACAGGCCAAAAGCAAAATCTCATACTTGCAATATTTCTGGGCCTTCGGTCCAAACGCGCTGCGTAGCTAGGCCATAAGTCGGGGTTGGCACGACGGATTTCCTGAAAAGCAAATGCAATCAAGATTAGAGTGTCCCAGCAATGCTCTCAGACCACGAAACTCACCCACAAACAGACGGAACCCCCCCGAAGAGCACCTCAAAGGCAAGCAAGTCATCAAAAACACAAAAAATTTTCCGCCTCGGATTTGGTCCAAACCACTTTTAGTGCTTCACAGCAATGGCCCCAGACCCGTCAACTCACCTGCAAAGAGGTAGAACAACACCCCCACAAGTGCTGAGTCTTTCTTCATTGGGCGTAAACCAGCCCTCTGCTTTGATGGAAATAGGAGTCTGGAGGAGGAGGATAGAGGAGCATGTTCTTCTGAACTTGTGAACCTGAGGAATGCAGACTGCGGCACCTTCAAATAAATTAGCAAACAAGTGAAGACAGTTCTGCTGATGGGCTTGTTTTTGTGATTATCTGATTAAAGTTTGAATTATATTAACTGTGCACAACAAAGAAAGACAGACACACAGGAATAAAAGTGAATAAGGATGAAAAAGAAAGTTATTGATTCGTTGTCTCATTTTCAGGGCTCGAAGTCGGTATCACGGTCCAGGAATAAGAATAAGGCTTCGTCATCATACTCTGCGAATTCAGCCAGGGTGAGGTCAGTGGCACCTGACAGAGTAGAAATTCCCTCATCTATGTTGCTGGCCACCTCCTCTTCATCCGGCACGCTCTCTCGTACTCTTATATCTGGTGGTATGAGGTGCTGATTCATCTTGATCATTGTTAACCTCTCCACATTTTTGGGCGAGAGGCGGCTCCGTTTGGGAGTTACAATCCCACCAGCCGCACTGAAAACCCGTTCAGAAGACACACTTGCGAGTGGGCAAGACAAGTAGTTTAAAGCCAGGTTGGTGAGCTGTGGCCACAATTCTTTTTTCCCATGCCAATACGCCAATGGGTCAGAATTAACATAGACCTCTGTGGAGTCATTCAGATAGTCCTTCACCATCGACTCAAGGTCCTCCTCCAAGGTTCCTCCACTTTGCGTAGCTCTTGCTGTGCCTCTGACCTTTTGAGAACCAAACCCACGCAGAGCTAGCCAATCCTCTTCAGCCTCCAATGTTTCTGTTGTCTTTCGTGCAGATGATCCGGTTGCCGGTGTCTTTAACGGCTGAGAGGTCACTTGTGCCACAGCCACAGGTGCAGAAGTGGATTGTTTTGACTGGGGATGGCCTGCTGATGTACTGCCATTTCCTTCAATTTCCAGCCGTTCTGTTTCAAACTTCTTGGCTGACAAGGCTAGCCAACGTTTGTACTTTGTAACATCTTCATCACCAAAAGGAAAGAATGCTCTGCCTGCCAGCGCCTTTTTGTAGCGTGGATCCAGAATAGTAGCACAAATGTAATGCTGTTCTGAGTGGATCTTTTTAAGACGTTCATCACCTTGTAGGAGCTCTAATAATTGCTCAGCCAGAAGCAAAGAGTCTTTCTTTTTGTCATCTTTTCCAAACACAGAACACACCTCCTTCAGTTGGTCCTCCAGCATGTACAACAATGGGATAGCTTTTCCCAAATTAGAGTCCTCCTTGCTGACTGCACGCGTGAAGACCTCAAAAGGACGAAGCATGCGTGTTAGGCTTTCAACTATGTTCCATTGCGGCCCACCCATCCTCAGCTCCTCTATACCCTCTTTCAAGAAATATTGATCGAGTTGCGTATACTGCTCATACAGACGCTCAAGCATGTAGAAGGTTGAGTTCCAACGTGTTACCACCTCCTGGATGAGTGCTTTCACTGGCATTTGACATTGATATAGCATGCTCCTCAGCTGCTTCCGGGCCTTAAAAGAATGCCTGAAATGCTTGCAAATTTTTCGGCAGTTCTCCAATACACTGTACGCTGCACTGCGTTTATTACCCAAGAATTTTTGGACAACCAGGTTTATACAGTGCGCCAAACACGGCACTCTGAAATAGTAACCGTCCCTCATGGCCTTAACTATATTGGAGCCATTGTCCGTGGAAACATAACCAACCTTGCGTTTTAGTGGGGACAGACAGTTAAGGACCTTTGTGTTAAAGACATCCAAAATGTTTTCTGCTGTGTGACGTTTCTCCAAACCAAACATGGCTAGTGTTGCATGTTTCCGAGCACCTTTAAAAACAATGTTAGTGTCAACACCTGAGTTTAGCTTTGCTTTAGCCCCTGAAAAAGAGACCCAGTGTGCAGTGATGCACATGTAATCAGCGCCTGCGCCACTGGTCCACATGTCTGTTGTCAGATGTATAGTGTGAACAGCACTCTTCTGCAAAGCTGCCCCAATCACCTTCAGAACATCTTCATGTAGTGCTGGAACCGCAACTCGGGCAAAATAGAACCGGCTAGGAACCTTCCATTTAGGGCAGAGCGCTGTCACTAATTCTAGAAAACCAACCCCTTCTACAAAAGAAAAAGGGAGAAGGTCCAGAGCTAGCATTTTAGCCAGCTTAGTGTTATACAGACGGGTCATTGGGTGGTTGCGTTCATATTGCGCTTCTGTAAACAACATCTTTTTAATGTTGCCCTGGACCAATGATTTACGGGATGATGATGATCTCTTCGACCCAGTTACGCTCGCTGATCAACTTTCCCGCATTGATGTCTCACTCTCTCCCACACTCTTAGTGTGGCTCCCATGGGGTGTGCTGCTGACATGGGAACTGGGTGTAAGTGAAGTGTTTGAATCGTCTTCTTCTACCTCCTCGTCATCAGCAGATGACAAATCAACGTTTTCATTACGTGCAATTCCGGCTTTCTTGACCGCCTCTAAGTGCGGAAACCATTGGACAGGGTGCCTTCTCTCAAGATGACCTCTCTGGCCTCCGGTACCATAGTTAGAACCAAGCTTACCACGACTAAATCGAAGCTTACAAAGGCTACAAATGGCTACGTTTTCCTTTTTTGGGCAAACACTAAAGAAGTCCCAAACTGGAGACTTGAAATGTCTTCGGGGGCCGGAGGAGGCGGCGATACTGGTGGTGGTGGTCCTGCTGCTAATGACAGATGAAGTGGAGGATGTGGATTGCCGAACTTCAGTACGTTTTGCACTTTCACCACCACGAATTGAGGTCGAGGACGAGGTGGGTACCTTCTTGCGAAGAAATATGGAAGCGGTAGGTTTTGGTGTACTACTTAACTCCAAATCTAATGATTCCATTTCCATTGCCTCCTCGCCGACATCATCATCACGCTCAGCAGCTTCTCGGGATAGGGTCAAAATGTCTCTTTGCTGCATGCCCGGTGGGGCTGCAGTGACCTTTGTGATGACTGGCTCGTCGTCATCGTGAGAGGCTTCATCACCAGCAGTATCTGTCACTTCTTGTTGAGCCTCATCACACTCCATAGGTTTGAGTTTTTGGACGACCTTCCTTTTACGCTTAGGAGGTACCGGTGTCAGATCATGGTGTGCCTCACTCTCAGGCTGCCGTGGTGGTAGTACCCATTCGTCATCCAGATCATCAGAAGGCGGTGGGCTTGAAGAAGATGTAGACACCCCCCTTGATCTTTTCCTTGCTAGGGATGTGGAAGACAATGAATGATCATCAGGAGGAGTGGCTTCCAATGATACCTCAGCTTCATTGTCGATTTCCAAATGTGCCCCTACTTCGGGAGGAACAACTATTGTGGGCACTTGTGAACCTCCATGCACCTTTGCTTGCGCATCTCCTTTTGCTGCCTCTCCTTCCACATGTACTTGGGCGTGTACTTGCACATGGTGTTGTTGTTGCGGCTGTGGTTGTTCAACACTTGTCAGATGAGTTACAACAACCTGTGTTGATTCAGGGACATTGCTGCTACTTTCTTGCGATGAGCCAACATCACTGGTCGATGGTGATTGGAGAAGTACACTGACTGCCTCTGAAGCACTCAAGGGCTTTGACTTAAGTTGGCGTGGTGGTGGAGGCACTGAACCCAATGGAGCAGGGGTGCTGCTCTCAGCTTGGTCCCCAGCAGATCCTGCTGCTGCAGGCGTACTTTTTTTTTTGCTCCCAAAAAAAGTGGCGGGTGGCACACCAGCCTCCTTGGTAACTTGCTTCTTCTGCTCCTTACTAGCAACTTTCTTGCTAGAGGAGCTACGGAGAACTTTCTTTGGGGGCGGGGCCATCTTCTTCAGAGCAGGTCAGACAGCAGGCCGCAGTTGCACGAATTGTAGAGTTGTCTGAGGCCAGACGTGACGTCGCGTGACGTTATGCTGCACACACACACCGCTGCAGGACTTCTTCCTGGCACTGGTGGTTCTCTTGAGTCTTGTGCACCTAAAAAAAATGGAAGACAGAGGAACATCAGTTCAGTTATAGAGCACAAAAAAATCGAAAAACACTGCAAAATCAGCACAATCCCAATCCATCCATGCCCTCCATAATGTTTAAATTCAAGACAACCCACAGAAAGACTAGGCCCATGCAAGACTCACTACCCCTGGGCATAAATAAAGGTTGAAAAGTAGGCAAAATGGTTGGAGGCCTAACAACAAAGCCTGCATTTAAAATGGCCACTTGCCTGACAGCACATGGCCAGTGCCTGTAGCTGCACTCAAAATGGCCACCAGCCACATGGCATGTCCCTCCCCATGAACACCCCCAAAAATCGAAAAACACTGCAAAATCAGCACAATCCCATTCCATCCATGGCCTCCATGATGTTTAAATTCAAGACAGCCCACAGAAAGACTAGGCCCATGCTAGACTCAAATACCCCTGGTGAAAAGGCCACAAGTACAGGCCCAAAAATCGAAAAACACTGCAAAATCAGCACAATCCCATTCCATCCATGGCCTCCATGATGTTTAAATTCAAGACAGCCCACAGAAAGACTAGGCCCATGCTAGACTCAAATACCCCTGGTGAAAAGGCCACAAGTACAGGCCCAAAAATCGAAAAACACTGCAAAATCAGCACAATCCCATTCCATCCATGGCCTCCATGATGTTTAAATTCAAGACAGCCCACAGAAAGACTAGGCCCATGCTAGACTCAAATACCCCTGGTGAAAAGGCCACAAGTACAGGCCCAAAAATCGAAAAACACTGCAAAATCAGCACAATCCCATTCAATCCATGGCCTCCATGATGTTTAAATTCAAGACAACCCACAGAAATACTAGGCCCATGCAAGACTCACTACCCCTGGGCATAAATAAAGGTTGAAAAGTAGGCAAAATGGTTGGAGGCCTAACAACAAAGCCTGCATTCAAAATGGCCACTTGCCTGCCAGCACATGGCCAGTGCCTGTAGCTGCACTCAAAATGGCCACCAGCCACATGGCATGTCCCTCCCCATGAACACCCCCAAAAATCGAAAAACACTGCAAAATCAGCACAATCCCATTCCATCCATGGCCTCCATGATGTTTAAATTCAAGACAGCCCACAGAAAGACTAGGCCCATGCTAGACTCAAATACCCCTGGTGAAAAGGCCACAAGTACAGGCCCAAAAATCGAAAAACACTGCAAAATCAGCACAATCCCATTCAATCCATGGCCTCCATGATGTTTAAATTCAAGACAGCCCACAGAAAGACTAGGCCCATGCTAGACTCAAATACCCCTGGTGAAAAGGCCACAAGTACAGGCCCAAAAATCGAAAAACACTGCAAAATCAGCACAATCCCATTCAATCCATGGCCTCCATGATGTTTAAATTCAAGACAACCCACAGAAATACTAGGCCCATGCAAGACTCACTACCCCTGGGCATAAATAAAGGTTGAAAAGTAGGCAAAATGGTTGGAGGCCTAACAACAAAGCCTGCATTCAAAATGGCCACTTGCCTGCCAGCACATGGCCAGTGCCTGTAGCTGCACTCAAAATGGCCACCAGCCACATGGCATGTCCCTCCCCATGAACACCCCCAAAAATCGAAAAACACTGCAAAATCAGCACAATCCCATTCCATCCATGGCCTCCATGATGTTTAAATTCAAGACAGCCCACAGAAAGACTAGGCCCATGCTAGACTCAAATACCCCTGGTGAAAAGGCCACAAGTACAGGCCCAAAAATCGAAAAACACTGCAAAATCAGCACAATCCCATTCCATCCATGGCCTCCATGATGTTTAAATTCAAGACAGCCCACAGAAAGACTAGGCCCATGCTAGACTCAAATACCCCTGGTGAAAAGGCCACAAGTACAGGCCCAAAAATCGAAAAACACTGCAAAATCAGCACAATCCCATTCAATCCATGGCCTCCATGATGTTTAAATTCAAGACAACCCACAGAAATACTAGGCCCATGCAAGACTCACTACCCCTGGGCATAAATAAAGGTTGAAAAGTAGGCAAAATGGTTGGAGGCCTAACAACAAAGCCTGCATTCAAAATGGCCACTTGCCTGCCAGCACATGGCCAGTGCCTGTAGCTGCACTCAAAATGGCCACCAGCCACATGGCATGTCCCTCCCCATGAACACCCCCAAAAATCGAAAAACACTGCAAAATCAGCACAATCCCATTCCATCCATGGCCTCCATGATGTTTAAATTCAAGACAGCCCACAGAAAGACTAGGCCCATGCTAGACTCAAATACCCCTGGTGAAAAGGCCACAAGTACAGGCCCAAAAATCGAAAAACACTGCAAAATCAGCACAATCCCATTCCATCCATGGCCTCCATGATGTTTAAATTCAAGACAGCCCACAGAAAGACTAGGCCCATGCTAGACTCAAATACCCCTGGTGAAAAGGCCACAAGTACAGGCCCAAAAATCGAAAAACACTGCAAAATCAGCACAATCCCATTCAATCCATGGCCTCCATGATGTTTAAATTCAAGACAACCCACAGAAATACTAGGCCCATGCAAGACTCACTACCCCTGGGCATAAATAAAGGTTGAAAAGTAGGCAAAATGGTTGGAGGCCTAACAACAAAGCCTGCATTCAAAATGGCCACTTGCCTGCCAGCACATGGCCAGTGCCTGTAGCTGCACTCAAAATGGCCACCAGCCACATGGCATGTCCCTCCCCATGAACACCCCCAAAAATCGAAAAACACTGCAAAATCAGCACAATCCCATTCCATCCATGGCCTCCATGATGTTTAAATTCAAGACAGCCCACAGAAAGACTAGGCCCATGCTAGACTCAAATACCCCTGGTGAAAAGGCCACAAGTACAGGCCCAAAAATCGAAAAACACTGCAAAATCAGCACAATCCCATTCCATCCATGGCCTCCATGATGTTTAAATTCAAGACAGCCCACAGAAAGACTGGGCCCATGCTAGACTCATATACCCCTGGTGAAAAGGCCACAAGTACAGGCCCAAAAATCGAAAAACACTGCAAAATCAGCACAATCCCATTCCATCCATGGCCTCCATGATGTTTAAATTCAAGACAGCCCACAGAAAGACTAGGCCCATGCACCACTCACTACCCCTGGTCAAGGCCCCAACAACAGGTCAAAAATCGAAAAACACAAAATTTTACAAAAAAAAAAAATCGAAAAACACAGAAAAATCAGCACAATCCCAATTCATCTATGGCCTCCATGATGTTTAAGTTCAAGACAACCCACAGAAAGAATCAGTCCACCCACCACTGAGTACCCCTGGGGAAAAGGCCCCAAAACAGCCCAAAAATCGAAAATCCCAAAATTTTAGTTGCAGCAACTGTAATGCCCCAAACAAACTTACTTGTAAAATTTCTAATCCAACAGTGATCCAAAGAAAGTCAAAAAGGCCTCAAATCCAAAGATCCAGCAGCATCCACAAAAAGTAATCCTTCCAGGTCCACATCCGAATGAAAAGTGACCAGGAGATGGACAAAGCACTGGGAGGAGCCTGCTGAACAGGAACAGGAAGTTGAAGACTATGGGGCACTTCCTTCCTCCCACCCCCCTGCCCCCCTCCCCAAAATGGACTCCTCGCTAAAAAAGTGCAGGCAAATGTCAAACTAAGGAGTTATTCACATAAAAATCATCATTTCTAGAAGGTTTATGCTGCTTGCTGGTGGATTTCTTGTGCAGAATTGCAAATTTATATTTTCGCTCGCCGCATCTCAAATCTCGCAATTGCGAAGTACCGCGAGACGTGATCTCGTCGTACTCGCGTTGACAAACTATCGCTGGCAAGCCGCGATGACGTAATCGCGCTCGCCAATTCCCGCGGGATCACACAGCAAGATCCAAAATGGCGCAGCACTCGCAAACTATCGAAAAAAACAACTCGGCAAACGATGATAAACGCCGCGCGCCGCAAAAATTGTATCACCAACGCCGCGCGCCGCCAAAAAAATCCGCTGCGTGCAAATTTGCGGATTTTGCGGGAAATCCGCAAATCTCGCGGATTGCGGATTTCCCGAAAATCCGCAAAATCCGCGAGCGGAACGGATTTTCCGCCCACGCTTACCGTTGAGTCTCATTGGTGTAATCTGGAAAAATGTTCACTCGGCTGTTTGCCACCTGGTATGGCCCATTCTGTCTGGCGGCATTGAGAAGTAAATCCCTGTGGCGGAAATGTAGTAGTCGCGCCACCACCGGGCGTGGAGATCGGCCCTGTTGCGGCGGTCTTGCTGACCCCCTGTGCGCCCACTCCAGAGTGTAAAAGGATGAAAGCCCCTCAGGCGCTACCACGGTCCTAAGCCAATCCTCCAGATAGGCCACCATGTCACTACCCTCGATTTTTTCCGGTAGGCCCACCACACGGATGTTATTCCTCTTATTGTGCCCTTCCGCATCCTCCGCCCTTTGTTCCAGGGCATCTATGCGGGTCAAAGCGTCCTTCATGGCGGCGGCTAAAGTTTTTTGAGTGGGTTCTAAGATTCCCACCGAGCTCTCCACTTCTTTGACTCTGTCCGAGAGCTTACCGTGGTCCGCCCTGAGCAAGCCCAGGCTCGTCGCAACCTCGGCAATGTCTTGTTGGAGGGCCGATTGTGTGTCAGTGATCGACGCCAAGATCTTGTCGAGCTGTTGTTGAAGGTGCGGGCTCCCCGATCTCTCCGGATCCAATCGATCCTCCTTATCAGGCGCCTCCATGTCCGGGGTGGTCTGAGTGCCGCCCTTAGTACTTTTCGGCTTCACCACAGCGGCCGTGGTCTCCAGTAGAGGACCCGGTGGACACCCAGTCGGGGGAGGATCAATCAGTGTGCCTCCGGTTGTCACCGAAAGATCCGTGCCGATGCGGACCGATGGTCGGGTCCCGGTGCAGTAGTAGGAGGTATCTCAACTATTAGTCCATCAAGTACACAGAGTTGGGTGTTCTCCCAAAGGGGTTTCGTCCGTCCGCCGAGACTGCGGGAAGCCAGCGGTCATGGCAGTGGGACTTCGCAGGCTCAGACAGCAATGGCGTCCGTCTTTGATGCCACGTGGTGCGGGCACCCAGCGATCTCTTTCCTCTGCCAGTCCACGTGGGCCACAGGTCAGGCGGGGGCCAGCAACTCCTATCTTGGTAACGAAAAGGGCGGAAGAGGAAGGGGAAGGGGTCACCACTAGGCAGTAGTACACCGCCGGGGTCTTCGATCTCCTCGAGGCGCCGTCGCCTCCGCCAGCAGCTACAGGCCTCGCCGACCACCAAGTGATTAGTCCAAGCCCCGTTCAGCCACTCTCGCTGTCCCTCAGTACCCGGATTGGGCTCAAGTCTCTCCCAGTGTGGTATGAGTGGACACACAAGCTGCTGATTCCGAGTGCCAAGATGATATAGGCCCGTGTCGTTCCGGGCAGGACGACGTGTCCGGCTGCTCCCCCTTCTCCTCGAGGCTTCGTGGCGCAGTTAGGTCTCGGCCAAGCGGCGGTCTCGATAGGCACCGCTTAGAAGGTCACAGGTGTTTCCTGTCGCCCAGGTAGTCGGCTCCGGCGTCGCCCCCTTAGAGGGGAAAGGAATAAGGAGGTGTCACCGAAGGCACCGGTCCTCCTAGGCCCACGGGCTGCTTCAGGAACATGGAGACGGAGCGGGCGCCATCTTGAGCTCCGCTCTGCTCGCCCCTTGAATTTCTCGATCGCCTCGAACGGGCCTCGCTACAGGTCTCCAAAGTCGCCTCCCGGTTCAGCACCCACAGCGCTCAACGATCTGGGGGTCGGGGCGCCCGTGTCGCCCGGGAATCAGGATTAATGGCGGCTCGATCGCGGAGCCGAGCGCTCAGGCGACCTCCACCATCGGGGCTCAAGCCTCGCCCTTCATGATGGGCCTGATTCACAAAGGTAAAATTACTACTTTTCAGTATTAACAAAGGTAAACTTAGATTAAAAGTCCAACTTGACCTTGATGGAATTTATATCTGCTTTGTTATAGGATAGTTCCTGCTGCATCATGTCTGTTTTGACTTTAGTAGATTTTGGAAGATCGTGGACTACAGTCAATGTTTTAAGTATTTTTAAGGATCATGTTCACTGTGTTGTTAATTCTGGACTTCCCTCTGATGGTAAGTGACATTTTGGAAAGTCACAATATACCTCAATGTCCTGTTTCCTTTCAAAACAGCTGTTCCCAATGTGACCTGCATATATGTTCATAAAATACAAACCTCATAATATCAGTATCAGACAATTAATATTGCTTCTGTGTATGCATTGTGTTAGTTCTAAGATAACAGATGTCAATCTCTATTACATGTTACATAATGGTATGCTACAAAACCAAATAGGCCATTACACATATGTGTTGTCAATATGTAAGTGTCTGGCTCTTTTTCACTGCATATATTCAACAGGTACGCTCCATTAACCATGTTTTAAATGTTGGGAAGTTGCCTTTGAAATGACTACCACAATGCCCTGTTTCTGTTCCTCTACAGAATATTGCTAAGTCATGTTGCTCATTCTCTCTTTCCTGACAGATTTCAACATATGATAGGGTGTCATGTAGTGATCAATCCATTTTCAATGCTCTCTAATTTAAATGTTCTGTATTGTTTTCTGAATGTTGTCCTGTTCTACTCGCCCAACTGTATTGATGTTGATGGAGCAGGGTTTTCGCGAAATGAAATCTGCTCGGATTGAACTCCCATAGTGTGAAATCATAAATTGTGTGGTGTGCAAAAGAAATGCAAAAAGGCTTGCATAAGGGAAAATAAAACTGTGTAACCGCAAACTAAAATGCTGGAGGAGGCCGCAAATGCTTATGAATAATGAAAAATAAAATGACTAATGCAGCTTGATTGTTCCATACTAATATGTGCTGAAAATAACATTAATCTGGGATGCGCAAGGGTAAATGCAACACACAGGGGGGTGAGCAATGGTATAGCATTATAAGTGATTAATAACGAATGTGTTTGTTTTATGTAGAAGTAATGGTTTTCTGCTCTGCAGAAAAGGCCCGAGAGTAATTTTAGAAAATAAATGTGGGTTTAATCTGGGTGAGAAAGGGAAGGTGGAAAACTGTTCATCCTTCACGGGTCCTGTGTGCCTGCCAAAGTTTGCTTGGAGAAACAAAATAATCTTCGAAAGTGGAACACTTCCTTAGAGATCAGCGCAATTGAACAATTGAGGCATAAAAGTTGTTACATGACAGAGAGGGATGAAATGTGTACTATGACAGCAGCTAATTTGTATTTCCTGGGCTGGAAGTTGATAAAATGAGTAAAGAGGATAATGGGCAGTCATACAGAAGTGTCATGACATGAGTGGTGTGATAGTGCAACCCCTTCTTTAACCAATGGCATGAAGAGAAATTGTGTGTTATGATACAATGTGGGCTGGTCTTTTGGGGTTTTAGAGTATAAAATTAGGTGCCCGGCGGGAGGGGTTTAAAGTTTGCGTGATTATTTTCTTTGCAAGAGGAGAATGCTGCATTTCTGTTTCATATTCCTGTTTGGGCCTGCTGTTCCTGTTTGCTTAACCCTGACTTACTCTTTGCTCTTCAACTCTTCTTGAGGGGCCTAGCTCCGCTCATGGTCAGAGTCGTTTTCCCAATTTCATTTGTGGGTTAGTATAATATCTGAATTTGCATAATCATTTTGCAAATGTCTTATGTCTCTAATCCTTTGTCTCTATGCCTATCCACTCACTCATTGCATTGATGTTGAGAAGTTCTTCTGTTATTTTCCCTTATTGTTTCTTGTGTGGTAATCAATGTTTCGAGCTGTATTGTATTTGATGAGCAATCACATTGTTTGGATAAAGCATTATAAATATACAAGTGAGTTTGATTTTATTAGAGATATTAAATTTGGTTTATAATGAGTATTTCAAGATCCGGGTATTTGTTGGCCAAACCCTGATTAAATAAATAAAGATTGCATCGCCACAAGGTATATACGATGATGATATACTGATTGGAAATTGGTAAATTTGGTATTCACTCTCACTCAGTGTTAAGGGAAATGTAGTAAAGAATTGGGGCCAGGTAATGGAAATTTGTTTGCCCCAGATTGCTGGATCAATGTCCTGAGTTTCACTAAACAAGCTCTGTTGACACCAGATTTTTCATGTATGCAAATATTTTGACTGAATATAAGTGGTACTTGCAAATATTGACACTGTACTGTTTACTTGCTAATGCCAAATATCCATCTAAGTAGTGGAAATGACTGTTTTGCAGTCAGGTAGGCCTTGGAATTGTCAATTACACACATCACCTCCCCACTGTTTTGGGCTGAAAGGTTGGGAGATGTCAGGTGTACTTCCTAATTACTTCATGAAAATTTCAGGATATCTAAATACCTGTTGATTTAAAATGCTACTGTTTGAAAATGAGAAAAGTTTGGGTAATATGTTCAATATCACTGGAATCTATTATCACAATAATCTCTAGCTATTATGTCTTCTAGGTATCTACATTGTGTGTCTCAAAAGATTAGAATGTACAATACAGACTTTTTCTAATAAGAATATTCTCCACTTCTCAATGTGTTAAACTGGCTGAGCATGTGGGCAGGTTCCAGCCAATGAAAGAACCTCCACTCCAGCCCAGGATCAAGCCTTCAATGAGTACAGCACCCCTGGTGATATGAAGGAGCTTGAGGAGCCTGGTACATCAGGTTAGTCTAGGCAACCGGCTCCAGTGACACTCTTTAGCCATACCTACACCTCAGCTGTGACACCTTGCAACATGAAGACTCCACTTCCTGTGTGCCTCCCAAGGTGACACCGAACTTGTGCCCCCAGTCCCTGGTGATGTTGAGACCGCATCACTTCTACCTTACTCAGGACCTAGTCAGATGGGGCACACTGGGCCAAGGGCACATGGTACTGTGGTTAGGGGTCATGGGAATGTTTGTCGGTCAGTGTACTAAGTCGGCTGAGGTCACTGACAAACAGACCACCATCACCCAACTCTTGGGAGCCTACCATCAGTTCCAAGACATGATGGGGCAGGTACTTACTTAGCTCCGGGAGATGAAGAAACTGCAGAGGGAGTACAACCACCAGATGGAGGTCCATAATTCTAATATAGGCTCCCTGATTTGGGTGCTGCAGGATGTTTACACATACATGTGCAAGGCATTCCCTGCACAATCTACCTACAACGTCAGAGCCATTTACATCGGCCACAGAAAGGGAGGCCCTGCCACCATTATAACCACTTGCAGCCCCCTAGCCCTTGCATCTGTGGATCCTCACCCCGCATCAGGGGACATTCACATCGATCGCCAGGAGGTGAGGATGGCAATACCCCTGCCACTACCAGCAAGACACCTGAGAGCTAATTTCCTCCAGTGTGTGCCTACCATTCACTCTGTGGACTATTTCTGGGCACATTTGACTTTCTGATGCCAGTAGTATTTTGGACTTCAAACAATTCTGGATCTACAGCTAGGGTTTCATTCATCATGACAGGCTTCTTCACTTTTTGCTTTGCTTTAGTTATGTTCACCCTCCTTATTGTCATCAAGTTTGGTAGAGTAAATTTGCAAGTCAAAAAATCATTACTGGATTTGTATATCTCAACTCTATCATATCATTTGTTTTATTCCATCATAAGTTGATGATGACAGAACATCAAAAGATTGTGTCAACATAGATGATTTGCGAGTAGGTATTGTTTATTTCACATCCCCAAACTTGAATCCTAAAATATGTCATACCATTCAGTCATGAGCTACTATGTTTATCCCATATGACTAATACTTGTCTGCCAATATTTGCACTAACATAACAATCCATGCATTATAGTAATACTCAGTGCCAGTTTCACATTTCTAGTTCCATGTTGTAAATAAAACAGCGATAATGTTAAGCATTAGCTAAAGACATGATATCGTGATTCACTTGTTGCGTTTTCCCGCTCTAACTCTTGATACGGCCAGACTGCATCTTGTTTTCTGTCTTCCATTTTTTTTGCTACATATTACCATGTGCTCGCCATGTGGCGAGTCCTACCTCTCCGCTAGTCACCCTTGAAGTCTGCCCGGCAACAATCTATAAATAGTCCTTTGTGCGTTTAGCGCATGCTCAGTAAAAGTCACATCTGTCTCTGATTAGGTTAGAGAGGAATGTGCATTTTCGCGGGCTTCAAGAACCGTTAACTCCACCCATGTATTGATCATGTTCAGAAATGTCCATATATGGTCGTAAATCATGTTCTGAGTTGTATCCGCCTACTTATGAGCCCCTTCTTTGTTTATAAAAGGGGACTGTGTACTCGAGTTCTTTGTGCTACCTTGTACAATACTGTAGAGTGTTGTGTGGGCTGTAGTAGCACCTTTAAAGGTTTATTAAACTATGTCTTTGTATTTTCAGTTTCTGTGCCAAATTCTTTGTGTAGTCTGAGGACTTCGTGCACAGAATGGCGAACCCTTTGCACTTGCAGGCCTTGCTGAGGCCTGTACTCATCAATTGGCGCCCGACACGTGGGGCTCATTGGCGACTCGGATGCTCGAAGGACTGGTCGTGATGAAGGATTGGAACCTTGCCGGGGACGTGATCACTGGCAGCGGCGTCTTTAGTCCTGGCACCCCGAGGTTTTCTTCCTTCCCTTCCGATCTGACCATCTGGGTGGCGCCGGTCCTCGACTGAGACCTCTTCTGTCGGTTTGCAGTGCAGTGGCCGTTTGGGTGAATTTGGAACTTGGCAGTTGGAATCTGGAGGCTCTGGATTGGTAAGAGCCGTTATACGGTACTTGCTGCGAGCTTTTGGAGGCCTGGTTGGGCAAGGCAGCTTTAGGATACACTTGCTGCGGCTATTTGGTTTTGTGGGACTAGTCATATTTGGTTTTGGATTTGGGATATATGCGTTGCAACACATATAGGCAGGCAATGTGGAGATATTTCTCCTGAATTTTGGATTTGAGCGGCGCAACGTTTTAAGTGCCATTTTGATTATAATATTGCATATTTTGCACTATTTTTGACATGCCTGTTTTTAGCGCACTCCGTAAGTGGTGCTGCTGTTTTGGAAGTGACCGGTTAAGACTTGAGGAATCACAGCCGGCTCCCCCAGAGGGGAAACCGAATAGGGACATGTATGTGAAGTTTGGTCTTTCCTCTATAATGTACAGCACATTGTGGAGAAAATACACGAAAAGGATCCTGAGTTACGCTGGCCTTTGTATGGATCGTTTGATTTGCGTAAAATTGAGTATGTGAAGCAGTGTATGTGTAAGCGACGTGCGAGGCAGGACATGTTTGAATGTGTGCGTATGTGGGTGAAAGAAGTGCGTGAGCACGAGAAACGTGTGAAAGCGCTGATTGAGAAGGAACAACGAAAGAGTGAACGTGAGAGAGCGCAAGAGTTGAAAAGGCATGAATCAAAGGAATTAGAAGAGAAACAGGAAAAGGAACGCAGATTGCAGATATCTGGCCAGTATGCTGTTCGGCAGCCTCTTTATCCGGTTCTTAATAAACCTTATGATGATTTTTTGTTATTAGATTGCTCTCCGCCTCTGTCCGCTGGTCCGTTCGCTCCGAGAGGGGGAGGTGAGGATTCTGGATCGCCCGCACAAAAGGTAGACACACGGTCTATGTTATCGAACGATCGTATGGCTGACCTCCGAAAGATCGCTTATCGAGTCCTCAAGGCTACTGTTTCTCTTCCTGAGTTAATGCAGTCTCTTGAAGGATGGCAGGATAGGGAGAAATTATATTTTACTGAAACTCTTTCTGATGAAGCGGTTACATCTTTTCGGAAATATTCCGAAGTTCTTGAACCTGATGATGTGGTAGCTGATTCTAAAGAATTGCGTAAAGGTCTTTTTCCTCCTTCTCAGGTGCCCGATGCGGTTTGACGGCTGTTTGCGTTGCAGGACGAGATGTCGCGACTACGGGATGAAGCACGCAAAAAGAAGGCGGAAGAGGAGCAAACAAATCCGAGCGGCGGCGGGAAGCAGTCATCTATTTTCCATTCAGATAAGACCGAGCTAGTGCATGTCAAGCTTATGCGAGAGGCAGCGCCTTTGTATGTTCCTCCTAAAGGAGCGGGTACTAGTTTGGATCAATTTTCCCCTGATGCTAAAGGGTATTTCATTTATAATTGGGTTTACACCCCAAGGAATAGAGCGAATGTTATGGCATTAAAAGCTGCGTTACCTGATCCACGAAAGAATCCTGCTGCCTTTTATGAGGAAGTTGAGGGAGCTCTAAACTCTTGCACTATGACATTAGCTGATATTGATTTATTTTTTGGGCTCATATTACTCCCCGATATGTGGAAATCTGTGCAGGAAGTAGATGGTCTTGTCGCTTTTAAAGTTAGATGGGAGGATCTTGAGGAGGAGGACGGAGAACGGAAACCTGCGCAGAAGCCACCCCAGTCGATTTTAGACCTTCCTGCTGCTATTTTTGCTAAATTAAAAACTATTATCCCCCCTAAAAAGATTGATTGGACTATGTTAGCATCGTGTAAGCAGAAGGTAGATGAATCAGTTTCAGATTTCTTTACGCGATTTGAGGAAACTTTTCATGATTTTAGCGGCCAGTCGCTTACGGACGACACAGGCCGACATCTTTTTGTTGATAAGTATGTTTCAAATTTATTGCCAGGAGTGGCAGCTCGGTTAAAAGCGAGTGAAAGCTCTTGGACGACTTCGTTTCCGGAATCCCTCCTAATGATGGCTCAGTATTATGAGCGTCAGGAATTAGAAGCGAAGGGTAATGAAGAGAAGAAGTCTAAAGATTTGAAAACGAAGGTTATGTTACCACAAGTGTATGGACCGCCCCATAGAGAGACCGATAGGGGTGGTCGAGGATTTTATGGTTCTTACTTTGCTCGTTCGGATCTGGCTAGGGATCAATGTGCGTATTGCAAGCAGATGGGCCATTGGGCTAGGGAGTGTCCATTGTTGCGCACACAGCGGCAAGGGCGTGGTCAAGGACGGATGAGAAATAGAGGGGGCTTTCCAGGCCCTAGGGGCAACACGAATGATCATGCTAGGTTTGATTCTAATATGCGACCGCAAGGTGGGTCTAATGTTTTTGATCAACGGAATCAATGCCAAATATCTGATTACGAGCGCCCTGAATATCATGATTCACAGTATGCATAGGATTGCGTAGGATGGGGTAAGGAATCAGTTGAAGTGCCAGTAGATCAGAGGGGTCCTTATGTTACAGCACATGTTTTGGGTTCTACTGATGGGTTTCTGGTTGATACAGGAGCTACTCGTAGCGCTTTGTCTAAACAATTGGTTCCGAGGGCTCCCCTGTCTGGCCTAACAATTACTTTGATAGGGTTCGATGGAACGCCTTCTCTTAGCCCACTATCACAACCTCTTTCACTTCATGTAGATAAGTTTGTTGCACCATATCAATTCTTGCTCTCCCCAAACACGCCTGATAACATTGTGGGTTTGGATATGCTCAAGCATTTTCGAGCTACAATACGTTGCTCTCCTGAAGGAGTACGTGTTATTTTGAACGACAACTATCCGACAATGGTGAGGGTGTGCATGATTAAAGAAGATACTGCACTGGCCTCTTTACCTCGTACCTTGTGGGCTACTTCAGATACTGATGTGGGACAGATGGTCATTCCCCCAGTTCACATTAGTGTAAAGGAGGGAGCTGTGTTACCGCACCTGCCTCAGTATCGTATCTCACAGGAGGGGGAGGAGGCGCTTACACAGATCGTGCAGGATCTCATTAAAGTGGGGGTAGTAGAAGAGGTTCCATACAATGTGTGTAACAGTCCTATCCTACCGATTTTGAAGAAAGATACTGACACTAGGATCTATCGATTTATTATCGATCTGCGGGAGGTGAATAAGATCGTGATACCTCAATACCCAGTGGTTTTTGACATTACGACACTTCTTACTCTAGTTCCACCAACTGCAACCACGTTCTCCATTATAGACTTGAAGTACGCTTTCTTTTCGATCCCTATTCATCCTGATAGCCGATATCTTTTCGGCTTCACTTTGAAAAATCGATCGTATAGATTTTGTAGAGTTCCTCAAGGCTATACTGAGAGTCCTAGCATTTATAGCCAAGCGTTGAAACGACAATTGGATTCTTCTGTTCTACCTGAAGGTGTGGCGCTAATACAATATGTCGATGACATCTTGTTGGCAGCCGATACCCCTGAGCAGTGTGAGAAGTGTACATTGTCTTTGCTTGCTTTTCTGGCATCACATAATCACAAAGTATCGAAGAAGAAATTGCAATATTGTAGACCAAAGGTAACCTACTTAGGCCACCTTTTGTCTAAGAAGGGGCGTGCATTTACACCAGATAGTATTCAAGCAATTTTGGACACACCAGCACCCTCTATGCAGAAAGATGTTCGAGCATTCTTGGGTCTCACTTCCTTTTGCAGGCAGTGGATACTGGGTTTTTCACACATAGTTAAACCACTGTTAGCCCTTTTGACAAAGGACACTCCAGTTCCCCTTCCCTGGACAAACGAGTGTGAGAATGCTTTTCAGCAATTACGACAGGCCCTTTGTTCAGCACCAGTGTTAGGCACTCCTGATTACACGAAGCCTTTTACATTGTACGTACATGAGAGAGATGGATGCGCATTATCAGTGTTAGTGCAGATGCACGGTGATAAACAACGCCCTTGCGCATACTTCTCGGCAGTGCTCGACCCTGTTGCTCGAGCGTTACCTGGTTGCTTTCGCTCGGTTGCAGCGACAGCTGTGTGCATACGTCAGAGTGAGGGGATTGTGTTATCTCATAAGCTGTTGGTGTTGGTCCCCCATGCTGTTGATGCCCTTTTGAATCAGACAAAGACGCAGCACTTAACTAGTGTCTAACAGGATATGAACTAACGCTGTTGGCTCCTCATATTACACTAAAGAGATGTGCAACACTAAACCCAGCCACGTTGTTGCCATTTCTGGTGACTCAGCCTGAGGCGCAAGAAACACATGACTGTGTTTTTGTGACTGAGGAACAGACAAGGGGTTGTATTGATTTGCAGGACACGCCCTTCACAGATGTGAATGGAGAGCTGTGGGTGGATGGGTCTTGCCTGAAGCTATCAGACGGTACTACCTCAGCAGCATATGTAATTACTACGCTACACACAATAGTGGAGACAGCACGCATACCGCAGAAATCAGCTCAAGCAGCGGTACTGATAGCGTTGACACGAGCATGTGAGCTTAGTGCGGGATTATGCGTGAATGTCTATACGGACAGCCGCTATGCTTTTGGAGTAGCGCACGATTTTGGCCTGCTCTGGAAGGAAAGGGGCTTTTTGACATCACATGGAGCACAGATAATGTACGGAGAGTTAGTGCATAATCTGTTGACTGCATTGACTTATCCAAAGAAGATAGCCATAGTGAAGTGCAACGCACACAAGAAGGTGACAGATAAAGTGGGAGAAGGAAATGCTTTTGTAGATCGAGTAGCATGTGAAACTGCGATGCAGCCTGACTCCACTCCAATGTACATTGTGAAGTCACAAGCTGAGCGGTGGCACGATGCTAGGAAGGAGGTGCTAGAGATACAGAGGACCGCTTCTGATAAAGAGCGGGAGCAATGGTCCAAGGATGGAGAGTTGGATGATGAAGGTTGTTGGAGAAATAAACAGATGGATAAGTGGAAGTTACCCACAGCCTTTGTACAACCTATGGGTCAGATGGCACATGGGCTAGCACATGTTGGAGCTTTGGCAATTGTGAAATTGCTTACGCAAGTTTGGGAGCATCCAGAGATTGCTAGCACGGCTAGGAGAGTAGTACAGACCTGCATGATTTGTCTTAAGTAAAATCCAGGAAAAGGGACAAGAACTCCAGCAGGAGGATTTGGAACACCTACCACCTTTTGAAGTATTGCAAATGGATTATATTCAGCTGGAACGCTGCAATAATCTGAAATATGTCTTAGTTATCTGAAATATGTCTTAGTTGTGGTTTGTGCATTCAGTAAATGGATTGAAGCATACCCTACGAAGGACAATACTGCAATTACTACGGCAAAGGTGTAATTGAAGGAATTCTTTCCTTGATACAGTGTTTGTAGATTGTTGTGGAGTGACAACGGGCCTCATTTTATAGCGGACGTTGTTAAGTATGTCCTGAAAGGATTGGGAATAAAACAGAAATTTCATGCAGTGTTCCACCCGCAATCAGCAGGATTGGTGGAAAAGTATAATGGTACTCTAAAGCTTAAAATAGCAGAGATACAAGCTTCTACTTCTTTGACTTGGCCAGATGCCTTGCCTTTGGCATTATTGTCTATCAGATCAGTACCACACTCTCGGACGGGCCTTACGCCCTACGAGATTGTATTCGGGCGTCCCATGAATATATGGGGAGTGCCCAAGCCAAGCTCAGTGTATGATGTACCTTGTGTTTTAATTAATGACTATTTGGCACAATTAACTGACAGTCTGGTTTCCATTCATCAACAGGTTCGAGAAGCACTCCCTGATCGGTCCACAGGTGAAGGCCATAATCCCCGGCCCGGAGATTTCGTCCCCATAAAATCATTCGAGAGGTCGAGCAGTCTGGAGCCGAGGTGGTGTGGTCCCGAGCAGGTTCTCCTTGCCACGAGAACAGCTGTCCGAGTCACCAACCGGAAGAACTGGATCCATTCCGTACATTGTCAGAAGGTGCAACCCGGACTGGTGGAGCCTGCTGTATTGACCGACCATCGAGAAATCCTGACTGCGGAGAGAGGCCGTGCTGTGGTACCTGACGAATCTGAGGAGTTCTTCCCGGACCTGTCAGTCCCTGGAGCGAGAAGATATAATCTGCGACCAAGTAAAGAGCCTGCAATTGTATGATAAGTTGTCAGAACGGTCCCTAGGTCAGTGAAACGGAGAGCCGATGAGGCAAGGGGGGGGATCAGCCCTGCATTAGTGTAGTGACACCCGTCTTGGCCCGCTGGTGAAGAAACCAACGACTGCCTAGGGGGAAGAGTTCAGACAACACTTTTAGTTTCAGGAAGATACTGTTTGTACATTTGTTCGAATGGATAAGTAGAAGATTTTCTGTGCTGTAGGGTTCATTGCTGCTGTAGCAGTTGTTGCTACAATCATGTGGTTTGTCGAGGATGCAATTCCTGCCCGTGAGTTGTATGTTGTTTCCACTCCAGTCCCAGATGAGAATTTCTTTTATACACTTCCATATCAAGAGTTGAAGCATCGACAGTCGTATTTGAATAATACTTTCATTCAGATGCTGCACCATACCCACGTAGCTACTAATGCCACAAACTTTTGGATATGTGGGATGATGCCAGCACATCAGAAGAAGGGGGGAACACCGTTCATACCTCTCTCTTTCTCTCATAATGGCTCTTGTCGAGCATGGTACACTTTGCTTTTTGCCACGAGAAAACCTACAGTTGGCAGCTTGCTTTTCAGACTGAATAAAGAATGCCATCAGGACAAAGAAGGCTATCCACAATCCAACGGAACTATATGGGAGTGGGAAGAATATCGACCAGACAATGATTCAACGCCCTATATTTTTACGAACACTAGAGACATTGTTGGCAATGAAAAGTTTGTAATTTCAGTAGCCCAAGCACAAGCAGATTTATGTGTACAGAGTGTAGGTTATATCCCTGTAGGTGTTAGTGATTGTATTATCGTGTTGAATATTGATGGTCTGAATAATAGCACATTTCTTGCCTCTCATAACACTTACTTCGTATGTGGTAATAGAGGTTATTACCGATTACCAGCCGGATGGTCTGGAGTATGTAATGTAGCGTTTTTACTACCACCTGTATTCCTAGCACCTGCATCATATCATAAAGATTTGAAATGATTGAATAATGTGACTGTAAACAGATACAAACGGACTTTGTCTATTGATGATGTGGGCCAAACTGACACTAGCCTGCAACAATATATAGATTTCAATTTAGGATTATTTTTCTTTGTTGGGGCTGCTCTGAATAGTAGAAAGACATGGCGATTAACGAGAGTAGTGGAAGCTGTAATGAATCAAACTGCTGCAGCTCTTGGCAATCTCACCGAAGAGCTGCAAATTACTAGAATTGTTGCGTTACAGAACCGAATGGTTCTGGATGTGATGTTAGCAGATAGAGGCAGTGCTTGTAGAATTATTGAAAGTAACTGTTGTGTATTCATCCCTGATCACACTCCTTCTGTGTACAAGGCAATTAATAAATTACATAAGATCGCAGCTGATATACATGTCGAAAATGTAACTTGGACATTTTCGAGTTGGTTCTGGACTCTGAGCTCCACATGGGGCTGGAAAGTTCTTACTGGTCTCTGTATATTTATTGCAATTATTTTTACATGTTGTGTATGTATTCAATGTAGTCCATTGATATGCTCCCTATGTGTTTCATTTTGTGTACCTAATAAAAGAGCTGTTGCTGAGGCTGTCCACCAGAAAAGTATAACTAGAGAGGTAGCTGAAATGCTGAGCATCGATATTAACGATGAGTATCTAGATTATCCTAGGAAACCGAATGTCTTCAGCTAATACTGAAAGGGTCGTCTGTTGTAAATAAAACAGCGATAATGTTGCGCATTAGCTAAAGAGATGATATTGTGATTCACTTGTTGCATTTTCCCGCTCTAACTCTTGATACGGCCAGACTCCATCTTGTTTTCTGTCCTCCATTTTGTTTGCTACATATTACCATGTGCTCGCCATGTGGCGAGTCCTACCTCTCCGCTAGTCACCCTTGAAGTCTGCCCGGCAACAATCTATATATAGTCCTTTGTGCGTTTAGCGCATGTTCAGTAAAAGTCACATCTGTCTCAGATTAGCTTAGATAGGAATGTGCATTTTCGCGGGCTTCAAGAACCGTTAACTCCACCCATGTATTGATCATGTTCAGAAATGTCCATGTATGGTCGTAAATCATGTTCCTAGTTTTATCCGCCTACTTATGAGCCCCTTCTTTGTGTATAAAAAGGGACTGTGTACTTGAGTTCTTTGTGCTACCTTGTACAATACTGTAGAGTGTTGTGTGGGCTGTAGTACCACCTTTAAAGGTTTATTAAACTATGTCTTTGTATTTTCAGTTTCCGTGCCAAATTCTTTGTGTAGTCTGAGGACTTCGTGCACAGAAGGGCAAACCATTTGCCCTCGCAGGCCTTGCTGAGGCCTGTACTCATCATCCAGACCTTGCCAACATGGAAAAAGGGGATAGGTCTAAAACAATAAGACAGAATAGGTTATTGGATGACGGAATCATGCATGTGGGATCGGGCCGGGTGGCCATGTAAAATCGAGGTTCCAGCTTTGAGGCCTGTCCACGGGGACACCGAGACACAACCGCTCCTCCCTGATTCAGGGCTGAAATAGTAGGTTATGGAGGCGCCAGGCCCTCGGCCCTCATTCAATGCAACAGCGCCAGCTGAAACTGGGCCCCCTGCATCTTTTGACCTCCTCGGGGGCTCCCTTGCAAGTCACCAGTAAAGGTGGGGCTGAGACGAGGCTGGGCGGCCTTCCAAAACTGAGGCCCAGGCTTTGAGGCCTACCGGCTGCAATAACGAACACTGATTGTGCACTCATGACTCTGGGCCACACTAGCGAGTATAAGAGACACCAGACCCTTAACCTCCACTCATATTGACAGCCGTAGGTGAAATTCGGCAATATGGCCCACTGCATTCTCTGGCCTCCTCGAGAACCCCTTTGCAAGACACTATTGAAGAAGGAACTGCAACAAGCCGAGGGTCGATCGGCTCCTATGAGTATCGAGGGTGGCAGAGAGGTGGGCCCCCCTGAGTGACTGACTTGCAGCGCGCCCAGTGAGGACCCTGAATCATCAGGTCATAGGCTGCATGTAAACTGCTCTGATAGCAGGACAGACTCACCCAGCTGTCTAGGGACGACCATACTTCCTACTTACCTATTAGTACCATCTGGAACACCGACAGGACGGAGGAGGGCAGCCTTTTCCTCAGTGCAGGCCGTGGCGAGTACAGGTGTGTCTTACTGAATCTTTGCATTTCCTTGCCTCCTACACGCCAAAGATGGCCAATAACAAAGGGCTTAAATCCCAAGCCCAAAACCAACTGGCAAAGTTTGCCGGACTAAACAGGGTGAGGACACCAACGCAAAGCCAGGAGATGATCCCAAAACTTCACATCCTCGCCCTTCAGCTAAAAGCCTCACTCTTAAAGATGTCATGTAGGCCATAGCAGGTGTACAGACATTTTTAGAGACTCATATCGACTCAGTAAACATTGAGGTGACTCTCCTGCGAGCAGACCTAAAGAAAATGGACTCCAGGGTCAAGGACGTGGAAGCCACTACCAATTCTCTCGTATCTGACACTTCTACTCCACAGCAGCAGGTAGCTCAGGTCCAGGATCAGCAAAAAAGAATGGAGGAGCTACTGGATGGTTATGAAGGGAGGGCGAGGCCGAATAACATCCATATACTGCTGGTCCCTGAACGAGAGGAAGGACCGGCAGTGGACCTCTTTGTGGAAGACCTGGTGATCAACAAACTCCAGCCCAAATTCCTCTCCAGCTATTTTTCCATTGAATGGACCCATAGGGTTCCTGGGGGGCGTCCAAAGCCCGGGGCCCCTCCCAGGCCCATAATTGTGAGAGTCTTTAACTTCCGCGGCAGAGACGTCATTTTACAAAAAGCACGGGCCGGACCTGCGTTGAAAATTGATAATGCAAATGTTACCTTATTCCCAGATTTTACTGTGAAAGTTCAGGCACAAAAGATGCAGTTTCACAGTTGTTAAAAAAGCCTGACGCGATAAAGTCATTAAGTACTCCATGCTGTTCCCAGCTAAACTTTGAGTAAGGGTAAGACGTGTTTTTTTCTGTCCCCGGAGAAAGCCTGGGAGTGGCTGGAGGGATGGCGTAGAGTGGAGAGACCACCATAAGGTCGCAACAACAAGGGCCCCAACAATAGCCAATGCGCTCTTCCTGCCTTAAGAGAGCATCACTCAGGAGAAGACTCAGACGGGAAAAGCTGACTCAAGCCGCTGGGCCTCATCTGCTCTAACCAACACTTATAGACCACATGTGCGCTTTCCAATCCCAGAACTTGGGGCCCACATGAAATGATTTCCTGGGTGATTATCGGCACTGTCTCCGAGGCAAAACTGGTTGTACTGAGCTTACGCCTCAAAAGTTCAATGCCAACACGCAAAACACGCATAAGGATTGGGCTAGAATTTATTGCTCTTAAGTATACTATGAATATATTACGTTGACTAGGCGAGTGGTGGAGGTGGTTAGCCAGGCACCTCATACATGGAGGGGTGGGTGACAGGAACTCTGCCTTGTTGGGGAGTGGAAAGTTAGAATTCCACTGGCAGAGAGGCAGGGAGGCAGGTTTGGGGTGGGGAGGGGAGTAGGTGGGGTTTTCATCATTGTAGTTTTCTTTGCACTGACTGAGCATTCAAGTGAACCTCACTTCGCTAGATCAATATGCTGTACTACTGACACCACCTACATACTTGGCGGGCGTGACTGGGGGGCTCCCCCACTACTTTATTCCTATGCCGCTCTCCAGACTTGGGGTTGGTATGAAAGCCACCAAAGATCACCTCACGTTCCCCCTTTGCTCTCCACTACTACCAGACATGACAGACACAGGGAACATCAAGTTGTCAATAATGACATAGAATGTTAATGGTCTGGACAGTAAAATAAAAAGGGGTGTGGTCCTGCAGTACCTAAAGAGGCAATCGCCAGACTTGGTACTATGGCAAGAAACGCACCTGGTGGGTAATAGTTGTAAGGCTCTAAAAGGTGGGGATATAAACATTTGGTCCACGCAGGATTTACAGCCGGGTCCAGGGGTACCAGTATCCTTATACATAAACATCTGGCCCTCACTCATACTTATATGTATGTGGGCCGACCCACAGGGCATATTCGCTGTATTCGAGGCGCTCTGAGAGGGTAAGCCACTGAATGTAATATCAGTCTATCTTCCAGCTGCGCTGGGAAAGACAGCATTGCAAGACCTGGGTAAGATACTGATAGATCTTTCCCCTGGTACTCTTATATTAGGAGCTGACTTCAACATGATAATGGACAAGAGGCTTGACAGCCACCCCCAGAAATCGTCTCCCCGACATAGCACACACATGGCAGACTTCGCCCAAGCAATGGACCTTATTGACATTTGGCACACGCTGCATCCCGCTATAGTTCATTACTAACCCTGGGCGTAGTTCTCATAGTAGCGCTACGCGTAGCTATGCAAAGTACACTTTGCACTACGCAAGCTACACAAACTACATAGTGGACTGTACAAAATGCTGTTCGCACTGATTGCAGAGTGCCGGATGCTTGTCCCAACTGTGCAATCAGTGCCAACCGCATCTTGCACAGTGCAAGCAGTTGTTTTGTGCCACTCGAGTAGATTTCTACTCAAGCTGCAGCTTTCTCAAAGTGGACTGGTAGTTTCTCATAGCGAGCAGTAGTGAGCATATGTGACCACTCGCAATGAGAAACCTGACCTCCCCGTGTTGAGAATCTCGCCGGGAGGTTTATTTTCCACGCTTGCGATCGGCAACTTGATGTTGCTGATCACAAATGAGGAAAAATTCTCGCTGGCATGTCATTTTGCTTGCTCGCGGTCGCCAACTTGACGTTGAGGACCGTAGGCAAACAAAAAATGACTGCTACGCTACACGTGTTTGCACTGTGCTACGTGCAATTCGCATAGTGCAAAGTAGCGCAAACTTTGAAAACTATGCGAGCATAGGGTAGTACTACGCCCAGGGTTATTCATTACACACACTATTCTAATGCACAAAAAAATGTGTCCCGCATTGACTATTTTTTCACTTCCCCTGCAGATATAGGTCACTTCCAAACCCCTGCATGCTCCCAAGAGGAATCTCCGATCATTCCTCTCTCAGGGTTGAACTTAATTTTTACCGTCAATCTACCCGAGGCCCCATCATTAATAACCCATGGCTCCTTCCGATCCCAGATATTAAAGACGACCTTGCTGAGCACACAGACCATTATTTTACTGAAAATATTGGTTCAGTTGATCTAACAAACACTATATGGGAGGCCTATAAGGCAGTGATTAAGGGGTATGCCCTAGCATTGAAGGTTGGATATATTTGAAATCAGAATGCACAATTGACTCAACTTGAAAGGGACTTGCTCTAACTAGAAACGGAACAGAATGCCTCTCCCACTGAAGCCATGGCCCACAATCTCCGGAATAAGCAATTAGCATACAAAGCCCTAGCACGTGAAAAAATCCAGGCAAGACTCCTCCATACTCGCCATAGAGTGTACGAGCTTGGAGATAGGGCCGGCAAAATGCTGGCGTTGTTAGAGGGGCAAGATCAAGCGGCTCGATGGGCCCCTATAATCATACTTGGGGATGGAGTCAGGTGACGGAGCCCCGAGAGGTGGCGGAAGCATTTGCAAACCACCTGGAGGCAGTATATACCTCCAAGACCACCACTTTCTCAGATGAGTCACGTCAGTTCCTGGAGGAAATGAACCTACCCACACTTTTGGACAGTTACAGGTAATTCGTAGACGCAGACATAACAGCAGAAGAGATCTGTAAAGCTATCTTTGCAATTCATTTGGGAAAGGCAATGGGGCCTAACGGAATCCCAATCGAATTCCTTAAAAGGATGGCCGTCAAGGTGGCCCCACATTTAAAAAACATGTATGAAGAAAGTCTGGAGCAGGGTATCCTTCCCTTAGATCAAAGGCTAGCTTCTATAGTTGTCATACACAAACCCGGTAAACCAGCGACCAACTGCGGCTCATATAGGCCTATATTTTTAATAAGCTCAGAAACCAAGGTATTGGCGAAACTTCTTGCGTCCCGTCTGATCGCAGTCCTTCCCTCCCTGGTCCATGAAGACTAATCAGGGTTTGTACCAGGTCATAGCCGCTTTAAATATTAGTTGAGTCCACAATGTACTAGGCAGGCAGCCATATTTGCAAGAAGACGTGGTTATACTATCATTGGATGCTGCCATATCATTTGATTCAGTAGATTGGCCTTACCTCTTCAAGGTCTTGGCATGGTTCGGCTTTGGTCCATGATTCCGACAGTGGGTAGCACTGCTCTATACTGCGCTACTATGTCAAGTCAGAGTAAACAGTCACACGTCACGGACATTTGCTTTACAAAGAGGGACCAGACAGGATTGTCCCCTGTCCCCCTTACTGTTTGCGTTGACTCTTGAACTGCTTGCACACTGGATATGATGTGACGTATCGATACGTGGACTGCGATGGAGTGAAGATAAGGAAGAAAAATATCATAATACGCGGATGATATCCTAATATACTTGGTATTCCCACGGGACTATATTGACAGCCTGCTCAACGTCATTACTAACTTTGGCAAATATGCAGGTTACGCCATCAATTGGTCCAAATCTGTACTGTACATCTTACACAGCCCCACACCTAGGCTGCCTCGCGGTCATACGATTGAATTAGCCACTGAAGGTTTAAGGTACTTATGTTTCTTTAAAATGCTTGCACTCCCTATATTCGTATACGTATTTCAAAATTGTCCATTTCCAATCGCTGATAATGATTTTACTCCCAATAGAAGGGGAAATCCGTACTTTATTATGGGATGGGAGGTCGCCTTCCATCGCCCTCCAGAAGTTAACAAAGGGGTAGTAGGATAGGGGGATTGCCCTTCCAGATCTGCGTCTATTTTATTGGGCCTCACAACTGGTGGCAATCAAACACTGGATTCATGGCTCCCAGTCGAATCCATCTTTCCAACTAGAAAAATACCAAACAGGGCGGGAGGATATTTAGGCACTCTCTACAGCAGGGTCCAAAGTGGATGTTACTAGGGGCCCATGTCACAAACTGTAGCCGTTTGGCATAAAGCCACCAAACACCTGGGATTGGTGGATAAGCTCACAAAAGCTACATCTCTCTGGTCCTCTGAACAGCTGGGATTGCTCTGCCACCACACAGGGTTCTATAAATGGGACACCATCGACATAACAAACATAGGAGATCTGATCAGCAGGGGCACACTTCTCACATTCAGAGAGTTGCAAACCAAATATGCTCTTGCACCAGGAGAGGTTTTTCGATATTTGCAGATCAGACACGCGCTTCTTACAAATATTCCAGACCTACCCTACTTACCAGACTCCTCCCCTTTAGAGGAACGCCTGCTCTCAGAACCGCTCTTGTCTAAAGCTATCTCCTGCACCTATCGTAAACTCTGTAACAACTTACCTAACTACTTCAAGACCCTTCGGGACCACTGGCAGATGGACATAGGGCCAATAGATGACAAAGAATGGCAATCAGCATTAATTTCCCCCAGGGAAAGACGATAAACCAGCCCTTTCACCTCATACAACTAAAAGTTGTACACAGGTCCTACCTTCCTGGGGTGCTACTGGGCAAAATAAGCAGCTATACGGATGATTTGTGCCTTAGAGACTGCGGCCAAGAAAGCACCTTTTATCAGAATTTTTGGGACTGTCCCGAGGTGCGTCCCCTGTGGAACAAGGCAAACAAATAAATGAGGCGCACACTGGGTAAGCAGCTCCAATTGTCACTGCGGTTGAGGATTCTAAATATATGGGTGGCCACCGACCTGACAGAAATCGAGCAACAACAGGTGGCACTGGGGTATCTACTGTTGAAAAGGGCTATAACGATGCTCTGGGGATCAAATAAATGGCCCTTGATGGTTGGATGGGTGGCAGAGATGGATAGATGCATGATAGCGGAGAAGGAGGTCTACAAACTACGGGGCTGTCCCAAGAAGTGGGACCAGAAATGAGGAGGTGGAATTCTTTTAGGGGGGAAATTTGTACTTTACCGCCAGAGGATATGTCGATGCGGAGACGACTGGGCCAGTAACCACCCAAACTACTAAACATACTTAGTCTTTGTGTATTGATGCACCGTATTTCACTGAAATTGAATTGTAATATTATACTGTAATGATGACTCTGTGGTTTCTAGCTTTAATAAAATTGTTAAAATAAAAAAAATTGAAGATGCTTTTGCTCTGTACTGAGGTGTACTAGGAATGTTACAAGGGTGATGTGTGCCATAATGTTGTAGTAGTTATTAGCCAATCCACCAAAATATTACTTTCAGGCTGCATTCAACAGCAGCAGGTATGTAGATAGTATGTTATATATTGACAAGCTGCTTCAGTACAGGATTCATGTATCAATGTTCAAACATGAAAAATGTACTTTACTGACTTGATGTGAGGGGGACTGCTGGAGAGTCTGCCGAGTGCGGGGCTGGAGCGCACTCACCCTTTGGAGACTGCTGCTGCTGGGCGCTGGGCTGCTGACGCCGTTTGTGGCCCCCGTTGACGGCGCCGTTCACCATCTCGGCTGCCGAGGGGAGGAACTACGGTTCCCAGCGTCCCTTGCGGCTGTACACCACCACTTCCTGTCCCGCGCACCAGGAGGTGCTTAAAATCGCGGACCTCCCTCCGCGTCGCGGACGCGCGCGGAAGGCACCGGGCGGAGCCCGGGCAGAGGGCGGGCCGTCTAAGGCCGTCCAAGGACGACCAGGGACGGGACGGGCCACATCCTTAACATCATGGGTAAGCGCAAATTAGTCACTCCGATGGTGGGAGAAGCTAAGGCCAAGGTCCCAAAATATACGACCAGTATAATTATATACTTGACATCAAAAGTGGACGAATTATCCACCCAGATAGCTGTCTCTGAATGTGCACTGGGCCTGGAAACTACATCTGCAAGCATTAGCACTACAATTTCCTCGCCCATTAGCTGTTTTCCACTGGAGCCGAGGGTCATAATTGAATCATGCCGGACAAACTTGGCGCAGACTCCCACAGTTTTGCCTTCTCCAGAACTTTCTATTACTGTTATACCTCCTACAACTGAGGCCATGGGTGTCAAAGAAAATACGGCCAACATTCAATCTGGGGGTCTGCGGGCTACTCGCATCACAGAGGAGGGTCTCATGTTACTACTGGAAAAACTTTTTTCAGATAGGCTAGAATCTGCCTTGATTCAGATTGCAACAGACATAGCTGAGACTTTGAAGGATTGTGTTAATAACTTGTTGAATAAATGTGAACGTATTAATGAGTTTCTGAATAGTCAGGCCCCTGCACTGCCATCACAAAATTTGAATTGTTCCCATGTCCCTCAGGTTTCAGCACCTATAGAAATTGACCCTCCAAATAACTCAGTATTTAATATGCCCGCAGAAAACTCTGTGCCTTCCAAAGGGAAAGTTGTAAATGGTAGATATACGCCCTTGCCGCTAACAGTGCCTAACCGTGTTTTATTGGAAAAGCCATTAGGTCTTCCGGGAGACCGGGTGGGCAGGGTACCTCCAGTGCACGTACCCCCCGATGCAACACCTTTTGTAGCCGTGCTGGTAAATGTACCCAAATTAGATGCGGGGGAGGTAGAACATCATGAAATGCTGCGTAACCACACAGAAAAATGGTGCAATGCAAATTGCACGGGTGAAAGTAATATTGCAGCTAATATATTGATGTGTAGAAGGGTAAATTGGGTGGGCAAAACTAAGAAGTGTGTGGCAGGCGACTGTGTTATAGTTAATTTCAAATCTCGTGATGTCACTAGCCGCCTCTTCTGGGATGCTTCCCCTTTGGATCCATTAGGCAAGGGTGTGCGCGCTATTCCGCTGGGTTTTTTCTACCCGCCTGCACTCATGACAGCCGGAGGCGGGCATGGTAGGCCACAGCTAAATAACAACCACGGGTTTGTGGGTAAACACAATTTCCCTCTTCAAGGGAATGAATGGGTGACAAAGAAATCTAGGGGCGCCGGTGTAGTCACTTCCGCAAAGCACACACATCCAGATAACCTGCCATTCTCAAACAGATTTGCGGCTCTTGCTAATCATCACAATATGGACTGACTAGAGCCCAAGCAAACAAATCTGACAGTTAATGTCCAGGATGACTCCACCAACATCCCTACCCCCTGTAACACTGTTAACATCCCCACCCCCTGTAATGTTGCATCTAATGAAGGGGAGGTGACAACAGAGCGAGGTAATAGAAAAGCTAAGATCTTGTCCTGGAATATTGCGGGCTTACGTGCTAAACAGAATGACCCAATTTGGTTGGGTAAGCTAAAAGAATACGATATAGTAGCCATGCAGGAAACATGGGCAAGGGATAATTCATTTTGGTTGGATGGTTACTCTTCATTCTTTGTCAATGCACAGTGTACCCCGGTGGGAAGGGACATAGGCGGTCTGATGTTTCTGGTGTCTCTTAATATAGCTGGGAGTGTGAGGGAAATTCCTAGTTCCTCACACTATTTTCAGCTTTTGGAGATCCGCCACTCAGATAAAAATAAGACAGTTTTTATTAACTGTTATAACTCTTTGCAGGGCGGACCCCAAAATTTTGTTCTAGAAAGTTTAAGTTTATTTGTAACTGATTACATGTCAAAACAAACCACTTTTGTACAAATTATTTTAATGGGTGATTTTAACGTTCACTTGTGTGATTCACATTGCCAGATCAAAGATTTTAATGGGCCTGATCTTACGACTTCTCCCCATTTTGAGCATAGTCTGAAGGGATTAGCCATGGAACAATTGTTATCAGCAAATGACCTATATGAACCAGGCTTTTCTGACCCAAATGACCGTGTGGTCACATACAATGCGAGGGGTAGTGACTCTATCATCGATTACATTTTTTTGTCCCCAGGGCTCCTCCATTATGTTCACTTTTATAACGCCATTGAAAGTGGATTCAGTGACCACAATCCGGTGTGCTTAATCCTGGATGGGTCGCTTGGACTGCTCAAAGGGGTTTTGTTGGCTACTTCTGTGAAACATGTAAAGAGCAAAGACCAAGGGAGGCGATTAAAATGGTGCAAAGTTTGCCCAGAGGACTTTTTGAATCTTATTGAACAAGATATGATGGTGGAATTTCAGACCTGTAGGGACCCTGCTAGGGGGGATAAAGAGATTGTTGCCGCCTTTGAGGCAATCTGCTCGAGGGTGGAAGAAGAACTTACACCTAGCCCAAAAAGGGGACCTGCCCCAGTCTCCGGTTGGTTCGACCATTCTTGTTCAAAAGCTCACTCTGCATTGATGGCAGCGCTTAAACTTTCCCCTAGAAATAAGTTAGTGATAGCGCAGCTAAGGAAAAAATATGCTGAGGCGATAAAGATACGTAAAAAAGCCGTAAAAGAAGAAGCCTGGGACGCTTTAATGGATTCGACCACCCTTAAACACAGCTCCAAATTTTGGTCTATAATAAATAACCCCATATTTGCCCAAACACGTAACATAGATCTTGAGGCAAATATACCTGAATCAGAGTGGCTTAATCATTTTTCAGTCATCTATGGGAGCAATCAAGTTTATGAAACATTTCGTATACCCTGCTATTCTGATATGCAACCTAATTTAGATTTTACTGAAAATGAAGTTAAGGTCGCGATAACTGGGTCAGCTAAGAATAAAGCCCCGGGACCCGATGGGGTTCCTCTGGACTTATATAAATCAAACCCAGAGATGTGGGCAACTATATTAACGAATGTTTTTAATCATGTACTTGTAGGGGGATTCCCTAACACTTGGGCTTGTTCAGTCATTGTCCCAATTTTTAAAAAAGGACTAAGAAGTGACCCCAAATGCTATCGCCCTATATCCTTGCTGGATTCTTCCATGAAGATCCTGGGTAAAGTACTGTTGGCGAAAATTAACAAGTGGACACTAGAGAATGATATTTTGTCCAATGCCCAGTATGGTTTCAGGTCAGGTAGAGGGACAGAGGACCAATGCCTAAATCTGCACATGATAATCTCTAAATACACAAAGGCAAAAAAGGGGGCAATTTTTGTTGCTTACATGGATCTATCCACAGCATTTGATTTAGTAAACAGAGCCAAGCTGTGGGGCATGTTATTAAAAATGGGATTGGATCCTCCTCTGGTCCACTTCTTAGCTGAACTCCACAAGGATTTAAAGGCTTCCATTAGAATGGACCAAGAGGGACATCGTACAGCATGGTTTAAATCAGGCAGGGGTGTGCGGCAAGGCTGCATCCTTGCCCCTATGCTGTTCACTTTATACATAAATTCTCTGGAAAAAAATCTTCTGGCTGCTTCTGTGGACACACCGCGTGCAGGAGACACTCATATTCCAGTGCTCCTGTACGCGGATGATGCCGCCTTAATAGCTAGGACACATCTGGGCCTCCAGAGACTCCTTAATGCATTCAGTGACTTTATGTCTTCTCTTGACCTTGTGGTTAATAACGCTAAATCTCATGTCATGGTTTTTGGGGCAGCTAAAAATAATACTAAATCCTTTTACTGTAAGGGGGAAGTGATTACTAACGTTAAAGCTTTCACTTACCTCGGTGTAATTTTCGACACTAAGGGCAGCTGGATCCCTCAGATAACAGCAAAGACCAAAGCAGTGAGGAATCTCTGTTAACGCTATTCTGAGCTTCTCAAGGAGACTCGGTGGGAAACCAAGTGGTGCACTACTAGCTTTGTATAGGGCAAAATCATTGGCTATAGCTAGGTACGGAGCTGGATTGTGGGGATATGTAAAGACTGAAACCATTCAAATAGAGGTTAACAAGTTTTTCTGTTCTATATTAGGACTCCCCTCATCAACAGCCACTTTCTCTGTCCATCAGGAGCTTGGAGTAGGATACATTACTGATATCCTCTCTATGGCACCCATTCTTCTGTGGATAAGGGTTTGGATTAATAACAACTTAGGTCTCAACCACAAAATTCTGATGGATTGTTTAAAACTTGATAAATACAAAGACATTGCTTGGCTGGCATATATTTATAAGTGCTCAGTAGAACTTGGACGCCCGGAGATTTTCTCCTCCCCGCTTGACCTAAAAAAAGCAGACCTAGCCTGGGTCAAGGAAAACTTTTACAAACTTAAGTCCTTGGAGAGAGAACAACTCCAGTTAACTAAACCCATGGTTAGAGCACATTATATGACAATCACTTGTATAGCCATCCAACCGTATCTTGCCCTAGTTAACATTCCTTTTCACAGGTGGCTTCTGGTTAATTTTAGATTTAACCAGATTTATTTGGTACTCTGTGACAGACAGGGATGGTTCAAGCCTGAGGATGCACCTGTATGCAAATGCGACAACTTCTCTATTCAAGACAATATGCACCTTATGTTGTTCTGCCCTTTTTATCATGCTCCTAGGCAAAAGTATCTGTTACCTTTGTTGAAGGGGAAAGCTTTTACGCAAGTAAAACCAGCTCTTCTGTTTTTACAAATGCTTGATTCGCCCTTGGTAATGTTCAGTGTGGCAAATTACCTTGTTGCTGCTGTTCGGATTAGGAAGAGGAAATTACAAGCTTAACAGTGGGGACTGTGATGAACTTGGTATACCTTGCTCTTTTGCACATGTTGAGTCCTTTTTAATCTGATCTTTTTATTGTTTTTAAATTGTATTGTATTGTATGAAATTTTTTAAACATGTACTTGGATTGTCTTTTAACTGTTGTAGTATGCTTTTATGATTTTTAACAAAATCGAATAAAGTGGTTTTTGACTTGACTTGATGTGAGTATTACCATCATGAAATGTTCAAACAATAGTAATCTGCTTTCAGTTTATGCAAATATTGGTACAGCATTGCAGTATATGTTGACAGTCATTGAGTCATATTTGTCTTACTGATGATAATAAGAACGCAGATTTTAGGACCTAGTGAACGCAGAGCACAAAAGTATTGTTGGTATATATGCTTTTTGGTGACATCAGTTAACTAATATGTACAACAAAGGCCAACCATTCTGAGGTGTGCACCAGTGCCTGAGGACACATAATAATGGACAAGAGACAAGATCATACATTATTTATAGGAGTTTTTGTGGGGAATGGCATCACTGTGGCCAAGTGTTTTCTTAAAATGTTGTCTACATGCATGTGTTTATGCTAATGTAGAACCAAATGTTTAGAGGTTTGAAACAAGTGAAATGTGACAACTTGGTAAGTGTTTTATGGTGAATGTTAATGATCTTTTTTGTCAGACTGCCCTGCTGAATGTCATCCAGGGGCTTAGCTGCCATATACAACAGATGGTTGCTTACCTGGAAGGCATTTTCAGTGGTACATCTGTCATAGAGCAGCCATTTCAAGCTCTGGCCTCCTCATTCACTGCATTTTCCCAGCCATCCCATACTTCTGCCCCACCTCCTGCCCCTTCCCCATCCCAATTCCTTATTCCCAGCCCTGTCCAAAGCACACTCACACCTTTCCTGCACCCATTCAAACAGACACAAGCAGCATACACACACACAAACAGAAACACCAAAAAAAGAAACTCCAGTGCTCATCCAAATATACAGACCCACCACCGGCACACAAACATACAGCACACCCATCACTATACACAAATCGACCCCACCCACACACATCACACTAACAGACAGCACATCCACCATCACACATGCACCATACCAACTACCAGCACACAGACAGACAGCACACCCACTACCACACACACATGCTGCACTCCCTCCACATGCATCATAACCACACCCAACACCTCCAAAGCACATGCATACACAGACACAAGTAGGTTTAAATACACCTCCAAAAAACTAAGATGCTCACAAGCACACAAACAAAAAACACCTATAACACACAACACACCCACGCAAGCACAACATGCACCAGACTAATAGACACCCTCAACACACACAGGCACATCAGACACTGTTTTTGGGGATGTGTTACTACAGGTGTGTTTGTTTCACCTTGATTACTGATCAGTAGGAGTACATATTCATGACACCTTTAAATGTCAATGGTGACTATTGATATTGGCTACAGTACAGGACTTGCAATAGACAAGGGTAAATATTACATGTATGTTTATGTCTATTACTGCTAATTTATGACAGACATTCATGTGACTGTTAAATTCTGAGATGAAGGTAACACCTTGTCTAGTGCACTTTCGACATCATGTTACATTGCAGGTATCCCTACGGTGTGTGTTGCATATGTTTTTAATGTTTGACTGTTCTACCTTTCTTTAGAGACAACTGTATGGTGACTTTTACATTTTTTATTTTGATAACCTATTTTTGTGCAAATGTCCATTTTTGGGAAAGCAACTTGAACCAAATTCATACATACAATGTGTTGATATTGGTGTTTTTTTTGCATTTATAAGACGTCAACATTACAGACATCTGCATTGCACATAGGTATGCTATTGCTTGTGCGAGCAATTTCTAAATGCACAAGTTCTGTGCAAATGTTGACAGACAAGTCAATAAGTAACGGATAAGAGTGCGGCTTACCATCTACTGCGTCCATGATGGTGTTAGTTTTGTTGGTCATCAAGAAGCAGCACCAGCGGCAGGAGTTTACAGGTCGGATCCATGGTGAAACAGGAAGTGTGAAAATGAGAAAAGGTGAGTTTCAGCCTTAAATCCATTCCATTCCGCCATCTCATGTGTGGAGGTTTGACCGTCACAGTCACGTTCGTGGGAAGGCACATCATGACTGGCCCAAGGAGATACTGGTGGTCCTACCTCCGACAGAAGATTTTGCCTATCCTGCCATTGATGGGGCTTAGATTTTCTAGTAGTGACGGCGGGACCATGGCAGTCTTTCATCTATGTAAATAGGTTGGGCGGACCACCAAATCGGTGGGCGAGAAGAGGACTTAAAAAGTGATGGCAGGACCGATTCCGCAAAGATCTAAATTAGGTCCTTAGTATAACAAGAATGATTAAGCAACAATTGTGGCTTCATATTCAATCTTGACACCTTCAACCTCCAATAAAAGATATAAGGCCCATTACAAACAACCAGTCACACTGTTGCTTTCGGAGTCACCAAAGCTCACTCAAATTTCAGGGTTTAACAACTCCCGGCTATCTGGAGCAACAACCATATCATTACCTTCACTACCAATCTATAACAACACCTCCAGGAGAGTGACTACCATAAACAACAAACCCACATATAGGTACTGGAAAACAAGTGGACCTCAAGGCATACCCACCTTCTACAACTGGATCTCTGTTGCATTAGACAACCAGACTTCACTAAAGACCACTACCAGTGTTTACTCCAGTAAATCAACATTCAACAATACAAGTAGAGGAAAGCAATAGGCATCAAGGATAGACTCATAATGCAATGCTCTAGCATAGCTTAAAAAGCAGATGATCATATCACAAAAGATAAAACTACCATTCATGCATAATTGAAGCTCACTACTTATCAAAGAAACTCAACAATATTCTATTAGAATTCTGCATTCTGTTGTGCCAAAACGCACTCACCCCATGATTGTAAGTAGTATGCAACAAAATTCCCATGGAACTGATCTATAAAATGCAAAAGATAGAAAGGTGCCTAACTGAGTAAACAGCTGACACTCCTCCTACCGGTCCCAAGATGCTTGTTTGTGATGCAGGGAAGACCTCGCTTGGCAGTTCGGGCTAGACTTTTCCCATGGTGAACAGGGTCAAGGCTAATTTACATATGGATGGGTCTGAACTGGGGTGGCGAACTGATCTAAAGAACGATGATGGATTAAACCCAGATCTGTGACAGGAGATGAGTGTCTGAAAAGTTTCAGCACTCTATCCATCATCTCCTGATGTTTACTCCTCCTACTCATGACAGTACTGCTACAGTAATAGAAAACGCCAATCTCCCATCACTCACCACCTTCAATACCATCTTGAAAAACACTTTTATGCTATCATCATTGTTAGTTTTGTACAACCTATGCAGGGGCTGAATCTTTCAAAACAACTCCTTGGAAATAGGAACAAGTCACCAGCATAAAAATACGCAAACAATGGGGGGCATTGTTCACTCTGAGAAACTAATGATCATGCACTCTGCACAGTCCTCAACGCATGATATGATATGGGCATATGCAACTTTATGTACTGTGTTGTGCACTTTTGTTTTGAATTATGGACCTGCTTATGGCATGTATATGTATATTGCCCTGCCAAAAAATAATATATTTAATATAAAAACAATCTTAATCTAAATGGAAGTTTCTAATATGTGTATATAATATAGATTTTGCATCATGGTATGCATATAACAGTTTTCAAAATACATGTCTATGTTTTTTACTAGTTGTTTTTACTCATTGTTTATTGTGTGTTATAACTTTAAAAATCTATGTTTTCTGAATTTAAACAAAATTATTATAAATGTGACATAGTGTATAAGGAAAATAAATATTATTCAAGTATATATTGAGTTATCAATTGTTTTACAAACATCTACAGATTTTCAGAGCACCTGAATGGTAAATACACAACTATTTAAAATGTTAACACCAAAAATAAGAATTTATATTTTTATCTCACACAATTTAATAAAAGAAACAATATATAGTATTAATTGAGAAAATGTTAATACATTAGATGCAAATAAAAGGAACACTCAAAAAATATTTAAAGTGTTCTTTCCACATAATCAAACCATAGAATTCATGTCTTGATTTGCCTCCGTTCCAAACTGGCATAATTCTTTTCATGTTTAAAAATGCTGCCTATAAAAATGTTGTCCTAAAGTCTTATTACATTCCTTGAAACATGTCTTCTTATTCTTTCAGAATCACAAGCACATGATTTTCGACGTTTCTTACATTTTCCAATCGCTTTTTTAACTAGTAATATAATCTGGAATGGCACAGCTTCCGATATGGATGTCTGTTCTTATGAAAATATTTTCAGGACTCTGTATCAATCAATTCAGTCGTCATCTGAAAAACATTATAAACCAATCTAAGACACATGTCTCTCCACATAACCTGTGCAATGCTGTTCCATTAAGTCTCAACACATGTTCTCTTAACAGTATATGTAAAATCCTAATTTTCATTTGCTCAAACGAAAAAGATGTAAAGTAGATATACCACTGTGTATTCAAATAAAGGATGCACTTACACAATTGTTATAGACAGGAAGCCATTGATAAGACCACTCAAATAATGGAAATTAATTTATAATATCATTCAAATAATGGAAATCTTTCAATATCAGAGAATCATAAGCCATCAACTTGAAATTATTATCTAAAATATGGCTGAAAAATATTTATTTTAAATATTATTATCGTTCATGTATTACCATAAAGCAAGACTTATATTGTACATAATGAATAATGTAAAAGATACAATGTGAGTTGATTTCTGGTAACTTAATTCTTTTCATGTAAAAAAAAAAACGTGTACAAACAGGACAATTCACAAAAGATATTTTGGAGTATGTGAAGTATTACTTCAGTAGTACCACTTCATTTTATACCAAATGTACTTCACAAACCGATGACCAGTGTTCTCCTCCTCTAGATGTCATGTACTGGTGGTAAAGCTCTCTGCAGACATGGGTAAATGTGTTTGTAATAAATGTGGAAGAAACCTCAGGGAGTGGTGGGAAAAGGGAGAATAACTTCTACAAAATGGAGGAGGAGTACAGAAAATTAAAGTGTGGTTTATGGAGAGGCACAATAACACAATGTATGCCTCCACAGAGGAGTAACAGCATTACAATTCACAAAATGTACTTATAAATTTACTATAGATCAAATACTGTCAACACAGGTTTAAATGCTCTCTGGGTCAGCCTTGGAATAAATATACCACCACACGAGGCCAACCATTTGTACTGCAGCACTCTCATAAAGAAAACAAATGGCTGCAGGAAATTAAGTTAAATGTTCCTATGAATGAATGTTACATAATTAAAAGTAATTCTCCATTTAAATTGTATGATAGAAAATGTAAGTTGATTCATTTTTATGTTTTTGTCCTACATTCAATAGTGCACTTATTTAAAAAAAATGCAACTCAAACTTTATCATTTATTCTTGAAAATATATATTTTTTAAATTGCATAAAAATAAAACTATTAATTGAGTTTGTTATAAATTAAATGTAAGAATGTTAGCATGGGTTGGTGACTTGTTTTTAATTATTTATTAAAAGTTAGCATTTATAAAGTAAATGCAAAAAGTAATTATTTTTAAAATATAATGAACATTTTGTTTGAACATTTAATATGGTATAGCTTTTCAGTTCTAGGTTTATATTCATTACTTTAAATTAAATCGTTTTACAATAAAATATATTACTTAAAAAATATAAAACTTTAAACATTTTCATTTATTTTACTATACAGAATTCTTGGCTCTAGTGGCAGATATCTCCACAAAGAGCAAGAAAGGTATTAATAATATCCTGACAGTTGCAAAATGTGTTAAGGGAAGTTCCACCCCTCATTTGAGTTCATGGAAACTCTTAAGTCTACATGTAGGTGAAAAATCTCCACTTGGTAGTGTTTTTTTAGCAAAATAGGGGAAATTAGCACTAAGATGTAGAAGTAGATTTACATGCAAATAGATCAACTCATGTGCATTTACCTTTGTACACGAAGTCTGTAGCATTTACAAATATATTTTTTATCCTGAGATGGTCTTATAGATTCAATGCAATAAAGACTGAAATGTCGACGTATCAATCCATTTTCTGTACAATTGCTGTCCATGAATTATGATTGGAGGAAATATAAACATGATGTATAGTCCAGTATTCTTGACACTTTAGAGAAATTGGTGTGTACATTGTTGACTGTTAATATATGTTGTATACGATGGTGAAACTTTTGTCGTCAATGTACTTGAAGAAACATCTGTACATTTAAATACTTCTGCAACCAACTATAAAAATATAAGCAAGAAATGCACCTGGTATTATTTAGATATTATTTCTTTGTAGTTAGCAAAAATAAGTCTTTGAGAATTAATTTATGATGCTACAGTATAGCATCCCAAGTATTAATAAATGTATTACTGTTTATAAAGTAAAATCCTGTGTTGGAAAATGACAAATGATCGACAGTATGCAGAATAATGGCATACATTCACCCCAGTACAGAGATCTGGGCCTATATCCATCGTTTTTTGCTCACCATGCCATTCCAGTTTGGACCCATCCATATGCAAATCAGTCTTGACCCTGCGCCCAATGAGAACAGCCCAGCCAGAACTGCCGGGTCAGGTCCACCTTGGACTGGAAACAAGCATCCTAGGAGCGATTTTGGGCTTTCAGTCCTCATCAGCCAGGATAGCTTGACCACAGTGGCATGGAGAGCACAAAACCCAGGTCTCGGCATACCTGTCCCACTCAGGGTGATAAATGAAAAAAGAACATTGATGGACAGAATGCAGAACAATGTCATACATTACCCCCAGTACAGCGATATGGGCCTAAATCGATATTTGTTTTGCTCATCATGCCATTCCAGTTTGGACCCAGCCATATGCAAATCAGTCTTGACCTTGCTCCCAATGGGAACAGTCCAGCCCGAACTGCCAGGCCATGTCCTCCCTGGACTGGAAACAAGCATCCTAAGACCGGTTTCGGGCGTTCAGCCTTTACCTGATCATTTTCAGTACCCAAGCCCACAGGAGTATATTGGGTCACCCAAATGTTTGAGAATCTTTCTAAATGTGGCATTTTTAAAAGGGTAGTGATAAATTCATCTATACCAGCAAACATGATTTCTCATTACCATTCTAATGACATGAAACATGTTAGGTTATGTTAATAGGTTTTCTAAAGTGCTCGATTTCCCAAGGACGTCTTGGCGCTGGGTTTGATATAGAAGAGAAGAAACAGGGAAATAGAGCAGAGATCCAGAAGGTGGTGAAAAGCCATGTCTTCATAAACTTCTCGAAGGTCATTAGATTAGGTACACTCTTGATGTGCAGGGTAAAGCATACCAGGTTTTTGACGTACTCAGGAAGAAATCTCTGCCACTGCAGATGGCTTGTTTGAATCTGGGGACATCAATATGTTTGGCTGTGTCTAAACATAAGGTTCTCTTTCAGGTGTACCAGTTAAAACTTTGTTGAAAAAATTTGGGCCTAAGACATGGAGTGCCTTGTAGGCGATACAAAGTGCTTATAAAGTAACTCTCTGTCTCATAGGGAGCAAATGCAAGTTGTTGATGGCTGTGGCTACCGAGTGATGTTTTGAAATCTTTAATAGAAGTCTTGCTGCAGCATTCTGCAGTGTTTGCAGTTTATTTAGGAATTACTGGTGTGTGGTGAGTAGTAGGCCATTAGATTAATCCAGTTTAGTCATTACTAATGATGCTATGGGAGATTTCTGAAGGTAGACAGGAAAAATGGGAGTATCTTTTTTTAGAATTCTCCGAGTGAAGAAACAGAACGAGAGAGGGCAATGACGTGATTTTTGAAGCTAAGTTTGTTGTCGATCAGAACTCTCAAGTTCCAGGTCTTAGTGGCAGCAGTTGGTGGATTACCCATATCTGCAGGCCAGCAGGACGGGGTCCAGAAGGAAGTTCGTGCACCAAAGAGCATCACTTCCACGTGATGACTGCTACATACAATCGCAAACTCTGGTACATACGCCCATATCGTCCTTGCCCAGCGAGATGATGATTTGGGTGTCGTCTGCGTTAGAAGTCAAGGAGAAGCCAAAAATGTTAATTACACCGGTTAAAGGTATATTGTAGGCGTTAAATAAAATAGGACTGAGCGAGGACCCTGAGGGACCCTGCAATGGGAACGAGAAAAGATGAGAGGTGAACTCGCCCAGCCGGACCAACTGTTCTCTGACAGAAAAGAAAGATTTAAGTCCCAGGCCGTACCAGTAACCCTGATTTCTGTCAGATGTTACAGCAGCAATCCCTGATTTACTGTACCAAAAGTAGCCGAGAGATCAAGCAGGATGAGGGCTGCCCCTCTGCCCTGATCAAGCGCCTGACTGATCTCATCAGTAACCTTGATCAGAGCTGTTTCCTTGCTGTGGCCGCTGCAGAAACCAGACTGAGTGGTATCTAGGTGATCATTAGATTGAATATGGTACCCCATCTGACATGATAGAGCTACTCCTTCTCAATCAGGAATTACAGCTTATAAGTGTAATAAGGAATTCCCAATGTTAACCTATGAGAGGGGTAGGTCCCACAGCAATGAACAATGAATTTGGGTGTTTTGCAGTACCAGGAGATGTAAAACTTAAAAGTACACGTCTTATCTTTTGATTACACAGCACCCAGACTTTTGGGCTACCCGGGACCTAATCTATACAATGAGGTTAAGGCTTGCCAGGGGGTATTAAAGGTCAAATTGACATTGTACTGTGAACTGAACACACAGGCTCTGCATTGGCAGGCCTGAGGCATATTTAAATTGCTAATTGTGTGGGTGGCACAATCAGTTCCAGAGGCCCCCTAGAAACATCCAATTTAAAGGCCCTGGGCACATGTAGTGCACTCTACTAAGGACTTATAGATAATTAGAACATTGGAATGTTGGGAGCTCCATTGAAAACAATGGAGTGCTCCGGGATTATAATGGCTAGTATAAGCCTGGAGCTCCAACATTCCAATGATTCTTTGTTCACAACTCTGGCTGTGAACAAAGGATTCAGGGACTCTGAGGAGATTCCAATCCCCTCACGCTCCCATAAGGCTTTGTTCTTTTTTGTTGTAACATTCTGCCTTCTAGTGGCAGGATGTTCTAATAGCCTTATAGCCCTTCGTAGCTGGGCTATACCAGCTATTAAAGTCCCTTTTCCTTGTTAAAGGCCCTCGCATTCGGGCCTTTAACGCTTCCATGCTGGGCCGTTTCCGCCGCTGTGCGGTAAACAAAAGAACAGGGCGGGGCCGTGACGAACCCCAGCCGTCATCAGCACACGAGCGCCGCAGAGCGTGACGGCTGGGGTTCGTCACCAGCATGGAAGGGGTTAATAGCCGGTATAGCCCTCTACTTTGGGCTATAAGGCTATAAGCTATAGGCTATATATACCAATTGTGGTATACAGTCAAAATATCGAGTTTCTAATATCGATTTACATTATTATCGAATTAAAACTATAGAATGGACACAATATCGAATGGACAGAATATAGACTACAAAAATCTCGAATAGAATAGCATTAATATCGAATTCAAAATATAGAATGGACAAAATATCGAATGGACAGAATATAGACTACAAAAATGCAGAATGCACAGAATATAGAACACAAAAATATAGAATAGACAGAATATAGACAACAAAAATATAGAATGGACAGAATATAGACAACAAAAATATCGACTTTGAGGTAAGTAAGTTAATATTATTTTTTAATAATATCTAATTTTGTAAAGTAATTTTTATCTTAGTATATGTGGGAAAAGTGTATTATTTTCTAATTTATTTTAATTAATTATTTTATGTTATTTTATTTTTGTATAATATAATTCTGTAGCGGGTTGTGGGTTTATAGGGGAATAGGGTGGGAAGGAATTTAATTACAATTAATTAAATATGTTAATTTATTTATTGGTATTTATTTTGAATTAATCATTAATTAACTATTAATTGGTAATCAATTAAAATATAATTGGTAATTAATTTTATTTAATTGATTAATTGATAATTATGTTTATTTTATTAGTTAATTTTCTGTAGCCGGTTGTGGGTTTATAGGAGAATAGGGTGGGAAGTAATTCAATTATAATTAATTACATTTTTTTATTTATTTATTGGTATTTATTTTGAATTAATTTATATTAAAATATTTAATTGGTAATTAAATAAAATATAATTGGTAATTTATTTTGATTAATTGATTAATTGATCATTATGTTCATTTTATTAATTTATTTTCTGTTGCGCGTTGCGGGTTTGTAGGGGAATAGGGTGGTGTTAGGGGTGGTCGAATTAGACCCTAATCATAAGTGTTCAAGATGAATTCCACAGGGCATAGAATGCACAAGTATAGAAACCCTCTTGTGTTCCTATCAGACTTTTGCTCCTTTCCCTAAAGCCTATTACTGTGTATGGTATGGAATTTGTTGACGCTCCCTAGGCAGGTTAAAGAGGAATCCCACCCACGAATCAGTGCTTGGCTTACTGTTCGGTTAGTGACCACGCCCCCTCTACTCAGCGTTCTGCTCCGTGAGGTTCCCGTAGTGTTCAGAGCTCCTGCTGAATTCTCTTGTTCCCGTTTGTGCTCCTTTCCAGTTCCTGACTTTTCCACCTTTTGGGTCACGGTATTTTTTCTGTGTTGGATTTGTGTCCTGCCTGTTGTTTTGCCTTCCGCCCGGTTCCTTTGCCTTTCCTCGTCTCGGCACGCCCTTCCCCGGTGCCGTGCGTCCCCTTCCGCCTGGATACCCCGCCTGCCCTTCTCTCCTCTGTAGTGTCAATGTCCTAGCGGGCAAATCCTTCACTGTGTGTTTTCTCCGCGGTCATTTGTGATCGAGGAGGTTTTGTGTATATTTGTGATTTGCGCTTCACTCCGTCCTTAGCTTACGAGTGGAGCGTATTTTGGCTAACACGTCTTGTTGTAGTTACGCCCACTCCGTTCTGATCTTCAGTACCCATTCAGACGGGGTGTGTCTATTGTCCGCGTTTTATGTTGTTTGTTTCCTTTCTCCACTTTGTCTTAAGTTTATGAGTAGAACGGGCATTGGTGCATTCTACCTTGGAGATATCCTGGCTAGTTGTCCTCCAGATTCTCTGCTGTATCTCCTGGTTCTTGCCTGGACTTCTAGCTTAAAGCCTTGATACTCATCTATGTGGTAAGTGGAATGTTATGTTGAACACTTCTGTATCAGCCTTGTAAAGTACTGGTGAGGTTAGTATTGTTGTATATTTATTTTCCAGTCTCCTGCCATCAAGACTGCAGCAACGCCACCTTGCTGGGGGAGAGTGGTATACTCCCTGGGAAAATTCCCCCCACACTTTTAGGTAGCAGCTGCCTGATAGCGACGTTATACCTTTTCGCTGTGGTAGTTGTTGTCTGGAAGTGTGTGGGACATTCATCTTTGCTCCTGTGGACGAACTACCTCCTCTCTCGAAGGGGATCCTTGACAGAAAGCCAAGCCCAAGTATATCTAGTTCACCCGAGAAAAGATGAATGTGGACCCAAGTGTGGGTTCTACTGAACATACTCCTTCAATGGAGGAGATTAACACCGTAGTTACCAGCTTACAACAGGAAGTGGCAATGTTAAGAACAGAAAACCTGAAGTTACAGGCAGAGGTAGCCCATTCACAAGCTCAAGATACAGGGGCTGTGGGTGGGAATACTACAGGAGCGGTACCCAAGAGAAATTATATTCAACCCGCCAGGTTTTCTGTACAAGCACCCACTGTTAGTTCCCCAGTTGAAGCGGCAAACGTAGGCCCTCCTGTACAAGTCACGGTGCACACACCTAGTCCTGTTCCTTTAGCCATGCCAGAGACATTTACAGGAGATAGTGCCAAGTTTAACAGTTTTATGACTCAGTGCCATCTGCAATTTAAATGTAAGCCGGCAGCTTTTCCAGATGATGCATCAAAAGTGGCGTTTATACTGTCCTACTTAGGAGGAAATGCTTCAGAATGGGCAGTTCCTTTGGTTGAAACAGATGATCCCTTGTTGTATAATTACAATGACTTTCAGCTTAAGTTTAGAAGCCTGTTTGCTAAGCATGCTTATATGCAAGCCAGTGATAATGCCCTGCTTAGTCTTAAACAGGGGTCCAAAGATCTCCTCACATATATAACTCAGTTTAATAGACTACTGGCTGAAACCTATTGGCCTGAAGACAAGAGAACATCTTTATTCTATAGAGGGCTGTCAGATGAGTTAAAGGATATCCTAGCTCAAATAGTTAATCCGCCTGAAGATTGTCCCTCATTCATTGAACTCACTGTCAAACTCAATCATAGACTACAAGAGAGACGAGGAGAAAAGAATCGTATTGGATTCCCCAGGTTGGTCCTACAGAAAAATGAGAAAAAGGAAAGCAAAGATGTACCTGAACCTATGCAAATTGGAGGAGTGAGGGGACCTATATCAGACGAGGAAAATACTAGAAGAAGGAAGAATAATTTATGTCTATACTGTGGCAAGAGCGGCCATTATGCCAGAGACTGTCCCAACCGTCCTTCTACTACTTCCAAGAAAATTGCTGGTGTTCAGGAAAACTATCAAGCTTGATGAATGAAGAGATCGATTCTTCAAGTACCAGCCTTTGTCAGATCTCTCAAAACCAAAAGACCTTGTTGAGACCGGTGAAACATTTTTTATTGAATATCACCTTAGTGGTCAGTAATCAAGATAGACATCATATGACACTTCTTTTAGATTCGGGAGCCACTGGCAATTTCCTTGACATACGACTAGCTCAGAAGATGAACATACCTTTTGTGGCAAAAGAGAAACCTGAACCTGTCAAGTCGGTAGACGGCTCTGAACTATCATCTGGATTGATCAGTCATCACACACCTCCCCTGCTCCTGGTCTGTGGCAACGGACATTCCGAACAAATCATTTTTGATTTGATAGATACCCCTAATTTTGGTGCAATATTAGGAGTTCCTTGGCTACAAATCCATAATCCAAAGATTGATTGGGTAGACAGAACTGTGACGCTTAAGTCACCCCATTGCATGATTCATTGCTACCAAGAAGCAAGTGACAGTTTACACCCCTTATGTTGCTCAGTTCAGGCAGCAGCCGGGGATTCCGAGATACCAGACAGCTATGCCGAATTCCAGTCTGTCTTTGATGAGAAAGAAGCCACTCAATTGCCCCCACATCGATCCTACGACTGCCGCATTGATTTATTACCTGGATCTGAACTTCCTAACAGTAGGATATATGCACTGACTGCAGCAGAAACCGAATATCTAAAGAACTATCTAGATGACATGTTACAAAAAGGGTTCATCAGACATTCAATGTCCCCAGTATCCTCGCTCCTCTTTTTTATACCAAAAAGGGAAGGGGGCTTGAGAACATGCCTGGACTATAGGGCATTAAACAAGATCACGATAAAGAACAAATATCCCTTGCCGCTCATCCCGGTGTTATTGGATCAAGTAAGAGGAGCCAAGATTTTTACAAAGATTGACTTAAGAGGAGCCTATCATCTCATCCGGATTAAAGAAGGTGACGAATGGAAGACGGTGTTTCGCACAAAATTCGGGTTGTATGAATATTGCGTGATGCCCTTTGGGTTATGCAACGCGCCTGCAGCCTTTCAATACTTCATCAATGAAGTGCTTCGAGAATACCTTGATGTGTTTGTCATTGTATATATTGATGACATTTTAATATTCTCTCAAACAGAAGAAGAACATGTGGTACATGTTAAAAGGGTGTTGCAGAAATTACAAGAAAATAACTTGTTTGCCAAATTGGATAAAACCACCTTTCACACGGATACCATTGATTTTTTGGGGTATGTGATTTCTCCTAAAGGGATACTTATGGACCCTAAGAAGACAAAGGCGTTGATGGATTGGCCTAGCCCCTCCACGGTCAAAGAAATACAGTCCTTTCTAGGATTTTCCAACTTCTATAGGAGATTCATAGATCATTTTTCAGAAACCATTCTTCCTATAACCAAGTTACTCAAGAAAGGAAGCAAGTTCATTTGGAATGAAGAAGCAGAACAGGCGTTTTGCGATCTCAAAAAGAAATTTATGTCTGCCCCCATTATTCGGCATGCGGATAACACCTTGCCAATTTTTTTGGAAGCCGATGCTTCACAAGCAGCTGTTGGGGCGGTCTTGTCACAGAGAGATTCAGTAACCGGACAATTGCATCCGGTGGCCTACTTTTCTAAGACGCTACTCCCTGCCGAACAAAATTACACAATAGGCGAACGAGAACTCCTTGCAATTAAACTATCCTTTCAGGAATGGAGACACTATTTATTGGGATCTCCACATGTGATCACTATATTTTCTGACCATCGGAATCTACAGTTCTTTAAATCCGCTAAAGCTCTGACCCCAAGACAGATGCGTTGGGTATCCTTCTTTAGTGAATATGATTTCATAATCACATATAGACCTGCTGCCCAACATGGCAAAGCTGATGCTCTCTCTAGAATTAACAACTCTAGCATGGAAAACCCGAACAGCACACTTCCTATCATTCCAGAACATAAAATCATCTGTGCTGAAGAACATCCTGTTCATTCCTTTTTGGATATACTAAGAGAACAGTATGCCGCAATAGACAACCAAGAATGGATAAAGAATCCGTTGAATACTGTCAAAGAAGATCTATTGTTTCATGACAACCGCTTGTACATACCTTGTCCCCCCTTACATGCTCAGGTATTAAACTGGTGTCACAATAGCGTACTCGCCGGACATCCTGGAGTAGCAAAGACAGTTAGTCTCTGTCAGAGATGGTTTTGGTGGGATACTATCATTAAAGACACAACGAATTTTGTGAAAGCCTGTTCTGTATGTGCTAGGCAAAAGTCTTCACATTGCGCCCCCACGGGGTTATTGAAGATCATACCAGCTCCTTCCAAACCATGGCATACCATTAGTATGGATTTTATCACTGAACTGCCAAATACTAAAGGGTACAACACCATACTAGTAGTGGTGGACATGCTGTCCAAAATGGCTCATTTTGTTACACTTAAAAAGATTCCAACAGCACAAGAATTGGTACACATTTTCCTAGAGCAGGTAATACGTTTACATGGTACTCCAGCAGTAATCTTTTCTGATAGGGCTCCTCAATTTGTTTCCAAATTCTGGAGAGGAGTCTGTTCAGTGTTACAAATGGATCATAGATTGTCCACTGCATACCATCCTCAAACGGATGGTCAAACAGAAAGGACCAATCAAACACTGGAACAGTATTTGCGTTGCTTATTGACCAATTTATCCTCCACTTGGTTGGAAGCATTACCTTTGGCAGAATTTGCTTATAATAATTCAACACATTCAGCCATAGGAGTGTCCCCTTTTTACTTCAATCATGGTCGACATCCTGGGTTCCTTCCTATTCCCTTCCCTACTGATCTAGACAAAATACCTGCACTAAAGGAGCATCATCAACACTTAAAAGTTGTGTGGGAAAAGGCCATTCAAGAACTGAACAAAGCCAAAGAAACTATGAAATATCAAGCAGATAAACACCGCAGGGAGGAACCGCAGTACACTGTAGGTGAAAAAGTATGGTTATCCACCAAGAATCCCGGACTCCCCGGGTCCAAGAAATTACAGCCTCGCTTCATAGGTCCCTATCCCATTCTGAAAGTCATAACCCCAGTGACTCTCAAATTGCAGTTACCTCCACACATCAGAATTCATCCTGTGTTTCATTGTTCCCTTCTTAAGAAATACCTTCCCCCTTTGACCCCTGAACCACCACCTCCTCCTGTAGTGATCGAAGGCGAAGAAGAGTTTGAGGTACAACAGATCCTAGACTCTAGAAGGTATAGAGGCAAACTCCAATACCTTGTAGATTGGGTAGGATATCCCCCAGAAGACAGAACTTGGGAACCCGCTGAAGATGTACATGCTCCTAGATTGATCAGGAGGTTCCATAGACTACATCCAAGGAAACCTGGCCCCGGCCCCGGGAGGGGGGTTTTGAGGGGGAGAACTGTTAGGGTGGTCGAATTAGACCCTAATCATAAGTGTTCAAGATGAATTCCACAGGGCGTAGAATGCACAAGTATAGAAACCCTCTTGTGTTCCTATCAGACTTTTGCTCCTTTCCCTAAAGCCTATTACTGTGTATGGTATGGAATTTGTTGACGCTCCCTAGGCAGGTTAAAGAGGAATCCCACCCACGAATCAGTGCTTGGCTTACTGTTCGGTTAGTGACCACGCCCCCTCTACTCAGCGTTCTGCTCCGTGAGGTTCCCGTAGTGTTCAGAGCTCCTGCTGAATTCTCTTGTTCCCGTTTGTGCTCCTTTCCAGTTCCTGACTTTTCCACCTTTTGGGTCACGGTATTTTTTCTGTGTTGGATTTGTGTCCTGCCTGTTGTTTTGCCTTCCGCCCGGTTCCTTTGCCTTTCCTCGTCTCGGCACGCCCTTCCCCGGTGCCGTGCGTCCCCTTCCGCCTGGCTACCCCGCCTGCCCTTCTCTACTCTATAGTGTCAATGTCCTAGCGGGCAAATCCTTCACCGTGTGTTTTCTCCGCGGTCATTTGTGATTGAGGAGGTTTTGTGTATATTTGTGATTTACGCTTCACTCCGTCCTTAGCTTACGAGTGGAGCGTATTTTGGCTAACACGTCTTGTTGTAGTTACGCCCACTCCGTTCTGATCTTCAGTACCCATTCAGACGTGGTGTGTCTATTGTCCGCGTTTTATGTTGTTTGTTTCCTTTCTCCACTTTGTCTTAAGTTTATGAGTAGAACGGGCATTGGTGCATTCTACCTTGGAGATATCCTGGCTAGTTGTCCTCCAGATTCTCTGCTGTATCTCCTGGTTCTTGCCTGGACTTCTAGCTTAAAGCCTTGATACTCATCTATGTGGTAAGTGGAATGTTATGTTGAACACTTGTGTATCAGCCTTGTAAAGTACTGGTGAGGTTAGTATTGTTGTATATTTATTTTCCAGTCTCCTGCCATCAAGACTGCAGCTACGCCACCTTGCTGGGGGAGAGTGGTATACTCCCTGGGAAAATTCCCCCCACACTTTTAGGTAGCAGCTGCCTGATAGCGACGTTATACCTTTTCGCTGTGGTAGTTGTTGTCTGGAAGTGTGTGGGACATTCATCTTTGCTCCTGTGGACGAACTACCTCCTCTCTCGAAGGGGATCCTTGACAGGTGGGAAGTAATTTCATTATAATTAATGATATTTTTAAATGTATTTATTGGTATTTATTTTGAATTAATTGATATTAAAATATTGAATTGGTAATTAAATAAAATATAATTGGTAATTTATTTTAATTAATTGATTAATTGATAATTATGTTACTTTGATTAATTTATTTTATGTTGCGGGTTGTGGGTTTGTAGGGGAATAGGGTGGGAAGTAATTTCATTGTAATTAATTAAATTTTTTAATTTATTAATTTTTTTTTGTTAAAATTATTAATTTTTTTTTAATTTTTAATTAATTAAGTGTTAATTGGTAAATAATTTTTATTAATAAGTAATACTTTTTAATAATTACTTTTTATTTGTATATTTAATTGATTAATTATTATATTATATAAAATTGTCAATTACTTTTAATTAATTTGTAATTGGTATTAATTTTTAATTTATTTTTTTTTATTTAGGAAGTATTTACTTTCCCTACAGTTGCACTCTCTGGAGTTGGAATAGTAAATTTTACCCCTACGCTATCCTACGCTTTCCCTACTGTAGAACTCTATGGAGTTGGAATAGTAAGTTTTTACCCCTATGCTATCCAACGCTTTCCCTACTGTTGCACTCTCTGGAATGCGAATAGTAATTTTTACACCTACGCTATCCAACGCTTTCCCTACTGTTGCACTCTCTGGAGTGGAAATTGTAATTTTTACACCTACGCTATCCAACGCTTTCCCTACTGTTGCAGTCTCTGGAGTAGGAATAGTAATTTTTACCCCTACGCTATCCAACGCTTTCCCTACTGTTGCACTCTCTGTAGTGGGAATAGTAATTTTCACCCCTACGCTATCCAACGCTTTCCCTACTGTTGCACTCTCTGGAGTGGGAATAGTAATTTTTACCCCTACCCTATCCCACGCTTTCCCTACTGTTGCACTATCTAGAGTGGGAATACTAATTTTTACCTCTATGCTATCCAACGCTTTCCCTACTGTTGCACTCTTTGGAGTGGGAATAGTCAATTTTACCCTGCTGCTATCCAACGTTTTCTCTACTGTTGCAGTCTCTGGAGTGGGAATAGTAATTTTTACACCTACGCTATCCAACGCTTTACCAACTGTTGCACTCTCTGGAGTTGGAATAGTAATTTGTACACCTACCCTATCCAACGCTTTCCCTACTGTTGCACTTTCTGGAGTGGGAATAGTAATTTTTACCCCTACGCTATCCAACACTTTCTATACTGTTGCACTCTTTGGAGTGGGACTAGTAAATTTTACCCTGCCGCTATCCAATGTTTTCCCTACTGTTGCACTCTCTGGAGTGGGAATAGTAATTTTTACACCTACGCTATCCAACACTTTCCCTACGGTTGCACTCTCTGGAGTCGGAATAGTAATTTTTACACCTACGCTATCCAACACTTTCCCTTCTGTTGCACTCTCTGGAGTGGGAATAGTAATTTTTACCCCTATGCTATCCAACGCTTTCCCTACTGTTGCACTCTCTGGAGTGGGAATAGTAATTTTTACCCCTACGCTATCCAACGCTTTCCCTACTGTTCCACTCTCTGGAGTGGGAATAGTAAATTTTACCCCTACGCTATCCAACGCTTTCCCTACTGTTGCACTCACTGGAGTGGTAATAGTACATTTTACCCTTTCCGCTATCCTACAGTAAAAATATTGTAATATTTTTATTAATATTACATTTATATATTTATATATATGTATTAACAAATACATTTGTATGGTTTTTTTTTAGCTTACACTAATCATTCATTATTTTTAAGGTTATTTAAGTATTCTAAGTATGTTTAAGTTGATTATATTTATTATTTCATTAATATTTTATTAATTTAAAGCATTTTAAAAAATTTGATATTTTGACTAACTATATTTTTTACATCAATATTTTTTATTCAATATTTTTTTACTTACCTGTTTAGAGATAAGAGGTCGATATTTTGGTATTCTATATTTTTTCCTCGATATTTTTGTAATTCGATATTGTTGACGTCGATATTGTTTCAGTGATCCGCCAATCGTCAATAAGTTAATCAAAACTTGTTTTAGGGGAGAAGTATGTGCACGGTGGCACTGGTTGGCAATGGTAAAGTGTTCAGAGTCCTATGGCCAACAGAAAGAATTTAACAACATTGGAGGCAGGCAGGCACAACGTTTGGGGGAAGACCACCATGAGGCTGACAGGTCTAACATATCCCAAAATAACATTCTATTAAACACTTAGTATTGCACTTGATCTTCAGTGCTTCATTACTGTGTGTCTATGAGTTTGGTATAGTTGTAGTTATGCATGGTCACTAGGCATAACCTACAAATCATATTGACAGACAGGTATTGAGATTAGAAGCATTAGATAATGTTAACATCATGTTACTGGCATTTGTTTAAATAACAACATATTGTGTGAAAAATATGACAAACAATAGTGTTCCAACCTCAAATGAAGGAACCATGGTCACATGTAAGCAATCTATTGCACTTAGGATATGTGGAAAGTTAGAGAGGTCAGAACAAGTCTGCCTTGACTTGTGTCAGAGTTGGCCATGATTTTGGAGAATTAATGGGAAAAGATGATCTGGGGCAGGAAAACTGAAAGGGCACTTTGTGAAATCTCAGCCACTTCTACATATTTGCTGGAAAGCACCAGACGATTTGAGATAGAGAACTGCAAACAGTGTTGTATGTGGAGGAAATGCATTTGACCTGATAATTGTTTGCTCATGTAAGGTTCCAGTTTTTTTATGCATGTGCAAATTGAGACTACAGCAAAGGCTGTATTTTTGTTTTATTTCTCCCTCTCATTTACTAAACTGTGTTTTTCTAGTCTAGTAGATTTTAGGACTCATGTTAGCAAGACCTTTTGATTTTACTGAATGTATACGCACAATATACCCACATATACGGATTTTCAGCCAGCTTTTTTCATCCTTTTGTCTGTTGCTCTGCCATTTACATTCTGCTTTCTCCCACTGCAGCCAGCAGCATTGGCAATGAGTTCCACTACTTCAGTCACTGGCTTACATAACTTTGAGTGACCTAATCTAATTCTTACACAAGGAGCAAACCCACTTCCAACGTAGTTCCCTTCACTGGCAAGGTTTTTGGCATTACTTTATCATTACTTTATGGTTCCATTTGTGTTCAGACCCTGATGTGATAGAAAGAAACTTTTTAGCAGCTCTTCATACAGAGGGTACATTCCAGCTGTATCAGTTACAATCTCCAGCTTCTGTAAAATCCTGTTTGGAGTTGCCTTTGTTTATCTGACTGTTAGTATTTAATTTTGCATATTAGAATGGGTCCATTTGAAACTTTATTCATAACTTTATTCTCTTTTGTCATGCATTCAATGATGTGCATTTATGTCTGCACTTGTATGTCTTGCTGATATATATTTTAATTGAGGACTACAGTTATACTTGTATACCAATTTTGGCTGTATGTTCTGCTTTCATACTTTCTAGTTTGCTTTCCGTGCTCTTTTATGCAGTACCTATATAGTCATTTAACTATTATATCACTAATTGATGCAGTGGTGCTTATTCCAATATCTATCTATCTATCTATCTATCTATCTATCTATCTATCTATCTATCTATCTATCTATCTATCTATCTATCTATCTATCTATCTATCTATCTATCTATCTATCTATCTATCTATCTATCTATCTATCTATCTATCTATCTATCTATCTATCTATCTATCTATCTATCTATCTATCTCTCTATCTATCTATCTATCTATCTATCTATCTATCTATCTATCTATCTATCTATCTATCTATCTATCTATCTATCTGCCTGTCTGTCTAGCTTTTTATTTATTTACTTATTTATTTATACTGTTTATATAGTGCTATCTATATCCAAAGGTATCAGAGCTCTTTGCATAAAAAGAAATAGCATAATGTAGCTTACATAGGTTGCATAAAATGAGAAATCGAATAATGTAGCTCTGTGGATGATGCTAGAAACAATAATTCAAAAGCGAGCCTAAATAGAGATGAAGAGAGGGATTAACCAGGAAAGGTGTGATTACAATATGCGGATTAGTTTAGGACAGCATACATTAAAATAGTGAATAGCATATTATACAGCTGAAACAATAAAATAACCAAATGCTGCAAATGGTCAATTCTTGGAGAGAGTTAGTTATTGAAGCCTAATTCGGTTGGTGCGTGTGATAAGGAATTTGTTGATAAAAAGGAGTTTCAGGTCCCTTTTAAATCAGGAGAAGGAGGGGTTGCATCGGAAGTCTCTAGGGAGTGTATTAATTATCCTGGGTGCATTTCCGGAAAAAGAGTCTGGGTGGTTTTCCTTTTCAGATTCAGAGGAATGAGAGGAAGTGAATTGGAGCTTTTCAGAATTCTGGTTCTTCCTGCTTTTGTAAGTTTATTGTCTAGAAAATTCGGGACATGTGTGTGGAGGGCTTTGTGTGTGATGCAGGTGGTCTTGTAAATACATCTACCTAAAATGGGAAGCTAGTTGTGGAAATTAAGGGCTGGAGTGGTGTGCTCAAATCATTTAACACCAGTTATGAGTCGGGCTGCCATGTTCAGACCTGAACTTAAGGGAGCTAGGTGAGTTTTCGTCCCTGTGAAGATGGCTTTACCAAAGTCAATTTTAGAGAGAACTAGAGATTGTACTCCTGTCTTGAAATCATCGGAGCAATGAAAGGTTTAATTTTCTTTTGCTGTTTTAGTGAGTAAAATACTCCTTTAGCTGAGTTTTTGCTGCGATCCTTCATTGTCAAGTTCTTGTCCAGGGCAATGCCTAAGGACTATACTGAGTTGGACAGGGTGAGGGAGCAATTTAGGGCATTTGGATTCTTGAGCCAGTCTTAGATTGGTAAGTTGTTAATTTTAGGGGTAAACAATATTAATTCCATTGTGTTTGAATTCAACTTTAAGTGGTTCAAATTAAACCAAGTTTGTATCTTGATTAGTGTGGCATTGAGGTGTAGGATGTCACTAGATAATTTGCTTTTGAAGTAGAGTTGCAGGTCTCAGCATATAGGTGATACTTGATCCCTACTTGCTTCACGATGATTGTAAGAGTTTCCGTGAAGAGATTGAAGAGGAAGGGGAGAGTATTGGGGGTTGGGTAATACCAAGAGTAACTTGTTTGGGTTTGGAGAGGCAAGAGTTGATTTTAATTTGTTGTGAATTGTGTTGATGGTAATAGGTGAATCATTTAAGCACAGTGCCATTAATACCAGAGTGGATCTTAAGTGTCTCAAGTAGAGTTGAGTGATTAACAGTTTCAAAAGTTTCTGATAAGTCAATCAGGATGAGTAAATATGCTTCACCTTCATCTATGGTTCTGTAGATGTCATCTGAGATATTGATCATGGCAGATTCTGTGTTACAGCCTTGTCTGAATCTTGATTAGAAGGTATCATGGAGGTTGTAATCATCTTAATGTTGGCTAAGTTGTAGAAGAATGCATTTCTCCATGGTTTTGGCTACGAATGGGCGGTTGAAGATATGTCTGAGGCTGTTGAGGTCATTAGGGTCTGCCCCTGGGTTTTTGAGTATGGTTGTGATTTGTCATAGTTGGAGGGAGTCAGGTACAGTGCCTGAAGTGATAGATAAGTTGATGATTTTTTTCCAGAATGGGGAAATGATGTGATTAGGGTTTTGTACTATTTAGGGTGGGAGGAGTTCTGTAGTGTGGGAAGTAGGTTTTAAGTTCACAAGTATATTGAAGAATTCTATTTCTGTCATAACTTTAAAATCGGATCAATTGGATGAGATCGTGGTTGTCCTTAGTATAATGTAGGTCTGTTTAGTCATTAGTAGGCATATTGGGGCAGGTCGGGAGGGATGCCAGATATGTGACTTTGATGAAGGATTGACTAATTTTTGCCACGTTATCATTGAAGAAGCTGCCAATTTCTTTGCAGCATTCATTGGTGGCTATCATTTCATGTAGGGATATGAGGAGTATTAGTCTTTTAACAAGAGTTGTCTGGTTCTATTCTTAGCATGGTCTAGTTGGTTGCGAAAAAAGAGGCTTTTTTGTAGAATATGCTTCTTGTATGACAGCTGTATAGTTCTAAGTAGATCTCTTGTTGTTCAGATCAACAGTGAACCAAGATTATGATTTGTTAGACCTTGATTGTTTAATTTGAGTGGACCCTTTTGATCAAGAACCTCCATCATCACAGTGTTAAAGTGTGCAGTGAGGTCATCGACAGTGCGAGTGTTAGGGTGACGTTATAGTTGGGAATGAGCCCTGGACTCCCGTTCAGTTAATGGGACTTGTTTGATGTTCCTGCTCCTGTGCTTGTCAGTTAGGGCTGGTTGGGATCTGATGTGTGTATCGATATTAAACAATATGAGGCTGTTATCGGACCAGTCAATGGGTGAGATCGATCTGAGTGAGAGCAGCTCATTTTTGGTGATATTGAGTTTTGGTTCATTGCAGAGTTGTTTAAAATCAATTATTTCAAGAAGGTTGGTGAGGTTTTGTGGTGGCATCTGTGTTGTTCTCTGAATATTGAAGTTGTCCAAAAACACATCCTTCATGTCCGTTAAGGAGTACGGTGTAACTAGGCTGGGTAACTCCTCTGTGAAGAGGGTGCGATCAGCAGGAGGGTTGTACAGGGTGTGCAGTTTGATAGGAGATGAGTCTTTGACTGTAAGTTCGACTCCGAGGTACTCAAAATTCGAATATTCAGCATTTTTTTAATATGGAAAGCTGTATTCCTTCTTTTTGAATGATAGCTTGCCCACCCCATGTTCTTATAGGTCTGTTGTACCTAATGATACTGGGTCCTGGTGGGATCAGCAGGTCAAGACTGGGGGTAGAGTTCTCATTAAGCCAGGATTCAGTGAGGAAGATGATATCTATTTCTTCATTGAGTATAGTTTCCGCAAAATCTGTCTTGTGATGAACTGCTGATCTGCAATTGAGGAGCATGCATGATAAAGGGCAGGACTTGTCATTGCTAGAATGTAATGTTTGAATAGTAGTATATTGAGCATATGATTTGGGTGAGTGAATAGTTCTAGAGATTCTATTTGTGCCCACTATTACTGGGATTGTGGAGGGAGGCTTATGAACCATATTCTGGTTCATTGAGCTGTAAGAATTACTAGTAGCATCAACTTCCAGTGCTGAAATGGGGCGGAGAGCTCAGTAGGGTCTGTGGACTGACAACCCAAGGGAGTAGAGGGGCAGGGGTGCATTGTAGGGTCATGGGAGAATCTGTGTGGGGACACGATTTGTATCTACCTGGAGAGTGTGAGCGGATTGGCTTGGTCTGGCTAGAGAGGTTTTGACTAAGATGAATGATGTCAATTGATAGAGAGTCAAGTTTTTGTTCCATTCATTTCAGGGACTAGGTGAGTGAATCATTGACACTACCAGCCTTGAGAGAAGGAGGGAACATTGCAGGTCCTGGGTATGATGAAAGAGAGTACTCTCTGCTAAGGGGTTGTCGATGTCATTGGGCCTAGAAGTGAATATGATTTGAGTGTGAACAATAGGGTCTGCATTGAAAACGGAGCTTGCTTGAATGAGCAGAGTTGGGTCTGTATTGGTCGGGAGGGGTGCTTCTTCAGAAGGTTCAGTATTAGACTGTCAGTAGTTTGGGCCCGCTCTGTCTGGCTTGGGGTTGGCTTCGAAGAACGTGTGTTTGCTGATCGGGGTGGAAGCAATTTAAGTAATTCTCATGGGTATTTGTCGGCAGAGTGTGATAATGGGGGCATTTCTTTTGTTATGATTGTTGGAGGATGTCACAGAGTTTCAAGGTGAGTCAGAGGGAAAGGGGATTCAGTTTGGATCTGGGTTGTTGGTCTTGGGTGAGGGGGTTTGGGTAACAAGACCTTTATGTGGGTAATGAGGTGAAGAATGATGGGAAGTGTTGATCAAAGATGGTGAAGTGAGGGTCTGAAGCTTGTCTGAGAATGTTCCCTGTCCTGAAGATAGAAATAGTGATCTCCTTCTAAAGGTAGCGGAGAGCAACATAGAGAGGTTTGCTCCATAGTTTATTTTGGTGGACTTAGTAATCTAGAGGGGGAGAAGGAAATCATTTTTCCACTTTGTAGGGTATTTGGTATAGAAGACAAAGTCAGTTTTCTTATTGCTGTTGGACACGCTGTGGTAGGTGTCAGCTCTTAGTGTTTCCAGGCAGTTTCAGGAGTCTATGCTTGAAATTCTTTTAATGCATTATTGGAGAGATTTTCAGGATATTGGATGCTCCAAGAGTTGGGTCCATATTGCTGTATCAAGGGGTTGTTGTGTGAGCAAAGTTCAAGGATATAAAGTCTGGTTATAGTTGGATCGCACAATAAACAGAGGATGTGGCCTAGTGGCCTGGTTGGTCGACCTTAAATCTGGGTTACCAGGTTCAAGTCTCAGCAACAACACTCAAAATCCTGTGATTCTGGGCAAATCACTTAATCTCCCTGTGCCTAACAAACAAAATTAATGTGTCCGTCTGTAATGCAACTGGTGTTCATGTAAAGCGCTCTGATACCTGATACGTTTGTGTCAAGTTCGCGCTATATAAAACTCTGAGAATAAAGGGATTACCACAACTTGGAGTCTTAGGCTGCTAGATTTGAGGTCATAGACTGCTGAACAGGATGCTGTGTGGGAGAGATGAAATATAGTGTGCACTATGATTTAAAATGAATAAGTTGAATAGAGGGCTGGGCAGGGCGCTGTAGATGCGTAACGGGTTAAAAAGTGCAATACCTGTAGCAAATTTCTCAGTTAATGCCCCGGCCACAGTTAATTGACGCCATCCCTGACATCGTGAGCATGCACTCTTTTAAGTCCACAGACTACATCCTCCTTGGGGACCTGAATTTCCACCTCAAAAAAAACAATGACAGCAACTACATCACCCTGCTCGACAACCTCGCTAACCTCGGACTCAAACAGCTTGTCATGGTCCCAACCCACACCGCCCGACACACACTAGACCCAATCCTCTCCACCAGCAAACACATCACCTTCAGCCACACCATCGAACTCCACTAGACTGACCACCACTGCATCCACTTCACCTTCAAGCAACTCACCGCGCAGCACCACCCGCAATGGATCCCTCATCGCAGCTGGAACAGGGTCACTGAAGACCAGCTCATCACCACCTTCGCCCGCAACCCACCTACCGACACCTCCGACACAGCAGCCTGAAACATCAGGCAATGGATCGACGACTGCTCCAACACTCTCGCCCCGATCAAAAAACCCTCAAACAAACGTACAGACAGAAAGATCAGCTGGTTCACCACCAACCTCCAGGAGTCAAACGGAATTTCCGTAAACTCGAGAAGAAGTGGCACCATGAGCAGACACCGGACAACCATGCTGCCTTCAAGGACGCCAGCCGCAAGCACCATCAACTCATTAGAGCCAGCAAAAGGACCTCCTTCCAGGAACGTATCAACAACAACGCTCACAACAGCAAAGAGCTCTTCAATGTCGTGAAGAAACTCTCCAATCCAGCTCCAGTGCCAACAACATCACACCCTCGCATGACCTCTGCGACTCACTAGCCTCCTTCTTTAACCGCAAGATCACAGACATCCACAACAGTTTTAACACCCAGACCATACCAACAGCCGCCAACACCACTGCTCACCATCCCCCAGCCTCACCAATCTCTTGGTCTCCTGGACCTACGTCAACGACGACGATACCATCAAGACCATGAACACCAACCACTCCGGCTCACCATCTGACCCTAGCCCTCACCACATCTTCAACAAAGCCAACAGCATCATCGCACCCCAACTCCGGAAGGTCTTCAACAGCTCCTTCGAGACCACCACATTCCCAGACAGCTGGAAGCACACCAAGGTCAACGCACTACTCAAGAAACCCACAGCGGAACCAAAGGACCTCAAGAACTTCCAGCTCAATTCCCTGCTCCCGTTCCCACTGAAAGTCATCGAAAAGATCGTCAACAAGCAACTGTCCCACTTCCTCGAGGAGAACATCATCCTGGAACCATCCCAATCAGGATTCCGCAGCAAGCATAGCACCAAAGCTGCCCTCATGGCTGCCACCAATTACATCAGGAACATGCTGGGCAATGGTGAAACCCCGGCCCTCATACTCCTGGACCTCTTGACTGCCTTCGACACCTTCTGCCACCACATCCTTCACACATGTCTCCAAGACTCAGGAATCAGTGACAAGGTCCTGGACTGGACCACCTCCTTCCTCACCGACAGAACCCGACGGTCCGCCTCTCCCCAGTCCGCTCTAAATCCACCAGGATCATCTGCGACGTGCCACATGGATATGCCCTCAGCCCTGCCCTTATCAACATCTATATGGATCCACTCTCCAACATCGTCTGCTCGCACAACTTCAACATCCTCAAAATCCTCAAAATGAACCTCCAGGAAGGACTGAAGGCCGTGGCTGACAGGACGGAGAATAAACACCTGAAACTGAACTGAGACAAGATGGAGGTCCTCATCCTTGGCTCCTCCCCCTCTACCTTTGGACGACTCCTGATGGCTGGCCACACTGGGAACAGCGCTGACACTCACCGACCATGCACGCAACCTGGGATTCATCCTAGACTCATCACTCTCAATGACCCAAGTCAACGCCGTCTCCTCCTCCTGCTTAAACACCCTCTGCATGCTTCGCAAGATCTACAGATGGATCCCCATCGGAACCAGAAAGACGGTCACCCACGCCCATGTCAGCAGCAGACTGAACTATGGCAACACCCTCTACGCTGGATCCACAGCCAAACTCCAGAAAATACTTCAACATATACAGAAAGCCTCCGCACGCCTCATCCTTGGCATCCCCCACCACTCCCACATCACTGCCCACCTGAAGGACCTGCACTGATCTTCTGTCAACAAGAGGATCACCTTCAAGCTCCTCATCCATTCTCACAAAGCACTCCACAACACCAAAACAGAATACTTCAACAAGCGTCCCATCTCCTACACCCTCTACACTCTCTTCCAACCCTGCCCTCGCCACCCATCTGTGTCTGACATTCAGGGGACATGTTAAGACCTTGTTGTTCAAGCAGTAGCTGCTACACCCCTCAGCACCTTGAGACCCTCACGGGTGAGTAGTGCCCTATACAAATGGTTGATTAATTAATTGAATGTTGTATCTAAGCCAGATGTAGCTGTGGTGCCACAAGGGCCTGCCACTTAGTCTGGGGACCAATGAGGCAGTCAGTGCATGGGGGCTTCATCGCTGCTGGGTGTAGCTGCAGCATCACACATGCTAGCCACTTTGTCAATGGATCAAATAGGCAATCGTCATGGGCAGTAGACATGTGGGAGCGTTTCCACTCCCAGCCTGAGGCAAAAGGCACCCAACATCATAAGGTTCATTGGTTCAAGCCCAGGCCTGTCAGGTCTGTTGTCTGACAAACTTTCCAAGATGGCAGTCGCAGTGGATGTAGAAGAGGACCTTGGCTTATGGTAGTCCTCGGATAGTTTCTATTGTCAGATCTGTCTGTCTGATTGTCTGTCTGTCTGTCTGTCTATCTGTCTGTCTGTCAGTCTGCCTGTCTGTCTGCCTGTCTGTCTGTCTGTCTGTCTGTCTGTCTGTCTGTCTGTCTGTCTGTCTGTCTGTCTGTCCATCCGTATCTATCTATCTATCTATCTATCTATCTATCTATCTATCTATCTATCTATCTATCTATCTATCTATCTATCTATCTATCTATCTATCTATCTATCTATCTACAATTTATTGATATATCTCTATACCTATTTATCTTTTCAAGCCTCTCTATCTATCTATCTTTTTAACCCTCTCAGTTTGGTGGCAATGAAGATTTGGAAAATCATCACAAAAAAGCATTTGCTTGGGCAGGAGGATGGCAGTGAACACCAGACTGATTGACTTTTTTTAGGCCTAGTGTTAGCAAAGAACGTTTGATTTTATTAAAATTATGTATCTAACATAACTAGTTATATGAGTTATCAAACAGATTTCATCCATTAGCCTGTTGTGGAATTCACATTTTTCTTCTACCCACTCCATCATGCATTGTGGTGCAATAGGTCAGTCCACTTCAGCCATTGACTAGCTTCACATTGAGTTATGGCATGCTGCCCTTTCAGAAGCATGCAAAAAGAACAAATGATGGACAGAATGTTGAACAATGTCAAACATCCACCCCAGTACAGAGATCTGGGCCTAAATCCATTATTTCTTTGTTTTGCATGCCATTCCAGTTTAAGACCAACCATATGCAAATCAGCCTTGTCACTGTTCCCCATTGTAATGACCGGATTCTCGGACCAAGAATTACCCACTCACTCAGATACCAACCTGGCCAAAACGTATCATCATCCCTTCCCGGACCCTATTTACAACAATCCCTGAATACTTACCCAGGAATGGGGAATTCGCAATATACAAGCTTATACCATCAAAAATACTGCTAGATCTAAGGGATTACTAAGAATAGTCACTAATAACTACGGAATTCTATATCTCATCCTATGATCTCACCTTATAGCCCCGCGACAATCTCACCCAGACTATTCTGCTCTCCCTCTCATATTGGAGAGCAGCTAACTATACCACACCAACCACAATTGGTGTTTTTAATAACGCCCTATCTTGAGCGATCTCACTACACACCATCCTCAATCGGTGTTCTCACTAATGCCCTATCTTGAGCAATCTCATTACACACCAATCCCAATTGGTGTTCTCATTAACGCCCTATCTTGAGCAATCTCACTGTCCTATTAATACCTTCTGCTTTCTCTCTCTCTCTATTGGGGAAGTTTCTGAGTACCTAATATTTACTGGGAGTATCTTCTACCTTATATGAATTATTATCCCTTATGTGATAGACAGGAGATCCGATCCTCTCACACAAGAACTGCCAAATTGTTACACTTAAGAATTATTCCTTGACATAAAACTCACATCAATCTCCCGCATCAGTTACCTGTAGGAAGGGAATCCCCCATCCTTCCATACGCTGTCACCTGGCTGTAAAAAAAGGTTAGCTTTATCATAGAAACAATACTCAAATATATATGTTCATTACAAACTGGGGTCCCTTTATTACACAATAACAGACAAAGAAAACATTATAAAGTTATAATACTATCTAACAGTCTAAGCATAGCCTGAAAAGTAAAGGAAAGGGTTAGTATGTTTGTGTGCTACAATAGCAGGACAGACTTCACCTTATAATTACAGAGTCCGGTTCTAGCTGTCATCTGGGTCCCTCTCTCGTCTGTGCCTTGGCTCATCTCAGATTCTACTCTGCACCCACGGATACATGTCTGCACCGCTATACTCCTTCAAAGCACTGGAACCCTTCTCTCGTCTTCTTCTCTGTTTCTCAGCTCTGCACCGATTACTTTGCACTGGCTTCCTCTCTCCCACGAACTGTCTTCACCTCCAGACTTCAATCTAATGATATAGTTTCAACTGCTCTGGAAACCCTCTATTCAACTAACTTCTTCACTCTGATTGTTCTAACTCCGACGTTTAACTATCTCCAACTGCTCTAACAGACTGACTCACAAATGTAGCTTCAGTCTCTCCAAAAGATCATCGGCCTTCGATCGCTCCAAACTCCAACTGTCGACTGCAACTGCTAACTGTCATCTGCCTGCCTCTCCTCTCTACACCTCGATAATATAAAGAGCTCCTCGTTCATGGAAATTTCCAGACAGTAACCTACTGCCCACCAGATTCCTGTACAAGGCTCCAGGCCTCCAACGCTCCCACAGTGGCCAACTGATGTTTCGTCTAAAACCCGAGCTCTGCTTACATTCCTCCGATAAGGGCCAGCTCGGACCGGTTCCTCTCCAGTGAGCAACAGCTCATAACTAAAACATCACTCTTGACCTACAAGCGCCTCGAGCAGCCAAGGCAGGAAAGAAAATGGAGTCTCTCTCGTTTGGGCCCTATAGGCCCGAAAAAGATGAAAGAGACGCATAGCTCTATCTAAATACATAAGCAAGCCCTACCAATAGGTAAAATAGTATCAGGAATGAAGGGTCTACCCTCTAATATAGGCCTTCAGGCCTGAAAATGATAAAAGGACATATTATTATGCCAAAGTCAATAGGATAACCCTAAGAATAGACCAAAAATAGGGATCTATCCACTATACTAAGATGGTAGTAGACTAAAGTCACCATCACTCAGAAATAGGACAAAATATCCGGTCATTACACCCATGGGAACAGTCCAGCCTGAACTGCCAGGCCAGGTTCTCCCTGGACTGTCAAACAAGCATCCGAGGAACGGTTTTGGGGTTGCACCCCTCATCAGCCAGGCTAGCTTCACTCCAGTGGCATGGAAAGCACAGGACCCACGTGCGGGGATACCCGTCCCACTCGGAGTGACAAATTTAAAAAGAACAATTGATTGACAGAATGTTGAACAATGTCAAACATTCACCCCAGTACAGAGATCTGAGCCTAAATCCAATGTTTTCTTTGCTCCCCATGCCATTCCAGTTTAAACCCAGCAATGTGCAAATCAGCATTGACCCTGCTCCCCATTGGATCAGTCCAACCCGAACTGCCAGGCCAGGTTCTCCCTGGACTAGAAACAAGCATCCTAAAACCAGTTTAGGGGTTGCATCTCTCATTAGCCACGCTAGGTTGACTCCAGTGGCATGGAAAGAACAGGACCCACGTCTGGGCATACCAGTCCCACTCCGGGTGACAAAAGCAAAAAGAACGATTGAAGGACAGAATGTTGAACAATTTCAAACATTCACCCCAGTACAGAGATATGGGCCAAAGTGAATCATTTTCTTGCTCCCCTTGACATTCCAGTTTAAACCCAGGCATATGCAAATCAGCCTTGATCCCATTCCCCATGGGAACAGTCCAGCCCGAACTGCCAGCCCAGGTTCTCCGAGGACTGGAAAACAAGCCTCCTAGAACCTGTTTTGGGGTTTCACCCCTCATCGGCAAGGCTAGCTTGCCTCCAGTAGCATGGATAGCATGGGACAGACATCTGGGCATACCTCTCCCCTCGGGGTGACAAATGCAAGAAGAACAATTGATGGACAGAATGTTGAATAATGACAAACATTCACCCCAGTATAGAGATCTGGGCCTTAATAAATATTTGTTTTTGCTCCCATTACCATTACAGGCCAAACCCAGCCCTAGGCAAATCAGCCTTGACTCTGTTCCCACTGGGAACAGTAAAAAACAGAAAGGGAGGTCTCCTCACAAATCGAATCCAGGGACGAGGAGTAAGGGGAAAACAGGAAATCAGAACGGTCCCTATCTTCAATTAAAAAAGAGGATAATACTATCCACAGTATGCCACCATAGCTCAAGAGATCCTTACATTTAGACCCACTCCAATAATTTGTGTACAAAGTATGAAAACAATTCTGGTAAAATTTTAAACAATTTATTATAAAAATATACAATGTGAAGTATCAATTACTGTGCCACAGTATAAAATATTTAAAAAAGAGTGTCAGCATCCTACCATTGGTTCAATGGTGCACATATCATAAACACACACAATAAGAATTAAAAACAGCAATTAATTATTAAAAACAAGTTGTTGACACCTTCATCAGGACAGGGTTCTATACAATAAAGAAACAACGTATTAACACAACATTTTCTTTGAATCATAAATGTGTTATCACTCTTTTACAAACTACCCATTGCTCTTTTCTACAGTTATCAAGTTTTTATCAAGAACCTTCTATTATTTGAGCAGAGGGGCACATTTCTCACAAATACACTTTATTCTACTGAGAGATAGTGATTCATAGAGCGCATTTTTAACAGCAGCATGTTACAATATGGCACAAAGGACAGTGGCAGCTAGATCTCCTGAGCTATGTGGGAAGTTCAGAAAATATAAACTTCGAAGTGAGTTACATATAAAGTGGCAATGCACATAGAGGAATAGTCTAAAACTGTTTCTGCTCACGTTATATATATGCAGCTGGGGGTTTCTTTTAAATGACTTACTTTAAAAACTGACTCATATAGCATTCGAGCCGTAATCCTCTCTTTTCAATTCGAGGAAAAAAGTCCTTAACTCATCACAGGACACCATATGCACGAGTGGATGTGAATGATAAAGACATCTCTTTGTGTCTGAAACCACAAAAAAACCTTACATCAAATTCAATTAATCGTCTAATGTGAGGTCACTGTACACATTAGTACCATAAAGGTTTGTAAATTACCTTGATTATGTAATGGAGTTTTCTTTATGTGAAGGAAAAAGGAGCCACCGTTATGAGGAACTTTTTTTGAAGTTCCTTTAAAGAATTAAAAAATGGGGTATTTCAATTAATTCTCATATTTCAAAATGTATTTTCAATCGTTAGGTTGCCAAATTCATTACTCCATAGATGTAGAGCACTTACCCTTAGGTACAGAGGACCAGCATGAAATGTAGCACGTGACTGGATGGCATCAAGTTCTTTTGTTATAATAAAGTGCTATTTCACTTGATTATCACTGTTCGGGGTTTTTTTTTCCCTTCACCACCCTGAAAGAGACATATATTGACGACGGGTTTATCAATTCCCTTTTGATTTTCACATATTTATCAGTATACGACATGATTGCTCCCTAATGGAACATGCCGGTTCACAGCATTAGGGCACCTGGTCTGTTCTTTATTTGACCATGATGGTTCTTGTTTACGAGAGCCGGTTGCTTGAACTTACAGTGTTTGTTAAATTTCATGTGACACATGCAGTGTTATTATCGCGTGCATTAAAAGGAATCTAAGGGTTGTGTACACAATGCGGTTGGAGAAAGCTTTAGTTAGTTGTAATTCACCAAACCGACGGTCATCAAGGTTTCTATAGACTGACACCAAAACGCAGTATTAATGCGCTTGCGTGTTGGAGATGGACCCATCATCTCCACCGCTACATTCGATTTAAAACACGAGCGGCTGGGGCAGCGTACCGAGGTTTCTCAAGGAGACTAGTGCCCATTAATTGCAGCATCCCTCGAATTTCTGGGAGATCTCTTGCTTACCTTACGTCCGAGATTCGGCCTCCCTGCTCCTTTTCCACTCCGTTGTCTTCAGGTTGCAAGTACAAGTGTGTACATCCCGGATATTTTAATTTAAGTGTTTCCGCTTCGCGCGTTTACATGGAAACCTCGCAAGACTTTCGGGTCTTGTCTACGTGTAATAACGTGCGACAGCCATACAGAACTACCGTAGTAGTTTATTATTCATGTGCGACTTATGTTGTGAACTACTGTAGTAGTTTGTTATTGGTTTCATCGGTTCTACCACTGTGGTTCCGTAGTTTTTTCAGGGCGATCCAAATTAAATTATTCTAATGGGTTCAGGTATCTGCTCTCATTTAAGGATTAAACCCAATGGCTGTATCTGCATCTTAATTCATACTCGATATTTATTTTAAACGCTAGTGCTACTGTCAATGTCGATTTTTTATGATGACATTTAAAACCTCACTCCTATTTATTGATTCCGCCGACTAGGTTTGTGTATACTAATCCAAATTTAAATTCTCATTCTAATCACTAATTCTACTACCAAATTTACATATTTCATCCTACATTCAGAAAAATATTATAAACAATAAAGGCAATTTTCAGAAAGTGCAGTGACATACATGGGTCATTGCATCAATTCATAGAATGCGTTCCCAGTCTTCTTTATTGTTCAACCCGTTTCTCACGGTGTTGAAGCGGGACATGAAGAATTGTTCTCGTTTTTTTCTTTTGAGGTAAATATCTCCACCTCTTAAGTTCATTTGGATATTTTCAACTCCACACCAGGATAGGTCTTTAATTGTGTGGTTGGCCTCTTGCCAGTGATCAGTCAAAGGAGCTCCTCGTTTTTTAGTCCGAATAGCTGATTTGTGTTCAGTGATTCTTAGTCGAATTTCTCGACTTGTCTCTCCTATGTACATTAAATTACATGGGCATTTTATCAGGTATGTCAAGTTTTTGGACCTACAGTTCATAAATGAGTTTATTCTATGTTTTACCTTGTTTTGTTCGATGTAGTCGCCTTTAATAATGTTTTCACAATTACAGCAATTTCCACATGGAAAGGTTCCAGTGGGAAGAGGGGCATTATTTATGCTTGGTTGTGTAATGGTAGGCAACTCTCTGTATGTGTGTACCAAGCTTCTCTTTAGGGTAGGGTTGCGTCTAAACGCAAACATAGGTTTGGACACTTTTTCTTTGTTTGGTTTATTAACCAGATTCCAGTTACGGTTTATTATGTTTTTGATTTTGTTGCTGATACTGCTATAATTGGTTACAAATATTAAACGTTTTTCCTTTTGTTCATCCTCTTTTTTTGAGAAAAGATTGTCCCTGTTAAAATATTTAGCTCTTTTGTATGCATGTTTAATCATGCGCTTTGGGTAACCTCTTTCTACAAATTTATCAGTTAAAACCGCAGCATGTTTCTCAAAGTCTCTCATTTTGGTACAGTTACGTTTTAATCTTAAAAATTGCCCAAAGGGTATATTATCCTTCTGACATGGCGGATGGTAGCTTGAGTAGTGGAGCATTGTATTCCTATCAGTCTTTTTAGTAAAAAGCTCCACTTGAAGTTTTTTATCTTCATGTTTAATGACAATGTCTAGAAATTCACATTGATGAGCATCGTAGTTTGCTGTGAATCTCAAATTGGGATCTCCCAGGTTTAGCCATAAAATAAATTCCTTAAGAGTATCCAGGGGTCCTGACCAAATAAAAAAAACATCATCAATATATCTGGACCACTCAGATATATTCTCATAAAACGGAGCTAATGGATTAAAAATGTGGATATTCTCGAATTGAGCTACATAAAGACAGGCCAGACTGGGAGCACAGGTGGCTCCCATGCTGGTCCCCTTTATTTGTTTATAATACTCTTTATTAAAAATAAAAATATTGTTTTTAAGAACAAGACTAACGCAATCAATGATAAATGTTTCTTGTTGGTTGAAGTCCCTATCTACTGGGCAGAGTAATTCTTTAATCATATTTATAGTGCTATCTTGTGGTATATTTGTATACAGTGCCTCGATGTCGAGGGTCACTAAATACTGGGTCTCTGGGTTAAATGGTAAGGCTTCTACTTTTTGAATTATAGCCCCCGTATCTTTAATGTACGCTTGTTGTTTTGTGACATAAGGTTGTAAAAAAACGTCTGCGTACTTGCTGAGTGGCTCAGTCAATGAACCGATACTCGCTACGATGGGCCTCATAGGTGGGTCGTGGAGATCCTTATGGACTTTAGGAAGTCCATACAGAGCAGGTATAGTGGGGTTACTGTTCCACAAAAATCTATATTCTTCCTCACAGATAGCAGAATCTTCTTTGGCTAGGTCTAATGTTCTTTTGATTACATCCTTCAATTGGGTCCAATCATTCCTAGTTACTTTTTGATAGTGATCTTTGTTGTCTAGCATCAGGGTAATTTTGGCATTATATTGTGCAGTGGTCATGATTACAATACTGCCGCCTTTATCTGCAGGCTTGATGGTTAATGTTTGACAGTTTTCTAGACGTTTTAAAGCAATTTTTCTCTTCTTTACTCAAATTGAATTGAATCCAGTTTTTCTGATCTAAGAGTTCCATTACGCTTTTTTTCTACAATCCTTTCAAAGGCTTCTATATCCTTGTTAGTTTGGCCAATTTGTGGGGTCCATGTTGACTTAGGTTTCAGACCTGATCTATTGGAAGAAGGGGCTCTCTCTTTCCCGTCAAAGAACGTTTGTAATCTGATTTTCCTGAAGAAGTTTTGTAAATCTCTTTCAAGATTGAATCTATCTATTGGACATGCTATAGCGAAACCAAGGCCCTTTTCTAAAAGTTTGATTTCTATTTCACTAAGGATGGTATCTGATAGATTAATGACAGGGGCTTTTTTTACTTGTTCCATGTTTTCTGGCTCCTGGTATAGGGTCTTTGGTACGGCTGAGGTTGAGGGGCATAGCTCCCCCTCCCCCTGCCTCTCCCTCTCTGCTGTCCATAGGATTGGCGCTGTGCTAAAAAAGGAAGTGTATCTTTAGTATTGCCTGATGCTCCTTCCCTATCTCTGTTTGAAGTTCTGCTATCCTCTTGGGTTTCTGCCTCGGAGTCTGTGCTCGAGTAAGAGGTATCAAAGAATCTTACTTTTTTCTTTTGGAGGTTTTGATTCTGATTTTGCTGCCATGGTCTACGGTTGGGGAAAGACTCTCTCGGGCGATCATAAAAGTCTTTTTGAAGATAAGGGTACACGTATTCTGGATTATATTTTGCTACATCTTTACCAAATTTATTGCTTTTTTTGTTAAATAGGTAATCCCTATAACTATTAACGTCATTCTGGATGTCTTCCAGTTTTTTCCGGGCGTCGTCTAAGGCTGTGCTCTCTGAGAGTTTTTGTTCCAAGTCTTTGATTTCTTGCCTTTCCATGACTAAGATGTCAGTAGCTGTTTCAATAATTAAAAGCATCCAGTTACGGCTGCACCTGTTGGCCACAAGGGTCCAGTTCTCTATGAATTTTTGGTTATTAATGAATATACCGGGTTCGTTGTTTACTTGGAGGCCTTTTGGAATTATCCCCCGTTTGCAGTAGTCGATAAGGAAATCTGAGTGTAACTCAGTTCTTATCGTTTTCTTTTTGGCGTTCCATAAATTTCGCCATTCATCTTCGTTGGTATTATCTATTCTGACGGTAGAAATATTTTTAACCGTCCCATTTATAATCTTGTTGAATTGCTCTTCATTATAGCTAAGTGTTTTGATGCCTTCCATAATGGCTGGTGGGTATACTTACCCAGAGGTTACGCACACAACCTCCCCGGTTAACAAACCGTGAATACAATAAAAAACAGAAAGGGAGGTCTCCTCACAAATCCAATCCAGGGACGAGGAGTAAGGGGAAAACAAGAAATCAGAACGGTCCCTATCTTCAATTAAAAAAGAGGATAATACTATCCACAGTATGCCACCATAGCTCAAGAGATCCTTACATTTAGACCCACTCCAATAATTTGTGTACAAAGTATGAAAACAATTCTGGTAAAATTTTAAACAATTTATTATAAAAATATACAATGTGAAGTATCAATTACTGTGCCACAGTATAAAATATTTAAAAAAGAGTGTCAGCATCCTACCATTGGTTCAATGGTGCACATATCATAAACACACACAATAAGAATTAAAAACAGCAATTAATTATTAAAAACAAGTTGTCGACGCAGCGTTTCGGTTTCTAAGTTGACACCTTCATCAGGACAGGGTTCTATACAATAAAGAAACAACGTATTAACACAACATTTTCTTTGAATCATAAATGTGTTATCACTCTTTTACAAACTACCCATTGCTCTTTTCTACAGTTATCAAGTTTTTATCAAGAACCTTCTATTATTTGAGCAGAGGGGCACATTTCTCACAAATACACTTTATTCTACAGTGAGATAGTGATTCATAGAGCGCATTTTTAACAGCAGCATGTTACAATATGGCACAAAGGACAGTGACAGCTAGATCTCCTGAGCTATGTGGGAAGTTCAGAAAATATAAACTTCGAAGTGAGTTACATATAAAGTGGCAATGCACATAGAGGAATAGTCTAAAACTGTTTCTGCTCAAGTTATATATATGCAGCTGGGGGTTTCTTTTAAATGACTTACTTTAAAAACGGACTCATATAGCATTCGAGCCGTAATCCTCTCTATTCAATTCGAGGAAAAAAGTCCTTAACTCATCACAGGACACCATATGCACGAGTGGATGTGAATGATAAAGACATCACAGTGGTAGAACCGATGAAACCAATAACAAACTACTACAGTAGTTCACAACATAAGTCGCACATGAATAATAAACTACTACGGTAGTTCTGTATGGCTGTCGCACGTTATTACACGTAGACAAGATCCGAAAGTCTCGCGAGGTTTCCATGTAAACGCGCGAAGCGGAAACACTTAAATTAAAATATCTGGGATGTACAGACTTGTACTTGCAACCTGAAGACAACGGAGTGGAAAAGGAGCAGGGAGGCCGAATCTCGGACGTAAGGTAAGCGAGAGATCTCCCAGAAATTCGAGGGATGCTGCAATTAATGGGCACTAGTCTCCTTGAGAAACCTCGGTACGCTGCCCCAGCCGCTCGTGTTTTAAATCGAATGTAGCGGTGGAGATGATGGGTCCATCTCCAACACGCAAGCGCATTAATACCGCGTTTTGGTGTCAGTCTATAGAAACCTTGATGACCGTTGGTTTGGTGAATTACAACTAACTAAAGCTTTCTCCAACCGCATTGTGTACACAACCCTTAGATTCCTTTTAATGCACGTGATAATAACACTGCATGTGTCACATGAAATTTAACAAACACTGTAAGTTCAAGCAACCGGCTCTCGTAAACAAGAGCCATCATGGTCAAATAAAGAACAGACCAGGTGCCCTAATGCTGTGAACCGGCATGTTCCATTAGGGAGCAATCATGTCGTATACTGATAAATATGTGAAAATCAAAAGGGAATTGATAAACCCGTCGTCAATATATGTCTCTTTCAGGGTGGTGAAGGGAAAAAAAACCCCCGAACAGTGATAATCAAGTGAAATAGCACTTTATTATAACAAAAGAACTTGATGCCATCCAGTCACGTGCTACATTTCATGCTGGTCCTTTGTACCTAAGGGTAAGTGCTCTACATCTATGGAGTAATGAATTTGGCAACCTAACGATTGAAAATACATTTTGAAATATGAGAATTAATTGAAATACCCCATTTTTTAATTCTTTAAAGGAACTTCAAAAAAAGTCCCTCATAACGGTGGCTCCTTTTTCCTTCACATAAAGAAAACTCCATTACATAATCAAGGTAATTTACAAACCTTTATGGTACTAATGTGTACAGTGACCTCACATTAGACGATTAATTGAATTTGATGTAAGGTTTTTTTGTGGTTTCAGACACAAAGAGATGTCTTTATCATTCACATCCACTCGTGCATATGGTGTCCTGTGATGAGTTAAGGACTTTTTTCCTCGAATTGAATAGAGAGGATTACGGCTCGAATGCTATATGAGTCCGTTTTTAAAGTAAGTCATTTAAAAGAAACCCCCAGCTGCATATATATAACGTGAGCAGAAACAGTTTTAGACTATTCCTCTATGTGCATTGCCGCTTTATATGTAACTCACTTCGAAGTTTATATTTTCTGACCTTCCCACATAGCTCAGGAGATCTAGCTGCCACTGTCCTTTGTGCCATATTGTAACATGCTGCTGTTAAAAATGCGCTCTATGAATCACTATCTCTCAGTAGAATAAAGTGTATTTGTGAGAAATGTGCCCCTCTGCTCAAATAATAGAAGGTTCTTGATAAAAACTTGATAACTGTAGAAAAGAGCAATGGGTAGTTTGTAAAAGAGTGATAACACATTTATGATTCAAAGAAAATGTTGTGTTAATACGTTGTTTCTTTATTGTATAGAACCCTGTCCTGATGAAGGTGTTACCAGAATTGTTTTCATACTTTGTACACAAATTATTGGAGGGGGTCTAAATGTAAGGATCTCTTGAGCTATGGTGGCATACTGTGGATAGTATTATCCTCTTTTTTAATTGAAGATAGGGACCGTTCTGATTTCTTGTTTTCCCCTTACTCCTCGTCCCTGGATTGGATTTGTGAGGAGACCTCCCTTTCTGTTTTTTATTGTATTCACGGTTTGTTAACCGGGGAGGTTGTGTGCGTAACCTCTGGGTAAGTATACCCACCAGCCATTATGGAAGGCATCAAATCACTTAGCTATAATGAAGAGCAATTCAACAAGATTATAAATGGGACGGTTAAAAATATTTCTACCGTCAGAATAGATAATACCAACGAAGATGAATGGCGAAATTTATGGAACGCCAAAAAGAAAACAATAAGAACTGAGTTACACTCAGATTTCCTTATCGACTACTGCAAACGGGGGATAATTCCAAAAGGCCTCCAAGTAAACAACGAACCCGGTATATTCATTAATAACCAAAAATTCATAGAGAACTGGACCCTTGTGGCCAACAGGTGCAGCCGTGACTGGATGCTTTTAATTATTGAAACAGCTACTGACATCTTAGTCATGGAAAGGCAAGAAATCAAAGACTTGGAACAAAAACTCTCAGAGAGCACAGCCTTAGACGACGCCCGGAAAAAACTGGAAGACATCCAGAATGACGTTAATAGTTATAGAGATTACCTATTTAACAAAAAAAGCAATAAATTTGGTAAAGATGTAGCAAAATATAATCCAGAATACGTGTACCCTTATCTTCAAAAAGACTTTTATGATCGCCCGAGAGAGTCTTTCCCCAACCGTAGACCATGGCAGCAAAATCAGAATCAAAACCTCCAAAAGAAAAAAGTAAGATTCTTTGATACCTCTTACTCGAGCACAGACTCCGAGGCAGAAACCCAAGAGGATAGCAGAACTTCAAACAGAGATAGGGAAGGAGCATCAGGCAATACTAAAGATACACTTCCTTTTTTAGCACAGCGCCAATCCTATGGACAGCAGAGAGGGAGAGGCAGGGGGAGGGGGAGCTATGCCCCTCAACCTCAGCCGTACCAAAGACCCTATACCAGGAGCCAGAAAACATGGAACAAGTAAAAAAAGCCCCTGTCATTAATCTATCAGATACCATCCTTAGTGAAATAGAAATCAAACTTTTAGAAAAGGGCCTTGGTTTCGCTATAGCATGTCCAATAGATAGATTCAATCTTGAAAGAGATTTACAAAACTTCTTCAGGAAAATCAGATTACAAACGTTCTTTGACGGGAAAGAGAGAGCCCCTTCTTCCAATAGATCAGGTCTGAAACCTAAGTCAACATGGACCCCACAAATTGGCCAAACTAACAAGGATATAGAAGCCTTTGAAAGGATTGTAGAAAAAAGCGTAATGGAACTCTTAGATCAGAAAAACTGGATTCAATTCAATTTGAGTAAAGAAGAGAAAAATGCTTTAAAACGTCTAGAAAACTGTCAAACATTAACCATCAAGCCTGCAGATAAAGGCGGCAGTATTGTAATCATGACCACTGCACAATATAATGCCAAAATTACCCTGATGCTAGACAACAAAGATCACTATCAAAAAGTAACTAGGAATGATTGGACCCAATTGAAGGATGTAATCAAAAGAACATTAGACCTAGCCAAAGAAGATTCTGCTATCTGTGAGGAAGAATATAGATTTTTGTGGAACAGTAACCCCACTATACCTGCTCTGTATGGACTTCCTAAAGTCCATAAGGATCTCCACGACCCACCTATGAGGCCCATCGTAGCGAGTATCAGTTCATTGACTGAGCCACTCAGCAAGTACGCAGACGTTTTTTTACAACCTTATGTCACAAAACAACAAGCGTACATTAAAGATACGGGGGCTATAATTCAAAAAGTAGAAGCCTTACCATTTAACCCAGAGACCCAGTATTTAGTGACCCTCGACATCGAGGCACTGTATACAAATATACCACAAGATAGCACTATAAATATGATTAAATAATTACTCTGCCCAGTAGATAGGGACTTCAACCAACAAGAAACATTTATCATTGATTGCGTTAGTCTTGTTCTTAAAAACAATATTTTTATTTTTAATAAAGAGTATTATAAACAAATAAAGGGGACCAGCATGGGAGCCACCTGTGCTCCCAGTCTGGCCTGTCTTTATGTAGCTCAATTCGAGAATATCCACATTTTTAATCCATTAGCTCCGTTTTATGAGAATATATCTGAGTGGTCCAGATATATTGATGATGTTTTTTTTATTTGGTCAGGACCCCTGGATACTCTTAAGGAATTTATTTTATGGCTAAACCTGGGAGATCCCAATTTGAGATTCACAGCAAACTACGATGCTCATCAATGTGAATTTCTAGACATTGTCATTAAACATGAAGATAAAAAACTTCAAGTGGAGCTTTTTACTAAAAATACTGATAGGAATACAATGCTCCACTACTCAAGCTACCATCCGCCATGTCAGAAGGATAATATACCCTTTGGGCAATTTTTAAGATTAAAACGTAACTGTACCAAAATGAGAGACTTTGAGAAACATGCTGCGGTTTTAACTGATAAATTTGTAGAAAGAGGTTACCCAAAGCGCATGATTAAACATGCATACAAAAGAGCTAAATATTTTAACAGGGACAATCTTTTCTCAAAAAAAGAGGATGAACAAAAGGAAAAACGTTTAATATTTGTAACCAATTATAGCAGTATCAGCAACAAAATCAAAAACATAATAAACCGTAACTGGAATCTGGTTAATAAACCAAACAAAGAAAAAGTGTCCAAACCTATGTTTGCGTTTAGACGCAACCCTACCCTAAAGAGAAGCTTGGTACACACATACAGAGAGTTGCCTACCATTACACAACCAAGCATAAATAATGCCCCTCTTCCCACTGGAACCTTTCCATGTGGAAATTGCTGTAATTGTGAAAACATTATTAAAGGCGACTACATCGAACAAAACGAGGTAAAACATAGAATAAACTCATTTATGAACTGTAGGTCCAAAAACTTGATATACCTGATAAAATGCCCATATAATTTAATGTACATAGGAGAGACAAGTCGAGAAATTCGACTAAGAATCACTGAACACAAATCAGCTATTCAGACTAAAAAACGAGGAGCTCCTTTGACTGATCACTGGCAAGAGGCCAACCACACAATTAAAGACCTATCCTGGTGTGGAGTTGAAAATATCCAAATGAACTTAAGAGGTGGAGATATTTACCTCAAAAGAAAAAAACGAGAACAATTCTTCATGTCCCGCTTCAACACCGTGAGAAACGGGTTGAACAATAAAGAAGACTGGGAACGCATTCTATGAATTGATGCAATGACCCATGTATGTCACTGCACTTTCTGAAAATTGCCTTTATTATTTATAATATTTTTCTGAATGTAGGATGAAATATGTAAATTTGGTAGTAGAATTAGTGATTAGAATGAGAATTTAAATTTGGATTAGTATACACAAACCTAGTCGGCGGAATCAATAAATAGGAGTGAGGTTTTAAATGTCATCATAAAAAATCGACATTGACAGTAGCACTAGCGTTTAAAATAAATATCGAGTATGAATTAAGATGCAGATACAGCCATTGGGTTTAATCCTTAAATGAGAGCGGATACCTGAACCCATTAGAATAATTTAATTTGGATCGCCCTGAAAAAACTACGGAACCACAGTGGTAGAACCGATGAAACCAATAACAAACTACTACAGTAGTTCACAACATAAGTCGCACATGAATAATAAACTACTACGGTAGTTCTGTATGGCTGTCGCACGTTATTACACGTAGACAAGACCCAAAAGTCTCGCGAGGTTTCCATGTAAACGCGCGAAGCGGAAACACTTAAATTAAAATATCCGGGATGTACACACTTGTACTTGCAACCTGAAGACAACGGAGTGGAAAAGGAGCAGGGAGGCCGAATCTCGGACGTAAGGTAAGCGAGAGATCTCCCAGAAATTCGAGGGATGCTGCAATTAATGGGCACTAGTCTCCTTGAGAAACCTCGGTACGCTGCCCCAGTCGCTCGTGTTTTAAATCGAATGTAGCGGTGGAGATGATGGGTCCATCTCCAACACGCAAGCGCATTAATACCGCGTTTTGGTGTCAGTCTATAGAAACCTTGATGACCGTCGGTTTGGTGAATTACAACTAACTAAAGCTTTCTCCAACCGCATTGTGTACACAACCCTTAGATTCCTTTTAATGCACGCGATAATAACACTGCATGTGTCACATGAAATTTAACAAACACTGTAAGTTCAAGCAACCGGCTCTCGTAAACAAGAGCCATCATGGTCAAATAAAGAACAGACCAGGTGCCCTAATGCTGTGAACCGGCATGTTCCATTAGGGAGCAATCATGTCGTATACTGATAAATATGTGAAAATCAAAAGGGAATTGATAAACCCGTCGTCAATATATGTCTCTTTCAGGGTGGTGAAGGGAAAAAAAAACCCCGAACAGTGATAATCAAGTGAAATAGCACTTTATTATAACAAAAGAACTTGATGCCATCCAGTCACGTGCTACATTTCATGCTGGTCCTTTGTACCTAAGGGTAAGTGCTCTACATCTATGGAGTAATGAATTTGGCAACCTAACGATTGAAAATACATTTTGAAATATGAGAATTAATTGAAATACCCCATTTTTTAATTCTTTAAAGGAACTTCAAAAAAAGTCCCTCATAACGGTGGCTCCTTTTTCCTTCACATAAAGAAAACTCCATTACATAATCAAGGTAATTTACAAACCTTTATGGTACTAATGTGTGCAGTGACCTCACATTAGACGATTAATTGAATTTGATGTAAGGTTTTTTTGTGGTTTCAGACACAAAGAGATGTCTTTATCATTCACATCCACTCGTGCATATGGTGTCCTGTGATGAGTTAAGGACTTTTTTCCTCGAATTGAATAGAGAGGATTACGGCTCGAATGCTATATGAGTCCGTTTTTAAAGTAAGTCATTTAAAAGAAACCCCCAGCTGCATATATATAACGTGAGCAGAAACAGTTTTAGACTATTCCTCTATGTGCATTGCCACTTTATATGTAACTCACTTCGAAGTTTATATTTTCTGAACTTCCCACATAGCTCAGGAGATCTAGCTGCCACTGTCCTTTGTGCCATATTGTAACATGCTGCTGTTAAAAATGCGCTCTATGAATCACTATCTCTCAGTAGAATAAAGTGTATTTGTGAGAAATGTGCCCCTCTGCTCAAATAATAGAAGGTTCTTGATAAAAACTTGATAACTGTAGAAAAGAGCAATGGGTAGTTTGTAAAAGAGTGATAACACATTTATGATTCAAAGAAAATGTTGTGTTAATACGTTGTTTCTTTATTGTATAGAACCCTGTCCTGATGAAGGTGTCAACTTAGAAACCGAAACGCTGCGTCGACAACTTGTTTTTAATAATTAATTGCTGTTTTTAATTCTTATTGTGTGTGTTTATGATATGTGCACCATTGAACCAATGGTAGGATGCTGACACTCTTTTTTAAATATTTTATACTGTGGCACAGTAATTGATACTTCACATTGTATATTTTTATAATAAATTGTTTAAAATTTTACCAGAATTGTTTTCATACTTTGTACACAAATTATTGGAGTGGGTCTAAATGTAAGGATCTCTTGAGCTATGGTGGCATACTGTGGATAGTATTGTCCTCTTTTTTAATTGAAGATAGGGACCGTTCTGATTTCTTGTTTTCCCCACTGGGAACAGTCCAGCCTGAATTGCCAGGCCAGGTACTCCCTGGACTGGAAAACAAGCATTCTTGGACTGGTTTTGGGGTTTTACCCCTCATCAGCAAGGCTAGCTTGACTCCAGTGGCAGGGAAAGCACAGGATCCACATCTGGGCTTACACATCCCACTCGGGTGACAAATGCAAAAAGAACAATGGATGGACAGAATGTTGAACAATGTCATACATTCACTCCAGTACAGAGATCTGGGCCTAAATCTATAGTTTTTTAGGTCTTGCCTAGCGACGCAGCGCATGCGCTGTTCCCCCTGGCGAGTTCTATTGTCATCAATTTCTTTTCGGAAGGGGTACAGGAGATGTGCACCTGCCCGGACAGGACATGTGTACGGGTATGGGCATTTCAGCACAACGCGTGCATGGCATGCTTTCACTTTCCCTCCCTCCCCCCGTCGGCTCCACAGAGGCCATTTGTGAATGTAAACAGCATTTGTGAGCACCTTAAAAACCAGACCACTGCAAACTTGGTTTAGTGTTGGTTTTATCATTCCAATGTGCATGTATTTGCGCTCATTGCAGAGATGGCTGCTTCACTTTTTACTAACCTGATAGATGGTGTTGGTAACCGTTGTGTTTCACTCTCCGCTGTCACTGCTCTGAACCCTTTCAAACGGTGAAGTCTGGCCTCATATCATTCTACTTTGGCACTATTTCAGTGTTTCAGTTCCTATTGCATTGTGACTTAATCTGGCCACAGTACGTTTTTGGTGCACTTACTTACGCATTTTAAACAGTCTATCCTGCATACTTCATGCCTGCTGTTATCTGAATACCTTGGTCTGCTCCCGCACTGCGCTATTATGAATCTCAGCCTCGACTGAACAGTGATATCAAACAGGTATGAAGAAGAGATCGGGCTGCACTATACAAGACAAAGAACGGTAGAGCAGATGAAAGGCAAAGCAGCCAAGTGCATCTGAGCTGTGTGTATAGCAGGTGTGGCGCTTGCGCAAACACTGCCAGTAAAGACAGGCCTGACCTATATGTGCCCCTCATGCGAGTGCCGCAATCTTGGCCACAACCCGTTTCCTCCTAGATCAAACATGCAGCTGTTCTTTTATGTGGTTGAGCTAGATCTGAAAACACGTTTTGTGGTTGTTTTTTACTTTATTCCTTTTTTCGGTAACGGCAGGTGTTTTCTAACTTTTCAAGCATATACAGCGAATTCTGAAAACTTTCATTAAATCCCAGTTTCAAAACCTCGGCCTGAATCCCGTTGTTGTCACGGAAGGCATTTTTGTGACTTACTTTTTTGTGCAGGACAATGACTATTTCTGTACAACGCTGTGTTGTTTAATGCCCTCATCTGGAAATGCTGTTCTGAGTATTTGGGAGCGGGGATGTGGGGACCGGCGGGGGTCATGGGTTGGCAGCTGGGAGCCCGGTGTTTTGTGCACGTCTTCCTCTGCTCTTCTGCCTCTTCCTTCTCTGCTCCTACAGGCATCTGATATAAACCTCTAACTCCAAATGTGCTACAGTTAGGTTAGGGTTCGTAAGTTTGAATCTCCACAAGAGGTGTGTTTGAAAGCCCATCATGAGGGTAATTCAACTGCTGAATTAAATCAAGTGTTAATGTACCTGCAGCAGAAAATGTTGTTCAGCCAAAAGGTTACAGTTTTGATTCTTGGCTGGGGAAATATATAATTCCACCCCAATCATTTGGTATGGAAACGAGAAACATGGCCAGTACTTTAGGGCCTCATGATGGAATCCGAGCTACACCACATTTAGCAGTGTTGTTGCTCTTGATGCACCGCTGACGGTGGAAGTGGGTGTAAAGTATTGTCTGATTTGTTTAGAAAAAAAAACTCCACCTTAATTTCATGTGGAAGTGTGGTCTCGATTTGCACCTCCAAAGTAATCTGAGCTGAAAGAAATGCCCCTTTAGACATATAATGGTTTATTGGTTATATTTTCTATCCAATAAGTTTCAATAGATCGAGACAGAAAACTAGCAGTAAAACTTTTAAATGTATTGTGCATAGAAACATCTGTTTTGTTTCAAGCGGGACAGTTTTAGACATTGTGCAGTGACTCTGGCCATTTTGGGCGCTGTGTAGGGTGAAATTGGACTCTATCCTCTTATAATTAAGTTGTTGCTGATAGCTTGCTTGGTGTATGAACTGGTGAGTCACTAAAAACTAGGCATTCGTGCGATTTATAAATTTATAAATCAAATCAAACCATCTTGCATTTAGAAGTGCTTTTCTGCCAGTCTCGAGAGATATGGAGAGCAACTTCCATGTCTCTCACACTCTTCATTTTAATTTAGACCGCTGTGTTCACTCTCAATACATTGGATGATGTGTGTGCTGGATTATGTATTACATATATAGTAATAGATTCCAACTCTTCTCAAAGATTGCACATTTTCCATTTAGTCACCCTCCATTCCCTGTTAGCAGCCCCTGCTTAGAAGAATGAATGAGAATGGTAGCAGCTATATTTATCCAGGGCCTGTGGTAGAATCTAAACAGCTGCTGGATCACTCCCATGGACAGGTCTGGATTAGAGAGTAGCGATTTTAGGAATGTCCTCTCACGACGTGTGTCCTGTATTTTTTACAAATTCGGCTGTCACTTTACATAAGCATCACTGTGCCCTTCACAACGTACTTCTAAGTTCAGACACCTTTGGAGACAAATTGGATGTTTATACTAGCAGAGGAGGTAGCAGTACTTTTTTGTACTTATAATAGTTAAAACAATACAGCCAAACATCAGATTTTTGAGCAATCTTTACTATACATGGTCTCTTCTCCCTAAAACAACCGATATCTCGTTCTTAGGTGCCTATTAGGATGGCGGACGGACCTGCCTCCGTCCGCCACCCCAGAGGAGAAGGGACCATCCGTAGGGGCAGCAGCGGTCCCTCCGTGCTAATTAGGATGTGACCGCCACCCTGGCGGTCACATCCTGTATTTTTAACATTGCGGCGGGTGCTGCTTGAAGCAGCACACGCCGCAATGTTAAAAAAATATGTTTTCCTTTGCGTGCAAGAAGCTGCAGGCACCGCGTGGTGCCTGGCACTTTGTGCATGCAAAGGCAGGGGGTACCATAGGTACCCCCCATGTGCACCCTTCACCCCTGGGGGCCTGCAACGGGCCCCCGAAGACAACACCGTATGCCTTTTCACGGCGGAAATGCCGCCGTGGAAAGGCATATGACTGCGGCTATCGTAATATGGCTGGCGGTGTCTGATAGACACCGCCAGCCATGTTATAGCTTTTCCGCCGCGGTCGGAAGGCGACCGCGGCGGAAAAGCGGCAGAAGGAAAATAGATCCCGAGCCATCCTAATCTGGCGGGGGGTCTTTTTCCAGTCCGCAGCGGATAATCCGCATCCTCCGGGCCGGTGGTGGCTTCCGCCGGCCCGAAGGATGCGGATTATCCGCAATCCTAATGAGCCCCTTAATTTGTTTTCCCTCCGGTTTAAGTAATTTTCCACAAAAATGTGCAGCTTGAACGGGTTCTGTTTGCGTGTTGTTTTTCCAACAAATAGCCCTTTTCACAACTATACTTCTCTTGAGCGCTCTGGTTTCCTTCTCTATTTCCTGGGCTTTCCCTTTTGCCACAGGTCACTGGTTTCAAATTCTACTGGATCACAGATCTTGGAAGCTGACCTTCATTGCTTTTGAATGCAGTGTTTGGGGCCGGATCATCCTATTGACTTTGTGGAATTGTTTTTCCCAGCATGAGCAGGGATTTTTTCATCTATGCTTCCTCAGGAAGATCAAGGGTTTCAAAACTTGTAATAAAAAGAGGAGTAGCATTTGATGCATACCCTGGGAGCTCTGGCGATCTGTGGGTGCACCTCTCTATGACTGATGGTCTCTAAGTTGTCTCTGATGTACCCTTGTGGCTAACCCCTGGGCTAAAGTGTGCCCTGTTTAGAGGTGTTGAGTAAACCAAAGATAAGGCTTAAAGACACAGTACTGTACATTGCCTTCACCTATCTTTAGGCAGAATACTTTCCTTGGCCTCCATGTTATCTTCATACTGAATACAATTTTCATATGTGTGTCTCCTGAGGAACAATCATACATTCACTTTAATGGTGCATGCTTCAGATGATATCATGGTGCCCCTTAAGCCTCTAGCGACTGAAAATAAGAAAAATCATAAGCTGAGCAGGGTTTTGCAACTTTGGATTCTGCACCAGATTCTGCCATAGAGCAACCAGGTTGGTAATTAAAAAAAACAATAAAATTACCACTTGGCCTCCAGGGTCTCCTTTCTTTGCTTTCCACATTTCCCCAGGAGTTCAGTCAAGCATTCTTTCCCAACTTTCCTTGAGGGTGCCTCTCAGGCATTTACTGGTCACTCCATGATGACCCTGTAGGCTATAACCTCTACTTCCTTAATTTCGTGCAGGTTGCCTTCTGAGAGCGTTTGATACCAACCTTCTGAAGAGTCTGTGAGAATACTCTTGAAGGGTGAGAAAGATTCCAGCTTCACACTTCAATAAGAGTTTGTCTTCTGCCTCCATTTAGCCCTAAACTGCCTTTCCATCTGAGCCATAGACTCATTCAAAATGGTATTTGTACTTCTATGTCTACACAACCATGCCTCAGCTATACCAACATTCTCTGGTAGTAACTCTCACTCTAACCCATTGCAGAGTTCACCTCACACTCAAAAGCACTACTGCAATCGCCCAACCAGAGACTTTCTGCCACGTGTTCATTTTTGCATCCTTCCGTGCTGACTTTTCCTTCTGGGACCTTATGCGTTAATAACAGCCACCTAGATGCCAATGATGAATCCGGAGAAGAGTCTGCTTTTTCCCACCTAGGTCAGCTTTATCTAAACTGTGAGTACTACTTTCTTTAATGATTTCCCCCTATTCCTCCCATGACATAGTTACTCCTTATAGGCCAGGAGACAGCTTTTCAACACTATGATATCTGCTCATTGCCCAAGGGGACCGCTTTTAAACTCTCTGCTACTCATCCCAATACAAACAATGATGGCAACCCGCTTTTGTAAAGCACCACATGTCACTCCTAACATGGGCGCAGTAAAGCATGCCACTCCTAACACGGGCGCAGTAAAGCCCCGCACATCCCTCCTAACACTGGCACAATATAATCAATGATTGCCTCAGCTTTTTTTTGCCTCACAGCAGGCTTCCTTGGATTGTAATGAAACAGTTTATTTTCAACTAAGCTCCTCACTCGCACTTCAACAGTGGTGCTGCTGCTTGAGCAATGGCCGCCGCTTCTTATGTTTCAGTTTCACAACAGCGGCATGCATCTTTCTTTCTACACGGCTCACCTTTTTTCAGGCACGGGCCGTGCCAGGCGTTCTACTGGGGTGGTGACATCAGGCAGGGGAAGGTCAGGGTGGGGGGATGTAAAATACGGGATAAGGACCATTAGAGGTAAGTATCGAAAAAAAAAAAAAAACGACTTTCGTTGCCCACTCTGCATCGCCAAATGTGATGCAGAGTGGGCAGCGAAATTCGTTGTATTTATTTTTTTCGATACTTACCTCTAATGGTCCTTTTCCTGTATTTTACATCCCTCCACCCTGACCCTCCCCTGCCTGACGTCACCGCCCCAGTAGAACGCCTGGCACGGCCCGTGCCTGCCTTTTTTTTTTCAGATCGCTGGACAAGGGGCAGACACCGCTTCGGCTCCTTCATATGGGATAAGTTAAGCAGGGTGTAACACAGCTCTCTTCACTCCCACACTGCTCTCAAGGTCCCCCAGTGCTGTTTTGGTCTTTTTTTTATTGCAGTACTTTATGCATTACAAAGAGTACTGCAAGTGGAAGAAAATGCGGGGGGCAGGAAACAGATAGAAAAAAGCATTTGCATTTACAAAACATACATACATAAATTAAAGGCATTGTCATTTACAATGCCAATAGCTCAAAATCTCACAAATGCGAGACCTATTGCATTGCAAATGCTTGTTTTATTGCGGCAGGTTATGCCCAGATGTGAGTCCCTTGCTCACATTGCCGCTGGATTCAAGCTAGCCTGGCTGATGTGCGGAGTTACCCCAAAACTGATCCCAGCATGCTTGTTTCCGGTCCAGAGAAGACCTGGCTTGGCAGTTCGGGCTGGACTTTTCCCATAAGGAACAGGGTCAAGATTGATTTGCATATGGCTGGGTCTGAACTGTGGTGGCAAAGTGAGCTAAAGAACAATGATGGATTCATCCCAGATCTGTGACTGGGGCTGAATGTCTGAAACGTTTCAGCGCTTCGTCCATCATCTCCTTGAGCATGCCCTTTCAGAAGGAGCACATCCACAAACAATATTTTGCCTTTAGCCAATGATTTTTTGTAGATTGGTAAGGACACGCAGCACTCCAACGATAACGTTTTGCAAAAAACATCACAAAGCAAACCAAGAATTGCCACAGCAAAAAGACTGCCAGCCTCTGGCAGACCTAGTGGCCTGTCCAATGAGTGATTTATTTGCACTCCTGTCTCTTTGTATTATACATTACTATTTGTACATACTAGTGCATGTATCTGCTGATGTAGACCTTTATTTTCCAATTGATGAGCGTCCTCCTGCCTATCTAAGGTGATGTGTTTTCCTTGCTTTCAATAGACAGCATTGACGTAGTTTACAGTGGCAATAGTTTCCTATATTTTTGTGAAAAAAAAGCATTTTGATTTGTTTTGGGGGCTTAACATGGTTACACCTTCAGTATGAATATTTTGCATATCTTAACATGTCATTGACCACTGACTCTACGCCGCGCAAAGATTAAAAAAAAAAATATCTGTACAAACAACCAAACATGCATTCAGTCATTTTGTGCCGGAGTTGGATCAAAACAAATGCTTAAACTATTTTGCATCGTTTAGCATTGAGTGAAAACTCAAAGTAGCCTACACATTCAAAATTCATTTCAAGCCTGAGAGATCTCTTTTAGCTGAGCATAAGCTGCTGAAATGCTTAGAAAGATGTCCCTGTTCATTGCTTTTCATGTGAGCTACCTGAAAAGATTCTTTTCACTTCCTAGCGTGGAAACTCGATATGCTGAAAGTAAATCTGCCGCCATTTTCCTTCAGGTAGTTCACTCATACAAAACTGTAAGAAGAAATCAATTTGCATTAAATGCGATTTGCGTCATGACAAAAATATATTAGTTACCGAAACGGAAATAAACACTTAGGGGCAGATTTAAAAGCCCCTTGCGCCACTTTTGCATCCCTTTTTCCATGTTAAAAATGACGCAAAAGTGTCGCAAGGGGCCTTGATGGATATCAACCGTTGACAGGAAAAGGCTTTCAGCATGAAAACACATTCAATTTGTTAACGAGTAGCCTTTTTGTAATTAAAAATAGGGAACCATCTGAGAAACAAAAACTGAAAGGATTTGTGCAAAAATAAGTGATTTAAGATTAGGCAAATCTTTATTCAAAGTAAAGAAAATAAATCCATTCACTCTGCATCAGTCAGTGGATCATGGCGTCATATTTCGGTCTGATTCTCAGTGTGTACCTCAACTAAACAAATATTAAAAGGATATACAGCCTTATTCATGAAGGCTAAATCGGCTCGCAAAGCATCCCAAAAGCAAAAATCGCTAATTGCGATGTCGCAAATGTGCGAGGAAATGACATTTAAGGAATCTCTATTTGAGATTCCTTAAATGCTATTCAACATCCTATTTCAATTTGCGAAATCGCAATTTCTAGGCGCAATTTACCGCGAGGTCAGACCTCGCGGTAAATTGCGAAAACTCAGAAAAATGCATTTTTCTGAGTTGCATGTTACACACACACATGTCCTTTGGACATGTGTGTGTGCAACACCTGTGTCACAGATCATTTGAGGGGTGCTACAGGGTGTCCTTTGGACACCCCTGGCACCCTTCAAATCGCTATCTTATTTGCGATTAGCAAATTGCTAATCGCAAATAAGGAATACTCACCATTCATTCCTATGGGCCTTTTGGCCCATAGGAATGCATGGGGAGTTTTTCCTTATTTGCGATTAGCAATTTGCTAATCGCAAATAAAGAATGTGTAGGAATCGCAAAAAATATTACGATTCCTACATGAATCCCGTTTTGCGAGTCCTTAATAGCGATTCGCTATGAATCGCTATTAGGGCCTCGCAAAACGGGAGCATGATGAATCAGGCGGATAATGTGCAATGCACTGGTTAGTACAGCAGACCATGTATTTATCTGCATTTGCAGGTTGCCTATATATACACCAGGACCAACAATCCCAATATACTTAGGGGCAGATTTACAAGCCCCTTGCGACACATTTATGCCGCCGTTGCGTCACTTTTGTGACGCAGCGGCGGCGTAAACAATGCACCGCGTTGCGACTTATTTACAACATGATGCATCTAGGCAGATGCGTCACGTTGTAAAGCCCTGCGCCACATGAAACCTGCGTCAGGTTTCATGTGGGCGTCCTGTTGCACGGTGGGCATTCCCTCGCAGGAAAGCCCCGTAAAACTGATGCAGTGAAATCTACAAGTTTCACTGAGTCAGTTTTACGACGCTGTTGCGTCAAATCCTTACGCCTGCTTGAAGCAGGCATAAGGAGTGACGCACCACATTGAGTATGGGTAGCCCCTGTGCATTGCAGGAGTTGCAATGGAGAAAACTACCTAGGCAGTAATTCTAAATTTAAAAACACAATACGAAAAGGACCAACAATGAGAATGAACAGCTTCCAGTTAAATACATAAGTTTATTACAGTCACATAAACAATAAATAAAATATACATTTCATAAAAAGTTGAATTTACATCAATCTTAACATAAAAGTTCTTGAACATAGAAGAGTAAGTTGTGTGTCGACGCGTTTCGGCGGCCAGCGCCTTTCTCAAGACAATTTACAATTTTCTGAAAATAAAATATAATGTATAGTTTATTTTACATTCTCAGTTATTACAATAATATTTTATTCTATACATATTTTATAAAATTTACGGAAACACTGTTCAATAAACTCAGGTCCTAAATTAATTTAAACACCGCTGATAATTCGAAAAAATATAAAACATAAATCATATATCATAACCTCTCTTGTGGCCTGCTACTATTTTATATAGAATATTGCCACAGTCTCTTGATGTGATGACTTGTGGGTTACTTATCTCACTGTGTTCATATTTCATAGGTAGATCTCTGTTATTTTACAATAAATCATATCTAACACTTGTTAATCTGTAATCAAAATTGCATCGGCCTACGTATCAGCCAAAGGGATTATTCATCAATTGCATCAGTTATCAATCTTATGTACATTTTTGACAATAGTACGCAGAATGACAGATGTGCTATAGATGTAATATTAAATATCTGATAGACAAAACAAGAGCATATCTGATGACTTTATTATGTTTCAATCTCCAATATTCAGTCAGGATTTATGTTACCATCCTGACTGAATATTGGAGATTGAAACATAATAAAGTCATCAGATATGCTCTTGTTAAACTATACATTATATTTTATTTTCAGAAAATTGTAAATTGTCTTGAGAAAGGCGCTGGCCGCCGAAACGCGTCGACACACAACTTACTCTTCTATGTTCAAGAACTTTTATGTTAAGATTGATGTAAATTCAACTTTTTATGAAATGTATATTTTATTTATTGTTTATGTGACTGTAATAAACTTATGTATTTAACTGGAAGCTGTTCATTCTCATTGTTGGTCCTTTTCGTATTGTGTTTTTAAATTTAGAATTACTGCCTAGGTAGTTTTCTCCATTGATTTATTTCCCTGACCTAGGGGTTGATTGTTAATTTGCACACAGGGAACCCTTGTTGTTTTCAAAGGGCATTGCAGGAGTTGCGTCATGCTTGTGACGCCACTCCAGCAATGCGCCACCCATACGCCACAAGATGCGTCACGCTTCTTCCCTTCCTTGCAACATGGTGCGCCGCATTGTAAATGCGGCGCATCTGTGGTGGCGGAAGGAGGGGATTGCATGACGCATCTGTTCTGGCACATCCCTGCTGATTTGCAGAGATGCGCCAGAACATGTAAATATGCCCCCATATGTCCCAGCATTAAATTGGCTCAGACATAATCTTAGCAAAACTCATGCAGATGAAGAATGTTTATTCTGAAGATCCCAGTCCATTTTATCTAAAAGTCCATCTACTGTTTAATATAAAAGTTTCTATTCAGTGCTCCTGTATATCAGCGTGTCAAATGCAGCAAGGAATGTCAACATGGCGCCGATACTCTGGGAATTGGCAGAGCTCTGTACTTGCTGTGCTTGACATAAAATTTAAATTCTTTTGCGAGGCCTCAGAGGCAAAATGATCCTCAGAATGTTTAAGCTGATGAAACGTGTGCCCAAGTTACCACCAGCAAACGACAGTACATATTGCATTATGTGCAACTTAATTTCGACAGCTTACTCTTTTAAGTAGGATAGAATGCATCTTTAAATTTTAACTTAATTTAGCAGCAGAACCGTCTTGTCCTTGCCTTCTCAGCTGTGCGTTTAACTCTATCTGCCTACTTACTCGCTCTAATCTCTTTCAGCGGTTCTCCTTCACAGACTAATGTATGAGGAGTTTTATTTCTCTGCAGCTTAAACCCATTTAGTGTGATTGCTGTCTGCTACTTTATTCAGCACAGGGACTGCGTGTTCTGTTCTGAATGCGCAGCACATGACCGTGTAGGAAGATTACTTTTATATCAGTTTGTCACTAACCCGTTGGGCATCACCCCGATCGATGGCAGACATTAAGCACCAATATGACTGTTGAAAGCCTTTTTAATACATTTTCTTTCCAGCAGAAGTTTTATAAATATCAACATATGATTTCTCATTTTCCTAATCCACACTATGTCAACTGTTAAGAAAATAAACCTGCTGCTTCCAGGGTTATTTGGGCCTGATTTACAAAAGTAAACTTACAATTTTGTGTAAGTGTACTATTTTTTTGATTCTCCGCGCTTGTTCCAGAAACTCCACACATAAACATAAATACCTATCTCGTTGTTTGTGAATATCAAAAAAGTCAACTTAAACAAAAGTGTATGTTTAATGTTATATTCTATTTCCTTTTCTTAGGTTTGTTATAGTGGGACTCTTTGGGAAACTTGTTCTTGCTATTTCCCTTGTCCCCTGTCCCCTACCCATATTGCCCATTTGGTACATTCCTTCTGTTTAGCCAGAGGGTGCCTTGGAATGTTGACAAGAGCAGCCTGACTGGAAGAGTTCGAGGTGTGCTCTGCCCTGTGCTCTACGTACTTGTGGTGGCAGAGTGGAGGCTGTAATTCTGGATGATAATATTCTCAACCAAATAAACTACCCTCAATATGAAATCGGTTTGGATGGCAAGAAAATCAATATGTTTGCCGATTCATGTTCCCCCTTCACATTTCAATTCTGAATTAAAAAACATGAACATTTGCGAAGAAAGTAAATTAATGAAATCTGAATCTCCCCTAGAAGCTACACTAGGGAATCCATTCCTTTGAAGGGCATGGTTAAAATTCACATTACTTTCAAAGACGAGTTACCCTAGGGAAAGTTTACACAGTAGAAGAAGGGATCAATCTCCTTGGTTGGCAACACAAAAAAGAATTGGATATAAAACTCGACACGAACAACCCAGAACAAGTGCTTACTATTGACTTGTCCATCTCTGGTAAATCCTTTCTCAAAGAATTCCACGAGGTGTTCACTACTGAGTTAGGACTTCTTAAAAACTTTCAACACAAGATTAAATTGAAACCCAATGCAAAATTGTTTACACACAAAACCAGGCCCATACCTCACCTCATGTGGGAACCCCTCAAATGTGAATTATCCATATTACAGACGCAAGGTATTATCCAACCTGTTGATTGCACCGCATGGGTCACCCCGGTGGTCATCTCTAGAAGGCCCAAGGGGATGACATTAGATTATGCATCAACCTCAGAGACCTTAACAATATTATCATTATAGAAAGACACCCCCTCCATGCATCTATTAGATTTTAAGCACCATGGGAGAAGCCACGTGCTTTAGTGTTCTGGATCTTTCTAATGCATACCATGAGGTGGGGTCGTTCATGTTCCTCAGGATGCTGTCAGGGCTTGCCTCAGCTGCAGCTGTATTCCCAAAAATAATGCAGCACATTTTGGAAGGGGTACCCACAACTGTTTGCTTCCAAGACGTTGTCTTAATATACAGTGCCACACCCGAATAAATGTTCTCGAGAGATTCGAAGAGGCGGGTCTTACCCTAAAAGTAGAGAAGTGCCAAATCAGGGTGGGGACAGTAGATTACCTTAGGCACACTATATCAGGGGCAGGATTTAAATCTAACTTGGGCCTTCTTGATGCTGTTAAAAAAGCTCTTGCACCCACCACTAAACATGATCCTTTATCCTTCCTAGGTCTTGTTGAATACATGGCCAAATATGTCAAGAACTTTGCTGACCTCACTAATGACCTCAGACAACTCACAAAAGAACCATAGGCCTTACAAATGGCTAGATAAACACCAAGTAGCTTTTGATACTGTTGAAAAAGCAATCTTCAGTGCTCCCCACTTATGCAATTTTGACTCTTCCAGAAGACCATTTTAACCACCGATGCCAGCATCAAAGGTCTAGGTGCTAAGTTCTCTCAGGTCATTGGGGAAAAAGAACGCATAGTAGCCTTCACCTCTTGTACCCCCAGTGATTCAGAAAGGAACTACTCAGTAGTGGAGAGAGAAGCTCTAGCCTGTTTCTGGGCAATCAAACATTTTAAGTTCTATTTATGGGGGATAAAGTTCACAGTTTGCACCGATCATAAACCTCTCATTTATATGTTCCGTCCCAAAGGTACCGCCAACAGCACACCCAGAGTTGCAAGATGGGGGCTGGGTCTCGAAAGTTTGTTTTTAAACTGGAGTATGTTGCAGGTGACCTCAATTCAGCTGCAGCCCTCCTTTCAAGAGCACCTTTAGACCTGGTGGAACATTTTGAAACTCCTGAATATTCCATCTTACAGATTCACTCTTCTACCATAAACAAAAATGAATGGGTTGAGAACCTAACCTAAGATGCTACTTATCCCTACTCAAAGAATACACCCTACAAGGATGGCCAGCTACATGCAACGATGTAAGTCAGGAACAAAACACATTTTCTGGAAATCACACACAAAATCAACTTAAACTAAAATTGCATGAGGAGAAACAACAAAATCATACCTCCTGAAGGGTTGTGAGATAAAATAATAGACCTTGTGCACGAAGGATACCTAGGGAGAAGTCTTACAAAAACAAGACTTAGGGAGCATTATTGGTTTCCTAACATGAACTCTATGGTCGAAGCCAAAGTCAAGAACTTCATCATTTGCGAAAATAGTGACAACACCAAACACACCCAGAAGGCACCTCTATCCCCTGTTTCCATCCCTGACAAAGCAATGGAAAAACTGGCACTTGACATCATAGGTCCTATCAATAAAAAAGGTGTCATCAAAAGATTTGCATTTTTACTGACGGACTTCCACTCACATTGGGTCATCATCAAAATGATGAACCAAATCACAACTGAATCTCTCTGCGAGATACTTTTGCAGCAGAAGGCCTCCCGTCCACCCTGGTCACAGACAATTGAGTTCAGTTTACCTCATTAGCTATGACCAGCTTCCTAACCGGTATAGCCATAACCCACCTTAAAACTGCTCAGTGCTGTCCTCGGGCCAATGGCCTACTCCAAAGGGTAAACAGGATGGTGAAAGAGAATATACAATTAGCCTGCATCAACCATCTACTTGTAGAACGGATCCTACAAGAAATGTTCTGGGTGTATCACACATCACATGACTGCTAACCTTGAGACTGGAATCTCTACTTTCTCATTCCTCAGTAAAAGGAAACCCAGTACTAAATTCTTTCCTAACTGGACTTGTGGGGGGAGAGGTGACAGTGCACTCATCTGACAATATTAAATCCTGAATTGTCTCCCATCAGGCTAAGTACAAAGATCAGTATGATAACAAGCATGGTAGTCTCGAAGACACACCAAAGAAGCTGCATCAAAAGATCCACAATTTCACCTAAGTGGCATAAAGACTTTGTGATGCAATAACCCTAACCTTGACTTTTCTTCCCTTGCTTTTTAGGGGTAAGATGTGTTAAAATCTATTTCCTTTTCTTAGGTTTGTTATAGTGGGAGACTTTGGGAAACTTGTTCTGGGTCTTTCCCTTGTCCCAGTCCCCTCCCCTTATTACCAATTTGGTACATTCCTCCTGTTTAGCCAGAGGCTGCCTTAGAATGTTGTCAAAAGTTGAAGTTGAAGTTGGGGTAATTTGTACAGCGCGCGTATACCCAAAAGGTTTCATGGCGCTTTCAAAAGCAGCCTGACTATAAGAGTTCGAAGTGTGCTGTGCCCTGGGCTCGATGTACTTGTGGTGGCAGAGTGCAGGCCGTAATAAGGGAATTCTTTTACCTACCTTGCTCCAGTCCTCTTATATTTTTGAATCAGGCCTTTAGTGTATAAAAATACTGCCCTACAATAATATCTTGAGCAGAATATCAACTGCATGAATAATGTGGAGGCAAGTGCAGGTTCTCATACTGGTCTACCAGATTTTTGTCCAATGAGGTTGAAGGTCGATGTTTAAGAGGATAACTCTATTAATGTGAATGGAGAATCAATTTATTTGTAGGGTGATGTATTTTTGCAAAGCGAGTGACCCAATCTAAGTATGTGGTGCAGTGTTGATTTTTAGAAGAGTATATAGTAAGTAAATATCTTTGATTTCAGCTAACAAGGCATAAAAAGTTTACAGACATAAAATACAATATCAACAAATATCATTCAAACTTTCTTTCTGCACATATAAAAACAATAAATTACAATTGGAGGTTAGTTATTTTGGTTACAGTTCATATCACTACTATATACAATATTAATTTTAAAATGAATTGGATTGGCCTCTAGTGCAAATAACAATCTAAGAAAGTTCATATATATTTTTAAATAAATGTGTATATATATATATATATATATATATATATATATTACCTACTGGCGGTCGCCAGTAGGTATATATAGTTAGGATTTTTTCCCTATGGGATTTCTGAAAATTCTATGTCTAATAACTTTGGCGTTTCTGGACGGAATCGGCTGAAATTTTCAGGAAAATGGCACATTTTGTTTCTGAGCAGCTCCTGAAAATTTGGGGGGGTTCGTCAAGGGGGGGCCGAGAAAAAAGGGGGGTCCCAAAACGCGTTTTTCCCATGTTAATTTCCATAGGGCGGTTGGACTCACTTTTAGCCCGAACGGCTGAATGGATTTCCACGAAACTTGGCAAAATTGTAGGGACTGTTAGCCCGATGTGCCTTTGCTAGGTCTCAATATATGTGCTTCAGTGGATTTTGAGAAATTAACGTTTAAATCAAGATATATATCTGTAACAGCGCTCCGGGCAGCGATCCGGTTCGCGTACTTTTCGCTTATCGGAACTTTGCGAAGCGAAGCTGATTGGCTCTCCGGTGTCTGTCAACATTCTAAACAGTCCGGTGCGGCCGCCATCTTGTCTCTCGGTAGGATCGAGAGACAAGAGGAGGCCAAAACAAAGGGGGAAATGAAGGAAAGGGGGCAAGGTAGACCCCTTCTGACCCCCTAGGATTGATGAGGGGATATTATAGAGCCACGCTGGGCCCAAAAAAAAAAAAAAAAAAATTCCGATTTTTTCGCCGTAGAGACGCGTCTTGGTACGCGAACCGGGCAGCTAACTGGGCAGCTAACCGGGAAGCTAACCGGCAGTGTAACGGGAGTCTGACGAGTAGCTGATTGGCTTTCAACATTGTAAACAGTCCGGAGCGGCCGCCATCTTGTCTCTCGGTAGGATCAAGAGACAAGAGGAGGCCAAAACAAAGGGGGAAATGAAGGAAAGGGGCAAGGTAGACCCCTTCTGACCCCCTAGGATTGATGAGGGGATATTATAGAGCCACGCTTGGCCCAAAAAAAAAAAATCCGATTTTTTCGCTTTAGAGACGCGTCTTGGTACGCGAACCGGGCAGCTAACCGGCAGTGTAACGGGAGTCTGAGGAGAAGCTGATTGGCTGTTATCATTGTAAACAGTCTGGAGCGGCCACCATCTTGTCTCTCTGTGGGATCGAGAGACAAGAGGTGGAAAAAAGGTGTAACTGAATGAAAGGGGTAAGGCAGACCCCTCCTGAACCCCTAGGATTGATGAGGGGGCTATTAAAGTTCCATGGGGGGTGAAAAAAAAAATCAAATTTTTCGCGGTAAAGGTGCTTCCTGGTACGTTAACCGGGCAGCTAACCGGCAGCGTAACGGGAGTCCGACATATTGTGTTTTTTGAACGTTTGTGATATGTGCACGTGTGGATTTTGTCTAATTAAGGTTAAAAAAATATATATATATCTTTAAGCGTGTTTTGGCGCGCTTACGTTTTGGGTTTGGTTTGCGCTGCAGAGACGATACGTCACGGTTATGCGATGCATCATGAGGCGTCTCACGGGCTACGTGATACGTCACTTAATAAAGAATATATTTTACAGCTATAGATATTAGCTTTTAAAAAACCAATGAAATTCACAGAAAAAACCATAGGTTATAGACCATATATAGTTAGGAATTTGCATTTACAAAACCTTGAAAATTCACTGAAAAAACCATAGGTTATAGACCATATATAGTTAGGGATTAGCATTTAAAAAACCTTATTTTATTTGCACAAAACCATTGAAATTCCATATATAGTTAGTTGCACTAACTATATATCGCGGACCCGCAATCCACTGCTAATGATGTCACATATTACATCATTCATGACATGGTCAGTGACATCACTGATGACATCTCAAATGACATCACTGATGACATCACTGATGACATCACTGATGACATCTCAAATGACATCACTGATGACATCACTGATGACAACACCCAGTGACTGTATGTTTCTGTAAAGTTAAAATATGTCTTACATATTGAAGAATGAGTGGATGTATAAGTGTCTGGATGAAGGATTTAGTAGGTGCATGACTGACTGTATGAGAGAATGATTAAATGTGTCTCACTGAGTGCATGGGTTAGTGATTAAAGTGTCTTAATTTGGCAATCATTATTTATGTTCTTCTGTAAACTGCTGCATGTTTAAATCAGTAGCTATATCAGTAACTATATGGGTTATTGAATGGTTGCCCAAGTATTTGTATGGGAGACTGAGTATGTGTGTGGGTGGCTGGGAGGTGTATAACTCTGTGCATAGATGTGTGAGCAGTTGATTCCCTAGGTGTATGGCTTCAAAAGTGCATGTAGAAACAGCTGTATGGACAGTTGACTGTGTGCATGAGTATATTGGTGAGTGAATGGATATCTCAGTTCTACATGTCAAAGTAAGTACATATGTAAAACACACTCCATGTGAGAGTTGACATATATAAATAACTGAACATAAGAGCCAGTGAATGTGAGAGTGGCTGTATGAATCATTGTGAACTTGTATCAAGGATTGTATAAGAGAGTAAATATGTGTTAGTATATGTTTGAATAAGTAAGGTGTATATAACTGTATAGTTGAGGAAATGGAGGTGTGATTGATTCTTTGCATGACTGACTAGGTGTGTGAGTAACTCCATGGATGTGTGACAGTCTGTGAGTGCCTGTTTACACTGAGTGTATCTAAGGTTATATTAGAGTCTGAAGATGTATTATCACATAAATGATATCATCAGTGATGTAATCAGTAATGTCAAATGAGATGTCAGTGATGTCATCAGTGATGTCATTTGAGATGTCATCAGTGATGTCATCAGTGATGTCATTTGAGATGTCATCAGTGATGTCATCAGTGATGTCACTGACCATGTCATAAATGATGTAATATGTGACATCATTAGCAGTGGATTGCGGGTCCGCGATATATAGTTAGTGCAACTAACTATATATGGAATTTCAATGGTTTTGTGCAAATAAAATAAGGTTTTTTAAATGCTAATCCCTAACTATATATGGTCTATAACCTATGGTTTTTTCAGTGAATATATATATATATATATATATATATATATATATATATATATATATATATATATATATATATATATATCCCCAAGCTCCGGTTGCACCACTTGTACGAGTCACTCTTGAAAGCGGGTGCTGTGTGTGGAGCATATGCGGGCCATCGTGAATAAAGACTTCTCATATCCGGTGGCCCGTCATTTTGCAATCAAACACAACAGCAACAGGGATCTTATGAGGTACTTTTGCTTGGATTGTGTCGTTGAAAATCCAAGGGGAGGTAATAAATTACAGATACTCAGGAGATTGGAATCTCTCAGTATTGAAAATGTGATCGTAGTAAATGTTGAACAGTAGGATATTATGTGAAATATGAAGCATATGAATTGAAGAAGGGTTTATTATTATCAAAGATGCACCTAGATGTGAATTTTAGTTGTACATTAGACATGTTTAAGGCTTGTTTAATCCATTTAGCTTATGATTTCTTCCTGAGATTCTGGCAGCCATTGGGCTACAAATGCCGATACACGGCAAGATATTGTTCCATAATGATATTGAATAGTACGATATGCGTAATGATGATGACGTTGTGGTTTCACGACGTTATTTGTTTCTCAGGATTTTGAAGTTTGGATGAATTATGTCCACTAGCTTTTTAAGAATGAATCTTCATTATTGTAATTTTGCTGATACACGGCGTGAATCGACGGTGTAACAACCTATTTTTAAAACATTTCCATGACAAATTGTAAAGTGTAACACATTCAAAGATGGTGCGTAAAATGGAATGACCGCTAAAGTCCATTGTTTGTTTTGATGATTCTAACAAACACTGATAATGGGGCCGCGTAGCGTTTTCTGATGTGAACACTGACAAAGGGATCTTACTTCCGAAACGCGTTTGTTCTGTAAAAAATACCTTTGCTGAACGCTGCAAAACCCGACAGTGCTGTTTTTCTTCAAACCCGGCTGGGTATCTTAAAGGAAATTGGAGCCGCTATATATATATATATATTCAATGAAAAAACCATTGGTTATAGAACATATATAGTTAGGAATTTGCATTTACAAAACCTTATTTTACTCGCATAAAACCATTGAAATTCCATATATAGTTAGATGCGCTAACTATATATCGCGCACCCGCAATCCACTGCTGATGATGTCACATATTACATCATTCATGACATGGTTAGTGACATCACTGATGACATCACTGATGACATCTCAAATGACATCACTGATGACATCACTGATGACAACATCCAGTGACTGTATGTTTCTGTAAAGTTAAAATATGTCTTACATATTGAAGAATGAGTGGATGTATAAGTGTCTGGATGAAGGATTTAGTAGGTGCATGACTGACTGTATGAGTGAGTGATTAAATGTGTCTCACTGAGTGCATGGGTTAGTGACTGGGTTTTAATTTGTGCATCATTATATCTGTTGTTCTACAAACTGCTGCATATGTTGATCAGTAGCTATATGAGTAACTGTATGGGTTATTCATTGGTTGTCCAAGTATTTGTATGGGAAACTGAGTGTGTGTGTATGGGTGGCTGGGAGGTGTGTGACTCTGTACATAGATGTGTGAGTAGTTGATTCACTATATGTATGGGTTCAAAAGTGCATGTGGAAACAGCTGTATGGGCGGTTGACTGTGCATGAGTGTATTAGTGAGTGAATGGATATCTCAGTGCTACATGTCAAAGTAAGTACATATGTAAAACACAGTACATGTGAGAGTTGACATCTATAAATAACTGTACATAAGAGCCAGTGAATGTGTGAGTGGCTGTATGGATCATTGTGAACATGTATCAGGGATTGTATAAGAGAGTAAATATGTGTTATTATATGTTTGAATAAGTAAGGTGTGTATAACTGTATAGTTGAGAAAATGGAGGTGTGATTGATTTTTTGCATAACTGACTAGGTGTGTGAGTAACTCCATGGATGAGTGACAGTCTGTGACTGTCTGTTTACACTGATTGTATCTAAGGTTATATTAGAGTCTGAAGAGGTTCATGGTATTATCACATGAATGATATCATCAGTGATGTGATCAGTCATGTCAAATGAGATGTTATCAGTGATTTTATCAGTGATGTCATTTGAGATGTCATCAGTGATGTCATCAGTGATGTCACTAACCATGTCATGAATGATGTAATATGTGACATCATCAGCAGTGGATTGCGGGTGCGCGATATATAGTTAGCGCATCTAACTATATATGGAATTTCAATGGTTTTATGCGAGTAAAATAAGGTTTTGTACATGCAAATTCCTAACTATATATGTTCTATAACCAATGGTTTTTTCATTGAATTTTCAAGGTTTTGTAAATGCAAATTCCTAACTATATATGGACTATAACCTATGGTTTTTTCTGTGAATTTCATTGGTTTTTTAAAAGCTAACATCTGTAGCTGTAAAATGTATTCTTCTTTAAAACCCAAAATATATTTTAGATGTTTATTGATAATTTTTTTTTAAATATTTTTTTTCTTCGCTTCCGGTAGGCGAACCGGGAAGCTTTCCGTTAGCTCATCTTGATGCCGCGATCTAGTACGCGAACCGGTAAACGTTTCGTTAGCGGAACTGTGACGCGTCGCGGAAGCGCGACGTATCACGTTGTCGCGTAATGCGTCTTATGACGCGCCGCGTTAGCGCTCCCGAAAGTGCTCCGGACCGCGAACCGGATGCGATGCGGGACGCGGCGCGCACCGCGTAACGTAAGCGGAACAGGTCATGTGACTTGTTTATCAAACTTTTCATTGGTTCATTTCACTTTTGGTTTCCAAATGATGTATGACTAGGTCATGTGACCTAAAAATAACACTTTTCATTGGTTCAGAACTTTTGCTTTTCCCAAATCATGTAAACCCCTCCTTCTTTCCTCACTCTGACTTTCATCTTGGTGAGAGAAAGACCATTTTCCAATTTGATTGCAATGGCTTCTATCCTTGCTTCAGCTGGTGGACCCCCACCACCAACTCAACCTCCTCATGACAAGAGAGGACCACCATCACAATTCATTTCCAACAGAGAGGAGGAAGAGGAGGACTTAGAAGAAGAGGACACTGATGAACCTGAATTTATTCAGGAGTTGCCCCGTATTTCCCGAAGGAAAACAAGTTTTATATGGCAGTTTTTCTCAATTCCTCGAGGGGAGAAGAAGGTTAATGCCAAATATGCCACCTGCCTAATCTGCAAATACAGATTATCTCGAGGCACAGACAAAAAGTATAGTATGGGCAACTATACTATGCATCGCCATATGGTCAGGTGGCATCCATTAAATTACAGCCGGGCAGAGTTAAGGGACCTTCAAGATAATCCCCCGACAACTCCTGTGGCCAGATCAACATCAAATATATCTTTGACTGCAAGAGAGGCACAGGAAACTGTGCCAAACATACAGCCAAACTTCAAGCACATGAAGTTTACGTGCATACATTGTGGTGCTATGCTCTCATGTGGCAACATGAGCGTGAACTTAATCAACTTGGTGTTTGAAAACCATAACTGCCCTAACCCACCCAAACAGTAATTTTTTTTTTGCTCCTGTTGAGCCCTTTTCAATGCCTGTTTTTTTGTTGTTTCCCCTCCATGAAAAACACAAAAAAAACATAAAACTGTTCTAAAAATACAAAAAAAACAAAAAATGTTCAGAAAAAAATAAATAAATAAATAAAACAACAAAAACATTAAAAAAAAGTTCTTTTCAGAACTACCCCCCCTTTCAAATAAAATTGCTAGAATGTTTAGCACTCTGGCAAGCTCTATTTCTTTTGGTTCGCTTTCCAGTTCGCTGCCCGGTTCGCGAACTTGAAGCGAACCAAAAAAATATTTTTTTTAAAAAAAGAAGAGTTAGTATAAGGGAAGTAAACAGAGAGTAATGTAAAAAGAAAGACAGCTATAGGGAGTAAACCAGAGATACTGTTTAATAGATCTATTTATTAATTCAGGATGACGATAAGGTGTGATGTCTCCTGAGGTTTGTTTAAGGTGAGACCTACTCAGGGTTACAGATCAATTTTACACTTGTTGAAGAATACAGAGCAGATAAAGCATGTGAAGGCCTACCAATGAAGTAAATCATGTCCTCTTATTACATCATTCATGACATGGTCAGTGACATCATCAGCAGTGCATTGCGGGTAAAAAGAGTAGAAAACATTTACCTTATAATTCTTGTTACCTTTTTTAAATATTTTTTCATACTTTCAATCTGTAAAAGAGAGAACAAACATTTCCAAAAATATTACAACATGTATTTAAAAATTAGAAAAGAAAAGGGAAAAGGTTCAAGAAGAAACAGTTTTTCAACAACTTTGATATTTACAGAAGCCTCTGCTTCTCTACGTCCCCTACACAATCCTAAAGATATATATTTTAAACAAACAGTATCTTCATGCTGATGAACTGAGACCTATTTTGGAACATGGTACTTCTTTTGCACTGCTGATGTCTCACAATAGTGATGCAATAGCAGCGCAAAAAAGATGTAAAGCCATCATAAAATTGTGTCTAATATTTTAAATGATTGTTTCAGGATGCAAATAAGATGTGTGCTTTCAAGAGCTTTCTTTGAGGTGAGGCCTATTCCTTTTTTTAAAAAAAACAGTACCCAGAAGTACAGCACTGTAAGCATTAAAATTGACACTTACAGAAGACTCAGTTTCTCCATATCTACCTCACATTTCTAAATGTATATCATAAGTACAAAAAGCAGAACATTAATTATACATGTTAAATGGTTTATTTTTGCTGTTCTCAGAATGTATCAAATTTCACTTAAATCAGTGACTTGAAGGTATTCATCATGTAACAGCGGGGGAAAAAAACACAATCAAAATGATTGTGTTTAAAAAACCCATACAACCTAAGAAATCTGAATTCAAAACTCCTTAAAATTAACTTACTTTCAATGACGTCGAAGGATCTCCTATGAACAGCGTCCACTCTGTTGTGCTATAAATATTTTCAGCCCGCCACTTTCTGAAAGAAAACCTCCATCGATTCGAAAAATATGTTACATACAAGAAAAGACTTCTCTCATTCTATCACATGTTTCCACTAGGCCAAATCATGTTGCCGCGATTCGCAACTCTTGTAATTCTTCCAATCAAATCCCGACATTTTCTATTTTCGCAACTTTCAAAAAGAATACATTTAAGATTATTTTCACAATCCTGGACTACTAATATCTTACCCTTCTTTGTCACTCATGTTTTCCTTTTCCTATGACACTGATACTGCTTACTATGAAGCAGACTTACTTGCATCAGGTTTTAAAAACACCAGGTAAGAATTTTTAAGGTCAAACGGCAATTTTTTTTGAAAGTTACAACGGAATCATTGCAGAATGACCAGCCGTTTCGAGACTTTAAATAAGCTGTATAATGTCCTGATGTTGTTGAAGGACCATCGTGATAGATAATTGCTACAGTTACAAAAGTCCTTCCTGATATTGAAAGCTGAGAAGCCACAAATTTTTTTATTAAAGTTGACAATTTTGATCCATCAGGCCTACATCGTTGGATCATTAAAATGACATACTGTCCATATCTACGTATAAATAATGTTGACATCATTTCAGATTTACATTGGCTACACTCCATGTTGTGATCCGCTGCATTTACTAGCTTATTAAAGGAGACTGATTTACTGTCTGGCAAAGTTAAATATATAAATCTTTCTGAGTCTACACTAGTAGTACTTGATACCCTACAATTCTCGCAGTCATGCTGCCATTGATAAGAAAGCCCAAACAGGTGATCTACATCTACACCCTCATCTTGCAATACATCAAGCATATACATTAAAAACTCCTGACAATCTTGCTGATTATTTTCAGAGAAGTCTGTTTGACCTGAACATTCATCTAACAGATAACGAACTTCAGACACACTTTCTACTTTTGTTCGATCAGTGCTACATTTCTCGAAAACAGAATTCAACAAACAGCATAAAATTTGTTCTGAATTCAACAGAATCTGTTCTTTTAAACTCTCTAGTGAAAAGAGAACATTAACCACTACATTTGCATAGCAGTTGACACCAGAACTGTTTTCAAATTGAAAACCGACAACATCTTCAACAGAATCCACTTTCTTTCTGCTAACAATTTTCGGTTCATTGACTTTTAGTCTTTTTGCAACAACCTCCCTACTATTACTGATATTTCTACGTTTCCGGCCTACCACACGTTTCTCAAACAAAGGATATTGAGGCAAATGTGGCGCATACTCTCTTCTTAACCTATTGTATTCCTTAACACAATCTAGATCCGCACAAATGTTTGTGACATCACAGTCAATCAAGTACAATCCTGATAAAGTTCTAACTCGTGACAATGCCACATATGCCATACCCTCCTTGAACACAGAACTGCCAATATTCACCAATGCACTGTCTACACTTAAACCTTGCGATTTATGGATTGTTACCGCATATGCCAAGCAAACAGGAAACTGTTTACGGCGAACATATAAGTCTTTAACAAGCAAAAACCTAGCAGAACAACGACCAATTAGCTGTACTTCCTCAATGCCATCAAATTTAATTTTTAAAAATTCTATTCCATCTCTATTTCTGTACTTCTCAAAATCAACAACATTACCCATTGATCCATTTACCAGACCTCTTTCAACATGTAAATTCCTTCTCAAAATGATTCGGCAATTTAAACACACATTCAAAGTCTTTTCAAAACCCGCTGTTTTAGATATAGTCTTCTCTAATGAATCCAATTTTGATTTCAAATTCTCTGACAAAATAATTGTTGATCCCATATGCTCTATTTTGTCAATAGCTTCAAGTTTCACAATCTCTTGCTTTTCTAAATTCAACATTTTGTTGTTGAAGATGGCACATTCTGCAAGAGTTGGCATCAAACATATTCCGGATTTCTTCTCAGTAATTTTCTGAAAAATATTCTCAGCCACAATCTCTTGTTCGGAATATAAATTTGAAAGTAATCATGCATTTAAAGCTTCTTTTCCATGCTCGGTCACTTTTCCAATTCTAATATCTTGTAGAATATTCTTGTAATCTTCATCTTTTGCCTGACGCATATTTTCATGCAGTTCAGCATAATTGAAGTTTAACCATATATTGACGTTGCCAATGCTTCCTAGGCACTTCCTGGTATCTTCATGCGTGAGTATTTTGAACACAGGTTGTCCTTTTACTGGTGTCAGCTGCAGAAGATCTCCAAAAACAATGATGTGTTTGCCACCAAATAACACATCATATTCAGTTTTAAGTACTTCTTGCATTCTCAAATGCACAAAGGCAAGCATGACATTGGAAACCATGCTTACTTCGTCAATGATAAGTAGTTTCATTTTCCTCAAGACTCTTGAAACTTCACAGCAAGCATCCCCAGATAACTTGTGGTATTGTAATTTGTTGTCATGCTCCACCGGCAGCATCAGTAGACGATGCAAAGTAATACCTTTAATGTTATGTGCTGCAAGTCCAGTAGGAGCGGTGACAACACAAGACAGCGATGACTCAGTCCTTTCCTGCAGATAGCATGAAATTGCTTTAATGAGGAAACTTTTTCCAGTTCCCGCTTCTCCACTCACATACAGTCGGACAGGCTTCAACGATGTACATGAGCACTCTTTCTTCTCATGACTTAATCCATGCTCAATTTGCTTGGTAACTTCATCATATATTTTCCTCTGCTCAACGTTGAGTTGTTTTTCCAAGTCTTCTAAGTTAACTGAATCCTCCTGAGCATGTGCCATGGCTCTTTCCACTTCATTCATAGCAGTGGCAGCTTCATTTTCGATAATAGGTCCTCCAAGTGGATCTTGACTCAATGAAACAGAACTCTGACTGTCCTGAGAACTGTCTCTGGCAATCTCGGCTGCAATCGTTGCTTCCTGCTCAATTTCCAAAGTTAGCATTTCTTGATATTTGGGAAAAGCAGGACATTCTATGGTCTCCTTAGCAGCAGTGAAAGAGTCTTCGTAACAGAGGAAATCTCCAAGCAGTTCCTCTTCTGCATGCCAAGGCTTGAAAAGTTGCAAAAGTGCTAAATAGAAAAACTCCTTTTTTTCTGGAGATTCGCCACTCAATTTTCGATGATTTACTAATTGGCATTTTCTTTGCATGACCAGGCATCCCTCACTTCCAATTACAGCATACACTCCTTTCTCAATATCTTCTTTGATGTTTCTCTTGAATATATAATTTTGTAGAACCTCATATAGACAAACATTCCCAAGGTGACTGCTTCGATTTGGATAATATGTATCCAACATGTTGGTCTTCAAAATGTCGGTACTGTTTGGTTCCTTTTCTGCCAAATACTCAATTTCCCGGACAGGTTTTAGAACTCGATTTCGCGTTGCAGCAAGACCAAGACTCGCCCAAACGATACTCCTGGATTTGGCATAGAGACTTGCTGAAGACAATCGATCAGAACATTCGTAAGCTCCGATTTCTCGATGCGACAACATCTTCAGACTGAAACTGTACAACTTCTTGCTGAGGCTCTTTTCATGGGAAATGTCCTCCCACATATCCTTCAGTTCTGTCTTTTCTTTTTTGGTGATGTAAGGTGTCACATACCGAGCCACAGCCATACAGTTGTCAGCCACAAACTGTATATCCATGTTAGCATTCCACATGGACAAAATCACTGGGTTGTAGTCGTTGATGTACTTGGACTCTTCGTTCCTTTTCAAACTGTATGTATTTTTGGGTGATTTCCTCGTCACATTATGTCGCAGTGAAGACATCAAACTGTTCATTCTTCCTTTAGAAATCACCGGTCGTGGAAAGTTGAAACGACATTTGGTGTAGAATTTGTCCTTGTTTCTGAATTTACGACGACAGTACTTTCCACAACGATGGCTTTGGAAACGTAGAACTTGTTCTCTTAGGCTTTTCTTCTCCGTTGCGTTTGGAACAGCACACGTAGAATACTGTTCTATGAAATTCATCACTAAGTCATCCGAATCTGTTCCAAATTTAGGTGCATCCTTGATCCACAACAACATATGTATATGAGGAGCACCTCTTGCTTGGTACTCCTTTCTCCAGAAGAAATCCAACACCTCTCCAAGAGGTGGATTCTTCTTATTTGTGATGAAAGACATCATAGCTTCAAATCTATGATTGAAGTACCTGCATACATTCACAGGATCCAAAGAACACAGTTCTCCAGGTGTCTTGAATTCAATGTTTTCAATATTTCCATTTGCCTCTCGTAGAAATTGAAGTAAGTCTTCCCAGCCATACTCGGCACCGCTCAGAGTGAGGAACCATGTCGGAGTTCCTAAGTTCCTCAGCATACATTTTAAATCACCATGACGACGGTACCAGTACTCATTAGTACCACGCTGACACGCCATGAGATTAATTAAGTGAGAATCCAAAATACTGTCTTGGACATTGACTTTATGCATAAAGTCCCTTGCCGAAATATTTCGCATCTGTATACCACTTTTTAAGATGTGGTTCACTGCATATGACAGTCCAGACAGATCGCTTTCAAACAGGAGATGAAACAAATAGGGAATGCATTGACGAAACCTAGGATCTTCTGCATACAATCGTAAAGTCCGGTATTCAGACGCAGGAATTTGATGAGATCGCTCATCATATCTTCCTCCTCGACCTGTGGGAATTAGCTGTGGGAAACACCGAGCTTCCAAACTTTCCTCCCAAACACTAATGGGACTCCCTTTGGCTTGTTTCATTTGAAACAACTCAATAGCATTCTCCATGACTTCCTTGGAATGCAAAGGATGAACACTATAATGTTCATATATTTCTTCACTTTTAGAGGCCTCTACTTTCTCAATTTGGCCAGCACACAAATCGCTATCCTCTTCATCACTTACTTCCTCTTCTGCAACATATACATTCTTATAGTACTTATTATTTTTCTTCAAATACAATGTTGCCTTTTTGACTTTCCTAACATCCACTAAATCTTGCCATATTTTCTTATTCTTTGTCGGAACACCATTAACCAAGATAACCAGAGGTTCCTCTTCCACTTTTTCTACTCCAATTGTGTTAATGTTTTTATTCAAATCTAGAGGCAAATAAACAACTCTTCCCTTTAATCCTCTCTGTAAATCTGCTGGAGGCAACTTCCCTGTCTTTGGCTCCATTCTTACAATAGCCTGAAAGGGATGGATACTTTGAATCAAAATAGATTCATAAGTATTTAAATCCTTCAATTCAGAAGGAATCTCAACCAATTCCAGATTATTATGAACTGCCCTAGCAGGCATCTGGTTTTGGTTTAATTTATTACAACAATAAGTACACACACGTTGATCCGATCCCAAATCAAAATAATTTTCTACCATCAAGTATGTGGCAAAATCCTTCCATTCACTATTATTTTCCCTTTCACTTTTTGCATATAAATCCACTACCTTAGTCTGATTCTTATAATAAGTGCGTCGACAACATACACAAGTGAAATTAGGCCTCTCACTTGATTTGATCTGAAACGTGGCAATTTCCTTCTGAAAATTATCTGTACTGGAAACCTGTACATTATCTTCAACATTACCCTCTACTTCAGGGTCAATTTGAACATTCTCATCTTTACTACTAAAGTAACAAAACTCAATTTCTTCACAAATATTCTTCACATCTATTTCAGAACCATGCAAAAGAGCAGCACATAAATTGTTTAAGCATAATTGCTGGACTCTTAGCATAATACAACATTCTCACTAATTTTCTCACTTTATTATGATGCACTGCTAGCATCCTGAAATGATGAAAAACACTCTGGCATACTCTCCTGGAAAGACAAGCCAGTGAATGACCACGCAAACCTGTCATTTGTCTCACTCTGCAAGGATCTAAATCTTGCAACAACTTCATTTTCTGCTTCAAACTTTTCTTATTAAATGTCCGTATAAAATCACAAAGCAAATTGATGGAAACCTGTCGCACACTGCAAATAGAACTACACTTCCAAATGTACACAGGACCCTTAGGACGTCTTCCTAAAACCTCATCACTTAGCGCCTCTTCTGTCTCTGTTGTCACAAGTTTTTCTTTTTCAACTGGACAACCATCCTTCACTTCATAAGCTCGACCACTGGTGTCAACTGCAAACACCAAATCATTATTCTGAAAATAACTCTCCTCATTAAAAAAGGCCTCAGAACTTGAACTATGCATCCATTCTCCGGAAAAAACTTCACAAAAGTTACTACGATTTACTACTCTCTTCCATCTACTGTTTGTTTTGAAATCAGAAATTACCTTGCTTAGTTTCCTAATTCTATTGATTACCAAAATAAACAACTTTCGCTTAATTTCAAAAGCATGATCAATAATTTTCTCTACATTTTTCTTCTTCTTATAAAATGCCACTTTCTGTTTGCCTTTCTTAATATTTTTTAATAAATTAACTATTATCCTGTTACGGCACATTCGTTTTCGAATGTCCCTAAACTGTTGTTTCCTTCTACTATCATGCACAGAGTTATCTCTTCCTCTACCAGTAACATTTTTGATGGGTCTTTCCTTTCCATTTAAATTGCTCTTCTTTTTCTGAACTGAAACATTTTTGCGATAAATACTTGTTTTACTAAAAATATTTTTTAAGAATGATTTTGTGCTCTTACCCGGAGCTTTCTTGGTGTTTTGATAAGTATTTGGGGAAGAGGACTGCTGCAATAAAACATCATCCTGCTGTCTTTGATGTTTTCTAGCCTTTCTAATTCTATTTTTCGTAGGCATTTTTCAAAATATGAAAAAATCTGCAGTTGAATCTGTGGAAAAATATAATAAAAAATGTTAATAACCACTATTACCAAACAGTAAATGAATAACAGTCATCAAAAACTTAATGCCCTACTTATTATTTAACATAGCAAATCTTTTGCATCAGCACTGCATCACAAAAATGACACACAGTGCTACAAAACAGACATACAACAATCATAAATCTCTCCCTAATATTTTAAATGATTAATTCAGGATGACGATAAGGTGTGGCCTATCTAAAGCTTTGTTTAGGCCCAGATCTTTGGACTGGGGTGAATGTGTGTCATTGATCCTCATTCAGTCCATCGCCTGTTTTGTTTATTTGAGGTGAGGCCAACACATGGTTGCAGATAAGATTTTCACTTAAGAAAACAAAGGAGATAATACATGTGAAGGCCTACCAATGAAGTAAGTCATTATTTGAAATCAATTACATTTCTGGATATGTACTGCTAAAGCTTCTTAGGTTGTTTTGGGTCATATTTATAAGGCATATGAGTGTGTATGATGTTATTTTTCCTTTTTAAATGGAAAGCGTTCTTCATGGTGCAAGTTTCTTGTAAATACGCTCCCACCTGCGAAACGGAACTTTGCGATGCGAAGCTGATTGGCTCCCCGGTGTCTGTCAACATTCTAAACAGTCCGGAGCGGCCGCCATCTTATCTCTCGGTAGGATCGAGAGAGAAGAAGAGGTGAAAAACGAAGGGGGAATTTAATGAAAGGGGGCAAGGTATACCCCTCTTGACCCCCTAGGAATGTTGTTGGGGTTTTTAAAGGGTCCCGTGGGGAAAATAAAAAAAATATATTTTTCACGGTAGAAGCGCTTCCCGAACACCGAACTGGGACGCAAACTGCTGACGAAACGGGAATTCGCCATTTTGTGCTTCGTTTTAATTAAATTACTAGGTATAAGGGGGTGCGGGAGACCATTTTGTGCTTCGTTTTAATTAAATTACTAGGTATAAGGGGGTGCGGGAGACGTATCCTAATCCCTTATATTTTCTGAGGGTGGCTGAGGAGGCTCATATATGTTGATACATGTGTTCCAGCGGCTGTGCGTGAGCTTTTTTTTTTTTTTGCTGCGTGACGTCTGTTAACGTTCGATTCGAAGGAAATCAGGAAGTGTTGACCACCAATTTGTCAGTGCGATAAAATATTTTGTTATAAATGAATCCTTATTGATAAACATTGTCTGCGCCATCTTGCCTTTTTTACAATGCCACAATTTTGTCGTGCACGGCAGCCATTTTACATGCCAGGCCGGTCCCAGGCTATCACCTAGCCCTGCGGATGTAGTTTATGGCCCTAGCTGTAGAGAATCCAGACATGCCAACCCTCCCGATTCAGGCGTCAGACTACTGATTTCAGTGCTACTCTCCCGCCTCCCGATTCCTGCAAACAAAAACCCGGGGGTATATTACCAACAACTAGCGATAACATGTTTAGAGACAAAAATTATCGCCGCACATCGGCGATTTTTATCGCAGATAAACCTTGCTATTAGCAAGGTTTATCGCAAATGCGATAAAAAACGGCCGCAATGCATGAATATCGCTGAAAAGTCAGCGATATTCATGCATTATCCAGCAAATGCTCTTAGCCATGTTATCCACCTCCCATTGGATAGCATGGCTAAGAACTGCTCGCAAATGCGATAAAAAACGGCCGCAATGCATCAATATCGCTGAAAAGTCAGCGATATTCATGCATTATCCAGCAAATGCTCTTAGCCATGTTATCCACCTCCCATTGGATAACATGGCTAAGAACTGCTCGCAAATGCGATAAAAAACGGCCGCAATGCATGAATATCGCTGAAAAGTCAGCGATATTCATGCATTATCCAGCAAATGCTCTTAGCCATGTTATCCACCTCCCATTGGATAACATGGCTAAGAACTGCTCGCAAATGCGAAAAAAAACGGCCGCAATGCATGAATATCGCTGAAAAGTCAGCGATATTCATGCATTATCCAGCAAATGCTCTTAGCCATGTTATCCACTTCCCATTGGATAACATGGCTAAGAACTGCTCAGGGCCCCATGAGGAACGCTTTCCATTTAAAAAGGAAAAAATAACATCATAGAAAAGAATCGTTTTTAAACACAACATATAAATCAATTGTATACCTGCATTCAAGAGGAAATGACTGAAAATGTCCTTGAGACACATGAAAGCGTTTTCTGGAATGCCCGAGCACCATTTTTTGGACAATATTAACATGGCTATGTAACTCCCATAATCAAAATCTAAATTTGCCAAGCGCAGGTGGGAGCGTATTTACAAGACACTTGCCCCATGAGGAATGCTTTCCATTTAAAAAGGAAAAAAAAACATCAAAGACACTCAAATGCCTTATAAATATGACCCAAAACAACCTATGAAGCTCTAGCAGTACATATCCAGAAATGTAATTGATTTCAAAAATGGTTTTTAAAAACAACATATCTGTTTCAGCTTACATAAGAGACCATGGAATGGGCTTCATATACAACAATAACTTGTGTTACTGCATGCCAGAATGCTACACCGAATATGCAATTACAATTTCTCAAAGTAACAAAATCTATTTCTATATCACTACAGACAAAGCCACAGTTTAAAAACACAGCTTTCTTCATCATTTTCTCCTTAGCAAGGTTTATCGCAAATGCGATAAAAAACGGCCGCAATGCATGAATATCGCTGAAAAGTCAGCGATATTCATGCATTATCCAGCAAATGCTCTTAGCCATGTTATCCACCTCCCATTGGATAACATGGCTAAGAACTGCTCGCAAATGCGGAAAAAAACGGCCGCAATGCATGAATATCGCTGAAAAGTCAGCGATATTCATGCATTATCCAGCAAATGCTCTTAGCCATGTTATCCACCTCCCATTGGATAACATGGCTAAGAACTGCTCGCAAATGCGATAAAAAACGGCCGCAATGCATCAATATCGCTGAAAAGTCAGCGATATTCATGCATTATCCAGCAAATGCTCTTAGCCATGTTATCCACCTCCCATTGGATAACATGGCTAAGAACTGCTCGCAAATGCGATAAAAAACGGCCGCAATGCATGAATATCGCTGAAAAGTCAGCGATATTCATGCATTATCCAGCAAATGCTCTTAGCCATGTTATCCACCTCCCATTGGATAACATGGCTAAGAACTGCTCGCAAATGCGAAAAAAAACGGCCGCAATGCATGAATATCGCTGAAAAGTCAGCGATATTCATGCATTATCCAGCAAATGCTCTTAGCCATGTTATCCACCTCCCATTGGATAACATGGCTAAGAACTGCTCAGGGCCCCATGAGGAACGCTTTCCATTTAAAAAGGAAAAAATAACATCATAGAAAAGAATCGTTTTTAAACACAACATATAAATCAATTGTATACCTGCATTCAAGAGGAAATGACTGAAAATGTCCTTGAGACACATGAAAGCGTTTTCTGGAATGCCCTAGCACCATTTTTTGGACAATATTAACATGGCTATGTAACTCCCATAATCAAAATCTAAATTTGCCAAGCGCAGGTGGGAGCGTATTTACAAGACACTTGCCCCATGAGGAATGCTTTCCATTTAAAAAGGAAAAAATAACATCAAAGACACTCAAATGCCTTATAAATATGACCCAAAACAACCTATGAAGCTCTAGCAGTACATATCCAGAAATGTAATTGATTTCAAAAATGGTTTTTAAAAACAACATATCTGTTTCAGCTTACATAAGAGACCATGGAATGGGCTTCATATACAACAATAACTTGTGTTACTGCATGCCAGAATGCTACACCGAATATGCAATTACAATTTCTCAAAGTAACAAAATCTATTTCTATATCACTACAGACAAAGCCACAGTTTAAAAACACAGCTTTCTTCATCATTTTCTCCTTAGCAAGGTTTATCGCAAATGCGATAAAAAACGGCCGCAATGCATGAATATCGCTGAAAAGTCAGCGATATTCATGCATTATCCAGCAAATGCTCTTAGCCATGTTATCCACCTCCCATTGGATAACATGGCTAAGAACTGCTCGCAAATGCGGAAAAAAACGGCCGCAATGCATGAATATCGCTGAAAAGTCAGCGATATTCATGCATTATCCAGCAAATGCTCTTAGCCATGTTATCCACCTCCCATTGGATAACATGGCTAAGAACTGCTCAGGGCCCCATGAGGAACGCTTTCCATTTAAAAAGGAAAAAATAACATCATAGAAAAGAATCGTTTTTAAACACAACATATAAATCAATTGTATACCTGCATTCAAGAGGAAATGACTGAAAATGTCCTTGAGACACATGAAAGCGTTTTCTGGAATGCCCTAGCACCATTTTTTGGACAATATTAACATGGCTATGTAACTCCCATAATCAAAATCTAAATTTGCCAAGCGCAGGTGGGAGCGTATTTACAAGACACTTGCCCCATGAGGAATGCTTTCCATTTAAAAAGGAAAAAATAACATCAAAGACACTCAAATGCCTTATAAATATGACCCAAAACAACCTATGAAGCTCTAGCAGTACATATCCAGAAATGTAATTGATTTCAAAAATGGTTTTTAAAAACAACATATCTGTTTCAGCTTACATAAGAGACCATGGAATGGGCTTCATATACAACAATAACTTGTGTTACTGCATTCCAGAATGCTACACCGAATATGCAATTTCAATTTCTCAAAGTAACAAAATCTATTTCTATATCACTACAGACAAAGCCACAGTTTAAAAACACAGCTTTCTTCATCATTTTCTCCTTAATTCATACTATTCTCTATCTAAAATAAATAAATCTTTTCTCACCTTAGCAAATACTTTTTGAGTTTTGAAAACAGTCTCAGAAATACACCAAATTGTCTTCAGCAGAAGAAAAAGGATGCACTCCAGAGTCTGCAGCTATTGAAAGCACAGAAATACAGATATTCATTTCACATATCTCTCATATTAGCCAATCATAACTCTTCCCTCACTTTTTTCAAATCAAAACCCTTCCCCCCTCTGCCCTCTCTGCCTTTTTTCCATAGCAACGACCTCCTGGAAGACCTCTCATGTTTGCAAATTCACACAACAATGTTTCAATTGAACTCTGAACTCTCAGTGCACCTGCGTATCCAGTGCAATATTTCATTAAAAGTTTCTTCCTTGACCATTCAAATTACATCTTTCAAAGAACACATCCATGCACCCTAACTTTCTGTTTTCAGAAATGGAAATGCACCAATCACTGCTAATGAATCATTAGCATTGGAAATCCACAGTTTTTTTTCTTTACAAACTCCTACTGTTTCAACTGCCCTTTCATTACCACACTTCATCTGACTGCAGCCCAACCTTCTCCCACCATGTTTTAGGTCTGGATTGTTGGACATAGTTACATCCACTGGGCTCAAAGGTATGCTGAGAACAGAAATTTACACAACCTCAATTTACAAGATGTGGAAATTAATTGGTTGGGCCAAAGAGGATTAAAATGTCACCAATTGATACCATTGGTGAAAACCTTTATGCATTTGCCAAAACCTGACCTGTTAATAGTGCACTGTGGAGGTAATGATTTGGGCACTTTGACAGGGGTAGGTCTGGAAATGCTTTTAAAGGACACCTTTGAGCAATTAATGGCACTTTTTCCTCAAACTGCCTTGGTATATTCCAATATATGCCAAAGACAGAAATGGAGGTGGTCCAACCAATTTTCTCCACAAATTGAGAAAGCGAGGAAGCATGTAAACAAATCTGTTTCAGCTTTCATGAGAGACCATGGAATGGGCTCCCTGTACAACAATAACTTGCGTTACTACATGCAAGATATCTACAGAGGAGATGAAGTTCACTTCTCAGATGAGGGCAACAGAATTTTCATTCTGAATTTAAGACTGTGCATTGGTACCTACTTATAAGTACCTAAATGTACCATAAACCCAAAAGCTCTTCTCAGAGCTACCCTTCATCTGATCACTCACAATTATTATTTTTTTCTAACTTTTTTCACTAATTTTCCACAAAATACGCTCCCCGGGGCGCTACCCGGTTCGCTAACCGAAAGCTAACCTCGCGGAATTTTTTAAAAAAATGTTTTTTTTCCGCACATATAAGCCTCCTCAGCCACCCTCAGAAAACCTAGGGGGTCAAGATAAGTCTACCATGACCCCTTCTACCCATTCTAAACATTATTTGCCCTCCATCTTGTATCTTAAAGCGACCGAAACACAAAATGGTGGACTCCCGTGACGCTTAAGGTTCGCTAACCGGGCCGCTTTCCAGAAAGCGGTCCTAAAAAAAGGTGGGAAAGTAATTTACAGAAAAACGACTAGAGACACTCTCACCAAATATAGATTAGCTCATACTACATAACAATCCCTTTCATTCTCACAAATTTGATTGAAATTTCATTTAGCCATTTAGCCTGTAGACCTATCTAAATACCCTGAGGTAAATTACTTCACAAAACACATCTAAAGTATTGGAATTGACAACCAATGAAAATTTTACTTTCATTTTCAATTTTTATTACCTGGCATTTGATTGGTTATATACCTGAATATATATAAAGGAAGAGAAGGAAACACAGCCATTTTCACTGCTACTTCCTGAACTACATTTCAAGAGCCTTTTCACCTCCCTGTAAAGTAAATTGATAATTTGTAAGTGGCACTTTAAATTAATTTGTAAAAACGTTTTTTGATAATTATTTACTGTCCCCCTGCTATAGTTATAGATACAGATAAGCTCCTCTGTTATATTTATTGATTGACTTACACTTCTCTGCTATAATTATGAATTTACTTACTTTAACTTCACTGTTAAAAAAACAGAACTACATGTCTGAACTTAAACCCAACAGTGCCCTAACTCTTCTAATATAATTATTTTTTTATGCAATTTACAGCAAAAAAATGGAAGGGGAGCACGAAAAAATCAATGTTTCCTTCGACATTACAACAGAAGAGATTTTAACTGAAGAAAATTTGGATGAAGATTTTATGGATGAATCTTTTGATGAACAATTTATTGAAAGCTTACAAGACATAGAAACATGCATGTTTGAGGAGATTCCAGATGATGTAATGCTGGAAGTTTTAATGAACTATGAAAATTCTGACCCATAAATTTTTTTTTAATCAAAATAAATAAATAAATTAAAAAAACGAACAAAAACAACAAATAATTAACATACAGTATTAGAAAAGTCTATCATTCTTTTATCCTTATACTACGCTGCCCAGAACGCTTTCCGGTTCGCGAACTTGGCGCTTACCACGCAAAAAAAAAAAAAAAAAATTTTTTTTTTACCCTCCTGGGCCCTTTTAAAACCTCCACATAAAACCTAGGGGGTCAACGAGGATCTACTATGCCCCCTTATGGTAATTTCCCCCTTTGTTTTGGCCTCCTCTTGTCTCTCGATCCTACCGAGAGACAAGATGGCGGCCGCTCCGGACTGTTTAGAATGTTGACAGACACCGGAGGGCCAATCAGCTTCGCATCGAAAAGTTCCGATACGCGAAAAGTTCGCTAACCGGATCGCTGCCCGGAGCGCTGTTACAGATATATATCTTGATTTAAATGTTAATTTCTCAAAATCCACTGAAGCACATATATTGAGACCTAGCAAAGGCACATCGGGCTAACAGTCCCTACAATTTTGCCAAGTTTCGTTTAAATCCATTCAGCCGTTCGGGCTAAAAGTGAGGCCAACCGCCCTATGGAAATTAACATGGGAAAAACGCGTTTTGGGCCCCCCTTTTTTCTCGGCCCCCCCTTGACGAACCCCTCCCAAATTTCCAGGAGCTGCTCAGAAACAAAATGTGCCATTTTCCTGAAAATTTCAGCCGATTCCGTCCACAAACGCCAAAGTTATTAGACATAGAATTTTCAAAAATCCCATAGGGAAAAAATCCTAACTATATATACCTACTGGCCCAGCAGGGTCAAAAAAAAAAAGTTTTTTTTTTTTTTGCGTGGTGAGCGCCAAGTTCGCGAACCGGGAAGCGTTCTGGGCAGCGTACTATAAGGAAAAAAGAATGATAGACTTTTCAAATACTGTATGTTAATTGTTTGTTGTTTTTGTTGATTTTTTATGTTTTCTTTATTTTTAAAGCATTTTTTTTTATTTTGATTGTGTTTCATAATTTATTAAACTTTCTAACATTTCAGTGTCTGAAATGTCATTATTTTCTTGGAATATTGTTTGCAATCTGTGCGGTTGTAAAATGTTCTCATTTTCAAGGAGGTCATCTACTGCTTGGACACATTGCAGTAGTTCTTTGTCCCAAGTTTCATCCATAAATTCAATGTCAATTTGATCAATTGTATCAATCAATTCTTGGCTGCTCTCTTGCAGGTCCATTTCAAAAGAAACTTGGTTTTCGCCTTACATTTTGCCTGAAATTTTGATTAAAAAAATATATATTAGTAGAGATAGGGCACAGTTGGGATTAATTTTAGATAGGCATTTTTTATCAGTGAATTTATCTTTGGGCAGTGTATAGTATCAGAGTGGTAGTAGGAATATAAAAAAGTGTATGTGATTTAACGTAAGTAAATTTATAATTATACAAGAGAAGCCTAAGTCTATCCATAACTATAACAGAGAAGTCTATCTAAATCTATAACTAGTACTGAGGGATAGTATATAACTATTTGAAAAAGTTTACCATATTTACTTATAGTGCACAATATACTTCAGTTTTAAAAATAACAACTTACCTTTAGAAACAAGTTGAAGTGATTAGTGATATTCCAAATGATATATACAACAAGAAGTAGTAGTCAAAATGGCTGTGTTTCCTTCTCTTCCTTTATATATATTCAGGCATATAACCAATCAAATGTCAGGTAATAAAAGTAGAAAATGAAAGTAACATTTTCATTGGTTGTCAATTCCAACACTTCAGATGTGTTTTGTGAAGTAATTTACCTCACGGTATTTAGAGAGGTCTACAGGCTAAATGGCTAAATGGAATTTCAATCAAATTTGTGAAAATGAAAGGGATTGTTATGTAGTATGAGCTAATCTATATTTGGTGAGAGTGTCTCTAGTCGTTTTTCTGTAAATTACTTTCCCACCTTTTTTTTGGACCGCTTCCCGGGAAGCGGCTTGGATCGCGAACCTTAAGCGTCACGGGAGTCCTCCATTTTGTGTTTTGGTCGCATTAAGATACAAGATGGAGGGTAAATAATGTTCAGAATGGGTAGAAGGGGGCATGGTAGATTTATCTTGACCCCCTAGGTTTTCTGAGGGTGGCTGAGGAGGCTTATATGTGAGGAAAAAAACAATTTTTTAAAAAATTCCGCGAGGTTAGCTTTCGGTTCACGAACCGGGTAGCGCCCCGGGGAGCGTATTTTGTTGAAAATTAGTGAAAAAGTAACTCTTCTTTGTTATTGTTCTACTCTCTTTTTTTTCTTTCACTTCCTTATCCATTTTGTTTTTCGCAATTATACCCTCTTCCATCTTTTCTTCGGTAAATAGATCTATTAAACAGTATCTCTGGTTTACTCCCTATAGCTGTCTTTCTTTTAACATTACTCTCTGTTTACTTCCCTTATACTTACTCTTCTTTTTTAAAAAAAAAATTGTTTTGGTTCGCTCCTAGTTCGCGAACCGGGCAGCTAACGGGAAAGCGAACCAAAAGAAATAGAGCTTGCCAGAGTGCTAAACATTCTAGCAATTTTATTTGAAAGGGGAGGTAGTTCTGAAAATAACTTTTTTTTATGTTTTTGTTGTTTTTTTTTTTTTTTTTTTTTTTTCTAAACATTTTTTGTTTTTTTTGTATTTTTTGAACAGTTTTATGTTTTTTTTTGTTTTTGATGGAGGGGAAACAACAAAAAACAGGCATTGAAAAGGACTCAACAGGAGCAAAAAAAAAATTACTGTCTGGGTTGGTTAGGGCAATTGTGATTTTCATAAGCAATGTTCATTAACTTTATGCTCATGTTACCACATGAAAGCAATGCACCGCAATACAAACAGGTTACTTTCATATGTAAAAAGTTCTTCTGAATGTTTGGCACGGTTTCCTGTGCCTCTCCTCCTGTCAACGATATTTGCGAAGTTGACCTGGCCACAGGAGTTGTTGGTGGATTATCCTGCAGGTCACGCAACTCTGCACGGCTGTAGTTCAGTGGATGCCACTTGCTCATATGGCGATGCATGGTATAGTTTCCCATGCTATACTTTTTTTCAGTGCCTCTTGATAACCTGTGTTTACAAATGAGGCAGGTGGCATACTTTGCATTCACTTTCTTCTCCCCTCGAGGGATTGAAAAAAACTGCCAGATGAAACTGGTTTTCCGACGGGAAACACGGGGCAACTCCTGTAAGAACTGTGGTTCTTCTGTCTCCTCTTCCTCTAGTTCATCCTCTTCCTCCTCTGTGTTGGTGATGAACTGAGATGGTGGTCCTCTCTTCCCATGAGGAGGTGGAGGTGGTGGTGGGGGTGCAGCAGCTGAAGCAACTACAGAAGCCATTGCTCAACTATAGGAAAATGGTCTTTCTCTCACCAAGATGAAAGTCAGAGTGAGGAAAGAAGGAGGGGTTTTCATCATTTGGGAAAAGCAAAAGTTCTAAACCAATGAAAAGTGTTATTTTTAGGTCATATGACCTAGTCTTACATCATTTGGAAACCAAAAGTGAAATGAACCAATGAAAAGTTTTATAAACAAGTCACACGACTTGTTCCGCTCACGTTACGCGGTGCGCGCCGCGTCCCGGATCGCTTCCGGTTCGCTGTCCGGAGCACTTCCGGGAGCGCTAACGAGGCGCGTCATAAGACGCATTACGCGACAAAGTGATACGTCGTGCTTCCGCGACGCGTCACAGTTGCGCAAACGAAACGTTTACCGGTTCGCGGGCTAGGTCGCGGCATCAAGATGAGCTAACGGAAAGCTTCCCGGTTCGCGAACCAGAAGCGAAGAAAAAAAATATTTAAAAAAAAATTATTAATAAACATCTAAAATATATTTTTGGATTTAAAGAAGAATACATTTTACAGCTACAGATGTTAGCTTTTAAAAAACCAATGAAATTCACAGAAAAAACCATAGGTTATGGACCATATATAGTTAGGAATTAGCATTTACAAAACCTTGAAAATTCACTGAAAAAACCATAGGTTATAGACCATATATAGTTAGGAATAAGCATTTACAAAACCATATTTTACTCACACAAAACCATTGAAATTTCATATATAGTTAGTTGCACTAACTATATATCGCGCACCCGCAATCCACTGCTGATGATGTCACACATTACATCATTCATGACATGGTCAGTGACATCACTGATGACATCACTGATGACATCTCAAATGACATCACTGATGACATCTCAAATGACATCACTGATGACATCTCATTTGACATTACTGATCACATCACTGATGATATCATTCATGTGATAATACGATGAACCTCTTCAGACTCTAATATAACCTTAGATACAATCAGTGTAAACAGACACTCACAGACTGCCACTCATCCATGGAGTTACTCACACACCTAGTCAGTCATGCAAAGAATCAATCACACCTCCATTTCCTCAACTATACAGTTATACAAACTTTACTTATTCAAACATATACTAACACATATTTACTCTCTTATATAATCTCTGATACAAGTTCACAATGATCCATACAGCCACTCACACATTCACTGGCTCTTATGCACAGTTATTTATATATGTCAACTCTCAAATGTACTGTGTTGTACTTACTTTGACATGTAACACTGAGATATCCATTCACTCACCAATACACTCATGCACACAGTCAACCGCCCATACAGCTGTTTCCACATGCACTTTTGAAACCATACATCTAGTGAATCAACTGCTCACACATCTATGCACAGAGTCATACACCTCCCAGCCACCCGCACACACACTCAGTCTCCCATACAAATACTTGGGCAACCAATCAATAACCCATATATTTACTCATATAGCTACTTATCAACACATGCAACAGTTTACAGAACAACAGACATAATGATGCACAAATTAAGAAAGTTTAGTCACTAACCCATGCACTCAGTGAGACACATTTAATCACTCACTCATACAGTCAGTCATGCACCTACTAAATCCTTCATCCAGACACTTATACATCCACTCATTCTTCAATATGTAAGACATATTTTAACTTTACAGAAACATACAGTCACTGGATGTTGTCATCAGTGATGTTATCAGTGATGTCATTTGAGATGTCATCAGTGATGTCATCAGTGATGTCACTGACCATGTCATGAATGATGTAATGTGTGACATCATCAGCAGTGGATTGCGGGTGCGCGATATATAGTTAGTGCAACTAACTATATATGAAATTTCAATGGTTTTGTGTGAGTAAAATATGGTTTTGTAAATGCTTATTCCTAACTATATATGGTCTATAACCTATGGTTTTTTCAGTGAATATATATATATTCTTCAACTCACAGGTTGCCTGCATTGAGTCAGCCCACACGAGTGCATGAAAGTATCCTGTTTTTATTTCATGGCAAGAACGGCTTTTCAATGTCAGCACAAGCGCTTCGCCATCTTGATCCTGTGCTGCCCAACGCGTTTCATGCTTGGCGGCATTTCATCAGGGGCGCCAGGTAGGTAAGGGAACACAGCCCGCAATGTTCAAGTCACTCATTAAAGTCACAAGTCCACGCCCCAATGGGCGCGGCCGTCACCACGGCCTTCTGGGTCTTTAAGTGCTTGCCATGTTATCAAGTGATTTGCAGCTGTGAATTCCCCACAAATTGTCCAAATTTAAAACCACAGTGGGTCGCGATAGTCACCTGTGTTGATTTGAAGGCACACAGTATGTTCTTGCATGCAGGTGCACCCGTCCCTCAATTTGCAGCGTAGCTTGACACTACAACAGGGCTGCACGAACGTGCAGCAGGGCTGAACTCGCGACTCAGACTGCGCCGCAAAAATCTTCAACTCACAGGTTGCCTGCATTGAGTCAGCCCACTCGAGTGCATGAAAGTATCCTGTTTTTATTTCATGGCAAGAACGGCTTTTCAATGTCAGCACAAGCGCTTCGCCATCTTGATCCTGCGCTGCCCAACGCGTTTCATGCTTGGCGGCATTTCATCAGGGGCTCCAGGTAGGTAAGGGAACACATATATATATATTACCTACTCGCGGTCACCAGTAGGTAGATATAGTTAGGACCTAGTTTCCATAGGAAATCCGCAACATTCTATTGGGAATAACTTTTGCGCCGGTGGACGAATCTTGCCGAATTTCTCAAAGAAGATGGCCTGCTCCGCTCCGCTCCGCTCCGCTCCTTCCCTTAAAGTTTTAGGGGGATTCGTCAAATGGGGGCTGAAAAAAAGGGAGGTCCAAAAAAAACGTGTTTTTCGATGTTATTTTTCATAGGACGTTTAGACACGGCTACAGCCCGAACGGCTGAACGGAATTACAAGAAATTTGGCAAAATGGTGTGTGATTCGCAGATCACGCTTTTGCTCAAATGATGTAAATCCCTCCAATAGTTCCTGAGAAAATCATAAGAAAAAAAATATATATCTATATATATCTAATATATATACCTATAAGGGTGCACCGTGCGTGCATGGTGCGCAAATAGGGTGTGCGCGAGCGGAATTCTGATTTGCTGTTAGACGTCTGTCAACATTCCAATCGGTCGAAATCAGGAATTGTTGGCCGCCATTTTGTGTCTGAGACAGAACAGAGTGGAAAACAAAAGTGGAGAACGTGAAAAGGGGGCAGGGTAGAGACTCTCTGACCCCCTAGGCCTTCTCAGGGGGTCCCTGAAGGACCCCAAAGGCCCAACAAAATATCTTCTTTTTTTTTTAAATCACGAGGTGCGCGCACGGTGCTCACACCCTCGAGGCAGAAGTGACTCAAAAACAAAAGTGAAGAACGTGAAAAGGGGACAGGGTGGAGACTCCGTGACCCCCTAGGCCTTCTCAGGGGGTCCCTGAAGGACATCGAAGGTCAAAAAAAGATTTTTTTTTTAAATCGCGAGGTGCACGCACTTTGCACGCACTCTCGAGGCAAAAATTCTCGAGGTGCGCGCACATTGCGCGCACGTCAGAAACCCCCCCCCCAAAAAAACAAGTTAAATAACAAGTTTGAGTGTTTAGATGTTGGTTGGCTCTAAAAAGAGCTGTTGTGTTCATTGATTGTTTTTTTGTAACTACAAGTAAGTACCAATGCAGAGTCTAAAATTCAAGAGGAAGACTCCGTTCCCCTTATCTGTGAAATGTACACCGTCTCCTCTATAAATGCCTTGCATGTTGTAACGCAAGTTGTTGTGGTATATAGAACCCATACCATAGTCTCTGAGGAAAGCAGAAACAGACTTATTCACATGTTTCCTTGCTTTCTCAATCGGTGGGCAATATTGGTTGGACCAGTTCCATTATTGCCTTTGGCATATATTAGAATATACAAAGGCAGTTTGTGGAAAAAGTGAAATCAATTGCCCAAAGGTGTTCTTTAAAAGCATTTCCTGACCTACCCCAGTCAAAGTGCCAAGGTCATTTCCACCACAGTGCACAATTATGAGGTCAGGGTGTTGGAGATGCAAAAAGGATTTTACCAATGACATCAATTGGTGACATCTCAATCCTCTCTGGCCAATCGACATAATATCCACATTTGATAAGTCAAGGTTGAGAAAGAATGTATTCGCTGCATACCTTTCACTCCAGAAAATATAACTGTGTCCTATAATCCACACAAGCATCTTGAAGGGAGATCTGGTTGTACTCAGATGGGCTCCGGAAATGAAATGGCAGTTTGAGAAGTAGGAGTTTACAAAAAAATGTGGATGAGATTCAGTGCACTTGAAAAGGAATAAATGATTGGTGGTTTCTGTAAATTCAACATTTGCATGCTACTGTTTTTTTAAGGAAAAATGCTAATGGTTGAGAGAAAGTGATTGAAAGGAACGTTGCACAGGATTCGCTGCTGTTTTGAAAAGTCAAACACCCTTGCTGTTTGTTTTGCAGATGAACTTTTCACCTGTGTGTTCAGTTAGGTGTCTATGGAGTGTTACCATGCTAACAGGTAGAGAGAGCAGTGGGGGAAGGTTGAATTTTATGTGAGTTTGAAAGTGTTTCAATGTAGAACCAATTAAAATGTTAGTTTGGTTTTTAATTTCTGTAGAAGATATTTTATTAGTTATCTTCAAGAATATGAGTGTAAAATGAAAGGGAAGCTATGTCATTCTATGATTCCAGTTACTGGTGCACAATTCAGAGATTCTGCTTAAGAAAATCTGCTGTGTGATTGACACTGTTCTAAAACTACAAACACATTTTTAAAGGTGATTTGTTAATTTTTAAGGGGATCTATGTTGCGCAGTTTAAGTTAAATTGAAAAATGTATTCTAATGTGGAAGCAGGAGTTTATTTGAATAGAGTCTAATTTTCAATTTGTCTGCTTTGGGAAAAATATTGTGAAAGGAGCCTTTGGTATGTTGATGTGTTTGAGGAGATATTTTTGGGCAGTATAGTGCTGTTGTTAAAAATGATATAATAATTTGCTTAATTGACCACTGTACTGTCTAAAAATGTGAAACAGCACTCCTAGCTAGACTGTTTTTTCACTATAGTAATCATTTTGCTGAATTTCAAGGCATACTGTCATGTGTCTAAGATCACAGAGTGAGTCAGAGTTCATTTTAGAAACATGTGGCAGAATAATTTGCTTTGTTAATGTGTTTTAAAATATGGCAAAAGATGTAATCATGGAGTAAGTCATTCCTTATGACAGGTAGTGCTATAAATGTGAAAGCAGCATGTGTTTCAGGCCTCTGAATTCCCAAATAGTCTCCATGCTGTGTAATAAAGATCCTGGGTGTGCTGTTGAAATGATAAAGTAAATGCGCACTCTCTGTCAGTCACTGTAACTGCCTCACTCCCTCATAGTCCCTCACTCTCTTTTCTTCTCTCTCACTGTCACCCTTTCTCTCCCACACTCTTCATTTTCTTTCCTCTCTCTTTTCATAAATCCTTCTCTCTCACTTACTTCTTTTTCCTTTCTCTTAATATGCTTCTTTTTCAATCACTCCCTTTCCCTCACTCTTATATCCTTCCCTCACTGTCACTGCCCTTCATTCAATCTGAGTCCTCTTCCCCCACTTCATGTTCTCCTCACTGTGTATCAGTCCCATTCCCTTTCTCCTGCTTCCATTCCCTCACTCCCTCTCACTGTCTTTCACTCACTCCATCCGTCAATACCTTACCCTTATTCCCCTTTCCTCATTCACTTTTGCTAACTCTCATTCTTTTAGTCCCTCACTCGCCTTCACTCCATTTCTCTCCCCTCTCTCCCTCCGTCTCACTCAGTCTAACCGCTTCACTCCCTGTCAGTCACTCGTTCTCCCTCTCTTTCTCTCTGACTCTCTTCCTCTCTCTCTCTTACTCACCCTTCCTCTCCTTCCATTTCTGTTTCCTTCACTCCTACTTTATCCCTCAGTCCCTTTCCCACTCTTTCAATCTCCTTCCTTTTCTGTCATTCCCCTTTTGTCACCCTCAAACCCTTTCTCTCATTGTTACTGCCCTTCACTCTTCCTCAGTATTTTTCCTTCACTCCCATTACCTCACTCCCTTTCCTTCACTCCTCTTTCATCACTCCCTCCATCTCACTTACTCAATTTCGTTCACTCCCTCCCTCTCTTTTATTCCTTCTATGTTTTTCTCCCATTCTCCCTCTGTCTCATTCACTCTAACTGCCTCACCCCCTCTCAGTCGGTTGGTCTCCCTCTCTGTCGCTCGTTCCCTCTCTCTCCCTTACCCTTAATCTTCTTTTTTCTGTCTTTCTACCATTCCCCCACTCTCCTTCACTCACTTTAATTCTCTCTTAATTTTATTTCTTCTCCTTAATTCTCCTTCCCTTACCCTCATACCCCTTCACTAACTGTCACTGCCCTTAACGCACTGTCACTCCCCTTCCCCATTACACTTTCTCCTGTCTGTTTCTCACCCCCTTCTCTTTTCCGCTCTCTTTCCCTCACTCTCCCTCACTCTCCTTCCCTTACTTCCATTCCCTTACTGTTTCACTCCCCTTACCTCACTCCCCCACCCTAGTCCCCTTGTTTCAGTCACTATTTGACTCCCCTTTCCTCACTCATCATACTCCCCTTTCCTCACTCATTCTCTCAGTCCCTTCCTCCCCTTCACTCAGTCATTTCAGTCATTCATTTATACACTACACATTCATTCAAAAAAAGAATGACACAGTATATAAGAATGTGACGGGGGTGCTGTGAACGGGGACACGGAAAGCATTGACTCTCTATCTTTCTTCAAACAGCACCCCGAGAACTGGAAGGTCAACGACGTGATTACACCGGGACTCGAGTACAATCACCCTGAGGATCACTGTTTCTTTAATTGGGCGTATCCCAGGGCTAGCCACGCCCCCGACACTCAGGTAAAACACCACGAGATCCCCACACAGGTGTGTTCATCACCCGGAGGCGGAGGAGGAGTTTGGAGTGGCGTAGAGAGTGACGGCGAGGAGTGGAAGTTGGGAGACGGTGAGGAGTGGAGGTTCGGAGTGCGGAAAGGCGAGAGGAGGAAGAGCAGAGAAGAGAACATCGGAGGGGTGCCCGGAGACGAGGCGAGAGAAGAAAGACCGGAGGAGACAAGGGGTAACAGCGGAAACATCAGGAACATCGAGATGGAGGAAGGGATGATCGGAGGAGAGACCGGAGGGAGAACAGACGACGGCAGCAACAAGCCTGGAGGCCGACGAGAAGGCGCTTCGCCCAGCCACACTTCAACCAGGGAAGTGTGGCTCTCACAGGTACGGTCGCGCTTTGCGGGTTGGGCAGGACCTAAGTGGGCTAAACCTCCGTGAGAGCTTCACCCAAGTATCCTATGCACTACCCTACCCCTTCACGGCATTGCCATTCACGTTAGCCTGAAACGGTTGTTGTGCACGTGTGACTACCTCACAACCCCCTCGCTGAAGCACTGAGAGTGTAATCGGACGCCACTTTGAGACCTTTTCCTTTTCCCTTCTTGCATGTTCCAATCTGGACACCGAGCTGGAAGAAGACGTCCCTAGCATCCGGACTACAAGTCCCAGAAGATACCGGGATAGAAGAACCACCGGAACAGAGGCGGACCGAGAACTTCCCTTACCGTTCTATCAGAAAGCAATCCAAAGGAAAAAAGTGTTCAAAACAATAAAACCCTCCTTACCCGCAGTACCAGTGTCCGTGAGTCTGTTCCCATCCCCACAAGTGGTGGAGAATGCGGGCAAATCAGTAGCTGTCTGTACACCGAAGATGGAGGAATTAATACAAGCATTGATCAAAGGACAAGAGAGATTGGGATGGGCAGTGGAGCAACAGCTTGTCTCCGCACAAGCCGACAGGGAGACTTATCGAACATCCGTCACTACCCAACTGGAGGGGTTACAGAAAGCAATCATTGACCCCGCAAGCATCCCACCCAGGGAAACCGACCACATAATCCTACCCCATCGGGCATATCACTGCAGAAGTACATAGCGGGGGAAGACCCAGATGCATTTTTGCTCAACTTCGAGAGGGTAGCATTAGCATGTGGGTGGCCTCTAGAGAAATGGCCATTCTTTTTAGCACCGCTCTGAACTGGTGAAGCCCAAGCAGCCTATCAGGTGGCTAACAGCTCCGGACAAACACCGTATGCCCACATAAAGACTGTCATCTTAGACCACCTGGGCCTAGACGCCGAAGCATATCGTGTACACTTTTGGAAGGAAAAGGGTAACCTGGGCAAAAACCCTAAGACATTGTTCTTCCGTTTGAAGTCGGCCGCTGACAAGTGGCTCACTCCTGCTTCCAGCAGCAAGGAAGAAATCATGGACAAAATATACTTGGAGCAGTACCTAGAGGCACTGCCCTTTGCGACACAAAAGTGGTTGAGGCAGCACTCCAATTTGACCACCACCCAAGCCATGGAGATGGCTTCTACCTTCGCCCATGCCCAACGACGGCTATACCCGGGTGAACCTGACAGGTCCAGCAAGATTGCACCCCGAATAGAGCATAAAACATGACCCCCCCCGGGTTTTCTGTGCCTCATCATATGAATCCTGCAACTCCCGTGCACAGGGGCCCTCAATGCTTCGACTGCGGCACATGGAGCCACATAGCCCGCCTGTGCCCCCATAAACGGAACCAAGAAGAGCCCATGGAAGTCGGCTATGTTCCAAAGGCCGTCATGTATACAGCGGAGCTGGGAGGGGCCTATCACGTAAGTGTAGGGGTAAACGGGGCAACAATCAGGGCACTCCTAGATTCTGGATGTAAACAGTCAGTGGTACAGGGCAGGTTTGTTAAATCTAAACAGGTTATGCCAGGAACCGTGGTCCACATAAAATGCGTCCACGGAGACGTTAAAAAGTATCCCGTAGCGCACATACCTCTTGAGATAGAAGGGGAAAAGAGCCTAGTGGTGAAAGTAGGGGTACTGGACTCACTGCCCGAGGACATTATAATAGGGACTGACAACCCCCATTTCCTTGACCTATTCACCAAGACCTTAAAAAAAAGGGAATAAGCCTCAAGCCCTCTCAGCACTGACCTCCCCTGACCCGTGGGAGGGTGACCATAGCTTCAGGTTCGCTCAATCAAAAGACGCTACCCTGTTTAACGCGTGGGAGCATGCTCATATGAAAAAAGACAACCCCTCCCCCAGTTATCTCCGTTTTGTGAGAAAGAATGAAATACTGTACAGACAAGGAAATCCGGAAGACCCTCTACAGCTTCTTGTACCCACCTGTTTCAGAGAACAGATCATGTTCTACTCACACACGCACCTGTTGGCTGGCCACACAGGTAGCGAAAAGACCACACAGAACGTGCTAACAAGTTTCTATTGGCCAGGAATATACAAGGACATAAAAACTCACTGCCAGACCTGTGACGTGTGTCAGCAAAAAAATACACATAGACCCCCGGCTGTTCCACTGCAGCCACTCCCCGTTATAGGGACCCCGTTTGAAAGAGTGGCCATGGATCTTATCGGCCCTCTCCCCAAGACGCGAAGAGGAAACCAGTATGCTCTCGTAATCGTTGATTACGCCACGCGGTTCCCGGAGGCGTTTCCTCTGAAGGCCTCTACCTCCAAGAACATTGCTGACAAGTTCATGGAATTGTTTTCAAGGGTGGGATTCCCAAAAGAGGTCCTGACGGACCAGGGCACCCCGTTTATGTCCAGAGTCATGAGGGAAGTCTGCCTGCTCTTGAACCTCCACCAGATCGCTACAACGAGACTCTGAAGTTGACATTGAAGAAAATGCTCGCAGTAAACGGGAAAGACTGGGATTCGCTTCTTCCTTTGGTGCTCTATGTCATTCGAGGCCAAAGACAAAGCAGTCTTGGTTGTTCGTCGTTTGAAATGCTTTACGGACGACAACCAAGAAGCCTAATGGAAATGACGAAAGAAGTGTGGGAGGCAGAACAGCAGGGAGAAGTAAAAACACTGCTGGAATATAGCCAAAACTTGAAGAACCAGTTGGGAAAAATCAGGGAACTGGCCTATTCCCAACTAGAAAGCAGCCAGATGAAGCAAAAAGCACACTACGATAAAGGAAAAAAATGGAGAAGGCTCGCCGTGGACGATTGGGCTCTGTTGGTATTACCATCCCCCACGAAGAAATTCCAGAATGAATGGCAAGGGCCCTACCGGGTGACGGAGACCATAGGTAAAACCACTTACCGGCTGCAGATGGATTGAAGGAAGACACAAATATTCCAAATTAATCTGCTTAAAAAATGGTTGGGAGCACCCCCTACAAGTAATCAACTTGTCCTCCCCATTGGACCACACAACGAGTCTACCCTGGGCGAGTTGGAGATCAACGAAGAGCTAGTACAATCAGAACAGGAGGGTCTACAGAGGACCCTTCTCCCCTTCTCTCGGATATTTTCCAAATAACCCGGGAAGACAACGTTGACGGAACACAGGATAGAAACCCCTGACGGAACCACCGTGAAACAACGTCCTTATCGGATACCTGCAGCCAAAAGAGACGCCATACGTAATGAGGTACAAGAAATGATACGGCTCGGAGTCATTCGACCCTCTCGGAGTGAGTGGTCCTCTCCCATCGTGATGGTACCCAAGCCTGATGGGAGTAGCAGGTTCTGTATGGACTTCAGAGCCCTGAACGCGGTGTCATCTTTCGATGCCTACCCCATACCTAAAATCGATGAATTGATCGAAAAACTCGGAGAAGCCTGATATATCAGTACACTGGACCTCACCAAAGGTTATTGGCAGGTGCCACTATGAGAGGAAGACCAAAAGAAGACGGCTTTCGCCACCCCAGACGGGTTATATGAGCTCAACGTCATGCCTTTCGGACTACATGGAGCGCCTGCCACTTTCCAAAGGCTCATGAATGAAGACCTGAAAGACCATCAAAGCTTCAGCTCCGCATATCTTGATGATATCATTATATTCAGCCCTACATGGGAAAGCCATCTAACATACCTACAGACCATCCTACATCAGGTGCAATCGGCCGGGCTACACATCAATTCCAAAAAGTCCCGGATAGGGTTTCAGAAAGTGAAATACTTGGGCTACGTGCTGGGACATGGGGTTATAGAGCCCCAGATCGAGAAAGTGAGAGCCATAGCCGACACCCCATTTCCCAAAACCACAAAAGACATGAGAGCATTCCTAGGACTTGTTGGTTACTACCGACGGTTCATCCCCTCGTTTTTGAATATCGCAGCCCCACTCACAGACACCCTAAAAAAACGCTTGACAGCTACGGACCTACAAACACCCTCCCCGGAAATTTGGAAAGCGTTCAACACGCTGAAAAAGATAATCACAACCAGTCCTGTCTTGTCTTCCCCTGACTTTTCCAAACCATTTGTCCTTCATACTGACGCCTCGGATTTTGGGATAGGAACTGTGTTATCGCAGGTGACTGAAGCAGGGATTGAACACCCTATACTCTACATCAGTCGCAAATTATTCCCCAGGGAAATTAAATACCCAACCATCGAGAAAGAATGCCTCGCCATCAAGTGGGCAGTTGATAAATTGCGGTACTACTTGGAAGGGCATCCATTTACCCTTTTCTCTGACCATGCCCCGCTGCAGTGGATGAGCCGCAACATCTCCAACAATCCTAGGGTTCTGCGATGGTTCCTTTCTCTGCAGCCCTTCTCCTTCCAAGTACATCACAGAAAGGGGAGGGAAAATGCCAATGCTGACTACCTGTCTCGTTTCCCTCTCCCTGATCGGGAGATTCCTAGGGGGGAGGTGTGTGACGGGGGTGCTGCGAACGGGGACACGGAAAGCATTGACTCTCTATCTTTCTTCAAACAGCACCCCGAGAACTGGAAGGCCAACGACGTGATTACACCGGGACTCGAGTACAATGACCCTGAGGATCACTGTTTCTTTAATTGGGCGTATCCCGGGGCTAGCCACGCCCCGACACTCAGGTAAAACACCACGAGATCCCTACACAGGTGTGTTCATCACCCGGAGGCGGAGGAGGAGTTTGGAGTGGCGTAGAGAGTGACGGCAAGGAGTGGAAGTTGGGAGACGGTGAGGAGTGGAGGTTCGGAGTGCGGAAAGGCGAGAGGAGGAAGAGCAGAGAAGAGAACATCGGAGGGGTGCTGGGAGACGAGGCAAGAGGAGAAAGACAGGAGGAGATGAGGGGTAACAGCGGAAACGTCAGGAACATCGAGACGGAGGAAGGGACGATCGGAGGAGAGACCGGAGGGAGAACAGACGACGGCAGCGACAAGCCTGGAGGCCGACGAGAAGGCGCTTCGCCCAGCCACACTTCAACCAGGGAAGTGTGGCTCTCACAGGTACGGTCGCGATTTGCGGGTTGGGCAGGACCTAAGTGGGCTAAACCTCCGTGAGAGCTTCACCCAAGTATCCTATGCACTACCCTACCCCTTCACGGCATTGCCATTCACGTTAGCCTGAAACGGTTGTTCTGCACGTGTGACTCCCTCACAACCCCCTCCCTGAAGCACTGAGAGTGTAATCGGACGCCACTTTGAGTCCTTTTCCTTTTCCCTTCTTGCATGTTCCAATCTGGACACCGAGCTGGAAGAAGACGTGCCTAGCATCCGGACTACAAGTCCCAGAAGATACCGGGATAGAAGAACCACCGGAACAGAGGCGGACCGAGAACTTCCCTTACCGTTCTATCGGAAAGCAATCCAAAGGAAAAAAGTGTTCAAAACAATAAAACCCTCCTTACCCGCAGTACCAGTGTCCATGAGTCTCTTCCCATCCCCACAAAGAAATACAGCTCTTCTTGAAGAAGTGAAGTGAGTTCTGAAAAGAACTGTTTGTTGTCTTTTTGTTTTATATATATTTTTTTTCTTTTTTGAACAGTTTTATATATTTTTTATGTTTTTTGTATGAAAAAAATGAATAGAAAACGAAAAACTGTTCAACAGGAACAAACTAAATAAACATTTTAAAAATATATTTTCGTGAGCATTGGTGCTGCCTAATCTTATTTTCTATTAGGTTGACACTCTGCTCTCCGTAGCATAGTATTTCAAAGCAAAAGTTACATTTAATATGTACATTTCCAAAAGTGGGTGGAGATCTAAAGCTAATGTCGATGGAGATGCAGATGGTGCTCCTGATGAGGTGCTGGGGACAGCAGGTGGAAGTTGTCTCGCAAGGGCTCTTGTGGAAGCCTGTGCATATTGGTGATGGTGCACATTTTTTACATGCCGTACATGGTATGAATGCTGAATAGAGTATTTCTTCTGCAGGTTTCCCCTCTACAGCACACTCCCACAAATAGTACATGTAACCTTTGGAGCCTTCACTTTTTTCTCCCCCTCAGGATAGCTGAAGAACTTCCATTTGAAGGATGTCTTCGTCTTCTTGGCACGTGGGTTCACATCTGATTCAGAAAAGGAGGAATCTTGTGGCTGCTGTCGCTCTGCCATATTTCCACTCCAAATCCTGGAAGAAAACTCCAAAGCTGGAACAAAACAGCAAAGGTCCCTCTCCCAAGAAAGTTAAAGCGATAGTGAGGGAAGTGGGTGGGGCTTTTGAAGATTCTGGAAAAGAAACTACTATAAACCAATCAAAAGTGTGTTTTTAAGTCACATGACTTTACGTGCGTGCACCCGTGTGCGCACGTTGCGCGACCATCGCATATAAATGACGTTTTACCCAATTTTCGTAAAAGCTTTTAGAAACGTGAAAAGGAGGCAGGGAAGACACTTCCAGACCCCCTAGGCCTTCTCAGGGGGTCCCTGAAGGACCCAACAGGGCAAAAAAACCTTTTTTTTGTTGTTTTTAAATCGCGAGGTGCGCGCACGGTGCCCGCGCCATCGAGGCAGAACTGAGTTAAAAACAATAGTGGGGAAAGAGAAAATGGGGCGGGGAAGAGACTCCCTGACCCCCTAGGCCTTCTCAGGGGGACTCTGAAGGACCACGAAAGGCAAAAAAAAAAAAATGTTTTAAAACAAGGGTGCGCGCACGTTGCGTGCACGTTGAAAAAAATGTATTAACAAATTTGCTGTTTATATTTTGATTGAAGATGTAGACTATACTGTTTAACTTTATCCAAATCATAAAAACTAGCTGTGCGGTTGCATATTACAGGATACAGTCAATGTATTACAATATACAAAAGCAGTTTGTTGGAAAATAAATATATAAAAAATATAAAAATTGATACAGAAATTAGCATTTTAAAAACCTTGGAAATTCACAGAAAAAACCATAGGCTTCGTACACGTTAAATTTAGGAATTAGCACTTAAAAAACTTTGTAAAATCACTGAAAAAAACATAGATTTCACACACATTACAGTTAGCAATTAACGTTGTAAAAAACTTTGAAATTCACAGAAAAACAATAGGTTTCACACACATCATAAATACGAATTAGCATTTAAAAAACGTTTGAAATTCACTGAAAAAACCATAGGTTTCAGGCCTGATATAGTTTGGAATTAGCATTTAAAAAACCTTAGAAATTCAAAGTAAAATCTGTAGATTTTAGGGGTGTTAAAGTTAGCTGGACATTTCACCCATACAAAACCATTGAAATTCCTCCGATATAGTTAGTTGTACTAACTATATCTCGCGCGCCCGCAATCCACTGCTGATGATGTCACATATTACATCATTCATGACATGGTCAGTGACATCACTGATGACATATGTCCGCTCCTATCCTGAAAGTTTTGAGGTGATTTGCAAGTGGGGGCTGAGAAAAAAAGGGGGTACCAAAACATGTTTTCCGCATGCAATTTCCCTTTGGACATTTAGCAACAGCTACAGCCCGAACGGCTGAACGGAATTACACCAAATTTGGCAAAGAGGTAGTCCTCAGTTCCAACTTGTGCCTTTTGCTTACATGGTGTCAATCTGTTCAGTAGTTCCGGAGAAAATTACAGTTAAAGTCATTTAAATATCTATGGGCGCGGTGGATCCGCGGAGGATGCGAGGATTGTCATCGCACCATAAGCGCACCGTCCAGATCACGCGATGAATACTGTTTGGTTGTCAATTGGTTGTAAACTTTCAAAACCAGGAACTGTTGGCAGCTATTTTGTGCCTCGGTAGAAGTGAGGCTGAGGAAGTCTGTGGAATATGTGTACAAAATGGAGAAAGGGGGCAGAGAAGACATAATTTTACCATCTAGACCCACTTAGGGGGTCCCAGAAGGACCCCCAGGGCCCAATTTTAATTTTTATTTTAAAACCCGGCAGGTGCGTGTAGGGTGCGTGGACTGTGGCGTATAATAAATAAAATAAAACAAAGGTTTTTTTTAATAATTCGCACCTGGGGGTTAAATACTGGGGGCAAAATTATTACATTTTATGTGGGGATAAGAGGGGCGCCCCAGCCTCGGGGATCGTCACCCGCTAGACTAAAAATTGGTGGGGGAAGGGGTCGAAGGTCCTCAAAGCCGCGGGGACCACCACTCCCTGGGGTTTTACGTATTGTGCGATGGGGACTGCGTGGCCCCCCTCTTGGAGCATTTGAGGGCCCTGTTACCTCCCAGGGCTTAATAAAAATGGTTGGGGGGGCTGTAAGGTCTCCAAAGCACCAGGGACCACCACTCCCAGAGGCTTTATGTATTAAGGGAGGGCCAGATCCTGCAGTGTCCCGGGGTGTCTAGCCTGCCATACTAATAGCAAGGAAATCTGTTTTCTTTTCAAAATGTAAATGAGATTGCTTTTCCACATGGGGAGTTGCATGTTAGTAGCTCACCATGTGGAAAAATAATGTTGGCTCCCAAAAGTGTAGAAGTTGTGCAGCAAAGGTGCTGGAGTTGTGCACCCTACAGATTATGAGTCGTGCATCCAGTGCATGCACACCAGGGGGCCGCACTGAGCGCTGCGCTGGGTGCGCGAGTTTTTAATTTTCTGTAAAAATAGCCCTCATCAGTCATTTCTAATATTCCCAGGGACCGTATCCCCTGTGTCTTATAATAAATGTTCGGGATCGTGGGGGGAGCCACAGTGTCTCCACGGTCTCACCGGCTCCTTGCATTATTTTTAAGATGGGAAAAGTGAATCGAAAGTGGTGCAAGGTGTTATAAATTTGGTTCGGATTTTGAAAGAGAGAGCAGGGTACATCTGTAGGGTAAGTCAGGTTAGTGTAGGGGTAACAATTACTATTCTAAGTCCAGGGGGGTGCATCTGTAGGGTAAGTGTGCGTTAGTGCAGGGGTAAAAATTACCATTCTAACTCCAGGAGGGTGCATCTGTAGAGTATGTGTTGGATAGTGTATGGGTAACAATTGCTATTGCAAATCCAGGGGGTTGCATCTGTGGGGTATTTGCTGGATACTGTATGAGTAACAATTACTATGAAAAAGAAAGGAGTTAAAAGAGAAGGAGACACGCACTTTCATGGTGAACCTGGAAAAAGAGAAAGTGACGAGAGATGATTTCCGACGTGTTTAGGCTTGAGAGCCTCGTTAATCATTAAATGGGGTTTGGCAGATAAGTCCGTATTTATTCTGCAAGAAGACTTTCGGGTCCTGCGAAAAAAATTCATGTTTAATTCATCACATGGGTGAAATGCTAATTCTTTTTTTCAATTATTGGTATCACGTGTTGGACCACATTTATTTGATCGTAAGCACTCATTCCTTATGTTTACATTATATAAGTGTTGCCTCATCATTTTTATTTCAAATGTTTGGGCTTTTTTACTTTCAGATAAAGTAGAATAGAAGTGCTACGACAAACACCCGCTCACTACTTCATATTTCTTTTTTTATGTACATTTCATTTCAATATTACATTTAACAATCATTTTAAAAAATGTAAAGAATTATTAACATTTAAAGCCACAATTATATTATTTTTTTCAAAAAAGTGCTTGCGAAGATAATCCTCCTGTTCTTCACGAGTGAAAATTGGAGAAAGCAATACTCAATAAAAATACCTTAAGCCCATTTTCACTCTAGAAGATAAAGAGTTTTCTTTTTTATTCCAAAGTATATGTTTTTCCGTCGATAGTTTATTTATACTACATTTTTTAATCATTAAGAAATACTTGCATACAAAAAAATATATTATTTATTATGTTTAGAAATCCTCTGTTGAAAGTCATTCAACTCTAGCTGAAGGATCATTGGGGCACATGCATCAAAGGAAATTGCATTTTCAAATGGTGCGAATCGCAAAATTCGGCCGTTTGCGAATGCAATTCCCGTTTTTTGGATGCATTAACATTTTTGTAATTTCACAATTTAAGAAATCGCAAAATTGTGATTTCTTAAATTGCGATTGCATTTAAGGAATCTCAAATTGAGATTCCATAAATGCAATAAATCAAACTCTAAAAATTTGCGAATTCGCAAATAAGGGGAGCATAATTTGCAAAAACTTTGAAAAATACTCTAAAGTGCATTTTTCAAATTTCCATTTTACACACACACATGCCCTTGGGGCATGTGAGTGTACAAAATGTACTTCTAAGCAGATATCAGGGGTGCAACAGGGGGTCCTTTGGACACCCCTGCACCCTTGAAATTGCATTCTTAATTTGCAAATTTTCAATGGTGAATTGCAAATTAAGAATGTGTTTCCATTCATTCCTATGGGCCTCTAGGCCCATAGGAATGGATGGGGTGGTCTTCCTTAATTGCGATTCTCAATTAGAGAATCGCAATTACGGAATTTTAAGAAATCGCTATTTTTATAGCGATTTCTTGATGCATTGCAGTTTGCAATTCCTTAATTGCGATTCCTTATTTTTCGCAATTAAGGAATCGCAAAATGCAATATTGATGCATGTGCCCGTTAAAGTTTTCTATAAATTAAAATATGCATTAACAATATGATCCCTCTGTGGAAATGAAAAAAAAATCAAAATGATGGTTTTGCTCCAAATTATTACTTTGCATGTAGTAATTTGTTGATTACCTTATATTTCTTTTAATGGTTGCTTCGTCAACTTGTTATTTTACTACATTTAAACTTAATCATTCCACATTTTATAATAATTTTAATTATTTTGCTTCCTTTTTTAAAAATATCAAACATATACCCATTCAGATAATTTACCTCTCGTCGATATTCTTTCCTTCCACCGTCGAAATTCATCTAACTCCTCTAGAAGGAAGATAATGTTTAATGTATTTTTAAATATACATTAACAATATGTTTCCTCTGAGGAAATAAAATATATTCTCAAAATCCTTCTGCAGCCCCGAATCATTACCTTGTTCGTAGTTTCTTCGCCCGTATTAATTCTCTAAAACGAAACTAATTTTCCCACGGGAGTGGTTTATATACTTTTTGGTTACTTAACACTCTATGGGATCAATTTATTGCTCCTCCCTCTTTTAAGTCACGTTTTTCAGTTGACAGGTGTTCTCATTACCTCTGTTTTAGTGCGTAACGTGTTTATGTAAACTTGCCTCTATCCATACTTTTTAACTTTCGTATAATTTCTAAAATGCTTTATTTAAATTAGTTTTTCTTATTAAAGCATTTCTATAGGTTACTTTTTTTAATACGAGTATAAACATTCATTCCCCTTTTTTTTAAACTTATTATTGTAGTAACTTCGATATTTTTGGAAAACTTTTTTTATTATTCTTCATTACCCAAACCCCTATTTTCCCTGTATCCCGTGCCTGTATTAAACTTTGAGTATTCTAATTTAAATCCGACTATTAATTTATTTAATTCCATTACTGCGAGGTTTTTTTTTTTTTAAATTCTTTTTATTGAAATTTTTAACACATTTTTTGCACCCCCTGCACCGGGGGTGAGGAACAAATTGCTATATACATTCAATCATATTTTCCGAACCAAACAAAACTACTACTACATTACAAACAGAGGAACATATACATCATATATAGGATTTTTTAACTATATTTGACAAGTAACAAAACAAATCTATAGAGAGAGAATAATAGAAACCACAAAAGGAAGGTAAGCAGTAGGGGATGGGGAAAAAACCATATAAAACATTGTTTCTTACTAGACACTTAAGAACCCTGCCTCCTAACACAATAAACATTACGAGCCTATACGTTATAATACATTATAGTTCTTCCTTCCAGTTTGTTATCGGCTCCCATATTTTCAACCCTAGTTTCCTCCCCTTTTTTCCTTTTCTAGAATATATTGCTTTTTCCAAACTATAAATATTTAAGATCCTGGCTAACCATTGTTGAAATACTGGTGGTGACTGATCGAGCCATGCTGAGGCAATACATAATCTAAATACAGCCATTGCAACAAAAATAAAATAACAACCCTCTCCCTGGGTGCTGTTTGAGTTCACTCCCAGTATCACAATCGTAGGGGTTAAGTTGACTACTATTTTCAATGCTCTTTGTAAAAAATTCTGTATTTCATTCAGTATTGTTGATAAGCATGGACATGTTGCAAAAATATGAATTATATCAGCCTGCAAACTTCCGCATCTAGGACAATTAATTCCAGTAACCAACCCCCATGGTGCGAATTATGCCGGAGTATAGTACAGCCGATATATAGTTTTATAATGCTGTGCCTGTAGTGTTGCAGAACACAGAATATTTTGACCCAGTTCTAATGACAAACTGAAGCATTCCAATTCTGTCTCCAACTTAATCGACCAACTTTCCCCCCACTTATCCATGTCATCTGGTTTTGTTTCAATTAACTCTGCATAGAACCTTTTAATAGTACAGTTTACTCCATTATGTACCACCTCAAGTATGGAATTTTTCTCAAATCCACTCCAGCCCCCCCTTTTATTCGCCAAAAAACTTCTTACTTGGAGGTACTTAAAAAAATGCCTTGTTGCCAAATCATATTTCCCCTGTATTTCTATAAATTGTTTCATCCCCTGCGTGCCCATCAAATCCCCCACTCTTGTAATTCCCTTCCTGTGCCATTCTATATAAACTGAATCGGAAAATATATCCTCAGGAAATGCTGAATTGTCTTTTATTCTAGTGTATCTATTAATTTTCCCCAAACCATATTTTTTGGTAAAAGCCTTCCAGATGTTATAGGCTCCCAAAATGGTCTTAAATCGTGTCCTTTTAAAGTAAGCTGTATCAAATGTTTTAAAAATATATTCTTTACCTCTTCCCCCATCAATAAACCATATATTGCTAGTGATCCTAAGGCATCCTCCCCCTCTACTTCTGCTCCACCTATCAATCCAGCCATGTATTGTACGGCGGCCGCCCAATAGTAGAGTTTCAAATCCGGTAAAGCCCACCATCCTCTCTCCCTTGGGAGTGCCATAAATCTTGCTGCTCTCCTAGTTTGACCTTTAGACCAAATAAATCTATTGATCATACCTTCAATCTTTTTAAACCAAAGATTGTCGAACCATAAAGGGATTGTCCTAAAAATATATAAGAATTTCTGTAAAATTAACATCTTAATATTATTTACTCTACTCCTAGTTTGACCTTTAGACCAAATAAATCTATTGATCATACCTTCAATCTTTTTAAACCAAAGATTGTCGAACCATAAAGGGATTGTCCTAAAAATATATAAGAATTTCTGTAAAATTAACATCTTAATAATATTTACTCTACCAACTATTGTAAGATGTAGATTATGAAGCCTATCTAGATCTTTACCCACCTTCCTTATAATAGGGTCTATATTCAATTCTACTATCTTTCCCAAATCTGCGGTGATTGTTATACCCAGGTATGTTCCTGTCTGCACCACCCGTGGATCTTGACATATTGCCTTGTCATTTTTTATAATTTGTGTTTTACCAGTATTTAGGGAATATCCTGAAACCTTTCCAAAATTTTTAGCCTCCAGTTCCAGATATCTAATAGCCTCTGTGGGTACTGGTGTTACAACAGCCACGTCATTGGCATATGCAAGTATCTTGCAGTCCCCCCTAGGTGTAGTAACTGGGGGTATATTCCCATTCCTTTCCATTCTGCGTATTAATGGGTCCAGGTACATAGCAAAGAGTAGAGGGGAGCACGGGCATCCCTGTCTAGTACCCCTACTAATTTGCACTTGTTCAGTTATCCCTGAATTTATTCTTATTGCGGCCACCGGATCTCTGTACAATGTCTTTATTGCCGTGAGAAAGCCATTTCCAAATCCTGCCCTTTTTAAAACCCTCCACATATAGTCCCAAGACACTCGGTCGAATGCTTTCTCAGCATCTAAAAGCAATACCGCTAATGGTTCCCCTGCAACTTCCATTTTGTCAAAAAGAGTAATTAATTTCCGTGTGTGATGAGTGGTTCCTCGCCCAGGTATAAATCCATGCTGGCTGATGGTAACTAATGGAGTTATTACACTAGCAAATCTTGTTGCTAGTGCTTTTGAGTAAATGTTTGTATCAGTATTCATTAATGTTATTCGTCTATACGAACCCGGATCTGTAGGTGCCTTTGCTTTCTTTAAAATGACCACTATTTCTGCGCCGGACCAGGAATTTGGTATTGATACACCCCTCTGCGCCTGTTGCATAGCACATACCATATCCTTCCCTAATTCTTCCCAAAAAACCTTGTAAAATTCTAGCGGTATCTTATCTGGTCCAGCTGCTTTACCAGATGGGAGAGTCTTAAGAGCCCTTTCAATCTCTTGTTGATCTAATAAGTTATCTAATCTTTTTCTCTCTGATTCATCCAACTCCGCCCTTGGGGAGTCATTCAAATATGTCGCTATTTCCCCTAAATCTTTTACATGGCTTTCTTGATATAGGTTCGTATAGCATTTTCTAAAGACTTCTCTAATTTGATGCGTGCCCGTTACCACCTTTCCACAGCTATCTTTAATTGCATTTATCTCCCCAAGTGCTGCCTTTTGCCTTGCTCTAACTGCTAACATTCGGCCTACTCGGTCACTCAGCTCATAACATTTCTCCCTATTGGTCACATATTGTTTTGCTGCCTTGGATGCTATATATTCTTCTGCCTCCATTCTCAACTTCGCTAATTTAATTATAGCAGGGTCTAGTACATTCCCATTAGTATTGGGTGTATTTGTCTGATTTACTACACCCTCACTTACTTCTTCCTCTGCTAATAATATCTCCCTTCTTAGAACATGATTTCTCTCTTGCTCCTGCTTCCTTCTCCTTACACCAAAACTTAGGGTCTCTCCCCTCACCCCAGCCTTAAAGCTATCCCAGACCATACCTTCAGTTGCTGTATCCCTATTTATTGTCAGATATTCCACTATCCATTGTTTCATATGTTGGATATATACCTCATCTTCTAACAGCGCTCTTTCAAAGGTCCAGACCGAGCCCCCCTTTAACTCTGATATTCCTTTTAAGTTGATAATCAGGGGATTATGGTCCGCCAATAATCTTGGCAATCTCTCAATATGTGCACCAAAAACACAATGATTACTAACCAAGAAATAATCTAATCTTGCACTCACTCTGTGCGGTGCAGAATAATATGTATATCCATTCTCTCCTGGTTTGAGGGTGTCCCAGACATCTAATAAACCGTTATTCCTTGCTAGAGAGCAAACTGCTTGAAATACTCTTCTTTTCCTTCCTTGATATTTAACCGGAGGTCCTAGCCCTAATCCCAGCCCCCTGCACCATTAATGTTAAAATCCCCTCCTAGCACTACATAAGGGGCCCAAGTTGCCAACTCTATATCTATCTGTTCAAAAATTTCCGCATCATCCCCAGTAGATCCATATATAGAGCCAAGAGTTATCCATTGCTCTCCTACCAGGCATTCTACCAGAGCCCATCTCCTCCAAACATCTTCCCATTTTTTCCTAGTATTAATGCCCCGCTGTCTCGCTAATACTGCTACTCCCCTATTCCTAGACCCCTGCCGTGAATACGCTAAACCTGAGAGTTCCAATTGTTCAAGGAAATGTATTTCAGACACCTGGATATGCTTTTCTTGCAGTATTAGGAAATCCAATCTGAGACTTTTTATTAGAATAGACACCTTTTGTCTCTTTTGTCTATCGTTTAACCCACAGACATTCCATGTCATTATCCGAGTATTCATTCTGGATTGTTAAGTAGATCGACATTTCTTATATCATTGCATAACTCAAAACGTATTCATAGTAAACTAAAAGCCATATAAGAATAATACAGTTTTCTTTTATTAGTCATTGTCTTCTGACTTACTTGCTTTGTTCCTCTATAGTATCTCCATAACTTTTGTTCCTCACCCCCCCTCCACCCTCCCCCACCCCTGAGTTCCCACCCTGTCGATCCCTCCCTCCCTACTGGCAAATAGGTCCATAGGACCTATGTGTGGCAGCTGTGACTGACTGGGAATCCCGCGTCCCCCACTCCCCCTGTCGTTATACCAACCTATGCAGACAAAAGCAGACAAAAGCAAAAAAAAAAAAGAAAAAAGATTTTTTCCCCCCCATTATATACATCTTTTCCTTACTTTGTTATAAAGTCATTGTACATTTTATTCATTTTGTGTGCTTTTATGTCTTTTTATTTCCTTGCGACACCAGAGCTACCACTCACTCTTTATCATTACTGCAAGTTTTAATGCATTTGTTTATCTAATATTTAAACATTTTCTTTATACACTGCAAGGGTTACTGTTTTTTGTCTAGAATCACACTATGAATCAGTGTCCATTTGGCAAAATTGAGAGAAAATGATTTGGTTTGTTGATGTGTTTGCAGTTACATAAGTACGTACACTCTTGCAGTAAGCCAGGCTTTAGGGTATGCACTGCTTCAAACTACTATGCATTATGTATGTTGTGGTGTAACCAGCTTCACACTTGTGCTTTAGGCCTGCAATTCCCAGTCACTATCTATATACTCCAGCAAACACAGTGTGACTGCTGTTGCAATTTCAAAATGAGTTTTTCGCTCAGTACCTTGTAGTAGTTCTTTCACTAAAGTAAAAATCAACAAATTAAGAATTCACCAAGTGTCTTTACTTATATTAATGTAATCATTCAGTCAATAACCATGTACTCATGCAGTGAGCCAGGCTTTAGGGAATGGAGTGATTCAAAGTACTATGTATTATGCATGTAGTTGTGTAATAACCTTGACATTTGTGCTTCAGAACTACAATTTCCCCCTCTCTATACATACCAGGGGTCTCCAACTAGTATCTCGGGAGCTACTGGTAGCTCACAAGCACTCTGAAAGTAGCTCTCAGAGGTGAAGCCAAACCAAGACAATCTCAGAGATTCTGTGTACATTAAAGAAGGTAGTTCTTCTCATGTCACTACCCTTAGGAGTTACAGACAGCCACATGAATGGCAGGGCCTGTTGATAACACTCAAACACACACTGTGGTGGCTTATCAATTAATCAATTAGGGATGTATCGAACGCAGTACTCACCTGTGAGGGTTTACAGGCGCTGGGGGAGTCTGTGAGGAGGATTTGTGCAGCTTTGGTGATCAGAAAGCCAGGTCATATGGGTCTTCCTGAATGCTTTCAGTGGGGGAGTTCATCTGATGCTGAGGGGTAGTTCATTTCAGGTCTTGGCCATGATGCAGGAGAAGGGGGTGCCTCCTGTCTGGTTCTGTGTATACAGAGAATTTCGACCAAGGCCTGGCTAGCCGTGTGGAGGTTCTTTTGGGGGTGTAGAAGGAGATTAAGGTATTGGAGTCCGGTGTTGTGGAGGGCTTTATAGATGTGTGTGAGCAGCTTGAAGGTCACAAATTTTTTGACTGGGAGCAAGTAGAGTGTACGTTTATGCTGGATAATGTGGTCTTATTGTGGGATGCTGAGGATGAGTCTGGCTGCGGTGTTCTGGACAGTCTGAGGTTTATGGAGTAGAAATTTGTTGATTCCGGTATAGAGGGCATTCCCGTAGTCCAGCCTGCTGGTGATGAGTGCTTGGGTGATGGTCTTCCTTGATTCAGGGGGTGGGTCTATTTGAAGGTCTTGCTGAGTATGTGGAGGGTGTTGAAGCATGTGGAAGCTGCAGCATTGGCCTATGGGTCTGTCCCATGAAACATGTTTATACACTTCAAATGTAAGTTGGGGAGACTTACTGTTGTGGTAATATCATTTGTGGGACACTGCATGTAATGATTTGAAATGTACTTAATTATAAGCATTTAATATTGATAAACGTTTTCCCAGCATTTTTCTGATAACTTCACCTGGAATTCTTTGGTGGTTAGTAGTGATAATTGTGCTTTGGGTGGTTATAGTGTAATGTTAATACATACCCCCAGCAAACCCCTACACTTCACAGACACTACTCTAAACCTTAAACCACTACTCCCAGCATGAACATCTATAGTATATAAACACCACTGCACTTCTTTAAACCCTAAAACACTATCCCCTACAGTAGGCGAACACCACTGCACTATTCTAAACCTTAAAACACTAGCCTGTACAGTAGACGAACACCACTGCACTATTCTAAACCTTAAAACACTACCCTCAGCACGACCCCCTACACTACACAAACACCAGTGTACTATCCTAAACGCTAAATCTACCACAAACACGACCCCCTACTCTATACAAAGACCAATGCACTACCTCAAACACTAAATCTATCCCCAGCACAACCCTTTCAGTACACAAACACCACTACACTACCCTAAAACCTAAAACACTACCCCTAACACTTATACAAACAGCACATAGATAGTAACCCATAGTTAGTGTTATAAAATAACTATTACAAGTATACAGTTATCCATACAGTTACTGATGCAATTACTTAGTTATATGTATACTTCTTTATATACAACAAATGTCACCGACAGTGGCTTTTATTTTTGTACTTTATTGTACATGTAGCATTGAGAGATATATTTGCTCATTACCACACCTATAAAGATATTAACTCGCCCAAATAATTGTTATAACATATAGTCTTAAGGTCATAAACCTACTGAATCAACTATTCACACATCTTTGGGCAGTCAGACACCCCCATCGACCCACACACACATTCACTCTCCCATACAAATACTCAGTTAACTAATCAGTAAGTAATAGAGATTTTCACATAGGTAGTAACCAACTGGTGCAGCAGTTTAGAGAACAATTGACAAAGTAATACAGATATTTACACAGTTTAGTCACTATCAAATATATTTAATGAGACACTATCAATTATTCAAGTGAACAATCAATCAAACTGCTACTAAATCCTTTATCCAGATTTTTTATATCCAGTCATTCTTCAATGCAGATTGCTATATATAATACATATTTAAATAACAAACCAAACCACATTCGCTGGATGCTGTCATCAGTGATGTCATAAGTGATGTCATATAACATGTCATCAGTGATGTTATCAGTGATGTCACTAACCATGTCATGAATGAGATACAATATATATTATTTTTAGAAAGAAAGGAAAAGTTATGCAGGGTAATTTTTTGTCTCCTTGTAAATATAGAGGAGCCACCTGTGCAACCAGTACGTCACAAAAAGTGGCGTACTGGTGGCGCACAGAGTTTTCAATCTGCCGTACAATTTTTTTCATTTCTCCTAATTTTTTTCATACAATATACGCTACAATGCACAGCATACATTGTAGGAGAAAAATGTCTTCACTGATTGTTTTTGTGCAGGAAGGTGTGTTTTCCTGCACAAAAGCAAACTCCACACAACACAGAAATTCTTGCACCATGGTGCAGGGGTTCGTGTATCACCACATGCCTGAAGTTTAAACAGCAGTGCAGAGCGAAGGACAGACTTCCAATATATTTTTGTACATATGTTGCATCTCTGTCCTTCGGAAGTAGCTCAGAGCTGACAGTGTCATGCTACAGCACTTCTTTATAGTTCTGGAGTTATACATTCACCATATATGACAAATGCATTCTTTACTGAATTATGCAGTATACATACATTTATGTAAACTTTCACTAGCATATACATTTAGCTCTTTCTTTAACCAGAGTAGTTAGTTTCTGAAAATAACTTTTTTGTTTTTTGTACTTTTATATATAATTTCTTTTAGAACGATTTTCTGGTTTTTTTTAGAAAGAAAAAAAGTCAACTGGACGAACAAAACCATGAAATTTGAGGGAAGAAAAAAAAACTAGCATTGATGGTTATCAATTGCTCTGCAAACTAGGTCTACTGATTGCTCCCCATAACAAATTAGACGATTGCACTTCACGCAGTTCATTCTAACTTTTTATGAATTGGGGACGTATGTCTGGTCGTGATGTTGTAGGTAATGCTGCAGAGGTTTCGGGGGTATTGCCGGTGGTGGAGGTATATTTTAGAGCAGTCTTCTACATTCTTCGCATAGTTCACAGGATGCATGGATTGGAGGTGCTTGCACATACTAGCAGTGCCACAGGAGTATTTCTTGTTTGGATCTCATCTGGACAGTACTGCCTGGCAAATCTTGCATGTTACTTTGGTGGCATTACATTTCTTTTGCCTCTATGGAAAAGTGAAAAAATTCCATACGATGGTTGTGTATCTTTTGTGAGGGGTAGGTTCTGGTACAAATTGTTGAGTAACAAAATCATCAGAATCAGATGATCTTACAGTTGTGTAGCCATTTTTGAATCCAAAAGAAGAGGTTCAGGTTTCCAATGAACAAAAAGTTCTGTTCTTATCAGGATAGGTCTTCTCGTAAGGAAGGTCTAAGAAGAGTATTTGAAATGGGGGTTTTCTTCAATAGTTAGAACAGTAAGTGTTATAAACCAATGAAATCCCTTTTTTTTGGTCCCATGGCCATCGACTTCTCCAGATTGCATTTCAAAGTAATAAAAGTTTATTAAAACTAAAACAATAATATTTTCCCCTTAATATTTATAATAAATACATATATATGTATTTTTTTATATCAAAATATTTTGCGGAAGTCGCGCGCTCACTGCGTTGAATACGTACATGACATCATGAGGAAATGCGCGTGCGCAGTGTGGCGTGATACGTATATGTTGAGCATGCGCTTCAAGTCACGTACGGGTCGCATAGCAATCACGCATGAAAATATGTACCCATCGGACACCCTATGTGCATCCTACAGAACAATTGTAAAATGACGGCTATGTTCTACGCAGCAATCGAGAGAGGGGTGCTTTGGGTGCGGGACTGCTCAAAAAACTGTAAAAAAAAAAAGAAAACAGAAAATATTATAAAAATATTTAAAAAAATATAAAATATATATATATATTATATATATTTTTTTAAGATATATTAAAAATGTGTAATGTTACTTCCTAGGATTGGGGCAATATCCAACTGGCCTGCTGATACCGGATCACTGAAGGGTCAAGACAGTCCCCTGCCTGACCCCAAGATGGCTGCCATATTGGACCCCTCCACGTTCTTTTACTTCCTTGGGACAATAATTGAACATTGACCAGACCTTGAACCTATCCCCTAACCTGCTTACACATCAGGACTTGAAAACTGCGGAACATACCCCAGACTGTGGAGACCAAGCGATTTGGCTGAAGCCCGGTGGAGCTACCAGATAGCTAAAAGAGGAGATTGGTTGTGGACTCCCCTCCCCCCCGCCGTCACCTACCCAGCCAGACCTTGGGCAGATTTTCACTTTGACTCTATGTCCTATCTTCCTCCTACCCCTTTTAACCTATACCCTTACCCTTCCTCGCTCCATCCACCTTGTCCCCTATGTTCTTTAAATGCTTTTCTTGAAACTTATCTAACTCTTAACTGATGTAAATTGCAACATTATTGTTCCTCATGCAAAGCGCTATGATTTTTTCAAGTCTAGCCAGCGCTATACAATACTCATTAATTAAATATGTTCCCATTTTATTACTCTTTCTCTCTTTGTCTACTTGCTTAGCTCCTATCCCCTCTCTCCTGAATCTCTCCCCTTGCCTGCTACTCTGTCTAGCCCCCTGTCCTCTGTGCCCTTTGACTAAGCACTCCTTCTGCCCTTGTTTGGGAAAGATCCAATATTTATACTCTGGATTCTCAATGTACCCGCTGAGAGAGTCCACTGCGCGAAGGGAGCCACTCACACTTGAGGTATGGTATGGCACCCCTTGCCAAAGCAATTCCTCTCCCCTTTTTGGGGAAGGATCCAGTATTTAGGCCTTGGAGTCTCAGAGACCCCTCCGAGAGAGTCCACTGCATAAAGGGAGCCTCCCGCAACAGAGATAGGGAATTGATACCACTTCCCCTGGGATCACAGCTTACTGGACTTTGGACGTTAATTTGACTCGTATACCGGTTTGTGTCCCCATCACCCTTCCCCTCCTCTTCCCATGCTGTGTCTCTCACCCTCCCCTCCTCTCTCCCGCCTTCACTATCTGTCTACTTCCCCTGCTCCTACGCGCCTCCCCTGAATCTCTCCCCTTGCCTGCTTTACCCCTTACGTATTTGTGCTTATTGTTTATCTCAACCTTACAAGTAACTATGCTGCCATGCTCTAAAAACTGTGTAACCTTTGTAACGATGTAACCTGTAACTGTGATCTGATACTGATGTAAAGCGCTCTAATGCCTCCGTGTCTAGCTAGCGCTATATAAAACCTTTAAAATAAAAATAAGAAAAGATATCTAAAAATTAATATATTTAAAATAAATGTGGAAATCAGTATCAAAGAAATAATAGTAGATTTAAAAATTGTTATTATATAAATCTTTCAAAATTACTGAAAAAACCTTGGGTTTTAGGCAGGTTATACTTTGGAATTATCATTTAAAAAACCTTCGAAATTCACTGAAAAAACCATAGGTTTCAAGCAGGTTATAGTTAGGAATTATCATTTTTAAAAAGATTGTAATTCACTGAAAAAACATAGGTTTCAAGCAGGTTACAGGTAGGAATTATCATTTAAAAAACCTTAGAAATTCACTGAAAAAAACATAGGTTTTAGGGGTGTTATAGTTAGCTGGACTTTTCACTCATACAAAACTATTGAAATTCCTCTGTTATAGGTAGTTGTATTAACTGTAGCTCTCGCGCCCGCAATCCACTGGTGATGATGTCACATATTACATCATTCATGACAAGGTCAGTGGCATCACTGATGACATCACTGATTACATCTCATATAGCATCACTGATGACATCATCCACGTGACAATCAGATACACTTCTTTATACACTACTATAATCTTTCATCACTCACTGTGAAATACAGAGTACCATATTTGAATCAATTGACACACCAATACAAGTATCTAAAAACCCACTCAGTCATTGCTAGATCTACACAAACATGTAATCAATTACCTATAGATTCACTCATACATGCTGTCAATGATCAATAGAACACTATCAAATATACGTATAGACCTATATTGACATTCCACACCAGCACACATCCTATTTACTTATACAGTCATTCTACTCTCTTATGCAAACAATGAATCATACTTATATTTACTCAGCTACACACTTATACAAACCCCGCTCCATGAATTCATATAGATAGAAACTCATACTTAGTGTGTTATAAAATCACTATTACAAGTATACAGTTATCCATACAGTCACTCATGCAATCACTGAGTCTTATGTGTACTTATTCATATACAACAAATGTCACATACACTGCCTTTTAATATTCTAGTTTGTTGGACATGTACCATTGAAAGATATATTTGCTCATCAGCACATCCATATACATATTCATTCACCCAAACAACTATTGTAATATGTAGTCTTAACATCTTATACGTACTGAATGAACTATTTACACATCTTTGGGCAGTCACACAGCCCCACCGAACCACACACATTTACTCTCCCATTCAAATATTCAGTTAACTAATCAACAATATACACTTTCACGTAGCAGGTAACCAACTTGTGCATCAGTTTACACAACAACTGAGAAAATAATACAGATATTCACACAGTTTAGTCACTATCCAATATATTTAGCGACACATTATAAATTAGTCAAGTAAACAGTCAATCACACTGCTACTAAATCCTCCATTCAGACACTTATACATCCACTCATTCTTCAATGCAGATTGCTACATATATAATACAAATTGACATATGGAACCAAACCACATTCACTTGATGATGTCATCAGTGATGTCATTTGGGATGTCATCAGTGATGTCATCAGTGATGTCACTGACCATGTCCTGAATGATGTAATATGTGACATCATCACCAGTGAATTGCGGGAGCGAGAGTTACAGTTAGTACAACTAACTATAACGGAAGAATTTCAATGGTTTTGTATGAGTGAAATAGCCAGCTAACTATAACACCCCTAAAACCTATGTTTTTTTAGTATATGTATATATATATATATTCACAGAAAAAACCATAGGTTATAGTCCATATATAGTTAGGAATTTGCATTTACAAAACCTTGAAAATTCAATGAAAAAACCATTGGTTTTAGGCCATATATAGTTAGGGATTTGCATTTAGAAAACCTTATTTTACTCGCATAAAACCATTGAAATTCCATATATAGTTATAAGCGCTAACTATATATCGCGCACCCGCAATCCACTGCTGATGATGTCACATATTACATCATTCATGACATGGTTAGTGACATCACTGATGACATCACTGATGACATCTCAAATGACATCACTTTAATAACCCCAACAACATTCCTAGGGGGTCAAGAGGGGTATACCTTGCCCCCTTTCAATAAATTCCCCCTTCGTTTTTCACCTCTTCTTCTCTCTCGATCCTACCGAGAGATAAGATGGCGGCCGCTCCGGACTGTTTAGAATGTTGACAGACACCGGAGAGCCAATCAGCTTTCTGCGTGCAAAGTTCCGTTTCGCGAAAAGTAAGCGGACCGGATCGCTGCCCGGAGCGCTGTTACAGATATATATCTTGTTTTGAACGTTAATTTCTCAAAAACTACTGGAGCACATATATTGAGACCTAGCAAAGGCACATCGGGCTAACAGTCCCTACAATTTTGCCAAGTTTCGTGCAAATCCATTCAGCCGTTCGAGCTAAAAGTGAGTCCAACCGCCCTATGGAAAAATGAATGGGAAAAACGCGTTTTGGGACCCCCCTTTTTTCTCAGCCCCCCCTTGACGAAACCCCACCAAATTTTCAGGGGCTGCTCAGAAACAAAATGTGCCATTTTCCTGAAAATTTCAGCCGATTCCGTACTCAAACGCCAAAGTTATTAGACATAGAATTTTCAAAAATCCCATAGGGAATTAATCCTAACTATATATACCTACTGGAGATAGCCAGTAGGTAATATATACATATATATATATATATATATATATATATATATATATATATATATATATATATATATATATATATATATATATATATATATATATATATATATATATATATATATATTACCTACTGGCGGTCGCCAGTAGGTATATATAGTTAGGATTTTTTCTCTATGGGACTTTTGAAAATTCTATGCCTAATAACTTTGGCGTTTGTGGATGGAATCGGCTGAAATTTTCAGGAAAATGGCACATTTTGTTTCTGAGCAGCTCCTGAAAATTTGGTGGGGTTTCGTCAAGGGGGGGCTGAGAAAAAAGGGGGGTCCCAAAACGCGTTTTTCCCATTCATTTTTCCATAGGGCGGTTGGACTCACTTTTAGCTCGAACGGCTGAATGGATTTGCACGAAACTTGGCAAAATTGTAGGGACTGTTAGCCCGATGTGCCTTTGCTAGGTCTCAATATATGTGCTCCAGTAGTTTTTGAGAAATTAACGTTCAAACCAAGATATATATCTGTAACAGCGCTCTGGGCAGCGATCCGGTCCGCTTACTTTTCGCTTATCGGAACTTTGCGCGCAGAAAGCTGATTGGCTCTCCGGTGTCTGTCAACATTCTAAACAGTCCGGAGCGGCCGCCATCTTGTCTCTCGGTAGGATCGAGAGAGAAGAAGAGGTGAAAAACGAAGGGTGAATTTAATGAAAGGGGGCAAGGTATCCTCCTTTTGACCCCCTAGGAATGCTGTTGGGGTTATTAAAGGGACCCGTGGGGAAAAGAAAAAAAAAATGATTTTTCACGGTAGAAGCGCTTCACGGGCCGCGAACTGGGCCGCAAACTGGTAGCGAAACGGGAATTCGCCATTTTGTGCTTCGTAAATTAAATTACTAGTTATAAGTGGGTACGGGAGACGTATCCTAATCCCCTATGTTTCCTGAGGGTGGGTGAGGAGGCTGATATATGTTGATACATCTCTTCCAGCGGCTGTGCGTGAGCTTTTTTTTTTTTTTTGCTGCGTGACAGTCCGGAGCGGCCGCCATCTTGTCTCTCGGTAGGATCGAGAGAGAAGAAAAGGTGAAAAACTAAGGGGGAATTTAATGAAAGGGGGCAAGGTATCTCTCTCTTGACCCCCTAGGAATGTTGTTGGGGTTATTAAAGGGTCCCGTGGGGAAAATAAAAAAAAAAATGATTTTTCACGGTAGAAGCGCTTCACGGGCCGCGAACTGGGCCGCAAACTGGTAGCGAAACGGGAATTCGCCATTTTGTGCTTCGTTAATTAAAGTACTAGGTATAAGGGGGTGCGGGAGACATATCCTAATCCCCTATGTTTCCTGAGGGTGGCTGAGGAGGCTGATATATGTTGATATATCTCTTCCAGCGGCTGCTCCATCTTGCCTTTTTTCGAATGCCACAATTTTGTCGTGCACGGCAGCCATTTTAGATGCCAGGCTGGTCCCAGGCTATCACCTACCCCTGCGGATGTAGTTTATGGCCCCAGCTGTAGAGAATTCAGACATGGCAATCCTCCTGATTCAGGCGTGTGAGTACTGATTTCAGTGCTAGTCTCCCGCCTCCCGATTTCTGCAAGCAAAAACCCGGGGGCATATTACTAACAACTAGCGATAATTTTTGTCTATAACTTGTTTAGAGACAAAAATTATCGCCGCACATCGGCGATTTTTATCGCAGATAAACCTTGCTATTATCGCAGAAAAGTCAGCGATATTCATGTATTATCGACCTAATGCTCTTAGCCATGTTATCCACCTCCCATTGGATAACATGGCTAAGAACTGCTCAGGGCAGGTGTTAGATTTTGGAGATATTCGCGCTTAGCGCGAATATCTCCAAAAGTTGGTAATAGAAGGTAGCGATGTTAGGGACTGTTTCCAGTCGCTAACATCTTGGCACGCCACTTTGCATGTCATTAGTGATAAGTATCACTGACATGCAAAGCCGGGCCCAAGATGGTCGCTATCTCCTTTTAGGTGTCACTAACTGGTGTTAGCGACAGCTTGATAATAGGGAAATAATTTTATCTCCGCTTTCATGGTTTTTAAAGCCAAAAAAGCGGAGATAAACCCCCTTGATAATATGCCCCACGATTCCTTGGGGGTTTCAGCTGACAGGGCTTGGTATTGTGTTACATGGTAATTTTTCCATGAAACGTCAGAGGGTCGATGTAGGGGTTCTAGAAGAGGTGATAAACCATTTAAGCCTCATGAACAAGCGCATGGTCTTTTAAAGATTTGTGAAGTACTCGGGGCGGCGGTGTGTGTGTGCCCTCTTTCAGGAGCGGGCGGGGGGGCACTGCCAGCAACTTGCCAGGTCAGGTAGTGTTCAACACGTGCATCACTCTTTCTCTGCTTGCTATTGCGCTCCATGCTTCGGAAAGGTAAGAAAAAGAACGTGCATTTTAGTTTGAAATGTCCGATCCTGCAGCAGCACACTTCCAAAGCCCACACATGACAATAACCCGATTCAAGGCCCCATTCACCCGTTTTTCAAAAAATAGATAACACTCCAACAAATTAAGGTTATAAAACTTTATTAACTTTTAACGATAATGAACAGAACAAAAACTAAAAACATTTAAACATTTATTAACACAAAAAGCAACAATGGTTAGAAGCTGTCTTTTGTGCGAATAGTCCCAAGGCAGCACAACGTGCAGAGTTCTGGACGGCACCCAGGTGATGTCGCCTGGGTGCCGCACTGGTTTAGGGATCCTACAATGCTGCTCCGAAAATTGGCGTGCGGCGGCCCGGGGGGGCGTGGGGGAGGCGGCGTGAACGGGCCTCCCCAGGTGGCGGCCATCTAGCTGAGTTGCGCCCGCTCTTGCGGCTACAGCGTCTCGCTCACCATGTTGTGGAGTTGCTCCCACTCTTGCAGTGCAGCGATAGGCGGCTGCCACATGGCTGTCAAAATGGCGGACGGCTCTTCGGTTTTGGGCCTGGTCCACTGAAATGGCCCTGGGACACCTTGGAAGTCGGACGCTTGCCTGCTAGGGCTTGGGCTCCATTCTCGAAAAGCGTCCCCTCAGCCGTGAAGATTGTATAAAAGTCTTGGGGGCCCCCGACTCCCGCAGGCTTCCGGTGGGGAGCGGCTGCCATGATTGCTCGCGGAATGACCACGACGGAGCCACGAGATGGTGGTGCTCTCCTGCTGACGCCAGCTTCAGTCTGAATGATCCAGAAACAAGGTGGGGCTTTCATCGTTTGGGAAAAAAAAATGTTCTAAACCAATGAAAAGTGTTATTTTTAGGTCATATGACCAAGCCTTCCATCTTTAGGAAACCAAAAGTAAAATGAACCAATGAAAAGTTTTATAAACAAGTCACATGACCTGTTATGCGACATAGGGCTACAAAAAGCGTAGAAAATCCGTTGGCACGTGAGGCGGCGTCAGTAGCGGACCGATGTGCGAATAGGCCGAAGGCAGCACAACGCGCCGAGATCCGGATGGCACCGAGGTGGTGTCCAGCAAATTGCCGCACTGGTGTGGCCATCCTACAATGCTGCGCCGAAAGACGGCGTGTCCAGCTGAATTGCGGTCACTGTTGCGGTACAGTGACTCGAACGCGCCGAGATCCGGATGGCGCCGAGGTGGTGTCCAGCAAATTGCCGTACTGGTGTGGCCATCCTACAATGCTGCGCCGAAAGACGGCGTGTACAGCTGAGTTCCGGTTACTCTTCCGGCACAGTGACTCGAACGCGCTGAGATCCGGATGGCACCGAGGTGGTGTCCAGCAAGTGGCTGCACTGGTGTGGCCATCCTACAATGCTGCGCCGGAAGTCGGCGTGGGGTGCCCCGTTGGCTTATGAGGTGATGTCAGTAGTGGACTGATGTGTCAATAGGTCGGAACCAGCACAAGGCGCCAAGATCCGAATGGCAAGTCCTGGATGTTGAGTGCCTCAGTTGAGATTTCTGAGAAGTGCTTGTAGAACTGTCTGAAGCTTATTTGCACCTGCTGCAGCTTCACTAGGTCCGGCGGAACTTGTTGCCTCTTCCTTTGTGCTTCTTTTCCTACAATGCGTTTCTTCTGAAGACACGACCAGGTCCCTGAATGTGTGCAGGGGGACGCTATTGAATGAATGAACGCGCCGAGATCTGGATGGCACCGAGGTGGTGTCCAGCAAATTGCCGCACTGGTGTGGCCATCCTACAATGCTGCGCCGAAAGTCGGCGTGGGGTGCCCCGTTGGTTTATGAGGTGATGTCAGTAGCGGACCGATGTGTGAATAGGTCGGAACCAGCACAAGGCGCCCTGCACTGTTGAGCCTTTTTCAATGTCTGTTTTTTGTTCTTTCCCCTCCATCAAAAACAAAACAAAAATACAAGGCGCCAAGATCCGAATGGCAAGTCCTGGATGTTGAGTGCCTCAGTTGAGAGTTCTGAGCAGTGCTTGTAAGACTGTCTGAAGCTTATTTGCACCTGCTGCAGCTTCACTAGGTCCGGCGGAACATTTTTCCTTTTCCTTTCTGCTTCTTTTCCTACAATGCGTTTCATCTGAAGACACGACCAGGTCCCTGAATGTGTGCAGGGGGACGCTATTGATTGAATGAAAATGGCGGCTTGACACAAAGCTGACTCAAGCGTTACTGTTGGTGCTATACAGACAAAAATTGGTTTTCAGTTTGTACATTCTTCAGGTTTTTTTTTCCATCCAAGTCTGATTGAGAGTTTGTAGAAAAATGGCTTCAGATTTTCCACATACTACTCTTCAACATTCTTCCTAAATGTAACAATGTGAAACTCACTAGGAGAACGGCTGTTTCTGTTTCCTTTCAAAATGCTGCCACCAATATTTTCTGAATAGAAGACACCATCTTGTAACATAAAGGGCCGAAAGGGGTTCTGGTCTGGCCGATGGTTGGTGGAGACATTTTGACTATATCTTGGACCTGCCCGGCCTCGCCCAAAATGGCGCCGGTATAAATGGGACTCGTAACTCTTTGCCCGCAAATGTATATCTAGAAAATGTTATTGTAAGTGGCCCTGTCGTATTTTAATTACAAAATGTACGTCCACCGATTCCGCAACTGTTAGACACCTTTGTTCTTGTCACCTAATGGCCCGCTCGTTACGTTCTTCTACAGTGTAAATGTCTCCTCATCATATACGATTTGAGTTTGCTCCGTGGCCGGCCCACGTGGTTATAGGCCCGTATTTGTATACTGACATTTTCACAATAAAGGTTTTTAAAACAAAACACGGTAGTAGTATTTTCATTTGTAAAGTTTTTACTTTTAGTGACTGTTTTCGAATCAGTAAAAGGCAAGTGAAATAAAGCAGTCCAATTACATGACGGATAAAAGGTATAATATGTAGGAACGCAGTAAAGATAAATGGTCAAGGGCAGTTGTGTTTTTCATGTCTGCAACATAAAGTGATCGATAAGAATCTGATAATCAGGCGTATCGGCGACTAAGACAGCAGGCCGAATCTCTTTTACTCAACGGCTCCGTCATGGAAGGAAGAAACGCCCTTTTTCTCGAAAAAGGAATATATTTTACTTGCAAGACAGTTGTAAATTTTCCGGGAAAGTACATTAGCCTGGAATATTATAACATATGTTTGAAAAAAAAATATTGTTCGAAAATAATAAAAACCGTAATTTTTAGGTCATAAGACCAAGCTTTTCATCATTAAATTAACAAAAGTAAAATGAACCAATGAAAAGTTTTATTAACAAGTCACATGACCTGTTATGCTTACGTTACGCGCTGCGCGCCGCGCCTCGGATCACTTCCGGGTGCGCTAACGCGGCGTGTCATAAAACGCATTACGCGACAACGTAGGTCAAGAATATAGTCTAAATGTCTCCACCAACCAGCGTTCAGAACACAACCCCTTTCAGCAGTCCAAAAAGTTCTGTTAAATGACAACAGAGGGGACAGGCAACAAGAACCATCAGTCAAAGAGGGGAGGGCAAGTTCTTCTCTTCCGGGTCATGTTGGGGCGCTACCGGAACTGATCGAATTGGTAGTCTACAGTGTTTCTGGATGTTTCAGACTAAAGCTGGCGTCAGCATGAGACCACTACCATCTCGTAGCTCCGTCGTGGCCATTCCACGAGCAATCATGGCAGCCGCTCCCCACCAGAAGCCTGCGGGAGTCGGAGGCCCCCAAGACTTTTGTAGAATCTTCACGGCTGAGGGGACGCTTTTCGAGAATGGGACCCAAGCCCTAGCAGACAAGCGTCCGAGTTCCAAGGTGTCCCAGGGCCATTTTAGTGGACCAGGCCCAAAACCGAAGAGCCGGCCGCCATTTTGAGAGTCCTGTGGCAGCCGCCTATCGCTGCACCGCAAGAGCGGGCGCATCTCAACTACATGGTGAGCGAGACGCTGTAGTCGCAAGAGCGGGCGGAAAACAGCTGAATGGCGGAAGAGGCACAGTGTAGCAAAAGCGGGCGGAATGGCAACTAAAACGATAAAGGGGCGCCCCACTACAGCTTGTCTTCAGGTCAAACGGATTGTGGGACAAGGTCCAGAATTGAAGAGTCATCAAAAGGCAAAAAGTACCGCCGGACCCCGGGAGCCGGCCGCCTATGTCGGGGGCGATCTCAGGCTACACCAGTGCTATAAGACTTGGGGAGGGTGTCGGAGCCAAGCGTCTTCTCCGAGTCCATGGCCATCACAGCGTCCCTCAGGGGCCTCCGTCAAGCTGTTTAGGAAGGTAACATATTACATTGTTTTCTAATGCAGTCAGGTCCACAAACGACACTCACTTACTTTGAGAATAGTGAAGCTGCAGTAGGTGGAAATAAGCTTCAGACAGTGTTACAAGCGCTGCTCAGAACTCTTAACTATGGCACCCAACATCTAGAACTTATGCTATTTGAGAATGGTAGTGACATCGAAGCATCTCAGGGACCAAAACCATTAACGTACTTTCACGTATGAAAATCTTACTTGGGGAGGGGGCAGGAGCGAAGCGCCCCCTCCCAGTCAGCGCCACCACACCGTATGTTGAAAATCTGAAGCCATCGTTCTACAAAGTCAACCAAACTTGGATTGAAAAATCTAGAAAAATGTACAAACTGAAAACCAGTTTTGGTCTGCATAGCATCAGTAGCAACGCTTGAGTCAGCTTTGTGTCAAGCCGCCATTTTGATTCAACAAAGCACAGGCATTGAAAAAGGCTGAAATTCAGAACTCTAAACTATGGCACCCAACATCCAGGAGCTTGCTATCCGGATCTTGGAGCCTTGTGCTGTTTTCGATCTATTCACACATCGGTCCACTACTGACATCATCTTATAAACCAACGTTATGTAAATAGTTTTTTAATAAAATGTTTTACCCTGTTTCTTTGCTGGTGTGTTGTCTATATTTTTAATATTTGCATAGGGTTTGTCATTATTTTGTGCGGGATGGGTGATGGAGCCGAGCTGTCTTGCAGCCCTCATGGTGTGGAGCTCAGTTCATCTCACTATTTTCGTATTTCTCAAGAAGGGTTGTTCCTAATATTTCTATTTTAGCGAGGTCAAAAAGAGATCCAATTAGTGGCCTACTGATTTTGCTCGATTACTTTTATTTTTTTTACACGATTTTTCACTATCTGCAAAGACTAAACAGAGTATTGCGACTTTGTGCTTGTTTGTAAATAGAGAATGATCCAAAGAGAACCAATTCTAAAACAGTAAATGCTTGGACAACAATCAATCAAATGGAGAGACAAGGAGGTACGACGGATTACAACGGAGGGGAGGGGGGGGGCAGCGTTCAAAGCACATCAGCGTGCATAAATACGAAAATGTTTTTATCTATCACGTACTTGACATTTTAAAGCTTTTCATATTTGCTATTAAAAAACCAATGAAATTCACTGAAAAAACCATAGGTTATAGACTATATATAGTTAGGAATTAGCATTTACAAAACCATATTTTACTCGCATAAAACCATTGAAATTCCATATATAGTTAGTTGCACTAACTATATATCGCGCACCCGTAATCCACTGCTGATGATGTCACATATTACATCATTCATGACATGGTCAGTGACATCACTGATGACATCACTGATGACATCTCAAATGACATCACTGATGACATCTCAAATGACATCTCAAATGACATCACTGATGACATCACTGAAGACATCTCAAATGACATCACTGATGACATCTCATTTGACATTACTTATCACATCACTGATGACATCATTCATGTGATAATACGATGAACCTCTTCAGACTCTAATATAACCTTAGATACAATCAGTGTAAACAGACACTCACAGACTGTCACTCATCCATGGAGTTACTCACACATCTAGTCAGTCATGTAAAGAATCAATCACACCTCCATTTCCTCAACTATACAGTTATACACACCTTACTTATTCAAACATATACTAACACATATTTACTCTCTTATACAATCCTTGATACAAGTTCACAATGATCCATACAGCCACCCACACATTCACTGGCTCTTATGCACAGTTATTTATATATGTCAACTCTCACATGGACTGTTTTTTACATATGCACTTACTTTGACATGTAGCACTGAGATATCCTTTCACTCACCAATACACTCATGCCCACAGTCAACCGCCCATACAGCTGTTTCCACATGCACTTTTGAACCCATACATCTAGTGAATCAACTGCTCACACATCTATGCACAGAGTCACACACCTCCCAGTCACCCACACACACACACTCACTCTCCCATACAAATACTTGGCCAACCAATCAATAACCCATATAGTTACTCATATAGCTACTGATCAACACAAGCAGCAGTTTACAGAACAACAGACATAATGATGCACAAATTAAGACAGTTTAGTCACTAACCCATGCACTCAGTGAGACACATTTAATCACTCACTCATACAGTCAGTCACGCACCTACTAAATCCTTCATCCAGACACTTCTACATCTACTCATTCTTCAATATGTAAAACATATTTAAACTTTACAGAAACACACAGTCACTGGATGATGTCATCAGTGATGTCATCAGTGATGTCATTTGAGATGTCATCAGTGATGTCATCAGTGATGTCACTGACCATGTCATGAATGATGTAATATGTGACATCATCAGCAGTGGATTACGGGTGCGCGATATATAGTTAGTGCAACTAACTATATATGGAATTTCAATGGTTTTATGCGAGTAAAATATGGTTTTGTAAATGCTAATTCCTAACTATATATAGTCTATAACCTATGGTTTTTTCAGTGAATATATATATATATATATATATATATATATATATATGGTTCAAGAAGAAAGTCTCCCGACGTGTCCACTCCTGTCCAGACGGGGTAGGTGCAAGTCCCGGGTGTCGGGAACCCAGAAGTAGATCCGCAAAAGTAATCCCAGTAGCATTCACCGGGAAAACAGACTCGCACTCCTGGATCCGTGTACGGTATGAAATTGTATTTATTGGCGACGCATTTCGACCAGGCAGTCTTTCTCGTTAGCCAAACGCATACAGTTTTAACCACCATTTTAAAGTGCACAATAATGATAAACAGTGAAAGGGGACCATTGTCCGAGAAAAAATACAATTGAGCTGAAAAACGGACTACATTGTTTCCCTGATCAAGTAATGCATGTTATGAACACAATATCAAGAAATAACTGCATCCCAGTAATTAAATGCCGTGAAACCAGATAAGGTATTCTTGTACGTATTGACATTTACATATTTCTAAATAGAGCATGTATGCATCAAATATAAAAACGGGATAAAGGGAAAGTAAACTATAAGTAATGGTACGGGCCAAGTGGCCTTTTGTAAGTATTCTCGGGGAGGATTATACAAGTAAATGGCAATCTAACATGCTACTTGAAATGTTGGAATATTGGGGCATATTATCAAGGGGGTTTAACTCCGCTTTTTTGGCTTTAAAAGCCAAGAAAGCGGAGATAAAAATATCTCCCTATTACCTAGCTGTCACTAACACCAGTTAGCGACAGCTAGTAGGAGATAGCGACCATCATGGGCCCCACTTTGCATGTCAGTGATATTTATCACTAATGACAAGCAAAGTGGGCGTGCCAAGATGTTAGCGACTGGAAACAGTCGCTAACATCGCTATCTCCTATTACCAACTTTTGGAGATATTCGCGCTAAGCGCGAATATATCCAAAAGCTAACACCTGCCCTGAGCAGTTCTTTGCCATGTTATCCAATGGGAGGTGGATAACATGGCTAAGAGCATTAGCTTGGTAATGCATGAATATCGCTGACTTTTCAGCGATATTCATGCATTGCGGCCGATTTTTATCACATTTGCGATAAACCTTGTTAATACCAAGGTTTATCTGCAATAAAAATCGCCGTAGCTCAGCTGTAAATTTTTGTCTCTAACCAAGCATTAGCGATAATTATCGCTATTATCGCTATTGCTTGGTAATATGCCCCATTGTTTGCAGAACAACTATTTTCTATGTTCACAACATGCATTACTTGAGCAAGGAAACAATGTAGTCTGTTTTCCAGCTCAATGGTAGTTTTTATCAGACAATGCTCCTTTTTCACTGTTTATCATTATTGTGCACTTTAAAATGGTGGTTGCAACTGTATGCGTTTGGCTAACGAGAAAGACCGCCTGGTCGAAACGCGTCGCCAATAAATACAATTCCATACCGTACACGGATCCTGGAGTGCGAGTCTTTGTTTTCCCGGTGAATGCTACTGGGATTCCTTTCGCAGATCTACTTCAGGGTTCCCGACACCCGGGACTTGCACTTACCCCGCCTGGACAGGAGCAGACACGTCGGGAGACTTTCTTTTTGAACCGGCTCTGCCAAGTTCTGCTCCGTCCACCGAAGAGATCACGATTGGGATATGCCTACTACTGGGAGTGTGCTGGTGAGTGTTGGCCGTGGAGGCGTGCTTCGGCAGATGCGCGCTACCGTGTCCGAACGCCTACCAGCATCAAACCAGCTTATCTGAAAGGCACCAAAGTTGTGAACATTGCAATATCGGCTGGGGTACCACACTACCGACTAAGGATACAGCGCGGCAGTGATTTTGTTTCTGTGTCACAAAACCCATAAAACGCACCTAAAGAAGTAACCTTATAAAGGGGGAGTATGACGAGAGGCAAACAGGCAGCGGCTACAGCTGGTGAACCAGGAACCGCCGTGCAGGAAGGGCTGATGAGGCCAGATCCCTATTTTGCGAAACTGAGAACGCAGCAGAAAGACCAAATGAGGTAGGATTAACAGCTACGCCACCTGACAAAAGCCTTAAACAAATGCTGTTTCATTATGAGAAACTACTGAAAAAAGAGATCAACCGCTGGTGGGAGGTAACATCCTTGGACAACTACATAGAGGTAGGCAGAGTCCAGAGAGGACTTTGTATCCTAATAACACCAACCTACCAGAACCCCCATCCCAAGCTTATAGAAGACTGGTCCGGGCTCATGGCAGGGACTTGCAAGAACAAGGTCTGTTATCCAAATACGCAGCCATAGAACTTGAGCAAGTCATTAAAGACATTGAAACACTAAAAGAAGACCTTGACAAACATGAGGCCAAGGAAGAAATCAAGAAAGCCCTTGAACAAATGGAAAAGAGACTGGACAAATATGAGGACGAAATTAAGCAGAAAAAGAAAAGCACGTTTCTAAGAGACAAACAGGACTATCCCAGTGGGCGGATCCTAACTTTTGGTAGAAAATACGGCGAAGTGATAAAACAATTCAAACATCTTGGAGTCAGTATGCAGCAACGTAACACCACGGTCTCCGAGTCTGGATCAGACAACTACTCGCATGCGGATGAGCTAATGGACACCAGCGGCAGGAACATTCTGACCTTCAAACCTTTGGAAGAATATAATTTTACAGTCGGGAATGACATTGCGGACAAGACCACCTGAACAAACCTACGGAAGGGGAAGAGGCGCAAGAACAAAAGGAAAGCAACGAGGCGGGGAGGAAGGAAGCACAAGAGGAACAATGTCGCATGGGAGGAAGACACGACAGACCAAGCAACAGTGATGGGTGAGCCCAATCTGACAATTGTGAACCTTTCCTCTCATATTCTGACTTTGGCTGAGAGATCGGTATTGGAACTGGGCTTGACATTCTGCTCAATGGCCAATTTCGATTAAAACCGGACTAGAGTTGATGTTTTCCTTTTTGTCCACAAATTGAAACTTATGAAAATGTTCATGCTTAAGAAAAAGCAGACTCTAGATCAGAGGGTTGATGTACCGGGCTGAAGCGCACAGGTGTCCAAAGAACTCAGTATACAGGATGTGGAGAGTCTGGCGTGTGCAATGGAACTGTGTGGTGAAGACATTGATGGTTTGAATTACTCTGAAATGCTTGAACGTATGGAACTCACTCTTGGAGGGAGTAATACCACTAATCTCAGACCCAAATTGACCTTTAACCCCATTACACAACATGACAGCCTTGACACTTTCCATGAAGTCGTAGTCAGGGATCTGTTTTATGTTTGGGAGGGCAGCAAGAACAAGCATGCTCACAACCTTACATCTGAGCAGAGAAAAGCCCTGGGCACACTCAATGCAGATCCTGGTTTTGTTGTAAAACCATCAGACAAGGGGGGAAATGTTGTCCTTTGGGACATTAACATGTACAGGCAAGAAGCGAATAAACAACTGGCACTATCTGGTAACTACAGAAAGTCCAATAAAGAGGAGTATGTCTCCAGTATCACTAGCTACTATGAGAAATTGCGGGTGTGGAAGGAGGGAGGCCACTAGTGGAGTCAGAGTACAGATTGTTATACATCAAGCACCCTGTGTCTCCTTGTTTTTACATGTTGCCGAAAGTGCACAAGGATGACACAAATCCGCCTGGCAGGCAGATTGTATCTGCCAACGGCACCCTCCTTGAGAACACCTCCATTTTTATGGACACTTTTCTTTTTCCCTATGTTCTTAACCTTCCCTCATACTGCAGTGACAGCACTGACTTCATCAAGAAGATAGAGTGTATCGCATGGGAGGACAATTTCTAGCTAGTCACCATAGATGTACTTTCCCTCTGCACGTGTATCTGACATCAGGATGGTCTCATTGCATGCAAACATTTTTTGAGGGACAGATCCATCTTCCTTTTTCAACAGACTAACATGCTACTTGAAATGTTGGAATATTGTTTGCTGAACAACTATTTTCTATTTGATGACAGGTGGTTCAAACAGGAGGTGGGGACTGCGATGGGAAGTTGCTTTGCGCCCAGTTTTGCGTGTATGCTAATGGGGTGGTGGGAGGAGCAAGTGCTTTGGACAGATGGTAACGTCAACCTTACACGCCACATTGCCTTATACACCCGTTACATAGACAATATTTTCATGATCTGGGGAGGGCCCCAATCAGACCTAGACCGTTTCCTTAGCTCACTGAATAGAAATAATGTCAATCTAAGATTCAAGAGCAAGCAAGATCAGGGTGAAATGGATTTTCTAGATGTGACTATCAAGATTGAGGAAGGGGCAATACACACAAGCCTATTTAGGAAGGCCACCTGAAGGAACAGCGTTCTACACGCCAGCAGTCACCACCCGACCAGTCTCAAGAGCAGTATCCTGTATGGGGAGTTTCTTAGAGCCAAGCGCAATTGTAGTTCCCAGACAGCCTTTGAAAAAGAACAGGTATCTATGACCGAAAGATTCAGGGCTAGAGGGTACTCTAACCAGGTACTGCTGGTGGCCAAGGAGAAAGCGAAGGCTAGAGACAGAGCGGCACTCTTGGTAAAGAAAACAGGAAGACCACAGAAACCAGTAAATCCAAAAATGTCAGGATGATCACCACATTCAGTGTAGATGCAGACAAAGTGCACGAGACACTCAAGAGACACTGGCATATTGTGAAGAACAATCCTATCATAGGGAACACAGTCAATAAACAGCCACAAATCACCTACAGGAAGGCGCGCTCTCTCAAAGACATGTTGGTTAGAAGCTACTTGGGGGCTCCCAAGAAACGTACTTGGCTTCAGGAACAGAAGGGCTTTTTCAAGTGCGTGAAATGTAAAGCGTGTGGGACCAGCAAAAATGTTAAATCATATCCCCTGCCTACTGGAAGAACAGAGCTGATTGGTAAATTCATGAATTGTAACACTGATTTCTGTGTATATGTGATTGTGTGCCCATGTGGTAAGTTCTACATAGGGAGCACGATTTTCTCAATCAAAAAATGTATCCTTGAGCGCATGAGGGCAATCAAGAATGGTGATATGAGCTATGCCACTGCATGCCATTGGACGCAATACCATAACAAAGATGTTAATTGTTTTTTGTTTTTTGGCATTGAAAGAGTACCGGCCAATCCCAGAGGGGGTGACAGAGTGAAACAGCTACGAGTCCTGGAATCGCAATACATTTTCATTCATTTGATAACTTTATTTCGGTCAATGACCATAAAAGTGTACATAAAAGAAAACCAGCGGGGCGTGGCTTGACCGCCGATGGTGGAGGTCGCCTGAGCGCTCGGCTCCGCGATCGAGCCACCATTAATCCTGATTCCCGGGCGCCCGACCCCCAGATCGTTGAGCGCTGTGGGTGCTGCACCGGGAGGCGACTTTGGAGACCTATAGCGAGGCCCATTCGGGGCAATCGAGAATTCACGGGGCGAGCAGAGCGGAGCTCAAGATGGCGCCCGTTCCGTCTCCTTGGTCCTGAAGCGGCCCGTGGGCCTAGGAGGACCAGTGCCTTCGGTGACACCTCCTTATTCCTTTCCCCTCTAGGGGGTCGACGCCGGTGCCGACTGCCTGGGCGGCAGGAAACACCTGTGACCCTCTAAGCGGTGCCTATCGAGACCACCGCTTGGCCGAGCCCTAACTGCGCCACGAAGCCTCGAGGAGAAGGGGGAGCAGCCGGACTCGTCGTCCTGCCTGGAACGACACGGGCCTATACCATCTTGGCCCTCGGAATCATCAGTGTGTGTGTCCACTCATACCACACTGGGAGAGACTTGAGCCCAATCCGGGTACTGAGGAACAGCGAGAGTGGCTAAACGGAGCTTGGACTAATCACTTGGTGGTCGGCGAGGCCTGTAGCTGGTGGCGGAGGCGACGGTGCCTCCAGGAGATCGAAGACCCCGGTGGTGTACTACTGCCTAGTGGTGACCCCTTCCCCTCCCCCTTCTGCCCTTTTGCTACCAAGATAGGAGTTGCTGGCCCCCACCTGACCTGTGGCCTGTGTGGACTGGCAGAGGAAAGAGGTCGCTGGGTGCCTGCGCCACGTGGCATCAAAGACGGACGCCATTGCTGTCTGAGCCTGCGAAGTCCCACTGCCATGACCGCTGGCTTCGTACAGTCCCGGCAGACGGACGGAACCCCTTTGGGAGAACACCCAACTCTGGGCACTTGATGTACGAATAGTTGAGATATCTCCTACAACTGCACTGGGACCCGATCATCGGTCCGCATCGGCACGGATCTTACGGCGACAACCGGAGGCACACTGATTGACCCTCCCCTGACTGGGCATCCACCGGGTCCTCTACTGGAGACCATGGCCGCTATGATGAAGCCGAAGAGTACTAAGGGAGGCACTCAGACCACCTCGGACATGGAGGCGCCTGATAAGGACGATCGATTGGATCCGGAGAGATCGGGGAGCCTGCACCTTCAACAACAGCTCAACAGGATCTTGGCGGCGATCACTGACACACGATCGGCCCTCCAACAATACATTGCCCAGGTCGTGACGAGCCTGGGCTTGCTCAGGGCGGACCACAGTAAGCTCTCAGACAGAGTCAAAGAAGTGGAGAGCTCGGTGGGAATCTTAGAACCCACTCAAAAAACTTTAGCGGCCGCCATGAAAGACGCTTTGACCCACATAGATGCCCTGGAACAAAGGGCGGAGGATGCGGAAGGGCGCAATAGGAGGAATAACATCCGTGTGGTGGGCCTACCAGAAAAAATCGAGGGTAGTGACATGGTGGCCTATCTGGAGGATTGGCTTAGGACCGTGGTGGCGCCTGAGGGGCTTTCCTCCTTCTACACTCTGGAGTGGGCGCACAGGGTGCCAGCCAGACCGCCGCAACAGGCCGATCTCCACGCACGGTGGTGGCGCGACTACTACATTTCCTCGACAGGGCTTTACTTCTCAATGCCACCAGACAGAATGGGCCATACCAGGTGGCAAACAGTCGAGTGAACATTTTTCCAGATTACACCTATGAGACTCAGCGGAGGAGGGCCTCCTTCTTAGCGATCAAACGAGAACTGAGGAGTAAAAGCATCCATTATTCATTGTTATTTCCGGCAAGACTCCGCATCATCCTGGACGGCACAACCAAATTCTTCGATGCCCCCGAGGACGCGTGCAGTTGGCTTGAACTATACAGAGCTGGCAAAGATGGCTTTGGGTCCTCCTTCCAGACTACCTCGGAAGTGGCCTACAGCGGAGGTCTAAAAGGATCCGGAATCGCCGAGGTAGATCTGGCCGACCTTCAGCAGTGGAGACTACAGCGGAACGGCGGGGGGTGTTGGAGATGGTTTCCAGTATGTCAGGCTCCCAAAGCGGACCCATTATTGAAGACTCAAAGCCTGGCGGTGGTGGAGGTCACACGGACACGGAGGACTCTGAGACTGATAGCATGAACCTCCCTGTGATAACCCCAGAGACGGTAGAGGGCCTGCTTGATGGACAGGGATGATACCGGGTGAGCTGGTTCCAGTTGGGGGGAGGGCGGGGGGAGGAGGAATTTTTGCGGGAACTGTTGAATAACTGATTATTAGGTGGGTTGGGGTCACACCCTATTTCGGCCCTCATAACTCAGGGCTCGGTCGCACTTAGGTAGCTTTGAGGTGCGGAGACCCCCTACCGACGCTCGGCCCCCACTTTGCCCTTAAGGCACACCTGCGGTGGCTACCGTCAGGTTAGTTTGGGGTTTTTCTGTGGGTGCAGTTTGGATGGGAACTAGATGGTACTATTTGGGACCTGTTCTGGGGAGGGTGGGGGGGGAGTGTTTGGGGGCTGTTTTGTTGTTGGGGGAGGACTCGCCATCGGTGTGGGGCTTACACCGTGCTTCACTGTACTTGAGCTTTGTTGGGGGAGACTGGATGAAATACCATGGGACAATGGCTGATCTATCCACCTTGAAGTGCATCACCTGGAAAGTACGAGGTCTGCATTCCATGTCCAGGAGACATAAGGTTCACGCTTACCTGGTACGCAGAGGCGTACAGATTGCGCTGCTACTGGAGACACACCTTACCAAGTCAGAGGGATTGGCATTGCAGCGTAGGTGGAGGGGGCAGGTATACAACAGCACATACTCAGCTTATGTTGGAGGAGCGCTGATCTGGGCACGGGCTGGCGTTCCCCCTCAAGTAACTAAACTCACTGTAGATCCGGAAGGGAGGTTTGTGGCCATTGCTGGCCAACTGGGGGAAAAGGATCTGAACATTTGCTGCATTTATGCTCCTAATTTGGACCAGCTCGCCCTTTTGGCTTCAATGTCGGGCTCTTTGGCCCATTACCTATCGGGACCTCTGTTAATTGGGGGAGATTTTAACTCGGTGATGGACGTCGACCTCAATAGATCCCATTCTCCGCTTCCGGACTCACCAACCCACCGGGTAGCCAAGGGTAGATTGGAATGGCAGAATAAGTGGGGACTGACAGACATTTGGCGAGCCCAGTACCCACGTGGCCGAGACTACTCCCACTTCTGCGGCATGCACAAGTTGCATGTGCGGTTGGATGTATTGTTGGGGTCGCCGGAACTGGTGTCCTCGACAGTGAGATCTGAGTATATGGCGAGGACCATCTCCGACCATAATCCTCTACTGGCCGACTTTAGGTGGCTCCCGGGCACCCCCCGCGTTCCAAATTGGAGGCTACGCCCCGAGATATTGGAAGATTTGGTGTTCTGGAGTGAACTTGAAGACAGAATCATCGAGTACTTCGCGGAGAATGAGGGCACAGCTGGGGCGAGGGCCATTGAATGGGATGCATTTAAAGTGGTGGTTAGGGGCTATTGCATAACAAAGAAGGTGGGAATGCGACAAGTCCTTCTGGAGGACCTAGCCAAAGCTGATCAGAAACTCCACGAGACGGAGCTCCTCCGTCCCGGCCGCCCGGAGCTTCAACAACAGACTTCGGCGGCGAGGGAAGCGGTAGCGGTGGAAGTTGAACGGCTGCGTAGCTTCGACTACAAGGCTTATCTGACTAGGTCGCTTGCTGAGGGAGATAAATCAGGAGCGCTCCTGGCTTGGCTGGCCAACCCTATGAGGCGTACCTCCCCCACGGTGGCCATGCGAGACACGGAGGGCATTGAGGTTTATACCCAACCCGAGATCCTTGATTGCATTCAACGCTACTATGCGGGATTATACCGAAGTCGGATGTCACTGGACACTACCCCTATTGATGATTTCCTACGTGATTTACTGATCCCTGCCCTGGAGTTTGATCAGGCGAAGGAATTGGGGAGAGATGTGGAACTGGGGGAGATCCGCAGCACCATAAAAAAGATGGCGCGAAACAAGACCCCGGGCCTGGACGGACTTCCCGTGGAGTTTTACTCCACCTACGTTGACCTCCTGGCCCCACGGCTTTTGATAGTCTAGAGGGAGGCGAAGCGCCTGGGGCGTCTGCCTAGCTCGATGTGTGAGGCCCTGGTGGTCCCCCTGCTCAAACCCGATAAGGAGGGCAACGACCCGGCGTCTTACAGGCCGCTCTCGATGCTGACGGTCGATTATAAGATTTTGAGCAGCATTCTAGCATCGAGATTGCTGGGTCATATGGGCTCCCTAGTGCATAAAGACCAGGCGGGATTCATCCCCAAGCGTAATACTACAATGAACATCTGCCGCCTACTTCGACTGTTGGAGGAGGACCACGCTGAGGCCCCCCATCCCATGATCCTCTCGATTGACCTAGAGAAGGCTTTTGATAGCTTAGAATGGGAATACCTCCGTAGGGTGCTTGGTTGCTTCGGCCTCGGGGAGGGGTTCCTACGCTGGACCGCGGTGCTCTACGCCTCGGCGCTGGCTAGAGTACAATCAGGCCCGCTGATTTCCCAACAATACCCAGTGGAATGAGGCAAGAGGCAGGGATGCTCACTGTCCCCGTTGCTCTTTGCTGGCGCTGTCGATTCGCACCGGGGCCTACTACAGGGGATTGCGGACCTTATCGGGGCAGCAGTACATCTCCCTTTATGCTGACAACCTGTTGCTTTTCCTCGAGGATTCTGGAGAGGCCTTGGCCGGAGCTGACGCAGTACTCACGACTTTCGGTGAGATGTCGGGCCTTAAGGTGAATTGGGCGAAAACTTGCCTGTTCCCGGTTCGCGGGGAGAAACCCCAACCCGACACTCCCAGAGTGATCAGATGGGCACCTGACTGCCTTAAGTATCTGGGGGTATACATTTATCACAGCCCTGCTGACATCCTTGAGGGCAACATCTCCCGATGCGTCAGAGCGTTAAAGGGTAGCATGTCCTTCTGGGCCACCCTGCCACTATCGGTGGCAGGACGTATTGCACTGCTGAAGATGGTGGCTCTTCCTCGGCTACTATACTACTTCAGAACGCTTCCGGTCTGGATACCGCTGGCCATCTTCCGGAACTTGAACTCTTTGCTCGTGGCGTTCCTCTGGGGATCGAGCCGCCGCAGAGTGGCGCTTAAGACCCTAATGAGACCTAAAGCGGAAGGGGGGCTGCCTGTGCCCGACTTCGAGACGTATTACTTGGCTGCCCAACTGCAGACCTACACTCAGGAGATAGCATGGGAGTTTCGAGGCCCGGAGGAGGAGCGGGGACTGGGCATACCCAGACACTTTCTATCCTATATTGCACTGCAACAAAGGCTGGCTCTGAGAGACCTCACACAGGAATAACGCACTATGCGATCGTGCTGGAACTGGGTCCCCCGCAAGTCGGGAGTGAAACATCCTTATGCCCCGGAAATCCCACTAGGGATGATCACGGCATTGCCGCATGGTGGCGACTGGTCACAGCTACGGGTCTGGAAGGATGCAGGGATACAGCTCATAGGCGACCTGCATGAGGATGGAGTGCTGATGCCTTTTCAGGCGATTCTAGACCGCTTTGACATCCCCCGGGGTGACTTCTTGCTACATGCGGCGATCCCAAGAGCGCTCCAGGTGCACTGGCAGAATGGTTTTGAGGAACCACAGACGTCAGCGGCATGCCAATATGTCATGATGGCGGCGGGGACGGTCAAAGCGGTATCGTGTTTGTATTCCAGGATGGTCAATGAGCGGCGGCCCCCATTGGACACACTCAGGACCCGATGGGAGGCAGACATAGGGAAGGACATCCCGGAGACCACGTGGGCCCAGCTGATGCGCCGGGCCTGGAAGAGTACGCGTAACGCTCGGTTCCAATTGATACACTTTTACATACTGCATCGCGCCTACCTGACCCCGGAGAAAATACAGAAATACTTCGCCTCGGACACGGCGGCCTGCCCTAGGTGCCGGACGCTTGGGGCTGACCTCATTCACATGTTATGGTCCTGCTCTGCTCTGTCCTCATACTGGAAGCTGATAGGGGACACCCTTAACGGGGTCACTGAAAGGTCCCTACAGTTCGACGCTGCGGTGGGGATCTTGCACTGGTTTCCGCATACCCCAAAAAACAAAGTCACTAGCAAATTTATCGATTTGGGGCTACTCCTGGCGAAGCGGGAAATAACCAGACACTGGAAGGCACGGGTTGGTCCAACAGGCACTAAATGGCGCAACAAACTTCTTAAATGGGCTGAGGGCGAGAGCACCTTGAGATATCAGATGGCGAGGCGGCAGCAGAATGAGAAGGCGCTGGAATCAGCACAGGCATGGGAGACATTGGTGCAGGCCCTGCACGATCACAACACACCCAGTGACACTGACAGTGATGATGGTGTGCAGCCTACGTCCCTATAGAGTAATAATGACGTGATATTCCTATCAGGAAGGATAACATCTCCTACCACATGCTCACTGCACGACTTCCAGATCACCGATTGCGGGGTGGGTGGGGGGATGTGGATAGAGGGAAGAGGGATCGACACAAGCTTCCAACAACACTGAAGACTTATTGCACTGCAGGTTTGGAACTTAGTCCTCTGGGGGTGTTTAGTTTACTTAAGGGGGAAGGGGACCTTTTTCATATTGTTTAGAAAAGCAGAAGTAAACCTTTAATTAATGACTGGTCATTACTGGAGGGCCGCTAGGACCTCATGCCTTGATTCAACGTAAACGCCGCCCGACCTCCGGGTTGTGGGTTAAATGGCCGTGTATTAGTGCTATGTCATTGTCGGTGTTTTCATCACCGATTATCTTACAGTGGACCAACATGTAACTTTCACTAATTCCTGCAATAAAAATATATTTACAAAAAAAAAAAAAAAGAAAACCAGCATAAATTGTTAAAACAATAAATAATCATTAGACATTTAAGAAGAGAATTAAACTATGAGTTATCAATAGAGAAGAACAGTAACATTTAATAATCGCAATACATCATTCGTCTGGATTTTAAGAACCCCTTTGGCATGAATGAGGATGAGGAGTTACATGTCCATATCGGATGAGTACTCTGCATGTGGCTTGACTTCTCCCCAGCCCTGCTTTTTGACCTTTTGAACTTTCTGCTGTTGTGATCGCCAATTTCCTTGACCCCACTGGAACACGGGAGAGGGCTCTCTCCCTGATGTAACAGACAGGACATAGAAATTTCTCAGAATAGCACAGTATACCAACCTATGGATCGATCCCTGTTTTAAGGACAATGGTCCGCACCCATGTCCACTCGGACATTAAACCCCCTTGCTTCCCCCCGTAAATTGTTGGGGAGATCCCACTCCCCGGGATCCAACCAACCCCAAATCACTTTTGGTTACTTCTATTTGCTAACTTTTTTTAATTTAAATTTTTTCGCACATCACACTCCCACCCACCACTGTACCCTTCTCAGTAAAGCATCAAGAGGGTTGAAAATAGATAGTATAGGGGTCACTTTGTTTGCACAACTCTGGCGTTGCTACAAGGCTTGTTCCAGTGCCGTGTAATCATTCCTTTAAATTTTATTCAGAAACACCTCCCTTTCCACTTCTCCCTGCGAACATGGACCTTATTTAGATTCTGGGAACACATACCGGCAATTTTTACTCAACTTGATGTCTGTCATGTGAATGTGTGTATTTGCTGAAAGAGGATCATCATTTGTTGTTATTATTGTTTGGTCACTTGGCCTAGATTGCCATTCACTTGTATAATCCTCCCCGAGAATACTTACAAAAGGCCACTTGGCACATACCATTACTTATAGTTTACTTTTTTTATCCCGTTTTTATATTTGATGCATACATGCTCTATTTAGAAATTTTTAAATGTCAATACGTACAAGAATACCTTATCTGGTTTCACGACATTTAATTACTGGGATGCAGTTATTTCTTGATATTGTGTTCACAACATGCATTACTTGAGCAAGGAAACAATGTAGTCTGTTTTCCAGCTCAATTGCAGTTTTTCTTGGACAATGGTCCCTTTTCACTGTTTATCATTATTGTGCACTTTAAAATGGTGGTTGCAACTGTATGCGTTTGGCTAACGAGAAAGACCGCCTGGTCGAAACGAGTCACCAATAAATACAATTTCATACCGTACACGGATCCTGGAGTGCGAGTCTTTGTTTTCTAGGTGAATGCTACTGGGATTCCTTTTGCAGATATATATATATATATATATATATATTCAATACAAATGTTCCCGTGGAACTTCGCTTCTTCAACCAACTGTTAGGAAAAACGAACACGGACCCAAGCATGTAATATGTAGTCTTCTTTATTTTCTGTGCAATCCCATGACCGCCATGACGCGTTTCGTGACAGATGAGCCCTTGATCACATGACAATTGTTAACAAGCCACACTATTTAAAGTGCCAATGCAGATCATCTGACCACCAGGCCTATGGACATAAACAACAGCCTACTACTTAAACACGTAGTTGATCCATATGCTATGCTGTTGAATCAATGTACTGATAAATACAGATCGATTCACCAATTACTTCATAATCGATAAACCTTGAATTAGATAGCAGCAGCGATAAAGTGCAAAAAATATGACAGCTCTGTGCAACATCGTACAAATAAATACATATACATCAATATACATAATAGTATAAAATGGGTAAATTTGCCTATAGATGTGCAAAATATGCTGAAAATGTGCAAACCATCGTCAACACAGTGCCTCTACCAACTGATTTTGATGTCACAGAGACAGCTGTAGCAAGGATAATGGTAAAACCCCTCACCACCTATCCTGCCTTGCACCCAGCAATAAGTTGTATATATATCTGCTGTCACCCACAGGTTAAGAGGACTACGCCTGTGATTATAAACGCCCTACTACTGTCATAAAGCCCAAGTGGGCCAATCATAATGTGGTGACTATTCAATGTCCAAACTGCCTTAAAATTATGGTATAAGAGGATGTGCATGTCTAGCTCCAAAAAAGGAAACGAGAAACATGTGTCTAAATCATATAAACCCTACCTATTGTACAGTGTAAAAAAAAAGGGGCTAAGTGTAATTTCTTTAGCGTTCAGCCGTCTACAATATAATATAAAATTGGTTTTGGGTTAGCAACTCTATAGCATCACATAATGTAATTCTCCCTACTCTCAACCCTTGGGCCTAAGACTATTCAAAAATAATTATACAAATCCTCACTGGAGTTTAATCCATTAGGTGTCTTAGAGTCAAGCTCCAGAATATAACGGGTTTCAAGTGTCCTCAATTGGGCCTCACGATCTCCCCCCCCTACGTAATGGTAGGACCATGTCTATTGCAAAGTAACTGAGAAAATCCAGACTACTTCTGTGTGCTGTTTTAAAGTGCCTCGCCACCGGGTATGCCTCTTCCTGGTTGCAAATTGCCCGCATGTGCTGGAGTATACGTTTGTGAACCTGCAACTTGGTACTCCCAACATATTGCAGGCCTCATGTACACTCCAGCACATACACGGCATACTCGGATTTACACATAAGCTTTTTCGTTATGGGCACTGGTACCTCACTAAAAGGCGTAATGTATGAAGTCTTATTCTTGCCCAGTGTACACGCTTTGCATGATGCACATTTAATGAATCCATTAGTAGTTTGCAACCAAGACCTGTTTGTGTAAACCTCCGGGCTGCTTTTCACAAGCATATCGCTCAGGAGTGCGCCCTGCTGTATGTGATCGCCGGGGTTTTAGATAAAGTGCCACCAATTACAGGATCATCTTGAACAATTGACCAGTTTCTGCCAATGATATTCCGGCTCTATCTAATACAGTAGCAGAATAACACCTGGCCAAAAACCTGGTCTTGCTTCTCAGTTGTGCCTGCCTGCACTCAAAATCCGTGCTGCAGATCAGTCTGATTCGCAGCATCTCCCCATAGGGGATGCTGCGAATTAGATGATCCAGATGGTGGCTGGTGGCATGCAGGACTGTGTTTCCCGCTGTGTCTTTGCGACTTAATCGTGTCTCCAGTTTATTATCCTCAATGCAAACTTCCACATCAAGGAAATTCCCTGAGACCCTGCTCAATTGACCAGTAAACTTAAGATTTAAATTGTTCACATTGATCCCTGCAATAACATTTTCTGCTGACAACTCAGAGCCTTTCCAGATGATAAAAAAATCATCTATATAACGACACCACGCTACAATATGGTCCAACATGGTATCTTCGAACTTGGTTTTGAGGACTTGCTTCTCCCACAGAAACAAGCGTGAGCCCCCAATGCCACGCCCCTCATCTGTTGAAAAACATGACTCTAAAAAAGGAAATATTTGTTGTTAAGACAAGTCTGGATCCTGCCAATTAACATTCTGTTGTGATTAAACATATGAGCAGGTTAAATTCGCAAGTAATGTTCCACTGCACATATACCAGTCAAGGTGGTTGATACTGGTATATAGCGCAGCTACTTCCAGCGTGATTAGCAGGTAATCCTGCTGCCATTCTATTGTTTGAATTTTTCTCAGAGAATCACCAGTGTCCTGCAAATAAGAGGGTAAACTCTTGACGTGTTCCTGAAGGAAGCAGTCTATATATCGTGAAGTTTTCTCAAAGGTACTTTTTTTTAGCAGAGATGATAGGTCTTCCTGGAGGTTTGGTAGGGTCCTTGTGCACTTTCGGAATCAAATAAAAAACCGGAATAACTGGGTAATTAGTTTTCAGATATTTAAATTCATCACCACTGATTAAACCCGCACTTTTCCAAGACAATAGTTTAGAATTGAAGCTATTCCAAGCTGCTTTGACCGATGGCCAATAACTCCGTCTATAGCATTGGCGGTCACTCAGATGTAACATAGCCCCCTCCATATACATAGACCTTGGCCACAGGACAATATTTCCTCCTTTATCAGATTGTCTTATAATTACATTGTTGCTGCTCTGTAACTTATGCATCAAACTTCCATAGACGTTATTCTGTTTGCATTTTTTGTTCTCAATTGCTAGGGTAGCAGTATGTAATTCTTTAATTTGTGTTGTTACCAAGTCATTAAAGGCATTAATGTTGTCATGCATGAGAATAGGATTAAAGGTGGATTTAGGTCTAAACTTGGTTAATCCTGGTGCATTTAAACTGGGCAATACAGTTGTGTCAGAAGTTGTTCCGTCTGTGCTATCCTGCAGGTCACAAAGTAACTCATATTCGCCCACCGAGACACCAGGTGAACTAGAATCATGTGGAGTGATGGGTACTGGTGCAGTTCGACTTTTGTTTTTGTTGAGAAGATGAAATGTCCTCAGCTTGATTTTATGGGTATACTTAAACAGATCCATTCATGTATAGGCATAGTTGAAGTTGCTGGGAGGGCAGTATGACAAACCTAGAGAAAGAGCTCTTATTTCCTTCGGGCTTAGGTGTACTTCAGTCAGGTTTATTATAGACAGAGAATCACTGGTGGGATCGTTTATCTGCGCTTCCAATTCCTTTGCGTTTTCTTTTTGGGAATTGGTTTGTCTGTGCTGTCTGATCTTGTGAGTAAACAACAAGAACTAGCTATTAGGGTCGTGTTTTGCGTACTATGTGTATAGTATGGCAAACCATTTGGTTTGTTAGGAAGGCTCTCAACCACCAGCCTAGTTGGTGGCATGCTTCATCATCAGGCCCCACCCGAGGCACCAAGTGCGCCTCAGGTGTGCTTCGACGCCAGGCTACTGCGGAGCGGAATTTTGGAGCATGAGTGTGCTGTGCTGAGGTGCTGTGTGTGGTTTAAAATGCTGTCCTTGGGGTCCAAAAGTAGTAAGTTCATTGGTGGACCCAGGCAGAAATTAAAAACGAAGGTTTCCTCTCAGTTCGTACCTGTAAAGGAAAAGATGGAGAGGACAAACAGGAAGAACACATATGGTTTAAAATACGCAAAATGTTCAACCACATGTATTTGTGGCAGGGCGCCTGGTGCCTAGAAGTGAGCGGAAAAGGCACGGGTGAACGGTGCTTGTGGCGAGTCGGTGTAATTGCCGGTTTCATGAGATATGCAATAATAGTGCTAATATCTAAATGTGGTATTTCGTGGTGAAATTGGAGTTTGTGGTTGAACATTTTGAGTATTTTAAACCATATGTGTTCTTTCTGTTTGTCCTGTCCATCTTTTCCTTTACAGGTACGAATTGAGAGGAAACCCCTCTCACTCATAAAGCACCTTAGCGTGTACCACACATTCAGGGTACTGAATCATATATATCCCTGTAAATACACCCACACATAGAAGGTCCTGATGAAAGCCACTTTAAATAGAAGGCCTGGCTGAAACTAGTCGACCACACTGGACGTGGGAGACCATAAGTCTACCCCTACGCGTCCTTATTCTTTGTTTTTAATTTCTGCCTGGGGCCCACCAATAAACTTACTACTTTGAGACCCCAAGGACAGCATTTTAAACCTCACACAGCACATCAGCACAGCACACTCACGCTCCAAAAACCCGCTCCGCAGTAGCCTGGCGTCAAAGCACACCCGAGGTGCACTCGGTGCCTCGGGTGGGGCCCAATGAGGAAGCATGCTACCAACTAGGCTGGTGGGTTAGGGCCTTCCTAAGAAACCAAATGGTTTCTCATACTATGCACATAGTACGCAAAACACTACCTTAATAGCTAGTTCTTGTTGTTTACTCATTTAACCTCAGGGGATAAGAACTAGCTGTTCTAGTTCCTCTCTCTCTTTTTGATTGCAAGACTGTCTGATCTTGTAACAGCTCCTGCGCTCCCGACGTTTAATAATAATAAATAATAAGCCATTTGTTTAGCGCCTGGTTACACAGAAAACAGTGTGTCCCCGCGCTCCCTGCTGCTAGGTTTCAGGAGGCAGATGTTAGCAGAGCCAAAGAGAGGGAATGGTTACACGGTGGGGAACAGAAGTGTTTTGAGTTTTCCCTGGAATCTAGATTCTAGAATACCAGCAGTATTGGCTCTCTGTTTTGCTTTTGTTTGGGGATACGTGGTCTTAGTGTTTGTCTGCGATCCTGTCTCAAGCAGTCCACTTCTTGAGCCAGCGATAATTTGATAAACCCCAACCGAGAGTTTGAAGCTGCTTGTTCGCTGTCTGATTCGCTACCCGGCACAGAGCTCACATCAGACATGGAGGTTGAAGACTGGGCTTTATCACTCATAACTGATGTTTCTGACCGTGCCTGAGTTGTAATTTTGTTTTGTTTAATGGAATCATACTTTTTGGAAAAAGTGAAAATGTGCCCATTCTGGTATTCCAGTTTGTCCCTTTGGAACTTGAAGGTTTTGCGTTTTTTAATAATATCCTCCTCTTTTGCTAACCTCATAATCATCTCATCCCGATATTTTTTCTCCAGGTTTACTTCTCCAAGCCCGGTGATCTGCTCATTCAATTCACTTATTTTAATTTGTAAGGCTGCCCTATCGCTCTCTGCATATTTCACCAGCATTCTCAATAACCGGCAGGAAGAATCTAAATTGCATTCAGCCCATTCGGAAAACATATTTGGATCCGGGTTTTCGTAGCTAGGGGCCAGCATGATACGTAGTCCACGTGGGATCCGACCCCCTTCCAAGTAGCGAGAGAGTGATCTATGCTCCCACAACTCGGCCTGTTCTTTCCTCATTGCCTTTACCAATTGTTTGAAGATATCTTTCATTTTACAGCCCCCGCTTTCACCTGCACAGGAATGCTATTGAGTTGCGCCTCTGTTACTGGCAAATCAACAAACATTACGGCTGACGCTTCCTCATGGCTTCTGACAACGTCGGCGGCCATGGTCATGCATGTGTACTTATACATATACGCTTCACGGATGGTTCACAGTCGTGCGATGATGACGCTCTTGTGGTGATGCGTCGCTCTTCGGCAGAACCATGCCGATAAATATATCACCACTTCTCCCCATCAGGACAGAAAACACAGTGCCGTGCGAGTCAATATATCCAATGACAATGCTCGCGTCGCACTCCTTACCCCTACACCGGCTCGTAGTTCCAATATATATGCAAGCACATCGGTTCAGGCTTCCCGGGAGTTGCAGCGCTCGTCATGGGTGCCTCTCCATACGGGGGAACCACGCCGTTTTCAATATTACACACACTCCTTCTTTTCGAAAGATTTGGGGCGCACACCATCGTGACCAAGGTGCCAGGGGCTCCGAAATGCGTAGGTCACTCGCTAATAGAATAGAATCTAATAGATAGATAGATAGATAGATAGATAGATAGATAGATAGATAGATAGATAGATAGATAGATAGATAGATAGATAGATAGATAGATAGATAGATAGATAGATAGATAGATAGATGTTAAGAATAAAAACGCGTTACATACCTATATGTATTTACCTTCACAAAATTGTGGTAAAAACCCAACTTACACATCCTCTTTTGCATTCAGGTCATTGTTGTTTACAAAAATTAGGATATGGGGATCCTGTATATTTCACTGAACTAAAGAGGCAAACCGGTGCAAATCAAAATCAACAAGTAACATTTGTAGACTGTTTATGAACATTTGCTGACAGGTCTGTAATTTTAAACTATATACTAGGGGATGGGTGTCAAACGATTCATATTCATATACCAGAACAAGCAAAATAAGGTTAGTCACTGCAATTATTGCAATTATGTCACCGAAGTGAGAAACAAAGCATGTTTTCACTGCTGTGACTTAACTCAGTATTGAAGCAGACGCCTGAATGCTCCAGCTCATGTTAATATCTAAATACGATGCTGAATGTTGACACACTGTTAAACCTCAGTCTGAATACAAAAGGTTTCCACAGTCTTATGGCGCTGTTTAAAAACAAGCAACATGCCAGCAAATACTGGGTCATGTAACAACTGTAAATACATCAGCGCTGGCCTCAGCTGAGTGAAATGTTTTCCAATTAAAATAGATCTTGAAAATGCTTATATAAGTGTTGATGAAATAGATAATTCCAAAACAAAGTACGAGGTGTCCTGGATAGAACTAGAATTACATGGAAACGTGATGCAAACCTCACTACTTGCCCACCCCTTAAGGACTTGCAACTAATGATGAATCAAATTCAATCTAAACAGTGTGAGTAAAAATAGATGCATATTTAACATGACAGACAAAGATAAGGTTCTGCTGACATATTGGTTTCTATAGTGATACAAGATCTTACTGTAGAATTAAAAAGGACAGACACTCCCTCTCAGCTTTTTTGTGTGCTGTAAAGGCATGTCTAATCCAAACTATATCTGCTTTAACAAAACCCTACTGTGCAGAAACCAAGTCAGCATGACCCAACATAACTTGTCTGGACATATCTAAGCTAGGTTTATGTGAGATACATAATCAAGGCAGCTGCAGTCTATTAGGATTAATCGGTTAAGCTGCAACCCTGATTTTATCCTGAAAGTCGCCCAAAGCTAAAGTGGTCTCATTTGAATCACATCTGACACATAACATAGTATTGCTTCCTCATGAACAATAAAAGCAGCAGTCCCCCTTGGGAGACAGAGTACATGTTTCAAAAATGCATTTTCCACAACTTGTAGAGCAGTGATGAAAACAAGACCTCAAGTGTTGCTGTCATAATTGGCTAAGATGACGCTTTTGGCTGTATAGTTTTTTAGCATTGCAGCTTCACATTTGTGACTCAACCTACTATCAAAGTCGAAGACTGAGGCAATTCGCCTTTTAAAAACATGTCTCCTGCCTCTAACCAGAGTGGTCCAAGTAACAGATGAGTCAAACAGAATCCAAGGTATGGAAAGGCGTTGCTCATGACACTGCCCCTTGTGAAATTAGTTCTACCTTTAGTGGTCTTAGGTCCTGTAAGCATAGTGTGAGACATAACTATGTTAATGCTTAAGTCTAAACTGTGTATGCAGTTAACAGACATATCTAAGGTACTGTCGGGCTTGTGCTGTTTTAGAAATCAAGACAGTGTCCTAAGTGTAAAGTAAAACTGGAATGTGCCGTCCACCCAGCAGGGAAAAACCACGCACCCCAGCAACCTATATCTGCCTCAATTTGTTCCCATAAACAGTAAACAAAAAAGGAGCAAAAATACAGCCTTGTCTGACCATGTGTTTCAGCAAGAAACGCTCTGCACAATAGCCCCAATCACTGTACTTAGAAGCGGCGGCAGACAAATTCAGATGTAGATCACACAGAATAAGAATGATGTCGATGTCGGCACCCATCTCGAACATGATAACCCACAGTTTTTTCTTGTTTACCTGACTGAAAGCAAAACTTAGGTCCATGAATGCAAGATGTAATTCTCCCGACTAGGGGGCTGATTATGATGGCAGAAGGATCGCCACTGCAGGGCCGGTTGAGTCAACTGCCTGCCCTGCGGTGGCGGTCCTTCCGCAATTGAACAGATATTTCCCACCATCAGATTAGGATGGAGGTGGGAACATAAATGGGTCCGCAGTGGACGCAAAGACTGTCCCCTGCCTGCAATTGTCCCGTTTGCCTGGCGGACGGCCCAGGGAGCCCTAAATGGTGGCGGTGCCTAGCAGGCACTGTCTACCAGATTAGGATGCAGGCAAACACTGGCCTTTCCATGGCGGCGATGCTGCCATGGAAAGACATATGGAGTTCTGCTATGGGGCCCGTTGCAGGCCCCCAGGGGGGTGAGGGGCTGCACTTGGGGGGTACCTATGGTACCCCCCTACATTTCCATGCTCAAAGTGGCAGGCACTGCGCAGTGCCTGGCACGTTTTTTACATCACAGTGCAAAACATGGTTGTTTAACATTGCTTACGGTGCTGCAGCCACCAGCACTGTCCGCAATGTTAAACTACCAGGATGTGTCCGCCTGTGTGGTGGGTGCATCCTAATATGTCGGGTGGGACCGGTGCCCCTATGGCAGATGGTCCCAGCTCTGCATGGATGGCAGGACGACATAAGTCCGCCTGCCATCTTAATTGGCCCCTCGTGTGACTGCGTGTATAGATGAGTGCATGAGTGGTTGAGTAGATGAATGCATGGTTCTGTCAGTGACTGTATATTTAAATGAGTGCATGTCTTAGTAACTGTCGGAGTAAGTTACTGGCTTTCTGAGTATTTTTATGGGTGACTGAGTGGGTGTGTAAGTGGCTTTATGCATGTCTGACAGGGTATATGAGTGGCTGCCTGAAAGAGTGAGTGGCTGCATGACTTTTTAAATGGGTGAGTGAGAAGGTGAATGATTGCCTGTATGAATGCTTTAGAGGGTGTTAAGTGGCTGTATGAGTTAGAGAATGGGTGTATAGGTGGTTGTATGGGTGAGTGAGTGGGTGTATGAGTGGCAGTATGGGTAAGTGAGTGGATATGTGAGTGCATATATGGGTACGTTAGGATCACTTGCCTGAGCTCATGATAGCATCAATCACTTGCATGGCAGTTTTCTAGTATCTATATCTGGTAAAAAAAATTGGTGGATAGGATATCAACTGGTCTCTATGGGGAACATCACTTACAACGCATTTTTTACAACGCACTACCATTACATCGCAACCATTACAACGCATACCATTACAACACATTGCGCTGGGGGGCGCTCTAGGATAGGGAATATATTTAATTTACTATCCAACACCTTCCCTGCTATCCATGGGGACTGGAGTTTGAATAGTAAATTAAATAATTCACTATCCAGCGCCTAAAAGCATTATGCGTTGTAATGGACTGCGTGGTAAAAACCGCGTTGTAAAGGCATGCGATGTAAAAGCATGCGTTGTAGTGACACCAATCCGTCTCTATACATGAAGACTCCTGCCATGACAATGTCAAAGAAGTATGTATGTGACACCACACTACAAACAAATACCTGTACACTATATCATTGTAAATAAGTGACACTATGCATTGCACTCACAACAATTTGTTAAACAGTCTTTTTGCCAGCGCTTACTGTACTCAAACATACTTTAAACTTTTCTCTTTATTATTATATCTGGTACCCTCACAGTAATAAATGTAAAATACACTGATCCTTTTGAAAACATCACCCTTAGTAGGCCGAATGATGTCAAAGATGCTGACAATTCATGTGGATGAAATACAATAAATTACTTTTTTGTTATTTTTGTTACATCAACTCCTTCGTGAAATATAATAGTTATAGTAGTATAACTTCTTCCAAGAATTGATATTTGTCCTGCTTTGAAGTTTGCAGTTTCGGTTTCCAGTTTAGATGCATCTGGTCTGCATATTTGTAACATTCATTTAAGGTATTTCCCACTTCTTTGTAGATGCAATGTAGACATAAATTCTGATCTATAGTTTGGGCAGGACATATTTTGGGTTGCTTGTTTAATCAATCTCTTGAAAGGGAAAATTGTGCCATCTGGTAGTATTAGGTACAGAAATTGATCGAATTTATTTGAGTTGTGGATGTAAATAACCAATCTTCAAAGTCATGGTTCCATTTGTAACTCAGTCCAAATAAGTCATCAATATGTACTTCCTCTACTACTTCAAGCATGGCATTATAATTTTTGTGCGTCTTGCTGAGTGTTGAGGGTAAATATTATTGATCCCCTACATACATATAAAAGTTCTTGAATGCCTGAAGCAGAATGCATAACAGATCTGCCCCTGAGTAAACGTTGAAGCAAATGATAAAGTGCAGAACACAACTCTTATCTGTTTTTTTTGTTCAATGTGATTTACAAGATGTGGAAAATGAAACATTACATTGAGAACAACATTTGCATAGCACTTGACACCTGAATTGTTTTCCAACTGGTATACTTCAATATCTCCCTCATTTTCCAGTATTTTGCTTTATAGCTTGTGTTTATTTGCTTATTTTTCTTGAACTTCTGTTGTCTCTTTTGTAAGCTTCCATTTTGAACAGACTAACTTTTTCTCATAAATAGGATACTGGCCTAAATGAGGAGCATATAGACCTCTTAACCAAACCATTTGTACTCTAGGACACAGCGTTGCATCAGCACTAACTTTCCTAACATAAACAAACTGGACATAGTTCTAACTCATTTTAATGCTACATACAACATAACTTTTTTAAATACTGTACTTCCAATGTTAATAAAAGCTGTGTCTACACTTAAACCTTGAGATTTATGGACGCAACAAATAATTATTCTAGACTTCTTGCACATGCATAAACACTTTTCTAATCCTGCATGCCTTCACACAGACTTCTCCAAAGAAACCAATTGTACTTGTAGTTTCTCAATTAGTGGCAGTTTTACTCCCTGGTGCTCAGTTTTACTGATAGCTGTTGTAGGACTTGGCCTTTTTGGCTAAGGTTCCCTAAACTTTTTTCTTTCCCCCTAGACCGTTTCCCTGAATTACAGTTGCCAATTCAGATGCTTTGGGTACTTTGCCACTGCTGCTTAGTGTCAAAGTACACATTTTCCCTATGTAGAGTGTAATGGTAATTGGTTGGCCATGATTGGTATGTTTGCCTTACTAGTAAAGTCCCTAGTGATGTGCACTGTGTGTGCCAGGGTTAGTAATGCAAAGGCCTGGGAACTCAGGCCTGCATTGTTGGGCCTGCAAACAGTTTGCTAAGTTAGCATGTTGTCCTGACAAGTGCAACTACTTGTCAGGCCTTACTTTCCCTTTTGCATACACACTGGGCACCCCTGTGGTAGGTCCCGGTTAACCTCTAGTCAGGTTGCAGTGTAGGTAAAAGGCAGGACATATACTATGGTGTGTGTTATGTGCTGACAGTGAAAAACACTCCATTTCGTTTTTCACTGCAGAAAGGCCATCCTGCCCATAGGACAGAATGGGAAAGGCTGGGTGTTGTGCTTGTTAGCCTAGTTTCCTGTAAGTTTAAAATGGAGAGGTGAAGTTTTGTATGTATGAATTCACAGTGTCATAACACATTTTTCTGTGAAAGTGGTTTTGTCACTGTGTGTTCAGAAACCACTCTCTTAGAAAGTGGCTGAGTTTTGTGCTTTAAGCATTTCTGTGTGTCTCTTTTGAATGTGGATTGACTGTCTGGATCTGAGAGGTGAGAAGAGCTGGGAGAGGTCTTGACCCATTGAGGGGTTGAGACGGCACCAGGCTGCCCTGCATCTGGAGATTAGGGGGAGGAGAAGCCCGAGAGGTAAAAAGGCCTGGGCTGATACTATAAACTAATTGACCCATCTCCTGCTGAGTGATTAAGGATCCAGATCCCCAAGTATCAAAGGGAGAACAGTGAAACTGGGAGGGAGACAACAAGAACTGATTTAGGGAGGGGTCAGGGACCCCAAAGCACAGCAAACTTTAAAGACATTAAGGGGTATAACTATGAGAGCTGAAACCCCTGAACATTGGAATGAAACAGAAATGGATTGAGACTGAAAAGTCTTGGACGCATTTCGTGGTCAAGAGGAACCTCTACTAAGCAAGGAGCAATGGAAATGACGGCTGGCAAAATACCAACTCTTGCTTCGTGATCTGGAGCTGATCTGCAGTTTGCTGTTCTAACCAACAAAGAGGCTGTTGGGACTGTGATTGGAGGCACTGAATCACCCCGCTTGATGAAGACTGTGCTTTGTGCTGTGCCTTGAAACGCAAGGGCCCGAGGTGAGCTGGTTTCCTTTTTGGAAACACAGGAACATAAAAGTTTCTGGAGAGGTCCCAAGTAATGCGGTGTGCGCATGCTTTTGCATTAAGCTTTTTTACTTGGATTGAGAGACCACAGTTCACTTGCTGATAATTTTAGAAGGCATTCATTGAAAAGTTGATTGCATGACCCACCGGGGTTGCTGAAGCTGATATCTGTCCATAACAGGGACTCAAGAGAGCCTGCTCTTGCCTGCCTCAACTTGTGGCACAGGTTTAGAAAGCCCCCCCCCCCCACTTTGCAGAGAGTAATTTAGAAGCCCACGCTCAAGATGGATCTGGGTGGTGGACGAGGTTGATGGTACCTGCAGCACCATTTTGTAGATTTTAGTCACATGTTGATTAAGTGCAAAGCTAAGCTTGCTCAAAGAGATCTCATAGCCATACGACAGGGTGGGACCTATCTTAGCCCACATTACCTCCAGCATTGACACTAAACAAGGACCTGTCCATTTTTTTGAGTTTTTAGGCAGACTGACTTCAAAAGACGATGTTTTAGTAGAGTGCCCCTTGAGTTGATGTTAATACCCAAGTATTTGTAGGTTTTTCCAGTTGAAATTTGGAGATTGTTGTATGACCCGATGCCACCTCTGTAACACTTCCTTCCAAATATAACTGCTTGAGTTTTCTTTAAATTTACCTTCAAGTTGTTCATGGTGGTGTAGCTTTAAAATGTATTCAACAGGCATTTGAGTCTGACTCTCATGACACTGAAGAGAACAACGTCATTGGCATATAAGAGATCACTGATCTGCGCACCCCCGATCCACGGAGTGCAGCTATTTATTACATCCAGCTCTGCTGAGAGGTCAAATAGAAACAGGTTAAAAAGCAGGGGAGTTAACATACATCCCTGTTTTACTCACCTTGACATCAGTATTTTCTGGATAGGTGTGAACTGGAGCCTATCTTTACTTGAATCCAGATGTTGGAATGGAGCTGGATAAGAGTCTCCCTTGGCACGTGGTCAAAAGCAGCTTTGAAGTCCACAAAGCAGCAAATGAGTGCAGTAGAAGAAGTGTTTGCTTTATTAATGAGGATGGAAAAGGCTAGGAGGTTGGTCAGTGTGCCGGAGTTAGCCATAAAACTCATTTGTTTTTTTGGGATCGGGTCCTTTGACTCAGCCCAGTCTTTCAGATCTTTGAGCAACTAACTAGCTAAGAACTTTGCCTCAGTATCCATTAGGGCTATCAACCTATAGTTGCTTGGGGCTGATCAAGAACCTGTCTTATGAATTAGTTGAAGCATCACACCATGCCAGGATTCCGGTATGGTAGAACTTCGTATGGTGTACCCAAAAAAGTTAGCTAACTGCTTAGTCCAGTAAGGAATGTTCTATTTCAGCAAGAATTTCTAAATAAGGTGTCCTCTGAGAGTATAATTGGAAATACAACTATGACCAAATTCCTTTACAGACAACACAACCATTCGGCAATCATTATTCCACATTCATTCAGGGGTAACACTGTAAATACCAATAGTCCATGTGTTGGCACAAAAACCTACACATGTTGCATTAATATGCTAAATTTATTAAAATAGTGATACAAAATAAAACAATTCATCCAAAAGACACATACAAAACTTAAAATTGACAAATTTCACAAAATGATTATTAGAGACACAACACAAGAGATGATAAAAACATTACATTTTTGTCATTGGGTACCACAACTACTACCAAAACATATCACAAACACCCCAATCTTTCAAAATTCATTAGCATTTCGGGTAAATTGAGAGCGGTGAGTTTGTGGTGAACAGGCGTCGACGCTTTTCAAAGGTTAGAAAAATGTGGACCTTCTTTGTCAAGACTACATGGAATAGTTATCTCGCTGATTAAAACATCTACAATACAAACATACAATGAATCAATAAACGCTTCAGGCAAAACATTACATAAGTACTTATATTCACATCCTACAAATAAGCACATTTATTGCAAAAAAACGATTTGACACCAATTCCTTACAGAATTAAAAACATCATAAATATACAGTTTATGATACCAACGTATTCTCTCATGCACTAATACACATACTCCATTCTGCCATATTTCGATACTACTATGCTTGCCTATAATACATGGGGGCAGATTTATGAGGCCGTTGCGCCTCTTTGCGCCGCAATTGCGTCACTTTATTTGACGCAACTGCGGCGCAAACAATGCGCCCTATTTACAACGTGACGCATCTAGGAGATGCGTCACGTTGTAAAGCACTGCGCCATAAGGAGGCGTTCCTGCGCAGGGGGGGGGCGTTCCTGCGCAGGAACGCCTCCTGAAAGTGGCTGAGTGAAATCTATGAGATTTCACTCAGTCACTTTCAGGGCAATGCTGCGTCAAAACCCTGCGCCTGCTTGAAGCAGGCGTAGGTCTTGATGCAGCATTAGTAGAATGGGGCACCCCCGAGCCTTGCTGGAGCTGCGTCGCGCTTGCGACGCAACTCCAGCAATGCGCCACATTTCCGGCACAGATGCGTCACGCATCTGTGCCGTTTTTGCACCATGGTGCGTTGCATTATAAATGCGGCGCACCATGGGTGGCGTAGCTGTGGCGCACTGTGGCGCACGTTAACTGGCGCATCCCTCGGGATGCGCCAGTTAACATAAATCTGCCCCATGGTTCTTTGTGATGAAGGCACTGTTTGCTCACTGATACTTGGCTCCAACTGGTCGTATCGGCAGACCGAAATCTGTTTCACCTATTGCAAGACCACATCACGAGACACAACAATAGTGTTTTTTATTTCGGTGGAGTGACTCACCTTCCTATATATGTTCTCAATTGTTTGGTCAAACAAGGGTATTTCAATAAAATCCTACTTACTAGTGTTCACCTTATCGAGTGAACACTTCGCTATATATTTAGGCTGTATATTTTCATGCCAGGTTTTAAAATATGCTCACTTTTCTGGATTAGTCTATATCAAATAAGACATTAATTATTTAAAACCTACAAGGTGTTTCAAATTCAAATTTTAAGAATGAGTGTTAAAAGATAAGTTACACCCACCTACAGTCAACTAAGTATAATGAATGACTGGAATCCCTTCATGTACGATTATTTTCTTATACACTACTCCTTGATTCCAATCTACATAGTTAGAAAACGGGAACAGACATGCAATGACCACTGTTACTAGCGTTATAAGTTTAAGCACCTACTACTACATTAGGGGGCATGATTAGTGACTTACTTTTAAATTGGTTCGTTAATTTTCGGGGTCCGTTTATTTCTGTAGCCCTCTCAGAACTGTCAAAACAAACAAATAATCTATTACCCTGACAGTGTATGCGAGCTGAGTTGGTTGCTGAATTAATTCGTATTACGTTGTTAATAAAATCCCTATTCACTGTATGATACAAAGCAGTGGTAGTCCATTTGACCCAGCGCTAGGTTCGAACTAGCTTTAGTTATTAAAGTGCCCAGCTTAGTAGGTGAGATGGAGAGTTCTTCACTTGGATGATGCTGTGTTTTTTGCAGATCAACCAAACACTCCCAGTAGATGTTAATCATTCTGGATGGCTTTATTTCTTCCGCCTGGAAGTGACCTGCCAGAAATGTTACCCTATCCTGCTCTGATATGTTTGCGGAACCTAGGCAGGGATTTCCATTGGTTTGCCTATTTACTAGCGCTATGGCATTTCTGGGGTTCCGGCTCTTGCATGCATAGTGGAGAGAGCACCAGTGGTGTTTTAGATGCTGTTGTTTGTCAATTTGACATTACAGTCTATGATTAGTTTGGGAGATTTTTGCAGTTAGACAATAGATCTTCAGATTCAGGGTGTCGCCTTACTGCCCTATGAGCAGTGTTTTCTTTAGCACCATTGTTTCAATTGAAAGAGAGGTTTGCTTGTTACTAGGCCCCACAGGATGTTGTGTTGGTTGTTGGAATTGGCTCAAAAGATGAGTGCAGAAATTTGCCCAGTCTTATATTGGATAAGTGGACCACAGTTTAAGACATAAAGTAAGTTGTTCGCACTCTTCCATGATCTTCATGCTCGCCTCTTCATTCCTTCTTAAATGTTTTGGGTTCTCGGAATAAACTCCCGTGTGTGTATTAGAAGCTGGGTCATGATACACTAAGATCGGAGTAATGGTAGTAACTTGCGGCGGTGATCACTTTCCGAGCGTTCTATAACGCTTTAGTTTTCTGTGTATGGAAGCAGTTCGGAATTGCAATTGTATAATCAAGGTATGAACACTTCCTGCTGTTATTACACAACCAGTTTCGGGGAGATATCCTGAAGGAATCTCCCATTCAGAACAATGAAAGCTGCAGTCATAAAACCCAATTTTACCCGAGGTTTTTGAGGTATGGGTTTTACCTGAACCTTCAGTGCAGACAGGGAGAGTGGAAGCAGACTTTCTGAGTCCTCTATGGACACTTGGAAAAGGTTGGTGTTGAAATCCCCTGTGAGGAAGCAGTCTGCAAGCAGAAAGTCCCCTGCCAGGTTGCACAGGATGGTAGAAAGGCGATTAATGTAGGCATTAAGTAGTAGCATGGGTCGCTGCCGTTTCCATGAGTTAATTTTAATTCCAAGAAGCCAGTTCTCCTGAAAGTGTAGTGGTTCTATTGGGCCTTTTAAGTTACATGAAGTGTAAATAGACAATTCCCCCTTGGGCCAGCCACATTTCTGGTCTCTTACAGCAGGTTTCCTGTGTGGCAAGTATCCATTCAAAGGTTAGTTTTGGGTGACCTATGTTTCCTGGAAGGTGAGAAAGTTGTGTCCGGAAATAAAGTTACATATCTTTGGTGTAGTTATTTTGTATTGGTGGCCAATAATGTTCCAGGAGCACAAGGTTGATGGGAGTGGCAACTGCAAGATATCTGAATTTAAAGAATGTGAGTGACACTCTTTGTTTTTAGCAATTATGTTTTGGGTTTTTGGGCATGGTAACTGATCTTCAGGTCATGCTAAGCTTTTGTTAGACATGGCTGCTGAGCGCTAACCCCAATCTTTCTCGCGTTTATAGGTGGTCGGAGGGATAACTTTAGTGTCCGTCTGACCTTGAGCGTTTTTTAAGTTTGAGAATGGCCTGTTACTATCTCTGACCAAAATGTGACTGACACTTGGTATCATAATTGTGGAGTTTGCCAGCACAGCTGGATAACCCAGTTTGAAGTATTGACAGGTTTTTTTTTATTTTAAGTTGGAAGTTTATTGAAGTAAAAAGAGACAAAGACAGAAAATGAAGAAACAGTCAAAAGTTACGAAAAACAAGAAATCTCTCTTACAAAATGGCGAAAACTTATTAAAGCTATCTGATACATAAAAATAGGATAAGCAATAAATGTCTGGTACAAAGGGAATGAGGGAACATCTTGAATAATAAAAACATATAAGTGATATGATAAAACATTAGATGCAATGAAGAAACAGTACAAGCAATAAGAAAATGCAATCATGGCGGTTTACGAACTTCAGCATTACGTATCGGAGAGGTGGGAGGAGATCTGGCAATCTTAGATAGATATTCGGTAAGGGGGAGCCATAAAAGATCACGTTTGATTGCTAAGGAAATGGGGGAAACAAAATTAGTGTCTAGACGATGATTAAAACACACTGCGTTCCACCAAGCAGTAAAGGAAACAACTTTAGCCTGTTTCCAATGTGATGTAATATGGTGAAAAGCAATAGCTATTAAGAGGTCAAGTAATTTATGTTTGTGGTGTGGCCCGGTAAAAGTAGGAGAAAGGGAACCTAGGAAAATGTGAATGATGGAAAAAGAAAAAGGGAGGTTGAAAATCTTTTGCAATTGGGACCAAACTAAATGCCAGAAACGTAAAATGGGAGGACATTCGAATAACATATGTTTCAAATCAGCCAAAGGGCAGGGACAGGACCAACAAGTGGAGGGAGTGTCTGGGGAGAATGATGATAGAGTTAATGGAGTAAATAGCGTACGGTTATAAATAAAATATAAGGTTTGTGTAGTGTTAGCCGCTCTGGATGTATTGTGAACCCTAGACCAAATTTTATCCCATAAAGTGAAGGACCAGATTTGAGACAAATCTTTTTCCCAAGCCAACTCAACTTTAGATTTAGTACGGTCATTAGAAGACTGCAGAGATTTATAGATAAATGAGGCAGAAAGGGATTGGTCGAGGGCATTAGAAATCGAAAGATGCGTGACAGGGATAGAGTTGGAGATCGGAAGCGAAGAAAGGTATTGGGTAAGGGATGGAATCAGAGATAAATATTGTTTATGAGAAGAGGAAGGCAGCGAAAATTGAGTTTGAAGGTTTTGAAAAGGAAGAGGTTGAGTATCTGAAAGAAGTTGGGAGATCCATTTTAAACCGAGAGAATGCCAGGTTTTCCAATATAATGAGCGATTACGAATTTTAAGGAGTTTATTATGCCAGATAGGTTGGGTGTGAGTAGAGGAAACACAAGGGTAAGAGGATAATAAATAGGGACGAAGAAGAGAACAGGAGCGAGAAATGATGGGGGAACGAAGAGATGATATAGTAGAGGAAAAGGATAGAACTTCTTCAAATTCATAAGGATGAAGAAAAGAAGATTCTAACGTGAGCCATAGAGGAGGAAAATGAGGAAGATCAGAAGAAAGCCACCGCAGTGCTTGTTTTAAGGAAAAAGCATTGTGATATGATTTAAAGTTAGGAAATTTGACTCCACCGAGGGATTTATCCTTTTTCAAAGAAGAGAGAGGTATTCGAGATTTTTTACCCTTCCACAGAAATTTTAATAGAAGAGAGTCTATCGACTTGAAAAAGTGGTCCGGAATACGAATGGGAATCATGGAGATAGAGTAAAGAACTAAAGGTGCTAGCATCATTTTGATGGAGTCCAAACGACCCCACCAGGAGAGGAAGAGAGGATTCCAACGATTGATCGATGTAGTAATTTTATTAGAGAGAGATTCGAAATTGAATTTAAGTGTGTCAGAAAGACGAGGAGCAAACCAAATACCTAGATACTTAATCTTAGAGGGCTGCCAGGAAAAGCCAGAGGCGTCAAAGAGGTGCTTTTGACATAGAGGGTTTAAGGGTAAAATTTCGCATTTATCAGTATTGAGACGATAACCGGAAACATTTGAGAAAGAGGAAACTTGATTAAGGAAAGAAGGTATAGTTGTTTGGGGGTTTGAACAATAAAATAAGATATCATCTGCGTAAACCGATAATTTAGCTTGTTTTTGAGAACCATAATGAAATCCAGTAATATTATCATCGAGTCTAATCTTAGTTAAAAAGGGTTCTAAAGCTAGAATGAACAAAAGAGGGGAGAGAGGGCATCCTTGACGCACCCCTCTTCGAAGGGGAAAGTAATCGGAAGTCATACCATTTGCAAAAATTGAAGCATGGGGGCTAGAATAAAGTAAAGAAATAAGAAAAATGAATTTAGGAGGGAAACCAAACCAGCGAAGTGCCTGAAACATAAAATCCCATCCTATTCTATCAAAAGCCTTCTCGGCGTCCAGGGAGATGGCAGCAAGGGGAGTAGAAAGGGAGGCGGCTTTACTCAAAACGTTAAAGAAAACACGAGAATTGTCCGACGATAAACGGCCTTTTACGAATCCGGACTGCTCAGGGCCAATAAGTTCCGGTAATAGAGGATCTAATCTAAGAGCTATAATTTTGGCGAAAATTTTATAATCAGTGTTTACTAGGGAAATAGGGCGATAATTTTTACAAAGGATATGGTCTTTATCTGGTTTAGGTATTAAACATATTAATGCTTCTTGGAAAGTTCCCTGAGAAGAACCGGAAGTCGCAAAGGATTGAAATAACAAAAGTAGTTTAGGGAGAAGAAGGGAGGAAAAGTGATTGTAGAACTCAATGGTAAAACCATCGGGCCCAGGTGCTTTACCTCGACGAAGGATAGAGACTGCATGCGAGATTTCAGAAAGGGTAATATCCAAATCTAATGATTGGAAGTCAATGTGAGATGAGTCCAGAGAGGGGATATCTTGAAAATATGTAAGAAGATCAATAGGGTCAGGATTAGATTCGGGAGTGTATAGGGTTTGGTAGAAAGAAACAAATTGAGCTAATATGTCCTTGTCTTTAAATAGAGAAACACCAGCCGGGCCTTGTAAGGATTCAATTTTTGTTCTTTCTTTTCGTATCTTGAGATAATTGTCTAGAAGTCTGCCCATCTTGTTTTGTCCACCATAATAGCGGGAGTTGCATTTAAGAAGAGAGTTTGAGGCAGCATTGGTAGCATATTTATTAAAATCAAATTTGGCGGATATAAGTTCACGAAGAGAAGATTCAGAGATAGAATTGTAGTAGGCATATTCTAGCTTCTTAATTTTATCTAAAAGTTGAGTTGATTTAGAGATTGATTGTTTTTTCTTTTGAGAAACAAAATTAATGGTAAATCCCCTTGCAGCCGCTTTAAATGAATCCCATACCATGGTAAAGGAAGATTCAGGAAGATGGTTAAGTGTAAAAAATTCAGTGGTAAAAGTTTTAAATTGAGTGCAAAAGTTGGAATCAAGGAGTAAAGAGTTATTAAATCTCCAGCGCCCTGAGTGGGGGGAGAAGGGGATAAGGTCAATATCCACAAAAACAGGAGCGTGGTCTGAAATTAAAATGGAGCCTATGTCTGAGTGAATGGCAAGTTGTGCTAAGGGTTTGCTGAGGAAGAGGTAATCAATACGGGATTGGGAGTGGTGAGTGGGGGAATAGAAAGTGTACTCTCTAAGGTCCGGATTACATAACCTCCAAATGTCAACTAAAGCATTGTTCCGTATAGATGTGATAAATTGGGAATGCATTTTGGAGGGAACAAATTTAACTTTTGAATTCCTATCTATAAAGGGATCAAGGACTTGGTTACAATCACCGCCGAAAATAACATATTGTTCATTGAGAGTAACAAGCTTGTCAGAAATAGCAGGCCAAAACAATTTATCAACACCTGTAGGAGCATAAACATTGAAAATAACTATAGGTATTTTATCAATAAGAAGATTGACGAGAACCCAACGACCATTAACATCGCATTCTTGAGATACAACTGAAACAATTAACTTTTTATGACACAATATAATTGTACCATTTTTCTTACCTAAAGCAGGAGAGTGAAAAACATGACCCACTCAACAACGTTTAAGTTTGGTAGCCTCCGTTTCTGTAAGGTGGGATTCTTGGAGGAGGGCTACATCGGCTTTAAGCCTAGTCAAATGTGTCAAAACTCTTTGACGTTTAATGGGGTTATTTAACCCCTTAACATTCCAGGTAACTACTCGGAATATAAATTATCAAGAGAATGATATAAAAGAGAAGATGAAGTAGAAAATGAGTCGAGAAGAAATGAGAGAAGTAGTAAGAATGCGAAAAAGAGTCTGTAAGAGAAATAAATCAAGAGAAAAAATCGAGAATAAGATAAGTGAAAGGTAGAGAAAAGGGTTAAGAAAGAAAATAGTAAGAAAGAACATTAGAAAAAATAGAAGGGAATTAGAAGAATGTAGAAACATACCAACAAATACAGAAGAAGAATGAGGGGTGAGGACGCCAGAAGAGGACGACATCGACAACGGAAACGCACGCCATCGAACACCTGAGGAACCAGCATAGGATCAATTGAAGGGAGCAAAAATACACCGGGATGGAGAACATGAGGAGAGGATCTGTAAGAAGACATAAATTGAAAAGAGGATGTTAAAGAGACATAAGAAAAAACCAAATATATAAACTACACAATACTAGGGCAAAATATACTAGGACTAGATGTATTCAGTAGGATGGAGGAAACAAAAACTAGAGATAGTAGGATAACAGAAAGGTAAACACTTTAGTCAAACAGGAGAAAACATGAATAATTAAACAGGTCTTGCAGTGTCCATGTTGACGGTTTCATGATGACGAAGAAATTCTTCAAGGACTTGAGGTTCTTCGAAAGTTGTTGTCTTGTCTTTGTAAGTGACCTTGAAGAGGCAAGGGTGAAGCAGACCAAATCTGGCACCAAGATCTCGTAGTCGTGGTCGTAAATCAAGGAACTGTTTCCGACAGTCAGCAGTTACTTTAGCTACATCTTGAGAAAGATATAAACGGTGACCCTCCCACATAACTTGTTTTTTAGCTTTTGCTGCTGAAAGTACTTGAAGGAGGTCAGTGTATTGTAAGAACAGCATGATGACTCCACGGGGTTTGGTGGAAACTTTTGGACCAAGTCTATGTGCACGTTGAATGTTGAGTGAAGAAGAAGGAGGAAGATCCAAAATTTTTGGTAAGAAGGTTTGGAAGAAGGCAGTTGAATTGGACCCTTCTGTAAGTTCCGGAAGATTATAAAGGCGTAAGTTATTCCTACGGTTTCTATTTTCCAACTCCTCTGTCTGCCTCCTTAAGAGAGAGACATCCTTCTCCAACAACGAAATTTTAGCACAGGAAGTTTGAAGAGACTCCGTAGATTGTTCCACCAAAAGAACCCGCGATTCAAGTGTAGACCATTTGTCATGAAGAAATTGCAGAGTTTTAGTAGTTTCAGCCATGAAGGGTTTCAGCGCACAAATTTCTTCAAGGATAAGATCCATGGATGCTGAGTGCGACGAGGAACCTGGAGAGGGAGGATCCTTTTTCAGACGTTTCGTAGAGCCAGGTTGCAGAAGCTTACTGGAGGTAGTAGCTTTAGGAATTGCCCCATGTGTAACATCCGGTTTAAGGGAAACAGGATCATCCATGGTCTGCGTCGTGGAATCAGAATCAGAGGATTGACGTGGTTTGTTCTTAGAAGCAGTAAGCTTGAGGGTGCGCAGCTTCCCCATATAAGGCAAGGGAGAAAAATAGCAGTGCTACCACAGATTCTAAGAAAAAAGGTTTTGTGTGGAAGGCACTCTTTGATGTGATATTATAGAATAACGAATAATAATGCGTGGTTCAAGGAGCAAAAGTTATTTGTATCACACACAGCCTCTTTGCAGGAAATCCTCCACAAGATAGAAGAATATAGAAATGCGCCACAAAAATGTCACCACATGATAAGGAGCTGAAAGTCCAAGCCCAAAGGACCGGTTTAGCAGTGAGGAGAATGAACAGTGGATTCAGAAGATAAGTTGAACATATAAGTCACTGGTCATGAGGAAGAGAACTGCAATAACCACGTTTAAGAAGGAACGTTGTTGCAGGCATGTCAGTAGCCTGTAAAGTAAATTGCTGTGAGAAGCGGTGCTCTTTAGGTTAATGCAGTGTAGAACGCTAAGCAGCATGAAGGAAAAAGGCGCGTGAGCTTCAAACAATGAAGAGAAAAAGTTCCTGTTGAGGAGGCATGAAGTAAATGCGTATATTATTGAGGCTCGTAACTTCGAAGGTCATAGAGGAAGCGCTGTGGCATAAAAAACAGCATTTGCCGACTGAGGGAAAATCGCGGCAAAAGGTGAGGAAATGGCGGCCGCCGAAATAGCGAGCCGCGTCACTAATTGAAAGAGCGCAGTACAACGGAGTAGAGGGAAGCAGCGTATATCATTCTGCTCACCTCATGCTCCGATATTCAAAAATGTTGGTGGCGTCCGCGAAGGTCCGGGAAATGCTGAGAGAATTGCTGGCGCCGGCGCTCGAACAGCGGAGCTCCGGAATCAAGCCGCCATTTTGTGCGGCGCTCAAGCCACGCCCCCCGTATTGACGGGTTTTAATACCACATGATCGAAAAGATTATGTGCTGGCTAAGAAGGCATGAGCCCAAGGGATGGATTTTAATGTTACCAACATTGCCTTTAAGACCCTTGAGTGTCTCTAGCTCAGAGAAATTCAATGAACTGGATGTCACTGGAAACTAGCGTGTCTAACGCAGAAATTGATTTTAGTAGTTTGATGATGTCACTCATATTGAGAACATCATGCTGGCCTTTGGTGCAAAGCTCAGGTATAAGAAGAATCTTGGTGTTTGAAGAATCACAGGCGATTTCTTGCTGCCAATTGTGTGGCCGGTCTAAGTCACATTTTTCTGCTTGTAATCCCGATAAGGTTCCAAAGCCGGGTGTGTGGTTTGTTTGGGGGTCAAACTGTTTGAGTCGGAGGTCTCCTGGTGGCATTGCAAATTTTTAAAGGACACCTTTAGTTGATCGACTACTTTGCTGGTGTTGGGGCTCTGAGCTCAGTGATGTGTAGAGTAAAGTGGGGTAGAAACTATTTTGATTACCAATATTATTTCAGCTTGCTTGTGACCAATAAATGTTTTGCTTCCTTTGGGGGATCATGTCGTTGCATTAGCATTGGCCTTGTTGTAGAATTTTAGTGACTGACTCTTTTGGCTTAGTGAAAGAGTATGACTAGATGAATGAAGTACATCAGCAATCTGCAGGCCACGAGCCGTTAGATTCAGGTCAGAAGTTTGTTGTGCGCCTTGAGGAGTACACTTCTCCTGTGTCCAGATGTTTTCGTTGGCAGTAGTTGGAATTTCCCTGTGCTGAACTCCAGAGCTCTCCATGTCGGTGTTTGGAGCCTCCGTGTTGTGTTTGGATATTTCAAGGGGGCATCTTATTGGGGATTACAGCTGTCCTGCCTTCCTGGGCTGGAATTAATAACTACTTCAGTGTTTGATGTTGTAAACAAGAGGTACTATTTGAGAGAATCAGCTCTGATTTTTGTTAAAAATGTGTTTTTTTGCTTATGTTGCCTTTTCTTTTCTCTCTTTCTGTGTGGCCTGGATGAACGTACATTAAGTCTAGGTGACTGTGTGTCTGGTATAGATGGCTTTGGCACCAGCTTTGAGTCAGCTAGCGAGATTTGATCGCTCCTGGCTTGCGGGCTTTGCGTCTTGGTTTCAAAATTCTTGTCAGGGAGTGGTGAGGCTTCAGCCTTGGGAGCTATGATTGATGCTGCATAATCAGTGGCCATGCGGTTCCCTGCTACTCAGTGATCCACAGGAGCCAAAATGTTAGTGCTTGTTATGGCTGTTGTTAAAACCGTGCATTTAAGAGATGCCTGATACAGAGCCACAGTGTTCTCCTTTTTCCTGCCAGATCCTCTTGATAGAAACTTAACTTCGACCAGGACTCAGTTTAAGAATGTTGGGGGTGTTGATATGCTATCTATGATAGGTGAGCAGCAGCATACTGACTGGACCAACTTTGAAGCTGATTGGAGCCTTATTACTAAATTGTTCACGTCTTCACACTTGCTGTAAATTCCTGCTATGAATAGCACTAGGGTATTCAGAAAGTCCACTTGAATGTCTAGTTTGTCTGAGTGGTAGTGTAACAATGTTACTGTTGTTTCAAGAGTTTGCAGTAGTTGCGGCCATAGAACCGACTTTGAAGAGGGGTTGGTATCTTTTATGATTGGTTCTGATGTCTGGTTAATTGATTGAGCTGTGTCTGTAAGAAAAGAGAAAAGCTCCAAAAGAAATTGATCTTTTATAATAGTACACACTTTTTTGCTGAGGGTGAATTGATACTGTGCCCAGGTTAACTAGAATTTGGGGCAAAAGTTGTCAAATATCTCCCGTTAGTGATCTTGCCCTCTGAGCAGCTGGGGGGCTGAATGTATCATTATTTTGTGAAGATGGCTTTGGTGTTATTGAAGGGTGTGGTCTCAGATGATTATGCGAGTCCATGTAACATTGTTCTGTTTGATGCAATGGAACGTTAGTAGAGGACCCACACACTTTGCTCAGATATTATTTGATAGGATAATGTGATGAAACTCCTGTGACAAGTGTGGCAAGGATTGAAGCTCCATATGAGCCCCCTTAGATTGACCTGGAGAAGATCTTAAGCTTTCCACCACTGTACTGCTGCTAGAACCAGAACCGACCTCTGATATTACAGTTCTATGCTTTAGATATGAATGGACTCTTGCCTTGGTTGTCACCTGTCGCAAATTTCCCATCAGCACTTCATGCCCAGAAGTAGGGGTTGAGCCCCTAACCCCTCCTGATGTTTTTTTCAAAGTAGGCTAGCAAGGAAGGGGCTTGTGAAGTGTGAGGGCCAAGCTTCTGGGTGCTCATGTCAGTAAGCGTGATAGCATGTGAGAGAGAAGACGACAATTGTGAAATGGGCATGTCCATTGTTTGTTTGGGAGAGGCTGCCACACTGTCCATGAGCCCTGATGCTAATACCCTTGACTTTTTTGCTTTGAGGTTGTGAGGGCTTTCCTTGTTCTACTAGATCTTATTCCTTTAGTTAGTTTGATGTCCTTGATGGGACCTCACAGCTCCATTTCAATGTCGCCTTCACAGGAGTTCAACGGAATTGCCTCGCTCCAGGGCCACCGCCTGCCCCAGCTATTCCCATTCAAAGTAGTAATAGATGGGGGATCATGGTCTAATGCTTAGTTAAGGCCTCCTTTCAATGTCCTCCGCCTCAGCACGGCAAAATAGTTCCTCCACGGAACCCCTGGTATGCCACCCCTCAGTCAACAGTGGTCCTGCAGGGAGAAAGACAAAACCAGGAAGTCTGGGTAGGCCCAGCCCATCCAGCCAGGCCAAAGAGTATGGCTTCAATGGGTGCTAGGGTGCGGAAGCACTGTAGCACAGCATCGCTGATGCCAAGGACCCAGTGAGGAGGTCTTACTCTGGGGTAGGTGGGTGAGGAGGGACCAGTCAGCAAACAAGGCACACCAAGGAGCACCCACAACTCACACCTGGCACTAGCCAGGCCGCCTCCATGGGTCTCCTATGGGCTCGCACTTAGCGGCAGCTAGCTACAGTTGCCATGCTCCTCTGCCACCCTCCACCAGCCAACCACACTGCAACGCTGCTCCCTGTCTGCTTGGGAAACCAGCGGGAGTCAAATGTTGTACCACACTTCACCACTTCAACCCCTGCCACTCACCACAACATCCTCCGACTAGAGGATGATGCCTTGTGGTTCCAGCGCGGAGTCCTGTGGCTGGGTTGCAGCTGTGGGCTGTGGGTACGGCCATGTCCACCACCCATCAATTGCAGCGACCCCACAAACTTTCACAGTCCGAGGGGCCAAGAGTCAGGTAAGTCCTCCTGCTCTGCTCTCGGCCCTCTTGGAGGGCCGTCCCTCCAGCTTAATGCCAGAATGCTGTCTCTGTGTCTTTTCCTTACATAGCATTAATTCAGCAATGTCAAAAATAAAAATTAACAGGGTTAAAAATGTTTACATCAACACACATCCTCCAAAACCATTACCCCATCTGTATACTTTTTGCAGAGACATAAATGAGAAATACCAGTTCAAAACACATTTTGTATTTCAATTCAAATCTACCCATGGCCTAACTGATGTTTTAAATTCAATAAACACCACAGAAACAATACTGGACTAGTACTGGACCTACTGGATTGAAGACCAATTGGCAGACTAGGCCACCTAGTAAATTAAATCAATATTGCGAATGTATTCAAATAAATGGAGAAAATATAGTGAACTGTGCGATATTCTTAAAAGAGGAAAAATGACTTGCAAAAATATTACTAGCCCCCCCAAATTAATTATAAAAATCAATTAAAAGTACAATACATCTAGGTGCATGGCCCCAATCAAACAAACAACACCAATTTTTAAACTTACTACTGAAATCCCCCAAAAAGTCCTTAAATCCAATGGTATATGCAGCAGACACAAAAAGTGATCCTTCCAGCTCCAAACACAAATAAAAAGTGACCAGGACTTGGAAAGGCAGTGGGAGGAGCCTGCTGAACAGGTACTGGAAGTTGGAGACTCTGGAGCACTCCATTTATTTGGAAAAAAAGTTTTAAATAAGGGACTCCGTGCACACAAAAAAACAAAAGCAAAAATCCATTGCAGGAGGGTTTTAAGTCCAAATCATCATTGCAGGAAGATTTTGATGCTTTTTCAGGAGAGAATCTTCCCCAGATTGCTGGCGAGGTAGATCCTGCATATTCTGGATCGCATATGGCAGAAAACATCCACCAGAAGTTGCCAGGGCACCCCATTGACATTCTGGGGACTGCAAAATCTCACAGGAGCATGCTGCGACTACCTGATCACGAGCGCCCGGCAAGTCACTCCAACTTGCGCTAAAGGACATTTTAAGCACATAAACAAAAAAAACTCCACTCTGTTCTTTTTCAGGTCCAAAGAAACAAAACTGAACATCTTCACAAACGTTTTCTAACTCCGCTACTGTACCATGTAAAAATGCTCCATCAATGTTTCCTAAAAACAGAGCAGGAGTGTTGACTTGCCCTAGATCTACATAGTATATGTATTAAATCACTACCTATTTTTAGCTACCAAATTATTTACACCCCCTAATCAAATACGTCATTTTCTTTAATGAGGGCCACTCCTCTATTTCAAGTGCTTTTCAATCTACAAACTGCCTTATTTAACTACAACCATCTTTTGAATACAACTGCTTCTTCCTTCAAAATGGTTAGGGTTTAGGTTTTGGGTCACAACTATGGGCTCTATTATGATGGAGGCTGGATCGACACCGCCGGGCTGGCGGTAGCGATCCGCCCGACAAATGACCCAGTTTCACCCCACTATATTAGTATGGTGAGGGGCACTGCAGCTGATGGAAACCCCATCTGCCGCTTTTACGCTGGTCGGATTGCCAGCCCAGGGGAAAAGGCACAGGATATGGTGGCGGTGCCTTGCAGGCACCGCCATCCATATTAGGATGCCTGCCGTCCATGGTGGAGACTATTCCATGGAAAGACATGCAGGAAATCACCTTGGGGGCCCATTGCAGGTCCCCAGAGGGGTGTGGGGTATGGGTGGCTGCACTGGGGGGTACTCATGGTACACCCATCATTGCCATGCACAAGGTAGCAGGCACCACGCGGTGATAATGCACAACATGGGCCTTAACATTGCGGCGGGTGCTGCTAACAGCCCCACCAGGCAATGTTAATGTTGAGGATGCGCGCATCCTAATTGGCCTGCTGGGACTGCCGCAACTTTGACGGTCGGTCCCTTGTTCCATTATGGTGGCGGGCAGATAAAGTAAGCATGGGCTGAAAATTCGTCCCGCTTGCGGAATTTGCGGAATTTACGCAATTTCGCGATCCGCGAATCTCGCGAAATCGTGGTAAAATCCGCAAAACAGCGGGGCCGAATTTTCAGCCAAGCACTTACAGAGTTACAGCAGCAGGTGCAAAAGGTGAAGCTAATTTTTTGTAACCTTTTACAAAAGGGTTACAAAGAAATTAACTTCAACGTGGGCACCTGCTGCTTTAAACCTGTGTGCTTTCTGGCGCCTCGTTGCCTACTTGCAACTATTCTCTGACCCTGCTCTGACCCTTGAAGCAGGATCAGAGAATAGTTACAAGTAGGCAATGAGGTGCCTGTCACGAAAATTAAACCTCAACAGGAAGCACTGACAGATAAAAAAACAAGCATTTGCAATGCAATAGGTCTCGCATAAGGAAAGTTTGAGCTATTGGTCTTGTAAATGACAATTTTTTTTATTTATGTGTTCGTTTTGAAAATAGCTAAATTAATAGCTTTGTCATTTACAATGCCAATAGTTATATCTTTCGCAAATGTGACACCTATAGCATTTGTACTGCAACATGTTTTGTATTTACGTGACTTAGATGTATCGATATTACAAGTTACAATGGCTTTTAATTTTTTTAAATAATTAATACTTAAATAAAAGTGATTTTAATTTTCTAATGGCAATAGCTTAAACTTTTGTAAATAACTTTTGTGAAGATTATGTTCAGTGTATTTTATTGTGACGAAAATCCAAGAACAGAAGTGAAATATTAACATCTTTTTGTGACATTTGTAATAAAGCTTGAAACATTGAGAGAACATATTTGAACCAGTTGTTGTTGAATGGTTGCGCAGATTGATGCTGTGGTGGTGCTGAGTGGTGCTGTGGTGGTGCTGAGTGGTGCTGTGGTGATGTTGAGTGGTTCTGTGGTGGTGCTGAGTGATACTGGGATGGTGCTGAGTGATGCTGGGGTGGTGCTGAGTGGTGCTGTGGTGGTGCTGAGTGATAATGTGGTGGCGCTGAGTGATGCTGTGGTGGCGCTGAGTGATGCTGTGGTGGCGCTGAGTAGTGCTGTGGTGGTGCTGAGTGGTGCTGTGGTGGTGCTGAGTGATGCTGTAGTGGTGCTGAGTGGTGCTGTGGTGGTGCTGAGTGATGCAGTGGTGGTGCTGAGTGATGCTGTGGTGGTGCTGAGTGGTGATGGGGTTGTGCTGAGTGATAATGTGGTGGTTCTGAGTGATGCTGTGGTGGCAGAGTGGGCTAAAGAACGGTGATGGAATAAACCCAGATCTTTTGACTGGGTGTGAGTGTTTAATTGGTTCAGATGCTCCGTCCATTACCACCCCCTTTTGTACCGCTTTTGGCCGCCATAAGTGTGGCAGGGTATGCTCAGACTTGAGTCCCTTGCTCACTTTGCCACTAGATTCAAGCAAGCCGGGCTGAAGACGGCTGGAATGCCAGAAACCGGTCCTCGGAAGTTTGTTTCCAGTCCAGTGAAGGCATGGTTTGGCAGTTCGGGCTGGACTGTTCCCATGAGGCACAGGGTCAGACTGATTTGTATATAGCCATGTCTGAACTGGGGTGGCAGAGTGGGCTAAAGAACGGTGATGGATTAAACCCAGATCTTTTGACTGGGTGTGAGTATTTGATTGGTTCAGATGCTCAGTCCATTACCACCCCCTTTTGTACCGCTTTTGGCCGCCATAAGTGTGGCAGGGTATGCTCAGACGTGAGTCCCTTGCTCACTTTGCCACTGGATTGAAGCACGCCGGGCTGAAGACTGCTGGAATGCAAGAAACCGGTCCTCGGAAGCTTGTTTCCGGTCCAGGGAAGGCATGGCTTGGCAGTTCGGGCTGGACTGTTCCCGTGAGGCACAGGGTCAGACTGATTTGCATATAGCCATGTCTGAACTGGGGTGGCAGAGTGGGCTAAAGAACGGTGATGGATTAAACCCAGATCTTTTGACTGGGTGTGAGTGTTTGATTGGTTCAGATGCTCCGTCCATTACCACCCCCTTTTGTACCGAGTGATGCTCTGGTGGCACTGAGTGGTGCTGTGGCGGTGCTGAGTGGTGCTGTGGTGGTGCTGAGTGATGCTGTGGTGGTGCTGAGTGATGCTGTGGTGGTGCTGAGTGATAATGTGGTGGTGCTGAGTGATAATGTGGTGGTGCTGAGTGATGCTGGGGTAGCGCTGAGTGATGATGTGGAGATGCAGAGGGCAGAAAGGCCCAAAAAGCAGTCTAACAAAGGGCAGAAGGGCAGGAAAACAAGGGAAAAACGAGTCTAACAGAGGGCAAAAGGGCACAAAAAACGAGTCTAACAGAGGGCAGAAGGGCAGAAAAACAAGGGAAAAATGAGTCTAACAAAGGGCAGAAGGGCACAAAAATGAGTCTAACAGGGGGCAGAAGGGCAGAAAAACAAGGGGAAAACGAGTCTAACAGGGGCAGAATGAATCCCGCCCTGCGTGTTTGTCCACGAAGACGCCACCTTTTTGTGCAATACCTCTACTCAACTGGAGTACTTTCTACTGTCTAATCAGTAAGTGCTCCCTCGTTGGCTATATGTATAGGGGCAGATTTACAATAACTGGCGCATCCCCAGGGATGAGCACCATGGTGCATCTTTTGTGCTGCCGCTGCATCACAAAAGTGACGCAACTGCAGCGCAAAAGAGGCGCAAGCGGCTTGTAAATCTGCCCCATAGTGCTTTTACTACACTGTAGCTGCGTAAAGGGCCAGAAGATGTGTCTCCAGTGACCATGTGTGCCTGTGTTACAGGCACTCATGGTCACTTGAGACACATCTTCTGGCCCTTTACGCAGCTGCAGTGTAGTAAAAGCACTATACATTTACCCAAGAGGGAGCACTTACTGGATTAGCCAGTAGAAAGTATTCCAGGCAAATCACAAAAAAATCAGTGATTTTGCGGGAAAATTCAAGAATTCGTGTATTTTTTTTGCAATTTCGTGCGGAAATACGTGAATTCGCGGAACGCGAATTCGCAAATTTTACCCATGCTTATCCGCCTGCCAGTGTAATAGGCCCTATAGTTTTTTGTGCCAGAGAATATACTAGAAAGAGTGGCATTGACAGGGACTTGATTTTGCCTAATGTGGATAGTATTTGAATTGGCCAGAGAGGGTTAACGTGGCAGCAATTGCTACCTTTGATTGAGAGCACTGCAGATTGCCAACCTCCTGAACTCTTAATTGTGCACTGTGGTGGCAATGACCTAGGCTTGGAAATTCCAACTAAAGATACCTTAGGCCAATTAATGACACTATTCCCTCACACTTGGTATACTCCATTTGCCTATGGCATATATCAAAATCCTCAGGGGAATTCTAACTACAAAAAGACAAAGCCAGGAAACATGGTAATACAACTGTTTCTGCATTCCTGAGAGATCCCAACATGGCCTCCATTTACAACAACATCTTGTGCTTTGACATGGAGCATATACAAGTGATGGAGTATATTTCTCTCAGAAAGGCAACAGGATATTCCTCGACAACTAGAAAGACTGCAACCTGTTTCATGTGTGGTAGCCACCTGCACACAATAAACCCAAAGGTTCTTCTAACCTATTACCAAACACTAAATAATTTTCATTTTTAATTATTTTTCAAGAGTTGCTACTCCGTCGCCTAAAGGCTCTTCTAACATCCACCCAATTACCAAGCAATAATTTCATTTTAAATCCTTTTTTCAAGAGGTGTCACTCTGTCGTTGATCCATAAAGTAAAAGCACAAATTCAATGTACATCACCACATTTAACATTTATAACACCCAGTTTGATTTTATGCATGTGACAATGGCTCTATAAACAGTTTTGTAACAGTTTAAGTGTTTGTGTAAGTGGTTACATAAGTCTCTCAGTGAGTCTGTGCCTATGCACTTATCTTTCTGAATAGGTGTGTGAGTAGGTGCTTGAGTGTCATGGTGGGTTTGAGAATGGGTGTTTCAGTGTCTCAGTGGCTCTGAGAGGGGGTGAATCAGTGAGTGAGTGAGTCTGTGAGTGGGTGTGTGAGTTTCTGAGTAGGTTGGGGAGTGGGTGCGCAAGTGCCTGAGCAGATTTGTGAGTGGGTACATAAATGTCTGAGTGGGTGTTTCATTTTGAATCATTGGTTGTCCAATTATTAACCACATTTTCAATAGACCCCAGCACATTCAAAACTCATAGCGATATATATGATTGGGTCTGTGACAGTGTGCATGAGTTTCAGAGTGGGTCCATGAGTGGGTGCATGAGTCCCTGAGTAGGTCTGTGAGTGGGTGCATAAATATCGGAGTCAGTCTGTGAGTAGGTGCACACGCTTCTGGGTGGGTGAATAAGTGGGTGTGTGAGTGTCTGAGTGCATCTGTGAGTAGGTGCAAGAGTCTCCGAGTGGGTCTGTGGGTAGGTGTGTAAGTATCTGAGTATTTTTGTTAGGGGTGCATAAGCTTCAGAGTGGAGAGATGAGTGTGTGTGTGACTGAGCATGTCTGTGAGTGTGTGCATAGGTCACTGAGTGGGTCTGTGAGTGGGTGCATGAGTCTCTGATTCTGGCTATGTATGAGTGTGTGAGTCACTGAGTGGGTCTCTGAGTGGGTACATAAGTATCTGCACTGGCTCAAGAGAGTATGTGTGAGAGGCTGAGAGGCTGATTGGGTCTGTGAGTGGGTGTATGAGTCTCTGAGTGGGTCTGAGATTAGGTGTGGGACTGTTTGAGTGGGTCTGTGAGTGGGCATGTAAGTTTCCAAGTGAGTCAGTGAGTGAGTGCATGAGCTTCTGACTGCATGAGTAAGTGTATGCCTGATAATATTATTGGGTCTTGAGTGGCTGTGTGAGTGTCTGAGTGTGTCTGAGAGTGAGTGCATACGCTTCTGAGTGGGTGAGTGGGTGCATGAGTGAGTGTGTCTGTAAGTATGTGCAAAAGTCTCTGAGTGGGTCTGTGAGTAAGTGCAAAGCTTTGGAGTAGGGGTTTGAGTGAGTGTGTGCCTGTCTGAGTAGGTCTGTGAGTGCATGTGCAAGTCTTTGAATATGTCTATGATTGGGTGCATGAGTCTCTGAGTGGGTATGTCAATGAGTGCATGAGTCTCTGAATGTGTATATGAGTGGGTGCAATAGTCTCAGTAGGTTTGTGAGAGTTTGTGTGAGTGGTTGAGTGGGTATCTGAGTGGGATGTATGACGGTACAACGCGTACCGTTGCAACGCGTACCTTTACGATGCAGTTTAACAACGCAAGTCGTTACAACGACTTGCGTTGGGGGGCGCTGGATAGTGAATAGTTTAATTTACTATTCCCACTCCAGTCCCCGTGGATAGTAGGGAAGGTGTTGGATAGTAAATTAAACTATCCCCTATCCTAGAGCGCCCTCCAGCGAAAGTTGTTGTAACGACTTTCGTTGTAAATCCTGCGTTGTAACGGTACCGCGTTGTAACGGTTCCGTTGTAAAGGATGTTTCCCATCTGAGTGGGTGTGTGAGTCTCTGAGAGGGTCTGAGACTGGGTGTGGGACTCTCAGAATAGGTCTGTGAATGGGTGTCTTAGTGTTTAAGTGGGTCTCTGAGTGGGTGCATTGGTGTCTGATTTGATCTATGAGTGGAAGCAAGAGCCTCTCAGTAGTCTGTGAATGAGTACATGAGTGTCTGACTAGGTGCACGAGTCTCTGATTGGGTATATGAGCAGGTGCATGTGTCTGAGTGGATCTGTGACTAGGTTTGTGAGTCTCTGAGTGGGTTTGTCTCTGAGTGTGTAAGTGTCTGAATTGGTCTGTGAATGAGTGCATACTCTGAGTGGGTGTGTGAGTCTCTGAGTAGGTTTGTGAGTGGATGCATGATAATATGATTGGCTCTGTAAGTGGCTGTGTAAGAGTTAGTATCTGAGTCTCTAAGTAGGTGAGTGAGTGGGTGAAATAGTCTCTCAATGGGTCTGTAAGTAGATGTTTATGTTTCTGAGCCTTTTTTGTGAGTGGGTGCATAAGCTTTAGAGTGGGGGGATGAGTGGGCCTGTGACTGTCTGAGTATGTCTGTAAGTGCATTCCTGAGCCTCTGAGTGTATCTGTGAGTGGGTGCATAAGTCACTGAGTGGGTCTGTGAGTGGGTATGTGAGCCTCTGAGTGTGTCTATGACTGAGTATGTGTCACTGAGTGGGTCTATAGTGGGTGTATGAGTGTCTGTGTGGCTTTCAGAGAGTATGTGCAAGTGGCTGACTTGGTCTGTGAGTAGACGTGTGAGTCCATGACTGGGTGTATGACTTTGAGGAGGTCTGTGAGTGGGTGCATAAGTGCTTGAGTAGATCTCTGAGTGGGTGCATAAGTGTTGTAGTTGATCTATTAGTGGGTACATGTGTCTCTCAGTTGTCTGTGAGTGGGTGCTTGTGCATCTGAGTTGGTGCATGAGTCTTTGCTTGGGTATGTAAGTGTGTGCATGAGTATCTGAATGGGTCTGAGAGTGGATGCATAAGTCTTCGAGTGGGTGCAGAGACAGAATATCAAATCAAAAAATCGATTTACACAAATATTGAGTCAAAAATCTCCTGGGTCAGAAATATCGACAGACAAATTCTCGTGGTCAAGAATATCGAATTTAGCCAATTAATATCGATTATTAAAATATTGAAGAGTAAAATATTGTTTGTAAAAATATAGTTGTTAAAAATATAAATTTTGTATTAATGTTATGTATTTTAGAATATATTGTATATGTATGTTTTTTAGTAAGATTTTTTTGTATTTTTAATATATGTATTATATTTTTAGTAGTTATTATAACAAATGATTTGATTTTTGTGTTTTTAGTTCCATAGTGGGTTGTGGGTTTATTGGGGAATAGGGTGGGAAGTTTATAATTATATACAATGAATTGATTATTTTTAGTAGTAATTCATATTTTTTTATTTGAATTTTGTGTTTTTAGTTCCGTAGCGGGTTTTTGGCTTATAGCGAAATACGGTGGGAAGTAATTTAATCATATTAAATGTAATGAATATTTTGTATTCATTATTATTTGTTTAATTGAGATTTTATAGTGTTAAATGGGTGAAGTAATTCATTAATAATTAATAATTGGTTGATAATTAATTTTAATTAGTTAATTGGTAATTAATTATGGTAACAGTAATGCATTTTAGGTGTGCTTTGTGGTGTTAATTGGGGAGAAGGGTGGGAAGTAATGTATTTTTAATTGATGAATTAATAATTAGTTGTTAATTAATTCTAATTAGCAATTAATTATGGTAATTGTGTAATTAGTTTTAGGTGTGTGTTGTGGTGTTTATAGTAGTAAAGGGTGGTAAGTATTTTCTGTTTAATTAATTATTATATAGTTGTGAATTAATGTTAATTATTTGACATTTATTTTGTGTAGTTGTTTAGTTTTGTGAGTGTTGTTTTTACTTTTAAAGGAGTAAAAGCTGGTTATTAAATACAATTTTAAATAATTAATTATTAGTTGTTAAAAGTAATAGTTTTTCATTTCATTTTATAGTTTAATTTAGTTATGTATTGTGGATATTATAGTGTTAAAGCATGTGTACTCCATATATGTTTATAATTTTTTTGTGAATAATGCAATTTTTTTTATTGATTATTAATAATGTTAATTGTGGAAATACATTTATTAAAAATGTTGAAGTGTTTTGTTATTGGTGTGGTGTTATAGGGTAGGAAATAAAATTAATAGATTTATATTTTAAATCATTTTTGTGTTTATTAATATTTGCTACTTTTAGATCATTATTATTTATAAATGTATTTATTAATTTATTTTATATATTATTTGTAGGTTTTTGTTTTATGTAATTAATATTATAAGAAGTGTAATTTTTATATGTTTAAAATATTAAATGTTACATTTTTAAAATATTGTTTATTTATTTTTATGGTTGTTAACATTTTGTAATATGTTTTTTTCTCCAATTGTTTAAGTGTTATTAGTAATTTGTGTTTTTCTGCTATCCAACACATTCCCTAATGTTGCAATCACTGGAGTAGGATAGGAATTGTTAGAAATGGGATCTCTAGTTGGCTAAGGTTTGCGTCAAAGCCAAGCAGAGACCACCACTCTAGTCAGGGCAAGGGAGTTAGACGCCAAAGATAACCCCTGCTCACCCCCTTGGTAGCTTGGCATGAGCAGTTAGGCTTATCCCGGTGGCGATGTGTAAAGTATTTGCACAACACACACAGTATCAACATACTAGGCACACCACAAAAGGAACTCCACACAAGGTTATATATAAAAATAGCCTTTGTATTATAATAAAACACATCAGATAGTAATCACACAATATACATCGTGCCAAGTGGCACGGGCAATATTAACAGGGGATTATTTACAGATGACAGGGCCACGTGGGCCACTGTCAGAACCATCACTTGGTAAAGAATAGTAAAAGTAAGAATATATATGAACTTAGAACACAGCCAGTAATCACCGGCAGACACTATACTCAGCGTCAACCTGTAACATAAATCAGAAAAGGCACAGTATCACATAAGACGAGAACTCTATTCTGCGCTAACTCATAACCTAAAAAATGGTAGACCATAATCTCCTAAACATAACTTGCATTAGGATATAAACTTAATAACATAACCTGCAGTAGGGAATACATTTAACCTAGTCCACAGTACAGGAATAAAACATAAGACAGTAGGTAAAACCTAATAATCATAAAAGCACATCTATAAGCATAAATCAAGGTGCATAAAACATACTATAAACATTACATTTCCTAGCACCTATAAAAATGACATTAGGGACTTGTGCTCTATAAACCTAACAGTCCCCAGAGCCAACTGGCCATCTCTAAGGGGCTCAAATGCCCCCTGTCCAGAGTAAGGGCGTGCTGCCTAATGCAGCGACAGTCAAGGGTGCGCACCTGACACAAACCTACTCGTTGCAGCTGCCCACTACTTGCTGGGCAGCTGGGAATCTTAAATGAAGGGCCTAAATAGAGCAGCTGGCACTAAGCGCTGCACAGCTGTGCAGGAAGACGTAGGGCGAAGGAGTGTGTCTCACTCCTGGACTTAACACATGTCCCCTAAAAGAAAGAGCAACTTAAACAGTGCAGCTACCCACTACTTGCTGGGCAGCTGGGAGGTAGAAATGCAGCATGAGCTCTCACTGGCCCTTAGGAACAAATGCGCCACACGTTGGAGCCATCTAGGCTCTGAAAATAAACATGTCTCAAGGAGCACACTGGCTCCTCAATTAATAGGGCCACCATCAAGGAAAAGAACTTGCCCTCAAAGCGTGGAACGCACTGTGGAGTGTGCTGGCGCTGTAAATAAACATGCCCACAAGGTAGGAGCAGCCCGCTGCCATCCGGGGCCGCTCTAAATGGGGTACTGGCCCTGAGCCTCAAAGGGCGCCATCTGGGGCAAGAACATGTGCCCCTCTGGCCCTTAAAGCAATTATGGCCCAATGTCTGGGGCCCGCACAGGCTTAAATCTAGTCAGGGAAGAGGCCCGCTCTCTGGAAGGGCTGCTCAAGGGACAAGTGCAATGGAGGCAGGCACAGATTGTGTGCCTAGATATATACCCCCCCCTCCCCAACGGAATCACTCACCAGCTCTCCTACGCGGTGGGGCCAGGCACAAGCAATGTACCTCGAGCCCCATCTGCCTTCCCTCAGCATACCTTGGTGCCTGCGGGGCTCTCCCTTAGGCATGGGAACCCCGCACAAGAAGGCACCAGCTTCACCCTGTCTCACTCATCACCCCGGAGACCAGCGAGGCACGATGCAGCTTCTCTCGGCTGCCGGGGATTCCCTCCAATCATAGCGCAGCGCCAGTGCCAGTGCCAACCTCAGCGCTGTGCTGCCTTTGATGTCACAGGGGTGTCTCTGAGGCTCCCGGCTCGGCGGCAGTGAATTCTTCTTGGGTGAAAAACAAGGGGAGGCTCCCTCGAGGGCAAAAAGAAATGTGAAGCGGGGTGGGCACCCACTCTAGACGTCAAAAAGCGTTGTGGGCACCCGCAGCAATTATAACATTAAAACGAAGATGCAGGTCAATGACAAAACAAGCGAACAAAATGCAGGGTGGGCACCTGCAAGGGAATATTAAAATAAGCAGGGTGGGCATCCGCAATGTGCCTAAGGAGGGGGGAATCCCTATGCTGGTGATTCTCTCTAAAAACGGGCTGCAGCATCAGCTCTGCGCAGCCCTCATGCTTTCCTGGGGAGAGGGAGACAAAATAATGCAGCCCAGCACTCCCAGGTTGTAAAAGGGGCTGCCAAAGTCTCTCTAGGGTCCTGGCATCCAGGCCAAGAACAAGGGTCACAGGGGAAGTAGTCCTCCAGGCATCCAGGGGCAGGGAAGAGCCCAGGGAGGCAAGCCTTCCCCTGAGCCCCAGCAGCAGCATGCCCTGGTAGATTCAAGTCGCAAACAAGAATATTTTACATGGGGTCACACCCCCTTCTTATACCACAAAATCCTTGGTCTCAAAGGTGCAGGCAAGGGGAGAACCAGATACAACCGGTTCTGGAGCACTTTGTTTCGCTCAGCTCCCCTCTCTATTCACAGGACAGGCCAGGAATATCAGACGCACCACAGGAGGTGGAGCCAGCATTGTGGAGGGAAGGCACAGCCCTATTCAGGTCCCAGGTGCGACTCCTCCCTCCCTTATACATGCAGATCTCCTTATTCACCACTGGGCAGACTCACCCTGGCTCCTGGAGCCAAGCACACCAGTCAGCCCCTGTCACTCACAAGCCAGACAGGCAATTCACATCTCACAGCACACAGAAATGGCAACTTCTAAAAGAGGCACTTCTCCACTAGACACAATAAATCTGCGCACACCATCGCGCAGCATCTATTCTCACAAGTTCGCACATACTAAACTCGATCCTGCACTCCCACATATCAGGAATTACCATGGACACACATATCCCTCATGCATTCCTATGGGAGGGCAGGCCATCTCACCACATGCACACACAGTGCGCACAAACTTTACACTAGGCCACAGTGCTAAAGTGCGCAGAGGCCTAAAATCACTACCACCATGCCAGAGGCTGAAGGCAAAAAGTTTAGGGGTGAACCTGCCAAAAAGTCCCAAGTCCAACAGTAATGTTTACCCCTTCGCTATCCAGCACTTTGAGTGTGTCTGTGAGTGTATTTAAAAGTCTCTGAGTGAGTCTGTGATAGGGTGCATAAGCTTTGGAGTGGGGGTATGAGTGGTTGTGTGACTTTATGAGTGGGTCAATGTTTTTGAGTATGTGTGTCGGTAGGTGCATGAGTCTCTGTGTGGGTCTGTGAATGGGTGCATGAGTCTCTGGATGTGTCAATGAGTGGGTGCATGAGCCTCTGAGTAGGTTTGTGAGACTATGTGTGGTGGCTGAGTGGTTCTGTGAGTAGGACTGTGATTCTATGAGTGGGTCGGAGACTAGGTATGTGACTCCCTGAGTAGGCTTGTGAGTGGGTGCATACATGTTTGAGTGGGTCTCTGAGTGTGTGCATTAGTGTCTTAATTGATCTATGTGTAGGTGTGTGAGTCTCTCAATGGTCTGTGAGTAGGTGCTTGAGTATCTGAGTACATGTATGAGTCTCTGGGTGTGTGATAAGGTTTTTGAGTGTCTGAGGGCGTCTGTTAGTGGGTTCATAAGTGTCTGAGGGGTCTGTGAGTGGCTGGATGAGCATCTTAGTGGGGCTGTGAGTGGGTGCATGAGTGTCTGACTGAGTCTGTGACTGGGTATATATCTTAGTCAGTCTGTGAGTCAGTGCATAAGCTAAGTGAGTGTGTGTGTGAGTCTCTGAGTGGGTTTGTGAGTGGATGCATGATAATATGAATGGCTCTCTAAGTGGGTATGTGAGTGGCTGAGTAGGTCTGTGATTGGGTACATGAGTCTCTGAGTGGGTGTGTGAGTCTCTGAGTATGTCTGTGATAGCTCTGTGAGTTAGTGTCCGAGTCTCTGAATAGGTGAGTGAGTGGGTATAAGAGTCTCTGAGTGGGTCTGTGAGGGGATGTGTAAGTGTCTGAGCATTTCTGTGAGTGAGTGCATAAGCTTCAGAGTGGGGGATGAGTGGGCCTTTGATTGTCTGAGTGTATCTGTGAGTTGGTGCATGAGTCACCGAGTGGGTCTGTGAATGGGTGCATGAGTCTCTGAGTGTGTCTGTGAGTGTGTGAGTCACTGAGTAGGTCTGTCAGAGGGTGCATGATTGTCTGAGTGGGTTAGAGAGAGTGTGTGTGAGTGGCTGAGTGGCGGACAAGGTCTGTGAATGTATGTTTGACTCTCTGAGTGGGTCTGTGAGTGGGTGCCCACATAAGTTTCCGAGTGGGTCTGTGAGTGAGTGCATGAACTTCTAACTACACGAGTGAGTGTATGCCTGTGAATTAGGGTGTTTCTTTGAGTTGCTGTGTGCTTGTCTGAGGTGGGTGCATAATCTTCTAAGTGGGTGAGGGAGTGGCTGCATGAGTGATTGTGTCTGTGAGTGTGTGAAACAGTCCCTGAATGGGTCTGTGTGCAGGTGTTTAAGTGTCTGAGTGTTTCTGTGAGTGGGTGCATAAGCTTTGGGATGGGGAATGAGTGGGAATACAACTGTCTGAGTGGGTCTATGAGCGAATGCATGAGTCTTTGAGTATGTCTGAGAGTTGGCGCATGAGTCTCTGATTGGTTCTGTGAATCGGTGCATGAGTCTCTGAATGTGTCCAATGAGTGGGTGCATGAGTCTGAGTGGGTTTGTGAGAGTATGTGTGAGTGGCTGAGTGGATCTGTGAGAGTGTGTGTGAGTCTCTGGGTCTGAAACTGGGTGTGTGACTCTCTAGTAGGTCTGTGAGGGGGTGCATAAGTGTTTGAGTGGTTGTCAGCGGATGCATTAGTGTCTGAGTTGATCTTTGAGTGGGTTATTTACATCTCAGTGGTCTGTGAGTGGGTACTTGAGAGTCTGAATAAATGCACAAGTCTCTGGGTATGTGAGTGAGTGCATGAGTGACTAAGAGTGGGTTCATAAGTGTGTGAGTGGGTCTGTAAATGGCTGTAGGAGTATCCTAGTGGGTCTGTGAATCAGTTCATGAGTGTCTGACTGGGTCTATAACTGGGTGAGTGAGTCTCTGAGTGGGTCTCTGAGTGGGTCTATGACTGGGTGTGTAAGAGTCTGAGTGGGTATTTAAGGGGGTGCATCATAATATGAGTGGCTCTGTAAGTGGATGTGTGAGTGTCTGTGAGTGGGTGTCTGCGTCTCTGAGTCTCTAAGTGGGTGTGTGAGTCTCTGAGTATGTCTGTGAGTGGGTCTGTGAGTTAGTGTCTGAGTCTTTGTGTAGGTGAGTGAGTGGGTTCATGAGTATCTGATTCGGTCTGAGAATGGGTGTGTGTTCCTTCAAATGGGTCGGGGACTAAGTGTGTGGCTCTGTGGTGGTCTGTGAGTGCATGCATTAGTATGCAAGTGAGTGTGAGAATGTATATTTCAGCATGGTTTGTGACTCCAATGCAAATTTCATGGGGCCCGCTGAGCATCATGATGGTTTTCGACTCCAGCCCCAAAAATGATTTGGGGCACTTTTATATTCATAAGGGGTCCCTCAGGTTCCCCCTACAAAGCAACCAAGAGGTCAGGGAACCCTTACCCTGACCCCTTCTATATTTTCTAGTGATTATTTTCATCCCTTGGGAATGTGTCAAAGTTTATAAAATGGTGGCAGAAACTTTCTACACATGTTGTGGCCAGCCAATCACAGCACAGCTCCTGGCATGTGGGTGAAAGAAGCTCCGCATAGGCATAGTGAAGGACCCATGCCTCTAGATATACAAGTTTGGATATCTTTTAAAAACTCCACAACTACTGACTGGATTTACACCAAATAACCAAAAGCCCCCTTTGTGGACCAAGAGTCAAATTTGCGATTCGCACCTTGCAACAAATTGCGAGTTTCAAATTGTGAGTTGCAAAATCCAATGTACTACAGTGCCTTAGACACTGTTAAGATTCACAATGGGGTTGCAAATTGCATGCCACATGAATTTTAACGAGCCTGTCACGATTTGCGACCCCATTGGCTGGCACTCCCAGGGATGGCGGCCTGCTGGGGTCAGCAGACCACCACATCTGGGACTGCTCTGTCAATAAAGCAGTTTTTTTTAAATGCAGCCCATTTTGCTTAAAGGAAAACAGCATGCTTTAAAAAAAAATCAACTTTCCAGTTTCATTTTTTAAGGGCAGGCAGTGGTCAATGGCACCATTGCCTGCTCCTAAAAAATACTTGTACCTGCATTTCCAAGGAGGAAGGGGCCCCCTTGGGACCCCTACCCATTTGCAAGTGCCTTGCCACCCTTCTGAAAACGGTGGTAAACAGCAAGTGTTTTATGACCGCAATTGCAAAACATTCATACATAGGTTTTGGAGTCGCTATTAGGAAGTGACACCCTTGTAACGCCCCTTCCTTATAGCAAGTGGCTAACCCTATTTTGCGAGTCGCTAATTAATTAACGACTCACAAAATAGGGTTGGTACATTGGGCTGAACTATTTTGCGGTCTCAAAGGGGCTGAAATCCCCTTTGCGATCGCAAAAAGCAGTTGTACATCTGGCCCTAAGAATTGTAAAAAAGAAAATAAAAGCAGCAGGGCTTTTCCATATATGCACCCAAACCTCTGCAATACTTCTTCAGTTTAGGAAGTAGTTGCAGACTCACCTCTCAAAAGAACATTATACCACAACATATTAACAATCCACAACCGACCTGCAACTCTTATCATTCTTCGACTTTATGCTTCTCTTTGGTCCCTGATAGTGATTTACTGCTATTGGCTAGGTTTGTGCTACAGAAATATCATACACATACATACATAAAGGTTGCATCAATCATTCAGCCTATGTTCTCAGACTGCAGCAGTGATTGTAATTTAAACATTGCCTTTAAATATATAATTGACAATGCTAACATTTTGTCTCCAAACCTCAATTATCCAGTTTGCTAAAAAATATGCACACTTTTAACATTAAATGCATGCTTATCATTGTAGGAAAATACAGTGACTGAAGGAAGAAAGACAAGTAAATTAGTCAAAAAGGCAGAGAGAGAGATAAAGGTAGATAATAGATGTTGTAGTGAGAGATTTATAAAGAGTTGTAATGTTGAGAGAGCTGTGAGAAAAAGAGAGGGTCAAATGAGAAGAGGCATGAGGAAAGACATGTCAAGTAAAGAGAGTGACGAGTGAGAGAAGGGAAGAAAGGAAAAGTGTAAAGGGTAGAAATTGAGATGAGCTGTTGAGATAAAAGAGTTAAAGTTGGGAGACATGGGTGCGGCACAGAAAGAGTGGGGAGGTTGATATTATGATAGTAAGAGAGAGTGAGAGAAACTGAGGGTGAGAAATAGAGTGTGTTTTGTGATAAAGAAAGAAGTAGAGACATGTGAGTAATAGCAATGTACAAAGAAGGCGGTAGAGAGAGTGAGGTGAGGTAGGGAGAGTAAACTGAAAGAGAGCAGAGGCACAGAGACAGATGAAGCAGAGAAAATGTAGAAGGTACTGATGGGAAAAATAGAAAATGAAAGTAAGAGTAAAGTATTGAGGGAACAGGACTAGGAAGAGAGAGAGAAAAGAGATGGAAAAGTTGGGTAGCAAACAAATTGGTGAGAAGTTTGGTAGTGAAAGACAGTGGACATTTATATAGAGATAGATGAGATGATGAGAGGGATGTGGGGCAGATAGAAATAAGGTAGTGTGAAAGGGTATGAAAAGCGGGAGGGTTAAGAGTAAGGTCAAAAGAGGTCATATATATAGAGACAAAGAGCTACACAGGTGAGGTAAAGAGAAATAGAGGGTTGAGAGAAACTTCAAGTAAATGGAGGAGAGACACAGGATGTGGGATGGAAACAGAACAAATATGTGCAGAGCGCTAGTTGAGATAGACAGTTGAGTAAGCCATAGTGGTAAGGAGATAAAGATGTGGAGGTAGGGATAGTGATTGAAGAAATAGGGATGAGGTCATTAGAGCGAGGTAGACAGACGTGGAGGGAAGACAGGTGTATTGACAGTGAGGTTAAGTAAATCTAGTTGATGGGGAGAGTTCAAATAGAGTGAGAAATGTGATACATACATAAAGTTGTAGAGATTGGTAGAGAGGTAAAGAGAGAGTGAGGAGACAGAAGAGGTGAGGTGATGATTGAAAGAGACAGAAACAGCCTTCTTTTAATTTAATTGCTACGGAATGCCTCAGAGCATGATGGTTAAAGTTGGGCAGGACTGTGTGTCTGTTTGCCTGTATGTTTGTTGCTTAACATCAAGCATAATAAAACCCTCTCATTGACAGCAAAGACTGCACCTCCCATCAATAACATTTGTTGGATTTTAACAGAGAAGAGGCTTTAGCTCTAGGTGTTTGTGGAACCGAAATCCATAGATGGGCAGATGGACCTGTAATTGTAAACTTCCCTATACCACTAGGCCATACTCTCAAAATAATGACTATTAAAGGTTTGAAAATACCACTTGCAGCTCCAGAAAGAACTGCCTTTGTATAGGGATTATTAACAGAGGCACACACATTGAGCCAAACAGGCACAGATTGAGAACACTGTAAGCAGGTGTACACGGGGGCCTGTATATGTTAGTCTGTCTGCATGGCTGGTAATAGTGGCTATGTATACTGCATGTCGGGCTAAGTGCATGGATGCCTTTACGTTTACTATTCTGTCTGGATGGGTGCGTGTGTGCCTGTGTGCATGGTTGCCCATATGTTTGTTTTTCTGTGCTTTTGAGTGCTGTATTAACTCATGTCTCTAGAGTTGTCATTGTCTGTATGCAGTTTTGTGGGCTCTATACGTGTATGGGTTCCCATGTGCTGTGTTTTACTATGTCATTTTGTTGTACAAGTTGGGGCTCTTGGCTTTGTCACATTATTTTCGCTATGGGGAGAGAACAGGTGCAACTGGTGTATTCTTCTCAGTTCTCTTTTCTTACACATCTAAAAAAAATAACTGCAAAATCTTTGCTCATGTACACTCACTTCTCATAAATTCAACAAGGCCTGAATTTATCCTGGGTTAGGGGGGCCGCAGACTGGAAAAAATGCTGGGGAGAAAGCTTCAGGAAAGCAAAATGGAAAGTCAAACAGGATATATTGGGGGCACAGAGGCATTAAGAAAGAAGGCCGACTCACAGAGTGATATCTTCTTCCTGCATATCATTCTTTAAATGATCAACTCCAGACAGACTCGGTGTGTCAAATGTATGGAGAGGCTCCATTCGCAACAAGGAGGTAGAATTTAGAGTTGTAAGGCGCAGCTCTTTGTCAAACTGGCATAGCATAATGAGCTGAGGCCTGGGCCCTCCCACTACTCTGACTGAGTCCCTACAGCTGCCCCCACGATGCCCTGCCTCACTATTTTATGGTAGGTTAGTCAAAATTATACTAATAGAAGCATAGTGCACTTTCCCGACCCAACCTGTTAATCCCTTCAGGATTAACACTAATAGTCACTAATATGACTATTAGTGACAGTATTTTATTTCATTTATATTACATTAAAAGCATTTTGTTTGCTTCTTTTAGAAACAAATCTGGTAAATAGGAAACTGGTGTTGTGGGACTCCGGTACCCGGAGAAGGGGTGAGCTCAGGGCAAGGGTCCATTTTTCCCATGTCTTATAACATCTCTGACTTACCTACCATCCGTACCTTTGCAATCAGTACTTCTGTTCCGCGTGGATAAGCTTGAGTGAAGCCCAGAGCAGTGTATTCACGATTCATGTCATCGTACTGAAGTGGCCTTTTTGATGGTAACGAGGCCCCAGCTTGCAGATATCGATTCCGATCCCGATCCCAGGTAAATGATATTCATATTAGTATTATTCAGTGCACCTACATGTGCACAGCAACTTCAGCTCAGCTCAACCCCCTTCCGCTCTCCCTTCCTCGTACTGCTCTCTCACCCTGGAGACGAACGAAGGTTCTTTCGGTTGTACAATTTTTAAGGTAGCAGGGCCCAGGCAGGAAATCACATGCAGTCTTTCAGATTTCAAAGTAAACTAGATATTTACATATAAGAAATTCAAAGGCCCAGGCCTTTGAGTTGGGGAGGGGGGCGGCAGAGCACAATAAGGGGTGTCCGGGCCCTGCTCCCCCCCCCCCCCTCCCCCGGGTTACGGTCCTGTACCAGTTCCTAGTGGGTTGCAAATAAACCAACTTCATAAAATTTTCATGATGCAGATTGCAATTTGCGACCCACTAGGATTCGCTGCCATCACATGGACGATGGCCTGCTTGGATCATTCAAATGCATCCCTTTACCCTTAAAGAAAATGGGACTGCATTTAGAAGAAAACTGTTTTTCTTTTTTTTAGTTTGTTTAAGAAGACACAGTGATACCTAGATCACTGCCTCCTCTTAAACCAACTTTTTTTTACATCCACTGATAGGAAGGGGTCTCAAAGGAAACCCCTCGTGTTTATGAGTTACCACTATAAGTATGTAGTTAGTAAAAGATTCATGTTTTGCAACCAGAATTCGGTCTCAAAACATAAACACATACCATTCTGATTTAGTATTCGGAGGGCCACCGCTTCCAAATACTGAGTAGGTATTTAGTCGCAATTCTGTAACATGCTATGAATCTCAAGTTGAGGTTTGTTCATAAAGGAAAGCTTAGTTGTAGTCACAAATGGCCTGATTCTGTGAATCAGGACATTTGCAAACTCAAACAACTTTTGTACATCTGGTCCCTTGTTCAGTGATGTTGATGTGATTTTGAGTTGTACATACTCTGCTATTACCAACCTTGCTTTGATTATCAGCGATTTAGCACAAAGCAACTCAACTTCTTTTTTTTTACCATGCAAATGTAACATTTTCAGGCCCATCATCTAATTTCTAATTTGCATACCTGTGTGCTTCCCTATGTGATCAGAAAATTGGGTCTAAGAATGATATGTATGTTTTTATCTTATTTGTAGATTATGGTTTCTTCTCTTTTTAGAATTACAGGTGTTCATAACTTGTTTCTCTACAAATTTAAATTGTTTTACTTTGTGGATATTTTTTACAAGCTACACTTTTCTCGATGAGGCCTTTTATGTGTGTAATATCAGAGAACTTTGACTTCTACTTGGCATCCTGACCATGAGATTTACCAATGAGCACATACATGCATCAATGAAGAAAGCATTTAAATTACCATTTGCTGTAAATGAGAAAAGTATGATTTAGAATTTAGCTGATATTGTAGGGCTTTTTAGTCTACCGGATCTGGGCTGTTTTAGTTATCTTTCTTTTCACTTTTTATTGGATGATGGAGCTTGACTCTGCTATTTCTCACATTCAATATATTGTTTGTATTTTCTTAGTTAACCCTTTTTGATTAAGTTATATGTGTTTTATCATTTCAGTTTTCTATACATGAATGGTGATGATTTCCTTTCTATATTTCTTCTCTGACTTTTAAGTTGCTTTATAGGTCTTGCCTAGCGTTGTAGAGAGCATGCGCTGTTCGCATAGCGAGATTTATTGGAGTAAAGTATTTTGTGTAGAGGGACTTCTGTTACCGCCCATGCTTCCAAATGGGAAATGTTGATATTTATGTTAAACTTTCTGTTGTGATTGGTGTTCAGCGGGTTTTTGTTATCTCCATATATTTTTTTTGACACGCCCATGGGACAGCGAGGCTATGGCGTATTTTGCTCTAGCTGCCTGCACGCGCCAGTTGGCTCTTTGATTGGTTGGCAACTTGCAAATAAGCAGTGTAATTGGTGAACCTTGTCAACCAATCAGAGAGCATAGTGGCACGTGCAAGCAGCGTGAGCAGGACTCGCTGTCCCAAGGGTGTGTCGATATTCAGCCTACACATAACATTGCAAATCTCCACACCCGAGATTACAACTGTTACTGGTGTTGAGAGCCCAGGCTCTGCCACTCCCTGCTCCTGCCTACTGAAATAGTGGACTTTGTCGTACACAGCGGGTTTGTTGCCACTCGCGGGGATTCCATAAAATGATGCAGTGAGCCCACATTGTTAAAGACCGAGTTATTTGGACACCATGATACGTGGCCACGACATAGAAGCTGGAAGGAGGTTCAGTGGCATAGCGAAACATGAGCCCCTTGCCTGCAAAGTACATGGAGGTCGCTTCCCTCCCTGACTCACTCACATTCACTCAGGCGCTTGTAGACGTATCGATAAAGCGGCTGCACTAACTTTTCATTAGTGGCCCGCTCAGCGGCCTGCTTGTGTCTGCCTGCACTAATCCGCTGTCGAGTCTGCAGAAGAAAGGAATCCATCAGCAGCAGAGAGGAGTCAATATTGATTAGGGCTTATATGCACTGAGTGCTGCTGGAACTGCTCATCATCACAACTATTTGCCCATCCACAACTGCAAAACAGTTAAGCCTGCTTGCCCCTTCCAGCAGTGTGTCACCTGATCCCTACCGCCCACAACAGGTTTGTTCGGTTTTACAAGTGTACTTTGTACACAATACACCTTTGCAGCCGCTTCGCCCTCACTCCGCACACCTGAGAATGTGCAGATCAAGGCTCTGTTCGCTCTCTTAAGGTGCCGGAAGGCTCTCCTGTACAGGGCAAAGTAAAGCATTTCTGTCAATGTTTCCATCAGCTTTGCGATCACCTTGCCATTCTCTTCTTCCTAGGTGAATAAGATCGGTCTGATTTAAATGAACACCTCCCTTTTTCATTCGGTACTGAAATAAGTCCTGCAATGGAGTTTAGCAACACCTGGACGGTACACGGATTTGTGTTTTAGAAATTATTTTATTACCCAATTAAATTTTTGATTGCGTGGAAAAATGTTCCTTTCAAAGCCGTCTTATTTTTGGATCGAAATTGACAGGGATTGAATCTGTGTTTGCTAAATAGTCAACTAAAAGCAATGGGTCGATCTTATTGGAATGAAAAGCCTCCGCTATCAAAGAACTTGCATTTTTCATGTTTTAGGGGCATATGTTGGTAAATCAATTTTTGCGATTCGGAAATTGCAATTTTCTGCGAATCGCACTTTCGGAATTGCAAAACGGGATGTAGATAAAAAATCGCAATTAAATATCGATTACCAAAAAATTGCAGAATTATTGTGCGATTACTCAAATAGAGATTCTTTATTAGCGAATTCGCTAATAAAGAGTCGCAAAACCGGGAAAAACAATTCAGGTGCAGAATGATGCTCCTGGCTATAACATAAAGCCCAGCCATTGTGAGAAGCCACTGTTGCATTATGGGCCAGTTTAAATAGGTTGCACCTGATTACCACCTGGTGTGAGTTTGTGGTATTTGAGAAGTGCAAAATAGCGAATTTCGTAAAAATCGCTATTTGCGATTTTTACCTACATAGCAAATTGCGAATTCGCATTTTGCGTGACAGTATTTGCGATTTTTGCAAATATTGGGAAACTCACAATTTTATTCGCAGAATCCATTGCACGCAAAATTGGTAATCGTAAATTTTGTGATTACCAATTTTGCATGGCACATTACTTACCTACATCGCATCACATACTTTTGCAATCGCAAACACCCAGAATTATGCGAATTTCAGGGTTTGGGATCGCAAAAGACCTACCTACATATGGCCCTTAGTGTTTTTCCTCTGAGAAACTGTCATGAATTTTCCCATTTACGGATATTCACTAGAATGATTGTAGAACGGCGGCATAGTGTTACTTTTGTTTAATGGGTGCGAAAAAGCAGTCGTTTTCATATGACTCACAAGTGAACTGGCAATTTCAGCCCAAATAATAATGCTAATAACTTGAGTTTCCTGCAGGGCTTCATACAATCCTTCTGTCGTCTCCAAGAGCTGTGCGCAGCAGGTGCAGTTTTATGGCTGGTTTGTCTGGATGCTCACCTGTCCTTGCTTGCTCATTACATGATAGTATCAGTTTCCATACATTTTTGTATATGGCTGGGTCACTTGCGGCCTGCAGGGTGTTATCATCTTTGCTCTGTTTACATTTGAGCAGAGCCTTCGTGCAGACGGTGATTGGGACAGTGGCTGCATGGTGGCTTGTGGCCGGTTTGCACAATATTCTGTTAGTGGTGGAAAAAAGTGGGAGGGGCCCGGAAGGGTTACCTTCATATGTAATATAGCTTTTGACAGAGACTGAACACAATCTAAGCTCTTCAGACGTCTTGCATGACCCGGCAGAAGTTGTTTGCAAATCTGAAACTATGCTTCTGTCTCACTTTGGTGTTAGCATTTATCTGTGCTCTGCTGTCGTCTAGCACACTCTGAGGTTGGGCACTTCTAGTCTGAGTTCTAAGCGCTGTACATGAGCATCAGTTACATTCATTTTTGGTAGGCGCGGGTAGATTAAGAGATTTGCCCAGAATCACAGGATGTTGGGCCGACGCTGCGACTCTGTAGCAGTGTTTTGGTAGTTATGGGAGGCATGCATTTGCGCAATCTACTGTTTTTTTAAAGAGTTTTATAGAGCGCGTGGCTTCACATAAGGATTGCTGCTCAATCTGGAAGTTTGTGTCTGTTAACGAGGCCACAGGTCACAAGGATGAGATTTAGACAGCCTGTACCTGTGAATTCTACCAATAGGAATGAATATACTACAGTTCCCAGGATGCTTTGTGTTTTTTCTCTAAAACCAGCACTGTCCGAAAGTCCCTATTATGACATGAGGAGAGTCGACATCCATATGTGAAATACACTTAGTCAGCAAAGCATTGCATCCCATGTTCCTGCTTTCTCTCTCATCACCAGGTTTCCAACACTCCCTCCCCACACTAACATATCTTCTGCCCCCACCCCCACATTTCTGACAACCCTCTGAGTTTGACAGATATGCTTTCCAGGGAGCAGCGGAAGGTGGGATTCTGCTTAGGAGCAGAAGTTCAGAAAAGGGCTCGGTATGCAGGAACAGGTGGGGGAGGGGGCCAGTAAAGTAATTAGATGGCGTCACTGTTGTGCTCCTCACCTCCTTGATTGGTGTGAAAAGATAAGAAAAGGCACAGCGGGTAAGACTTCCACTACCTTAATGACCCCTGGCCATCTGCCGAGCCAAGGAACACAGGCCCAGGTGCAAGATTACAGCCTGTCGAACTCAGCTCTACAGAATACCCGTGGCAAGGATGAAGGATGACCTTGTAGCCCAGTGGCATAAGTGTGCATTGTGGTGGGACTACCTATTGTAAGACCCAGGTCTTCAAAAATGGCTGCCTTATGCTGCCAGGCTTCGAGGGAGCACAATTCCTGCTGGGTGGGAAAGTCTACGTCTCGGTTTAAGCTAAGCCCTACCATTCTCCTCTTACTTTTGAGGAGTAACACTTCTCACATGGTTCGTACTATGAACCCCACACTTCCAAACAAGCACAGCCTAGGTACTAGGAAGTGCTTAATTTGTGCCAGTGGTTGCAGGTACTGGGCAGCACATTTACAATGCAATAGGTTTCGCACTGACATTATTTTGAGCTATTGACATTGTAAATGACATTTCTTTTTTAATTTTTATTTTGTAAAACATAAATAAAAGGTGTTGTAATTTAAAATACCAATAACTAAATGTTTACTTTAAGATATTGGCATTGTTAATACCAATGCCTTTTATTTAATTTTTAAAAAAGAAAACACAAATAAAAGGCATTGTCAAATGCAATGTCAATAGCAAATGCCTTTTATTTATGTTTTACAGGAGAAAAACAAAAATAGCAATGTCATTTACAATATCAATAGCTCAAAATATTGTCACTGCGAGATCTATTGCATTGTAAATGCTTGTTCGGGGCCGAAAGTAATCCAATATGGACTCATTATTTACTAGTACTAGTATCCAGATGTTTTGACGATCTCTGCTCTTGAAATCAGTACGAGACAATATTTTGTCTGAAACTATTTCGAGTGTAAAAAAAAAAATCTGTATTTTGTCATAAGTCTCTGCACATTCGACTTTTTCAGTGCTTTGCACTCCCATGCGCCTTCGCCACCCTTAATGCACCTGAGTGTTGTTTTATTACATGGATACAACTTTGTATTTATTAATTTGAATAAACAGGTTTATTTTTATACAACGCTTTCATCTGCTTACTTGTTTTCACTTTTACCAACATGATTTTGCTTACACTTACATGTTTGCACACACTCTTTATCTTTCGGCGGAGTGAAGCAATTATTTATTGTTTTAGAATTACCCTGAATCTCAGGGTTATAGATTTTACCCTGTAAATTGTTACACTGAATGAGAAAAAATACAACATATAACAAAATAAAGCATTTATGATTGCATTGCAAGTAGCACTATTAATGAACTATATACTTCACAAAGCTTTATCTGTCTTACGACGCAGAGGCTGCTCTCGTTCCTTGTGTTAATAAATATTGTAGGTAGCTTGCAGCTATTTTGCAAAATTTAAACTATAAATATGAGGCTGCAGTTTACGCACAACAATAGAGGTAATGATGATTGTATGCGCCATTAACCGCCAATTAAACAGTGATTAATAAAACCTTGAGCAGTGAATATGAGATGCATAATGCAGCAATAAATGGTAAGGGTTATGTTGGTCATCAGTCATAAAATAGCTACTAAGTAAAAAAAATTGACACTTCAGGCCAGATTTACCACTTCCTCTTGCAGCGCAGCAGCTGCAAATGCTGTGCTGCATGAGAAGGAGAGAGCAGGAGTGCACTATATTTACATAAATGTGGCACTCGCCTCTCTTCTCCCTAATACTGGAGAAAAATGTGTGGCCATGCACCATGGGCACAAATTTGCACCATAGTGCAAGGGTGTCTCCGTGAGTTTAGCATAGGCTTTGTTCTGGAAAGATACCTTTACAGTACAGAATACTATGCATAGACTAACTTTACAAAATTTCGTGCTTTGTATGTTTGCTGTACAGTGCAGCCCATATGCAAAGTCAGAAAATAAAGAAGAAAATAAAATTCTCCTTTATAGCACCTGTTAGAAATGGGGTTTCTGGTTGGCTAAAGTATGCACCTAAGCCAGGCAGAACCCACCACTCTAATCAGGGCAAGGATGTAACACACCTAAGATAACTCCTGCTCTCCCCCTTGGTAGCTTGGCATAGCAGTCAGGCATTTCCTAGAGGAAATGTGTAAAGACTTTGTGCAACACACCCACACACCAGTGACACACTAGGCACACCATAAAAAAGATACTCCACACAAAGCTATATAAAGATATTCTATGTATTGTTCATAAAACACATTAGATCCTAATCACGTAAACTACTGTGCCACTAGGTACTTGTCATGATATTACATAGAATATAAAATCACTTTGCCACTTGGTCAATTGTCATAATCACATTGACCATAGATCACTTTGCCATAAGGCATTGGTCATGACATCCCCTGTATCATAATTACTTTGCCATAAGGTCAAAAGAATACATGTAGTGCACCCAAGTCAGCAGTCATAAGTTGCCCATGTCATTAGACCATAAGGCTCACATTAGGCTCTCAGGTCACTGAATATGCACATAATTCGCTTTGCAGACAAATGACTACTGAACCTATGCAATCTGCAATTGCCGGATAGCCTTTAGCCTCGGCTAGCTGGTAAGCCCCTGAGGCGGGCCTTGTAATCACTGGGCCGGGAGCAACTCGGTGGGTGCCGGGCTGCATTCCTACACCTCCATCAGCTGTGTGGTGGCTGCTTGTGCCCCCTCTCTGCGAATCCCCATGGCAGTGGCTCACGTTTCCAGCAGCACCACGGAGGCTGAGTGAGGATTTAGGAGACAGAGGAAAAGGGGTGCTAACTCAGTTCCCAGGCCAAGAACAGTGAATTTCTTTCAAGTTGGTGCCTTTACGGCACAGAGCGGGAAGCAGGGTAGCTCCTTCCTGCCGGTGCATGTCTTCGCTGCTATGAGGCTCGACGCAGCATCCTGCTGTGCAGGGCTGCGGCAGGCTATAGCTCTCTCTCTCCCGGGCTGTTTGCGGTTGCTGGGCAAAGCCTAGTCCCTTCAGCATCGGCGATCGTGAGTTTACTGATGGAAATAGTGACCTCAGCCCCAGACTTGGTCCGCAGGCGGTGAACAGGGCAGTGCCCCCAGCAAGTTATTCTATCCACACGGTCATCTGTGCATAGCCCGCTGCTCTCTGTAGTATGGCCACATTACTTGAGTTAGGCCACCACACAGCTCTCCTATCATTGCGGCCCCCTTGAGCGCCTGAGCAGTGGGGTTTATACATGCAAGAGCACGCACAGCACTCAAAACTGGAACCTTAAAGAGCACAGGGAGCTTGGCGAAAGTGATGCCTACAGAACACTGGCAGAGCCCCAACACACGGAGCTCTGTCAAAGTAAAGCTCACAGATAATAGGTACGGCAAAGTACCTGGAAACTTTGATATACCTGGGTTTCCCAGAACAGGAGACCAGCACACACAGGCCCTCAGACATTTCTTCCTCAAGTAGGATACCACAGCACGGCAAAGTCAAATTTGCAGATCCTTCTGGTACCCTAAAACCTTCTTCTCTGGCACAGTATGTATAAACAGCAGCGGCTGGCCACAGGTCCCACGCAGTGTCTTCTCATTTTCTTGGGGTCACAGTCCCTGTATTTATAGTGTAATAGTCTTTGTTCTGGAGGCACTTCAGACACATATTAGAAGTGCACAACACCCCCATTCACATCCAGGTCCTGGTTCCAGACACATGACAGGGGGGTAAAGACAGCATTATAGAAGGCAGGCACATCCGTATTCAGGTGCAGGTGCAACTTCTCCCACCACTCCAAATGCAGAACAGGCCTATTCAGGTGCAAGGGAAACTCCTCCTCTACTCTAAATGCAGCCAAGGTCTCCTCAGCCTAGCGCTGAGTCATCCAGGAAAGGAAGGAAATACCTCAACCCCCCTAGTGACTGTCTAGAAGGAATGCACATCCCCTCTCTCCTGTCAGTCCACACAGGACACAAAGATACCAAAGCACACAAACATGCCCACTTCTAATAGTGGCATTTCTAAAATAGTAATAATACATCTACTTTCACCAACAAGCAGGATTTATCACTACTATTCCAAACACACCAAACATGGTCATGCTACCCCTCTCAGACCAGAAAATATTACTGCAGCACATATCAGGGAATTCCCAATGCAACCTTATGACAGAGCAGCCTCACAGCAGCGAGAAATCGAATAGGCTGTTTGTCACTACCAGGGCATGCAACACAGTTAAGGAACATGTCCTTCTTTTTACCTACACTGAACCCTACTCATAGGGCTAGCAAGGGTCTACCATAGGATTGACTTACATGTAGTAAAAGTGGAGCTTGGACGTGGCAAACTCTTGCTATGCCGCATCACTGTGCCAGTAAACTGCGCGTGCAGTCTCTGCAGTGGCAGAGACCTGAGACAGGTTTGAGAGGGTACGTCAGTGGGTGACCGAAGCAGCGCTGCAAGCCCACTACTAGCATTTAATTTAAAGGCCCTGGGTATATGGGATACAACAATACAAGGGACTTGCAGATACATTAAATATGCCCAACAGATGTAGACCTATCTTAGCAAGTTTACCAGAGAGAGCACCTGCACTTTACAACTGATCAGCAGTGGTAAAGTGTCCAGAGCCTGGCTTATAGGTCCATTGTCTACATTTGACAAGTTAGCATGAGCTTGGCTGCCATGAGGCTGCTTTTGCGCATGACACTGCAAGCATATATTTTGCAAAACCATGTTTGTGCCCCTTTCACATGAGAACTGTCTACCTTGTACATTCTGTGCTGTGCTCTGAGGTTTGGTCTGCACACGCTGTTCAAGGTTAAACAACAATTCACCTTGTTATTCTGTTCTGGTCAGTCCCCGCACCTAGACATAACATACTACACACAGCTGCACAACTGAAAATCATGTGCTTTAATATTGCAAGCGCAACATGTTTTAACACACTTGGAGAGACACCTTTCCGAAGAGAAGAGCTGTGCTTGACCTGAGATGTGAACATTACATCTAGGTCTAGAGGTATGGGGTCTGCTGACAAAGCACAGACGTCTTCTTTTTTATACTAAACTATCTCTTAACACGGGAGGGTGGTTAGGTCATTTAGTCCTTTTCCACTGATATTTATAAAATTATATCCCAGTTTGTATTCTATGGAATTGTAACAATGCTGACTATATTGTGTTTATGCATTTTGCTGCTAGTTTTGGCATGTGTACTGCACTATAGAGCGCATTAGTTGAAATAAACATTTTAAACTATACCGCATCTCAGATTACTTGCATTGTGGATAAGTATGAGTGAGTGAGGGAAAGAGTGTCTGGCTCCCTCGATTCCCAAGATAGAGTGACGTATTCTGGGTTGTCTAATCATTGGTAGCTTCACTGTAGACAGAGAAAGAATGAGACACTATAGCTAGTCGGTTTCAGATTTTGGGAACTAATGTGGTAGGTTGGTACACCCCTATTCACTGAGGTCCTGTTTTCCTGTGCATAGTTCTGTATATGTGCAGAATCCCCAAAACAAGGGACTTACAGATAAATTAAATATGCCCAACAAGTGTAGACCAATATTAGCAAGTTTACCAGAGAGAGCACATGCACTTTAGGATTGAACAGCAGTGGTAAAGTGCAGAGAGTCATAAAACCTCCAAAACAGGTCAGAAAAAATACAAGAGGAAGGCAAAAGGTTTTAGGATGACCCTGCAAAAAGGCCCAAGTCCAATAGCACTCATCTGAAATGGGGGCTATTTTCTGATGCTAAGCCTTGTCTACCTTTTTACATAAATAGGGTGTAGCATTAGAAATGTGAGTTGGCTGTACGGAAATGCCCATGCACCTCCATGGTATGCTCCTTTGGTGGTAAGTACTCCAATGAAGTTCTATGTGCTGCTTTTCATTACTTTGAAGTGTTTTTCCAGCGTGAACCAAGTTTTATGTTGGAAAGTAAGGGCCTCATTTGCAAGGCCATAGTGCCACCATGCACCGTGTTCTGAATGAAGCCTTTGGAATTTACAAGAAGGCTGAAACCTGTCGACCCAATAGGGCGGTAGGCTGGTAACTGGGTCTACAATTTCACCTGAATTGTTTTTACTTTCTCACATCACCATCTTTGGAATAACATTTCTGCGCTATATAGTGATGTAGAGAATTTTAACTCACTGCACCTTAGCACATGCACTATTTTCACTGTTCTTAAATCTCTGGACACTACTGGAAAATCAGTTGGTCTACCTCCTGGTGGAGGACAGCATACTAACTATCTAAGAACCCCTGATGATGCGGAATGTTGCACCTAGGCGGAGAATCAAGATACACTGCCACCAGCCTGTGTACGTTTTATGAGTGTTTTTATATGACTCAAATTTGATAAAGACCCTGATTTTAACAGGACAAGTGATCCGTTCTCCCTTGATTATTGCTGTAACCTCTGGAAGCTGAATGGATCATAGCTTCTTTTTCCCTCTACATTGATTACTACATTTACATGCTATGTCAACTTCTGTGGTATAACAGTGAAAGGATCTAAATAAATGACAAGTGAAATAAGAATTTCAATATATGTTGGTATTAGAAGGCATGAAATGATCATGCACCCTTAGGAATTAATTGATGATTCTATGGTGTATGAGGGCTTCTGTGTATAGTTTAGTTTAATTGACCCCGCCTCTTACTACCTCAATAGGACCACTCCACTTTATGATTCACACTAGAACAGTAAAGTTTAATTGATATGCATCAGTGTGCAATTACCCTGTGCCTAGGCATGATTTCAGGTCAAGCACTATGGATGGAGGTCGGCTATATCAAACAGGTTGTCATGGTCCAACTTTTTAACTTCTGACTATGGTCTTGATTTAGATCTTGGTGGAAGGGTTTCTCCGTCACAAAAGTGATGGATATCCCACCAGCCAAAATTGGAATCCCATTATATCATATGGGATTGATATTTTGGTGGACGGGATATCTGTCACCGTTGTGATGGAGTAATCCAACTGCCAAGATCTAAATCAGGCCTTTAACCCGTTTACTGCTTTGAACGTTCAGCACCAGTGCTGAACGTTCGAAGAAACGGGTGCGGCCGTGTCGGCCGTTGGACGTGCGCAGCACCAGGGAGGTAGCTTGCGCGACGTCCAACAGCCGACAGCAGCAGCGATAGGGTTAATCTACTTTTTGGAAAACATAACCTTCCACTGGGCAAGATCCAATGCTGATGACGTAAAGGGTTTCTTGATTCGATATTTCATGGTCAAGCTCCTTCTGAAGATTCTGGTTTTGGAACCGATAGCTCTGAGAAGGACAAAGTTGGATTTTATGACCTCAAATGCAGCTTTACCATTAGGATAAATATATGCCTCCTAGTCAATTCGTGGTCTTCAAAATACATCATCAGAGCAAAGCTGAAACTGTAGTGGTTCGTAATGCTTATAGATTGGATAAAAATTCTTGCTGAACCAGTTTTCAGTGTAGCAAATCGCTTGAAGTGGGAAACGCCTGTTTTATTGCTCATCTTAGATGCACAGCACTTTGTAATGGTCCCATGGAGTTAGAAATAATATTACTAATTCCTGGGACAGTTCCTCCTTGTCTTTTCTTCAGCATTCAGGTTCTCAAGGCAGGCTTTTATTCACCATGACTCTCTAAAGCTAGCTCTCCCACAGAATCCACTCATTTTTGGTCATCTAGGCCCTCTGGATCAGGAATACTTCTGTTTTTTGTTTTACCTGGAGAAGGAAGGCAAGTTATCAGTCACCTGATCATTGGGGAATAGTTACAGCCCTGGCTGCCAGCAAGAGTAAACATTCCTTAGGTATCTTTCTTCAACAAGGCTTTCTTTGTAGATGTAGTCTTCCCAGATCCTGGAATGTTCCGAGAAGTTGGTGGTAAGGTGTTATTCTAATCCAGTGCACTAGCCATTGACTGGTGATTTTGTTCCTATATGATTCTGTCTATTTTGTCATCCTTTAGACACATACTTTTGCATCAGTTCTTCTATTTACTGAAAAAAATTCCACAAGCCTTGAATCAAAAATGTTTAATCCCAAATCCACGTTTAGGAAATGTGCCTTTTTTGCACGCTCACGCTTGATTTTTTTTATTTGCTGGACCCTGTATGTTTGCTGGCTTTAGAACTCTGTGTGCCAGTAGTAAATTGTCTGTGCTCCCTCTTTGAACATGGTTGAATTGGACTATTCCAAAGTGTTACATTTAATGTACCTAAAAGTCCCTACTCTTGAGAACAAGTTTACCCAGGACCTGGTGGCTAAATGTCAGTAGGGGACTGCATCCCCTAGTGTGCTACCCACAAATGTATGACGTTACTACGTATCCATTTACAACTCAGTATTTTACATCACGTTCATTACAACGCAAGTCGTTACAATGACTTGCGCTGGAGGGCCGGGTCTTAGGAACAGAATGATTTACTATTCCAACTCCAGTCTAAATACAGTAGAGAAGGTGTTGGACTAGTAAATCATACTATTCCTTAGGTTAGAGTGCCATCCAGCGCAAGTCGTTGGAACGACTTGCGTTGTAATGACTGCAATGTAAAGGTATTGCGATGCAATGCCTGTGTTGTAATGGATGTTTCCTTCTACCCACTACTGTGGCTGTGCAAACATGACTTAAGGCCTACAACTGTAGTCTGACTGCAACAGTACACAACTTGTGCTGAAGCCTACCAAAGCAATCCCATGTTGACAGGTAAAAACCTTTCACATTAGTGTTGGTCTTGTATTTCACAAGGCAGGGTGCCTGGTATTAAAAGTAGGACATGCAGACATTTTAAGCAAACATGTCCTTGCAGTGACTAGCACGAAAAAGTAATTTTCGCTTTAGAAGACCTAGCTGTCTTACGTAGAAAACAAGAGAACAAATTAAAATACTAACAGTGTATCTTGGGAAAAGGGGGCGCTAGAAAAAATGAAACAACTATTTTTTAAAGTTATTAAAAATCCAATTCAATTGTGAAGGCAAATTTGTAATGCCAAAGAAAAAGTTACTTTTAACAAGCTACCCTTTAACTGCCCGAACTGTTTAAAAGCTCATTAACATAAGCCATTGTCAGTCCCCATCTAGTTATTAGCCTTGAATAGATGTGAACAAGCGCCAAATGTCTCTTAGGAGCCAACAGCCGGCTGACCTTATTTGGCAGAAATGAGTTCTCTGAACCCAGAATGTGAAGGGTGGGGTTATGGGCATCCTTTCTGACAGTGCAAATTCTGTGTGAGTGTCCAATCCTGCTTGACAGATCTCCTGGGTTTGCATCTAACCCTTGAGGCATACTTGCAAGTAGATAGAGCACTATTCCAAGACAATGATTGTTTTGTTGAAGAAAGACTCTGTTTTTTTCCTACCAGATACCTGTCTCTGGGTTATTGTGGGCACAATGGCTGCCTTAAACTGGGATTTAGTAATTTATATGGGAGGACACACTTCCAAACACATCCATTTTTGATGTAGCTGAAACTTTCACCAATATGCCAAAAGTGGGTAGGGTTTTTCACCAGGAACTTTTCCTTATTGGTTAGGGTGTGCCCAAGAGTCATTACCGCCCACAAGCTTAAGCCATGCATAAATAAGGCACCTCTGTGAAGCCATCTTAGAAAACTACTACACCTGAGAAAGATGAGAACCTACTGTACAAGACATGAAAAGATCCATCAAGGGCTGAACCTGCTCTCTCTTCTACCCAGGACAAAGAAATATACTCCAATGGTCATAATGCTGACCTCCTGTTCACTGTATAGTGACCTAACTGACTATCAAAGGTATTTTCTGAAGATTACCAGCCAACCACCTCCAACTGGAGCTGTCCTGGACACTGCATTTGGCCACTGCTGGAGTGAGCTGTGAATCTGAGTATTGTTACTGAGGGGGTGGGGGGTCCTTGGCTGTGTCTAAGTGGACTTCCCCTACCACCCCTCACAATCCAGGACAAAAATAAAACACTAACCTTCTCTGCGGGTCGCCCTCCTCATGCTGCGCTGTCTCCTTCTTTCTGTTGTCCTCCTCCTTGTGTACCCCTACATATTACGTCTTGCGTGAAATGCGAAGCTCATGCAGACATAATACGTAGGGTGACGCGGGGAGGAGGATAACGGAAAGAAGGAGACACAGGAGCGAGGAGGAGGGCAACTAGCAGAGGAGAAAAGTGTGGAGCAGAGCCTAGTTGTGGAGCAGAGCCTAATTCCAAGGGTCCCATAAGCAGTGGAATTTATAATCATACTACTGGATGCCTTTGACTAGCAGTCTTTATTGTTATCACACAATATATGGTCCTTCAGATCTGAACTCCCAAAAAGTGACAAAGTATTAAGAGTAAGGTGCCAACAGTTTATGGCTGATGAGGAAACTTCCTTAGGCGAATAGCTATCAGGGGTGAGCTTGGGTTAATTTTGTGACTTTAGTAGTATACTGACATAGGTAGTGATTATTCCTCAAGGTAGGTAGTCACTAGGGGTGGACAATAAATTCTGCTCTACTGGTGGAGTTGGCAGGGTTTTGGTGACTCCGAGTTACACATGTAACAGAGATCTGGCCAAAGTCTACCAACCACTTCATGGCAGAGCTTTTCTTGTATGCTACTTGGCAATGATAAGTTGGTGCGGGACAGCTATCACCCCCTAACATGATTTTTGTTTGCTAAGAGGGCACCTGGTGAGATTTCCCCAACACGGTAGGTCGCGATCATTCGCAGTCAGACAGCTGCCACTTGAGGACAAAATCTACTCAAGCAGCTGCAAAATCAACTCAAGAAGCAGAACTCCCTGACTTGCTGTGTGGTGCAATTAGCGCTGATTTTTCAAAGTTGAATGAACTCCTGGCACTAAAGATCAGTGCAAGCAGTGCCAATTTTCCTAATTCCACCAGTTCACAGAATATTGCTGAATTTTCATGTAACTCTGCGGAATTCCATTGAATGAAAATCCATGAGTTCTGTCCACCTCTAGTAGTCACCCACCCCAAATAATAATCTAATTTCTTGCAGCACTCCACTATTTAGGCGAGGTTGCTCTCTCGGTTGGGGTCAAACTTTGATTTCTTCCTTTCTGCCACTGAAAACATAAAATATAGCAAGACTGTCATAGAGTAAAACCGCATAGAGTGTAGTGTCATAGAGTGGAGCTGCATACAGTGGAATAGAGTAGAGTGGAGTAGCATTCAGAGGATGGTTGTACACTATAGTGGCATGCAAAGGAGTGTAGAATTGAGCAGCGTAGTTTTGGAGTGTTGTAGAGCGGAATAGTGTAGACTGTAGTAACGTAGAGTGGAGTGCCGTAGAGTGGCATACAGTGGAATATAGTGTACAATGGAGTGGTGTACAGTATGATAATGCTGAGCATAGTGGCGTACAGTAAAGTGATGTAGAGTTAAATCCCATATAGAAGAATCACTTAGAGTGGAGTGGCATAAAGATGCGTGTTGTAAAAAGGAACAGTGCAGACTTCAGTAGCATACACTGGAGGGGGATACATTAGAGCAATATATACTGAAGTCACATACAGTCGAGTTTGGTAAAGTGAAGTGGAGTACGGTGTCATGCACTTACCTGGTTCCAGCCATGGAGATGACACTTTAGCCATAGCTCCTATCCATCCTCAGGACTGGTCATGCCCGAAGAATAACCCTATCAGTCGCATCCCGTCCCCAAGCAGGAAGGGGGGATTGGGACAAAATAGGAAAAGAGAGACTTGGAAAACTGGTTCCAGTCAGCACTGTGCAGCACAACATTAACCGGAGTCCATCTGAGCCTGCTGGGCAAATGTACACAAGACCATGACCTGTTTTTTGGAAGACACAATACACTAGAAATAACAAAAAAAGGCAATCACCAACAATACAAAGCCCCTCAAACAACGGATTTGCAAATACATCAGTAGCTTACATTTACAGTCTCTTTCAGGAAAACTGGTAGGAATAGAATATCTGGAAACTCAGAGTGGAGTTATAAACTCTCAGGGAATAACTCTGAACACATGTTGGAGTTACTGGCACTCCTAAGGAAACACTTGGAACATAGATTGAAGTTAACAACTCTATGAAAACTCAAAATATGACTCTCTGTAAAAGGTTAATGCTGACTCAAGGACATGGAGGAAAGATCTCAAAGCACTACTACATCAGGAAACATAGAATCAAGTGTCTATTTCTTGAAATAATGCAATTCAATGGTCAGGAAGGATCCTGAGAAAGAACAATCAAAGGTGAGTTCCAGGCAATCTGAAAGTTCTCCAAGACGTCTGAAGAAAACAGGTTAACACTAGCTTAACTTTTCAGAAAGGGCAGGTGCAAACTACCGGATGGAACACTTAACAGGAGACAAATGTTTATTTTGCTTAAACTTGCACAAGAGAAAAACACTATAGGACCGCACTCATTGGTTCTTGTGTTCAGGGAATGCTTGCAAGCTTGGGTGAAATGGAATCAGGTGGAGAGGGGAAACTAGGGCTTTGAATAATAGCATGCCATGAGACACCACAGGGGTAACATTATATGAGCCCTATGCTCCAGGCCCACTACACAGAGAACACAGGAGAGGTTTGTGACAGTTGTCCTGGCAAGGACCAACCTACAAGTTGTAGATTGTCTGGAAGGAACGAGCAAGCCAAGGGGCATGGACATTGCTGATTGGTTCACAATACTGCTCCTCATGACCATCATTTTTGCAATCAATCAAGTTTAAAAAAGTGTCTATTTTCATGTTTAGAATCAAGGATTCTCTGAACCTCAAACTGATCATCCAGTGGGAGGGGGAGCAGGATGAGTTTGGGCTCAATAAGGATTCAACAGGGACATGTGAAACACTGAATGAATGGGTAAGTCTTCTGGCCACAGCTACAGGGTGTATTATTCATTCAATAGGGAAGAGTACCACAAATCTGACTTGTAACATGTGTGTTCGCTGTAATCCTACTTTTTTGTGGGCAGTGAAACTCAGTCTCTAAACTTGTAGTCTGGCTGTGGAAGTAGAAGCCTGTTATAACACCTTCCCATATTCAATTTGGCCTGTTGCAAGTGTGACAACACCTGCTGTTGGGATTCTATGAAATATTTTACAAAGTCTTGTATAGCGGGTACAATTTCAGAGATCATGAAACATACTAAAGGAACATACTTGGATGTCTACCACTTATGGAATAAAAGGGGTAAACCCCAGTAGCGTAATGCTGTATGTTATTCTAGGCACATTCTGCAAAAGGTAACAAGGACTCCCAACTCTTAGGAGAAGAAGTCAAAAGACATTGCAGAGTTTGTTTCAAAACCGTATTTACATGATTAGTCTGACCATTTGTTTGTGGGTGATGGGCATACAAGAGTTGTGCATCAATGTCCAGTAATGTGCAACAACTATGGCAGAATTGCGAAATGAATTGGAGGCACTGATCAAAAATAATGACCAAAGGGAGCCTGTGAAATTGCATGATTTGAGGAATGACCAGCTTGGCAAGAGCTTTAGCAGTGGGCTTTATGTACAATATGTTGTGCCATTTTACTGATATACTACTACCAAAATGATTCTGTAGTCATTAGAGTTCGTAAGGTCAGTTCCAAAATCCATGATGATGGTATGCCAGAGATGAGGTGTTACAGGCAAGGTTCGCAAATAGCCTGATGGGGCAGAATTGGATGCCTTTTTTTGAGAACATATGGGACAGATCTGAATGCAGTCATGCATATCCTTGAACAAGGTAGAACAACAAAACTATCACTGACAGTTTGCTAAGGTCTTTCGGATTCCTGATGACCCCCTAACAGAGTGTCATGACACCAAGTTAGAGCTTCCTACCTCAATTGTTTTTTGGGATCAAAAAAGGTGGTACCTTGATAAGGAAGCCTATTGTGTATGTGATTGTCCTGGCAAGCCACCCAAAAGTTTTTTTTCTTCTGGATTCAAACTACACCTGACCTTATCAAGGAATGAATCCTAGATAAGGTTAGATGTATGATGTGCTATGAGTCTACAATGTTCTGTGTTAAGGTCTTTAGAGTCCAGAGGAATTGGAGATTCTTATGGTCAATGTAGGTTGTGACAACATGTTGGGCCCTTAATAGGTAGTTTTGCCATTCTTGAAAGCACAATTTAATTGACAACAGCACTCATTACGCAATTGTGTAATTTGTTCCATTTGCAACAATTTTTTTGAAAAAAACCAACTGGATGCATTCGTCCCATCGTACTGTCTCGCTGTGCTAAAATACCTCCCACAGCCAACTAGGAGTACTCTGCCTCTACAAAGTAAGGCTGGATGGGGTCTAGATGTCTAAGCACGGTGACTGTGGTAAATCTTCCCTTCAGTAAGTTGAAGGCATCAGTAAACTTTGAGAAAGGCAATAAACTCTGTGGTTCCTTTACTGTGGTCTGGGCTGGCCAATCTCGAATCACCTGGCCTTTCTTTCAATCAATCAATCTATCAATCATAACACTTGTATAGCGTGCTACTCACCCGGAAGGGTCTCAAGGCACTTAGGGGAAGGGGGCCGCTACTGCTCGAACAGCCAGGTCTTGAGTTGTCTCCTGAAGGCGAGGTGGTCCTGGGTCAGCCGAAGGTGGATGGGGAGGGAGCTCCATGTCTTGGCCGCCAGGTAGGAGAAGGATCTGCCTCCGGTGGTGGCTCTTCGGATGCGTGGTACGGCGGCGAGGGTGAGGCTAGCGGACCGTAGCTGGCGGGTGGGCGTGTGGAAGGTCAGGCGGTCGTTGAGGTACTTGGGCCCCAGGCTGTGGAGAGACTTGTGTGTGTGGGTGAGGAGTCTGAACGTGATCCTCTTGTTGACGGGGAGCCAGTGCAGGTTCCTCAGGTGGCCGGAGATGTAGCTGCGTCGAGGGATGTCCAGGATGAGTCGGGCGGAGGCGTTCTGGATGCGTTGTAGTCTTTTCGGTAGCTTGGCTGTGGTTCCGGCGTAGAGGGTGTTTCCGTAGTCCAGCCGGCTGGTGACAAGGGCTTGGGCGACCGTCTTCCTGGTTTCGATCGGGATCCATCGGAAGATCTTGCGGAGCATGCGGAGGGTGTGAAAGCATGAAGAGGAGACGGGGTTGACTTGTCTGGTCATTGAGAGGGAGGAGTCCAGGATGAAGCCCAGGTTGCGTGTGTGGTCTGTCGGCTTGGGAGCAGTGCCTAGGGCTGGGGGGCACCAGGAGTCGTCCCAGGCGGAGGGTGATGGTCCAAGGATGAGGACTTCTGTCTTGTCTGAGTTCAGTTTCAAGCGGCTGTTCTTCATCCACTCGGCGACGTCTTTCATCCCTTCGTGGAGGCTGGTTCTGGCGGTGCCGGGGTCTCTGGTGAGGGAGAGGATCAGCTGGGTGTCGTCGGCGTAGGAGATGATGTTGAGGTTGTGTTGGCGTACGATGGCTGCGAGAGGTCTCATGTAGACGTTGAAGAGTGTGGGGCTGAGTGATGATCCTTGCGGGACGCCGCAGATGACTTCGGTGGCCTCGGAACGGAACGGGGGAGGCGGACACTCTGTGTTCTTCCAGCGAGGAACGAGATGATCTACTTCAATGCCTTCTCTTGGATGCCGGTGTTGCTGAGGCGTTGGACCAAAGTGCGGTGGCAGACAGTGTCGAACGCAGCGGAGAGGTCCAGGAGAATGAGTGCAGCTGTTTCCCCGTTGTCGAGAAGGGCTCGGGTGTCGTCGGTGGCTGCGATGAGGGCGTCTCGGTGCTGTGGTTGGCTCTGAAGCCAGACTGCAAGGGGTCGAGGGATCCATTCGTTTTGAGGAAGGCGGCAAGCTGTCTGTTGGCGATCTGCTCGACGACTTTTGCAGGAAAAGGGAGGAGCGAGATGGGGCGGAAGTTTATGAGGTCGGTGGGGTCCGCTGTTGGTTTCTTCAGTAGGGCGCTGAGCTCGGCATGCTTCCAGCTCTCCGGGAAGGTGGCAGTGTCGAAGGAGGTGTTGATGACGTCTCGGAGTTGGGGTGCGATGGTGGAGTTGGCCCTGTTGAAGACGTGGTGGGGGCAGGGGTCAGTCGGAGATCCGGAGTGGATGGTGTTCATCGTGCGGGCTGTGTCTTCGGTGTACACTGCGGTCCAGGTGCGGAGGGTGGCGGTGGGGTGCATTGGTTCGACGGTTGGGTGCGAGGATGGTGCGCCGAAGCTGTTGTGGATGTCGGCAATCTTGCGGTGGAAGAACGAGGCGAGCGTGTCGCAGAGATCTTGTGAAGGGGTGATGTCGTTGTTGCCGGTGCTGGGGTTGGAGAACTCCTTGACGATGCTGAAGAGTTCCTTGCTGTTGTGGGCGTTGTTGTCCAGTCGATCCTTCAGTGATTTCTTCTTGGTGGTGCGGATGAGCTGGTGGTGCTTGGGGGTCGTGTGTTTGAGGGCGGTCATGTTGTCAGTGGTCCGGTCGAGGAGCCAGGCTTTCTCGAGGGTGCGGCAGGTCTTCTTGGAGTCCTTGAGTTCGTCAGTGAACCAGGGGGCCTTCTTGCTTCTGGGTTTGCTGGGAGGGTTCTTCAGTGGTGCGAGGTCGTCGGCGCAGGCGGTCAGCCACTGCGTGAAGTTGCAGGCTGCTTCGTTGGGGTCCGGTGTGCTGGTAGGTAGGTTCTGGCTGAGGGAGGTGGTGAGCTGGTCGACGGTGATCTTGCTCCAGCTTCTGTGAGGAAACTGTTGCGGGTGGTGGTGGGTAGTGGTTTTTCTGAAGCTGAAGTGGACATAGCTGTGGTCGGTCCAGTGAAGGCCGGTGGAGTGGCTGAAGGCGATGTGCTTGCTGGCTGAGAAGACGGGGTCAAGCGTGTGGCTGGCGTAGTGGGTGGGGGTGTTGACCAGTTGCTTGAGTCCGAGGTTGGCGAGGTTGTCCAGCAGGGTGACGGTGTTGCGGTCCTTGTTGTTCTCCAGGTGGAAGTTGAGGTCCCCTAGGAGGATGTAGTCGGCGGAGGGGAGGGCGTGTGGGCTGATGAAGTCCGTGATGTCTTCGCTGAGTTGTGTGCATGGTCCTGGGGTTCTGTAGATGAGGGTGCCTCTGAGGGTCGTCTTTGGGTCGGTGTGAATCTGGAAGTGGAGGTGTTCAGCGGCGGTGTAGGGGTCGTCGGCGTCGGTCGTAATGCGGATGGTGTTCTTGTGGACGATGGCGATGCCTCCCCTAGTCTGTTTGATGCGGTCCCTCCTGATGATCTGGTATCCATCCGGGATGGCGATGGCGATGTCGGGGGCTGAGGAGGCGTTCATCCATGTTTCAGTGAGGAACGCGATGTCTGGTGATGTTGTGTCGAGCAGGTTCCAGAGTTCGACGGCGTGTCTGTGGACAGAGCGGGTGTTGAGCAGGATGCAGTTGAGGTAACTGCTGGGGTTTGGCTTGGCGTGCGCGGTGCATGTTCGGAGGCAGGTGAACTTGCAGGTTGTGTGGCTGAAGGGTCCGTGGAAGCGTTTCGGGGCGGCCCGGCAGCAGGCGGGGTTCTGGCCGGTATTGAGTGCGTTGAGGGCGGCGGCGTCGTAGGTCTGTCGGGTAGTCTTGCGTCGGTGGGGGCCAGGGGTCCTAGCGCTGGGCGTGGCCCAGGCACGGACAGGCGCAGACGGGCTTACCTTTGGCGCGCCTTCGGCGCACAATTGGTGCCCCCGCTGCGCGTGACCGCTGCGCGTCCGCGCGGTCGCCATTTATGGCGAAGTGGGAGGGAGGAGCAGCTGGGAGGCTGGAGTGGGGAGGGCACAGAAGGAAAAGGGGGTGTGGCCGCTAGCACAGCGGCGGGAAGCGGGGAGCGGGGTGGGCAGGCACAGGGGGCAGAGAGACAGGAAAACAGCACAGGCAATATCAAAAACACAATTACAGCAAATGGGAAACAAGAATCATATTAACAAAATGCAGGGAAACAAAAAGGAAACGAAATTAGAACAGACAGTACACGCAAATACAGCGGGGGGCGGGGTCAGCGAGGCAGGCTAAGCGAGGCTGCGGGCAGCAGCGGGGCGGGTTGCACACACTACAGCTGGTGGCCGTGCGGCGCGGGAGTGTCCTGAGAACAGGTCACACTCACCTGCGCTGCGCGGTCGCCATTTATGGTGAAGTGTGAGGGAGGGAGGAGCAGCTGGGAGGCGGGGGTGGGGAGGGAACAGAAGGAAAAGGGGGCGTGGCCGCTAGCACGGCGGCGGGAAGCGGGGAGCGGGGTGGGCAGGCACAGGGGGCAGAGAGACAGGAAAAGAGCACAGGGAATATCAAAAACACAATTACAGCAAATGGGAAACAAGAATCATATTAACAAAATGCAGGGAAACAAAAAGGAAACGAAATTAGAACAGACAGTACACACAAATACGGCGGGGGGCGGGGTCGGCGAGGCAAGCTAACGAGGCTGCGGGCAGCAGCGGGGCGGGTTGCACACACTACAGCTGGTGGCCGTGCGGCGCGGGGGTGTCCTGAGAACAGGTCACACTCACCTGCACCACGCGGTCGCCATTTATGGCCAAGTGGGAGGGAGGGAGGAGCAGCTGGGAGGCGGGAGCGGGTAGGGCACAGAAGGAAAAGGGGGCGTGGCCACTAGCACGGCGGCGGGAAGCGGGGAGCGGGGCGGGCAGGCACAGGGGGGCAGAGAGACAGGAAAACAGCACAGGCACATGGTCACCTCCTTTGGAGGTAAAATAGATTCCAGAAACTCAACAGACTGGGTATGGAACATTCATTTCTACAATTTGGCAGAAAAGGCATGCTCCCAGAGTAATTTTACGACTGTCCTGACATGCTTTTTGTGTTCAGTCATGTTTTGTAAGTAGATCAAGATGTCGTCAATATAAACAACCACACAGAAATCCAACAAATCTTGCAGAACCTCATTGATAAAGTACTGGAAAGGCGCAGGGGCATTACACAATCCAAAAAGCATGACTGTAACTTAGGGCTAGATGTAGGTAATTCTATTTTACCACTTCTAAAATACCGAATTTTACCGATTCGGTATTTAAGAAGTGGTAAAATAGAAGGAGGCACATGTAGGTATTTCAGAATCGGTAAATACCGAACCTGTAAGATTCGATATTTACTGATTCGGTAAATACAGAATCGGTACCCCATTGATTCCTATGGCCTTGAAGCCCATAGGAATCAATGGTGAATACCGAATCGGTATTTACCGATTCAGTAAATACCGATTTTTGCAAGGGTGCAGCGGGTGTCACTTTGACACCCTCTGGCACCCCAATTCCGGACTTGTGTGCCATGTGGCACACAGACATGCCCTAAGGGCATGTCTGTGTGTCAAATTGCACAGGTGTGCATGCACACATTGATTCGGTATTTTACCACCCAATTGGATTGGGTGGTAAAATACCGAATCTGAAAGGTCTGCGGCACTCAAAGATGTGCTACCTACATATGCTTTTACAGAATCGGTATTTTTACCGAGTCTGCATTTACCGATTCGGTAATTTTACCGAATCTGTAAATACAGATTCGGTAAAATACCGATTCTGTAAAGCATGCTCCTACATTAGAAAACCCTAATACCGGTAGGAAACGGCTGAAATCGGCCGTTTCTGACCGGTATTAGGGCTCCTATATCGGGCCCCAAGTTCCTAAGGTGGTCTTCCACTCATCACCTACTTTAACACAGACAAGGTGGTAAGCACCACACAAGTCCAGTTTATTGTACACAGTGAACTTTTGCACCTGATCTAATAAGTCTGGAATCAGTTTCAAAGGATACCTGTTCTTAAAGGTTACTTTATTTAAGGCTCTATAGTCTACTCATACCCGCAAATTGCCATCCGACTTCGAAATGAAGAAAAGCGCTAATGACACAGAAGTGGAATGTCATGCAAACCACAAGGCTAGCATGTCATCCAAGTATCTCTTTAAGTGTTCAGTCACAGGCTCCGTTAAATATATCGGTTGAAATATAATTTCAGAAGAGACTTCAGACCCATCCATGGCTCTAGCATGCTCTGGCCAGAGCTAAGTCTAAGCAATTTCAAGTAACTCTGGAATCTACGGACTTGGGCAAGACTTGCTTCTGTTAGGACGAGATGAAAAGAGTGACTGAAATTGTTAAGTGTTGTGGAATCTTAGGTGAAGAATTAGCCAGAGACTGAGAAGTCGGTACAAAGACCATACCAGACTGATTGACCCCTTTTTCAGCTGGGCTCTACAGTTTTCCTGCAGTAGTTCTGTTGTCAAGGCTCTAGCCTTTGGAAATTCCCTTTGGTTGGGCAGAGCATTTGCGGGCAAAATGCCCAGCCTTGCGGGAATATTAACACAGATTACATGTCTTTCTGTGTTCTTTTTTCCCTGTAGTCAGGGAACTACCAAGCCCCTGACCTGCATGGGTTCAGAACAATTGAGACCCCTAGACTCAGTGTCTTTCTTTTCTGACTGTACAACCAGCAATCTGGGTTCCACAAAAGAGTGGCCTCCTTTTTGTTCATTTAATCTGTGGTATGGTCAAGCATAACCAATAAATCATATGAACTCGGAACAATCTGAGGGTAAATCTACAATGTGCTCCAGGCAATCCTTTAAGTCATCCCTCAGCCCTCTATAAAACAGGGAAGTTTATTTTCTTCTCAGGCCTTTGGATTTCTGTAATTACCTTACCAACTGCATTGATATAAGTAAGGAGATCCTTATTACCCTTCTGTAGGTTTAACAGCACATTACCACTGCCCGCACAAAGCTGTGGGATTAGCAAAGAAAAGGCACATCAATGTCTCTTTAAACCCTAAATTCATGTAACACAAGGTTGTTCATTTCAATGAATGGGATAGCCCAATTGGTAGCTGCCCCTCCAAAATTAGACATGACAAAAGCAATTCTGCCAGTATCAGGGGGGGGGGGGGGTGGCTCCTGGTTGATAAAGGAAAAGTAACTGGCAGTGACTCCAGAAAACATCAAACATATTACTATTCCCCCAGAAAATGTCAGGGGGAGCCAAAGGCACAAGAACTAGTATAGTAGCTGTGACTATGGAAACACTCAGAACAGAGATTGAAGTTAAAAACTCCCAGGAAACCTCAAAACGTGTCTCTCTGTACAGGATTTATACATATATATCAAGCCCTTGGAGGAAAGTTCTCAAGGCACTACTGTTCATCAGTGAAACACAAAACCAAGTCCATAGTCCTTGATATAATGCATTTCAATGGCCAGGCTTGCAGGAAAATTCAGGAGCAGGAACAATCAAGGTGAGCTGTAAGGAAGTCAATGAAAGGGAACTTGAAGGCAAGTATATTGTCACGAGGGCGCCGATACACCGGCCTGCTTATAACAGTAAAAGTGCGCACTAACCTGATATCATGCATTGAGCCTAGTGCTTCAACTTGTCCTAAGTCAGAAGATGGACTTGAGGTCTTGATTCGGGAATTCGCCAAGGAGCTGGAGTAGCTGAGGAGGAGGTTGAAATGAAAGATGTGTTGAGGGAACTAGAGCCAAGGGAATCACCACAGTAATTGGAACTGCAGCTGAAAAGAGCACTGCCCGGGACAGGACGATTCTACAGGTAAGTGGGAAAAGAGGACGCTTGTTCCACAGGATGCGTAGGCCAAGCAAGGAGCTTGTGTTAGGGTGTGGTTTATATATAGGCTTAGGGTCTAATGGATACAGTGAGATCACATGTAGCACATGGCACACATGGCAATCTGGAAGATCTCCAAGACTCCTGTAGGAAACAAGTGTTATTACACTGGCTTGACCTTTCGGGAAAGGCAGAAGCAAACTAATGAATGGAGAATTTAACAGGAAACAAATGTTTCTTTTGCTTAACCATGCACAAAGGGAAAACACTCTAAGACCCCAGCAACAGCAGGAGCAAGGCAAGCCATTGGTTCACATGTTCAGGGAATGCTTGCATGCTTGGGCATAATAAAATCCAGGAGAGAGAGAAAACTCGGACAAATGCATGAGGCACCACAGGGGTAGCATGACATGAGGCCCGGCACACCAGGTCCACTACACAGAAGGCTGATGCTAGGTTTGTGATATACAGTGGAACAGCGTACAGTGCAGTGGTGTACACTGGAGTGGCATAGAGTGGAGTTGCATAGTGCAGAATAGTGTAGAGTGTATTGGCATAGATTGGAGATGCGTAAAGTGAAATAGTGGAATAGCGTAGAGTGTAGTAGTGTATTGTGGAAGGGCATACAGAGTAGTGACATACACTGCAGTGTTGTGCAATGGTGTACAGCGGAGTGGTTGGTTGTAATGTGGCGTAGAGTGCAGTGTGTTAGATTGCAGTGGTATGGTGCACAGTGAACTAGTATAGAGTGGAGTGGGGTGCAGTGTAAAAGCGTAGTGTGGTGTATAGTGTGGTGAAGCAGAGTGGAGAGGTGTAGAGTGGAGTAGGGTGAAGGGCAATAGAGGGTAGTGGCATAAAGTGAGTGGGGCAGACTGAGGTATGGTCTTAAGACAGACGTAGGGTGAAAGTGGGTGAACGGATGTAGAAATAATGTGCCAAAAATATAGATTATGAGGTGTAAATGCAAATTTTTGATAATAGGTATGAATACTGTAAGTATTGATAACGTTCTAAGTGTTAAAATCCTTAGTAATAAATTGTGCCCCAGTATACCGTTGTAACTTATTGGTATTCCACAGTACATGCCAATAAGAAAGCAATACCTGATTGGCAAACTGCTGTCTTTACAAAATGTATAAGATAGACATGTAGTTATTCGTCCATTTTCCTTGTGTTTTGTGTTAGGGCCTCATATATAAGTAAGTATTAGTGTTTATAGTGGTTCAATACCTATTACCATTTTATACATGTGATAATATTTAAAGAAATATATTTATGACTTTCATACAATTTTCCAGCAGTTTAAGGAGAAGTGTCTAGTTAAAAAAAAAGATTTGGGTAGAGCAGTCATGTTTTAGGTATTACTGTGGTACTTCACAGATGTTTTTGTGAAGATACAAATATTTAAAAATTTAAAGTACACACTAGTACACTGTATATATGAAATATAGTGTAGTACACTGTATTTTCATTTTTTTAACATTCTTATTAAGTTCAACAGTACATCTGAGGCTCTACTGCGGTACTCCATACATTTGTAACAAAAATATATGTAAACTCTCAAATATTTTCCTAATAAATTACTAGTTTCATAAAGTGGTAAAAGGAAGGGGACAAATATCAAACCTCAAGCTTACCTATATTAATTTTTTAGCAGCACACAACCAAAGTATACCGTAAAACAAAATGGCTGCCATTAACTTTTGTAAAGGCAGTTATAAGCCAATCACATAATGTCTTGGCATAGCTACATACCTTGGTACTTCAAAGAAATACCACAACATTTGGTGAAAGCACTGCAATAGTAGCTATCAATACGTTAAAATGGCTCATAACTCCAAAAATACAAACCCTACTTACCTGTAGTATCCAAAAGGAACATCTGCACATGAAAATGTGTAATACTGCTGCGGCGGGGTTGGAGAAAGGGACCGGAGACAGGAGCGAGGTAGGTAAGGTTTTATTTTTATAAATGACTTCTTTTTCTTGGAGGACAGTCTTTCGCGGGAAAAGGTAGCGGGATCTGTTGTGGCCTCTGTGCTCGAATATACTTCTGAAGGCTTTTTCCCGGAAGGAGGCTCGTCCGGTGTGGGGCGGGAACTTCTGCCCAGGTGGTCTACACTTCTCTTCAGTAAGTTTTGCAGGAGAGAAAAGACAAAGGGAGTACCGTCAGGCAGCTGTCCTTTACTCATAAGCCAGGGGGCCCGGGGAGTGAGGGGTCACCGCTGCTCGAGTGAATACACACGGTGCAAGTTTTGTTCGAGTGAACAAGAGTGCTCTAGAGTGAGGGAGGTGTAAATGGGGGACAGGGAAGTATAACCAAGGAATATAACGGAGAGAGGGCGGTCAAACAAATGAAAGACGAAATCCGACCCTATCGCTTGGCGTAACTGCCCCGCCTCCCTTCCCAGCTCGACACCCTTTGTCGTACCTGGGAGAGCCACTCTCCTCCTGGCGGGTGGCTGGGCGACTCACTGGGTCGTTGGCCTCCAGGCGTTTCCTCTTCTTCTGTTCTTCGGTTTCTCCACTCGGTTTCGCATTCTCCTCCTCTCGGCTCTCGTTCCTGGCACTCCACATGCAGTTCCTCCTCGGTGTCCTCACACGTGGGACCTTGGCTTCCTCCCTTTTCTCCAACCCGCATATGGCAACGTCATCCCGGGGAGAGGCACCCAGCTCGGAACACACCCCTTTAAAGGATCCGTCCTCGTCTTCTTCTTCTCTATGTTTTCCCCATAGCTGCTCCGTGTCTGTGTTCCACTCCTTCTGGGGAATGTGGAGAGAGGTTAGATTGGTTGTGTCAGCGAGCCACCATTCCCTTGTAGGCGCTTGGTCTTGTATGATAGGGGTCTCCCGACTACAACTGCAACATTTCATGGAAAGCCACTTGGCCACTATGAATGATTATAAAGTCTATGGAAAATAAATTGGTGCTCAAACAAGTTTTGGGACCGCCCCTTTTATTTGTGCTCCCCTTGACCAGTCACCGCAAAACTTTCCTTCCTCTGCCAATGTAGAAAACATGCGTAAAGTAATAATGGTGATAAATGTAAGGAATTCCTATCTCAGGTAACCCAAAGTATAATGACATAGTGCATAACGCCACTCTGTAATATTGCAGAGTATCAAAACACTGTACAATTTTTATTCTGAATATCTGGATTGTCTTGGAAAAGATAGCTCTCACACTTTACCAACTCTGACATACCTTGCATATCACACACTAAGGCCCAGATTTAGAAAACTCCAACACAACGCACCACCCAAAGTTGCTGTGCTGTGCTGTAATGTATTGCGTAAAAGGTAGAGAGCAGGAAAGTGCCATAATTACGATTACATGGCACTATCCTGCTCTCTCTGTAGCAGTGTTGTATAATCAGGCTGGTGAGCACCAGTCACTCAACTTTGTACCATTCTTTTTTTTGTTTAATCTTTCAGAAGGAAAGACTTTCACAGTATCAAAAGTAAATAATAATAATATTGATAAAAATAAAATAAAAAACACAGCAAAGCCAATATACATTTGGCTAACACAGAACGGCAATAACAACCTACATTCCATGTACGAGGGGGGTCAGAGGAACTCCATCAAGCCCGAGTCCGACCCAAGAGCCTGGGTAGCACCAGCAATCAAGTTATAAAAACATCATTTCATTTCTTTTTTCATAGCTCAATACAAATCATTATTTCGGTTCATAAAATATATAGCAAATGGTAAATACATTGATGCATGTCAGGAACTGTGTGGCAAGGGCGATCAAGGGAGGTGGCGGAGATAGTAAGATAAAAAGTACAGGGGATGGACGCAGATCGAGTTCCCTTCTCACACAGGAAATCCGATGCAAAGGCAACACCCTCTCTTCTCACCCCAGAGAGGGCAGCAGCAGCAATACCACACACTTAACCGAATGCCCGTGAAACAAGCCCATGTCAAGTGCTAAAAACTGACAGTTATGGGTGAGGAAATCTATAGGAATAAAAACAGGATGAAGGTAATATTAACAAAAGAGGCTCAGGAAACAAAAACACAGGGGCAATGTGAGGCTTGGAAGCAATTTGGACGAGGAGCCATGCAGCAAAATACCACGGCAAGGAGCAGAGAAGGAAGGCCAGAAAGCAATACATAGGGAGGCAGGAATAAACATAATGGTAACAGGGCAGTGGACATGAAGGCCCAGTAAGGAAGTAAGAGTGGCGTGAATGAAAGTAAAAGAGAACTAACCTTATAACAGGAAAGCACACAAGTAGGCAAAAGCGCAGAGAAGTACAGAGCAGGCAAGACATCTGGTCCAAGATACAGTACAATGAGGCATGAGTGGGTGTAGGATGCAAGGGAAATGAGGCAAGAAATTAATGCAAGATACAAGACTGAAGGAAACGGAGCTCATCTGTTAACTTCTAGGAAACCTCCTAGGTGGCTAGGAGAGGCAATGGGAGAAGTCCTTAGGCTTGAGACAAAAAGAAGCACTGAACTGCTCGACTGCAGAGAACTTGGTAAAAAGCTGCCAATTCCCCTCTTCAGCATTCCAGCATTGTACCATATTGCTTCCAGCATAGGTGGGTAGGTAGGTATGATAGATAGGTAAATGATGTTGAATATAGTAGGCAAGTTTGGTATACGGGTTTTGTATGCATCGTAGGTTGGGTATAGTAGGCACGGTATGTATGATAGAAAAACAGTGGTAGAAAGGTATAACAGGTATAGAGTAGATGATAGGTTCAACAAAGTAGGTTAAGAACATTAGGAATAATACATATGGAGACCAGGTAGGTGTTGCAGGTAAGTTTGGTACGTAAGGATGATAGGATAGATATGGTAGGTATGACTGATTGGTATTTAGGAAATATAATTTGGTAGGAGGTATGGTAGTTTATATATTGTAGATTAGGTAGGATACGACTTACTATTTTTATACTATAAAAGCATTGTCTAGACTTCTCGCTTATAAATTATAGCAATCTCAATGGGAAACAAAATCTCCTCCTGTCATTGATTAATTACACTTTTTTGCAAATAGGTTGTTTATCCTATTTGATGCTACAAACAGTCTATGCTGCTTACAACTCCCAGAATGAAATTTACAAAAATCCAGTTTAACAGAAGAAAAAACGTCGTATTCACACAATTGCATGCATGTGCTTTTCCTTAAATGCTACCATGTTTACTATTACTCCTCCAACTGCTAAGTTAATAATAGTACTACTGACAATAATAATAAATACTACTAGTAATTATAATAATATAGGAGTAATTTGTACTCTGAATGAAGAGAGTTATGAAATGGACAAGATGATGTGTGGGTTGAAAGAGATACCCATGAATGGCATCCAGAGAAAAAAGATGCATATTAGAGACTTTTAATGAAGGGACAGTATTTTTGGCATCTTTAAGGAAAACTGTGCATTTATTTTCTGTGACCACAAGAATTGCAAATTCACTATATTTTCACGATAACATCGTATAACAAATAAATATGTAAGGGCAGTTATTGACTAATATAATGTCTTTATTTTAGGACAAGCTTAGGCCTTCAAGGTGCAACATGCAAAACCATAACTCAGCAATTAGTATGTTGTTGAGTCAGCAAAGTAAACAAAACATCAAATGGATTCTCAAATCCAAGCGGATTGCTATGTTGCATCTGGAATTTAATAGAAGGACTATTTGATCACAACCCTAAAATCTAAGGGTAACACAAAAGGCCAAAGTAACCATCCTCAGCCATGGAATTGATTGACAGCCCATACAAGCAATGCCGACAAATGGAAAACACATTAAAAGCCAATGGTTGTGGAGAGCTGACCCTGTGCCCACTCTCTCTAAATACATCTTTATATTTATATACTTTCTGATTTACAATTGACTTATTGACCACTAGCGCTCTCACTACAGACAGATTAAACTAAATGCAGCGAGACTAAAACTAACCTGGATATTGCCTATGTGTGCGCTGTAATCAAAATTATTTTATGTTGTTTCAATTGACCTTATTCCATATCCTTATTTTGATGAAATTTTCGGTAATTATCTGCAAGACACTCTGCTGTGTTTTTAAGCCTGCTCATATATTTCCACGCATGTTCCTTTCTTAGACAGACATTCACTTTTGAATGTAATGAGAAGTTATAAAGTATCAAAGTGTATTTCATCTTTGGCTGAAATTCCTGTACATATTTCATATGATCCAGTTGTTTGCCCAAATGGTATGAATATGAGATGCAGTTTATACAATTCTCAGATTAAACGCTGAAAGGAAGGTTACAAAAATTAACTCTTCCTGATAACATGTAAAATATTTTCTTGTCTGTCTAGGGCATCTGTCATCAGTCATTTGTCATCCTAAATTTATAAAAAAAATAATTATGTTTCGATCATTTTATGTTTGGAAGGGGATGACATTTTCTGACATTTTGAAATATGCAAAGGAAGTTTTGTTTTGAGATTCTTAGGTATGATTTGGTAAAGACACTGTAATGCATTTTAATTGACGTGATGTGGATTTCTATTTCTCCTTAGAGTAGGGTGAATCATGTCTGCTTAATCTAGCCTGATTCTGTGTTTACCGCCCACAGTTATTTTGCAGTCTTTCGAATGACTTGTATAAGATTCGCTAGCGGCTAATAAAATACAAAGCATCTAGCTGCAATAGACAGTGTAACAAACCAGAAACAGGAATGCCAAAATCCAATTTTCTAGGAAGGCAGACAAGGAAGCAGTCTTGAAATGCATCGGATCTGCAACCAGGCAGCATTCGAACATGGCACTCTCCTGGTTTAATGACTTGGAAACAATAAAGGAAGACTTTCCTTATAGATTTCGGACTGTGGAATATTATCAATAGAGATATTTTCTACTTAGGGGATTTTGGTGAGGAGAGAAGCTTCAATTGTCTGTGATATGATGTCGAATGCAATACTAGGGTGAACACTATCCACCTTGCTGTTAACTAGCAGTGTGCTAACGAGTGCTTTCTACAAAATTCTGTGAACATTTCATAAATGTACACTTTTAAAATGAAATGAAGTTTGTCTGTATCTATTGTGAGGTTTTTTAACAAACGTTTTCTGTGCAATCAGCTACGGCTTGTGTATTGAAATAATGTTTCAAGTGAGATGTGCATTTACCTAACAAAAGTTAAATGCATATGTAAAATTTGAAGAATTTCCAGAACAGTGTTTTTATACCTGCAGCACTGATTTATGGCTCTCTGTTTCTATATCCATTGCCCTGCAACCTATATAATTCCTAATAAACTATAAACTGGGTTTCTGGTTGGCAGAGGTATGCACCCTGTCCAATCAGGAACCACAATCCTAGCAGCCACAGCCCGTGTAGGGCGTACCACCGGGCGGTGACGTGGGGTGGGGTTGTAATATACGGGAAACGGATGATTTCAGGTAAGTAAAGAAAAAAAAACGAATTTCGTTGCGCGGACTGTATCGCCAAATGCAAATGCTACTGGAACCTCCGCCCCACGCCCTACGACAAATACAGGAGGCACTTGAGCACTTTGGGACCGATTATGATGGCGGACGGACCTGAGTCCGTCCGCCACCATAGAGTAGGTGGGAACCTCCGCATTGCCTGCGGAGTTCCCTCCTGTGCAATTAGGATGTGACCGCCACCCAGGCGGTCACATCCTCAATCTTTAACATTGCGGCGGGTGCAGCTTCAAGCTGCACCCGCCGCAATGTTAAAAATGCATGCACAGCATTTGCGTGCACATAGCAGCAGGCACCGCGCGGTGCCTGCCACTTTGTCCACACAAATGCAGGGGGGTACCATAGGTACCCCCCATGTGCACCCCCCACCCCCCCTTCACCCAGGAAGCTCTGTATGCTTTTCCACGGCGGAAAAGCCACCGTGGAAAAGCATACTTTGTACTCCATCATAATATGGATGGCGGTGTCTGATAGACACCGCCAGCCATGTTAATGCTTTTCCGCCGTGGTCGCCTTCCGACCGCGGCGGAAAAGCAGAGGACAGATTGTGAAACCCACCAGCCATCCTAATTTGGCGGTGGGTCTTTCAAGCCTCCGCAGCGGATTTCCCGCATCCTCCGGGCCGGCGGTGGCTTCCGCCGGCCTGTAGTATGCGGGAAATCCGCCATCGTAATGACCCCCTTAGTCTGGGGCCCGGTCTCTCGACGCTTGCTTAAAGCCCAGCTTCAAAGGTCCAAGAAGACTGGGGGCCTAGCTTTTCCTAACATCTCTAGGTATTTTCATGCTTCCCTTTTACGTTACTTGGTGGAATGGACTCGCTCCATGACGGAAAAATACGGGGTCTACCAGAAATAAATTGATAGAGTATAACCCCAGCCATGAGCTTGCAGTCGTACTATATATTTACTTTACCTCAGCAAATATTGGAACAAATGACTACTGATACTGTTGTCATGTTGAGCTTCTGTACATGAAATTTAAGAACAATAGCTTGGTTTCTAACCGTGAGTTGTGCAGAATATCCATGGGATGACTTACATTACTTTCTGAGAGAAGCAAACTCTAACATTAAAGTTATCATCCACTGAGCTTCTCAAAAGGCTTAAAGTTACAGTTGTATATTTGACTTTAAATGAGAAAACACTATATTGAAACTGTGGGTGTAGAGACAGATTTTGAAGAACCACTTGTAATTCTAATGAATGGTGTGCCCAAAAAAAACAACACCTGTCAGAAACTAGTGGATGTATTTGAGGTGAAGAAATCTACATTACATCTTAAACACAATAATGTCTACTATAAAGATGTAGATGTTCTCTAACATGAAAGTTCCAAGATGGAAGAAATGTTACCTACAAGTGGACAGTTTGAATAGGTGGATAGAAGTAGATATGAAGAAATATACGAGCATTATAGTATCCATTTACTACATTCAAAAGAGATTATGAGGATGCCATTTGACTGTATCAGATAAACAAGCTACAAAATCCCCAATAACTGTCTGAAAAAAAGGTTTCTCAAGTTGCTACTTCTCAGTCCTTTTGGAAAAATCTGTAAAACTTTAAAACTGTTAGAAACACCTTAATAAAATCAACTTTACTTTTAACAACCATTTTTAACCTACCCCACAGAATCCTACCATTACTAGTGTCACAGTTTCTGACTAACACTGAATTTCAACCTCCACTCCTCTAGGGTTAGTTCATACTTGCAGACAAGGGCCTCCTTGATAGAAGGATAATTAAACCTATTCCCCTCCTCTATAAAATCTTTGTTGTCCCTCTCATCACCACAAATATGACTCTAAAGGTTCCTCTACAATTCTCTTGAGAGATCTTTTGCACCATTACAGCTAATTCTTATGCCAGAAATAACCTATCTATATCAAAACCCTCCTTAAAGTCAGAAACCAAGTCCCTAAATATATGAAATCTTTCTCCTGCACTAGATACACTAGTGGTGCTCACACTTTTTTTGCTAGATTCTAAGAGCTATCTGGCCTTCAAGTGCATCTCCTGAACACTACAGTCAACATGACCCTTTTATCATCAAAGGCTCTATTAGCCTTACTTTTTCTCTCCTCAGCTCCCAGCAGGGCCAGCTTCTGCCTCAGGTCCCACTTACTGTCTCTCCCCTTGAGGCCCTCACAGCACTGGCTTCTAGAGGGCAAGTAGTTCCTCCACCATATCCAATAGATAATTCTCTCTCCGGGGAATCCCCTGACTCCTCTGAAAACTTTACTCACTCTTTTCCTAACTCCTCTCCCTCCTTATGAACCCCACTACCCTTAGGGGCCCTAATTCTGTGAACAACTAGAATCATGGTTCTACAATCTGGCTGCAAGACACTGATGATGCCATAGTCAATCTTGCCTGTCCTCCGGGCTATCTATGTTTTAGATCTAATCGCCATTCTAGAGGTGGAGGTATCGCCCTATTTATCAAATCCGCTTTCACATGTACCTGGACGGGCTTGCAGATTGCTGGATGCGAGAGTGCGCTGTTTAAGGTTACCATCAGCCCCCAGTTCTCGCTGTCAGGGATGGTTGTTTACCGCCCCCCAGGCAGCGATGTAGCTTTTAGAGGTGCTTTTCTGGAGGCTGTGAGCCTATTGGCTAGTGGTTGCGCTAATTTCTCGATCTTAGGCGACCTTAACCTTCACTTCGATAGGTTAGAGTCTCTGGCCATTAGTGGTTTTCTGGCCGACTTAGAGGCCCTGCAGCTGATCCAGCTTGTCTCTCAGCCTACACACGTGGCCGTCCACACTCTTGATCCGTTTTTTCCAGATTGTGGCGGTTGATCCTGTGATATGGTCTGACCACTACCTGGTGTCTGCTTGGCTTCCCCTCCCTGCTAACCCCACTATTCCACCTCCTTTGCGGATACCTCGACGCCACTGGAACAAACTTAGGCTAGAGGACCTTCACCGCATTATGGGTGCTGAGCCTCTAGGTCCTCTGCTGAATGCTACCTCGGGCTATGACCGGTTCTGTAACTGGATTACCAGGGCGCTTGACGCCCTGGTACCTATCATCTCCAGTAAGTCCAGTCATCGGCAGGCTAGCCCCTGGTATGACAGTGCGCTGCGTGCCATGAAGTCCTCTTGTAGACGGGCAGAAAGGGAGTGGCACAAGACGTATGATGCCGATAGGAAATCCGCCTACCTGGCCTCAGTTAAGCTCTACCATCGAACTATATGCAGGGCCCGGGCGGCGTTTTACGCAGCCGAATTCCGAAATAGCCTCAATCCCACCAAAACCATCTTTAAAACCATAAAAGACCTGATGGCAAAGAGAGTTCCCCCGCAGTTGGACAGTTCCATCTCCCACTGCGAAGTCCTAGCCACTTTCTTTCTGGACAAAGTTAAAAAAATCTACCAGGCGTTTCCGAGCACATTGCCACCAGTGATTCCCTGGAGCGGCTCCAGTAGCTGTCCATCGCTGCACTCCCTTCCCACTCTTTCTAATGAGGAGTTCGCTAAGTGGGCCCTGCGAGTCAATTCTGGCTCGCCTGCAGACCCGGTAAGATCTGCCCTTTTCAGGGATGCTGCCTTTCAGGGACGCACAATAGTGTGTTCTCTGATTAACCTCTCCCTGACTTCCGGCCTTGTCCCCGCCAAGTGGAAGCAAGCGGTGGTTTCCCCGATCCTAAAAAAACCATCCTTGGATCCGCTGAAACCAGAAAACTACCGCCCTATATCTTTGCTCCCTTGGCCAGCCAAGGTCATGGAGGCCCATGTAAATCGGGCCCTTACGGAGCATATGACACAAGTTAATGTCCTGGATCCCACGCAGAATGGGTTTCGTGCTGGTCACAGCACTGAGACGGCCCTTCTGGCAATGGTTGAGCATTTGCGGACTGTGCTCGATGCAGGTCAAACGGCAGCGCTTATTTTATTAGACCTGAGCGCTGCCTTTGACACTGTTTCCCATCGCATCCTTCTACACCGCCTGCAGGACATTGGCATCTGTGGCTCAGCTCTACAGTGGTTCCGCTCCTTCCTTAGTGATCGCTCCTTCTGCGTTGCCACCCCTCCTTTTCAGTCCAAGTACCATCCTTTGGACCTGGGGGTACCTCAGGGCTCCTCGCTGAGTCCCACGCTTTTTAACCTGTACGTGCAGCCGCTGGCTGAGGTCGCCAGGCAATGGGGCCTAACCATGGTCTCCTACGCCGACGACACTCAGTTGGCGGTTACGATCAGCGGGGATGCCAAGCAGGATGCCCTCGGGTTCCGAAGTGGACTGAGAGAGGTGGCCAGCTGGATGAATAACAACTGTCTCCAGCTGAACGCGACAAAAACGGAGGTGATGATCGTTGGAAAGGATGCGGACCTCTGGGGGGACGGATGGTGGCCTCCTGAGCTGGGATCAGCTCCGGCCCCCGTCCTGGAACTCAGGAATCTGGGAGTATGGCTTGACCACACGTTAAGCTTTGTGACTCACACGAAGAGAGTGGCGGCCTGCTGTTTTGGAGTATTACGCGGGCTAAGACCCCTGCTCAGATTTTTTGATGCTCCTACAAGACAGCTGGTCATTCAAGCAATGATTATCTCTCGGCTGGACTACGCCAGTTCACTCCTTTTAGGAGCGAACCAAGCTGAGATCCTTCGTTTACAGCGAGTCCAGAACGCTGCGGCTGGGGCGGTGGTCGGTTTGCCCCGGACCTGCCCCACCTCTAATACTCTGCGGTCCCTGCACTGGCTCCCGATAAACAAGCGAATTCAATTCAAGGCTCTCTGCCTGGTTTTCAAAATTCTTCGAGAGTCGGCACCTGTGATACTTAACAAACTGCTCTCTCCCTATGTTCCTTCTCGCTCACTCCGATCCCTTGGACAATCCTTGGTGGTTGTCCCCCGTTTCAGACTTAGTCGGATGGGGGGTCGCTCCTTTCGAGTGAAAGCTGCAACCCTCTGGAATGCGCTCCCCTTGGAAATCCGCCTCTTGGATGATTTAATATCCTTTCGTAGGGCCCTGAAAACCTTCTTGTTTTAAATGTTCCCTGATTTAAGTGTTCTGCTTTTTTGCTGCTGGATTTAGTGTTATGTTGTGTCTGCCTTTCCCTGCGCCAGGACGCTCCTTCGCTGGAGCAGCTGTGCGCATTAAAAATGTAAATAACATAACATAACATAACCTTTTCATGAGTGCTTAAGTAGTCCTCTTCAAACTCCTCTAGTAGTGCATGTTTCATTCTTCACATGTACTACCAGGCACTGAGGGGGAAAGTACTTAAACTTGGATGTATAGGTGAGTACATGGGTGTGTGCATGGTTTTATGGTTGTGTGCCTGAGTATTGCAGTCACTGTCTGACCCAACCCTGCATATTGTCTGCGAGACTCAGCACGCCTCCTCCATATAACTTCATGGCGTGGTTTGCAAATTTACATTGGGGGCTGTGCTGAGCCCTGAAATGGCTCCACGGATTTTGTGAGTGACCAAAAAAATGCATTTTGGGGCATTTTACTTCCTATTAAACACGCTTTCACCTGATCTTTAACACACTCATAGGGTCAGGGCATGTCTACCCTGAGCCCTTCATGTGCTTTCCATGTTCATTTTCACCCCCGGGACCGTTTCCCGGCACATAAAATTGCAGCTGCAACTTTTCTCTCAGGTTGCTGCCAGCCAATCAGGGCCCTGTTGTGGTGTGTAGGCCCACGGAGCTACCACACGTGGATCGGCAGAGGGGCTGATCCCCGAGATATACAAATTTGGATTTTAGACAATTTTGCTAAAACTACCAAATGGAATTACACCAAACTGCAAAAGGCACCTCTCTGGACCAAGTCCTAGCGTTCTGCCAAATTTGATATAATTCTGTTCAGTGGTACGGGCTGCAGAGGTGTTCAAAGTTCCGACGTGAATTCAATTAACATGGGGAAAACGCATTTTGAGACTCACCTTTTTCTCTGTCCCCGCTTCACAGAACACCCTGATGTCATTTGAATGTCATCAGTGATGTCACTGACCATGTCATGAGTGATGTAATATTTGATGTCATCAGCAGTGCATTGCGGGGGCAAGAGTTATAGTTAGCTCAGCTTACTATAACAGTTGAATGTCTCAGTTTTTGAACAAGTGAAATGTCAACCTAACTATGATGTCCCTGTAACCTTTGTTTTTTTCAGTGAATTTCTAAGTTTTTTTAGATGCTTTTTTTAAAATTTATTTTTTTAGATGCTTATACCTAACTATAACGTCTCTAAAACCTGTGTTTTTCAGTACATGTTTTCAAAGTTATTTTAACTAGCAGTCCCGTTTACAGACTGGCAGAGAAAGGTGGCTGGGCTCCAACCACTTCTCAGGAATTCTCAGGAGTAAAGTGGACTTCAACCCCGAACCAGTAGTCCACCAGGAGGCAAAAGAAAAAACACTTTTTGAATAGAAACAAGGTGCTAACTGTAACCACCTAGTGGCAACGACCAGTAGATATATCGTGGTTCATCCCCTGCTCAATAGACTCTCTGGCCGAGTTGGTTGAGGTGGTTTGGGGGACCGGAGGAGGTACTGGACAATTGGCACACCAAAGAGGTACTTATATCACAGTTTCTGTGGGGCTCACGCTGTTCCCTGCCCCCCAGCAATGACATTGTCAACATCTGTGTCTCGCTCATGCACTAAAGGTCACAGACTCCATTACGTTGTATTCTGGGACATGCAGTCTTGTGCTATACCCGAGACTGCTCACAGGTGTGTGGAGACTACTGCAAGGGGCGGAGCTGGCTTGCATTAGCAAGCGTTCAGATAAGGGAGTGACCGGCAGCATGGGATTTTACTTGCAGTTTGCTTTGGGCGCTGGAGAAGGCAGTAATCTGCCGAAATGCATTCGCCGCATCTGTGCTAAATAAACCAGTGTCTCCTACCGTTTCCTCCAGGGTCGCTGTCTCTCTTTTCTTGGAAGGAGGTTTGGTGCATCAATTTCAGCGTCACCCAGAGACGCTTTCCAGATGACCTCCACTGCGCTTTGGGCCGCCGGCTTCACTGGGACTTGGACTCTTGCAGTTCTTCTAATTTGCCAGCATTGGTTGGAAAGGCTGGCATCCCACCTTCAAAACCGGAGAGAAAGGAAAGCAGTTTTGGGATTATTAATCCCATGCCGGGCAGAGCACATCGTGGTTCATCCCCTGCTCAACAGACTCGCTGGCCGAGGTTGGTTGAGGTGGTTTGGGGGACCGGAGGAGGTACTGGACAATTGGCACACCAAAGAGGTACTTATATCACAGTTTCTGTGGGGCTCACGCTGTTCCCTGCCCCCCAGCAATGACATTGTCAACATCTGTGTCTCGCTCATGCACTAAAGGTCACAGACTCCATTACGTTGTATTCTGGGACATGCAGTCTTGTGCTACACCCGAGACTGCTCACAGGTGTGTGGAGACTACTGCAAGGGGCGGAGCTGGCTTGCATCAGCAAGCGTTCAGATAAGGGAGTGACCGGCAGCATGGGATTTTACTCGCAGTTTGCTTTGGGCGCTGAAGAAGGCAGTAATCTGCCGAAATGCATTCGCCGCATCTGTGCTAAATAAACCAGTGTCTCCTACCGTTTCCTCCAGGGTCGCTGTCTCTCTTTTCTTGGAAGGAGGTTTGGTGCATATATATATATATATATATATATATATATATATATATATATATATATATATATATATATATATATATATATATATATATATGTATATATCCATAAGCAAACAGGGGTCCTTCTTGAATGAATCCCGAGTCAGGTGGCGCATATGCCGGCAGAGCCCCAACGCCGGTTCCTACAAAGGATTTGACCAAGTCTATTACTTAGTTACCGCTACGCGTTTCGAGACCCACCGGTCTCTTGATCACACGATAATGTTCGTGTACCCCTGTGTGCATAAATAAAGTTTACAATTGGCCCACGTGGTTAGGTGAGTAAACATAAAAGAGGCATTGCAAAACAATAGACTGTGACTGAAAGTAAGGCTGCCATCTTGTAACAGAATCTAGAAGTAGCAAACGTAATTTGACATACACGTGGGACCGCCATGGGTTCTAGCTTTGCACCGAGTCTGGCAAATCTGTTTCTGGGCAAATGGGAGGAGGAGATCCGTAATGACATACAGCTCAGTTTGGAATTCAGCAAAGTCAGGACTTGGATCCGTTATATTGATGATTTATTCATAGTATGGAACGGGTCCCAAGTGGAAGCTCAGAATTGTGTCAAGAAACTGAATGAGAACATATATAACATCACGCTCACTCTGAATACCAGCACTGATAGTATAGAGTTTTTGGATACCAAAGTCACAGTACAAGATGGTCATCTTACAACCATATATATATATATACACACACACAAACACACACACACACAAGGTGGGGCAATGAGGTCCTTCCTCTTTTGGCCTGAGGACCTCAGGACACATGTGGACTTCATCCCCCAAGCAGCAGTGCGCCAAGAGGCGCGTTTGCAGAATGTTGTAAAAAAGGGGCATAGCCTACGACCACCTCTCTGCAATCCAACTGTGTGGCGCTTACTGGAGGTCCCCGGCGGGATAGCTGGCCCTCAGGGACCCTCTGTATTCAAGGGGGCTGTTGTAATTTTTCAGCGATTAGGTTAAGCATTAGCAGAAGACATCTTGTATTTAGAGACTATCTTGTCCGTTGTGTGGAATCCATTTTGTATTTCTGGCAGCCATTTTGTTTGCCATGTGCTCACCATGTGCTCTGTCCTACCTTGCTGTTTTCTGCTCTTGTAATCTGCCTAGAGACAAGATATATTTAGCCTTCCCTGATCCATACATGCTCAGTGAAGCTTGCAGCTGTTTTTAATCTATATCTGTCAGGATGTGTTTACTAGAAACTAGCCACTGTTAGCTCCTCCTACTTGTCGACCCTGCATTTTCTGTATGACCTTATATGTACCTAAAATCAGCATTTGTACTTGAGCCCCTGTGTGGATATAAAAGGACCACGCTCCTTCCATTCAGTGTGCTACTTCATGCTTTACCGAAGGGTGCTGTGTGAATGTAGTTCAACCTCATGAGGTTTAATAAACTCTGTCTTTTCTATTCCAGTTTCTGTGCCAACTTCTTCCTATTGGTCTGAGGACTCTGTGCAGAGAAGGGTGAATCCCTAGCACTGGTAGACCTTGCTGAGGCTCACCACCACAGCACGTTTGCAGAGTGGTGGAGAAAGGAGGTGTGGCCTGTGCCCACCTCTCAGCAATCCCACTGTTTGGGGCTTACTAGAGGTAAGAGGTAGGCTAGTTGGCTCCTAAAGGACCCCCAGCAGCGAAGGGCACTTCAATCCCCATCCAGCAGTGCACCGGGGAGTATGTTTGCAGATTGGTGGGCAAAGGGGCCATGGCCTGCTATGAGATCTTAGTGATCCTGCTATGTGGTACTTAGTAGAGGTAATAGGAGGGGTAGTTGGCCCCCAAGAAAGTCCTTGGGGGCCAACTACCCCTCTTGTTACCTCCAGTAAGTCCCACACACTGGGATTGGTAAAACGTATTAGGAGGCCACGCCCCCTTTCTGCACCCCTCTGCAAACGCGCCTCCTAGCAGACTACAGGATGGGAGAGGAAGTCCACTTTACTCCTGAAGGACTTTGAGGGCCAAGAAACCCTCCTGGTACCTCCTGTAAGTCCTACGCAGCGGAATTCCTGAGCGCTCAAAATCTTTTGTTATGAATGTAGATACAACACATAACAAGGAGTTTTCATTTCATGTAAACGGGGAGAAGATTCCTACGACTAAAACTTTCTCCTACTTGGGGGTCCTGTTTGATAACCAACTGAAATGGGAACTCGCTGTACAGAAGAAAAAAGGGGAGATAACACAGGCAAATGCAGCAATTTTTAATTTTGCAAGGAAAATGGGGAAATGCCCAATTGCCGCTTTGCTAAAAGTATATCAGGCCAAGAGCCTGGCTATAGGCTGCTACGGAAGCGAGTTATGGGGGCACACGAATGTTAAGGACTTGGTGGTAGCAGAAAATAATTTTTTGAAACAGCTTTTGGGGGTTCCAAGAGGAACCGCCAATTTTATAGTGCATGAGGAATTAGGTTCCCCCTATTTAGGTGATATCATTGCACTTCGGCCTTTAACATTCTGGCTGAAATGCTGGCTAAATAAAGACCTCCCGCTAAACCACCAGCTCTTGAGAGAAGCACTGACATGGGATAACATGTTAAAAATCACGTGGCTAAAATACTTAAAGAAATGTTTCACTGCATTGGGGCGCCCGGAACTTTTCTCAAATCCCGACTCAATTACAGTAACCAATGTAAAGTTTGTGAAAAACACTTTCCTTCTTTCGCAGCTATTCCAGTGGGAGGAGGTGGATCTAAAGAAAAACAGCTATAGAAACTATGTTTTCATACAAACCACTTTAAGCATGGAACCATACCTGACCTGGCCAATGTCGAGTTTTGACCGTTTCTTGTTAATTAGGTTTTGGCTGAACCTCTTTCACTTATTGTTAGCCGTTCCAAGAGGCAGCCACCAAGGCCAAGTGTTACCTACCTGCGGCTGCGACTGTGTGTCTCCGCAGGACTTGGTGCACTTTTTATTCTTTTGCCCTTTTTATGATATTCCCCGGAGGGCTTATCTTAAGCCTCTCCTTAAGAGACTGAATTTTACCCAGATTAAACCTGCACTTTGTCACCTACAGCTGCTAAATAACGAATGCACTTTATTTGAAATCAGTTTCTTAAAATTAGCCCTAAAATTTAGAATCAGCATGGAGGGATAATGCTTGATATTGTTGTACATATTTTTGTTTATACTCATCTACAGTATAATTGTGTTTTATTCCTGTGGATATTGTGGTCTCTTTTATCAATTTGTTTTTATAATGTATATTAAATTGTGCTTTTATGGTTGTTTTTTGCAAACAACCGAATAAAGATTGAAATTGAATTGAATTGACTATTAGTTAAAGAAGCATTTGCAATGTAATAGGTTTGCATTTGCGAAAGTTAGAGCTATTGGCGTTGTAAATGTAAACTTTTTTGCGAATATTTTTTGGTGTAGAGTGGATGTTCGTTATGTGTAGTGGAATTATGTCATATGCTGTGCAGTAAAATTATTTGAATATAAAGTATGTGGTATTTAGTGTATAGAAATTATGTGGAGTTGTAGTGTAGTTCCTATATTCTCAATAGGTTCTGCGCATTGGAATAGTATATACTATAGATGTGACATAGGACTGAGGTCTACTAGGTCTCTATTGAATATTCTAACCTTAATAGCGAGTGCCAGCTAGCTTAGAGGTGACTAGTAACTTTCTCGATTACACAAGAAGGGATTTGTTTCTGACAACCACATAAACATGACAACTTTGTTTCCCAAAAATAAGAAATATATCTCTAGAGTCACGGAAACAATAGACAGTTATTTCACTCAGTCAATCGTGCATGCTTCGTTTCACCAGAGGTGCAGAGAAATAGAGAGACGAGTGTTTATAATAAAAAGTATTTATTGAACAGTCTTCTGTCTTATGCATGAGAAATGAACTGCTACAAATGTAATACTGGTTATACTGGTTGCAAAGTACAAAGGGTACAGTACGAAGAGTATTATAAAATAATACTGTAAGCATGATATGGTTTCTAAGCCATAAAATATAACATAGAATACATACATTAATAAATAATGACTAAAAGTACTCAACTGGTGCTTCTAAAATGCGCCTACCCCGGTGTACCTAACCTAAGTCTAGTACGAGGGAAGAAGTAAGTGAGGTGTAGCTTAAGTTTAGTATTCTTTGCCAAGAATCTCTCTAAGAATTCTCTAAGGGTCTAATCAGCTCCGTACCTTGGTTTTAGAATGAAGGAGGTCTTGTATATCTCTCTCAGAACTCGATTTCCCGGTAACCCACAAGGGTGGCCTGGAAACACTGGAGCTGGATTTCTCGGCAGGAGAAAAGACAGCTTCTCTCTCAGTGCGTCAGCGGGAGAGTCGGCTTCCTTCAGCACTTGCTTCGGCGAGCTGTGTTGTGTAGGTAGATAGTCGAACTGCTCCAAACCACCGTGTGTTTGCCTGTTGGCATATTTATACCTTGAAGGTGCCGAGTTTGACGTAAGGTTGGACATAATAAAGTCATCAAAGACTCAGTTCTGTGAAAACTCCATGATTTCTTGGATACATTAATATGCAAGCAAGGGGAAGTCCCCTGACTGCTGAAGGCGGGTTTTTCCAAGAAATCGTTGTGGATTTTCGGAACTAGTGGAAGTAGCCATGCCGTATTTGCACTGCATGGGCTAAGCCTAAATATGGTTATTATTTCTCTGCCTATATAAGTATAGGGTGATTTATACCTATATATGGGCATGAATCGGGAAAATTACACTAGGGTCCTAAATTCATATACAAAAGAGTGGGATTATGTGTTATTGAGAGTAATTATGTGGTATTGTAGCCTGTGTTGTGGAGTGATAACCTCAGGTTTAGTCTTCCTCGTTTCCATAGAAGCTAAACTATAAACTGAATGAGACAAAAAAAGAAGGAACCACTGAGGAGCACTTGTGGACCTAGTCAGAGGTATGAGCTGGGCCACTGGAATTATACTACTGTTTGTCTGCACCGACTTTTGCACAGGTATACATTTTCTGCATTAGCCACATAAATCATCATCTGCTCCCTAATCTGCAGATTTCAAGAAAAAAATCCTTGTTTCTAGCTTAAACGGCTCAAACATTACCAAAAATGCAGCAACACGTGTTATAGAGTGTTGGAAGGCCCTTTGCAAACCTAGAATGGTCACCTGTTACTTATTGCTAAATGTAGGTGTTAAATTGGTACTAATGATGTTCAAGCCACTCTTGCCTCCTTCTGCGCCTCTCTTGCTGCTTTCTGCATTTCTGTTGCTTCTGTACTTTTCTTTCTTTTTCTGTACTTCTCTTACCTCTTTCTGTAAATCTCTTATACTTTCTGCAACTCTCTTTCCTCTTCTGCACCTCTGTTGCCTCATTTGCTTCTTTCTGTACCCCTCTTGCCTCTTTCTTCACCCTTCTTCCCTCTTTCTGCTTTTTTTTTCTTGCCTTTTTCTGTATCCCTCTTATGTCTTTCTGCACCCTTTTTGCCTATTTCTGCACCTCTGTTACTTCTTTCTGCACTTCTCTTGCTTCTTTCTTCACCTCACTTGGCTCTTTTAGCAGATCTCTTGAATTTTACTGCAGATCTCTTGCTTCTTTCCGCATCTCACTTGCCTCTTTCAGCACCTCTGTTGGTTCTTTCTGCACTGCTCTTGCTTCTTTCTGTACCTCGCTTGCTTGTTTCTGCACTTCTCTTGCTTCTTTATACACCCCTGTTGCTTCTTTCAGCAATTCTCTTGCATCTTTCTGCACTTTTATTCCTTCTTTCAGCAGCTCTCCTGCAGCTTTCTGTACCATCTTTCAACACCCCTCCTGCCACTTTCTGGAAATATCTTCCGTATTTCTGCAACTCTCTTGCCTCTTTCTGCATCCCTCTTGCCTCTTTGAGCACCACCTTTGCTTCTTTCTGCTCTTCTCTCTTCTCTTTCTGTACCCCTCTTTCTGAACCTCTGTTGCTTCTTTCTGCACTTCTATTTCCTCTTTGTGCACCTCTCTTGCTTCTTTCTGCACCTCACTTGCTTCTTTCAGCGCCTCTGTTGCTTTTTTCTACAGATCTCTTGCTTCTTGGTGGTGGTCCCCAGGGCCGGGGGTCCATAACCGACCCCAAATTTAAATAAACAGTCTCCTGGGGAGCCGGTAGTCCCCGAGCAGTGTGGGGGTCATTTTGACAAAGTACATCAACGCAACAGGGATCTGCTCAGTTACTTTGGGCTAGATCATGTCCCTAGCAACCCTAGAGGGGGCGATAGACTACTTCGACTGCGTAGATTGGAGTCGAGGTACATCATTGACATGCACACCAAGCACCCTCTGGGATTGAACAGTAGTGAGGAACTGGCTATACATTTGGGAGAATAATTTTGACACTTATTCGATAATTTCATACTTTTCACTAGTTAGGGGATGCCTCTTCCTGAGGGGCTTTCTATACAGTTTGTTGGACAGCTGAGTTGAGAAAATACCTATGACTGTATGCTTTCTGCTTATGTATAAACTGTATATCATGCTTGAGTTTGAATTCTGAAATTGTATATATGGAGAATTTACATTTCACTTTAATCTCAATTTCTTCACTTTTTTCTCTTTCTCCCCTCTAACCTCCTTGGTTTCTTCTTCCTTCGGAGGTTCTGAGATCTCTTTCTTCTTGTATATATAATGTACAAATGCATATATGATGTATTGTTGGCTTTGGTTAGACATAGGCCTGAGATAATCAAGTGTTTGCCCATCCAGGGCAGGATTGCACATGTAAATCTGTATAATATGTATAGACTATATTTTATATAGTGTATGTACGATATTGGTTTGAAACGCCATATGAATTAATTTGCCCATCTACGGGCTGTATTAGTTGTACAAATTTGATTGTATTTCATTTGTGGATTTGGACGTTCTAAGATGGTGGTCTATTTGTAAGAAGCTTAGCGTTATACACGTGTCCTTCTTTGATTGCAGTAACACGAGTAATGGTTAAAACTGTGTCTAAGATGGCGCTACGGTAAACATAGATGAAGGTTCTTTACCGAAATACGTCTGTTTGATGTAGTGTCAGTTTGCTGGTGAAATAAACTACCCAAACGACCTCCGTGAGTGCTTTTTTCCATAGGATGGAAGTCCTAAGTTACGGATATTAGAGCGGCAATATATATATAGATAACGCGTAAAGTTTTGGTTGCCCTTACACTGCAATAAAGGCTATTTTTCCAGCAAAGAAGCGTTTGTGTGTTCTTGGCAAGGACTTAAAAGGTCAGAAGTGGAATTGATATATATACATGATCAAGGGCTCTTGAAGCCCGAAACGCGTCGTTGCAGGCTGAAGAAACGCAAATAAAATCTACATCTTGCCTGACTTGTTGTGGTGGTCTGAGTTCCTTCCTCGCTGCACGCCGGAAGTGGTGGGAATTGTTTGGTGCATATATACTGCACTGTTCAACAGATTAAAACTAAGGGGATATTCAGAACAAATACTAGAAAAGGCAGAACAAAAGTGTGACCCAAAAGACAGAAAAGAACTACTGTTCAATGTCAAAACTGCAAAACCTAAATCTGAGGCTAACACAGGAATCCCACGTCTCATTACAGGATATAACGCTTACCATAAACAAGTGAGAAGCATAATTTACAGACATTGGCCTATAGTTCGGAATGATCCGATAATAGGCAAATGCTGCACTAGGAACCCACAACTCACGTTTAGAAAAGCTAAAAGTATGAGGGAAGAGCTAGTTGACAATGCCCCAGTGTTGAAAAAGAAAGAACTGCCATGGTTAAAAACTAAAAATGGTTTCTTTAAGTGCACTAAGTGCAAAGCGTGTCAGTATGGCACCAATGTTACTCAGGTAAATGTGCCACACAGAAAAACCCCACTAGAGATACGAGCAAATTACTCATGCGAAACAGACTTCGCAGTCTATGTATTGCAGTGTAGCTGTAATAAACTATACGTGGGTAGTACAATACACCCGGTCCACGTAAGAGTGCTTCAACACCTTAGGGCCATAAAAAACAACGACCCTACGTATCCAGTGGCGAGGCATATTAACATGACACATGAAGGTAATGCAGACAACATAAAATATTTTGTAATAGACCATGTGAAAAAAAGCGCCAGAGGGGGTAACAGACAATTAGCCCTTAGGAGATTGGAATCACGATACATCATTCTCCTAGACAGTAAGACGCCGCATGGCCTTAATGCAGATGAAGCACTTAGTGTACACTTATGATTCCCTCAATAATGTAAAACAGAATTTGATCCACGAAGTTCCCAAACCACTCCTCCGGTAACAGAGATCAGAATGTAATTATATATATATCCTACATGTCACCTATCTGAATTGTAGTATATTCGTATATGCTCACAAAATTTATTTTGGTTGTCCTCGGAATCTATTAATTTCTCACTGTTTTAACATTGCTAGTTTGTGCAATTAACAATTAGCTTAATGTGATGTTTATGTATTATTAATCATACAATGTGTTGCCATTGCCCACTTGGGCTCAATTTCAAAATTGTTCTAAAAAACAATTATGTGTGTTAAACACACACAATGAACCCCGTGATTTTTAAGGTTCTTGTTTATAAAACGGGCACTAGACCCAGTATTTTGTAAATTTAAGTACAACCAGGGTTTTTGTACTTACACGGCAGATTGAACTGGTTTATTTGTTTTAAACACATTGTGATACATAGTTTACATGCATTCTCTTGAAAATTGTGAAGGATGTAATGTTTTTGGGCTGAAAATTCATAATCGGCAATGAGATAAATTGTCAATTATTTACATAGCATGATTTATATGTGGTTATACCTTAGGATGCTTTTAATAAGTAAGAGCAGTTAAACTACATAAAACGCTGTAACTTTCCAGTGAGCTTGCAACTGGTAACCATGACCACGGGGAAGCCAAACTGAGAACCAATCAAATGTTGACATGTTTAAAAGCAATGACTCATTGTTTGCTCTGTGTTGTGAGCAAGGCGGCTTTGACCGTCGAAACGCGTCAATCCTAATGCACTGAGAAAATAAAATACTTGTTTCTGAACATGACCCCACGGAGTCAGCGCCTGATTGCTATTGTTTAGGTCAGGACTGGATAAAGTATTACGGGAGAAGCCTGAGCCCCGCACGCTGACCCACCTCGATTTGGAGCACTTTTCCTCAACGGGCAGAACGACTTGGTATTTCTTCGAGGAGAAGAAAGGGAAGCGCCCCCCGAGCCAAACGATCGGAAAAGAGCCTGCGTGAGCGATCGGCACGAACACGGTGAGCGGGATACTTTGTGTGCCGGAGGGCATCGGAGAATCCAGGTAAGCCTGCGAGTGCTGTGAGCGAGCGCGCCTACATCCGTACAGGTGGCTTATGGGAGAGGTAGTCCGAAGCGGAACTTGTCAATAAGACCGAAACGGACAGTGGGTGTCAGAAACGACTATATATTATCTTAGAACAAGTGCAGGATGGCGGAGGATTGGGAAAGGGAGCGCATGGAGGCAGCGCGTGACATCTTTGAAGATGTAGATAAAAAATCCAGCACTGGAAAGGGAAGTAGTAGTGATAAACCGTCAACAAAAGACTCTGATGTGAAAACACTACTTAGAGAATATGAAAGACTTCGCAAACAAGAAATCTCTAAGTGGTGGGAGTGTACTTCTTTGCGCAGGTACCTAGAGGTTAACAGGGTACCCAGAGGCCTAAGAATTCTTCTTGCCCCAACTTATGATAATCCGGACCCAAAAATGTTGGAAGAATGGGCTAATAATAATGCACAGTCATCTAAAAATATGTTGGAAATCTTGATAAAATATGCGACATCGGATAGAGAAAAACTTTTGGCGCAACTATCCAACATTGCCCAGGATTTGGATAAACAAGAAGACCAAGATTTTATAACCAAACAAATGACTGATATGAAAACGCGTGTAAGCAAATATGAGCAAACAATAAAAGACCGTAAAGCTGAAAAATTTCAGAGAGACCGCGCAGACTATACTAAAGGTCGGATCTACACGTTTGCAAAAAAGTATGACAACTACAGAAAGAAAAAGCAAACCACCTCAAACACAGAAGACTACAGAACACCAGAAGAATCGGAAGTAAGTTCTGGAGCCGAATCAGAACCCGGTACATCGGGAACGACGACGGCAGATGAAGAAATACCCACCCCTGTAGACGAGTTAGATTTTTTACGCGAGGAAAGACTGAGAACCCTAAGGCCACTGCGGGGCCGAAGGAACTCGACACAAGACAAGGCTACAACCTCACGAAAAGCAGGAAACGAAAAAACAGGAGATGGAGCACATGCAAAACAGCAAAAAGACAATACAAAGAAACAGAACTACAGAAGATACAACAGAAGATAATGGAAACACAACTTGAGGAAAACATGCAAGACAAAAACACAGTCATCAATCTAACAAACATGGCTCTGACCAAAGAAGAAGAAGCAACCTTATCATTAGGATTAACCTATTGCAAACGGACAAACTTCAATTACACTCAGACTCGGATAGATCTGCATCAGTTTACAAGAAAACTGAAACTAAAAAAACATTTCTTCACCACCAGAGAAATGAACAATACGGAGAAAGCTTCACTAGGAACCACAAATTGGCAAGTCGCAGATATGACCTTCATCAGGGCAATGGCAGAACTGGACAAAGATGAAACGAGTGAAATAATGGACACCCAAGAAGCAGCAGAGCATGCAGGAGTAAGCATTGGGAGTTCATCAAAGACGGATTTTAGGCCCAAATCTACATTTTGTCCAATTATGCCAAAAGACTGCATAGACATTTTTTCTGAAAAAGTCATCAGTGATCTCAAAACCCTATCATGGTCAAGCAGCAATGATTTCAACAAATCACATGCAAATGAAAGACTGGCTTATGAGAAGGTAATGACTAAAATAAGAGAAAGAAGCGATGTAGTTGTGCGCTGGTCGGACAAAGGTGGTAACGTAGTTCTCTGGCCACTGGAGATGTATAATGCTGAAGCGCTATCACAACTGTCCGACAGAGAATGCTACCAAAGGATTAGTGAAACAAACATAATCAACATAAAAGAAAGATATCACAGAAGTCTGTATGACTGGAAAGCAGCGGGGATAATTTCGAAGAATGAATTTGAGTTGCTACGGAATAATTACCCCATTACGCCGAACCTGTACCTAATCCCGAAAGTGCATAAGAACTCGACTTGCCCACCGGGAAGACCAATAATCTCCGCCATTGGAGGTCTTTTCGAAAATACAAGCAGATTTGTGGACTCCTTCCTACAACCCTTTGTAAAGGACCTACCCTCATACACAAGAGACAGTGGTGATTTTTTGAAAAAAATCTATGATATCAAATGGGACTCAGATTATGTTTTTGTCACACTTGATGTTCAAAGTCTATATACGAGCATAAGACACCAGGATGGACTAAATGCTATAAAATACTTTTTGGGAGGCCGCAGTCTAGATTTGTATAAACATACACAAATGTTACTCCAAATGGTTGAGTGGTGTTTGGAAAACAACACATTCAGTTTTGATAAATGACTGTACAAACAGATACAGGGGACGGCCATGGGTACTTGCTTCGCCCCCAGCTATGCTAATTTGCATATGGGCTGGTGGGAGGAGCAAGTACTCAGGGTGAAACATATGGAGGAAATGACAGAAAATGTAATATTTTACTGTCGGTATATAGACGACATCTTCCTAATTTGGAAAGGTAGTGAATCCAGTGCCCGAGAGTTTGCTGAAAGGCTCAATGAAAACAGTCTAAACCTAAAATTTACTTGTGATACAAGTACTAATAGGATAAATTTCTTAGATCTGGAATTGTTAGCCATAGACAATGAAATTGAAACCAACACCTATCGCAAACCGACTGCAGGTAACACCATCCTGCACGCTTCCAGTTTTCACCCTCCAAACTTAATTGACAGCATACCATATGCAGAGTGTCTCCGCATGAAAAGAAACTGCAGCACAGCCACCTCTTATAATCATTCTAAAACTGCACTGTTCAACAGATTAAAACTAAGGGGATATTCAGAACAAATACTAGAAAAGGCAGAACAAAAGTGTGACCCAAAAGACAGAAAAGAACTACTGTTCAATGTCAAAACTGCAAAACCTAAATCTGAGGCTAACACAGGAATCCCACGTCTCATTACAGGATATAACGCTTACCATAAACAAGTGAGAAGCATAATTTACAGACATTGGCCTATAGTTCGGAATGATCCGATAATAGGCAAATGCTGCACTAGGAACCCACAACTCACGTTTAGAAAAGCTAAAAGTATGAGGGAAGAGCTAGTTGACAATGCCCCAGTGTTGAAAAAGAAAGAACTGCCATGGTTAAAAACTAAAAATGGTTTCTTTAAGTGCACTAAGTGCAAAGCGTGTCAGTATGGCACGAATGTTACTCAGGTAAATGTGCCACACAGAAAAACCCCACTAGAGATACGAGCAAATTACTCATGCAAAACAGACTTTGCAGTCTATGTATTGCAGTGTAGCTGTAATAAACTATACGTGGGTAGTACAATACACCCGGTCCACGTAAGAGTGCTTCAACACCTTAGGGCCATAAAAAACAACGACCCTACGTATCCAGTGGCGAGGCATATTAACATGACACATGAAGGTAATGCAGACAACATAAAATATTTTGTAATAGACCATGTGAAAAAAAGCGCCAGAGGGGGTAACAGACAATTAGCCCTTAGGAGATTGGAATCACGATACATCATTCTCCTAGACAGTAAGACGCCGCATGGCCTTAATGCAGATGAAGCACTTAGTGTACACTTATGATTCCCTCAATAATGTAAAACAGAATTTGATCCACGAAGTTCCCAAACCACTCCTCCGGTAACAGAGATCAGAATGTAATTATATATATATCCTACATGTCACCTATCTGAATTGTAGTATATTCGTATATGCTCACAAAATTTATTTTGGTTGTCCTCGGAATCTATTAATTTCTCACTGTTTTAACATTGCTAGTTTGTGCAATTAACAATTAGCTTAATGTGATGTTTATGTATTATTAATCATACAATGTGTTGCCATTGCCCACTTGGGCTCAATTTCAAAATTGTTCTAAAAAACAATTATGTGTGTTAAACACACACAATGAACCCCGTGATTTTTAAGGTTCTTGTTTATAAAACGGGCACTAGACCCAGTATTTTGTAAATTTAAGTACAACCAGGGTTTTTGTACTTACACGGCAGATTGAACTGGTTTATTTGTTTTAAACACATTGTGATACATAGTTTACATGCATTCTCTTGAAAATTGCGAAGGATGTAATGTTTTTTGGCTGAAAATTCATAATCGGCAATGAGATAAATTGTCAATTATTTACATAGCATGATTTATATGTGGTTATACCTTAGGATGCTTTTAATAAGTAAGAGCAGTTAAACTACATAAAACGCTGTAACTTTCCAGTGAGCTTGCAACTGGTAACCATGACCACGGGGAAGCCAAACTGAGAACCAATCAAATGTTGACATGTTTAAAAGCAATGACTCATTGTTTGCTCTGTGTTGTGAGCAAGGCGGCTTTGACCGTCGATACGCGTCAATCCTAATGCACTGAGAAAATAAAATACTTGTTTCTGAACATGACCCCACGGAGTCAGCGCCTGATTGCTATTGTTTAGGTCAGGACTGGAGATATATATATATATATATATATATATATATATATATATATATATATATATATATATATATATATATATATATATATATATATATATATATATATATATATATATATATATATATATATATATATATATATATATATATATATATATATATATATATATATATATATATATAATTTATGACTAATATATTATATGCTTTTGTGGAAAATCGTATCCGAATAAAGATTATTTGAATTGAATTGAATATATTAATCAATGCAAAAATTAACATTATTTAAGATATGAATACTTACTGTTTACTAATTCATATTTAAATATTTTAATAATTCTAATTTATCTTAGTAATACTTACCCTCAGAAGAAGTCTAATAACATTATCAGGTCAGTCCCATGTTATCTGTAGCTATACAGATAACATGGGACTATAGTAACAGAAACACAAAAATATTGTTATGAAGATCCCTGTTTTGGAGAGAGCCCCCATATGTAACCATTCATTTTGGAATAACTTATCCTAAGCATCTCAGTCTAGTTGTCACCTGCAAGTCTTCCTGGAAATGTAAAACAAAAGTTCTATTTTCTAGATTCTTCTACATTGGTCTTCTATTCATCGATTGTCAAGATACTATTATTAGTTCAGTGCTCAATAAATCTCAATGATATATCGTTACATAACAATAGTCACACAAGGAGATCATAATAATGAGTGTCCATGCTCTCAGAAGGTCAGCAAAATTGCCTGCTCTAGAGGGTAGTGATTTACACCTCTTCCATGAAGGCTGGTAAATGAGCATTCCAAGGAAGGGAGCTTCAAAGTGCCCACTGCCTTTGGTATGTGAACCAGACTTCCCTCAGACATGAGGGGGATGTCAACCCCCCCCCAACCAGAGCCCATTTTGAACTAGGACAGCCAGGAAAATTGGTTGTCAGAGAGGCATGTTCTCCCTCAGGCTAATTTCAACCCTAAGGTGAGCAACCTGATGTGGATAAGAAATTAAAAGTCTGTCATCTTGGTGATGGCAGAATTAGTCATATATGGGGCATAGTGACCACAGGGTTAAGTAGCCCATTGGCTACTACCCTACACTACCCTAATGCCACTATATCTAGCAATGAGGCGAGCCCCTGTCACAGGGAAATCAGATTCCTGCTGACCTAAGAATAAGAACACAAAAGAGCTGCAAGAAGAAAGGACTGTGGAGAAGCAACTGACTTGGTGCCAACCGTGCTGGCCTGTCTGCTGTTCCCACCAGATTATGCTAAAATCATCTTGCCCTGCAGCTGCTGTGCCTCCAAAAGTCTTGGAGGGCTGCCTGCCTTTAACAAAGACCTAGGAACTCCCATTGAGTAGTGAGCAACAATCTTTTAGAGATATCATGGTGATGCCACAACACTGAATGAGAAACATTAAACATGGAGGAGATAGAAACCACAGATAAAAGCTCATCTTACTGACATTCCGGAGACACAATATGTGCAAGGAGCAGAATAACTGAAAGTATTATATAGAAGTAAAAGCCCAACAAGTAATAAGTGCTCCAAGGGAATGTATCATACAACCTCTTCTGCACCCCAAATATTTTACTCCCAAAGACTGTCAGACTGTCTCTCATATTCTAGGGCTATTGAAAAAAATCACATAATAAATCTAATCTAATTTCATAAAGAATAAGTCCATTTCCTGGTTTTACTTTTACTTGCCTTGTATGGGAACCTTGATATAATGTGGGTAGCAAACATAATATTTAATTGTAGAACCATTCTAGTGGTGGTCCACTTTAAGGGCATTCTATAACATGTTCTAGACAAAGTCTTCCTAGGTTGTTATCACTACTCACTACTTACATTTGATCACACATATCACTATAGTATTCTTTTCTGTGCGCTGTGTACAGGTATACTATCTCCCTGGCCCTCTGTGCTGAGGAAAACGCCAGGCAAATCAACGCACAGAGAGTTGAAAAATTGTGCCTGATAACATAGAAGAAAGGGAGACAAATCCTCCGAGACAATATTAATTTTTCTTTTCTCCCCTTCCTCTGCTTCCTTCTACTATGTCTTCGGAACGAGAAACGTTATCACAGTAAGCGCAGAAGAATCCACTTGGAATACGATCATAGATCTCTGCCATGTCCAGTACAAAAAACAGAAGGATTAAACTGATGCTCTAAAATAGTTTTCCATTAAAGATTTTTCAGTCCTTCTTCTCACCATTTACTATTCATATTCACTTGATAAAAAGTTGTTCAAAAAAGGCACAACCAATGCTTTTGTACAACAATGGAGACTGGATTACAATTGTGTGATTTTTAAATCATTTTTCTGTCCAATAAATATCATTACAATTGTCCCACTTATTGATGTCATTGAATCAGTCTTCAAATAGTATATTGATTTTTTCAGTACTCCCCCCAACCTAGGTAGATAGGGCTTCAAATAAGCTTCTTTAATGTAACCTGTACTTACAACTGTGTCGGGGTATTCTTTCCCTCTGATGGAAGCCCTACATGAAATATAGCCCTATAGCCCGCATTAGAGGGCTATACCGGCTAAAAAAAGGCCCTCTCCAGCGTTAAAGGCCCCGAGCCGAAGGCGAGGGCCTTTAACAAGGGAGAGGGACTTTAATAGCGGTATAGCCCATCTACGAAGGGCTATAAGGCTATTAGAACATTCTGCCACTAGGGGACAGAATGTTCAAACAAAAAAAACAAAGCCTTTTGGAAGCGTGAGGGGATTGGAATCCCCTCAGGCTCCCTGAAGCCTTTGTTCACAGCCAGAGAATGTTGGAGCTCCAGGCTTATACCAGCCATTATAAGCCCAGAGCACTCCATTCTTTTCAATGGAGCTCCCAACATTCCAATTTTCTAATACAAGTTGGAGTCTCCCTGCACCAATGTCAATGCTATGTGAATCAATAGCTCTTGGGTTTATTCAGCAACACTGATTTCTGAAGGCCTGAGCAATATAGTGGCTTGTGTAGTGCAACTCGGTGAGCTGAATTACCTCTAGCAGAAAAAGAATGAGCTATTTTTCTGGTAGATAAGGAAACTGAGGTGAAGGAATTATGCAGTGTATTCAAGAGAGACAGTGTCCTGCTAAAAAAGGCAGCATTTTACTTACTAAACATTTCCTCGCCAATTATTCTTCAAAAAGAATGCCGGTCTGAATACACCTAGCAGTGACTAAGAAATGTCTGTGAAATTTGAGTCTATTCAATATTAAACTGTCTTACCATGTATGTGTGTATAACTAGCTGCTGCTTTTCAATGATGGTGGGAATTGATGGAAGGAGCACTGGGGCCGTACTTCACATCATGTTCTGAGGGCACACCAGGCATGTGCGCCTGCTTTTTTTGCACTCCCAGAGCACTATGGGGCATATTACCAAGAACCTCGTTACAATTATTGCTGTTTTAGCGGCAGGAAACTGCCACTAAAACGGCGATAATGGGCTAGCTAATATGCATTGTAGAATTCCAATAGAAGCCCAGGTTATATGTCGTGCACATCTAACCTGGGCTTCTACTGGAATTCTATAACGCTAAACGGCGATAATTTAAACGAGGTTCTTGCTAATATGCCCTTATGTTTTTACAGAAGGGGATGTAGATGCTTGAGCCGCCCCTTCTGTAATTCTGTTCATACTTGTTTACATGTGGCACCAGCGCTATCTTCAGAGGTAGTGCCCTTATTTGCATGGGAGCTCGGCCCCATGCAAATGAGGGAATCCCTTTAACCCTTCATCGATGCCATATTGTAGACCCGGGCGTAGAGGTGATCAGGATCTTAGGAGGGTCACTGCTAGTGCTCCACAAAATGCTAATGCACTGTCAGTGCTTCTCCTAAAGCTAGCATTCTGGAGGCAGGAAAAACGGTCTCATGGACCCCCTCACTCAATGCACTTGCCTGCTAGGGCGTCACTTTCTCCTCTTTGAAGAACAGGCGGAAGGCCACCTGCACTGTGACACACTGAGCTTCTTTTAAGCAGCTGCTCCGTATTTCACTTATTGCACTGCACCCAGTGCAGGTGCAGGTTAGTGGCTGCCCTGAGGGGAGCGCATTAATTTTGAGAGGGCGCACTGTCCCTGTGTTTGCCTGGTGCGCCTCTTTAAGAATGCGCTGTGACGCAAACAGGAACGGTGACACATGTTGATAATACAGGCCCAGCTATTGATATGGACGGAGTCACAAAAGTGCCGACTAGGAACTTTGATATTTATAGGTTTAAACCTATTATTTGTGAAAATGTAAAATGTTCTTACAATTCTCAAAATATTCAGTGTGTCCTCTAGGAACCTGTGATTCCCTGGATATCCAATAGTACTCACATCCATTAATATTGATGTGCACAGAATAATAGCAAGTCATCTGTTCCGTACTAGAAAATTAAATGCCGAAATTAATTTATAGTTTTAGATCTTTTTGCTTCTCCAGAGGCACTTTAGCTTCTTTTTGGAGATTTAATGTACCGTACATCCCTGCAAATTTTATGAGAACTCCCCCATCATTTCCACCCAGGTTATAGGGTATATCTGGCAAAAAATACCCTTTGACAATACACATGGTGAGAATATGCGTACCAAACGTTAGTGTCCCTTACAACTGTGGTTCCCAAACTGCGCCGTTATGAGTTGCCAGGGGCGCCGCGGCAGGATGTGGGCAACATGCAGAGTGGAGCTGCAGGGGCCCTTAGAAGGGGTGAAACAACAGCGACGCCTCATTAACATGCAAAAGGTCTTTTAAAGACCTGTTAAGTGCTCGGGTGCGGCTATGTGTGCACCCGGGATGCTGTCTCATCCTGGGCTGCCACACACGATGGGGAGGCGGAGGAGGAGGAGGAGGGGGGTCGGGGGCTGAAGCCCTTTGAGTCCAATGGGTGTTGCGCATCCGAGTCTGAGGACATAAAGAGAAGACATGAAATGCTTTATTTTCTGCGTGAAGTTGTGCCCCGCAAAATTTGTAGAAATTATAATCTTTAATGCCTTATCCCATACTTTCTGCATCTTTATTTACACGGACCATAGCCCTTGGAACTCTCACTTGTCACTTATCCTTGTGGAAAAATGTACCGGAACGTCTGCTCTGGCATGTGACAGCCCTGCTCAACAATATGCACATCCAAACTTTGCGAGTATGGAATGTATTTTCCTTATGGGGAACTCCACTTTCCCACGATTTAAGCATGGAAAAGGTTTTTGCTAATCGGGCCCTGGGATTGTGAGGCTAGTCCTGGAGTCCAAACAAGCTCTGTGGGCTCCTGGCCTTCCTTATATCGTTTCTCCATCCTGTAGCAAGCAATAATTTTCTGCTGACTCTCGAGTCACCGGCTTCTGCTGAAAACTGACCCCCTGCTTTAGCAGGAATAAGAAAGCAATTTGTGGCATTCAATCAACTGCATCCTTCCGTCGTGACGTCAAAATCCTACTGCTGGTATTTAAGGGTATTTTGATCGTTGAATGGATTATAAACTGTTAAACTGTACTCCGAGCTAAGGTGCTATTTTAACGCAGGTGGCTGTTTATACCAATTAGTAAGATTAGAGAGGGAGGGTTGTTTGACCCAGTACAGAGATCGGATGGGTTCATTTACACATGTTATGTTTGGGGTGAGTAGTATTGCTAGTCATGTGAAATAAATACTTATTGATGATGCCAGAGTTCCACAGTAGATGTGAGGGCACGCCGGGTCTCTGCTGAAGCAATTACTTTATCATATATCTGGGGTAACAAGTGCTATATCAACGCAAACCTTTCTTCCCCTTCTATCCCTTCACTATCCTTCTCACTCCAAATAACTGACTAATATCCACCACTGAAATTACTTCATATTTCACCATATTAATTCACCACTAATCCTCTGTAGGCTTCCTGATTAGCATGCGTCAACAAGCGCTGTATAAATACAAACCTTTTTACTCCTCTAACCTTCTGCTATCATTCCAAATCCAAATGACTGACTAACCTATCCACCACTTAAAATGTACTTGCAGGTTTCACTATACTAATTTAACACTAATCCTCTATGGACAGTCTCAGGGCAAGAGGGAGAATGGAGGAAAGGGGCAGTCTCGGGGCACGAAGGGAGCAGGCATGGAGGAAAGGGGCAATCTCAGGGCACATAGGGAGAATGGAGGAAAGGGGCAGTCTCAGGGCACGAAGGGAGAAAGCATGGAGGAAAGGGGCAGTCTCAGGGCACGAATGGAGCCGGCATGGAGGAAAGGGGCAATCTCAGGGCACGAAGGGAGCAGGCATGGAGGAAAGGGGCAGTCTCAGGGCATGAAGGGAGAAGGCATGGAGGAAAGGCATGGACAGACGAGGCAATCTGAGAGCACGAAGGGGGCTAGGTTGGACAGAAGGGGAAGTCTGAAAGCACAGTGGGAGCAGGCATTGCCAGGTGGGTCAATCAAGGGGCACAAATGGAGCAGTCATGGTCACAAGGAGCAGACTGAGTGCACGAATAAAGGAGGCATGCACAGAAGGGGCAGTCTGAGGGCGCGGGGGCAGGCATGGACAGAGGGGGCAGTCAGAGTGCACAGGGGCAGGTATGGACAGAAGGAGTAGTCAGGGGTATGGGGGCAGGCACGGACAGCAGGGTAGTCTGAGGGCACGGCGGAAGCAGGCATGGACACTAGGAGCATACTAAGTGTGCGAAGGGAGCAGGCATGGAGAAGGGTAGTCTGAGGACACAAAGGGAGCAGCATGGATAGAAGACACAGTCAGAGAACACAAAGGGAGCAGGCATGGAAAGAAGTGACAGTCTCAAGACACAAAGGGGACAGACATGGGTAGAGGGGGCAGGAGAGGTCACAAAGGGAGCAAGCATGGGCAGAACAGGCACTCCTAGCGCGGGGCCAGCCCCAATTCATAAAACAGAGAAGTGGGAGACATCCGGGGACAGGGGGAGAGGTTTGGCAGGGGGGAGAGGGTTGGCAGGGTTCTGGCAGACAGGGGGAGGGGTGTATTAAATTAATTTTGGTGTGCGTGTTTGCCTGTTGGATGCATTTTTCCTCCAGTATGCAATGATAACAGAGTCTTAACTTGGTGGAATTTAACTCCAGATTAACCGAGAGTTCTACTGGGTTTGGTCTAGAATAGATTCAAAAAATGACGATGGCCCTGTCTGTAAACGCACATCTGAAGATGTTTTTTAAAATTTCATTGTAAATGCATATTCCATATATTCAATAGGGAATATGCATTTACAATTACATAAAAAGAAAGTGTATTTTGTTTAAAATACATCTTCAAATATGCGATAAAAGACAGGGCCATTGTTATTTTTCTAAACTATTCTAGACCAAACCCAGTAGAACTCTCGGATGGTCCTTGAAAGGGGAAGGCATTCAAATATTACTGAAACATCAGTATGGTCACTGGCTTCAATACATCCTCCGACGCCTGAGTTCACAACGCATTTACATTCTCGATGAGAGAAAACGTATCAGCACATAAAGCAAAAGTTTGTTTTTCCCCTTTTACACCTGTTATCATTTTATTTTGTTACAAATATGATAAAATACCTTAATTGCATCACAAATAATTTAAGGAAAACATCAGGAAGTACTCCCGAGGTCGGGCTTACATCCCCACCCACCCGTCCACCGGTAAAAAAATGGGGGGAGCCACGGCCAACTGCCAATTAGATCAAGGGAGCCACGGGTCAAAAAAGTTTGGGAACCACTGCCTTACAAGATAAACCCAACCCTGAATAGCCCGCATCCATGAGCATGTTTCCTCACAAGTAAATTTCTATGAAACTCTCAGAATTATAAGGTGAATATATGCATTACAACTGCAAAATGTGGTTTCAAAAATCTCTGATTTGTATTCACACTCCAACATTATAATATCTACACAACTATGTACCACTTGCCTTGCCAGAACATTTGAGAGATGATCCTAAAGGGTGAGCTGGTAGCACATAAGAACTACATGATGATCTTGGCAACATCTAGTGAACTGTAAACAAGCGCAACATTGAGGAGTTACAGACGTTTTTTCAAGAATGCTACGTGTGCTTCATGGAAGATTGCACCTCTCTTTTACAATGTGCTATATACATCGTAGATCCCAGGTTCTACATTTTCATGCCTAATAAGCTTATTTAGTCTATAAGTTTAGTCAATAGCTGTTTTTGTGCTAGGACTTGTATTTATAATTGCAAAATGCAGAACAGAACATCTAAGTGTGATTGTCTGCAACGCCAGGCCTGTATACGTGTGTGTATGCACAAACTTTTGGGCATATAATTATAAGGCGGTTAATAAACCTCGTTCAATTCTTGTTTTTCCTGCTAATAAACTCCTTGGGCCTTATTTATGAAGGACTTGCGCCGCCGGTGCGTCACTTTTAACATGGAAAAAAGTGACGCACCGGCGGCGCAAGTCCTTCATAAATAAGGCCCCTTGTCTTTATTTGAGGCCTGTGGTATCTCCTAATCACATGGTGAGTACTATGCAAAGTGAATCTGGACAACCTATTTGTTAAATATGCCCCACTGGCTGTTATGTCTGTCAGTGAGGATTTCATCCAAATGTATGACCCCAGTAACACTATTGGTTACAAGAAAACTTGATTCATCGAAGTTCCGCTCTTTCTATTCCGTTTGAGTCAGCACCATAGAAGTAAAGAATTAGTTGTTCCCATAATTAAAAGGACACTAGGCAGCTAAGCACTTTAATCTCTTATTTAGAATGTGATATGCAGCATATCAGCCAGCTGGAATGGCAGAGGCCATTGACTAAAACAGAAATGCAGGTTGGTTAATATCTCGGCGACCTCTCAACATTATTTTTTGTTTTCTGAAACAAACCTCCAAAGCAGGTATTTGTTTTTACAAAAAAAAACTTGAGTGGGCCTAATGGTTGAGTAATATTCTCTTTTACATAGGTGCTTTTTTTGTTCACAACTGATGAACCTATTACTGTGGTTGCAGACATTAACAATGCACATCAAAAAAGCAGACAGCCTGATTTTCTGCTGTGGGCATCTCAGAAGTTGATAGTCAATTGTCGATGGCTTTCGATGGCAGAACTGGTTGAGGCTACATTGTCCACAAAATAGTGGTTTCTTCGTCTAAGTGAGGCAGGAGAACTGCAGTTTGCTGGTGTGGAACAACCACTAATGTACAGCTCTTCTCCTGTCACTCTTAACTTTAAACAAACTTCTTAACCCCTTTATTTAGCCTGTCTCAACTCCTAAGGAAATAAATAGGCTCTGAAATGTTCCACTTCTGTAACCTGTTAGCCAGACCTTACTTCGTAGGAGAAGATCTACTGCAAATTTAGGTGGGATGTAGGACTGTGATCAGGAACACATTGACTCATAACATTCTCTACTCTAATACAGGATATTGCTAATTCAATGGATGTATACTATGCTTCAGGTCACCAGACTAGATATACCAAGCCTAGAGCCACAATTCTGGACCATTGCCAGTAGCAGCCTATGAGTGAGTCTTGCATGGGAAACCCACATAAAGGTTAATCTTTGAAGAAGAAAAATACCTACATAGTCAGTGGGTACAGATAAAAGGAAGAAATCAAATGGAAAATCCATATTGGACATCTCCTACAGCCTTGCCGCCCCCACACCCAGAACATTTTTTCAAAGGGAAGAGCTGACACGACCCAAGCCACTTCTTCTATCCGAACCTTGATCGATCGTGGTCGGCCATATTTGTTGACTTTGACCCAGTCTCTCACATGAATACTTGTCTGTGGTTGGTGCTTTGATCTTTTAGGAGCTAGTTTTTACTAAACAGTTTCAAACATTAATAACTCCAGTTCTACTGGTTGAATTATTGTTGTTTTGGTGTCAAAGAATTCATTAAACTTTACTTACTCTATTTTTATGAATTGGTTTGGGATTTTTCTTGTGTTGTATTTTCACTTTATAACTGTTTATGAGCTGCATAAATATTTTACCTATGGCCTCTATGTTAAGTCTTATTGTTTTTTGTCCCAAGCTACCCAGGATTAAGCACAGGTTAATCTGGTGACTTTTTATGGTTCACCCTGCAAGGGATTGTGGTTGTCGCTTGACCATGGCTTACAGCCCAGTCAACCAACAACCGTCTTTGTGACAATTTACATTTTTAACAATGATGAAGGATAAAAGAATAATCAGTCTCGTAACATATGCCATGAATTCTCAGCTGGAGGGAGTGCCAACTAGGAAAGTAATTGGCATAATGCTTCCCCATGTATCATATTTAAAAATGTGTCTTCTCAGAGAAAGCTTCCACTTAAAATATGATTCTAAACATGTATGGGTACTGACGTCCATTTCTGCGACAACTAAGAAGAATTCAAACTGAACTCTGGAGGCATCATGGGCTAGAATGGAAAAAAAATGAAAATCAATATAACAAAATCTTTGCACCTCTTAGTGACCTCCATACACATGGTGTAATCATAACCTCCTGTTCAATGTCATAAGGCAAAGGAGTAACCTGTCACAGCCAAGAGAACCTGATAGGAAATGGACTAATTGCATTACAGTTCTGCAGGAGAGACCAGTAGGATACCAGCCTGTGAGTTGCAGGATGCCTTACTACATCAGCTGCAAAGGGATAAACCATTTATCTTCCAGGTAGACCACAAACTTGAAACAATAAAAAAAGAACACATCTGCACTCACTGACCTTGAGTCATCCCAGAGAGGCATAAGAATCTTAAGAACGATTTTACAAGTCTTTAGCAGCTGAACAAGAACCGAGTACACCCGAGCACAGAGAACAATCCCCATAACTATAACGCCTCAAATGCCCCATGGATACACAGAAAGTCTAGGGACCTTGATCAGAGCATTCAGCTTCACAATAAGAAAGCTTGAAGTCATTCACAGTGTCTTACTGCACCAGTCTTAGTGCATGATTTATATATTGGGGGAGAGGATACTCAATTGCATCGGTGATGGGGTTCCCTCCCCCTCTAGTAGCAAATATAATGGTCCACCCACCAAATTTAAATGCTGGTGGACATTTAGTTTGGCCACAGCGTCAACTACTCTGTCTTTGCCATGTCCGAACTTCTCTGACAATTCTGGGGAATAAGGATCATCAGAGAAATGGCTACTTGTCTACCCACCTAATTTAGATGGGTGGACATGTAATCATATTTTACTGATCCTTACCATCAGGTAAAACCTACGAGTAAGGAACAGTAATACACCCCCTGCCATGGTAGAAGCCATCCGTGGTGAAGAGAGAATTGTTTTTTTCCTTTTCAAAATTAAAACCCAATAGAGGATTTTATTTATGAAAAGTGAAAAAAATTATTTTTTGCTGCAGGCCTCTGTGACATGATTTCTGCCAATACCTTTATAAATGATCACCTGCTAGGTGGTCATTTATAAATTAGGTGGGCGGCCCGCAATCATTGTAACTATGTCATTTACTCCGTCCCCAAGGTGGAAGTCAGACCCTGAATCTTTTATCCCATTATCCATGACCTAAATACCGTGCTCGACCTCTAACCTCCATGCCATCCAGAAGAAAAGCCACCTCAAATGAAAGAAGAGACCTTGTTGTAAAATGAGTTAAACCACAACAACTCCATTTCCTCTTTATGAGCCAGAGCAGGTAGAAAATGTGGCAACACCACAATCTTCAAACTTCATACAGTCTTGTGAGACACACAGCCATTATCCCCAGAATTAGCTCAACCCCTCTGATGTTCCCCTGATTTCTAACCATACTGTTAATTAGATCTTTTATTCTAGCAAGTCATGTAAATATAGACCAATATGTGACCAATAGGGCATTTCCCAAAAATCCATTTGGTGCTTAGCATTTAAGGTTCCAGAAAGCAAGACAATACCTACTCTGGAGTGTTCTCATCTTCAACCTGGCTACAATGAAACTACTTTGATTGCAACAGATAAAGCAGCAGAGCACCATCAGGTCTAAGACCTGGGTGATGAATTTATAGAGAAAATCTCCACCTCTGTCTCCACTATTCTCATTCATCTGTGTCACTGCATGTTTCCACAGAACTTAGGGAACTTGCCTTGGGGTTCACCTGGAGAACCTTAGAGGAAACGTGAATAAAGAAACTGGACCCCCTCAGTGCTGGAGTTTGAATTATGCTAGTTGAACAGGATGAGAGTGTCATCTTTTAATTTAAACCTGGGTAGGAAGTATAGACTCAATAGCCAGCCTGCGTGGGTCTGACCCCGCATGTGCGTGCCCTGGAGGCCACTGTTGAAGACTGCAATGTTATGAATAGTGTGCCTTAGCAAACACTATAAACTGGACACGATTCAAACATGGCGACATGTGAGCGACCTGAGTCATCAAAGAAACACTTTTTCATGGAAAAATGCTGCCTCAAAGGTGCCATAGTGGATCAGCAGCTAACGTTGCTCTGTAATACTACTCATTGAATATTGTACTTGGCCCTATTTAAAAACACCTTCCTGAGGCTAATCCACAATAATCCTGTATAGCTACATGCGTTTTACCTCATGTCAGACAGGTTTGCCTTACAGAACCTGGGGGCATATTATCAAGAACTGCGATAAAATGATCGCCGCTTTAGGCGATAATGGGCTTGATAATATGCCCTTGTGAATTCCGATAGCAGCCCAGGTTAACACCAGAACCTGGGCTTCTATGGGAATTCACAATGACTTATTATCAAGCCTATTGTCGCCGTTTTAGCACCAGTTTACTGCTGCTAAAGCGGCGATTTTGATAATATGCCCCATGGTATACTAAACAGAGCCAGGATCTAGCAATGGAGGAAGTTGTAGGGTCCAAATGTGAAAATCCAACAGGTTCGAAATGGGCAATGTACACCTCTCTTTTACTTGTGCTATTCAATGTAGTCCACTCGTGCCATGGTGAGGGCGCACTGTAATCAACAGTTCACAATTTAAAGAACACGGGAATGTATTAATCTTGTAAATGTTAAAGCACCACAATTCAAAAACTGATCACCCTGAGACATAACTGGAGGTGATCCAGACCGGTTCCAATCTCCTTATGAACTTACTCTTAGTAGTTTGTGTTGATATCATAGCTCAGTGCTACCCTTTTCCTTCGAAGAAAACGTCTGAGAGTGCATCAGTTTCACTCACTGGAATCAGCCTCTGTCTGCATAATATGGAGCACCAAGATTTAGTAAAAAGAGAGGGAGGACCACAATCCGGGGAGCCCGTGCAGATGTTCTGACCTCTGTCTCTTAGGATTCTAGAACATCTCAAAGCCCCATCTGAAAAACATGTCTGTGAGCAGTGGAATCAAACCTTGCCCCAACTCTCTTGAAGCTCACAGACCTTCCTCACCCTCAGGTGCTACGCTAATGGCCCATTCAGGAAGCTTCACAATTTTGCTGTAACCACTGAGCGGGCTGCATTCGAATCATCTTTCCTCCAGTTGGCTGTTCCTAACTTCGGTCTATAATTTACTTTGACGATATCAGAGGTAAGGAGAAGGCAAAGAACATGCGGTTTCATTTTCGATAGCCAGACATTTCTTGTGAAGCTATATCAATACCATTAGTCTAGGACAGTAGGAAATATGTGTCAGGCCTAACCATCCACGCACTTGAATTCAATTTGAAAAGCGATGGCATGCGGAAATTCGACAATGGGAAGCATAAGTCACTTTCACCATGGAGTTCATCAGTGCCATAATTAAAAAAGATGTAATTTCATGGCTCACAGTCATGATTAATAATCACATCTGCTATTTACGCTCTTATATACCGTGTGCTGCAAGGTCACACTGGTGGTAAGAAATTAAAAAAAAGTTGTGTTTTGCAAAGTATTGAAATGCATTATAATTTCGATGTCTTAAAATAATTAGGAAAACATCATTGGTTAATTTCAGAAAAACAAAATTCTGATTATACCTGTACTTTGTTAATGTATTTTTCTGTCCTCGTATGCATTGCAATTTCACTCTTATTTTTCTGCACGTCAGAAAGGGAATCAGTAATATGCAGCAAAAGACTTCAGGGCTTTTTTCCTTACATTTCACCCAATGCAATGCAGAATGAAAAGTTGGTGCACTGCGTTGGGGTTAAAATGAGACAGCAGAAATGCATCATATCTACTGAAATATGGTGCATGTCTGCTGTCTCCTAGCGCTGGTGCACTGTGTGCTGTCTAGTGTCAATAAGACACCCTTCCACTACAATGCAAGGGTACCTGTGTTACAGGCAGGATTGTTTTTATGCGGGAAGGGACACCATCCTGCACAAACAAATCATTTAAGGTATTTTCCTCTTTCTATGTGTGCTGCAAAATACAGCATGCCTTGATAGAGTACATAACGAGGAGAAATCAACATATTTCTCCTTGTTATGCCTGCTTCAGGGAGGTGTCCTTTTTGAATGAATTCCCAGGTTTGCACATGTCTGAAAAGCAGGGAAAGCGCCAAAAATCCATGGATGGATGCATGGAAAAACCCTAATACCATCCATGAGATGCCTTCCCAATGCAAGGTAAAGCAAGACTGCCTCATGAGACAATCTGCGGCTTGCCGGTTGTCCTTCTCCAGACAACAGATATTACAATTTCAAACATAATATCCGTGGTCAAAGTCAACATCGCCCTATGAGGCTGATTGCAAGAGGAAGGTAAAACATTCAACAAAATTCAACTAAACCCCTTATGGATTTTGCAGGGACAGTGCTTTCACACAAAAGGTGAGGCAGGCTAGGATTGCAGCCTTGGAACACGATCTCTGGGTGGAGATAAATTACAAGAAAAAGCATAAAAGGTATTTTCACAGAGGACAAGAAACAAGGACAAGAAACACAACAATGGCAAAAGGGTATTAGTGCTGAAAACCACAGATACGTGTAATTTTGACATGCAGGAGACTCGTTCAAGCAGAGTATGATCAGCATGCACTTGTTAAGATGGATTGATGACCTACCAAGATTCAACCCATAACTTTTGAAACTGTAATAAAAAATATATTGCTGCAGTATTTTGCTGGACATTTGCAATCAATTGTGTCAGAATCCTGCCCAGGGGGTCATGGGACAAGCAGCACGCGACACCAACCAAGCCCACCACGCCCCCAATGGCGGCTGCCTTTAGCTTCGGCGCTGCCTTCGCTTCCACACGGGTGCGCGGAGGGGCGGCATAGGTTGATGGTCGATTTTTGACATCAGAAACTAATACGTTTCGAGCTTTGTGACCTCTCCCCTCAATCCCCGTGCAGCCATTATTCCCCCATTGAGGAGTTTTTTGCCTTTTTTTGTAACCACTTCTGGGTTACAACTATCTTCACCCACTTAGCAAATGGCTATTTTGGGTCCTGAAAGGATTGGAGGTATGGCAGGGTGTTAGTGTACCCTGACCACCCAACTCCTTTTAATATTTGTGGTCCTGAAGAAAAACCGGTAACTCCCCTTGTTGGTTTGAAACATGTAGACTTAACACATACCACAGATACATTTGGTCCTAATTAAGCCTTCATTGTGTCAACATACACTGTTTTTAACATTGTCCAGTAGTCTTAGAATAAATAATCTTTGGATAAGTCATACCAGGACAATTTTTAACTCACTGACTTTTTTTCTTTTTCTTCACATTCATCACTCACATACCCGCTCCACTGTATCTCAGGTGTCGCAGCACACCTTGATGGCACTCGGCTGTCAAGGTGGCCCAGATGATGAAGCATGTCACCGACCAGGTCGGTGAGTGAGTGGTTCCTTAAAAACAAAGAAGGACTTCTTCTTTTTCTACATTAGAGTCTCATCCCACCGATATTGGTTTCCTAGCCTTATCTTTGGTGGTACTCCTTATTTTGTTATATAGTTACCTTACCAGGGGATCGGGAGTACCTTTCCGTCCACCTAGGTGGATAAAATCCCTTCGCTCTCTAATTTTGTTCAGTACACACAATCTGCGGCTTGCCAGTTGTCCTTCTGCAGACAACAGATATTAAAATTTCAAACATAATATCCGTGGTCAAAGTCAACATCGCCCTATGAGGCTGATTGCAAGAGGAAGGTAAAACATTCAACAAAATTCAACTAAACCCCTTATGGATTTTGCAGGGACAGTGCTTTCACACAAAAGGTGAGGAAGGCTAGGATTGCAGCCTTGGAACACGATCTCTGGGTGGAGATAAATTACAAGAAAAAGCATAAAAGGTATTTTCATAGAGGACAAGAAACAAGGACAAGAAACACAACAATGGCAAAAGGGTATTAGTGCTGAAAACCACAGATACGTGTAATTTTGATATGCAGGAGACTCGTTCAAGCAGAGTATGACCAGCATGCACTTGTTAAGATGGATTGATGACCTACCAAGATTCAACCCATAACTTTTGAAACTGTAATAAAAAATATATTGCTACAGTATTTTTCTGGACATTTGCAATCAATTGTGTCAGAATCCTGCCCAGGGGGTCATGGGACAAGCATAGCTTACTGATAGAACAGTGAAGGTAGTGGCCTTTTTTCTGCTGCTGTCCTGCTGCCTGACTTACTATGGATCTTAGTGATTGGTGCAAATACTACCCCGGTAAAACCAAAGGGGTTAATAGCCGGAGTGTTGAACATTGCAAGTACTCACCCCCAGTCAACTGATCTGTGTTTAATCCATCATCATTCTTTAGCCCACTCTCCCACCCCAGTTCAGACATATGCAAATCAGTCTGACCTATGCCTCATGGGTACAGCCCAGCCCGCACTGCCAAGCCATGTTTTCCCTGGACCGTAAACAAGCATCCTGGGACCGGTTTCAGGTTCATAACCCTCATCAGCCAGGCTATCTTGAATCCAGTGGCAAGGTGAGCAAGGTGAGCAAGGGACCCATGTCTGGGCATACCCTGCCAACTTAGGGTGAACACAGTAAAACCAATACTATCCCTTCAGCACTTGACTCTCAGTGGTAATGTGGGTTGAGCAGTCCAAGGCTCTTCAGGGGGTGGTAGGTGCAAGGTAAGTGTAGGCTCAAGGATCAAAATACCCACAGTGACCCCGAAAACATAGTTGCCCAGTCAAATTCCTTTTGGTAAGAGTAGTATTTATTACACATGCAGAACACACCACACATCATGTCTCTCAAGGGTAGTACCCTAGTGATGGTCTCATCAGTTCCCCTAGGGGTACTATTATCACCCTCACCACGGTAAGCAAAGGGTCCCTGGTGCATCTAGAGAGGTGACCCCACCCGTGTTAGCTGCACTGGCGGTATGCATCTAAGTCTGGCTTCGGCCTTGAAATTTCAGCTGTTCTGGCGCTAATCTGCTGATACACCAAGTCATCCTGCAGTTGGGAGGCTGACGCACTGAGGTGGTCGTAGGCAGCTACAGCTTCCGAGTGCAGCAGTTTCTTCTTCCTCACAGTCCCTGCCAGTCACGTGGTGGAGCAGGAGGGATGCAGAAGGGTGGTTTATTACCTTGATCCTGAGTCCTGCTGCGGATTATGGGGAATCCTCTGACATGAGCAATGGCTATAACAGTTAAAGTGACATCCTCTTGCCAAATGGGTATCACAGACATCTGCTATGGCCCCAACAATGTCAGTTGTACAGACAATAGCCCGATCCGCCTCAGTGGCACAGACCCAACAAAGGGAATTTAAACTATCAACAGCTTCAATAGTCTCAATGATCCCCCTTCCGGCATACGTGGATCATGGACATTGGCAACAACCACAACAAAGGCAATTAGAATGGACGATGGCCTGCAACTTCACAGCAAAGTCAATTGAGGTTACTAACGTCAAAATAAGGACAGACAGATCTATCACAATACTGGTCTATACTGGGCCGGGCACCTTATACTCTGCTCACAGGTTCCACTTGCAAGGATCCCTGCTGGCCTTTGCTTCCTCCAGGCTTTCTCCTACCCCTCACTAGGCACACTGGTCTTTGCAGACTGGCAGAAAACTTTGCTCCAGGCACAGGGCAAGTGTTCTTGGCTTCCTGGGTGATAACCCCTTACCAAGAAGGGGGAATGGCAGGTAATGGTCCCCAATTCTGGTTGCAACAGCTTGAAGTCTTGTCAAACTTCTCCAAATGAACAGTGCTGTTGAGCGAAGTGCAGGACTCATGCTCCCTCCCATATAGTACAAATCGAGGCACAAATGTGATTCAGAGGCTTGTTCCTTCCAATTCTGGATGTGAAGTGCTCTTTCCTCTACCATGTCCTTTGTCAAAGGGACAGATTACCACAGCAGGAGTGGCTCCCATTCTGAAAACCAACAACACAGGCCACTGGAGTATCTGGGGATCCCACATGGATGTCAACCTCCACACATGGCTGTCAACCTCCAGTAACTAGAGATATCCTAGTCCACAATGCCATCCTTATCAGTCACGAAACACGGTTGGTGCACAACCTATTTTGATACTTTGTTATTTTTAAAAAACATCGGTTGAGTCGTGGTTTTATACGTGATTGGGTGCTCACAAGGTGGCATGTCCATCCGTGTCAAGACTTATTAATATAACTGATCTGTGCTTTCACAAACGCTACTGAAGTTGAGGACTACAATCTCCAAACAGGAGATGTGGATTGCTGACATTCCTGAGGGCTGGGTTGGAAACACACACTAAAGGTAGGTGAGTAGAACATTGTCGGTGCACATCAAAGGTCGCTTTTATTTCTTGAAGAGTTACGAGTCAGTGGGGCCTGGGCTCATTGTCACTGAGATGTTGTGACTGATAAAGATAACTGATCTGTGCTTTCAGAAATCAAGAGAATCCCTTGATTCGGCACACCTTTGGTTCTTAATAAAAAGACTCCATTATGCTTTAGTTTAGCTTTGTTTGTTTATTTTGTAGTTTCAAGTATTCTTTCGTCAAATCAATTTTTTTCACAGGGAATTATTATCATTCCATGTTTAGTATATGACAATTCACAGCTTTACACATGACTTTATACATGCTCCAAGGCATTTCGGATCATTCGGTTCTTCTTCCGGGAGCTGATCTATAGAGAATAGAGAACATAACGATTTGCAATTTTCGCGCACAAAATTCTGACATAAATTATACATGCCTAGTGTTACATGCGATCTAAATAAATGGTTAAACTCAGTGATTAATTGTGATTGCGCCCATGCGTGTATTGTGCAAACGAGAAAAAAATAGAAAATAAAAATGAAACTTGGGGGAAACGAGCTGCGTTTACACTCACGTGTATGTTGCAGATGTTCTCACCGGCATAGGTTGCTGTGAAAAAAAAATTATCAACGTGTTTTAAAAAACGGGGTCACAACATGTCGCGCAGCATCCAAGGGCTGCTGTGGCTCAAGGCTCCAATTATTAAAGAAATGCGTCTTACCGTAACACGTTGATATCTTTTTTTTCACAGCAACCTATGCTGGTGAGAACATCTGTATAATTTATGTCAGAATTTTGTGTGCAAAAATTGCAAATCGCTATGTTCTCTATTCTCTATAGATCACTCATAACTCTTCATGAAATCAAACCGACCTTTGATGTGCACAGACAATGGTCTACTCCTCTACCATTAGTGTGTGTTTCCAACCCAGCCCTCAGGAATGTCAGCAATCCACATCTCCTGTTTGGAGATTGTAGTCCTCAACTTCAGTAGCGTTTGTGAATAGTCATTTCATTTCATAAGTCTTTATTGCGATTCTTCATCTTAAAAAGACAATATTACAAAAAAATGCCATATTACATAATTCATCCATAAACTACACCAGAATTATAAAAATATAAAATCCGAAATATTACACCATCATATTAATAAATACATCCGTATAAATTTTGTATTTACATAGTTAAAATTGTATTAAACTTTTAACTCTGCAAAAAGACTTAGAACATACAATACATTTCAACATCTATTAATACTATATAAAAACAAGCTATGAAATGTAGCAGTAGGAATGAATAATAGTTACCAGGACCATAAAATATCACGTTACCCTCCTTTTTTTGCACGCACCACCCATGCCCAGCTTAAGAACTCAGCAACTCCTATAACTGAAAAGTCAGAAGTATCAGTTTCAACAATCTCTTTGCTACCATGGCTGATCTAGTGCCCAGGAGTTTGCAAACAAGTTTCAACCAGGTAGTTCTTGGTTTATGGTACCCTGGGCATACAAATAAGAGGTGGTCTATGTCTTCTACCTCGTCTTTACAGAACTGACATTTGTTGCTAGAAGACTTGTCCCACTTACTTATGAACCACCTCAATGGTAGGGTGCCAATCTTGTAATGGTGGAGTAGCTTGCGATTTAGTCGTTTCGTCACAAGGTCCCAATAGACCTCCAAATGGGGTTCATCCTTGATATCAAGGTAATCCCTAGTTAGTGAGGATGCAACATGGGCGGAGAGTCAGATAACTTTAATCAATTCCGAGTATGCTGCTTTAACACTTTGGCTGCTGTGACTTTTCCCCTCCTGTGCTGAGGTTGTATGAATACTATCGTTTCATGACGAGCTCAGCTCGTCATAAGCACAGCTCAACGGTGCCTCATGACGAGCTGAGCTCGTCATGAGCAGCGAAGGGGTTAAATAGCTTTTTGGATGGAAATACAGCAGTACCGGTGTGATCCCAGAGATTCCTCATCCCCATGTCAGACAGCAGTGATTTGACACCCAAGAGCCATGGGATCCTGTGAGAACGACTTAGTCCCCTTACTTCCAACAAAGCCCTGGCATAAAGATGGAGCTCTGGGGTAGTCCACAGGCATCTCCAGAGTGCCAGTGGTCTGTAACGGGCTACATCTTCCACTGCTTGAAAGCCAAGATCGTACAGCATTGGGATTCTAGGTGACGATTGGGGCAAACCCACTAAACTTCAGTAGCATTTTATAGGCCTTGGGCTTGCTAGGTTGAACCCATTGTACTCCATGTACCATACACAGCACAAATACATCCTAGTATGCAGACGAAATCATCACACATGATCTGGCATTTTTGGCAATCCATACAAGGGTGCATTTGTATGAAAAAAGGTGGTTTCACTCACTCCTACTAACTACCCGCAATATCAAGGGCCTCATTCCTACATTAGTCCGGGATTCACCTTTTACTAACTTAATATTTGTAATTGCATGAACATTTTAATCTCTTTTATAGTAAACTATGCACACGTTCAAAAACCCAGAAGTTTTAAAAAGAAATATAATCACTTGTTCGAAGCAAGATTTCTACTTCTGGTTCCATTTACCTTTGAGTAACATCACGAAAACCCATTATCTTTGTCTTTCTCAATCTCAAAGAGAAAAGATAAGACTGTTCCATGAAAAAGGTATTTCTCTCAGAATGCATGAGCAATATCTGAAGTATTTCTAAATTCAATCTCCAACAATCAATATTGCTCCTGATTTTAGTCCTTGATGATAAGAAGCTGTGTAATTCATTCCACAGTTCAACAGAAGGATATATTGTTTTCTTGCAGAAAGTTCCCCAGACTAGAACAATAGGCAGCATCATTATTAACGGTTGCCTGCAAGCACAGTTGCAGCAGGACCATATTTTAATCTTTCAAAATTAACCTCCTTACCAAAAGAAACTGCTGCGATAATGAAAAAATAACATGACCCACTCCCACACCTTAACTGAATAATTCACCCAATGCAAGTCACAGCCTAACGCTATCAACATTTAAAAATGCACCAGGGATCCAGATTTTTTACCGTGACTTAAAATCAATTCACACAACTGGAAAAGTGGATTATTGTTTTCTTCTGGTGAAAATTTCCATTACGGATACTCAAGTTCATGCAATTGCTTGTTTTGAATTGTCCCCCCCCCACACACACCATTGGCAACAACTGTGGGAAATAACACATAGCTGTAAATTAGTTTTATGGAAAGGGATATGAAAATATGACAAGAGTTTGGTCTTCTGTCCCCACTGCAGCACCAAAAGAACGCTACAAAACTAAAGCTGTTCAACAAAATGTATTATTCAAGCATAACTGCATTAGACCTAGAACTGCTTGCTCTTAACTTGAAAAAAACAGCACCGAGATTTAGTAGGGCTCAGCCCTGTGGCTAACATGATGTATAGTGCATGCTATTTGCTTTTCAGCACAAAAGACATGGGTCCAGATTTACTAACATTTTGCATGTTGTTGTGTGACTTTTGAGGCCTAGCCGTGACGCAAAATGCTAGAAGTTTTTTACAAAGCCATGCAAGTGAATATTTGTAATGCCTTAGTTGGCTTTGTGAAGAAATGTAACGGCACACAGCTGCGAGCACTGCATTGCGTTTCATTTCACTTTGGGAGGAGTTCCATGGGTGTGGTGTTGGCATTCCTGTGCATCCATCCATGGATTTCACACCGTTCCGGATTTACAAAGCCTTCCTGAGGATGGTGTAAGAAGGAACAAATATTTTTTTCTCCTAGTTATTTCCATTCAGCAGCATACACAGAAAGAGGAAAATGCAGGAAGGTATCCCTTACTGCAAAAAACCAATTGTCCTTGTACACAAGCACCCTGGCTGTGTGTTGCAAGGATGTCTGCATTGGTGCTATGCCCACTGAAGTGCAATGTGTGGAAGCTTTTCAAATCTGTCTACACATAGGAATTTGTACTGGAAGTTTGTGCCGTCAGTACAAATTCTATGTTAGACATCTATTTCTGCATCATGTTGCTAGGCAGTGTATCATGGTAGGCAACTTTTTGTGAGTTGTTACACAGGGCATGATGCCAGCAGCAGGCCTATCTTTGTGAATATGGAGTTCGACTTGTTTTTTTTCTCACATAACAGGCACAGCAAATGTGGATGCTGCTCTGCATTGCGTGAAAATGATAAATCAGGGAGCCAATATCCAACCATAGGTAATGATGGCAAGAACTGCCATTGTCTTCAAGAAATTCCTAATTTCATTGAGTATCGATTTCAGAGTTTATCAAATCCAAATACACTGTGGCACATCTAAAATCATGTCTTGGGGCAGTTACATGAATTGATTATTGTTGGAATGAGGGACTATAACCTGTAACTCAATGTGAAGGGGTTCCAATGAGGCATAAGGTGTAAGTATTGTGTTCCAGAAGGACTCCTTCCAGGACCACACCAATAGTCAGACCATACTCAATGCAAAGAATCCTAAAACCCAAGAAAGTAGGGCAAAGATAATGGAAGTTGTTGGACAGCTTAGAAAAGAAGTGCTTGTTTGCACTGGCAAGGAAATATTTACTTGAGACCATGTTGTGTGACTAAAAGTAGAATTGCACTACAAATGACCCATAATGACTCATGTTGTAAAATAGAAAGCCTTCATCAAGGACTGTACCAATTCCCATGGAACAAATATGCATACCAAAATTCTGTAAGAAGATTGATTGCAAACCCATCCACAGAAAATATAGACAACCTGACCTGCCAATGACCAGGATGTCAATTCCCTTATTCTCATAGTTACATCATGTCCGTGACAGACCTATAAGATAATGAAAAATACGCTATGGGTAGCAAGCACTGGCCACTCAACACAAGTGGGGCCAAAGCAAAGGCCAAACCCTCAAGACCAGCAATACCTTCAGAAATGTCGAAAGAGAAAGAAGGCTGACAACTAACTAAAAATTCAGACCTTGCGCATATGACCCTTGCTGAAACGGATGCCATCTCACCTCTAGTGTGTTTTGATGTAATGTCCTCTGTGGCCAAGGGTAAGCTCAAAGTGAATCCCGTGCCTGCTGTGCCACAAGATCCAAGCTGTACCTCACTGATGACAACTAACAAGGCTGAAGATGGGGCAGGATTGCTTGTGCAAGCAACTCCTGTATGGGACCTTGCCTGCACTTTAGAGTGGACTGTTCCTTAGAGGATCAGGGTCAGTATTGATTTGCATAAGGTGGGGCTTGGTCTAGAATGACACAGTGGACAAAAACAGTGGGTTGGAATTCTACCCAGAACAATTGTAAGTTATTTAGACTATTGGCAAGCAATCCTTCCATCAAGTTTAGTGTGCTTGGTATAAACAGCTAAGCGGCCAAGGTGGTACCCAGAAATGGTCCCCTAGCTCTCTGTGTCACAGAGTCCAAGCTATGACTCCTACAAGAGGTTTAACATGGCTCAATCCAGGCCAGGTTTGTCTGTATTCCATTTTGATTCGGCCCTCATTTGGCATTTTGGGTTGAACTGTACGGGTTGGACTTGTCCCTTGTTGAGTAGGGTCTATAATGACTTGCACAAGGTGGACCTATGTCGATAGTACCACAGTGGGTGAAAAACAATTGTTGGAATGCTCCCCAGAGTGATTGCCACTGGTTTCAGCTATTTGTAAGTATTCCCTCATCAGTGTTTGATCACAAATGACATTGCAATCATTGATGACATCCCTATTGGTACAGTATCATATATTTGTTTGGATGTGTGTTTTTTTTATATTTTGATAAGTGCTGCTATTTATTGTCATAATATTATGCAGTAATAGACAGTGCATTCAGGATGTGAGAGCCATAACTGGACATTTTCAAGGGGTTTTAATTGTTTTAGTAACCATAACGTCACTGTAACTGTGTTTTAAAGGGATTCTCTGAGGATTTCAAACATACATCAATGTCTTTTTAGGTAGCAGAAGCCAGTCGTAACTTACCATCAGTGACTAATCACCCAGCTGCACAAGGTTTTGAACTCTGGCCTAACTCTGTATCCAACCCTCCTTCCAGCTGAAGATTCCATGTACCTTTTAGTCTCTATTTAAAAATTCAGCAGCCTGGATTCGGGTTGGCTAACCCAAGATCCACTGTTCACTTTAGTGAGCTAATAGAGTTCACAAAACAGTACTGAGCCTAAAACGAAGGGCCTGATTACGACTTTGGCGGTCCTACAGTGGTGCAAACAACCATCTGCTGTAGGACCACCAAAGCCATGATGCTGCCGCCTGCCAGATTAAGAGTTAAATCCTGGACTGGTGGGCGGTGCGGCAGCAGTCTGAATGGGCCGGTCTGCAACACTCATACAAGATTCTATAATGCAGACCGTGGCAGTCAGAGAGCCAACTGCACCTTCCTCACTGTGTGGCATATATGCAACACTGTGCAGATGGGGTGGTGCAAATCCAGAGAGGGCACTACATGTGCCCCCACCACACAAGCACCACCAGGACCAAATCCGGCAGGGGGCCTGTTAGGGTCCCTTTAGTTGCTATTCCAACACACTTTTTATGGCTGGTTCACTGCCATTGGAAGGGATGTGAAATGTCAACTCGGAGTGCGCTCAGCGGTGCTGGCTGTGGTACTTCCAGCATATTCCTACTGGTGAAAGACCGCTGGCCCAGCAGGATACTTGATCCCAGCGGTACCTGCGGTCTCAGGGCAGTCTGACTGCCACAGTTATAATACTGCAGGCCGCCCCACAGTGTGGCAGTGGTTGTACTGCCACCTTGGGTTCGTAATAAGGCACTTAGTGAGGAAATATATTTTCTAAATTGTACTTTTTAGGTATTGCTATGTCTCCAAGCCATATGGGCCTGGTGGTCAATGGAATGTCACCTTTTGAAGGTTTTATTCAGGGTGAAGGAATTGGGCTCCCTGTCCTGTAGTGAAAAGAATAATAGAAAACATAAGCTACAGAGCTGCTCACATTTCATATCCGGTTGTTCTGTTTTACTATGCTTTGTGTTTTAGTGTCATAATACAATGTCTGTCAGAGTGTTATGCTGACGATAATCCATTTTGATGACAATCAAATTAGAGAATAAAGGGTAGCAACAGTCATGATCACAGGTATTGTTTCCCAAACTAATTGATGAACAGGAAAGAACACAGTATTGAATATTGGCTCCACAGTCAATGAAGGATGCTTATAAACAAATATAACGGTTACAAACAATACAAAAAGTCAGCAACAGAAAGTAGAGCGATGCTGTTACACTAAAACTAAAGAGAACGATAAGACCTGTGGAATTAAAAAGCAGTACAGTTATATGACCAATGCTTTGCTTCAAATGTCTATCATGGATGATACAGACAAGGGGACAGTGGAGGAGGACAAAGAACAGATAGGAGCAACAGGACAAAGGGAAGGTGCAAGAAGAATGAAAAAGGGGATGGCAAGAACGAACTGAAAAGTAACCTCAGTCCTGGCAAAAATGCTCAAACCAACTCCACATAACAGGAAGCTGTGACTAGAATGGGGTCATGAAGACAGAATTCGGTAAAAACACAACCCATCCTTCTCTGAAAGCAACCCCAACCCTGCTGTTTACCAAACAAATACCTGAGGGACAGAGTGACCTGTCAAGCGCTGATCATTGGTGATGGAAAGGAAAGAAGTAAACCTTTTCTGCTGTGGCGGCTCCTCCGCTATGGCGAAGGAGCATCGCCCCACTGCTATCTCGCAGTGTGAGAAGCAAAAACATAAAATGGTAATACATTTTTGTTATTACTATTTTATGATTTCTTTGTGGGCGAGTGGGTCCCTTTGGGGCTGCTCTGCTAAAGGAGCATGGAATGGGAGAAGGCGTTTGCCCATTCTTAAGTGTGCAGTGGCTGTTTGCCGTGTCGTCGCAGTGTCACGCCGCTCAGACCAATAACAACGCTACATTGCAGCTTTGTGATTGGCTTAGGGGAGGGAGCATGGCTGCCTGCTGCCTGTTCCTGTCTGAGTCAGTGGCAGGAGAGCAGGAGCAGAGAAGACGCAGTACCCGGCTTCAAGGTAAGTTTAATTTTTTTTTTTATTATACTCCCTTCCGAGCTATCACCCTACGCAACGCCCCCATGATCCCCCTTCGTCCACCCTCCCCCCCAGCATGCAAGCCATGCTGGCCGCAACTGCTTTACCGGGAAGATGAGAAGAATACAAAATAAAATGAGGCAAAAAAGGAGTCTTGGAGGATAGAGGAAGAATTAGGATGAGAGTGGGGGCAATAGATAAGAGGGCCAGAGAGGGTCACGACATAGAAATAAAATGAAAAAAAAAATGTAGGTTTATCATTCTAAATTGAGCAGCCATGATGAACCTGTGAAAAAAGACTTGCCTCAGAATGTATTTGTGATGATTAATTTTCCAGACATCATTAATTTGGCTTTCCCAATTCTGATAAATAAAGTAATGTCACTAAAAGATAAGTCGGTGAGTAAAAGAGACTATTTCATAGTTCCCAAAATGTGGTCAGCAACCACTGCAGTGAAACATGGGACAAAGTTATACGTTTTCAAAATGGACGATGGTCTTCACACCGGAATTTCATACGATGGCTCTAGTTCAAGATAAAATCCATGACTATCGTGTTCTGGTACTGGCTGAACGATGTCACTCAAGGTGCTCATTTCTTTGAACTTTGGGTCAGTATCATTGCATAGCCGTTACTTACAATTTATGCTGATGAAGAAGTGTTTGGAAGCATGGAAGGCTTTTTTGACTCCATGTTTTGCCCCGTGGCCCCAGTCCTATTGGGAAAATAAGTTAAATATGTTAATGCCGCTGGACTGTACGTATAACTGGAAGGAAAGCAATAAACAATGAATTAGGTGCCATTCAAAATCTGCCTCATTTCTTATTAGATTTGAGATGAAATTGCAAGACAGTTTATTAAGCTTTCAGCTTGCACCACAGATACAGCTTTGTTTCTTCTATTATCCATTAAATATGCTTCAGTTGACTATTTAACTGCAGATTTCATTAAGTGTGCTATAAAAAACGGCAGCAGATGAATCGGGGCTAATTAAAATTTTGTATTTCTCCTCTATGAATTTATAAATTACCTTGGGGTTTTCATTAAGCTGAGATATTTGTTTTAAACTTTGCGTCAGAATCAGATGTATGGCTTATCCCTCTTTACTCCAGCTGCTGAATATGGCATTTTTCTGTATGCGGTTGCTGATTTTCATTATGTTATTACTTGTGATAATTCTAGGAATTTGCTAGCTGAGGAATTAATATAAGTCCTGCATTTATTTTTGTTTTCTTTGTCCCTGTAGATGCTGCTGTTTTAGTATGTAGTTATGCATTGAAGGTATAGAATTGTTATTTTACATCCTACAGATGTTTTTAGGTGTGTGCAGTGGTGCAACACAGAATAAGGGTGCCCCTCTGCAGAGTGTAAAGAGGGGCCCGACTCTCCCATATCACAAGGATTTCCATTGACTTTGGGTTGAATGTGGACCCCTTGAACTGCTGAGATGACCCCTTAAAGTCTTACCCATCCCCCCCTGCTCCACAGGAGCTGCTAGGGTCTGCCTTACACCCCTGGGTGTGTGCGAAGTTGACAAGTTCTTGGTCTTACTACCTTCCATATTTTATCCTTAACTTTGAAATCTTAATGAATAGAAAAGCTGCTAAACTTTATTTTAAAAAAAAACAAAAAACACAGGCATCATCAGTGCAGGACAAGTTTTCCCTCGGCCTACATCGGTACCTGCAGGACAAAGCTGGGATGGTTTCTGGTGCCACTCAGAATCTGCTTACCTTGATTCCCTGCTGGAGTGACCCTCCTGCAGCCTGTCTATTCCTGCACACAAGTTCCCTGCTCAGCCCTTCTGTAGCTGGTACTCTCCCTGCTTTGCACCAATGCCTCTCCTACCCTTACTCTGCATTGGCCTGAGCTTCTGCCCACCGTCCCTGGTGTCTCTTGCCGGTGATTGTGGAAGGATATTGGAGGTAATATTTATCTTATGGGCACCCGTGGCTTATGGAGATGTCATCAATGGCAAAATGCAGGCCCTCCCTGGCATGCTGAAGATAGTTCCTAGAATATAGAGGCGCCCATGGAAAACTAATAGTACTGTCATATTGAAAGGAATTCGTGGCATTTATGGAGTCTAATGGGAAACTGTAGGTAAAGGCTTCGTGAATGTAATTTTTGATGAGGGACATCCACAGTTTGAAAACAATGGGGTCACATCCTTGGGCAGTTCAGAGATTCTTGGCACATCATAACACATGCAGAAATCTTTAATAAGTACCCTTTCGGAGCCTATCATTTACAAGCAATTTTAAAACCAAAATTGGGCAAGAAAATGCAGTTTTTGGCATTATTTGAATTATTTTTTCCTAGAGTGAGAACTTCTCTCCTGGAAGAAAACAGGCCGGCCCCCTTCGCTCACTTACTGAAATTTGTGACAATTGACACACACTTCCACTTTCAAGGACCTTCAGCTGCTACAGCCACCCTAGTGCATCCACTGCTTTCATTAGTGAACCTTATGTGCATAATAGGATGTGAATGGTGCAGTGAGGTGAGGCTCAGGTGGTGTTCTGCTCTTGCTCCCTGCCCAACTCCTTAAGGAAAACCGAAAGTTTGTTAAACTAGACTGAGGTTGTTTACTTAAAGAAGGTAGCCTAACATGTCATTGGAGGCTGGTATCACACTTGCTAGAAAATCCTTGCTATGGCTAAAGATTCACTTTTCCACAAATATGGAACATATACACAAGTTTCAATGTTTCCAGGATAAAACATATGGAATGTCAAATCAATGTGCATGGGAAGTGTTGTGGATGTGTGTTATCGTGACATTGTAGGCATTCCAGCATCACCCCTACTTGATCATTTTGACTGTGATGTAGTCTCTTTCAGGAAGTATAGGCAAAGCATTCCCCAATTATATCAATCTGTGGTAATATGCACCAGGACATGATGGATGTTTGGGATCTTCCATTCTAGAAGCAATCTCTCTAGTGCTTATCAGCGGAGACCATTGCCCTCAGTGGTAGATCAGGTATATACGCTGACTGTCCCTATCAAAAGACTAACCAATGATTTTTGTCATGAGTTTGAGGCCCTGGACTTGTACCATGCTATCTATTTTCAAATTCTTATAGCCATAATGTAAACGTTAATGCTGGTAGGGCAAAAGCATAATGGCTTCAGTGGCACCCTCATTCTTTGGTCACATTGCAAGGCATTGCTATTCAACCTCTCTATCCCTGGACAATAGTGCCATCCTATCTAATATCCTACTGTAATACCTGTAAGCTCATCACCAACTTCTTTCATCAATTTCTATACTGGCATAACATGCTGACACATGGGCCTGGCGTAAACAGAAAATTAATTGCGCACTTCTACAATAGAAATAACCCCATTCTCTCCTAAAATGTTCCAAACAGTTAAAAAAGTGCAACCTTGACTCAGAGAAACCAGCAAAACATTAACCAATATCAGAGATTCCTTATTTTATGAAGAAATGTGTTTGAAATATAATCCAATATCATCTATAATCTAAAACAAGCTTCTCCCACTTCATGGTAAAATTCTGGGACACCAAGCTCAAGGGACTCCACTGGGACCTGGGAAACTGGGTATTTCCCAATCTTGTGCCTAACCACATGCAGACAGGGCTTTCCACTGAGGAGTGTGTGAAATCTGGGTTTCCTTTCGAAATACATGAATATGTTTCTACCTGATCCGCAAGAGTATATACCTTATGCAAAAAACTTCACTGAGAATAGCAAGAGTATACTGGTTTAAGCAAGAAATATTTCCTTTGAGGAAAATGGCTCTTGGGGAGACCTATTGTACTCGACCCAGTTTCTCGTTGAAACAAATCATGCGAAGTTTTATGTAATGTGAAATGGTGAAAATGTTTCACATTTTACCTAACGCAAAATGTGTGAAATACGTGAGAATATGACAGTGTAACAAATATTTCTGCAGCCCTTATTTTATCTTTGTATATTACTTTTTATTGAAGAATGAACCCCATTCTTTACTGCACATACGTTTCTGAACATAAAAAACATTGAATTTCACGACAAGGGAAACATCCTACTTTTCCTAATATCTCCTCTTCCATCTTAGATGACTTATGCCAATGAAATAAAAGTTCTACAGAAAAAAGTTTTTATTTAGGGATTGTTTTTTGTCCTGCATCATACATACATACTTCGTTTATGTAACAAGGATTTGTAAATTTTGATCTATGGGATTTGTTTTGCACCTGACATTACCATCAGCCTTAGGCATCATCGGAAAAATAGTAATTTGTAATCCTGCTTAGTCGGAAGATGTTGCTTAAACCTTCAAATTAATTCCAGAGTATAATTAACTTTGCATTTAATTGCCTGTTAAACAAAGACTGAGTCTGATCACAAAAATGGCAGGCCATGGTGCGTTCACATTTTTAATTCAGATTTGATGTTATAGCGATATAATTCACCATACTTTCCCCAGAAGGGCAAAGCAAGGATTTACTGTCATCTCTCATATGCATATGTCACTTGTAAATGAAATCAGTGCAGTGACCTAAGGGTAAATGGTCTGCTGGTTGGAAAAATGTGATTACCCAAATTGCTTGCATGTATAAATGTGTTCCAACCCTCCAAGTCTTAGATATAAAAGCTTTAATTATATTTCATTAGTAGACATATTTGCTACCGGTGCTTAAAGATCTTCAGGCGCTTTACATTGTTTTAATTGATTCCATTACAAAAGTGTAATTTAACATCAGAAATCAGTATGCAAAATGGCTAATTTCAGGAATAAAAACTAATGTTCTGCGAAGTAACTTACATTGGGCATACTACCAATGACTGATAATGAGCAAAAGTAGAGTATATGTTTCATACACTTAAAAATCTTCATGGTACTTCAGAACTCCCAAATACTGTTTTTACTTAAGTCATATACTAGTATATTTTTTGCATTTCGCTAGTCGAAACTTCAGTTTGTTTGTACTTCTCTACTACATACCTAGAAAAAAGTATCATTTTGTGTGGAATGCAAGTTGGTGGAAGTTGCAATGTAAACTTCGGTTTAACTTTTTTTTCAATAGGTACTACAGGTTGTTTGAATGTTTTTTTTAACTTTTCGATAAAGTACATAAAAAAACAACAACCCGTGATGGTTTCAAGATGTCATCATACGAATCCCTCCTCCCAGGGATGAATGTACATAGCACGATGTGGGCGTGTGGGACTAGGTGATGAGGTGTTTCAAGTATGGGATATGCGTAGGATATTGTTGCGAGCTGTGGCTGTTAGCAGGGTGAAGTCAGGGTGGCGCTACAATTTGGAAGATAAAATAGAATATGGAACACTCTACTTCAAAAAAAATATTTTTAGGCACTTGTGACTTGGAAACCGCAGTAAGAATTAAATGTATTTGAACCAGTATAGGAGACTTTACACTATCTCAACTGCCCTGGCATAATTAGCTCCTTTTAACTCAATGGGTAAATATGCAGTTATTAAGTAAGTCCCTTTTCAATCCACACTTGTTCCACAACTTGTCAGTTGCTATTTGGTCTGTCTTCTTTAATCAAACCGGTGTTTAATTATAGTATAAAGATTTTTAAATTTCTCCTCCCTGTGCTGAGAACATTCGAAATGTCCTCCCATTCTGGTTCAGTGTTTTTTCTACCCAACGCAGATTCTGTTCCCATGTCATGAGCCGCAGATCCCAGAGTTTATCAGAACTCCAAGTATGTGCATGAGAGGAGGCCACTTGACCTTGTAAAATCAAGCAGTTTTTTCGAGAGTAGCAAGTTCCCTGGTGGTTCTGACATGGTGGCCCAGTGATTAATTTGGGGGGAATGTAGGTTTCCCTTTTCCATCATACTGAAGTCATGTTTTCATGCCGTAAATGATTTACCACTCCCCCGTTGAACATGGTACATGTCATACTTCACCTTCTCTTTCCCCATTGAATCTTAAACCGTCCAATGATGGAGAGAATTTAAAGATCACATTAATGGGTAAGAAGGGAGCAGGGTATTTAGTCAGTAACACTGAGCAGGAAGATGTGTCCCCTAAATTTAGAGAAGGTTTTGAATAGGATTTATTGAGTTCTAAAATATTTAGGCACCACAGAATTCCCAACAAATGTCGACTGTTCCATAAATACGTAGAACATTTAGGCCTCCAGGAAAATTCAGGTACAGATTTTAAAAACTTTGCACCTGGGTTGCATCACTTTTTTGGTTTGGCACCGACACAAAATATATTGTCATTTACTAAGCCAAGCAAAGCCCAGTTTGTGTGGCTTTGTGTTGCTTTGCAAAATACAAAGCAATGCAGCACAGTGCTGTAGGAAAGTGCCTTTTTGTATGACCACCCTCACGCTTTTTGCCCCAATGCTAATTGTTATGACTCAACTTTGCCTTCACCATGTATGGCTATGCCAAAGCACTATTTTTCATATATGCCAGCCACCCCTAAGGTAGGCCTCCTGAGCTCAGGAGGCAGGGTGCATTATATAAAAGGCGAGGACACATATTTCAGAGTAGTTTCTTACCATTAAGGGCTACTAAGTGTTTAGAGGGCCATAGGATAATACAGGCTGGCACCATGGCACCCCAGGTTGCCAGCTCCATTACGGTCCCATCAAAAATAGTCATGTTCAGTATTAAACAACTTGTCTCATCACCCCTGACATGATTCCCCTGTCCAAATTGATGTGACATGCACCCAGGTGACTATCTTAAAGGTTGCCCACCTGGTTGCACCTGCCTTTCCTGTGCCCAGTTTGAAAGCCTGCAGCTGCTGCTGTGGAAACAGGAATCTGACCCCCTGCCAATAAGTATAAACACTCCCATGAGTCAGAAAGAAAGGCCTGGCCGGGATGATGGTGACACATCCCTTCCTGACAGGAACGCTTGTGAAGTGGCGCATCAAGGCAGTGAGCTTCAGGCTTACACCACCTCTGATATGCAACCAGGTTGCATTCAAAGGAGGAAACAGCCATCAGGTGAGAAATTTTTGTAGTCAGGAAAATGTACACCCCAGAAGGTTTGTGCCATTTTTTATATAAGCAGAATAGAGGGTTCTGGGAAGCAAAGGAGGCACCCCCCTGATGTGGTCACCTCAGACGCAGATAAGTCACTGACTCTAGTAGCCCAATGGCTACTTTCCCTCATATATCTAACTCAAGGATTTAGGTGACACCGCTGGCACCAGAACCTAAGATCTAATTTGACTTGCAACAAAGGACAAAGAAGCGACCCAATTCTGCGATTTCAGGACCTGCACAAAATAAAGGTGCAATACTCTGCAACTGTGGCAACCTCCCTACAACTTCATGACTGCCACTCATCCCAGCATAATGTTCATCTCCCCTAGACAGAGGGGCCCCTTTAAAAGCCAAGGGCAACTCAAGGCTCCCTTTGACCAGTGGTTCTAGTCCCCTGCAGCTCGCTGGTAAAAGCACGCTCCAGGAACCAAAGAATCATTGGCCATCGAGCCCACCGAGGAATCACCCAAAATTGGATGGTCCAGTGTATTGTGGCAAACTTAGTCCTGACCTTCAACAAGTTTCAGGTGGCTACTGATTTGTCCCAGACCTTTGGACATAGAAATATCTTCTAGGTAACCTTACTCCTGCCAAGGCTTGTCGGTGACCAGTTTGGCTACCACAACCTCTACTCAATGCTGTAACCCAAGTAATGCTGCAGCACCTTCAATCGACCACCTCAGTGGCCTTGTTGTTGTCTTTTTCCTCACCAGCACTGTCTGGATGGTAAAACCACCTCCCCTGTGGCTCCTGCTTTAGCACCAAGGACAGCCAGAGCCACTCCGCACCGGGCTCTACGAGCCAGGCAAAATTCAACTGACTGTTGTGTCCTGATCCTTGACCCCCATCAACTTACCCCCCCCTCCCACACCCTTCCATGTAACTCGATCTACAAGTGTCCGATTGTCACTAGTGCTTCTTACCATTGACCCCAATGTTGAAGTTCTGCAGTATAAAAATTTCACGGATTTATTTTTCCTTCTAAAATCCATAACTCTATACTCATCCGATTGTCTTTGTTTTGGTGTCTCCATTTATATAAAAATCCGCTGTATTTTTATAAATTCATGTCAGATTTCTTTTGTCAAATCAATTACTTATTGTCCATTAGTACTCTGAAATCCTTAACACACGGGAATTGCCTAGGAATTTGTGCACACATATTTTTTCCTGTCCTAAGTATTGAACCTATTATTGCTCAGGGGGTCCGTGTTTTTTACACATGGGCATTCCTATGCATCCGCCTATGTAATTTGATGCAAACTCATATTTGCAAATACCTGTGAACATGAATTAGCACCCACATTTTGTTCCTACCTGAGTCTGCCACAACAAGGAGAAATATCTTTACTTCTCATCATTATTTCAACTTTGCAATAGTGCTGCATTCTGCAGCACACATACGTAGAAGAAATATCCCAAAATTATATTTTTTGCCCATGAAGGTATAACCTCCTGCACAAAAGCTATCCTGACTACAATGCAGGCATTCTTGCAACATGACGCAAGTGTGCCTACATTAGCACTAAGCAGTCACAAGTGTGCCACCACTGTGAGAAAGCAGAACTTTGCCTTATCTTTGTAATAATGTTGCAGTTCTGCTCTCTCTCATCCACTCAGTGCAGTGCAGTAACTTTCCCTGCTGTGCTGTGTTACATGATAAAATAGTAAATATGCCCCTCAATCTTCAACTACTGAGTTAGGCCATGTAATCATTACTTTCCTCATCCATTTAAACTGCCCTCCATTCTCTCTGGCTTATCAATTAACTTACCAGTTAAAAATGAGAGTGCTATTTGTGTGCCTTGTAGACACTATGGGGCATTTTTATGAGAGCTTTGCATCATGCTTGCACAATGCAATGTGATAAAAGTGTGACGTAAACCTCTAAGTCAGATTGTTTAAGCAACACAAAGCCATTTTGTGTGGCTTTAAATAGCGATAAAAAATGTAATAAGTAAACGCAGCTCAAATCTCTACAATGCATTACTCTGCGCAAGGGAGGCATTCCATTGGGAGTTGTGGTGGGCGTTGCCATGGTTTTTGATACATTCCCAGATTTACCAGCCCTAGAAAACCTGGGAATGCGCCAAAAAGATACGTCTCCCCAGGTGAGGCGTACATTGCTTCCTCTTTCTATGTGTGCTGAATTCGGCAGCACACATAGAAAGAGAAAAATGCCCCTCGGGATTGTGTGTGCAGGAAGGCACCCCTTCCTGCACAAAAAATAATTCTACCTACAACACAGGCACCCTTGCACCTTGGTTGGGGTTAGGCTGCCAAAACGGCGCAAGGGGAAAGGACAGGAATGTACCATATTATATGAATAGGCTGTGGGGTTTTAGGTTTAAACCTATATTAACTGATAAAACCCCACTGAAAGAGAAATAGCCCTCACCAGTGAAAGCATATAAACACTGAAAAAACACCTGCACAGCCACAATCTAAATGCCATTCAAAGAAAGGAAAAAGAGGGTGAAAGAGTCATTTTTTTTTCCTGAAAGGGCCAATACAATGTAACTTTGCTATACGAGCTAGCAGTAAGAACGACTGGGCTAACATTATTCTGCTTGAGTTTTGATGTTTAGGGATGCCACTAAAATATTGTTTCTTGTTCCTTTTGCTTGTTTCAGTTTTTGTGGTCTTTGGTCTAAAGATAAAGGGTTTAGAAGCATGTTTTACGTCTCGTTTAATTATTTTATAAACTGTTCAGCATCTGGAAATATCAAAATCATATTTCATATTTTGGCTGCATTTGATTCTTTCACTGATAGATAAAATGGCTGGTTTCATAAGAATCTTTCCTAATATGTGTCATCACATTTACCCACAGAGAATCAGTAAAACCCCTTAATGCATCAGTCCACAGTTTCTAGTGGGTCAATATTGATAGTAGGTGAATTGCCAACACCTCAGGTTTTAAACATTCAATGTAAGGTATAGTGACAAGTAGACGCATAAAGAGTGCTATCAGCATGCATCTGGGATAATGGTGAGAACATGACACTAGACTTTTGGAAAACATGGAACACTGTGTCACTTGGAATGTTCTGCAAAAAAAGGTTCTTTCCAAGTTCAGCAAAGATTGTTGGGATATTGTTTGTATTTGCAGTGATTCAGCAACGTATATGGAAAGGTTGAGTGATGACATGTCAAAATTGATACACGAGCTGAACTAATTCCCTGTAGGAGATCCTTGCTACTTGTTAGATGGTATGATGAAAGCATCTTTACATTCTTCAGAGTTAATGATGGATGCTGTTTACTTTTTAGTCCATTCTGGAACACTATTTTCTTATGTACAGAAACTAAAACGCAAATATTGATCATTTCTTGCTTTGTGTGACATCAAAGAAAGAGTCATCCCAACTGTGTCTTTTAGCTGATTGTTATCACTTCAAAGGGCTATGAATGCTATATTGCCCATGTGGCAACCGTTTACAACATTTTTGCTGAGTGATGATGCCAAAGGCAAGAAATGGGAGGATCTTTGGACGCACATTGATAGTGATATAAAAAAGTACACTCTACTTCATTATTAGATTTTTACAGGAAAACATAACTGCTGTAGTGGACATGATAAAAAGCTAGAGTCTGAAAAAACCCTTGTCTGCCAAGTGTTCAGCATAATTGGTGAAGATGTGAAACATCTCCTAGAAAGTAGGCTGGGCAACACCTTTAGTGACTTCGGGACTGCAACATGTTACATGTTAGAGTGCTTGCCACTTGGTAAGAAAAGCAATATTGAAGAGCAATTCAGGAACGTTTATTTTACAATGTATGAGAGATGGCTTTCAATGATGCATAGAAATGTCCCTTCACACAAATGGCATTTGAAGTCAATGAAATCTCACTGTGGTACTCTGTACAAGTTGTAGATCCCTTCAGTAAAGGGCAATTTCCTCCGTAGTTTCAAAGGTGCTGCTTCATTTTTGACCGCTTCAATAACTCTGATGGCATAAGCGCCAGCTCAATGCAAATGTTGCAGAACCTGCCATGAGAATCGCAATGTTCAAGTGCACCAGTATTGGCATGGAAAGCTATGTCAGTGGCCAGAGTTAACAAATTGTGTACTGGGGGTTTTGGGGTTACCCATCTCAATTGCCAATGTTGAGAGGGTTTTTTCACAGAAATTTGCCTGGGAAGGAAAGAGGGAACACACATGACCAAAGAATCACTGAAGAAGTATCGTATGGTGTACTACAATAATTTAATTAGCAAAAATCTATTTGGACCTCATAAACACTATACGTACATTATCTATATACCATGTTCTATCAGTGCAGAAAGCAAGCAATAATAGAAGTAAATGTTCCATAAACACTTTTTATGTTGTTTTTAGTGGTGCGCAAATGTGTAACCACTGATAACAACTGTTTTTTAAGGTACTGAAATCACTGAAAAAAAACACCAGAATTGACCAAAAATAGAAACTGAAAACAGGAAAGCCTATATATGAATATGGAAAATTCCTGCCCTTTCCTTGTGACTCAGGGCAGTGAAGCGCAGTGACTTGCTGCCCTGAGCCACAAAGCCTGTAAATATGCCCCTATGTTTTGTATGTATGTAAGTATTGGTATTTATATAGAACAAACCTAGCTAGGAAGCAACAGATCACTGTACTTTACTTAGGAGAATGGGAGTCAATCTACAAGACAGTGTACATCCCATGAGGATTACACAAATACAACTCATGCATTGCATTTCACATTTTTAGTCACAGGGAGATTAAGGGCCCGATTTTAACTTTGGCAGAGTGATCTAGAACTGCTGCCATGATGCCGTACTTAACTCCTGCAATGGCGAGGGTCATACATCCACCAAATTCTGAGATGTCCACTGGTCCACCGGCCATCTCTTGCATTTACAGAGGAACTGCTGTTATGGCAGTTCCTGCAAATGCACTGAAAGTTTGGCGGATGGCTCTGTCGACATAACAGAGCAGTATGTCAGACTTTCAGTGTTTTTTTATGTTTCAAAAAGAAAATACAAAAGAGGGATTTTCATTTTGAAAAAACGAGAAAAGCAAGGACTTCCTCACCGTGGGAACTATCTTTCATTGTGTGGGGGGTCATTTAGCAGTTTTCATAATTCCTTACCACAAATTTTTACCTGGGCTGTCGAAGGTGTATGTAGGTGACGGACATGAAGTCGCCTACATACTGAAGTTCCACCCGATTCTAAATAAGGTGGTAGAACTTCACTTTGCTGGATAGGGTACTCTCTTTGTAAAGTCAAAATCATGCTCTCGGTGATTTCGCCCAGAATCACATGCTGTGGAGTCAGGTGCAGAGACCTGGATTTAAATGTGGGTCTCCAGGTTGCAAGGTCTACAGCTCTAGCCATCAGGCCACATCTGTTTCCCCTCACATGGCAGCACCTGTAGGCTCTCTACACACCAAATTCTAAGCAAAAGATTGGCTGAAGATGAGGGATGAACATGTTTTTCTAACCTTGATGTTTCTTCAAGCACGTTCAACTCCTGTTGCGAGCATAGTTCTAGTAAATTACATCTTTTTAGAATGTAGGAATATTTTTCATAGGCGTGTTAAAGTTAGACATCAGGTGCTTGAATCTAATTTGAACAGCTGTCTCTGCCGAAAAAAACACCGGGGGCATGCAACCCTCAACTGCCTAAAAGAAAAAAAGGCAGAAAGTAATGAATTACAGTTTATTTTGTATTTCAGAAGTCGCCAAGTGGCACTTGGACATGTGGTACTATTAGTCTTTCCTGCCTTTTCAGCCAACAACATGTTGCATTCAGGAACATGCTGTTTTGCTTTTAACAGTGACATTATTGGCTAGAAACTCAGCATGTAAAATTCTTTTGACTAAAATGACAGACTTGGCCGAAGGTGTTATGCATGACACAAAGTCACCTGTCAGATATATTTAAACATTTTTCAAAGTACTGAGTACCTTTTAAAAACTGCTTGTTTCTCACTTAAAACCAAAAGTTAACTCAATTTTTTCATCCGAGGTCCCTCATTCATTTGCATCATGCAGTAAAAAAGGCATTGAAAGTGACATGTTTAGCCTTTTGTGAAGTGGAAAGATTTCTTATGAGTTCAAAACCTAGCACACAACACCCCACAGCTACATGATGGCCAGCATGGACAGCAGCATAAACAACAGCAATGCAACCTTTCCTTATACAAAGAATAGGTAAAGGACATATAGCAGGAGGAGCATCACACATATTCACTCACACTATAGAGTAGGTACAATACAGGTGGGTATCACACTAAAGGGATTGGTGTCGTTACAACGCAGGCTATTACAACGCCTGCTGTTACAACACGGTTTTTACATCGCATACCACTACAACGTAGTGCTTTTAAGCCCTGGATAGTGATTTATTTAATTTACTATTCCAACTTCAGTCCCCGTGGATAGTAGGGAAGGTGTTGGATAGTAAATTAAATATATTCCTTATCCTAGAGCGCCCCCCAGCGCAATGCGTTGTAATGGTTTGCGTTGTAATGGTTGCGTTGTAATGGTAGTGCGTTGTAATAAATGCGTTGTTTGAAAGCCTGCAGCTGCTGCTGTGGAAACAGGAATCTGACCCCCTGCCAATAAGTATAAACACTCCCATGAGTCAGAAAGAAAGGCCTGGCCGGGATGATGGTGACACATCCCTTCCTGACAGGAACGCTTGTGAAGTGGCGCATCAAGGCAGTGAGCTTCAGGCTTACACCACCTCTGATATGCAACCAGGTTGCATTCAAAGGAGGAAACAGCCATCAGGTGAGAAATTTTTGTAGTCAGGAAAATGTACACCCCAGAAGGTTTGTGCCATTTTTTATATAAGCAGAATAGAGGGTTCTGGGAAGCAAAGGAGGCACCCCCCTGATGTGGTCACCTCAGACGCAGATAAGTCACTGACTCTAGTAGCCCAATGGCTACTTTCCCTCATATATCTAACTCAAGGATTTAGGTGACACCGCTGGCACCAGAACCTAAGATCTAATTTGACTTGCAACAAAGGACAAAGAAGCGACCCAATTCTGCGATTTCAGGACCTGCACAAAATAAAGGTGCAATACTCTGCAACTGTGGCAACCTCCCTACAACTTCATGACTGCCACTCATCCCAGCATAATGTTCATCTCCCCTAGACAGAGGGGCCCCTTTAAAAGCCAAGGGCAACTCAAGGCTCCCTTTGACCAGTGGTTCTAGTCCCCTGCAGCTCGCTGGTAAAAGCACGCTCCAGGAACCAAAGAATCATTGGCCATCGAGCCCACCGAGGAATCACCCAAAATTGGATGGTCCAGTGTATTGTGGCAAACTTAGTCCTGACCTTCAACAAGTTTCAGGTGGCTACTGATTTGTCCCAGACCTTTGGACATAGAAATATCTTCTAGGTAACCTTACTCCTGCCAAGGCTTGTCGGTGACCAGTTTGGCTACCACAACCTCTACTCAATGCTGTAACCCAAGTAATGCTGCAGCACCTTCAATCGACCACCTCAGTGGCCTTGTTGTTGTCTTTTTCCTCACCAGCACTGTCTGGATGGTAAAACCACCTCCCCTGTGGCTCCTGCTTTAGCACCAAGGACAGCCAGAGCCACTCCGCACCGGGCTCTACGAGCCAGGCAAAATTCAACTGACTGTTGTGTCCTGATCCTTGACCCCCATCAACTTACCCCCCCCTCCCACACCCTTCCATGTAACTCGATCTACAAGTGTCCGATTGTCACTAGTGCTTCTTACCATTGACCCCAATGTTGAAGTTCTGCAGTATTAAATTTCACTGATTTATTTTTCCTTCTAAAATCCATAACTCTATACTCATCCGATTGTCTTTGTTTTGGTGTCTCCATTTATATAAAAATCCGCTGTATTTTTATAAATTCATGTCAGATTTCTTTTGTCAAATCAATTACTTATTGTCCATTAGTACTCTGAAATCCTTAACACACGGGAATTGCCTAGGAATTTGTGCACACATATTTTTTCCTGTCCTAAGTATTGAACCTATTATTGCTCAGGGGGTTCGTGTTTTTTACACATGGGCATTCCTATGCATCCGCCTATGTAATTTGATGCAAACTCATATTTGCAAATACCTGTGAACATGAATTAGCACCCACATTTTGTTCCTACCTGAGTCTGCCACAACAAGGAGAAATATCTTTACTTCTCATCATTATTTCAACTTTGCAATAGTGCTGCATTCTGCAGCACACATACGTAGAAGAAATATCCAAAAATTATATTTTTTGCCCATGAAGGTATAACCTCCTGCACAAAAGCTATCCTGACTACAATGCAGGCATTCTTGCAACATGACGCAAGTGTGCCTACATTAGCACTAAGCAGTCACAAGTGTGCCACCACTGTGAGAAAGCAGAACTTTGCCTTATCTTTGTAATAATGTTGCAGTTCTGCTCTCTCTCATCCACTCAGTGCAGTGCAGTAACTTTCCCTGCTGTGCTGTGTTACATGATAAAATAGTAAATATGCCCCTCAATCTTCAACTACTGAGTTAGGCCATGTAATCATTACTTTCCTCATCCATTTAAACTGCCCTCCATTCTCTCTGGCTTATCAATTAACTTACCAGTTAAAAATGAGAGTGCTATTTGTGTGCCTTGTAGACACTATGGGGCATTTTTATGAGAGCTTTGCATCATGCTTGCACAATGCAATGTGATAAAAGTGTGACGTAAACCTCTAAGTCAGATTGTTTAAGCAACACAAAGCCATTTTGTGTGGCTTTAAATAGCGATAAAAAATGTAATAAGTAAACGCAGCTCAAATCTCTACAATGCATTACTCTGCGCAAGGGAGGCATTCCATTGGGAGTTGTGGTGGGCGTTGCCATGGTTTTTGATACATTCCCAGATTTACCAGCCCTAGAAAACCTGGGAATGCGCCAAAAAGATACGTCTCCCCAGGTGAGGCGTACATTGCTTCCTCTTTCTATGTGTGCTGAATTCGGCAGCACACATAGAAAGAGAAAAATGCCCCTCGGGATTGTGTGTGCAGGAAGGCACCCCTTCCTGCACAAAAAATAATTCTACCTACAACACAGGCACCCTTGCACCTTGGTTGGGGTTAGGCTGCCAAAACGGCGCAAGGGGAAAGGACAGGAATGTACCATATTATATGAATAGGCTGTGGGGTTTTAGGTTTAAACCTATAATAACTGATAAAACCCCACTGAAAGAGAAATAGCCCTCACCAGTGAAAACATATAAACACTGAAAAAACACCTGCACAGCCACAATCTAAATGCCATTCAAAGAAAGGAAAAAGAGGGTGAAAGAGTCATTTTTTTTTCCTGAAAGGGCCAATACAATGTAACTTTGCTATACGAGCTAGCAGTAAGAACGACTGGGCTAACATTATTCTGCTTGAGTTTTGATGTTTAGGGATGCCACTAAAATATTGTTTCTTGTTCCTTTTGCTTGTTTCAGTTTTTGTGGTCTTTGGTCTAAAGATAAAGGGTTTAGAAGCATGTTTTACGTCTCGTTTAATTATTTTATAAACTGTTCAGCATCTGGAAATATCAAAATCATATTTCATATTTTGGCTGCATTTGATTCTTTCACTGATAGATAAAATGGCTGGTTTCATAAGAATCTTTCCTAATATGTGTCATCACATTTACCCACAGAGAATCGGTAAAACCCCTTAATGCATCAGCCCACAGTTTCTAGTGGGTCAATATTGATAGTAGGTGAATTGCCAACACCTCAGGTTTTAAACATTCAATGTAAGGTATAGTGACAAGTAGACGCATAAAGAGTGCTATCAGCATGCATCTGGGATAATGGTGAGAACATGACACTAGACTTTTGGAAAACATGGAACACTGTGTCACTTGGAATGTTCTGCAAAAAAAGGTTCTTTCCAAGTTCAGCAAAGATTGTTGGGATATTGTTTGTATTTGCAGTGATTCAGCAACGTATATGGAAAGGTTGAGTGATGACATGTCAAAATTGATACACGAGCTGAACTAATTCCCTGTAGGAGATCCTTGCTACTTGTTAGATGGTATGATGAAAGCATCTTTACATTCTTCAGAGTTAATGATGGATGCTGTTTACTTTTTAGTCCATTCTGGAACACTATTTTCTTATGTACAGAAACTAAAACGCAAATATTGATCATTTCTTGCTTTGTGTGACATCAAAGAAAGAGTCATCCCAACTGTGTCTTTTAGCTGATTGTTATCACTTCAAAGGGCTATGAATGCTATATTGCCCATGTGGCAACCGTTTACAACATTTTTGCTGAGTGATGATGCCAAAGGCAAGAAATGGGAGGATCTTTGGACGCACATTGATAGTGATATAAAAAAGTACACTCTACTTCATTATTAGATTTTTACAGGAAAACATAACTGCTGTAGTGGACATGATAAAAAGCTAGAGTCTGAAAAAACCCTTGTCTGCCAAGTGTTCAGCATAATTGGTGAAGATGTGAAACATCTCCTAGAAAGTAGGCTGGGCAACACCTTTAGTGACTTTGGGACTGCAACATGTTACATGTTAGAGTGCTTGCCACTTGGTAAGAAAAGCAATATTGAAGAGCAATTCAGGAACGTTTATTTTACAATGTATGAGAGATGGCTTTCAATGATGCATAGAAATGTCCCTTCACACAAATGGCATTTGAAGTCAATGAAATCTCACTGTGGTACTCTGTACAAGTTGTAGATCCCTTCAGTAAAGGGCAATTTCCTCCGTAGTTTCAAAGGTGCTGCTTCATTTTTGACCGCTTCAATAACTCTGATGGCATAAGCGCCAGCTCAATGCAAATGTTGCAGAACCTGCCATGAGAATCGCAATGTTCAAGTGCACCAGTATTGGCATGGAAAGCTATGTCAGTGGCCAGAGTTAACAAATTGTGTACTGGGGGTTTTGGGGTTACCCATCTCAATTGCCAATGTTGAGGGGGTTTTTTCACAGAAATTTGCCTGGGAAGGAAAGAGGGAACACACATGACCAAAGAATCACTGAAGAAGTATCGTATGGTGTACTACAATAATTTAATTAGCAAAAATCTATTTGGACCTCATAAACACTATACGTACATTATCTATATACCATGTTCTATCAGTGCAGAAAGCAAGCAATAATAGAAGTAAATGTTCCATAAACACTTTTTATGTTGTTTTTAGTGGTGCGCAAATGTGTAACCACTGATAACAACTGTTTTTTAAGGTACTGAAATCACTGAAAAAAAACACCAGAATTGACCAAAAATAGAAACTGAAAACAGGAAAGCCTATATATGAATATGGAAAATTCCTGCCCTTTCCTTGTGACTCAGGGCAGTGAAGCGCAGTGACACAAAGCCTGTAAATATGCCCCTATGTTTTGTATGTATGTAAGTATTGGTATTTATATAGAACAAACCTAGCTAGGAAGCAACAGATCACTGTACGTTACTTAGGAGAATGGGAGTCAATCTACAAGACAGTGTACATCCCATGAGGATTACACAAATACAACTCATGCATTGCATTTCACATTTTTAGTCACAGGGAGATTAAGGGCCCGATTTTAACTTTGGCAGAGTGATCTAGAACTGCTGCCATGATGCCGTACTTAACTCCTGCAATGGCGAGGGTCATACATCCACCAAATTCTGAGATGTCCACTGGTCCACCGGCCATCTCTTGCATTTACAGAGGAACTGCTGTTATGGCAGTTCCTGCAAATGCACTGAAAGTTTGGCGGATGGCTCTGTCGACATAACAGAGCAGTATGTCAGACTTTCAGTGTTTTTTTATGTTTCAAAAAGAAAATACAAAAGAGGGATTTTCATTTTGAAAAAACGAGAAAAGCAAGGACTTCCTCACCGTGGGAACTATCTTTCATTGTGTGGGGGGTCATTTAGCAGTTTTCATAATTCCTTACCACAAATTTTTACCTGGGCTGTCGAAGGTGTATGTAGGTGACGGATATGAAGTCGCCTACATACTGAAGTTCCACCCGATTCTAAATAAGGTGGTAGAACTTCACTTTGCTGGATAGGGTACTCTCTTTGTAAAGTCAAAATCATGCTCTCGGTGATTTCGCCCAGAATCACATGCTGTGGAGTCAGGTGCAGAGACCTGGATTTAAATGTGGGTCTCCAGGTTGCAAGGTCTACAGCTCTAGCCATCAGGCCACATCTGTTTCCCCTCACATGGCAGCACCTGTAGGCTCTCTACACACCAAATTCTAAGCAAAAGATTGGCTGAAGATGAGGGATGAACATGTTTTTCTAACCTTGATGTTTCTTCAAGCACGTTCAACTCCTGTTGCGAGCATAGTTCTAGTAAATTACATCTTTTTAGAATGTAGGAATATTTTTCATAGGCGTGTTAAAGTTAGACATCAGGTGCTTGAATCTAATTTGAACAGCTGTCTCTGCCGAAAAAACACCGGGGAATGCAACCCTCAACTGCCTAAAAGAAAAAAAGGCAGAAAGTCAGGAATTACAGTTTATTTTGTATTTCAGAAGTCGCCAAGTGGCACTTGGACATGTGGTACTATTAGTCTTTCCTGCCTTTTCAGCCAACAACATGTTGCATTCAGGAACATGCTGTTTTGCTTTTAACAGTGACATTATTGGCTAGAAACTCAGCATGTAAAATTCTTTTGACTAAAATGACAGACTTGGCCGAAGGTGTTATGCATGACACAAAGTCACCTGTCAGATATATTTAAACATTTTTCAAAGTACTGAGTACCTTTTAAAAACTGCTTGTTTCTCACTTAAAACCAAAAGTTAACTCAATTTTTTCATCCGAGGTCCCTCATTCATTTGCATCATGCAGTAAAAAAGGCATTGAAAGTGACATGTTTAGCCTTTTGTGAAGTGGAAAGATTTCTTATGAGTTCAAAACCTAGCACACAACACCCCACAGCTACATGATGGCCAGCATGGACAGAAGCATAAACAACAGCAATGCAACCTTTCCTTATACAAAGAATAGGTAAAGGACATATAGCAGGAGGAGCATCACACATATTCACTCACACTATAGAGTAGGTACAATACAGGTGGGTATCACACTAAAGGGATTGGTGTCGTTACAACGCAGGCTATTACAACGCCTGCTGTTACAACACGGTTTTTACATCGCATACCACTACAACGTAGTGCTTTTAAGCCCTGGATAGTGATTTATTTAATTTACTATTCCAACTCCAGTCCCCGTGGATAGTAGGGAAGGTGTTGGATAGTAAATTAAATATATTCCTTATCCTAGAGCGCCCCCCAGCGCAATGCGTTGTAATGGTTTGCGTTGTAATGGTTGCGTTGTAATGGTAGTGCGTTGTAATAAATGCGTTGTAAGTGATGTTTTCCCACTAAAGAGGAGTGAGAGGAGTAAAAGACTGTATGCTCTCAACAGCCATAAACGTAAAATTAGTACAACACTTTGGAAAAAAAGACAAAACGTTTATGGTATTAACATGCACTCATGTACTCACAAAGACTGAGGAAAACACACTTTCTTAGTGTGGTGTGCATCATCATTGGTTCCAGATTTAATACTGCGAAGTGTACATTCTCCAGGATACTGACTTTCTAGTTTAGAAAAGATTATGTATCTTATGTCAACATTTATGTTTTCACTTTCTTAAACTCATAGATCTATATTAAAATTGTTTGGTGGTGAGCTGAACATGTTTTGACTGGTGTCTCCCATCTAACAGATTCAAATCAGGTTTGACAAGCAATGAACCCTGCTTCTCACTTTTATCAACGTGTTTTGGCACTAGAATACTGCCTCTACGGGGTAAGGCACCTTCCCCAGAACAACAGGTCCCATTATCGCACATCAAACATTATCAAAGTCCCTGGTACATAGGAAATATTATGCAAGAGCATTAATTATATCCCTTGTTGTTTCATAAGTTGGGGCAACAAATGCTTAAACAAATACACCCCCTGTCTCACAGAAGGCAGCAAATGAAACCTTCTATTCCCCCCAGAACAGATTCAGAGGGAACAGTAGTACAGGTTTTGATCATCCACACAACATACACAGTTATGGCAAGAGTGACATGCAGGTTGCAGAGAGATCTCTGAAGCAGGTGCTTAAGTCACTAAGAGGAATGGAGAGGTGGACAAGAGAGTGAATATGCAAATTCTCGACACCATTCTAAGTAAGGTGATATTCCACATCTGCATCCTGAACGTCTTGCTGCTCTGACTCGGAGACCTGCTGTTTGTGTTGATCTTTTATTTCGGTCGCTAAATAGTGGAGCCCAGCCACCAACTAAGTAACTGTGCTCCAGACAGGCACACAGGTGCTAAAATCGTTATTGCTTTTTGACGCTGGAGCACCAAGTACTGCCTAGTCCCCGCTTCAGCATTGCATCTGCTTAAAATGTTGAGGGACCCCACCGTTGCATATTTTGTATGAGTGAACAATAGCACACATACCGACGAAAAAAGCATATAAAAAAGAAATGCATTAAGACAAGTCGCTGAATTGGTTTTAATTGGCTCTGGAATCTTATTATCAAAAATAATTTCAATATTGCCCGTATAAGACCCTGAGAACGTGGAGATTAGTGGTCTGCTGACTGTATATTTAAATCTTAAGTCCCTATATATTTGTGGGCTAATTTACCTCTAGTAATGATAACATTAGAGACAGCATTTTGTCGTATGTCTTAGAGAATCTTTAGCGATTTTTTTTCCATGAGCAACTTTTACTCAAAGTATTTCTTAAGATTGCTCGTGGTTCTACCACACACTGTTTTACTGTAAAGGATTAAAAAGGATAGAACAGTCTTCTTGAAAGTTTCAGAACAGTCAAATGAATGTTGCCACCTTTTTGTTAATAAAAGATTATGCCGTGATGAAATAAACAATACTAGTTTCAAATATATGTGTCATAATATCCAGCCTACATTGATTCTGTGTTCCTTGAACTAACACAATGTATAACCTAGTTCTATCTTTTTGGCGCTTGCAGCTCAGTCATTAAGTCCAGTCTGAGGAGGATCAGATGTCTCTCTAGCTTTATCATTTCTCTGTCCATTTGTAACTCAAATATACTAACTACCAGCTGGACATACTTTATATCTATCATGTCTTTTGGGCTGGAGTATGTGTTTCTGTGGAATTTTACATTTTTGAAAACTAGACACCGAGGGAAATCCAAGATGGGGTGACTTGACTGCCAACCACCAGGTTTTGTTACCCAGAATCCCTTGCAAACCTAAAAAAATGTTAAAAAAACAGATTTTCCCCACATTTCTGTGGTGGAAAGTTCTGGAATCTGTGTGGATCCCCAAATTTCTATGCACCCTGTGTTTCCCAAAGTCTTCTGAGAAAAATGGTACCTCACTTGTGTGGGTCGGCCTAGTGCCCGTGACAAGAAACGGCGCAAAACGCAACGTGGTCACACCTCAATTTTGCAGTGAAAAATGACCCTTTTTTGGTAAAGTTCCTAGCTGTAGTTTTTGAAGCCTAGCTCTGCCGACACCTCGGGAAACCTAGCAAACCTATACATTTTTTTAAACTGGACACCCAGGGGAATCCAGGATGTGGTGACGACTGCCTTCCACCAGGTTCTGTTACCCCGAATCCATTGCAAACCTAAAATATTGTCAAAGAAAACACATTTTCCCCACATTTCTGTGGTGGAAAGTTCTGGAATCTGTGTGGATCCACAAATTTCCACCCACCCTCCGTTCCCCAGAGTCTTCCAAGAAAAATGGTACCTCACTTGTGTGGGTCGGCCTAGTGCCTGCGACATGAAACGGCAACGTCACACCTCAATTTCGCAGTCAAAAATTACCCTTTTTTGGCAAAGTGCCTAGCTGTAGTTTTTGAACCCTAGCTCTGCCCGCACCTATGGCAACCTACCAAACGCACACATTTCTGAAAAGTAGACATCCGTGGGCTTCCTGGGAGGTATGGCTTCCGTGGATCCCCCATTGTTTTGTTACCCAGAATCCCCTGCAAACCTCCATTGTAGCTGAAAAAATCTCTTTTTTCACACATTTTTGTGTGGGAAAGTGTGGCAAAAAAAGTGTGAAAAAACTGATTTGTTTCAGCTAAAATGGAGGTTTGCAGGGGATTCTGGGTAAGGAAACGTTGGGATATCTAAAACAAAAAAAGGGGAATTAGCATAAGGCCCATGTACCGGCGCTAATGCTGGAGTGGAATGGAGAAGGTATCTAAAGAAGGGGTACCTGTATGGATATTGGCGCAGCCTTGGTGAAAGTGTGCCACTGTGAAGAGTGAAATAATGAAAAGTAACTTACATGAGCACCCGGCCGGGTTCTGTCATGTAATGATAAAATAAAATAAAATCACTTTTTCTGCATTCAAGGTTAAATTATATATATTGTATATATTATAGTTGCAGGAATACCACTCACCTCAATTTGGGACAAGGTGTGCGTTTAGTAATACAGTAGGGCTGATGCTTCTATTCAATCATGCTACAGCCGTATCAGTGTCGGTATTCCCTTATTTAAATGAGTCCCGGTGGACTATTGCGCCTAGAGGGGGTAAGCAAGAAGTTAGGTGGGCAGATAATAAAGGTAGGGGCAAGCAGTCGTGATGCCGAGCAGATGAATGGTCATGGGATTCTCTGCATTCTTACCTTGATCGTAAATGAAGTGATATGATCTCTCTGGGTTCTGTAAAAATGCCGCCTCGTCGGCTTCAGTGTGCTGCTACTGTCAGCACATCGGTACGGTGACAGTAAGTGCTCTCTAAGCGAGTGCTTAAGTAATCGTTTTTCCGCCACACGTTGGCAGGCCAGGGTGGGAGATAACTGCATCACCAGTCGATCCGGTGATCGGTTACCGTTGATGGAAATGGAAAACAGACCTCCGCATATGTGCGGATTGACAGTGTGTGTGCACTGTATATTACGAGAATTATGGCTCCTGTGTCATATAGTGCCTGTGAGATTAGAGGACCTGCATGATTACCAAATATATATATATACAGTTTGGGATTATTTCCAAATATATTTGCTAAGTAATCATTATTAACTGTTGCGGCATACACATGCCCCCAACTAAATTCTATACACTGTTGCATTGTATACTAAAGCTGTCATGGAATCGATGTGTCCAGCAGTGACCTTGGACACTATTGTACACATAACTTAGTACAGAAAACAGTTTTAACTCTAATCTCACGTTTTGCATGTTTTACTCATGTTATGCAGTGAAGAGTACAAACATATTCATTTAGTATCCAAATGTTAAACAATCATTATTATTCATTGTTAAATGTCACGGTATACACATACTCTCAACTGAATTCATTACACTATTGCATTGTATGCTAAAACCGTCATGGCAACGATGTGTTCAGCATTGACCTTGGACAGTATTGCACAAATAGCTTAGTGCAGCAAACAGTTTTCACTCTAATCTCATGCTGTGTATGTTTTCTCATGTTGTGCAGTGAAGAGTACATACATGTTCATTCATCAACAAGCCTGAAAGCAGTGCATTTAGCAAGCGACATGTATTGAGTACAGTTAGTAATTGCATACCAAACCTGTGTAACAGTAGAATTAATTGTTGCGACAGTGTTGAAAATGGCCCAGGCCATTCTTTGAGTGCAATTTGATTGCTTACCACCAGGAATGGAGTTTAGGTGATGGCCAGGGGAAAGTGGAATGGCGGTGTTTTGATCTAGTGCAGTGTGGTAACATAGCCTCTCCACTCTTCGGATGAATTGAGACCCTCTTCAATAGAATTGAACCTGTCTATCCATTGGCATTCCATTCGTTGCAATAGATTGGTTATGTCGCCCCCTCTCTGTGGTATGGTCGCAATGCTTATTATTTGCCACCTAATCTCATCCACAGTGTGGTTTTTTCCCTGAAGTGGGCTACCAGTGGTGCATTGGGTACTGATCTCCAAATACGGCTCCGGTGCTGGCTGATTCGTGCTTTAATGGGTTGCTGTGTCTGGCCTATGTATGGAAGACCACATGGGCACCAGATGCAGTACACTATGTTCTGAGTGCTACAATTCGTGAAGTTTTCTAAATTGTATCTCACTGTGCCGTGTTCGAAGGTTGTGGTATTGATTGTAAAATTACAAGATACACAGGACCCACACTTGTGATGTCCTTTTATCTTAGGGAGACCCCATGTGTCAAGTAGCGTATTTGTAGAGGGCGTTTTTTTTATCTGTTGCAGATCGTACAAGATGGTCTTCAATATTCTTTCCTCTTTTGTATGCAAGGAGAGGGGCATCTAGGGTAGGGTCTATACTTTTGATTATATCCCAATTTTTAGTGATGAGCTTGGGCACCTGATTGGTGTGGGTGCCGAAGGTCGTGACACATACTATTTTTTCGACCTTTGGTATCTCTTTCGTTTTAAGCAGTTCCTCCCTTGGGCAATGCCATGCCCGTTTGAGCGATCTCTTGACCAGTCTGTTTGGATAGCCTCTTGTGACTAGTTTGGTTTTCAGTATTTCCGCCTCCTTCATGTAATCTGCTTTGTGTGTGAAATTACGTTGTATCCATAAAAACTGGCCAAAGGGAAGGCCATCTCTTAGGGCACAGGGATGGTGGCTGCAATATGATAGATGGTTTTCCTGTGAAGCCCTTTTCACTTCCCTTCGCAGGAAAACCACAAAAATAAACACAGTGCTATCAAAACACAGCCACCATCCCCGTGCCCTAAGAGATGGCCTTCCCTTTGGCCAGTTTTTATGGATACAACGTACTTTCACACACAAAGCAAATTAATATACACATTTTGATTCCATTTTTCACATTGGGACATGATGCACCATAAACTATTTCTTTTGTTTACAATGTATATAAAATTGAGTATATTGTTATAACTCAACCTCTGCAGTGTGAGTGGTTCCTTGTCCTCTGACAGTATTGTACCTTAAAATATATCGCCATAGAGCCTTTTTATTGCTATATTAATTTTAATAGCCACAGGAACCTTTGTTTCTTGTATATAATTAGTACCCTGTTTCCTCCGTGAGTAGGGTTCCCTCTGTCCTTGTCCCACCCAAGTGAGGCACCATTTTTATCGGGAAACCTGGGGGAATACTGGGTGATAGGAAATTTGTTTGAGCCCGGTGATGCCACACTTTCCCACAAAGTGCTTTTTTCAGCTAAAATGGAGGTTTGCAAGGGATTCTGGGAAAGGAAATGTTGGGGGGTCCATGCAAGCCATACCTCCTTGGAAGCCCCCGGGTGTCTAGTTTTCAGAAATGTGTGGGTTTGGTAGGTTTCCCTAAATAGCCGGCGAGCAAGGGGCCAAAAACCCAGGTGACCCCTCTTGCAAAACCAGGTGGTTTTGAGATAGGCAATTTTGATGTCGCCTCACTACGTTTTGGGCCCTTGCCTGTTGCGGGTACTTGGGTCTCCCACACAAGTGAGGCACCATTTTTATCGGGAGACCTGAGGGAACGCTTGGTGGTAGGACATTTGTTTGAGCCCGGTGATGTCACACTTTCCCACACAAAATTGAGTGAAAGAAAGTATTTTTTCCAGCTAAACTGGAGTTTTGCAAGGGATTCTGGGTAAGGAAACGTTGGGTGGTCCATGCAAGCCATACTTCCGTGGAAGCCCACTGGTGTCTAGTTTTCAGAAATATATGGGTTTGGTAGGTTACCCTAGATGGCGGCTGAGCACGGGGCCAAAAACCTAGGTGACCCTCCTTGCAAAACCAGGTGGTTTTGAGATAGGCAATTTTGATGTCACCTCACTACTTTTTGGGCCCTTGCCTGTCGCGGGTACTTGGGCCTCCCCCACATATGAGGCACCATTTTTAATGAGGGACCTTGGGGAATGCTGGGTGTTAGGAAATTTGTGTGAGTCCGGTGATGCCACACTTTCCCACACAAAAATGTCTGAAAAAAGTGATATTTTTCAGCTAAAGTGGAGGTTTGCAGGGGATTCTGGGTAGGGAAACGTTTGGGGATCCATGCAAGCCATACCTCCCTGAAAGCCCCCGGGTGTCTACTTTGCAGAAATGTGTAGGTTTTTTAGGTTTCCTTAGATGGCCATCGAGCACAGGACCAAAAACCCAGGTGACTCCCCTTGCAAAACCAAATCGTTTTGACAAAATTATGTGTTTATTTCTGCAGCGTGAGAATTTTGGCACAATATTGCAAGGGAAATGTGAACGACATTTTTAAGTTTTCATGACATTATGGATAAAATAAATTGTTGGAATTCACAAGAGAGACATCATCATGTACTTCCATGACTTAACGATAATTTCAACAGTTGGTAGGTTATTCTTAGATGGAATGTAAACCTTGGCAGAGAGAATAAAAAGACAAAGATTCCTGCACAACCATCTATTCCACGAACACACAAACATACTGGTTGGATTTGGCATGAGGGCGAGTGATGGTTCAGTATATAAAGTATTATTAACAAGACATTTCACAAATATGAAATGCACTGTCAATAATTAAATGCACAAAAAACCGAACCAGTGACTCGCAGCTCGTAAGCTGTAAAGCCACGGCAAGGCACCAAGCGTTTTACAGGCCATTCACACACCTTTCATACGTGATACACACAAGACCATTCACACCACCAGGCACAAAACCAACACATCACATCATTCACAAAAAGGGACAAGGTGCACCTTGCTTTAGAAAGACGAAAAAAGACAAATATAACTGCACAGCCATCTAATCCTCAAGCACACACACATCTTGGTTGGATTTGGCACGAGGGTGAGTAATGGTTCAGTATGTATAATTGTATTAGTAAGTGATTTCACAAAAACGAAATGCACTGTTAATAATTTAAGGGAGGAGAAACTGAACCATTGACTCACAGCTCGTGAGCTGTAAAGCCACGCCAAGGCACCAACCTCTTTACAGGCCATTCATACACCTTTCATAAGTGCGACACATACAAAACATTCACATCACCAACTGCGGGACCATCACATTACAACACTCACACCAGCAGACATCGACATTCAAGGGCCCATCACTTTCACACGCCCACATTCCTGACACAGCAACTAAACAAACTGATGGATTGCGTGGAGTGGCGCTCAGCTAGCAGTGTGTGTAGTGACCAGCAGCAAGTCACTACTCACACACTGCCAGCCAAGCGCCAGACCACGCACACCGACAGCCAAGCACCAGTCCACGCACACCACCAGCCAAGCGCTAGTCAGTGCACAACTCCAGCCAAGCACCAGTCCACACACACCGCCAGCCAAGTGCCAGTCCACGCACACCGCCAGCCAAGCGCCAATCCACCCACACCACCAGCCAAGCGCCAGTCCACGCACACCACCAGCCCAGCGCCAGTCCATGCCCACTGCCAGCAAAGCACCAATTCACCCACACCGCCAGCCAAGCCCCAGCCTACACACACCGCCATCACATTTAGAATTTTTTCATACAAAAAATCACAAACAAATTGCAAATAGATACAAATCTGCTAACACAAAATCTGAAACTAAATACATTGCACTAATGGCAACCTTGAAACAGAACAAAAAATGTTAAACAATACAGGCCAGGCAGTTCACTTTACCACTCATGGATACTCCCAAAAATTCTAATGCCTGTGGTACAATTTAAAGCAAGCTGACACACACAATCCAGGTTTAGAAGAACAGTTGGGCAGTACATACGAGTCTCACTCCCCACACCTCTTCGTCAACAGACTCTACATCTCCTAGTGGGAAAGTCTTTTGAGGTTGTGGGAGGAATGTATTCAGGTAAGTGGTGATCTTTCAATCTAGCCACATCCTCTACCACTCCAACTCTAGGAACAATTGCCTGTTCCACTAGAACAAGGCTGCCTATTATAGACTCCTGAAACTTAGCAAAAGTAATCTTTGACTCACGACAAGAATCCATGAACACAACAAAAGCATTAAAGGTTGCCAAGTGGAAAATATGAACAGCAAGCTTCTTATACCAAATGTAAGCCTTTCGAAGAGCAAAGTAAGGTTCCAACCTCTGATCTACTCTGTGAACACCACCCATGTGCCTATCATGGTCTAAAATGCACACAGGTTTGCGCACTTCAGCAACCTGATCCCAAACAGTCACAGGTGCAGTGCTTTCATCATGGATGGTAGTCAGCATGTAGACATCTCTCCTGTCTGAAAACTTCACAGCTAGAAGCTCCTCGCAACGCAACACACTGCATTGTCCCCTCACAAGCTTTTGACAAACAAGTTATTTTGGGAAACCTTTACAGTTACAGCGCATTGTGCCACAATAAACAGTGCCTACTTTGGTCAATTCCATGGACAATCGCACACCTGTGTAGAAGTCATCTACATATAAATGGTGGCCTTTGTTAAATAATCCTCTACCAAGTTCCCACACAATTTTTGCAGACACTCCAAAAGTGGATGGACAACCAGGGGGGTTAATGCTGGACTCCTTACCGGTGTACACCCTGAAATTAGAGACATATCCAGTCCCACTGTCACACAGCATATACAGCTTAATTCCATAGTGTGCCCTCTTACTAGGAATGTATTGCCTAAAAGCCAAGTGGCCCTTGAACAACACCAAAGACTCATCCACTGCTATTTCTTTTCCCGGAGCATTGATCTCAGAAAAATGATCAATAAAGTGATCTAGGACAGGCCGAGTCTAAAAAAGACGGTCACAATCAGGGTGATTTTGTGGCAACGCTAAACCATTATCGACAAAATGCATCATACGAACCAGAAGCAAATACCTATCACGACTCATGACTGCCGGAAATATATCTGTTGCCATTAAGGGACTAGCAGACCAATATGAAGACATTGATGGCTTCCTTAGCAAGCCCATCAAAAAAGTTAATCCCAAGAACTTCTTCATCTCTTCAAGATTTGTGGGAGTCCACCGGGTAGCTCTATAATGGGGCTTAAGGCTGGCACTGTTGTCGCTCAAAAACTGTTCGGCATACAAATTAGTCTGCTCAACAATCTCTGCCAAAAACACATCATCCATAAACAACTTTAAAAAATGTATCAGCAAAAACTTTTCAGTATTCACTCTCAACCCTGGAACACCAGTAAAGTCTGGCAATGCCGGCTATATCATGCCTGGGGCAACCCAGAGGCCAGCACTATCAAAGGGAAGTGCGGCAACGCCAGCCTGCAGCCCAGATGCCTCTTGCCGCACTACACCAACTGGAAGCCTAGCAGCCCCAGATGCCTCTTGCCGCTCTACACCACAGGGAAACCTAGCAGCCCTAGATGCCTCTTGCCACACTACACCAATGGGAAGACTAGCAGTCCCAGATGCCACTTGCACACTGCACCAACGGGAAGCCTAGCAGCCCCAGATGCCTCTTGTCACACCACAGCAACGTGAAACCTTGTAGCCACAGGCTGCAGCCCAGATGCCTCTTGCGACCTATACCAATGGGAAGCCTTGCAGCCCCAGAATGCAGCCCAGATGTCTCTGGGCGCAGTACTGCACCTCAATGTTCTCCTCTAACATAGGCACTTCATCCGTACTAGAAGAAGCTTCATCATCCGATGATTCCATGTGAAGAAAAAACTCACAGCCTGAATTTTCCCCTCCTACCTCTGCCTCAGAATCTGAGTCAGTCTCTGAACCAAGGTCAGAGGAAGACTCAAAAAGCATATCAACAACCTGCTGAGCAGTAATCCTGCGGATAGCCATTATCCTTACTAAGAAAGGAGACTGCACAAACAAGTCACCAACAACCAGCACTGTGCAAAGTAAGTAGTAAACAAAGTGTGCCTTTAGCACAAAGATCTATACACTCCAAAACAATATAACTCTTACCAAAGATAGCTACACTCACCAGCACCTACTCTGAGGAGACACAGCAAAAAGCAACAATATCCCACTAGAAATAAAAAAAACAATTACTCATAAGACAACAAAGTACACATTAAGCACTAATGGAAAACAGATTTTGACACTCAAAACACAAAAGCCAAACAAACTGCTATTACTGTACCATTTACAAAAAACACTTTCATGTAGGGAAATTAAAGTCATTTAGAGTAAATAGCACAAAATAAATTCACTTACTAAGCATATGCAACTACACAAGCTGCAAAACCAGCAGTAACAAAACCCCAACCTGGAACAGTCCAAACAGCAAAAGCCTTGAACTAGAATAAAATAGAGAAATAAAAAAATTACTATTACATTGTCATTTGGCCAGATGGGCCTTCAAATAGGTCTGGGACCAAAGGGGATTAGGTGAGGTTTTCCACCAAACCACTGGTTCTATTTGTGGATGTTGTTTTCTGCCTGCCCCCCTTGGTGGCAGTCGGTCTTTTTTTTGTCCTTACTACCCCCCCCCCCCTTTGGGGGCAGTAAGGACAAAAAAAAGACCGACTGACACCAGAATAAAACATCCAAAAATATAACCACCTTTGGAAGCAAACCTTGCTCAAGTGGTCGCTTCCATACAGTACAAAACACAATTCCTAGGGCCTAATGGGCCGAAATGGCCAAAAAAACAGGCAGATCTGGGGCAGACAAAATTACTAAATGCTCCCATTTGGAGGTGACCCTTGTCCAAGGGGTCGCTTCCATCCAAATTTAAATGCCCCCAAATGAGTCCCTGGTGCCTAGTGGCATTTTCTGCCCCCCAGGGAGCAAAACAGCCAAAAAAAGGGCTGATTTGCCCCCGGGGGAGGGCAGAAAAACATTCCTTAAGATATGCCCCAACTAGGAAGCGACCCTTGCCCAAGGGGTCGCTTCCATGCAAATGTAAATGCCCCCAAATAAGTCCCTGGTGCCTAGTGGTGTTTTTCTGCCCCCCTGGGGGCAAAACGGCTGAAAAAAACAGGCCGATTAGCCCCCAGGAGGAGCAGAAAAACATTCCTTGACATATGCCCCCTCTAGGAAGCGACCCTTGCACAAGGGGTCGCTTTTATCCAAATTTAAATGGACGCCTAACAGTCCCTGGTGCCTAGTGGCATTTTCTGCCCCCCCCCCCGGGGGGAAAATCGGCCCATTTTTCAGCCGTTTTGCACATATTGACCCTCACTTGGAAGTGACCCTTGCCCACGGGGTCACTTCCAATGCACAACATTTAATTCCCTGGTGCTAGTGGGGGTATTTTTGCCGCACGATTGCAACGCTGTGCGCGATCGTGAAGCAAGAATGCCCTGGAAAGAGACATCAGGGGAGAGGAAAATCTCTTTCCTCTCCCCTGATGCCTTGCTGCGTTCCCTAAACCCTCACAGGAATGAGGATCCTACCTTGCTCCTCAACGCTCAGGAAGCAAATGGCTTCCCGAGTGTCTGGGACTTCCTGATGACGTCAGTGCCCGCTGCACACGCTGACGTCATGGGATTCCCTTGGGAGGGTCGGGGGTGGCAGCGGAAGCTCTTCCGCTGCCATCCCCCTTCGTGGGGGCAAAATTGGACACCCGTAGGGGGAGCGCCAGTGCTTCCCCCATGGGTGGGACCCATGACAAGCTGGACTTGTCATCAGCACACGTCCACTGTGTGCCATGACGAGTCCAGGTCGTCATCAGCAGGGAAAGGTTTAAAGGGCTTGCACTGGTAGGGCTTGACAAACATATTTATTTCGAAACGTGGAGTGGGAGGGGGACTCCCTCCTACAACTGAGTGCGCTGTTTTGCAACGAAACTCATAGGTTTCTTCTCTGTATTTTACATAATTTCATGCATAAAATGTTCCATATATCACAAATCAATAGTCCATAGTTATTCTCCGTGGTATAATGCTTTTATTTCCAATTTCTGGCAGATAATTATACCAAGTTTAGTAATACATCTTGTAAACCCAATGCATTTCGGGTCTTTCCATCAGACCCTTCATCAGGGGTCTATAGAGTGAAGAGAAACAGGACCTGTTAATTCACCTTGCCAATAAACACGAAAACATAAAAACATAAACGCATGAACACCAAAACATACATTCATTTCATGATTAAATTCAACTCGTTTGAATGATACCACTCTAACTTCAAAACTGTATATATCTCCTGAGTTATATACGACAAGTACAGCGTGAATGTCATGACAATCATTACTTCCTAGGAACGCTAAGATAATCCCAATGCTAGATAGCGATGTTAAATAAATTTGCGCTCTATTTTCTGAGTTACTTACGTAAGACCGTCCGGTCTGATACCTAATTCGGCGTCTCGATATTTCGCGCCAACGCTAAGCGTCTGTTATGGAGTAAAGTTCCGTACACGTGATCGGAAAGCCTTCCAATCACGGCAGAGTGATACTCGTCATGTGACTTGGTCCGTAATGGCTTCAGGGAAGTGTGGGGATTAATCGCGCTAAGACTAATCTTAACTAAATGTATACATGATGTAACCAGGAAATATAAGTGGTATCTCTAAACTAAATGGTAACAAAAACAATGGTGTCACAAAGCAATATTCATACGAACTCATGAAATAAACTGCAAATAATGTGAAAAACGGTACATTCAAAAACTACAATCCTCATAGACAACACAGGAGAAAAACCTTCTACCAGTAATGTTATTCCCCAAGTGAGTTTTTTGGAGATCAGCCCTGCGGCAAACGCTCCACCAATAAGTACAAACCAACAAGACGAGGAAGCAGAAACAGAAAAAAGCATTGCAGAGAGAACAAGGAGCCAGAAAACGAAAATCAATTAATTGTGAATATTTCATCTAAACAACTCACACAAGCAGAAACTAATCTTCTCAATAAAGGGATGACATTTGTACCTACATATCGTTCGAACGCAGCTGAAACAGATATTGCACTGTTTAAATTTTTTAGAACACTGAAATTAAGATATTTCTTTAAAGATTCGATTGATGCTCAAGCTGAAACAACTTGGGAAAAAGAATTTCGCCCCAAAAGTTCATTTTGTGCTCCATTTACTCATAAAACCATTGAAGCTTTTGAGAGATCAGTCCTCACAGAGATACAACATATAACTTACAGCAAGCCTAAAAGAAGTAACCTCACATCTAGAGAATGGAACACGTTGAAAAATTTAACCAATAACAAACAGCTGACATTCCAAAAGGCAGACAAGGGAGGGGCCCTTGTGGTCATGGACACGGATTTTTATACTAAAAATGTGAATGACCATGTGAACAACCCGGATATATATCTTCCACTGGAATCGGATCCCACTCAGGAATACCAACAAATTCTAAAAAAGATCATTAATCACGCCCATGATATGAAGTGGATAAACGACAAAACCAAACAGTTTTTAGAAATGAAACATCCAAGAAGACCAAAGCTGTATATGACACCCAAGATACACAAAAATTTGACCAATCCGCCATTTAGACCCATCGTCTCTGCGTGTGGGTCTATCTCTGAGCCCATAGGGAAATTCATTGACAGGTTCTTGCAACCGATTGTACAAAACTCAGCCACATACATCAAAGACACGACAGCTTTCTTGAATATGTTGGATAAGCTAGTACTGAAGATTGATGAAACATATCTACTATGCACTATAGATGTAACCGCCCTATACACCTCTATTCCCCATAACGAGGGTATAGAGGCACTAGAATGGAGCCTTGCTAACAGCAACCTTCAAGAGGAACAAAAATTGCTAATCATACAACTCATGCAATTTGCATTATTTTGCAGCTACTTTGAATGGAATGGAAAATACTATAACCAAAGCAGTGGAACATCTATGGGCTTTGGGGGGGCGCCCTCATACGCTAACATTTTTATGCACAAATTTGAAACCGACCACATTCTAGAGAATCCATCATGGACAGACCATTTGATTATGTACAAAAGGTACATAGATGACCTATTTATAATATGGAGAGGAGCGAGAGAAGATTTGGAAAACAACATCATTGCTCTCAATGCTTGTAATGAAAGGATAAAATTCACCCATACTATAGATGAGCAAAACATAGCATTCCTCGATGTGAAAGTGTCCATAACAAAGAACATCATTACCACTAATGATCATATTAAGAAAACTGACAAAAATTCGTCACTATTGTTTCAAAGTTTCCATCCAATGACACTGAAAAAACATTTGCCTACATCGCAATTTATAAGAATAAAAAGAATCACTTCCAATGATGAAGAGTTGTTAAAAATTTTCCAAGAACAAACAAAAAAGTACCAAGCAAGAGGATATCCGAATGATGTACTACAAACATCATTAAACAAAGTGGCCAAACAATCTCGAGTTAGTATGCTGAAAGAAGTGGCAAAAACACAAGAAACTAAAACAGTTTGTGTATTGAAATTTTCTACTGATGCAGCCAAAATCAAAAGAATAGTGAATAAACATTGGAGACTTATTCAACAAGAACCTGATCTAAAAGATCTGTATCAAGAAAATATAACTTTTGCATTTCAAAGATCAAAGAACATTAAAGAAATGTTGAATACGCCAAAGAAACTAACCATGACCTATCGAGGCATGCAAAAATGTCAAAATTGCACCCATTGCGGCAATGTAATCATTGGAAATCAATTCACTCATCCTACCAAAGGGCATCAAATTGAATTGAAACACAATAGTACATGTGATACTATGAACTGTGTGTATGCCATTAAATGTCCGTGTGGGAAAACCTATGTAGGTCAGACTGAAAGGAAAGTGAAAACACGCATAACTGAACATAAGAGTAATATTAGACTCATGAACTCTAAATCCACAGTTGCATGCCACTGGCTTGAAGCACGACATCAAATTTCCCAGTTAAGATACACGGTCTTGGAGAGAATCCTCCCACGCAGCGACATGGATCCGTCTAAGCAAAGACTTAGATGTGAATGCTACTGGATTAAAAAACTTAATTCAAGCCACCCAATTGGGCTTAATGATAGAATTGAACATTCATGTTTTTTATAAGCACTACAGCTATGGGTTTGAACTATATCCGAGATCCTTGAAGTGTTCATTAGGTTCTCCAGTCCACTTTAATGAATGTACCGTTTTTCACATTATTTGCAGTTTATTTCATGAGTTCGTATGAATATTGCTTTGTGACACCATTGTTTTTGTTACCATTTAGTTTAGATATACCACTTATATTTCCTGGTTACATCATGTATACATTTAGTTAGGATTAGTCTTAGCGCGATTAATCCCCACACTTCCCTGAAGCCATTACGGACCAAGTCACATGACGAGTATCACTCTGCCGTGATTGGAAGGCTTTCCGATCACGTGTGCGGAACTTTACTCCATAACAGACGCTTAGCGTTGGCGCGAAATATCGAGACGCCGAATTAGGTATCAGACCGGACGGTCTTACGTAAGTAACTCAGAAAATAGAGCGCAAATTTATTTAACATCGCTATCTAGCATTGGGATTATCTTAGCGTTCCTAGGAAGTAATGATTGTCATGACATTCACGCTGTACTTGTCGTATATAACTCAGGAGATATATACAGTTTTGAAGTTAGAGTGGTATCATTCAAACGAGTTGAATTTAATCATGAAATGAATGTATGTTTTGGTGTTCATGCGTTTATGTTTTTATGTTTTCGTGTTTATTGGCAAGGTGAATTAACAGGTCCTGTTTCTCTTCACTCTATAGACCCCTGATGAAGGGTCTGATGGAAAGACCCGAAATGCATTGGGTTTACAAGATGTATTACTAAACTTGGTATAATTATCTGCCAGAAATTGGAAATAAAAGCATTATACCACGGAGAATAACTATGGACTATTGATTTGTGATATATGGAACATTTTATGCATGAAATTATGTAAAATACAGAGAAGAAACCTATGAGTTTCGTTGCAAAACAGCGCACTCAGTTGTAGGAGGGAGTCCCCCTCCCACTCCACGTTTCGAGTTACTTGAAGACAAGGGCAGGACGCCTTGTGACCAGAGTAGCGCTAATCAAAACCAGATAAATTTGCTTAAAAATCAGATTAACCTCGTGTGCACCAGGATAACACTTTTCAAACATATTTATTTGGCATTTTTACAATCTTAATTGCTGAACATCTTGCACCACCTGGGATATATATTAACTTATCCTATTCATCTCAGATAATATTTCAGAAAATATTGCGGGTCTAAAGGTTTTCTCACCCCTCTTGTCATGCTTATTACAAGGTATTGCAAAGCTCTCGGTGCTCAAATTCCCTCTATATCCCCTAGCTCTGTCTCTTCCTCTGAAGATAAAAACAGTCCAACATGTCTTATTTAGGTATATTATTTTGGAACATGAGACTTTGGAAAAGCTTTATTGCTCCAATATCAACATTTGAAGAGACCTCTATATGTAAGTCAGTCAGTCAAACTACTTTATTTGATCTATATTCAATAAGATCATAAATGCTCGAGCATACAAGCAAAGAACATTCATCAGTTTACAACATTTTCAAATATCCTCTTAAAACCATACATTATAATCATAATAAAACTTGTAATTCATTCAAGGTTATTATGCAATCGCCTAGTCTTCAAAGAAAGGCATTAAAAAGATGCAACACAATAACAAACAAAGTGATGAGACAATATTTGTAAAAAGAACATCCCTGGACGACATTGCCTAAAATTATATTTACGCCTGGTTGGCAATAAAAATCTTTTACAGTGGTTCGATTAAAACTTACAAAAGAAAAAGATATGCAGATTAGATTGTGTAGACACACCATCGCATGGATAAGGCGGTGGTTTCTGTGAGGAAAATATTTACGGTAGATAGGCCAACATACAGGGGATAAGATTTCAATGAAACTTAAGTAAAATAAATCTATGGTGTTGGTTTGACCTGGAGAGTAAGTATGGTAATCAGGTCCCTCTAAATGGGATTTTACTGCTTTTCAACATTTGAAGATACCTCTTATAGTGACCTCTTTCATTATCACTACAATCTATATTTCGACTTGGAATATCTTGGAAGACAAAAAAGTATGCTTCAAGTAATAGGTGTCCATGTCAAAACCCCCCTTAGAGGGCCGTGTAACAAGCAGGAGCCACTGGCCCCAACCATGGGGTTTGTGGCCTTTCTCGTCTAATACAATGGTGTTTTGTTCACAGTGCGCGCCTCCTGGTACACAGGGTCACTGACTACAGCACCCACATGGGAGATGGTATTGTCTTCACAGTGACCCCATCCTCGCACATGGGGTCAATGACTACAATGCACAGATGGGTGATGGCTCTCACTTCACAGTGGACCCCTCCTGGCAATCTATGTCAATTACTACGGCTTGCACATGGGTGACTACCCATACCTTATGCTGACCCCCTCCTGGCACACCAGGTCATCAACTACAGAGTACACACATGCAATGGCCCACACTTCATGGTGGTCCACTCCAGGCACATGCGGTTACTGACTACAGCACTCACAAAAGGAGGATGGCCTTAGCTTCTACAGGATCAGGCAGACAGACCACACTTCTGCGACGGTCTCAACCAGATCTAGCATTTCATGCAAGATTCCTGCTGGGACTCTACTCTTACTCACAGGGATCTGTGGTCTTGGAAGACCTACAGAATGTATGCACTCTCATCCTCACAGTGTACTGTGACCTTGGGAGGCAGAGAGACCCTGGGTGGTCTGCTTCTCACAGAAGGATCTGGTCTTGGTAGGCAGGTCAAAGGTTGGTGATCCAGGCTCAGGGCAAGTGGTCTTGACTTCCTGAGTGATGTCCCCCCAGCCATCTTGTTCTATGTTCGCCCACAACTACAAATCAGTATAAGAGCTCCAGATATCCATGCAGCTGGTGCATGCAGGGAAACATTCAGTCTCAACAGTCTTCTATTAAGAAGACGAGGACACAGACACAATATTTGGGTAGGTTTTCTTCTGACTGCAAACAAAGTCTGTGTTTGACTCCCATTTACATGATTGCTATTCGTATCTAAAGTCCAGCAGGTTTTTTAACATAAACCTCAGTCTAAGGAATGTCTACACTTTTGTCAAGGGCATTAATAAGTTTGCCTGTGCTTTTAAATCGCCATAGCTCCGAGCAGTGTGCTTAGTAGAAGGTAACTCCTATAACAGGCTCTCATGCTGGGAAAATGATGGCCATTTTAAATTATACATAGTTATTTTTTTTACATAGTTTTATACAGCGTGAACTCGACCCGAAGGTATCGGGTATCAGAGCGCTTTACATAGCACCAGTTGCGTTACATGAGGACACATTCATTTTTGTTAGGCATGGGGAGATAACGTGATTTGCCCAGAATCACAGGATGGTGAGCGTTATTGCCAGTCCCGAACTCAGTTCTCCAGATTCAGGGTCGACCACCCTACCCGTTAGGCCAACTCCTCTCCTCATAGTTATGCATTTGAGTGCAAAATATTTTGAATTACCTGACCAGGCCTCCGGTAGATCTAATTATCTGTCAGGTAATTGTTCCTTGGGCATTGAGGCTCGTTCAATTAGACTATATTGAATATTGCCCCAAATCTGTGCATTCATGAAAGCTACAAGGACAGCTATTGCCCTAAAACAGAGTTTAATAAAAATTTGCCATTACTGTCAAAGAGGACTTAATTGAACCAAATACTTAGAGAATGTGCCAGTATAAACATGGTCCTAAGAATGCTGAGCAGGATTCACCCAATTTTCTACCTGCCAGGGACTGCTTCATGGACATAAGTTACGGCAGGAAGAGATTTTACCTGAATAACTTTAAGGATTCTTCGGACTGAGTGACCAATCAAAGCGTGAAAGTTTAGTGAACAAAGCATGGATAGTACCTGCCTTCTATCAAAGCAAGCAGCTGTTTTGGAATGTCAGGAATGTCCATTTTTTTATGCACATCTATCTGGTTCATTAAGTTGCCATCATTGTGACGGTGACACAAGACTGCAATTCCATTTGCTCCTAAAATGAATTCAGTGTCCTGCCAACAAGAACTTTAACTCCTTAGTTATGTTTTTTTCATTGTACTTGCTGGAGGAATGTAGACATTTACAACAATTAATACCTTATCTGCTTTCACATTGAGTCAGCGTGAAAGACGTGCTGTGCATTTTACCCTTAATCATCCTTGTCTCCCATAAGAGTAATATTGGTTTTGAAGTAAACATTGGCAGCTTGTTACTGGATTCTGCTTCCTGTTAGGGTCAAACAGTTAGATTTCCTATTAAGGCCAGTCAGATTGTAGCTGCGTGCTCTACCCATCTCTTCTTTGAATAGGGGGGCGGAGCACATTTTACAGGTGTGATTGCCTGTAGAGTTAGGCCACAACATTCTAAAGTTACATTAGACAAATGCAGATGTTTCTATGGAGAGTCAGGTAATATTGATATCTAACTATGATTGGTCACAATTATAAAGGAGTAACTTGATGTAATAGACATCAGTGCTTCTTAGATGTTTGGGATCATTGCAGGTGGAAAACTAGCTAAAGATCTTTCCCACGTTCAATATACCACGTGACACTTATGACACATATTCTGAGTGCTGCAACACACACCAAAAAAAGAACCCATAGGAGTTCCCACAGAGGTTTTTACTATTGAACAACTCAGAGTCACTGGTAGAGGTCATTCAATCTGAAACATTTGAAATAGTCTCAGAGGTTTCCGCTTTGGTACTAGATAAAACATAGACCATTGTCTGTCTTTCTTTGTAGCTCAATTGTTAGGAGCCTGCACTGTCTCTTGATAAGTTTGATAGGAGGTAACATAAATAGGACTTATGAGGCTACTTGTTGACTGTTGGAACTGCCAGCTTATCCTCCATATCTAATAACCTATTGAGATGGGACGAAGCAGCATCAATGTGTGTAGAAATTTGCAGCCAGATTCATCAAAGGAAATTCGGGTCGCTCAGAATCTGGCCCTTTGCGAGCGCTATTTTTGCATTTGGGATTCATCATCCCAAATGCAAAAATCGCAATTATAGAAATCGCTAAATTGCGATGAATTGCATTTAAGGAATTTCAATTTGAGATTTCTTAAATGCAATTCATGAACCATTTAAAAATTGCGAATTCGCAATCTGGGGCCGCTATTTACCGCGAAGTCTAACTATGTGGTAAATAGCGAAAACTTAGAAAAGTGCACTTTAGTGCATTTTTCTAAGTAGTATGTTACACACACACACATGTCCTTTGGACATGTGTGTGTGCAACACCAGTGTACATTACCATTTCAGGGGTGCTACAGGGTGTCCTTTGGACACCCTGGCACCATTGAAATCGCTTCCTTATTTGCGATTCGCTATTTGCTAATCGCAAATAAGGAATGACTCCCCATTCATTCCTATGGGCCTTTAGGCCCATAGGAATGAATGGAGAGTCATTCCTTATTTGCGAATAGCAATTAGCGAATCGCAAATAAGGAAGCTGTAGGAATCGCTATAAATTTTGCAATTTCTACATGAATTCCGTTTTGCGAGTCTTTAATAGCGATCCCTTAATAATCGCTATTAGGGACTCTAAAAACATGACAATGATGAATCTGGGGGTTAGAGCCTTTTTTGGAGCTTGGATGATTGGGAAAAGTCTCCAAAATAGAACAGTATTAGGAATGATACCTGCTCAAACTTGCCCCAGTCAAGGCACATAGATGTTGTGATTCTCCCCTTAGCGCTGCCGCATCATCTTACTGGCTCTTTCACCTTACTTTAGGCTTCTGCACAAGCAGACTCCACTCCAAAGTGAACAGGGCTACAAGCCACACTGGTTACTGCTTTTTCTCAGCAAACAAGCCTACATCCACTGCTTGAGCATCCTCTATACCTGGGTACACCAAAGTCAGTCTGGGAAGGCAGGATCCATGGCAGATGTTTAAGATAACCACAGTTATCAATATGCTAAAAGTCTGGCATGGATCGACTTTGGATAGCCCTGCTCTATACTCGGGCACCATGGCAGCAAAAGGAAGGGTAGGATGTACTGCAGCTCAAATGCTCGCGACCACTAGAAGATGGCACAAGTACATCCTGCCTATTCCGTGACCTCCTTCATTGTGTTACTGCACAACAGTGTGAACTCCTAATAAGATGGAGGAGCATAAAGATGAGGGAAAAATATTGAGTTACAAAGAGGTGTCAGACCATCACACCGCCACAATGTTACCATGTACAATATACTTCATGTATTCAATATGCCAGGGTAAATGTCTTGAATTCTGCTCCTTTTCTGCACTAGAGAATGGAGGGTCTAACCAATGTGCCAAACAGTTCATGGAGGTGTGTGTAAATATGCGTAGTTGGGTACATTCATTAGCATTTCACAGTTATTGGCAGCCAGTCTGAAACCATGACATCCCGTCTGCAGAGTATAGGAACAATTACCTGGAGAAAAAGCAAATTCTGTAATATTGGGAAGGGCAGTGAAAGGCTCCATGACAGTGAAAGTGATGCATGCTATCACAATGGTAGCAGAAAAATAAACAAAGGATTTTTGTGAGGGAATAAAGCAAGGCTAAACTGCAGTATAACAATCTGTAATTCTTAATACATACATACCAAAGCACCCTGCTTACCTATGAGTGCAGTGAATTCTCGGAACCCAACAGACAGATATAAAGAAAAAGAAGGAGCGGATGATTTAGTGACAAAATTGGAACGTAAGAAATTAAGCAGTGTCTGTAGTAGTTTTAAGGTACAAACGGCTGAACTTATTTCTCCTTGTTGTGTTGATTTGTGCCGGATTGAAATGAAAACCACAAGTAAAGAGACCGGTGAAAGAGATGTGTGATAGAGATTTTAAGAAATCAAGGGGCAGAGATTAGGTTAATGGCTGATTAGAGGTAGAAGCCCACTCAGGAAACTACCACAATCCCTGTCAGGGTGAACGTGAAAAGTCACTAGATTAACCTGTGTTTAACCCTCTGGTAGCTTGGCAAACAAGTATTCAGGCTTAACTTAGAGGCAACATGTTAAGTATTTTTGCAGCACCCAGCACAAGAAAAATCCTAAATTAATTTTACAAAATTGAGTTAAGTTTATATAATAAAATGAGACCATAATTCCAAACCATCTAATCAGCCGAACCAGGTATATTGAATTTCAAAGTTTTAGGTAAGTGCAAAGCTGCACTCTCTGTCATCTGGCTGTGCTAGACCAGGGGAAAGTCAGAAGTTGAGGCCAACCGTGATGGAGCATGGGACAGATACAGGGACCAGGTTAGTCCTGCTGAAACAAGGTTACTTTCCCAAAATCTGCCCCAAAGAGTCCAGTTTCCAGGGGAGGAGGCTTCTAGGAGCAGGGAGAGAGTTGTCGCTGCAGTGTACAGATCTAGTCAGTTGTCATTTAGGGTCGTTGCTGGAGCTTCACATTGGCTGTCACTGCGGGCTTTTATTGCTGTAGCGTGAAGTGCAGATCTCGCATTACTGGTGGTCGCTGGGTGGTTGCTGTGGCACAAAAAGTAGGGTACACCAGAGCTTCACGTAGGTAGGCAGCACATGCAGCAAAGATTCCAAGCGAACAGGCCCATAATAGTCATGAACAGGCTGAAACTTCAGGATTTCCCCTTTTCTTAAAGCTTAAAGAGGAGTGCAGCCAAGGGTCAAGGACCTGGGTATCAGGGACTCACTCTAAGAGAGGTTAGCAGGGCTCCTGCAGATCCAGTTGCAGGTTCAGGCAGGTCCAGTTGCAGCAGGTCAGCTGGACAGTTGCAGGAAGGTCTCTGGAGCTTGTTGTGTGCCTGTAGCTCAGAATAGGAGATCAGCAAACTGCCCCTTGCAGTCACTCAGGATAGCCTCACCTCCGCAGAGAGCAGGGCAGGCCTAAGCAGCAGGACAGTCCCCTGGGGAACAAGGCAGGCCTCAAGCTGCAAGACAGTCCTCTGGTAGCAGCAGGGTAGTCCTCTGGGGAACATGGAAGGCCTTAAACAGCAGGGTAGTCCTCTGGATAACAAGGCAGTTCTTCTTCAATATTGTACACAGGCTTAGGAGTGCACTGAGGTGGTGTTCAAGAGTGTCCAATATTTATAACTGGTGCCAGCCTTTGAAGTGGTGGGACCTCATCGGCTACTCCCACATTTGTTTCTGGATAGTTCATCCTTCCCCTGCCAAGATTCCAAGAATTCCGGGATGAGAAAAGGCTGGTCTCAAGCTACTTTGTGTGTGCAGGAAGCAAACTCTTTCAATTATAAGTGGGGCAGGCAAAAACTCTGCCCACAGCCATCCTGTCTACACCCAGTCTACTTTGTCTTACTATCTGGCTATCTGGCAGTAATACACAAACCTCAACAGCAGAGCCATTCACAGTCATGTGACCCAGGACACTGGCAGCAGACACGTAGGGCCCGAATCACAAAAGTAATCTGAGACAAAATCCTAACTTTATGACTTTCGGTATTGACAAAGGCCATTTAGGAGTAGTAAAGTTAGGATTTTGTCTCAGCAGTAGTAACGTTAGGATTTTGTCTCAGTTAACCTTAAGTTTTGGTCTTAAGTTTAACTTAAGTAAAACTTAAGTTTAACTGAGACAAAATCCTAACTTTACTACTCCCAAATGCCCTTTGTGAATACCGAAAGTCGTAAAGTTAGGATTTTGTCTCAGTTAAACTTGAGTTTTGGTCTTAAGTTTAAGTTAAGACCAAATCTTAAGTTTAACTGAGACAAAATCCTAACTTTACTGCTTCTAAATACCCTTTATTAATACTGAAAGTCGTAAACTTTTACTGCTTCTAAATACTCTTTGTGAATACCGAAAGTCGTAAAGTTAGGATTTTGTCTCAGATTACTTTTGTGAATCAAGCCCACTGTGATTAGGGCAAGAAAATGAAAACATTTTCATAATTGTGACTTGAAATCCAACTTTACAATTAAAAATGATTTTAAATTACAATTCATTTGAGTCCAAACATGAAATTTCCACCTGTTCCCAATCAAAGGTAAGCATTTATTAAATGTAATAAGTTAGCCCAATGTTATCTAATGGGAAAGATAGGCATTACAGTAGTGAAATTGAATTTAGGAGATTTTTTTAATACATGGCATGTAAAACTTAAATCCACATGTTCACATTTTTTAAATACAATAAGCCCTGACCGATTGGCTTTCGGAGCCTACATTAGGGGTGACATATGTATAAAAAGGAAGTTTTAGGCAGTGCCTAATTTGTTACTAAATAAGTGTCAGAGCTCTTGTCAGGAGGCCACTGCAGCTTTCTCCACACATTGCCCCACCATACTGCCAATAATAGTAACAATGGCATTCATAACCATCACACTCCTATGAGTGTGACAATTCTTACTATTCCAGGCCCCCAAAGCTACACAATTGGATTGGGCAGCAGGTAATAGTCATTCCTGCTGTATATTGAATTAATACATAACTGTTGCTGTGGTCATGTTTAATTTAGCCAGTCAGCGCCACCTTGTTGCAGATGGTCACAAACGCTGGTGTCGACAAGTATGTGTTGCTGCCGAGCACCAGAAACCACAGGCTCAAATTAAGCACTGGATATAATCTTAACAGAAGGTTTATTTTGCCAGGTAAAAATGACAGGCTAAAGCTGCACCACAGGCTGCAGGAGCAGGCCTCAGACATGTTTTAAAAGACAACGTTAGTGGGTGGCACAATAAGTGCTTCAGGGCAGCTATTACCATTTAATGTACATACAGGCCCTGAGTACAGGTAGTACCATTTCTAGGTATTTATAGGTAAATATACTCTGCCAATCTGATGTAGGCCTCTTTTATCATGTGTTAAGAAGAGAGCACAAGGAGTTGTGCAATGGTTAGCAGTAGGAAACAGCACAGAGTCCTAATGCCAACAAAAAGAAATTCGGAAAAAACAAGAGGGGTGTAAGCAAAACGCTTAGAGGTGACCCTGCAGAGACCCAACGTCCAAAAAAGGTGTTTATCAATTGCAGTATCGAGATAAATAGGAGAAACATTAACCCCATGTTTTGTGCATTATTTGATTGGACAGAATTTTTATTATCAAGCTATGAACAGCTGCTGAAGAAATGTTAACATCCATGATGAACATTTCTCTTGCAAGTGCTTTTAGTTTTTGTTTCAGGTTGAAATTTAGTGATGCTGTAAATAATGTTTGAGCAAAAAAACGATGAATTTAGGCCTAGATCTTTTTACTTGGGAAAATGTATGACATTGTTCTGCATTCTGTACCTCAATTGTTCTTGTTGCATTTGTCACTCCAAGTGGGACAAGTATGCCCAGACGTGGGTCCCATGCTCTCCATGTCACTGGTGTCAAGCTATCCTGGCTGATTAGAGCTGAAACCCTGAAACCGGTCCTATGATGCTTGTTTCCTGTCCAGGGAGGACCTGGCCTGGCAGTTCAGGCTGGACTGTTCCTATTGGGCGCAGGGTCAAGACTGATTAGCATATGGCTGGGTCCAAACTGGAATGGCATTGTGAGAAAAAATCGATGGATTTAGGCCCAGATCTCTGTACTGGGGTGAATGTATGACATGGTTCTGCATTCTGTCCATCATTTGTATTTTTCACCCCGAGTGGTACGGGTATGCCCAGATGTGGGTCCCGTGATTTCCATGCCACTGGAGTCAAGCTATCCTGACTGATGAGGGCTGAAAGCCCGAAACTGCTTCTAGGATGCTTGTTTCCATTCCAGGGAGGACCTAGCCTGTCAGTTCGGGCTGGACTGTTCCCTTTGGGTGCAGGGTCAAGACTGATTTGCATATGGCTGGGTCCAAACTGGAATGGCATGGTGAGCAAAAAAATTATGGATTTAGGCCCGTATCTCTGAACTGGGGTGAATGTATGACATTATTCTGCTTTCTGTCCATCAATTGTTCTTTTTGCGTAAATAATGTTTGTGCACAAGCCTGACCTTCTGTTGAGTGCTTATGCTCCATTGTCATTTATCACATAATTGCTCATTTTGGTGGGAGACAAAAATTTGACTTCAAATGGAAGAATGTCAGTCACATTCTTGGGGTGGGAGGGTCTGGAAGCAGAATGAAGGCACCAAAGTCAGAGGAGTTACTTGTGCTGATTCATTAAAGTTTTTTAGCAGCTGCAGTGTTTGTAGTCATAGCTTAAAAAACTATACATTTGTGAAGAAATACATTCATAATTGCAGTGGCCATACCCTGTTCTCACAGCATTCCTTGTAAAAGTAGGGTGATAAGTGACAAAGGATGGAGGGATATCCTAAAACGTATATAATTATTACTGCTCCTCAAGGGATTTATTTGCAGTCTTTCGCCAAGTAAAAGTTAACAGAACTAAACTTTTATAAAGTGTAGTAGAATCTACCTTTTCTGATTTCCGACACTGGATGCAGAGCACTGTTGAACTGCTACACACATGGAGGAACTGTACGACCTGCTCTCTCCCACAGTAGCGCCTCCATTCTGCCGCTACCGCGGCCAGGGAACTGATAGGGTTCGAGCCTGCCTTGCTGTGACCGCTTTTTCTTGCTTTGTTGCTCCTATTTTCTTTCCTGTTGTCCTGAAGGTATTTGTTTTTTAGTTTATTCCTGCCAATTGTGGTCCCTGGTATTGTTATTGTTCTCACACGTTTCTGGGCATTACTTGTTCCCGCTGATGCTCTCCGGGACCCCTTCCACCTGCCCCTCACACTCCCACCTCCCAGCTAAGCTTTCCCTCCCTCCTCTCCTATTTAATGGCGGCTGCTGCTGGGATAAGTGAGTAATACCTCAGACCTTGGTTCAGGAACCTGCTCACTCCCCCAGTAGCACCTCTGTTTGACGTGAGTGCCATGCACGCAATGCTTTCAGCATTCAAGCTTGACCGCTGTGCGGGTGGCGAGAAGGACAAGCAGGGGCCCCTTCCACCTCAGCTCCAGACAGTTCTTCTGTTGAACATTTTTGACCAAAACAAAGTTGCCGGGCTGTAGCTGATGCCCAGACCCCTCTGGCACTGGTTGCAGCGTGATGTAAATCTGTTGGTGGATAGAACAGAGATCTTTAGTTAACTGGTACAGATAGTCTACAAGCAGGGGGTACTCTATCTCAGAGAAGACATTGGTGGGGCGTCCAAAGACCACCTCATATGGGACAACCCTGTTCTAGAATGCGATGTCGCTCCGGTAGATAATAAAGCCAAAGGTAACACATCTGGCCATCGCAATCCTGTGCTTTCTTGAATCTTTGCTAGCTTCTGTTTGAGAGTACCATTGTACTTTTCAACCAGGCCTGCTGACTGGGCATGATTCGCTGCATAAAACTTCTGCCTAATATGCAAGCCTTTGCACACCAATTCAATGACTTTTGAATTGAAGTGACTTCCGTTTTCACTCCAACTCACACGTGGCAATCAATAGCCCTGGAAGAACTCTATTAGGAGTGCCTTCGCCGTCGCCATAGCTGCATTCTCTTTGGTGGGATAAGTCTCAATCCAATTACTGAATGCACAAATCACCACTAGCACATACTTCAAATTGTTAACTTGTTCCATTTCGATGAAATCCATCTGGAAAACCTCGAAAGGGAAGGAAGGCGGTACAAAGGTGTAGGAGTACCTTACCCAGGATTATGCTTCACACAAATGATACAATGCTTCGCTTAGTGTGTGCTACCTTAGAGATAGTATTGTCCTGCCATACTGGGTCCAGTAGCTTACATATTCCTTTGGCACTAATGTGTACTGGGCCGTGGACCATGTTAACAACAGGGAGCACGTAAGCATTGGGCAACAACCATCTCAGTTTCCCAGACAAGTCAGTCCAGCACTCATCTTAATCCGAACTCCCATATTGCCAATTCATATAGGGTCTCCTCACCCTGAATTTCCCTGCTATTTTCCAGTGTGTCCTCGAACATGCCATTGTCTAGGAACCACCTATTTGGACCTGATACAAACATCTTTTTCATATTTGATTGAGCTGTCTACTTAGCTGTCTGGTGGGCAAACTCATTTCCCCTCCCAACATTATCTGTGATGGCTTTGTGAGCACTGCATTTTATTATTGCTAACTTATCTGGAAGTGTCAATGCGGACAGCATTCTTTGTATCAATGGGCAGTTCTGTATTCGCAGTCCATGCAAAGTCAAGAACCCTCTCTCTGCCCATAGGTGCCCAAATGTATGGGCCACCCCAAAGGCGTACTGGCTGTCGATGTAGACATTAACAGTCAGTCCCTCACTTAACTCACAAGCCCTAAGGAAGGCAACCAACTCTGCAGCTTGAGCTGATTGATATGGGATATGGGATGTCTCAACTACAGTGTGTAACGTTGTGATTGCATATGCTGTAGTGGTAGTGCCATCTGGTAGTTTGAAACAAGAGCCATCGACATATAGTTCCCCTTGTGAGTCAGATAAGGGAACATCAGTCAGGTCTACCCATCCTTTTGTTTCTTCCTCAGTCCAAAAAAAACAATCATGGATAACATTGTACTTTTCTTCTGAAGGGAGGGGTAATAACATTGCTGGGTTCAAAGTGGCACATCGTTTGATGGTAATGAGTGGAGCAAACATGGTTAATTCATATCCAGTCAGACGCACACTAGTAAGGTGCTGCGTCTAAGTATTATTCTATAGCGTATTCACAGCATGAGGTACCATTACTGTGAGATCAGTATCAAGGACAAGCCCTGCCAATTTTCTGATAGAAACTGACACCATGCAGCAGCTCTCATGCGGCTTGGGAGAGCTCTGGCAACGTTATCAAGTATGGCAGAGAAAAAAGTGCAGGGTCTCTGCTTACCATCAAAACACTGTGTTAGGACAGAAAGTGTGCAACCATCTGCCTCATGTACATAGAGCACAAATAGATTGTGGTAATCAGGATTACCAAGCACAGGAGCAGAGGAAAGTCAAACCTTAAATTGCTCAAAAGCTTGCTGGCATGAAGATGTTCAAGGCAGGGGTTCGTGCACATCTTTGGTGGTCACGTAAAGAAGGGGTTTTGTTATTATGGAATTGTAAGGGATCCAGTGGTGACACAATGAAGTTATGCCAATGAAAGCACACACCTTGCTTTGAGTCTTAGGAACAGGCATATTAGTGATAGCAGCTATGCGTTCATCTGCAACCCTCCTTCGACAGTAGGTAACCTAAATAAGTGACCTCCTGTCGACAATCCTGAAATTTCGAAAGCGACACCTTGTGTCCATGGTGTGCCAAATGCAACAATAATTTAATTGTGGTTTCTTGATAACCATCCTCAGTGTCCGAAGCCACAAGGAGGTTGTCAACATACTGCAACAGCATATTACCGGGGGAAGTCAATTGAGCTTTCAAAGCTTGGCTGTAGATACTAGGACTTTCTGTATTGCCTTGTGGAGTACGGCAGAATTTGAAGCTGCAACTGGCTTTTGTAAATCCAAACAGATATCTACTATCTGCATGGATTGTTATGCTGAAGAAAGCATTCTTCAAATCAATCACTGAAAATAATTTTGCTAACAGGGGATTCATTGTCAAGATCGTAATAATGTCTGGAACCACAGGGTACTGGGGAACCACTATTTTATTTACCACCGCTATTTTATTTACCTCTCTAAGGTCTATTTCAAAATGGGAAACATCAGGGTAGGAATCAGAAGAATCCAATGGTGTCTTTTTAACACTAGGAAGAATAGGGCTATTACAAACATTCGCCACTGCCTCTTCACCCACACCACACTTAATCAAATCCTGTATTATTTGTAATAAAGCCTTCTCTCTTGCCTGTGAGAACTTGTACAGGGGAATGCGTGGCAATTTGGCGTTGTGCTTTATCTGGATAGAGAGTGGTGGGATCTGGAGCAAACCCCACATCCGTGTCCCCTGTAGCCCACAATGTGCGCAGCACATTCTTGAACTCTGCGGGGAGAGGAGCATATTTTGTAAAGCATTGGTTTGCACGGGCAATCTGTGGTCCTTAACAAATCCAATCCCAACAAGTTCTCCCCACAATTTGATGTCAATAAAAATGGTGAATCAACTGTGATGAGGCCAATATTTAAAGCAAGAGTTTTGGAAATGAGGCTAATAACCGGCATGCCTGACAAGCCTACCAACACATTATTTTAGCTAGACAAAGTTGCTCCTGGGACCAGTGAACAGGAAAAAGAGCTATTCATAGCCCCTGTATCAACTAAAAATGTCTTGGTTGTACCTAGCAAATCCGTCATAACATAGGGTCCACGATGATTTACAGGCACTGGAACTGGTCCCTCACTCTGTCCCTGGCTGTCCTAGCTATGGGATAACCCTGTCACCTCATCCATGCCATAGTCATCGTGATAGTATTGTCGGCCTCAGGGATCGTCAAAATAGTTCCTGCTCTGTCGACTGTGTTGATATATTCACCGATTGCATCTACCCTTGGTCTCTTCCTCCTCTTCCACATCCTTTAAAACCTCAACCTCTCGGGCCTTACTTTTCTGCAACAATTCCACCAATGTCCCTCCTGCTTACAATATGCACATTGGTGAAGCCCAATGGGCGCAATCGAAGCACCACCTCTATTAGTCCGGGTTAGCCGTTGGGCCGAACCTGAACCTCTGCCTCTGCCTCTTCCCCTTGCAACTTCTGCATCAACACCCTCGTCGTCAAATCCTTTGACTTTTTCGCCATCTTGTCTTTGTCCTCATCTCTGTATGCTCATAGTACTGTGCCATACTCAAAATCACTGATGGGGATGAGGTTGTCCAAGTACTTTCCGAAGCCTGCATCCTAGTTGCAACCTCCGGAAGCAAGTTAGTGACAAACCTGTTAACAAACAAACAAACAATTGCAAAATAAAGTGGCCCCCCAATATTGGTGAGAAGTACACCTAGACAGGGAAAGTACATTAATGTAAATATTCTAGGGCTACTTCAGACCATTAAATCCCTCAAACCATTATGAGGAGAAGAACAAACAATGGCGACACTAAAAAATTAGAAAAATATAAAGAAGTTTATTTCTTAAGTATCTTTATCTTTTTTTTGGTTCATTATAAAAACCATATATTAGAAGAAAAGAAAATCATACAGAGACTAGCAAATATACACAACATTGTGATCACATTCATTCACAAACACACACATACTACATACACATAATCATATTGATATATATGATCTACACACGTAGAGTCAGTTTGGAAACGACCTAAAAGAGCCAATCATTCATTAAAGTGCTGTTATTTTCTGTTCGCTACATCCTTTATAAATCCTATCATGTTTGATGAAAAGATCATTTATATCAATATGATTATGTGTATGTAGTATGTGTGTGGTTGTGAATGAATGTGATCAGAATGTTGTGTATATTTGCTTGTCTCTGTATGACATTTTTTTACTTCTAATATATGTTTTTACAATGAACCAAAAAAAGATAAAGATAATTAACAAATAAACTTCTTTATCTCTTTCTAAATTTTTGGTGTCACCATTGTTTGTTCTTCTCCTCATAATGGTTTGAGGGATTTAATGGTCTGAAGTAGCCCTAGAATACTTACATTAACAAACAAACAAACACCACCGTCCTGTGATAAGTCCTGACCACTAAAGTCTAAAAGCACCCCTTCAAATCTAGTAAGGAAACCAGACACACTTTCATCCTTCTTCTGATGCCACGCAGTCAACTTGTCCCAATCCACTCTCTTCGGCGGGATAAGGGAGTGCATGTAAGTGATAATATGCCCCGGCAAAGCTAGGAGCTCCGCTTTTGGCTTCTCGCCGGGCATACGCTCCTTATCCCAAGCCTTGATCTAATCCTATGTGCCATCCAACTCCAGTGCATGATCCTGCATATGAACCTGTCTCCATATATTAAACGGTATCAGCAGACCAAAAAATAACTCTATATCAGCTAATGTCATCACTGTGGAGGAGGTCGCCTCGGTCAACTCCTTATAATATGCAGTAGGGTTTTTCCGAGGGTCCGGCATCCGGCTCGTCAGGGATAGGAACTCACTGCTCCTCCAAGGAGTATAGATCCACTGTTCCTGAAACCGAGCATCAACTGGTGGTCTAATCACAGTATTTCTTGAGTCGCTCATTTCTGGTATTTCAGGATGGTAAATGGGATGGACCTCCCTCATGGGGTGCGGTGTCCCTATCGTCGGGACTCTTTTGAGCAATCTGCCTTGGTAACCCACTAATTGTTACATTGCTAAAAATCTCATTGCGAGCCATACCTGTAGCACATACCCCGTCCTATATGTCATAGATGATCAGCCGTGCAACACCCGGAAAACACTTCCCACAGTCCTATTAGCGCTGCCGAAATGTGCTTAAGAGCATGCTGCTGTATGAAGACTTCCTTTCATCACACACCACACATCTCTCACACTATAGATCGCATTTCAGGCCCACTGACCTACTTGATTCGCCACCATTTGCTTTTCCTCATCACCACAGCAGAACCCACCAACACGCTCTCCATGCGGCCTTGTGCTGCTGCCGAATTCCCTTAATGCATCCCACGCACAGGCGTTTTCTTTACATTTGACAGTGTTTGAGGTGTCACACTCAAGGGGGAAAGAGCAGATGCAGAGACAGGTGCCATCATTAAGTGAGACAGTGTTGTAGGGGTGAAAGGGGGCGTAGCAGTTGAAATGAAACCAATAGACAGGACAGGAGATCTAACGGGTCCCGCCCCTGTGGCTGGCGTGGGTAGAGGAGAAGCAAGTGGGGCGGTAGTGCTGAGGCAGTAGTGCTAGAAACAGAAACACTAGAGGGAACGGCCATAGGGGGAGAAGAAAGGGACGTCAGAGCTGTTGGGTATATCCGTTCAGGGGCATAAGGAGATGAAGGAGGAGAATCCAATAACTCTTCAACAATAACGTCTTCCTCCCTTCTGGCGACATAACATTTATCGTTCTGTAATTGGAACTTCTTATCTGCACATTCTATGCCTTTATCTATTTTTTCCCTTTCATTTGCCACTGCTTTCTGCGTTATTGTTTGTATCTGTCTTTTCCGGGCCTCTTTCTCTACTCTCATACACTGTTGCTTTGCTTCTTTCTGCCATACTCTTAGAGAATCAAACATCGAATGCCTGCTCTTTTTAGCGAACAATTTGTCCTGCAAGAAATTCAAATTTTGTTAATCAAATGAGCCAGTGAGTGGCCACTGTAAATCAGCATTATTCCTTGTATATTTATGCCACAACGTTCTAAACAATAATAGGGTCAATGCCGTGCTTGACTTATACGTCAAAATTTGGGGACCCCTCCGAAGATACAGGTTAGCTCTCTTTCAATCGAGTATCAGTGGAACAACATCGACATCCAAAACACCCTAACTCACTTAGATAAGGCATCTTAATCTAAGACAAATATGCTGTCTCCAACGTACAAGTATAACACCAAAAAAAAAAAAAAAAAAAGTAAACATAAGAAAAATAGTTCAAGAACCAAACCAAAACAGTCTGAAAACCGCCCACTGCAATCCAGAGATTGTACCAAGTTCAAGAAGACAGGCTCTAGCTCCAGACCTTTTCAAGGAAAGACCAAATTACCAGTTAGCCTGGCAGATTGTTCCCAAACACTCTGTTTCTTTTAAAAGGGTCCTCAATCCCCTCAAGTTCAAACCAAGACAGACCAAAATATTGTACCAAGACACAATTGGTCAGCCCATGCCATTCAAGCAAGGCAGTTCCAAAACCGCACCAAGACAGTCAGGAGAATGTATCAAGACACAGCCCGCAGGCTTGTGCCATTCAAGAATGGCACAATTTTTCCAAGAATCAAGCCACTCACCAGGTACACTCGAGTGTCAAATTATTCTCCACTGCCGACTCTTCGTACCAAACGGTGAACTCCACGGTTTCGCCTTCTCAGGACCCCAGCCGGTGACCACTAGATGGTGGGGTCGAACCAAGCTCGATCATGTGGGGTACACCGATCCGCCGAGCGACCAGATGCAACCCCAACCCTGCAACCTGTTTTCGGGTGAGTCTGGTCACCTTCCAAGGTTCCAACAGAAGGGAGTGGCCCTTAGGGGCCACCCAGGTTACTTACAACCACTTACTTTGCCTGCGTTAAAAAAAAACAAAATTACATTATTTTTTAAAATCAGACATTGCGGTCGTGGCGATCAGAACAAGTCCATAACTCAAATTTTATAAACAGCGGGAAACAGCAGAAAATTAATGTAACAGAGTTAACAGCATGATAGGGCTGAAAAAAGGAGAAGAAGAAAAGAAAAGCATCAGAGATAAACAGTTCATGGAGCTATAACAACTTAAAGGTAGACAACTTAAATGTAATGGGCACACCCAAACTATTTTAACTAGTGCTTCACAGGGGCCCAAATCTTACAGGTCAACTTCTACCTATGCCTACCCTTTAATATAAATACTGAAGACGTCAGATTATAAATAGCAAGCAACCTAGCTCTATAATTAATAAATATAGGTGCGTAAGAGCATAACCATTGTGAGGTAATACACAGCCGAATTACAGACATTGCTTTTAACAGAAATGCAGAAACGTACCAGGAATTTCTAGCCATCAATGAGCCTTCGAAACCCATTATCACCAACTCTGAAGACAGTGAGCACGGAAGATTGAGCGTAATGTTAATGAAGTGCTCAACATCCGGCAAGAAGTCATGCAGGCTCGGGCAAGAATAAAACATATGAATAGCATCAGTTGCGTACAACCCACACCTTGCACAGTGATCACCTTTTTTACAACCCCATTTCGCTATTTTTGGAGGCGTATAGTAAAGGTGAAACACTGCCATGTAACTTTGAGTCCGAAGACTACCAGAGACCAAGACCTCACTGGCTAACTCGAATGCAGGCCTCAGATCAACTCCAGTCTTGCTCAATGTACCCTCCTACTTAAGACTTTGCGCCTCTAGATCATCCGGAAGACTAGACAGTAAGTGTTGATACACTGTCCCTATTCTGGCTTTCTTTTGAATCAATTCATATATGACAAACTTATCTAACATTAAGGGGGTTTCACTAAGACGTTTATGAATGACACTTCTAAGCGGCAGGTATTTCAAAAAATCATGCGTATTCAACTAAAACGTATCCCTCAAAAACGAGAAAGAAAGTGTTTGCCCGGCACCCACTAAGTCCCCTATACCATGAATACCAAGTGCCTGCCATCTAAAAATAGTCTGATCCTGGAAGAAAAAGTTTAGGAGTGAGCGGCTTTGAATGGAGTATGAATATTGACGTTGGAAATAAACAGTTTCCGACAAATTTTCTGCCAAATTAAAAACATAGCAATGACCACCTTAAACTTGGTCTTCTTAAAGTAACTTGGCTCCAAGACTTGCGTCAGGATACCCTTGGCGGCCGTGCCGAGACCAATCTCAAAAATAGCAGGTCTGTTGCATGGCTGAACCTCTGCACTTTCTCCCAGCAGTGGCACTCCCAGCAGTGGCACTCCAAAAAACGGAACCATCACAGACCAGTAATATAACAACTGGTTGGGTACGGCCCATCCTCCCCGATCACGGGGAAGGCACATCCACTTAGCAGCTCTGCGGGAGCAGCAATATCTAATAAAACTTATAGCATATCCTATCGGCCTTTACCAAACTTCTTTGCAGGAGTTCTAGAGGAATTGTCCTGAAAAGATACAAAAACTTTGGAAACACCAGCATTTTGAGAACACTGCAACGACCATAGAGGGAAAGATGTAAATGACCCAGCCTGTTCCAAGTTAGTGTTTACAGCATCTACCACCGGAAGAATGTTCAAAGCCAGAATGGTTTCTACTGCAGCCGTAATCTTAACTCCTCAATAGATTGCTTTGCTGACCACTGGGGCATCAGAGTACGGCAGATTGGGTGTTTGTACAACCTGAGTTTTTCCCACATTCAACTTATACCCAGATACTGATCCAAACTGTTCGGCCGATGCCTTAAGAGCCGAGATGTTAACACGACAATATCGCCCACATAAGCCAGAGTGCGTTATTCTGTACCTTGGATCCTTATCGGTGATATACCCGAGTGTCCTTCAATTTTGCTCAAGAATGGATCTATGTACACAGCAAAGAGCAAGCGTGAACATGGGCACCCTTGCCTAGTGCCTCTACTAATATTAAAATACCCTGACTCCTGACCAGAAATATGCAGTGCTGCTACTGAATAGGTATATAGTGCCCGAATTGCCTGTATAAATTAATTACTGAAACACTTCCACCCAATCGCGGCCCCCAGGAGACCCTGTCAAACGCCTTCTCGGCGTCAAACAGGATCAACCCGAGGGGAGAGGCCGTGACCTGGGCCCAGCAATGACACGCCGGACATGGTCCGCAGTGTCCCTGCCGGGGATAAACCCATGTTGACTCTACCAGCCTGGACGCTAAAATGTTTGAGTATATTTTACTATCACTGTTTATAAGGGAAATTGATTAAAAAGATGACTGACTCAACTCAGGCTTTTCCTTTTTTTATTCTAAACAAAAAAATTGTAGTCTGGTGCCATGAATCAGGAACAATACCTCTCTGCACTGCCCTAAAAACAGTTAAAAGATCCCATTGGATCTCCCCGAGGAAAGTCTTATAAAACTCCAAGGGCAGGGTATCTGGGCCAGAGGCCTTCCCATTGGCTAAGGCTTTTACAGCTAGCTCAACCTCCTCCCATGAAGTAGAGTCCGATTGCCATTCATTCTGCTCATGAGAGATCTTAGAGGTATCCAACCCCAATAGAAAATCCTCAATCTCAGACTCCAACTGAGTGCTCCCGGTGTCTTCAGTATAGTGCAGCACAAAACCTTTGAAACACCTCGGCCACTCCCTCCTGAGTGTTCTGAACCACCCCGCTTTCATCCTGAATGTTGACAATACAACTCTGCAGATTTTTCTATTGGAGCCTCTTGGCCAATACTCTGCCCGAATTCTCCCCATATTCGAGCATCATTGTGCGGTATTGGAGATACTTAGTAGCAAGGTCCTGCCCAAAAGACTCCAAGAGTTTGGACTTTAATATAGCAACGGCCTGCTGACACTCTTCTATATTGGAGCCATTCTTAATTTTGGATGTTAGTTCTAGCTCTGAGGGCCTCAGCTCCTCAATAGGACTCTTGACCAGCTCTTGTCCTGCCTTCCAACGAAAGGAAGAAAAACTCTTGGTCTCACCGCGAACTGCAGCCTTTTAAACATTCCAGACCATGTGATCGGATGCGGTTCCCCTATTGACCTCTACGAATTCAACCAACCACGTTTTAACATGAGCCTGATAAGGCTCATCCAACTAGAGTCTCCTTTCAAAGGTCCAAGTCCTAGGTCCTCTGCCTAGATGAGACCAGGGGCATTCCACAATCAACGGATTATGATCCGATAAGATTCTAGGAGGAGTGGAGATAGAAGCTGTTTCACCACATGATTAGAAATAAAAAAAATAGTCCAACCGGACCATTTTATTATGAGGGGCAGAGTAGTATGTGTACCCATCATCAGCTTTATTATGCCGATACCATAGGTCAATCATACCATGTTCTTGCACTAAGGTCTGGAGAGCCTTAAACACTCTGGGTTTCCTACCAAAGTACTTGTGATCGCCTGTCAAGTTGAAATTGCTAGGTAAGTTAATATTCATTTCCCTACACATAAACAGAGGAAGCAGCCAAGTGGCTAAATCTATGTTTAAATATTCAAACAATTCCGGGTCACCTAAGTTTGGCCCATAAACTGTACATATAGTTAACGGTCTGTTAACAACTAAAATTCTAGCTATGATACATCTGCCCATCCTGTCCTCTCCTGCCAACTCCACGCTTCAATAAAATGGGAATGCCCCTTATCATAGACGTCTGTTTAGAACAAGCAATTAAGTCATATCCAGGCAACTTCAGAAACTCACGCCTCCCCATGGTATGTGAGTCTATACGTCTAATTGCATAGTGTGAACGATTTTAGAAAATAATGCTCATTTTTTAGCATCATTGAGTGCGCAAATGTTCCATGAGGTTAAAGTAAGTTTACCCTGCCCCATCAGCAACTAAAAAAAACATTTAGGCCCCACTGTGCATTTTCCAAATTTTTAACCATATGAGCTGATATATGACAACATTGATCAAATTTAAAGCCACGACTGAGATAGACATCCCTCCCCCGCCCCCATGCTCCACCCCTTCCCCCCAGAGAACCCCCCCACCCTCGCCCTCCCATCTCCTGTAACCCACTTAAGTGGCAACATGACCTAGGTCCTTGTGATGGGATGAGCCAGTAGCCCGTTCTCGCCGGATCCCCTCACCCCCTCATAACTATGACTAAGGGATAGAGACAATTGCTTTCCTGAAACACCTAAGAATGATAATAAAGAATAAGTAGGGGTAGACACCCCATGCAATTGACTCTCCCCACCTCTGATCCTGGGACCCCCTAAAAATAGTGATTGAAAACATAAAAGAAACCACGTGGAAACAAAAGAACTGTTGGGTTATAAAATTAGAAATATACTTGATTGGCCCACTATGTATCATATAACTGTGGATACATTAGAATAACCATATACTATCATGTAGATATGCGTATGCTTGTTGCATTATTCATGCAGGCCTATTAAGGCCTATTGATATAACCACGGCCTGTACTGTCCTTTCCCCCTGTTCATGTACCATTTCCCAGAAGTCACGTGAGTTAGCCCTCGCTACGAAACCATGTTGCCATGCCCAGTTTTCTTCTCCGATCTTTAGTGTGTAGCTCAGGGAAACTCAAGGTCGCACCTGCCTCTCTTGTGGGATGCGTGCATTTCAGCAGAGCCCGTTCCTGTACTCCCCGGGCTCCAGATAGACAAGAAGGCACCTCATTGACCTACCCCCGGAATAGCTTCTGTCTAGCTACTAGCAATCAATTGTGCCTTATATGGGTCTTCCTGCTGGCTCACTGACAACTTGTTTTTTTCCTTCTAGGGTGTCGACTGAGATGTGCAAAACGTATATATGCTTTGTATCTTTTGCATGAAGTTAGTCTCCTCTGCGCACCCCCCGAGGTCGTGTAGACCGAGGCTCCCCTGACAGGGCTTGTATTTGATTTGAATAAACGATTCGACTCTCTCCATTGCCGACTGCCTTTCTTCAATTGTATTATATATGGGCTATTGGTAAGTATAGACCTGTTTGTGAAATTTCGATTCCTTCAGTTGGTGACTCCACCGGGACTCCGCGATGGAGCAATGAAAGGTTCAGTTGCTCATACAATGGTTCCAGGGGCTGATCTGTCTGGCCAAAATAATGTATCAGTAGGATTCTCTGGAATACCTGTGGTAAGCCCCGTTTCTAAGCCTTTGCCTTTCACTATAGGTCCTATTTCTATACAGTCCCCTTTTCTGTTGACATCTAATTGCGGTGAGAACCTTTTGGGTTTAGATATCTTAAAGAAATTGCATGCTCGGATTTACTGTTCACCGGATGGTGTATATTTAACAACGCAGAAACCCTCGTTGAGGGACGCTCAATATTTTGCGAAAGATGAGCGGCTTCCCCCTGAATTCTCCACAATTCCTCAGACTTTGTGGGCAACAGGAGACACTGATGTTGGTTTTTTAAAGATAGCCCCCGTGTCCATTACCCTGAAACCTAATGCGCAGCTGCCTCGCATTCCACAGAATAAAATTTCACCCGAAGGTGAACGGGCTATGTTACACATTATTCGCAACCTCATTAACCTCATAGATGCTATTAAACATCCCTCCCCAGTGCTGCGCTGTCCATTGGAACTAGTGCTGAATGGACGTCCAATGGTCGTGCGCAGCACTGGGGAGGTAGTGCTGCCGTCGGCCAATGCACAGAGGCAGCACTTAAGGGGTTAAAAAAGGGGTAGTGGAAGAAACAGTGGCAAATACTTGTAATAGCCCGATTTTACAGATTTTGAAGAAAGCCCCAATTGATGGTGTACCCGATTATAAGAACACATATCGTTTTGTGATTGACCTTAGAGAGGTTAATAAGATAGTGGTTCCACAATACCCAGTAGTACCTCATATAACTGCAATTTTGACCATGATTCGTCCCACAGCACAGTATTTCTCGGTAATAGATCTGACGAATTCCTTCTTTAGCATCCCGATTCATCCAGATAGCAGGCATATCTTCGGATTCTCATTGGCTGGCCGAAGTATCAGATTTAAACGCGCTCCTCAAGTCTATACTGAAATTCCCAGTATTTATAGCCAAGCTTTAAAAGCAGTCCTTGATGAATTGATTCTGCCAGCCGGAAATACCATTATTCAGTATGTAGATGATATACTAGTGGCCTCTGATACTAAAGAGGGATGCAAGGAGGCTTTGGTGAAATTGTTACATCATTTGACTAAGAAGGGTAATAAAGTGTCCCTTTCTAAATTTCAATATTGTCAACAGGAAGTGACCTACCTAGGCCATTTTCTGTCGAAAGCGGGGAGGCGATTAACTCCTGAACAAATATCTGTTATAACAAACATGTCTGTACCTCGTACTCAACGTGATGTTCGTGCTTTTCTTGGAATAACCTCCTATTGTCGTCAATGGATTCCTAACTATTCACTTCTCTCTAAACCCTTGTTGCAATTGACAACCAAAGATGTGCATGAACCCCTGCCCTGGACGGATGAATGTCAAGAAGCCTTTGAATATTTAAAGTCTGCTCTTTGTTCTGCACCTGTGTTGGGAACTCCAGATTACCGGAAGCCTTTTTCACTTTATGTGCATGAGGTAGACGGTTGTTCATTATCAGTGTTAACACAGACTTTTGGTGGGAAACAGAGACCCTGTGCATTTTTCTCTTCCATTTTGGACATTGTTGCACGTGCCCTCCCAAGCTGTCTGGGGGCCACTGCTGCAGTGGCACTGGCCATCCGACAGTCAGAAGGAATAATCCTTAACACCGATCTCACAGTCATGGTACCGCATGCTGTGGATATCCTTCTGAATACGACCAAAACGCAACACCTCACAAGTGCTAGATTGACAGGATATGAACTGACATTGTTTGCCCCTCACATTACTATTAAAAGATGCACTACTTTGAATCCCGCCACATTATTGCCTCTCCCTGAGAAAGATAAAAGAGTTGATATCCATGATTGTGTATTTAGAACAGAAGAAGAAACAAAGGGACGTGTGGATTTAACTGACACCCCTTTACTTGAATCAGACGAGGAATTATATGTGGACGGCTCTTGCTTTAAGTTACCAGATGGCACTGCAACAGCTGCATATGCCATTACCACTTTGAAGACCGTAGTGGAAACCGCAAGGATTTCACACCACTCAGCCCAAGCAGCTGAACTAATAGCTTTGTTAAGAGCCTGTGAAATGAGCGAAGGTCTAACGGTGAATATATTTACAGACAGCCTGTACGCCTTCGGCGTTGCCCATAGTTTTGGGAGGCTATGGAGGGAGCAGGGTTTCTTTACTACACATGGCCAGAAAATTCAGCATGGTCCCTTGATTGATCAATTGTTATTTTTTCCGTAAGATGCTTAAAACTTGGCTTTTCCCCAAGTGATCTCGCCTCAGCCTTATTTGGCTATGCCACACCGCTGCCCTCTAGTAACCACGTGCTTTATAAATAATGTTAAAAAAAAGAGAGATGAATCAAAAATTCTAGATCTCGAAGTGTGAGATTGAAGCAATGTTGAAGAAGTACTCCTATTGGAGACTAGGTCCTCCTAAATGAAATGTCAATAACTCCTAAGTATATTCTAGAAGCTTTGAATAACCCTCGAGGGCCAGCTTTGTGACTAAGGTAATAAGCTGAGGAAACTGTTATGTTAGTTTTGTAAAAGTGAACATCGAAACAACTGTCATGTTACAGGCATTACGTATGCAAAAGGACAAGATTATTCAGAACCAGTGATTATCTGCAACGATTTTCCTAGGTTTTATCAAGACTTAAATTGCTCAAAGCCAATTTCAGTAGAGAGGCCTTGGTGCTTTAATTCCAGACCTCTCTGTGAAAGACCTCTCTGTTCTGGGGAGAGCCACTTTGACAGTTCACTTACATTAGAAGAGGTGACAGAGGCAGCTGAGAAGTCAGGGAAAACTCCAGGGATAAATGGGTAACCCTCTGTAGTTTTTTTGAATTTCACAGTGGTCTTTTGCCCCCACACTTACTAGCAATGTTTGACTCATCAAAAGAGGCAGGGACCTTGTAATGAGACTTAGGGGAGGCAGCCATAAGTACTCTATCAAAATCTGTGCTAATAGTAGATCCACGTGATTCTTACAGACTGATCTCCCTTATTAAAATGGAATCGAAAATACCTGGCAAAATCTTAGGAAATTGACTGATGACAGTGATCCACTCCTAGGTGCATTGAAATCAGAGTGACTTTGTGTCACACATATTGACACATCATACTATAAAATGCCTGCCCAATGCATTAGTGTTAGCGTGACAACACAATACATCACTAGTGATCCTGATAATAAATCTGGAAAAGCACTTGACAATCTGGATAGGGACTAGCACTCGTCACATAAATTAGACTGGTGCCTGTCTTCCTTGTATTCACTCATGTCTGTATATTTAACCTAGCACTTGAGTATGAGTGAATAACATAACAACATTTTCATCACTCAATAGTGTTGCATCTTTTTGTCATTACATTTTGTCCTTGCAAAAGATCCACTTGTGAAAAGGTCTAGACAGGGGGGGGGGCTTTACAAGTGACATCGGTATCGGAATACTGAGTATCGCTACATATAGATGTTTTTGTTGTTTAGAATACCTGCCCAGAACAATCAAGCTGGCAATTAGAGCAGATTCTAAATTATTTAGGGGCCTGCCCTGATTGGTGGATTAACTCATTCAAGTCAAGTTCAGGGTCCAAGGGACTACTTACGGCTATTGCCCCTCACACTTTATCATTGATCCGAGAGGATGGGGTCTCTGCAGCTTATTTGGGCTCAGGGAAGGGTGCCGCATACCCCCTCCCCTAATATAAATGTTTTCAGCCCCAGGGGATGGAGTCTCGGTGGCTTCTTATGGCTCAGGAAGGGGATCCTGCACCCCCTCATCTATAATTAGTTTTTGACACCAGGCATGAGGGTCACTGGGGCTCATTGGGCTTTCTTAGGGGGGCTATATTACCCCCTCCCATTATATAAATGTTTTTGGCTGAGCGGAAATAGTAGCCACAGGGCCTCTTGAGGCTCAGGGAGAGGGGCCTCATTCCCCCCTCCCTTATAAATAATCATTGGGCCTGAGGTCGGGGTTACCAGGGCCTATACGAGTTTAGGGACGGGGCTGAGTGCACCCCTCCCCTAATATAAATGTTTTTAGCCCAGTGGGATTGGATCCCTGGATCCTGTTAAGGCTAGGGGAGGGAGGCTCCACAATCCTCCCCATATAATATATGTTTTGGGGGGGGGAGGGGGGGCGCTGGTGAGCCGAAAGCAAGGTGGCCGCACATTAGTGCAGCTCTGCTGGTCGTGGCAACAATCCATCCATTATCCTTGTCCTCCCCTAGGCATCTGAGGTGGAGAGTTAACATATTTGAGTCTGCCTTACTTGCTAAGTTGAATGAAGTGATTTATGTGGCTGCTGCCCCTGTGGAATGCCGGTATGCTGCATCTGCTGTTTTGCTCATTAAATGGCGACATATGGGACTGTAGTGTACACTGAGGCATCCTAGCTAAATTGGTGCCCTAACTGACTGCGGAGAGAGGTCCGAGGAGCCGTGAATGCCGGAGGTACCAGGCGACGTGTGTCGTTAGAGCAGCGCTGCACGGACCTAGCCTGTGGACGGTAAGAGCACTGCTGATCTCCGGCGGGGAAAAGTGTGTGACAGTTGGCCGGGCCTTTGCGGAGCGGTCTTACCTTGGAAGTGGTGAGCTGTGTACCACAGTGCTGGTGTGTGAAGTAGAGCCCCGCTGGGATTGCGGCTGGTGGTAGCGGCACTGTCTGGAAGGGAGCAGCCAAAAAGAACGGAGGCCTGACAACGACGGCGGGAGGCTGTGCGGAGGCTTGATGGGCAGTGCCGGTGAGGCCTTTGCGGAGCGGTCTTACCTCGGAAGTGGTGAGCCCTGTACCGCAGTGCAGGCGCGAGAGGTAAAGCCCCACTGGGATCGCGGCTGACATTAGCGACACTTTCCGGTAGGGAGCAGCAGAAAGAACGGAGGCCTCATTGCGACGATGTGATGCTGTGCGAAGGCTTGACAGGCGGTGGCGGCACGGCCCTGTTGCTGCTGAGGTGTGCCCGGGAGAGGAAAAATGGCTGGGTGCCCTGCTGGCGCTGTGGGCTCTGGAGGCAGCGCTCTGGACGGCTGGTGCTCGGTTCTGCAGCCTTGGCAGGCATCGGCTGGACTGTTGGCAGAGGGCTGGTGAGTGGATCAGTTCTGAGCATGGCGGGAGGGCAAAGAGCCTGGACATCGGGGGTGCGGGAAGAGGCCTGAGCATCGGGAGCGCGGGAAGAGGCCTGGACATCAGGAGTGTGGGACGTGGCCGTGACATTGGTGGTGTGAATGCATGCCAGTATCCCCCTGTGCTGTGTTAGCCATATTAAGTTAGTTACAGTAGACACAGTGGGTTGTGTGGAGGTGCTGCTGTGATCCCCGGCTGCTGTTGGAGATTTGCATATCAATTCTGGTGGCATCTATTGAACTGGAATGACCATGGGACTGGTGCCGCCCTACAGGTTCCCTTTGGACGCTGCTGCAGGGACTGATAGGGCCTTTAAGTGCTGTGGTTGGCTTGCCGGAGGTACCACCTCTCTGCTGGAAGAACGGGTTGGTGCAAGGCCTGTTTGTGAGCAGGCCCGGTCTGGGTCGCCTGGGGTGCTGCCTGCTCGCTAGCCCCTTTATGTCCGGGCCTTGTCGATGTTCTGAGTCATTCCAGAGTGAGCCTGGGAAGTGTTAAACCTCCAGTATTGAAAAAGAACTGTTGCGGGATTGCGCCTGGTGTGCTCTCTCTGGCTGGGCTAAAGGTTGCGTTGTACGGTGTGTCTGCTGGCACTGCCGGCATTTTGCCCTGGTGACGTGAGACCCAGATGGTGAGTGGGACTTCTGTCTACTCGTGTGGATTGTTTGGTGGGTGTCACCCACGATCAACTGATTGACTGTACGCGACACAGGATGGGGAAACCAGACAAACACCTGCAATCTATGCTATCTTTTGTAACTAATTGGCTGAAGAAAACACAAAAGCAGGCAACGTCTGACACGGAGACGGAAATGGAGTCTGGAAGTAGCTCTAAGCTAGAAAAAGTGGTCATGTCAATGCAGCAGAGTCTTCAAACTATAGATGGCAAGATTGATCATTTGAATTTGCGTATGGACGCCTTGTCAGCTAAGTTACACGAACATGGGGTTCGTCTGACGGAAGTAGAATAGCGTATCTCCACGGTAGAGGATAGGGTGGACCATGTCATGAAGTCCTGCTCTGAAATGGACATGATCTTGGAGGTTATAAGGGCCAAGAACGAGGACTTGGAGGCGAGATCACGCCGTAACAACTTGCGCATCACAGGAGTGCCTGAATCCACCAATACGGGCAAGCTGGAACTTTATGTTGAAGACATGCTAAAAACCATGCTGAGTGCAGAGCATTTTTCTAAGATTCTGGTGGTGGAGAGAGCACATAGGTCGCTGGTGCCGCGTCCGGTACCTGGGGCCCCGCCACGTCCAATTATCGCGAGACTTTTAAATTATTGCGACTGAGATGTGGCCCTTCGGCGTGCCAGAGAGCTGGGCACCACTAGCTATCAGGGGATGGAGGGGGTATTGTTTCCAGATTTTACAGTAGTGGTACAGCAAGCCCTGCGAGAGTTTCAGCAAGTCAAGAAAAAGTTACAGGGTATGGAAATCCAGTATGGCATGTTGTATCCTGCCCAACTTAAGATAATGTATGTAGATAATGTATGGAAGCAAGCCTCAGATTTGCATGACCCTGAAAGACACTATGCAATACATTAAGCAGTTGGAGAAGCGTGCAGCGACTCGGCAGGCTGGCGAGGATGCGGACAATGAGGATTAGTCAGTTCCTCCAGGTGGTATGACACTCCTGTACAATACAGATGTGGGACATTGCACATGTATTCATTGTCATTACTGCACTTCCATTCACAGGCGAGTTGACACAGTAATGGAACTATGGCCATTTTCTGGGATGTGCTGTCTGTTGGGTGGGGAGAGATGACTGCTGGACATTTTTGAGATGGAATTGTCTCTCTAACATTTGGTCGCTGTTGATTCTCCTGAGGGTGTTATTATTGGTACTGCTCTGTACACGTGTAATGGGCCTGGTGTGAATTGGGGGGGTCGGGGTGGTGGGACGTTCAGTTTTGTATTGTTGCACTGCTTTATTTTATGCTAGGTCCGCCTCTCTTTGACATCTTCCACTCAGGGTAGGTGCTGTTGACAATTACATTATGTGGAGGGAGGTTTCTGTGCGCTTGAGTATATGTTAGATTCTGGCAATGTTTAGGTTGTTATTGTTGCTATGATGACCGTGGGTTGTGCTGGGGAGGGATTGTTGGTTTGCCCTGACCCCCCTTGGTACCACCTTGGGGTCTGTGGGCGGCTGGTGTCCCCCAGGAGGGAATTACCCAAGTGCTCTTTTTGATATGCGGGTAGATAGTGAGAGGACTAGCTTCTCGTGATGGGTGGAGAGGGGGGTTTGGTTCTGTATTTTGAGGTGTTGGGACTCCTTGGCATGTTTGGGATGCTTCAGTGGGTGGGGGGGTTTGTTGGGGACATGATATCCGGTGGCTTAGTGTGGCGTCGGGTGCAGAGGCAGTGTGATTTTATTGTGTGTGGCGCAGGGGCAGGATGCATAGTTCTTATTCTGGTTTGGAACCTACTAGATGCTGGTGGAGGGTGGTAAGGTGACATGTATAACATGGAATGTCAGGGGATTGAACAATCCAAAGAAAACTAGGCAGGTTCTTGCTTTCATTGATAGGCACAACGTACAAGTCGCACTATTACAAGAAACACTTAAACAGACAAGCTGCCGAAAATGTTGCCACTAGATGGGCAGGTGCTAAATTTGTATCGTCATATTCCTTATATGCGAGGGAGATCATGATTTTGATTAAAAAAATCTTGTGTCCGAGCCGTCTCATGTAGAGGCTGATACGGATGGTCGGTACATAATAGTGCAGGGGAAATTATGTGGGATGATGGTCACCATTATCAACGTATACGGCCCTAATGTTGATGACCCTGCCTTTTATGATGTCTTATGGGATAAAGTTTATAGGCTACGGCTGACCGCTATTATTTGCGGTGGGGTTTTCAATGTAATCTTGAATCCGAATCTAGATCGGCACACTAAATCTGACCCATTAGTAAAGAAGGTAGTGCAAGCGGTTCAGACTGGAATTCGCAATCTGTCCCTTATAGATATCTGGTGGCTGAGACACCCTGCGGTTCGGAAGGGTACTTGTCACTCCTATGCGCATCAGTCATGGTCCCGTCTGGACTACTGGCTGACTACTAGTGATGTACACTCACGGGTTACGTATGTTGTTCATTTGCCTAGGACACTTTCTGATCACTCCCCTGCACTGTTCACTATGTTGATACCTAGTTATTCCCCCGCCACTGTTTCAGTGGCAATTACACAGCTCTGCAAGATCAAGTATTTCGTGAGGGCGTCAGGGAGACTAATATTCAGTACTTTGCCCACAATGTAGGCACGGTGGAAGGCTTGGATACCCTGTGGGAGGCATTCAAGGTAACAATCCATGGGATTGTGTATTGGTCAATAGGCTGGGCTACTTAAGTCGCTCCAGGGATCTATGTAGACCCTAGAGGTGGAACTACTTGACCTTGAGAGACAGTATGACAGGGACATGGATGTTGCTACCCTAGCGATCATTAGATCAAAGATCACTGAGTATAATGAGTTGGCAGATTTGGAAGTGAAGCACGTCGTTGAGATGGATGGCCAGATATTATGGGGAGGGAGGGCGTCCAGGTAAGGCGCTGTCGAGAAAAATAACTGAACACTGGGTGAAAAACAATATGGTGGACTCAATCTGTGTGGACGGGGACAGGCGTTGTGATAGCGAGAGTATTTTAGCCTCTTTTGTTGAGTATTATGAGGGTATGTACAGGTGTAGGCAAACCGCTGACGAACCAAAAATAGCAGAATATCTAGAGGACGTAGCTTTGGTGTGGTTGTCCAAAGGGCAGAAAGACTTTTTAATGCATCCGTTCACTTTGGAGGAGATACGCAATGCGGTCAATGCTTTGCCTAATGGTAAGGCAACGGGCACGGATGGACTCACTGCGGAGTTTTACAAAGAGTATCTGGATATTCTGGCACCTCATCTTCAGGCTATGTTTGAGGAGGCATATGAACAGCAGAGGCTACTGGCCACGCTCCGCGAAGCGCTGATTGTGGCCCTTCCTAAACCAGGGAAGGACCCCTATAGGTGCAACTCATATCGGCCTCTGTCGCTAATGAATACGGATGTAACAATTCTGGCTAAGGTACTTGTAACTAGATTGTCCTTAGACATATCATACAAATGAGTACGAGCCAGTAAATGAAAACACCCCCCAAGTATTTATCTAATAACAGCATACCAGCAAAGCCTTTTCTCCAAATAGGAGTTCCTATAATCCATCCATCCTTTCTTATTTCTATGTAACTTCCGCTCATGTGTATATTCATTCACCACTTAATATGTTTTGTCATTGAATATCTATCTATCTATCTATCTATCTATCTATCTATCTATCTATCTATCTATCTATCTATCTATCTATCTATCTATCTATCTATCTATCTATCTATCTATCCGCCCACCACACACACACACACACACACACACACACCCACACACACCCACAGCCACACACACACATATATATATATATATATATATATATATATATATATATATATATATATATATATATATATATATATATATATTACCCCTCACTGTAACACCAGCTGGCTGCACTCACGAGCGGGTGCCTGTTCGGCGGGGGTGTTCCCGCCCCTAATATGCCGCTACATAGTTCCTTGGGTATACCGCCCAATGAAGAACAATACAGATGCTCCGTCCATCACCACCCCCTTTTGTACCAATGAAGAACAACAGCACACTCGGGTAGAGTCCTAAAGTTGTTTATTCCGTACTCGGACTCCGGACTCCGGACACGCAGACGCGTTTCGGCACTAAGCCTTCATCAATGTATGCACAGAACGCCAGCACGGCCATTGCTTATATAGATGTTACATGTCATTCAGCGTTTCCGGGCACATGGTGTTTGCACCAAACTTTGGTCCAATCAATATTAGCCCTCTGGGGCATTGACTTGGTGCTTGTTGACAGTGTATCAACTGTGTCTCAATGACTGCTCGCGGAGCGCATAGACGCCTTATGAATGTTCAAAGAAATCAAACTTTATTAAAAATTTGAGGGCATCAGTGCAATCATTTGAAGATACTTTGCAATGGGAATGAGTATGATTTTGACAATTATTGAGCACGGTTATGTTTTCATTTCGTTTTTCGTACAAATATGTTACGCTTTATTCTTTGTGAAAGTAATATTTATATTCACAATTTGAATTTGAGTTGAATGAAATAACATTAGTCCGTTTGTATTATTTGTACAAATTTGGAAATGCCGCCTATCACAGATGCTTATTAAGTTTTGAATAATGGCTGCCATGGTCGTATTTTGTTTCCTCACGTATGGTGTGTAAAGTTCTATGTTGATGTTTGTTGTTGGATAAAAATGGGACATCACAGTACATCAGCTAAAACGCGATCAAGCCGTAAGGTGAAACACTTTGTTTCCTGCTACTAAATTTTCATGCACCAGCATCTTGAAGTGTCCAAGTACGTCTGTTTCTGTGAACAGTAAGCTTGTTTGGATATTTTAATTTATATATAACTTTATGATCCTTCAACTAGAGTTGGATGACTTTCAATGAAGATATTTTTTTAGTATACAAGTATTTCTTTATGATTGAAAAATGCACTAAAAACAAAACTCTTTATCTTCTAGAGTGAAATTGGACTAAAGGTATTTATATTAAGTAGTGCTTTTTCCAATTTTCACTCCTGAAGAATAGGAGGATTATCTTGGCAAGTACTTTTTTGAAAAAAGTAATATTATTGCGGTTTAAAATGTTGTGATTGTCAAATGTAATTATGACATGAAATGTACATAAAAAAAGAAAGATGAAGTAGTGAGGGAGTGTTTGTCGTAGCACTTCTATTCTACTTTATCTGAAAGTAAAAAAGCCCAAACATTTATAAAAAGATGATGGGGCAATACTTGTAAACATAAGGAATGAGTGCTTATGATAAAATAAAATAAATGTGTTCCAACGCGTGATACCAATGAATGTAAAATAATTTTTGCATTTCACCTATATGATGAATATAAAAGACTCAATAAAAATATTTTGAAAACATGAGCATTTTTCTTTCAAGGATGGTTTGAAGAATTATACATTTTATAAAATAACATAGTACTCCACGCTAAATGAGAAAAGTCAGCACAATTATGATAGATTAGAAAATATAATAATATTTTTAAATACTTTTACAGTCAACAAAGTTGTAAGTAGAGTACACAGTTTAAGTTAAAAACACTCTACCACAACTAGTTTTTGAAACGCATAGTAAAATGAAGCGCATCACAAAATGGGCTACATACATGGTGAGTGTATCGTAACGTGACATACAATAAAGAAAGCAAATCAAAAGTAGCATCAGGAAGGTAGACGTAAGTACACAACAGCCAATGAAATTTATTTCAAAATCTGCGCAAGGTAAGGGATTGGTCGCTAATACGTCTTTTTACAATGCTTCACAACCAATCAAAAAGAGGTGTTGAAAGTTTCTGTTTTTAACATACGAGCAAAACAGATATCTTTGAAGACCCTAAAAGGCTTCTTCCAGAATAAGTACGCACTTCACTGCAAAACCCCATTTAATGATTATCCAGGCTCTGAAGCTTAAACACGTCAGAAATCATCTCTCATCACTTTCTCTTCTTTTTTAGTGTATTGTGTGAGGCAGACTGCGTGACCCTATGCCCAGAGCCCTCGAAGGCCCTGGAGACAGCCACGCCCCAGGTCCAGCTCCTGCAGTGTCCTGGAGCCGCACGGTCCCCCGCCCAACATTTAAGAGCCCCGGGGGGGAGGTGGTAAATTAATCAAGACTGAATACGTTAGTACCGCCCATTCCGCTTACGCTACCAGGAAAACACGACATGACCCAGATTTCCATTGTAGAGATTTCTTAGTTCCAGGTCTAGTTGTCAGAACGGCACACACACTCCCGCATGACTGGTATATACCCACACCACACCCATCCAGCACATACGTCACAACACACGTGACCCTACCAATAAAAAAGACGGAGCGTACAATGCCCCCACGGTCCAGCCGACTCCTTGTGTCCTTCTGGAGCCGGTATTGCTTTTACACATGGGGAGATGCTAAGCTGCATGTGGAAATGCAATCTTCTTGAAAGTGAGAACAGATTTCACTGCTGTGTCTATCAAAGTTCAAACTAAGTTTGCTATAGGAGGGCGGGAGCCGCAAGACTTCTGCCCTCTCATAGCAAATTTCAGTGTCCTGGGGGTAGGCACCCCGGGACACTGCAGGAACTGGCTCTGGGCGTGGCAGTCTCCAGGGCTCTCGAGGGTACCAGGCGGAGGTCCACCAAGCCCCTGTCACACAATACAGAAATCTACGGGGGTGGTTGTTCCTGGGATTTGAGGGGCGTCTTTGAGGTCCACCCACTTTTAATTTTGTTTGGGGGTAGGGCCGTGGACGCGAAGGTGCTGTAAATCTGGTTCACAGTGATTTGTTTTACTTTGCTTTCCTTTCTGTCTTGTAGAGGTTTTTGTACAGCCAGTACCTTTCATTGTTAATTTCAAACGGCTTTCTGCCTGTTACCATAGTAACAGTTCATGGAACACTTACATGAGCACAGAGGTTAGAAGTTCACCACAATATGTTGCTAATTGAAATAGTTACTGTGCTGAGAATTTATATTTTTTTTCATAGGAACCGTTAGTCGTAGAAGAAGTCAGTGGAAAAGTGTTGTTAGCGATTCCTTCCTGTTGGGGAGTATTAGGGTAACGTGCTCCAAGCTGGACTTTACAAAGCTTAATGTTCATTGGCTGTGAAGTAATTAAAGTATAAGTTTTGGCAGTCATTCCTTCCTCCTGTGTGGAACAACATGGACATTTTATTGGCTAGAGTGTTCCGAGCACAAGTTTGCTCCTTAATGGGTGGGAACGGTTGACTGTTGTCAGTGATATTGTGATGCACTTCCAAATGAGTATGGGAAAAGAAAGTAGTAGAGGGCAGGTTAGGAACAATATTGACTCTGTACAGTTCCCATAAGGTGGTGGAGAGGGATTATGAGGGAAAAAATGTTTTTTATATGTTTCAAGGGCAATTTATATAATTGACATGTGGTGTATAAATCACAGCGGAAAAATTACAGTGTCTTGTGCTGGTTTTTTTATCAAGTTTGCGGGTGACATACTTCTTAGGAGTACTATTTACTTTTCTGATAGGGAGGTGTGGTTGCACAGCAAAAAATTCAGTCTAGGTTTGAAACTGTTTTTATTAAGCAATTACAAATAAACTTTCTTCAGAAACTGTCGCTGTATATATGAAAGGGGTGACATATAAAAATGGAATTTCATAATATATCAGTTAAGCATGGCTATATACTTCTTTTTTCTGCTACAGTTTGTAAAAGTGTGCCCCACATACTTGATAATGTAAGAGGGCTTCAGTTACTTTTGGATAAAGTAGAATAGAAGTGCTACAACAAACACTCCCGCACTACATTATCTGAGATCAAGAGAACAAGTAAAAAACAGTTAAATACAAGGGACTTCATATTAAATAGAAATGTATGCATTATTATTTTTCAAATTTGTATTCTGTAGAATTCAGGAACGTTCTGTCGTAGTGCTTAGAGGTTGTACACTGTTGGAGAGTGGAGCAGTGTAGAGCAGAGTATAGTACTGTGGTATCAAATGGGATTTAAAGTGTAGTAGACAGGAGTATAGTGGAGTGGAGTTTACTGGAGTGGGGCAGTGTAGAGTTGAGTAAAGTGTCAAAGAGTAGAGTGGAGTGTCACAGACTATAGTGGCATGGAGAGCAGTAGAGTGGAGTGACATAGCATACAGTTAAGCAACGTGTCAACAATTGGAGTACTTTGTTGTACAGCTGAGTGTAGTAGGGTGTTGTACAGTATTGGAAAGTGATGTAGTCTACAGTAGACTAGAGTAATATACAGAAGAGTGACTAAAACAATTTGAAGGGATAGTATTTACCTGGTGACATGTCTTTGTGGTCTCCGGTATGTGGTGATGACCACGAGAAAAATAAAATTGCACATCGGTGAACACCGCAGCAACGTGAGTTGCCGTAAGACTACTACAAAACTAACCGCACTTCTTGAACTTGGCCACTGTCCAAATGATCTACGATGGACAGTTGTAGAACAGCTCAACTCATCAAATGAAAACACCTTGTTTGAACGGGAACAAAGATGGATATGCCGTCTTTCCACACACCTAACTGGCCTGAACGATGCCATACCTTGGGGCTCAGTAATGCGACGCTAATTCCCTAGGCATATCTGTTTAGCGGTTTCCTTATTGGTCCTTTTGACTATTTTGTTTGTTTGTTTCTTTGCCCTTAATTCGTTACAATGGACTAAGGCCATTTGACATATTAGCTAGCAGGGCTTATCGATCGTTCTCTGATTGATATTTCAACACAATAATAAAGACCAAATAAGATCAAATAATATTGCCCGTTTTTCTTGACTATGGGCCAAGTGCCTTCTCCTTCCATTGTTTGTTTGCGGTCTCATTTTTTTAATAAGGCAGCAGTTTATTAAGGTCAGAAAGCGTCTACTTTTTTGTACATTAATAGGGACAAAAATATAGTGTTCTTCATGATGCTATCTATGGACACTGCCCCTTTAAGAAAACCAAGACAGCCCAACTTAAGTCACTGGCTATCACGTGATCGGCACTCCCTCCTTACGAACAAGCTTAAAACTGTTTGCCAATGGCGGCTCAATGTTTTTGGGCCACGGTTCTGGCCAACAAGCAGGTTCAGAAGCGGGGAGTCGCCGGGAGCCAGGTAAGCACTAAACGGCAAACTGCTCACAAGCGGCATGCATGCAATTTTAATACCCGTATGTAGAACGGGCATTCTTGCAGTATCTGTGCGCCTTTTCAAAAACGACAGCCCTATGAGGGCGTCAGCGTGTTATGTGCCCTCATTGCCGGCGAAAAAACAAACTGTCCTGCTCGCAATTGAAACCCCGAGCACCACTAGCCTTGTAACACTAGGGCTTAATTACTCCCTTAGGTGCCCGAGCGTGAAGATTTCCCCCAGCCGCAAGCCCATGCGGTGCTGTGAAATCATCACACATATGAATAAATTGACCAAACTAATCTTTTCCATTCCCAGTATCTCTAATATGGTGAAGGTGTACATACTTAACATCTTTTTAACATGCTCAATATGCATGAATACTTGGCAGGTCGATAAACTATGACTGCTGGACTGTTTTTTAAATTGTTGGACACGCGTATGAGAGTATGGATTGAATTTTCCTTTCCATTACGCACCTTTCTCCTGAGAGTTGACTGCATTTATAAAGTCTCCATCTTTCTGTCTAATTCGCAGAAAAACTATAGTTGGCTCCTTGCTTATAATTCTTCATAAAAAACTTATGAAGGCCACATTGAGTTTTAGTATAAATAAATACAAAATTCTATGTTTACTAAACAAGTTATACAATGAGAGCTATCAGACACTATGTTGTTATTTCCATTCAATGCACATTCAGTGGGTGATAGTGTTTGTACCTTTATAGAATACGGTTTTCATATTTTTTGTAAATACCACAAAACTTTGAAACTGAGTGCCTTTTTAATATATTTTTAATATATATATATATATATATTTTGGTTTTGTTCTGTTTCTCTTCCTTTACAGACATAAATCGCTCACTCATAGGAGGAGAAAACACGAGGAAGTTCCAGTGTCTTGATTACACATAAGGTCGTAATCTTCTTTTTTGTATAATCTTTCTACTTCAAGTGGTGGTGAGGTCTTAGCGTGCTTCACTCACTTGTTGTAGCTGTATATGGTCCTGATGAACGCTGAGCTGAGTATAGGCTCTTTGTAGCAGAAACATGTCGACCTATATTTGTTTTTTGTTTGGGACTGGGTGGTTCAAACTAACTTAACCACTTTCTCGTCCGCTCTACTTTCACTAAGACTTTTAATGGGGTTAGAACTACCCCCTAATAAACTGGTTCGGGGAGTAGTCCACACTTTTAACTTTTCAAGCACTACTTTCAATATAGAACCCAATGAAGACAAATGGCAACCAACTGTCTTGTTGGTGCCTGAGGGTTCTTCTTGTGGCACTCTGCATGTAATCTTGTCTGTCCGACTGCTCTCTGTCTGATATTCTTCCTTCAGCTTGGTGGTAGCCAATTACTATCCCTTCAAATGTTTTTAGTCACTCTCCTGTTGATTTATAATTACTGCTCATAAGGGGCACAAGAGTGGCATTACAAGCCCTTTCCCTCTTGTTGTTTATATATATTCTAGGCAGCGCGCAGCTGCGAGAGTTTACTTTTTAGAGTTGACAAAAAGTGTCCACGCTATACCTTCACCATGGAAGATTCTGGTTTGTCTTACTTCAGGGAGGAGGCAGATGCCATACTTAATGACCCTACTGTTTGCCGACCCCCTAGTCGCCCAAACTATATCCCAGACGTCAGAATGGGACAAGTTAGGCGAACTAAAAAGAAGTCGCATCAGAGCCATACTACACGGGACGATGATGAAAGAGTACCTTAAAAATAAAATGGCTCCTAAAGGCTTGTTAGTAAGGAATGTCCCGAGAATATTTTTCGAAGATAGTGTATTCAGGAAGGAATGGGCACAAATTGCCTGGCATTGCACACATGACTGGGCTATTCTAATCATCAAAACAGCAATGCGTCTGTCAGAAGCCCTTCAGGTGGAAATACAGGCAACAGAAACCCATATAAAAACTACTATTACCAGTTTCAAAAGGAAACTTGATGAGTTCAATAAGGAGCTAAATGAATATAAAGACAACATAGTTCAATCAAAGGTTGTCAAATTCCAGAAGGACCTTAAGAAGTGGTCATATGACAAAACTTACCCCTATGCTAGCGCTGATTACACTGCACCAGACCAAAATAACTACAACTCTGATGGATCTGATGATTCCAACTCAAGTTGTTCAAGCACTGGTAGTAGAGGAAATAAAAAACGTGGCAGAGGGCAAGGTAGAAGAGGCAGTAATAATACTTCACAATGGCCTCAGTTTCAACAGCAAGGAGCCGCAGGTTTTCCAATGGGTCCGTTTAACCATCCACCCTACCCACCGAACATGTTCTGGAATCCACATTTTGCTCTACCCCCTCAGAATTTCCAACAAAACATGTACCTGCAACCTTTTTTAAGGTTTGGCCACAGGGGCAGGGGGAGAACGAGAGGAGTGAACCAAGTACATTGGGGACCGACAGATCCGTAGGGGAGAATACACGGAGCAAAACCCAGGAACAGAGAGCGGGTCCCAGCAATGCAAAACCCTGATTACTAATCTATCTAAATACCCTTTGAGTCCAGATGAAACTTCAGTCCTGGAAAAGGGTCTTGGCTTTATACCAACGCCACGGCTTGACCGTTTTAAATTACACTGCGAGCTTAATGAATTTTTTTGAAAACTCAGATTAAAAACCTTTTTTGAGAACCAAGAGCGATTAGAACGTCAAATTGTACCAAGTGACACAGACTTCAGGATCAAGTCAACTTTCATTCCTCCAACACACCTTATGCCTGCTGATATTATAGCTTTTGAGCAGGCGGTATCTAAGGAAGTGGAAGCGATGACTGAACCCACCACATTCAAGAACTTGACTGCCTGTGAATACCAAGCCATTAATGCACTTCAAAACAACAGACAAATAGTCATTAAAAGTGCGGACAAAGGGGGAGGCATTGTCCTCCAAGATGCCACTGCCTATGACCAAGAATGCAGACGACTGTTAGGAGATACTAGAAATAATGTGATTCTCCAACAAAATCCGTCACCTTTTTTGAAAGACGAAATAGTTGAGTTGGTCATGACGGCTGAACGAGATGGCTATATAAATAAACATGAAGCAGATTTCCTCACAAAATCAGAAGGTAAAATCCCGTACTTTTATACATTACCAAAAACCCATAAAAATAGGCTCCCACCCCCGGGGAGACCGATCGTTTCGGGTATTGGCTCGTTACTGGAGCCATTATCCAAGTACTGTGATTTCTTCTTCAAACCACTAATCCAGTCGACTAGCACATATGTCAAGGATACCAAGAGTCTTTCATCCTTACTTCTCAATGTCAAAATGCCCAATGAACCATGCTTCCTTGTCTCTCTAGACATTGAAAGTTTATATACCTGCATCCCGCAGGATGCAACTTTGAAAGTTCTGACGGATGTCTTAGAGAACTCCACGTGGTATTATACCACTTCCCGCACCTTTGTTATCGAGTGTGCCACTCTAGCCCTGAAGCGCAATTTTTTCCAGTATGAAGACACCATTTACCTGCAAAAGACGGGTACTTCAATGGGCTGCACTTTTGCCCCAAGCATTGCCAGATTGTACGTTCATAATTTTGAAAAAACTCACATTTTAGCCCGCACCAATCCCTAAAATCTCAATGTTATCCTGTGGCTGAGGTACATTGATGATGTGCTTTTAATCTGGCAGGGCTCCGAGGAGAGCCTCTTGGGCTTTTGCGATTGGGTCAATAACTGTGATCCCCATTTGAAATTTACCCACCAGTACCATCCCAACTCAATTGTCTTTCTGGATGTGACAAAAACCAAAGTGGGAGATCGTCTAATCACAAAAACTTACTAGAAACCTACCAGCAAAAACAACTTCACGTTTCGAGCTTCCATCCTCGCCCATTGCGTGAAAATCTGCAGTTTGGTCAATATCTAAGGATTCATAGAAACTGAAGCAACTTAGACGATTTCAATGCACAAGCAGATGACCTAACGAATAAATTAGCAGCAAGAGGTTACCCCAAAGGCATCTTGAAAAAAATTTGCAATAGGGCGAAGAACCAAAACCGCGAAGCCCTCCTGGAGGATTATAACAAAGACAGAGAAGATGAGACACCCCTAACATGCGTGACAACATACAGCAACATCTTGAATGCAGTAAGCAGGTGTGTGGGTAAACACTGGCGCATTTTGATGAGCAATGGCCGGAAATGGAAGAAACCTAATTTTTCCTACAAACGTGAAAGAAGTCTGCAAGATGCACTGGTTCACACATGTCCTAGGAACACTGAACCGACACCGGACAACAGTGTACTCACTACATGGGGTCTACCTAGAGTTACTGGCCATTACCCTTGTGGAGTATGTAGTGTGTGCCACCTGACCTCAGCAACAAAAACACTCCATCTTGAGGAAGGTAAACTCTGGCAGTTAAGAGGCCATACCAATTGCAACTCATCCCATGTTATTTACCTGGTGGCAAGTGCTTGTGGTCTCCGGTATGTGGGGATGACCACGAGAAAAATAAAATTGCGCATCGGTGAACACCGCAGCAACGTGAAGTGCTGTAGGACTACTACAAAACTAACTGCACATTTTCTTGAACTTGGCCACTGTCCAAATGATCTAAGATGGACAGTTGTAGAACAGCTCAACTCAACAAATGAAAACACCTTGTTTGAACGGGAACAAAGATGGATATACCGTCTTTACACACACCTAACTGGCCTGAACGATGCCATACCTTGGGGCTCAGTAATGCGACGCTAATTCCCTAGGCATATCTGTTTAGCTGTTTCCTTATTGGTCCTTTTGACTATTTTGTTTGTTTGTTTCTTTGCCCTTAATTTGTTACAATGGACTAAGGCCATTTGACATATTAGCTAGCAGGGCTTATCGATCGTTCTCTGATTGATATTTCAACACAATAATAAAGACCAAATAAGATCAAATAATAATGCCCGTTTTTCTTGACTATGGGCCAAGTGCCTTCTTCTTCCATTGTTTGTTTGCGGTCTGATTTTTTAATAAGGCAGCAGTTTATTAAGGTCAGAAAGCGTCTACTTTTTTGTACATTAATAGGGACGAAAATATAGTGTTCTTCATGATGCTATCTATGGACACTGCCCCTTTAAGAAAACCAAGACAGCCCAACTTACGTCACTGGCTATCACGTGATCGGCACTCCCTCCTTACGAACAAGCTTAAAACTGTTTGCCGATGGCGGCTCAGTGTTTTCGGGCCGCAGTTCTGGCCAACAAGCAGGTTCAGAAGCGGGAAGTCGCCGGGAGCCAGGTAAGCACTAAACGGCACCTGCTCACAAGCGGCATGCATGCAATTTTAATACCCGTATGTAGAACCGGCATGCTTGCAGTATCTGTGCGCCTTTTCAAAAACGAAAGCCCTATGAGGGCGTCGGCGTTTTATGTGCCCTCATTGCCGGCGAAAAAACAAACTATCCCGCTCGCAATTGAAACCCTGAGCACCACTAGCCTTGTAACACTAAGGCTTAATTACTCCCTTAGGTGCCCGAGCGTGAAGATTTCCCCCAGCCGCGAGCCCATGCGGTGCTGTGAAATCATCAGACATGTGAGTAAATTGACCAAACTAATCTTTTCCATTCCCAGTATCTCCAATATGGTGAAGGTGTACATACTTAAAATCTTTTTAACATGCTCAATATGCATGAATACTTGGCAGGTCGATAAACTATGACTGCTGGACTGTTTTTTAAATTGTTGGACATGCGTATGAGAGTATGGATTGAATTTTCCTTTCCATTACGCACCTTTCTCCTGAGAGTTGACTGCGTTTATAAAGTCTCTATCTTTCTGTCTAATTCGCAGAAAAACTATAGCTGGCTCCTTGCTTATAATTTTCATAAAAAACTTATGAAGGCCACATTGAGTTTTAGTATAAAATAAATACAAAATTCTATATTTACTAAACAAGTTATACAATGAGAGCTATCAGACACTATGTTGTTATTTCCATTTAATGCACATTCAGTGGGTGATGGTGTTTGTACCTTTATAGAATACGGTTTTCATATTTTTTGTAAATACCACGAAACTTTGAAACTGAGTGCCTTTTTAATATATTTTTAATATATATATATATTTTTTGGTTTTGTTCTGTTTCTCTTCCTTTACAGACATAAATCTCTCACTCGTAAGAGGAGAAAACACTAGAAAGTTCCAGTGTCTTGATTACACATAAGGTCGTAATCTTCTTTTTTGATAATCTTTCTACTTCAAGTGGTGGTGAGGCCTTAGTGTGCTTCACTCACTTGTTGTAGATGTATATGGTCCTGATGAACGCTGAGCTGAGTATAGGCTCTTTGTAGCAGAAACATGTCAACCTATATTTGTTTTTTGTTTGGGACTGGGTGGTTCAAACTAACTTAACCACTTTCTCGTCCGCTCTACTTTCACTAAGACTTTTAATGAGGTTAGAACTAACCCCTAATAAACTGGTTCGGGGAGTAGTCCATACTTCTTTTAACTTTTCAAGCACTACTTTCAATATAGAACCCAATGAAGACAAATGGCAACCAACTGTCTTGTGGGTGCTAGAGGGTTCTTCTTGTGGCACTCTGCATGTAATCTTGTCTGTCCGACTGCTCTCCGTCCGATATTCTTCCTTCAGCTTGGTGGAAGCCAATTACTATCCCTTCAAAGTTTTTTTGGTCACTCTTCTGTTGATTTATAATTACTGCTCATAAGGGGCACACGAGTGGCCTTACAAGCCCTTTCTCTCTTGTTGATTATATATAGAGTAATATACAGTCTAGTTGATTTTTGAAGAGTGGAGGGGTGTCCAGTAGAGTACACTATTGTATAGTATGGTACCGTGGATTGGCATACAGTGTTATAGAGTATAATTACATTAAGCTGAACAGAATGGAGTGCCGTACAGTGGAGTAGTGGAGTAGAGTGGAGTAATATTTTAGAGTGGAGTGGAGTAAAGTAGAGTGCAGTGGCTTACATAGACTTGAATACTGTGTTGTACAGTGGACTTGAGTATCGTATAGTAGAGTGGAGTAGTGTGTTGTACAGTGTCATGCAGTATAGTACAGTGTTGTACAGTGATGGTGAAGGGCTAAAGGTATCATTTAAGTTTTTTTAAGAGTGGCATATAGTGTAGTAGAGTGTTGTAGAGTGGAGCTACTTAGATTACAATAGTGTGTGGAAACAGTGGAGCTGCATAGAGTGGATTGTGTAGTGGTGTATAGTGAGGGAAAGTCTTGTAGAGTAGAGCAGTGTTGAATGGATTGGTGTAACATAGTATGGAGTAAAGTACAATAGAGAGTATTGGTGTGTGGTAGAGTAGAGTGGCATGGAGTGAAGTGCACTGGATTAGCATACATAGTAAACTGTCACAAATTGAAGAAGGATCTCGTATGATAGAATGGAGTGCTGTGTCATATAGAAAAGTATTGTGCAGTGAAATAGGGTGTTGTACATTAGATTGTGTTGAGTTAGAAAGTGGGGCGTATGAAGATAGAGTGGTGTTGATCATAGGGTTCCATTAAGTTTGGTACACTTTTATAGAGTAGGGTTATATAGAGTGGAGGGGAGTGTCATATAATGGATCATCTTAGAGTCAAGTGGCATAGATTTTTGTGGCATAGAGGGGAGCGGCATAGACTATAGTGGCGTAGAGTGGATTACAGTAAAGTGGAGTAGCATAAACTGGAATACCGTACAGTGGAATATTGTGCAGTGCAGTATAGAAGAGTGGAGTGGCATAGAGTTGAATTGTGTAGAGGGACACAGAGCAGATTAGGGTAAAGTTGATTTGCGTAGAGTGGAATGGCATAGTGTACACTTGAGGAAAGTGTTATAAATTGTGGTGGTATCTCAAACAGTAGATTGGAGTGCTGTGTAGTACAGTCTTGGAAACAATTGTAGTGAGGAGTAGAGTGTTGTACAATAGAGTGTACAGGCAAAGAGTTGAGGACAAATTTGGACAATGGAGTCTATGGGGAGAGTGGAGTAGAGTCTAGTACAGTGGCAGTGTGGTAGAGTCTTGCAGAGTGGAGATATAGAGTGGTGTAGAGTGGATTTGTGTGCAGTGGAGAGGCATAAAGTGGAATGACATAGATTAGAGTAGCATAGATTGGAGCGGCATACATTGGTGTGGCATAAAGAGTAATATTGTATAGTTGAGTAGCGTACAGTGCAATGTCATACAGTGAAGTGGTGTAGACTGGAATGGCGTACACTGAAATGGGGTAAAGTGTAACAGTATATAGTGGAGTGGCATACAATGGAGTAGCCTCCAACAGAATAGCGTAGAATGGAGTGGGATAGAGTGGAGTGACATACCCTGTATTGTTGTAGAGTGGAGTAGCATATAGTGGAGTTGAGTAGAGTGGATTAGCATAGAGTGGAGTGGTATACACAGGAATAGCATAGAGAGGAATAGCATATCCTGGAATAGCATATAGCGGAGTGGCTTGCAGTGAAGTGGCATACACTGAAGAGGCTTTGAGTGGAGTTAGGTATAGTGGAGCAGCATACAGTGGAATAACATAGAGTGGAGTAGCAAACAGTGGAATTGCATAGAGTGTAACAGCATATACTGGAGTAGCATATAGCAGAGTTGCATACATTGGAGTGGAGGCCACTGAAGTGGGTAAACTGCAGTGGCATACAGTGTAATAATGTAGAGTGGATCAGTAAAGAGTGGAGGTATGTTTAGTGTAATTGTGTAGAGCAAAATAGCATAGAGAGGAGTGTTGTACAGTGGAGTGGAGTACAGTGTATATGGAGTAGCATACAGTGGAGTGGCGTATAATGGAGTGGTGTAGACTAGTTTGGCGTACAGTGGTGTGGGGTAGAGTGTAGTACCATACAGTGGTGTGGCATCCATCGGAGTGGGGTCCAAACGAATAGTGTAGAATGAAGTGGCGTATAGTAGAATGGCATACACTAGAGTGGCATACAGTGGATTCACGTACAATGGAGTTGCATACAGTGGAATAGCATACCGTGGAGTGTTGTAGAGTGCAAGTGGCATTCAGTGGAATAGAGTATAGTGGAGCAGCATACAATAAAATGGTGTAAAGTGGAATAGCGTATGGTGGAGTAGTGTCCTGTGGAGTGGTGTACAGTGGAGTAATGTAGACTGGAGTGACATACAGCGTGATAGGGTACAGTGGAGTGGTGTAAAGTGTAAAAGTGCATAGGTGAGTAATGTACACTGCAATGGCGTATTGTGAAGTAGTATAAATTGGAGTTGCTTTCATTGGAATGGGACAGAGTGTAACACCATACAGTGGAGAGGTGTCTTATGGAATAGCACAGAATGCAGTGCGATAGAGTGGAGTGGCATATACTTGAGCAGTGTAGAGTGGAGTAGCATACAGTAGAAAGCACATACTGTAGTAGCATATAGAGGAGTGGCATTCAGTGGAATTGACTAGCTGAAGAGGCGTAGAGTGGAGTTGATTACAGTATAACAGTGTAGAGTGGACTAGCGTGGAGTGGTGTACCGTGAAATAGCATAGAGCAGAGTGGGTTGATGCAGAGTGTTGTACAGTGGGTTGGCATAGAATGTAATAGTGTATAGTGGAATAGTGTACACTCCAGTGGTGTATAATGAAGTGGTCTAGACTGGAGTGGCATACAGTGGCCTGGGGTACAGTGTAATAGCACACAGTGTTGTGGCGTACATTGGATAGTGTCCAATCCAATAGCATAGAATGAAGAGACATGGAGTTGAGTGGCATACACTGGAGTGGTGTACAGTAGCGTAGCAGACTGTGAAGAGGCATACAGTGGAGTGTTGCAGAGTGGAGTAGTGAATAGTGGAATAGAGTAGAGTGGAGTGGTGTTCAGTGGAGTGACGTAGACTTGAGTGGCATTGTGTACAGTGTAATACCATAAAGTGGAGTCGTACAGTGGAGATGAAGGAGTGACAAAGAGTGGTATTGCATATAACAGAGGGGCTACAGTGGCACGGTATTTGGATATATGTGAAATTTAGCAGCATTTTAGATTATGGCGATTATGGTGATTATGGTAGAGTAATGAAAAACATTTAAATGTGCTGCCTTGTGTTTCTCTAGATTTTCCAATGAAAGCAGGGCCATGCATGGTGGCTTACATTCCTTTGCAAACCTGACTTAAGTATTGCATTGCCCATGTGACACCATGACTGATGTAGGGGTGCCACAATCCAATAATACAGCTAAGCCTTAGTTATGTTTTGGGCCATGGTATACCTTAGTATCTTTGCAGTATACCATGGTACATAGCAATGACAAGCCAGTACATAATTGGGTAATGGTTATTTTTAGAGAATGAAAAGGCAACCATATTGTTTTTACTACACGTTGGCTTTGTTCAGTGTTAGGGCTTAAGATTTGGGTAAATAGTTGCTCCCTAGCTATTATAACTTTATTAAAGATATCACTAAGTTTAAATGCCTTATGACTTATAAAATACTTACCCTACTTAACTGCAGTAACCTAAAAGCACAAACTCTGCACTATAACGTATAATCTTGCTAAATTTCATTTAAATCCATTCAGCCATTTTCACACTGTGTTAAAAACAATAGTTTATGCATTGGCAGAAAAATGTGTTTCTGAGTCCCCCTTTTATATTTCCACCTCGTCTATGATTCAGCACAAAATTGACATTATTTTAAAATGCAGAAAATGCTACAGGTCTGGAAAGATGTGTTGCGATTCGTCAAATTGGTAGAAAGGTATTAGGGAGATAATAGCTACGGAATTCCTATCTTTGGAAATACTAACTATAACTACAAGATGGCAATCAAACGTAATGGGATTTCTTACTTTTTGTTATTGTATTTGTTATATATTTGCTTAAACATGCAGTCTAGTTTATGTTTTGGGCTTCCTTGCTACTTTTAGTAGAATTGGGCTACATGAAAAGAGGTGTGGCGCCGCGGCCAGGGCGACTGACACCGGACGCTGGAGATCACGGTTCAATCCCTGGGTCCGGCGGCAGGGGTCTGCCCAGCACCTTGTGACTCTGGGCATTAGCTTGCTTAATCTTTCCAATGGTCCCCAGCGCCGGGATGCCTCTGGGTAGCTGTGCGCTTTACAAATACTGGATTTACATTTATAAGACCAAATTGAATGAAAAACAATCATTGTTGTTATAAAAAGTAGGATTTCGTTTTGTATTGGTCTATTATCATGTCCTCGATATAGTAGTTTGTGTAGCTTACTGTTAGGTAACTTTTCAATTTTGTTGGACAGGAGTACAAAAGGAAGATGGTTTTTGTTTGACTTGTTCTGTGCCATTTAATTTGTTAGCCAGAGAGCATGCAATGAAAACATATGTAGATTAAGAGGTATTCGATTTATGTATTTGTTTATAGGTCCCCATTAGCATTTGAAAATAAATGGGTCTTTCATTTGTTCATGTAGTAAATCTGAAACTTTACATATGCAGTCTAGTTTGTTCTTCGGGATTCTTTGCTACTTTTAGTGGGATTGTGCTACACATGAAGGCCAAGGAGAATGAAAGGCATTCATTGTTGGTAATACAAATTGAGATTATTACTTTCTTTTCTCAGTGGCCAATTATCATGTCCTACAAATAGTGGTTTGTGTGACTCACTGCTAGGTCAATTATTCATTGTGTTGCACAGGGGTGCATAAGAAAGATTGTTTTTGTTTGGCTTGTTGGGACAGTTTTATTTGGTAAGCCAGAGAGCATGCAAAGTAAACCTATGTAAATTAGTATGTATTATATTTGTCATGTATTTACATATAGATTTCGATTAGAATGTGACAGTAAAATGGGTATGTTGGTTGTTCATGTAGTAAATCTGAAACTTTACATATGCAGTCTAGTTTATTGTTTGGGCTTCCTTGCTAAGTTTAGTAGCATTGTGCTACAAGATTTCCCTAACTTGAAAAACCTTATAACTTAAAAAATACTTACTCCACTACCCCCCACAGAATCATCAGCAACTCCTAATATATAATATTTCATAAAAATCAAGCTGACAGTTTTCACACTATGCCAAATATAATAGACTATGGAAAATGTATTTGATTACACCCCCATTTTGGGACCCTGTTTTTCTTTGCACACCTTTGACCAAGGTCCCCCCAAAATGAAGGAGGGGCAGCAGATCTGCAAGGTTTTGCACACATTTTTCAAACAGGTGCAAAGTTTTTAATGGACAAAAATCTGAAAAATTCCTATCTTTAGTCACCCTAAATATAACTACAGAGTTCCTACTGTGTAATACATGTGTGTGTGTTGTGCATGTATGTGTGTGTGTTTGTGTGTGAAAAGTATGTTCTCAATGAATACAGGTAAGGTTTCCTGTCTAGTCAAAAACTTTTATAATGAACAAGCAAATAATCTATGCCAATGGTTCATAACCAGTTGACTTCTGTGGAGCCGCAATTATTAATTACTGGAATCTGGAAAGCCCAAATAATAACTGGATGTTGTGGACCCCAGTGTCACAAATTGGGTTTCTAGTTGGCAGATGTATGCACCCTATCCAAGCAGGAACCACAATCCTAGTTCAGGTAAGTCACCACTCACCCTAAATTATCCTGTACTCACCGGCTGGTAGCTTGGTATAGAGCTGTCAGGTTTAACTTAGGAGGCAATGGGTAAAGTATTTGTGCAATACTTCAAAGAGTAACACAGAGCAAACACCACAACAGGACTCCACCACAGGTTAGAAAAATAGATTCTAGTTTATTAAATTTTATGAACAAAACAAGACCAACGCAACACAAATCCAATAGGCATAGTCAAAGTTATGAATTTGTAATGATAACATTAAATGATTTTGTTTTAAAGTCTGAACAAACAACTGTGGCTATGTGTGGCCCTATTATGCAAAGGGCACACTCTCCCTTTTTGCAACCAGTACACCTTAAAATGGGTGTACCAGACGCAAACAGGGTATGTGCACCTGATTACATGGAATGCGCTGCCCACAGGGCAATGCGTTCAAGTGAAAAACAGAGCAGCTGCTTTAAGGCTACTCCACGTTTCACAGTGCATGTGGAAACCTGCCTGTACTTTTAAAGGGGATTAGAGATACCCTTGCAGGTGGGTGAAGTGAGTGACTGCCACTGCCTGCAAGGGGATGTCTGGGGGTTCATAGGGCCCCCTTTGCCCCTCCAGAGGGCTACCATCAGGGGGTGCACTAATGCTACGCCATCTTTTAGGTGGAACATTGTCAGTGCGCCTCCTGACAGCTTCTTTGCCTCTGCACCAGCATCTATAATCCAGCACAAAGGCAAAGGCATTCCCTCATTTGCATGGGGCCATGCCCCCATGCAAATGAGGGATCACCCTATGAAGATACTGCTGACACTTTACGTGCATCAGTGCTATCAGTATTACAGGAGGGGATATACATGCGTCTGCAACCCCTTCTGTAATACTAAACTGCCCTGGGGGGTGCACAAAGCAGGCGCAAACACCTGTTGTGCCCCTGGGCCACTTCCATAATATGACCCCTGGTAGCACTATACTGGGGTAAATCCAAAAGTTGAGGACGACTGCAATGCGGCACAGGTCAGACACAGGGACTAGCTTTGGCCAGCTGAAATAGTACCTTGGTTTGTGGTTGCATCACCGTGAAGGGCATGATGCCAGGAGCAAAGGAGGTGAGAAGTCACCTCAATCCTTAGGATGCATGTGATGCATTGGCTCTGAGCTGTGCAAAATCAGAGATGCATTGGGAACGGAGATGATGTGCCACAGTATTGGTGATGCATTGTCCTTGATCCTTGCGGCAGTGGTGATGTGTTGACATCGATGGAGATGCGCCAGATCGAAGCAATGGCAATGATGTATTGGTTTTACCTGGACCTGCACTTTATAACCCTTTCCATGGGTGCAGGACTGGATTGGAAGAGATCAGGTGCTGCAGCAAGGTGAGTTGGAAGTCTTTTATGTCCCCGATACTTTAATCAGTAGTCAAGCCAGCAGGACCTTGTAGTCATTTTGGTCCTGGGTTTGTAGAAATTCAGAATCAGTCCTTTTCACTCCCAAACAAGAGGGCAGCATAGCAGAGCAGGGGTCCAAAAGAGTAGTAGCCCAGAAGAGTGGAAATCCTTTCAGCAGCACAGCAGTTCTTCTTCCTGGCAGGGTAGCCACAAGTCAAGAAGTGTACTCAGTTGGCTGTGTCAGTTGTCCATTGCTTATACCCAGTCATGCATTTGAAGTGCGGGAGACTTCTGAGAGAGGCCTTCAAATTGCACAGAGTACCTACTCTTTCTATTCTAGCTCCAGACTCACTACAAGGGGGTATTTAGTCCTTTGTGTCCAGGTCTAAATGAGGCAGTACTCAGCTCTGCTCCCAAATCCAGCAAGTTGATGGCCTCTTAAGACCCATCAAGTTACACCAATGTTCTCATTGTGTGTGACTGTCTAAAGGAAATACACAAAGATCAGCTGCCACCCAGCTCAGACATGTATTCAGAAACAGGCAGCAGGCACCAAATGGCTAAAGTAAGTAAATGTAATCTTTCTAAAAGTAAAACACACAAGATGACGGACTGAATGTTGCACAATGGCAAAACATTCACCCCCAGTCACAGATCTTGGTTTAATCCATCATTATTTTGCTCACCAAGCCACCCCAGTTCAGACATGGCCATATGCAAATCAGTCTTGACCCTGTGCCTCATGGGAACTGTCCTGACCGAACTGCCAAGCCATTACTTCCCTGGACCGGAATCAAGCATCCTAGGACCGGTTTCTGGATATCAGCCGTCTTCAGCCAGGATAGCTTGACTCCAGTGGCTTAGAAAGCACAGGACCCACATCTGGGCATACCCTTCTCACATAGGGTGAACAGCAAAACACACAAGATGATGGACGGAATGTTGCACAATGGCAAAACATTCACCCCCAGTCACAGATCCGGGTTTAATCCATCGTTATTTTGCTCACCAAGCCACCCCAGTTCAGACATGGCCATATGCAAATCAGTCTTGACCCTGTGCCTCATGGGAACAGTCCAGACCTAACTGCCAAGCCATGTCTTCCCTGGACCGGAATCAAGCATCCTAGGACCGGTTTCTGGCTATCAGCTGTCTTCAGCCAGGATAGCTTGACCCCAGTGGCTTAGTGAGCACAGGACCCACATCTGGGGCATACCCTTCCCAGATAGGGGGAACAGCAAAACACACAAGATTATGAACGGAATGTTGCACAATGGCAAAACATTCACCCCCAGTCACAGATCTGGGTTTAATCTATCTTTATTTTGCTCTCCAAGCCACCCCAGTTCAGACATGGCCATATGCAAATCGGTCTTGACCCTGTGCCTCATGGGTACAGTCCAGACCGAACTGACAAGCCATGTCTTCCCTGGACCGAAATTAAGCAGTCTAGGACTTGTTTCTGGATATCAGCCTTATTCAGCCAGGGTAGCTTGACTCCAGTGGCTTAGTGAGCATGGGACCCACATCTGGGCATACCCTTCCCACATAGGGTGAACTGCAAAACACACAAGATGATGGACGGAATGTTGCACAATGGCAAAACATTCACCCCCAGTCACAGATCTGGGTTTAATCCATCGTTATTTTGCTCACCAAGCCACCCCAGTTCAGACATGGCCATATGCAAATCAGTCGTGACCCTGTGCCTCATGGCAACAGTCCAGACCGAACTACGAAGCCATGTCTTCCCTGGACCGGAATCAAGGATCCTAGGACCGGTTTCTTACTATCAGCCGTCTTCAGCCAGGATAGCTTGACTCCAGTGGTTTAGTGAGCACGGGAACCACGTCTGGGCATCCCTTTCCCACATAGGGTGAACAGCAAAACAGACAAGATGATGGACGGAATGTTGCACAATGGCAAAACATTCACCACCAGACACAGATCTGGGTTTAATCCATTGTTATTTTGCTCACCAAGCCACCCCTGTTCAGACATGGCAATATGCAAATCAGTCTTGACCCTGTGACTCATGGGAACAATCCAGACCGAACTGCCAAGCCATGTCTTCCCTGGACCAGAATCAAGCATCCTAGGACCGGTTTCTGGCTATCATCCATCTTTAGCCAGGATACCTTGACTCCAGTGGCTTAGTGAGCACGGGACCCACGTCTGGGCATACCCTTCCCACATAGGGTGAACAGCAAAACACACAAGATGATGGACGGAATGTTGCACAATAGCAAAACATTCACCCCCAGTCACAGATATTGGTTTAATCCATCATTATTTTGCTCACCAAGCCATCCCAGTTCAGACATGGCCATATGCAAATCAGTCTTCACCCTGTGCCTCATGGGAACAGTCCAGACCGAACTGCCAAGCCATGTCTTCCCTGGACCGGAATCAAGCATCCTAGGACCGGTTTCTGGCTATCAGCCGTCTTCAGCCAGGATAGCTTGACTCCAGTGGCTTAGTAAGCACGGGACCCACGTCTGGGCATACCCATCCAACATAGGGTGAACAGCAAAACACACAAGATGATGGACAGAATGTTGCACAATGGCAAAACATTCTCCCCCAGTCACTGATCTGGGTTTAATCCATCGATCTTTGGCTCATCAAGCCACCCCAGTGCAAATCAGTCTTGACCCTGTGCCTCATGGGAACAGTCCAGACCAAACTGCCAAGCCATGTCTTCCCTGGACCGGAATCAAGAATCCTTGGAGCGGTTTCTGGCTATCAGCCGTCTTCAGCCAGGATAGCTTGACCCCATTGGCTTAGTGAGCTCAGGGCCCACATCTGGGGCATACTCTTCCCACATAGGGGGAACAGCAAAACACACAAGATTATGGACGGAATGTTGCACAATGGCAAAACATTCACCCCCAGTCACAGATCTGGGTTTAATCCATCTTTATTTTGCTCACCAAGCCACCCCAGTTCAGACATGGCCATATGCAAATCAGTCTTGACCCTGTGCCTCATGGGTACAGTCCAGACCGAACTGCCAAGCCATGTCTTCTCTGGACCGAAATTAAGCAGCCTAGGACTGGTTTCAGGCTATCAACCTTATTCAGCCAGGGTCGCTTGACTCCAGTTGCTTACTGAGCATGGGACCCACGTCTGGGCATACCCTTCCCACATAGGGTGAACAGCAAAACACACAAGATGATGGACAGAATGTTGCACAATGGCAAAACATTCACCCCCAGTTACAGATCTGGGTTTAATCCATCGTTATTTTGCTCATCAAGCCACCCCAGTTCAGACATAGCCATATGCAAATCAGTCTTGACCCTGTGCCTCATGGGAACAGTCCGGACCGAACTGCCAAGCCATGTCTTCCCTGGACCGGAATCAAGCATCCTAGGACCGGTTTCTGGCTATCAGCTGTCTTCAGCCAGGATAGCTTGACTCCAGTAATTTAGTGAGCACGAGACGCACGTCTGGGCATACCCTTCCCACATAGAAAAACAGCAAAACACACAAGATGATGGGCGGAATGTTGCACAGTGGCAAAACATTCACCTCCCAGTCACAGATCTGGGTTTAATCCAATGTTATTGTGGTCACCAAGCCACCCCAGTTCAGACATGGCCATATGCAAATCGGTCTTGACCATGTGCCTCATGGGAACAGTCCAGACCGAACTGCCAAGTCATCTCTTCCTTGGACCGGAATCAAGCATCCTAGGACTGGTTTCTGGCTATCAGTCGTCTTCAGCCAGTATAGCTTGATTCCAGTGGCCTAGTGAGGATGGGACCCACATCTGGTCATACCCTTCCCACATAGGGTGAATAGCAAAACACACAAGATGATGGACGGAATGTTGCACAATGGCAAAACATTCACCACCAATCACAGATCTGTGTTTAATCCATTGTTATTTTGCTCACAAAGCCACCCCAGTTCAGACATGGCCATATGCAAATTAGTCTTGACCCTGTGCATCATGGGAACAGTCCAGACCGAACTGCCAAGCCATGTCTTCCCTGGACCGGAATCAACCATCCTAGGACCGGTTTCTGGCTATCAGCCGTATTCAGCCAGGATAGCTTGACTCCAGTAATTTAGTGAGCACGAGACGCACGTCTGGGCATACCCTTCCCACATAGGAAAACAGCAAAACACACAAGATGATGGGCGGAATGTTGCACAGTGGCAAAACATTCACCTCCCAGTCACAGATCTGGGTTTAATCCAATGTTATTGTGGTCACCAAGCCACCCCAGTTCAGACATGGCCATATGCAAATCGGTCTTGACCATGTGCCTCATGGGAACAGTCCAGACCGAACTGCCAAGTCATCTCTTCCTTGGACCGGAATCAAGCATCCTAGGACTGGTTTCTGGCTATCAGTCGTCTTCAGCCAGTATAGCTTGATTCCAGTGGCCTAGTGAGGATGGGACCCACATCTGGTCATACCCTTCCCACATAGGGTGAATAGCAAAACACACAAGATGATGGACGGAATGTTGCACAATGGCAAAACATTCACCCCCAGGCACAGATCTGGGTTTAATCCATCGTTATTTTGCTCACCAAGCCACCCCAGTTCAGACATGGCTATATGCAAGTCATTCTTGACCCTGTGCCTCATGGGAACAGTCCTGATCGAACTGCCAAGCCATGTCTTCCCTGGACTGGAATCAATCATCCTAGGACCGGTTTCTGGCTATTAGCCGTCTTCAGCCAGGATAGCTTGACTCCAGTGGCTTAGTGAGCACGGGACCCAAATCTGGGCATACCCTTCCCACATAGGGTGAACAGCAAAACAAACAAGATGATGGACGGAATGTTGCACAATAGCAAAACATTCACCCCCAGTCACAGATCTGGGTTTATTCCATCGTTATTTTGCTCACAATCAATCAATCAGTGACACTTATAAAGCGCGCTACATACCCGTGGGGTCTCAAGGCGCTGGGGGGGGGGGGGAGCCGCTACTGCTCGAACAGCCAGGTCTTCAGCTTCTTCCTGAAGGAGAGGTGGTCTTGGGTCAGGCGCAGGTCGGTCGGGAGGGAGTTCCAGGTCTTGGCGGCCAGGTGGGAGAAGGACCTTCCTCCTGTAGTCGCTCTTCGGATGCGGGGGACGGCGGCGAGGGCGTGGTTGGCTGATCGGAGGTGGCGTTTGGGAGCGTAGAAGTTGACTCGGCTGTTGAGGTAGCTCGGGCCTTGGTCGTGTAGGGCTTTGTGTGCGTGGGTGAGGAGGCGGAAGGTGATTCTTTTGTTGACGGGGAGCCAGTGAAGGTCTCGCAGATGTCCGGAGATGTGGCTGGTTCGTGGGATGTCGAGGATGAGTCTGGCTGAGGCGTTCTGGATCCGCTGGAGTCTCTTCTGGAGCTTGGCGGTGGTCCCGGCGTAGAGGGCGTTGCCGTAGTCCAGTCAGCTGGTGACGAGGGCCTGGGTGACGGTCTTCCTGGTCTCGGTGGGGATCCACCAGAAGATCTTCCGTAGCATGCGTAGGATGTTGAAGCATGCCGAGGAGACGTTGTTGACTTGCCTGGTCATGGAGAGGGAGGAGTCCAGGATGAAGCCCAGGTTGCGTGCATGGTCTGTCGGTTTGGGTGCGGTGCCCAGGGCGGGAGGCCACCAGGAGTCGTCCCAGGCGGAGGGAGAGGAGCCCAGGATGAGGACCTCCGTCTTGTCCGAGTTCAGTTTCAGGCGGCTGGTCGTCATCCACTCGGCTACCTCTTTCATCCCTTCGTGCAGGTTGGCTCTGGCGGCGGCGGGGTCGTTGGTCAGGGAGAGGATCAGCTGGGTGTCGTCGGCGTAGGAGATTATGCTGAGGTTGTGTTTGCGTACGATGGCCGCGAGGGGGCTCATGTAGACGTTGAAGAGGGTGGGGCTCAGAGATGATCCTTGGGGGACGCCGCAGATGACTTCGGTGGCCTCTGACTTGTACGGTGGTAGGCGGACTCTCTGTGTTCTCCCGTCGAGGAAGGAGGTGATCCACTCCAGCGCCTTGTCCTGGATTCCGACGTTGCTGAGGCGCCGTACTAGGGTGCGGTGGCAGACCGTGTCGAATGCCGCGGAGAGGTCTAGGAGGATGAGGGCCGCTGTTTCTCCATTGTCCATCAGGGCTCGGATGTCGTCGGTGGCGGCGATGAGGGCGGTCTCGGTGCTGTGGTTGGCTCGGAAGCCGGACTGTGAGGGGTCGAGGGATCCGTTCGTCTCGAGGAAAGCGGCCATCTGCTTGTTGACGGTCTTCTCGATGACTTTGGCTGGAAACGGGAGGAGCGAGATGGGGCGGTAATTCTTGAGGTCGGTGGGGTCCGCTGTTGGTTTCTTGAGTAGGGCGCTGAGTTCGGCGTGTTTCCAGCTCTCGGGGAAGATGGTGGTGTCGAGGGATGTGTTGATGATGTCTCGCAGGTGGGGTGCGATGACAGCGTCGGCTTTGTTGAAGACGTGGTGAGGGCAGGGGTCGGTCGGTGATCCGGAGTGGATGGAGTTCATCGTGCGGATGGTGTCTTCGGTGCTGATCGGGGTCCAGGCGTGGAGGGTGGTGGTGGGGGGTGGTTGTTCGGTCATGGTGTGCGTTGGTTGGTTGTTGAAGCTGTTGTGTATGTCCGCGATCTTGTTGTGGAAGTATGAAGCCAGGGAGTTGCAGAGGTCTTGCGATGGGGTGATGTCGTTGTTTCCTGCGCTGGGGTTGGAAAGCTCTTTGACGATGTTGAAGAGTTCCTTGCAGTTGTGTGCGTTGTTGTCCAACCGGTCCTTGAATGCTGTTTTCTTGGCGGCGCGGATCAGCTGGTGGTGTTTCCGGGTGGCAAGTTTGAAGGAGGTCCTGTTGTCCGGTGTCGGTTCCCTTCTCCAGACTTTCTCGAGGGCTCGGCAGTTCTTCTTGGAGCTCTTGAGTTCGTCGGTGAACCATGGGGCTTTCTTGCTGCCGGGTCTGCTGGGCGGGGTCCTCAGTGGGGCGAGTTCGTCCGCGCAGTTGCTGATCCACTTCGTGAGGTTGTCGGCGGCCTGGCTGGGGTTCGCTGAGCTGGCAGGAGGGTGCTGGCTCAGGGAGGTGGCGAGCTGGTCTGCTGTGATCTTGTTCCAGCTTCTGCGGGCGGTCTGTTGCTGGTGGTGGTGGGTCGTTGTTTTCTTGAAGGTGAAGTGGACGCAGCTGTGGTCCGTCCATTGAAGCTCTGTGGTGTGGCTGAAGTTGATGTCCTTGCTGGATGAGAAGACAGCGTCGAGTGTGTGTCCGGCGAGGTGGGTGGGGGTGGACACCAGTTGCTTGAGTCCCAGGTTGGTGAGGTTGTCGAGCAGGGTGCTGGTGTTGCGGTCGTTGTTGTTCTCCAAGCCACCCCAGTTCAGACATGGCCATATGCAAATCAGTCTTGACCCTGTGCCTCATGGGAACAGTCCAGACCGAACTGCCAATCCATGTCTTCCCTGGAATGGAATCAAGCATCCTAGGACCGGTTTCTGGCTATCAGCCGTATTCAGCCAGGATAGCTTGACTCCAGTGGCTTAGTGAGCACGGGACTCACGTCTGGACATACCCTTCCCACAAAGGGTAAACAGCAAAACACACAAGATGATGGACGGAATGTTGTACAATGGCAAAATATTCACCCCCAGTCACAGACCAGGGTTTAATCTATCGTTATTTTTCTCACCAAGCCACCCCAGTTCAGACATGGCCATATCTTGACCCTGTGTCTTGACCCTTTGCTTCATGGGAACAGTCCAGACCGAACTGCCAAGCCATGTCTTCCCTGACCGGAATCAAGAATCCTAGGACCAGTTTCTGGCTATCAGCCATCTTCAGCCAGGATAGCTTGACTCCAGTGGCTTAGTGAGCACGGGACCCACGTCTGGGCATACCCTTCCCACATAGGGGGAACAGCAAAACACACAGGATGATGGACAGAATGTTGCACAATGGCAAAACATTCACCCCCAGTCACAGATCTGGGTTTAATCCATCGATATTTTGATTACCACGCCACCCCAGTTCAGACATGGCCGTATGCAAATCAGTTTTGACCCTGTGCCTCATGGGAACAGTCCAGACCGAACTGCCAAGCCATGGCTTTCCTGGACCGGAATCAAGCATCCTAGGACCGGTTTCTGGCTGTCAGCATTTTCGGAATTACAATTTAAGATCCAGCTTTACCATGAGTTGGGATTTTAAATTGTGATTCCAGAGACACTAAACTTGGTTGTCCAATTTCTTCCCAAATGGAAATGACACTTATCAAATGTACTAAGGTAATCCCAAAGTTATGCTATGGTAGAAACAGGCCTTGAAGTAGTGAACAACGAATTTTAATTTTCATTACCAGACATGTAAAACTTAAAACTACATGCCCTACTTTTTATATGCACTGCATCCTGCCTTAGGGCTGTTCAGGGCGTATCTTAGGGTGATTTATGTGTTTTGAAAAGGAGGATTTGTCACTGGCAAGAGGGTTAACTACCAAGATTGGCATGGCATTTCAAAACTGCACACACAAGCTCTGCAGTGTCAGGCCTGAGACATGCTTAAAAGGTTAATTGAGTCGGTGGGACAACCAGTGCTGCATTCAATTTACAGGCCCTTGGCACGTGTTGTGCACTTTACAAGGGACTTATAAGTAAATAAAATGAGAATTATGGATAAGCCGATGTTACCATGTTTAAAGCAGAGATCATATGCACTTTAGCACTAGTTAGCAGTGGTAAAGTACCCAGAGTTCTAAAGCCAACACAAACAAATTCAGCACAAAAGAGGGTAGGAAGGCAAAAAGTATGGGGGTGATTCTGCATAAAGGAAAATATTCAAATTCTGCCCTAAGCTATGTCGATGATTTTAACCACAAAACAATACACAAATAGTGAAATTTTGCATTGAAATATTAAAAAAACCACAATGTTAACTTTAATGGGAAGGTTGGAGCTTTTCTAAATACAATTAAGGCAACCTATTGTCCATATCATATTCTATTTGATGCACTTGCTCTGTGACACAAATCACTCTGAAGATGCCTACTTAAAATGTTAGCCTCCACTTTAAAATTCCTTCACATTTAGAGAATGTTTACGAATTTTCGGTTTTACAATTTGCTTCTTTATTTATATACACTTTATTAAACCGTTAGAATTATTTACTTTTCTAAGCATTTGCAAACCACCTGAGTAGGCTTCGTGGACCCCAAGATGACGCACCACAGCTTAAGAACCACTGGTCGATAGACTTCCATCCCATATGGTTACTGCCCAGGCTCTGTTTGCATTTGTCTTTGTAACTACGCACAAGCACAAAGATGAAATCTGAATGCATTTTGCCTGTTCAAAAGTTTTAACTTATTTAACCTAAGCTGTGCATCCAATCAGACCCAATTCCATCTTATTTCACACCTCAATTTGTATTGAGCAACACAGAGACAGTGCAACATTACATCAACATTCAGTATGGACGATCCCCCACTCCACTATTGTTCAGCAACTCTTTCTACTTTTGTATACTACTATCAGAACCTTTGGCATCTTTATTGCGACAAGTACTCATTGGTAATAAATTGTGGTATTTTGGGTGGTCCTGGAATTTTGCACTGATGAAAAATGTAATGTGATGCATGTTAAATGATATTGTTTATCGTTTTATTAATTATGTTTTCTTTTGTTGTTATTGACCTTTCTAGCATGTTTTAAAAGCCTATTGCAGTATATGAGTCGAGCTAGACAATAATCTACAAAGCATACTGTTTTAGTAAACATATTGTCCCAAATGTGTGATTAAATTTACACTGAATGATTTTTAGTCAAATGAGTGTCTAATTATTTTCAGTTGCTAATTAATCCAATATAATTAGACACTTTGACAATGCTTAACTATATTCAAACAAGTTCTAAAGTGCACGGCAGTGTGATGTTACTAATTGACTTTCCAGATCTGTAAATTAGTCAGGAGAGAGAAGAAAAGAGATAGATGACTTTAAGGGTAGAGATGTGTTTGTTGCTTTTAAACTAATGGGAGGATAACTATGATGTGCTACTTCCCTTGACATTTTGTCAGCTCCCCAGAAAAGGATTTTTTTTTTAATTCAATTTCCATTGCAGAATTTCTAACATACAAAAACGACTGTGTAAATATGTAAGACCCTTAACACAAAACCATTTTCTGACCTTGCAGTTTGAGAAAAGACACTTTTTGCACATTGGAAGTTCTCATAGAGAATCTGAATATTTTAAATCTTGCCCAGGACAGTTTAGCTCTTAAAGACATGTGAGGCACACACAATTATCAGAACATCCCTTATTCACAGAGGAATGCTCTAACATTTGAAACTAGTGCACCACAGGTTTCCCCTTCAATAGTGTTAAACAGGTGCAGGGCTTCAGAAGTAAAAGTCACAGTGCATGCATATCACATACTTACCACTACTGAAATGCAACCCGCCATGCACTGCTTATGACATCACATGTTACATTACTCATGACTTATTCTATGACATCATTGATATCAATGCAAACCACAAATTCTACCATTACTGAAATGCCTCAGTGGTGAATTTCCGATTTACATTTCTACTACTTAGGGATGGTAGTTTAAATCTAGGTGTTTGCATGTAAAAGCCCAGCAAGTCCTCATACATACCATACAAGTGAATACTAGCAAGTAAATAAAAACAACATCCAAAAAATTATCTAATAACAGCACACCAACAAATCCTTAACTCCCTAAAAGAGTTAATATAATCCATCCATTTTTATTTATTTTAATTACATTTTTTTGTATGCAGCTACTCAAAAGAGTTTTGCCGCACTAAGTTCTGGCAACCACACATCAGGGTAGATTGAATATTGGAAATCCAGATTGAACAGCCAAGTTCTTCGGCTCCATTCAAAGGAACTCTTGTCTTTGGTGGTCCGTGGATAGAGAGGAAGGGGATTCCAGCTGGAGGAGGCAATGATTGAGAAGAAAGAGTCTCCCCATTTCTTACTCCTGGTTTTTGTGATAACAGTCAGCATGACATCAGAGGAGTGCAGAGCTCTTGTTGGCAGGTAGTGAATGAATCTGTTAACCGGATATCAGGGACCGGTCTTATAAAAAGTTCTGTGAGCCATCACCAGACCCTTAAAGTGAACTCTTTGGCGGTTTGGTGGCCAATGCAAATCCTTAAGGTGCAGACAAATATGGTTATGTTTCCGGACATCTAAGAGACGTTGGGCAGCAGCATTCTGCACCAACTGGAGACTTTTGAGTTAGTAGATTGGGAGGCCCCAGTACAGTGCATTGGCATAATCCAGCACTGAGGTTAAGCGCATGAATAACTGTTTTCTAGCAGTGTGAGAGGAGCAAGAATAAACGTGTGCAGGGATCTTATGCAAAAACAACAGGTGATGGACATAATGCAGAACAATGTCATACATTCACTCCAGTACAAAGATCTTGGCCTAAATCCATAGTTTTTTTGCCCACCATGTCATTCCAGTTTGAACCCAGCCATATGCAAATCAGTCTTGACCCTGTGCCCCATGGGAACAGTCCAGCCCAAACTGCCAAGCCATGTCCTCCCTGGACTGGAAACAAGCATCCAAGGACCGGTTTCGGGCTTTCAGCCCTCTTCAGCCTGGAAAGCTTGATTCCATTGGCAAGGAGAGCACGGGATTCACGTTTGAGCATACCCGTCCCACTCGGGGTGACAAATGCAAAAACAACAGGTGATGGGCAGAATGCAAAACAATGTCATACATTCACCCCAGTACAGAGATCTGGGCCTAAATCCATCGGTTTTTTTGCTCACCATGCCATTCCAGTTTGAACCCAGGCATATGAACTTAGAAGGCAGAACCATGCACCTATCCCACTGTCCACCTAGGGACTAAAGGATAGTTTGGTATCAAGTTGTACCCGCAGATTGTGCGCAACAGTGACAGGGGTGGGGAGGAGAAAGTGTAGAGTTGGGTCATAAATCACCACCCCAGGATGGAGAGGTGTGCCAAAGACTTCAGTCTTGCTGGTATTGCATTAAAAATTGCTCTGGCCCATCCACTGAAATACCACTGAGAGACATGCTACAAATATTTCCTGATTATCCAATGTAAGGAATATTTACATCCCATCAGAATACAACATAACCTGTACCAGAAATGCCAGAGGAGTCATGTACACATTAAATGCATCCATCTGTCCGTCTCTCCATCCATCCATCCATCCATCCATACTTCCTTATTTCCTTCTTACTTGCCTTCATCCATACATTCATTTACCCCTACATCTGATCACCCACTCATCCATCATTTTAATTACCTTTCCACCTACCCTCAATCCATTTGTTCATGCATTCTCTCACAGTCAGTCCATTCATCCATCCATCCAAAGTACAGGACTCCATCAGCTAGCTTTCTCCATGGATCTGAATGACGCAATAGCACGCCACCTTCCAGGATGTCTGGAAACACTCCAAAGTATTCCCGTTTCTTAAAAAACCCTCAGCTGACCCAAAGACGCCAGACACCTACTTGTCCATCTCCCTATTCCACAACCTAGCAAAAGTCATGAAAAAGATGTTAAAAACATCTAGCCATCCAACTCAAAGACAACCACCTTCTCGATACCATATGCAGGCCCAACCATATCACTGAAACGGCTGCCACCGATGAAATCTAGCTGATCATGGATAGAGAAAACACTGCTGAATTCATCTTGCTGGACCTACCCTCTGCTTTCAACTTTTTCTCCCACCCCATCCCCCCATCAGAATTCAAGGATTTGTGCTGTGTTGGGCCTGCACCTTCCTTAGAGGCCACACCCGGTTGGTCAGTCTGGCTACCTTCACCTCGACCCCCATCAAACTCAAATGCAAAGTTCCCCAAGGACCGTCATTTAGCACCACACTGTCCAACATTTACATGGCCCCATTTGAAAGCATCATTCATGTCCGCAAAGTCAACTACTCCCTCTCATGCAAGACATTGAACACCCGGACAAACGCCCAAGCCTGCATGACCGAAGTCAACAGATGGATGAAAACCAACTGTCTCTAGCTCAACACAGATAGAAATAGTAATCTTGGCCCTCCACTTGCTGGAGTGTTGAACCCGGACCTATACCCCAGATGGCAACCTATGTAAAATAACTTCAGAATAGTAACCAATAACCAGTTCACAATGACCAGTGTAGTGAACACAGTCTCCACCTCCTGCTTCCACATACTCAAGATACTCAAAAAGATTTTCAGCCAACTCTTGCAGCACAATCACCTAAGCCTTCCCAAGCAGGACAATGGCAATGCACTTTATGTGGGAAGTGACGTTCAACTGATCAGTACTCCAGACGTTACAAAAGCAGCCAGACTATTGCTCAAACTACCCCGCATCCACATTACCCCACACCTACACAGGCTACACTGGCTACGAGTTTACAAATGAGCACTGTTCAAATGTCTCATGCACACATGCAAAATCTTGCACAACAATGGCCCTGCTTTCCTCAACAATTCCATAAACTTCCACAAACCTAAAATACACTTCTGCTTGTCCAGAATCCTGTCCACACATATCACCCACATGTGCAGATCTAATCCAGCAGTTGCGCCTTCTCCTACTTCTTACCAAAAGTCTGGAACAATCTGCCCCTGCATTTCAGAGCCACCTCTTCAGTTCCTGATTTCAGCAGGAAATTGAAGACCTGACTCTTCGCCTAATCTCAACCCTGGCATGGCCAACATAACACCTCCATTCAGTACCAGGATAGCCTCCTGGGTGAGATGTGTGCTCTATACATACTCATAACATAACATATTGTAACATAACATAACATAACATAACCTGATATGACAGCAGAGCATAGCACAGCACAGCACAGCATAGCATGACATAACATAACGTGACACATTAAAACATAACATAGCATAACATAATATCAATCAAGCTACACCCTTACAACCATCATTTCATACTTCATACTATCTATCCATCCTTTATGCCATTGGTAGTGTCCTCCCCATCCTGGGTACACTTCAATGTATATGCCACACACTGAGCTTAGTATAATACGTCTTTATTCATCTGAGTGTATCCGTGAATTCAATATTCTAAACCTGAATTCACTGTGCTCTAAAACTTACCCCAAAGTTCTACAGAGTCCATCAGGACCCAAAAGTGTTTTCGTCATTGCCGGAAATGCAAGGAGTCAAGGGTAATGGACTGTCCATGATGTTAGGTAGTCACTCTGGGTCCTTGGCTGGTCACAAAATGAAATGGCTCTGTATCAAAGGGAGCATCATATTTTCCTTTTTTAGACTGGTGAAAAAAGCACTCAATCTACTCTAGTAAAAGTAATGTCTTTGTCATGTCAGCACTTGTCGGCATAGGCCTTCACTTTGTTTTTATGATCCAAGTCTCTTATATGGATTTCTTCCTCAGAATTCGATCTTCAGTTGGTCCATTGAGGAAATGTGGTTGGCATGGCCCTCGCAAACATCAGGGCTGCAGTGTTTTCCTGTGTGGTCAAGTGAGGGGGGAACAGGTAGGCTCAAAGAGTGGAAATCAGGAGAGTCTTAAGGTCGCGCTTTTCCGATACAGGGCACTGAACAGCTTTCTTGGGAGTACAAATTAAACATTCAACAAGGCCATGACCTGTGGCCAAAGAGGTGTGCCCTTCTGATGCTTCACATTAAGATGACTAAGAAAGTCTGTGAATTCTTAACTATTGAAAGGTGAGCCAGTGTCAGATTTTAGGAGTGTAGATGTCTTGATAACTTTTGAGTGATCCATGAAAAATGGGAGTATTCGTCAAAAATCACCATCAAGTGATGTCCATTGTCAAGAGGACCGAAGAGGTTAATGATAACTCTTTCCCATACATGCTTTGCCAACTCTGACATGTTTAATGTGTCTTCAGTGGTTTTAAATGAAAGGCAGTTGCATAGATGACAGGCCTTCAATTCTCTTTCAACACTCTTATCGCGATGAGGAAAGCAGACTTGGTCTTGGAGTGCTTGTTTTGTAACTATTCCATAACCTCTCAGGATAATGCCTTCTTGCGTAAACGACAGTTCATCTTTGACATTTTTAAACCTCTGGTATTCACTGTTACTGATAAGAAGTCGAGTGTGCTGGTTCCAAGACTGATGTTTAATATTGTCTTTTAGTTTCGACATGTCACTATCTTGACTCATGGCACTGATCATTTGTTCTAACAAAATCTCAGCTGAGGAGCTTGATTTCACAATTAACTTTATGTAGCCTTCAGCCATCTTGGAAGGGGGCCAAATTTACTTTAGAGGCGCTTTTGAGAAGTAGTCAGCAGGGTTTTGATCTTTCCATGGACAGTGTACGATTATGTAGTTGAATTCTTGTAATTGTAGACCCCAACGTTCAATTTGATAAAGCATCTTTGCCTTTGGATTGCCAAAGATAGTTAACAATGCTTGACGATCTGTCACAAGAGTAAAAGGCTTTCCATGTAAGAATACATGGAAAGGTTCACAAGACACACCACTGATAAACTTTCTTTCTCAAGTTGAGAATGAGCACGTTCAGTTTCGGACAAACTTCTGCTTGAAGATGTCACAAAATGTCTTCGAGCATTTGGGTGTCAGCTGTGCTGTGCAAGGATTGCGACTAACCCAACTGTGCTAGCAGCAACAACAACCTCTGTATGAATCTTTGGATCAAAGTAGACCATTTCAGTAGCGTCTCAATAGCTTGTTTGAGTGGCTGTCAACAGAGCACTTACGGTGGCAAAGTCTTGTATATATTGAGAACAGCAGCTAGCCATGCCAAGGAACAAACGTAACATGGAAAAATCTTGTGGGAGACTGGCAGTTGACAACTCTTGTACTTTTGCTGGATCAGGTGTTATAGCCCCATGAGAAAAGAATAGCCAAATAATTTTTTGCTTTATCATATTGAATTCACATTTTTCAGAATTCAAAGTCAAACCTGCATCTGCAAGTGAACAAAGACTTGCATGTGAGCTTAATCCTGCTCCTTCGGCGTAGTTTTGAAATTCAATATGTCATCACTGTAATTAAAAGCATTCAGGATGATATGTTGAATGACATCTTTAAACTACTCTAAGGCTGATGAGACACTGAAACCAAGTCTTTTATATTGGAACAGGCCAATAGGTGTCGAAAAGGTTGTAATGTACCTGCAATTTTCTTTGCGTTCCAGCTTAGGGGCTGATTATGCTGTTGTGCAGTAACTTTCGGTTTCCGACTGACTCGCAGTTGGTGGTTCCACTCTCTCGATTACGATGCTTCCGAACACCGATCGGAAGGTATCCTATTAACTTCAATGGATGCCTGTGTTCCAACCGACAACAAAGGCTCTTAATGGGAAAAGGGGTGTCTGTGGAAAACCTTCCACTCAGTTGAAGGCACCCCATGGTGCCTGCTACACTGGGCATGGGTTTAAAGGGGGTTCCCTTGGATACCCCCAAGGCCCCCAACCTGAGACCTCAGGATAAAGGGGGCCTGCTAGGGTTCCCCAAAGACAGTTTCTGACAGCCTTTTCATGTCAGACAAACCAAGTCGGAAAGGGTGTCTGAATCTGACATCGTAATCTGTTGGTTGGAAACGCTGTCTGTAGAGCTGTGTGATCCAGTTCCCACACAGATTCTCAGAATGCTGGTCGGAACCGATTTGGATTGACCAAGCAGTTTCCTTTCCGACTGTGGACATCGTGATCGGTCAGTCGGAATGATTCTGACCGAGTCAGGCGGATATGTTCCGACACGGTTTAGAGGAATCGACTGCTGTTCGGAGGCTTGCCGCACGGCATCATAATTGGCCCCTTATTATATCCTTTGTTCAAATCGAGGTAAGAGAAGACTTTGCACCATTCAATTGTGTTATCATGTTGGGAATGTACAGACCTTTCAATTGCATTGCTCACTTGACACATATACAACAGCTTACAGCTCCTTCACTATCATTTTTGAGTACTACAATTATGGGAGAAACCCAAGCTGTTGGACCAGAGGAAAGCACAATGATGTCATGTTTGAGCAATGATTCAACATTTTTTTTCAACAGGTTCCTGTTGATGAAATGCAATTAATCTGTGTCTTTGAGCAATAAGACTCACATCTTCATTAATGTGTAATTGGACTTTCATGGTCTTGAGTTTTCCTACCAGATGAAACAAAAAATGGAACTGACTTACTATTTCGTGATGAGCATTCATGTTATAGTTAATTGATGTCACTCCCATATTAGCAGCTATACTGAAGCTGAGTAAACAAGTGTTAGATGCCGTACCCTAGAGCACATGAATGAGTGCTTGTACATTTGTTTTCTTGTGTTTTGTCAGTGCTTCAAATTAACCTTGACTTTTTAATGGCATTGAGGCAGGCCTTGTGTACACTTTAGTCTTCAATGGTGTAAGTAGTGGCAAAGGAGATAGTTCATTGTATTTCCCATTAGGCAAAACGTTATTGATGCATCATTGTTGATAAAAAGAGGTATTAAACAAACATTTACCTTCAGTGTAACTTTCAGACTATGTTAGTATGACTTTAGTGCTTTGTCTTGTTGACATATCTTTGGTTTATATTTTTCTTCACATGCAACCAGTCCAATATGCACATATTTTTCTGAGGTAAACATCGACATCACACAAACATCTTCTTCACTTTCACCTGATATTGATACTGAAATTGTTTGGGTTATGATTTTTTTTTTTTTTTGGAAAACCTTTATTGTTATTTCAAACGGTTACAAGTATGGGCCTACAACCACCAGGGCCTGCCGCTAATCGGTTTCATCACAGCAAGTCAGTTATGACACGACCCGGCAGCCCGTGAATCGGAGGTACCATAGATTCGGTTAAAACTTGTTATTGAGCGTACCAACTAAATCACAGGATTTAAAAGGCTCCATTTTATAACCTAAAAAAATGAAAGGATCAGGTGCCATACAATAACACAGAGTCGCATAAAGGGCGGGCAAAATAGTAAGACATCCACAGTTAGAACGATCGCAGTTAGAACAGTGGCGCTAAGGCATATGATTCAGGATAAACAAGCATACAGTCACAGTTTGCACCAGTTAAGCGCCCGCCCATTCATACTGATAATACTGTAGAAAGTATAGGCACAGATAAAGAAAGATCGATAATAGACACAAGAGTGGACCCACTATGCTGACCCGAAAAATGAAGAAACGAAATAAAAGGCAAAAGAAAGGAAACGAAAGAGAAAAAAAGGCCATAGAAACAAATAAAGGCAAAACAAAAAATCCCCTCCCCCAACCCCTCACCCTGCACCCCTGCAGATGACTACGGCCTACCCCCCTAGCAGCGTGCCTGTCGCCCCAAATAACTGAAACCCGAAATATAGAGAGAACGAAGAGATATAAAAGAGTAACTAAACCCCGACACTAAAAGTAGAAATGGAGGAGGGCATTGTCGTACACATTCCCTGTCTCCCCCCACCGACTTAACAAAGAATCCCCCACAAAGCTGACGCAATCGAGCAAAACACAATAGAAGATTACACCGGAGGAAACTATAAACCCCGCCCGGTCTCCGTTAACCTAATAAAGCAAATCCCGTTACCGATTAAACCACAATAGTAAACCCAAAACAACAGTCCCAGCCTAGACCCCGTCGATCAAACTTGTTGACTCCCTCTGGTAAGTAGAACTCCATCCACAAATTGTCAAAATATACATAGAAGTTGCCAAAATAAAGTCTGCTAGATGTAGAAAAGATGGCAAACCCCAAAGTACATGGCCGGTTCCAACGGTGCCCCTGCCCGACTCCAAGACCCGACACTGTTTCCTCCGCCATCTTGATGAACCAGCTGGGAAGGGGGTGCGACACAATCCAACGCAGTTCACAGTCTCGACCAAAAGTTTCCAGAGTGGGAACAGCAGTTAAATGTTCCACTGGTAGCGAAACCAAGGATTCCGACCATACAGTCGATACACAGATCGCAGCATGTTCGATGAGTTCCATTTCTGTAGAGGCAGGCACAGCTCCATGCACAGGGTCTGAATGCACCGCTGGGGCGTCTATCGGGAGTAAAGCTGGCCGTCGAGTCCCGTGCGATGAATCAGGGTCCGGTCCCGTTTGCCAAATTCCATCTGCTGCCGACATCAGTTTACAGACCTGGGCCTCCATGGTCCCTCGCAGCGGGATGCCTGGCTTTCACCTTGGGGATGCCCGGTAATGGGTTATCTCGCAGGGGAATACCAAGACGGGTTCCCTAAGCAAGCGCTGGGACGCTTTCGGGCAGCCATGCGCTCTACAAATCAAATTTCATTTCATTTTCATTTCATTTCTGAAGTGCCCCGAGGGCTGCCAGCACAGACCGCGGTGATGGGCCGCACTCAGCCCGCTTCGCCAGGTCTCGCATGACATCAGGCATAGTGATCCCCTAGGAGAGCCGCTCTCCCCGGGGGAAGATTAGGCGGAGCAGGGATGAACCGTGAGGGACAGATCATCAACATGCGTTCGTGCGTGCCAAGTCCCCAACCCAAAGGCACCGGCGAGGCGAACACTAGGCCTCCGGGTCAGGGACCCCTGCCACACCGCCTCGGACGTCACACGTCTCCTCACCTTCGATACGAGACCAGGCAGCAGATCGGCAGCAAAGCAGTCCAAAAGATGTCGAAAGTACCATGGACCGGACCCTGCCACCCTCACCAGTCCGCTGTTGTTCAACTGGGACACTGCAGGACCAGCACTCGAGACCCTGGCTTCCAGACTTGGTTAGGCCTCGAGTCAAACCTCGACATTACTCCACTCCACAATGTCGGAAAAGTCTTGGGATTGCTCCATCGGACTGCAGATTAGTTCATAGATACGGATATGTGGCAGAAAATCAGGATAGATGACAGGATCTGCAAGCGAAAGACGGAGGTCGACGGAGCCGGGAGACTAAGTGGCCATCTTGCTTGCTGACGTAGCTCCTCCGGTTCTGATTTTGTTGATGATCGACTTTATCTGGTGTTGATGTGCCTCAACTGATATTGTTGCTTGGCCTTGTAAGCATGCATTGAACATCTCTTTTGGAGTGTTCGGGTAGCTATTTTGTTTTCACGCTGTGACACACTTACTTTTCCCTTTACTTTGCAACCTATTACAAAATAGATCTCCTTCACACAGCCATGCAAACCTGTTAAATGGTGGGACATTAACCTTTGTGTGGAAACGAAAATCCACACCTGAAACGCAACTTCTTTTTTGGTTGAGACATTACTCTGTGTCCCTCTGTCCTGTGTGTTTGCTTTTTTTTCATGTTCATGACTGACTCACTCCGGGTAACTCCGGCCTTTATGTCAACAGCTTGTCAAACAGCATGATCCTCAGCTCTGGCAGCCACCAGAACACACTCTAGACTAAGAGTTTCTCTCAGCATTGATTATCTGAATGAATATGACTGGCATCCATCAATGACTCTGAGATATATAGCTTCATCATCATTAAATTAATTGAAGTTACAGTGTTTGATGAGCGTATCAAGTCTCTCAACAAATGTGTCTATTGTTTCACCAGGTTTCTGTCGCTGTTCACTGAATCTATACCGTTTGCAATCTACATTGGGTACTTGATTGAACGTGAGCTCAAGGTTTTTTTGTTGGGATGATAAGCAATTTCATTAGCACAACACCTTTTCTTTATGACTTTTTTTACACCTTGACCAGCAAAATTCTTAAGGTATTTGATGATCTTCCTGTTGTCTGTTTCTTCAATGCATCAATGAAATCATCAGCAGCCTCTATTCAGGCAGTCCATCTGTCACCAATATTCTGCTTTTTGGAGGTATTTAATGGTGGTGGTGGTTTCAGGAAGGTGGTGGCATTGTAACCGTTTCTGTAACTTACTGATGTGGAGTAGTGTTCTTTCCTAAGCTGCATGGTGATATTTGATGATTACGGAAAACTTGGCTTCTCTTGGTCTTCATTGAGAAAACAGCCTTTTACTATTCTGATCGCCGTTTTCTGCTTTTCAATATTTAAAGACCTATGGAGTTGTTCTGAGCCCCGTTTGGCACCTTTGGTGGTGCGCTGCTTCAGGTACAGACTGCTACTTAAGCACAACCCTGGACCCATCTTCTGGGGCCTCTTCACCCAACCCTGTGGTATGATGACTCTCTTTAATTGGTTCTGGTAAGCAGATGATCATTTCTTGTATTTGATTTGCTTTGCTTTTAAGCATCTCTTTGTACTGTCTGACACCTGGTTGATCTCTGTCTTGCAGTGCTTCTGATCTCAGCATTATCTTGTCTGCTCTTTCATTACCTGATTGTATCTGTCTTTAGCGTTATCGTTCCATATTATGTATTGCTTTAGGTTGCGTGGTGGCGCAGGATGTTTCTTTATGACCTTACCAGCAGGTTCTTCGCCACTGATGTGTAGACTTCTCCGTGAAGCTTTACTTTGGCTGGAGTTGTGCTATTACTCCACATCCTGGTTACAGGATGCGGACACCGCTATTTTAAATCTAGCCTGTCCACCCAGCTATTCTATGTACACCTTGAATAGGGTGTCCAGAGGTGGGGGTATAGCTCTAGTAGTAAGGTCCAATTATTCCTGTGTCTGGAGTGCCCTCAATATTCCTGGGTGTGAAAGTGCCTTGTTCAGGGTCTCTGTCAGCCCTGAATTTACGCTCTCCGGGATGGTCGTTTATCGTCCGCCCGGCAGCGATGTGGTGTTTAGAAATGCTTTCCCCGACATTGTTGGCCCTTTGGTCGCAGACTGTGCCAACTTTACCATCATAGGTGACTTGAATCTGCACTTCGACACCCTCTCAGGCCTGACAGTGCGTTCCATCTCCTCTGACCTAGAGGCCTTTCAACTTCCCCAGTTGGTCTCCCAGCCTACCCACTCGGGGGGGCATATTTTAGATCCCTTGTTTACCAATCTGCCGGGGACTAAAATTACCTCCATCCTGCCGGTGGAATGGACAGACCACTTCTTGGTGTCCATCCTTTGCCCTGTCTCAGCCACCCCTTCCATCTCCTCGGCTAGACGGGTTCAGAAGAGGGCCTGGAAGAAACTTAGGTTAGAAGACTTCCATCGTCTTCTACTAGAGGAGCCGCTGGGTCCTTTGACGGATGTAGAAAAGGGGTATGACCTCTTCTGTTCCTGGATTACTAGGGCCTTGGACTCTCTGATACCCATTGTATCGACTAAAATCAACTCTAGAGAGTCGAGTCCCTGGTACGATGGCGCCCTTCGGGCTCTGAAGGGTGCCTGTAGACGGGCTGAGAGGGCCTGGAGGAAGACCTATGGGGCTGATTTAAAAGCTGCATATGCCAGGTCCGTCAAGCTCTACCATCGGGCTATTTGTCAAGCTCGAGCGGCTTTTTATGCTGCAGAATTCCGGAACAGTACTAATCCGTCGAAAGCCATTTTCAAGGCCGTAAAAGATCTCATGGCAAAGCGGCCTACCTCTACGACCGTAAGCTCTCTTTCCCACTGTGAATCCCTTGCCTCGTATTTCCTGGGGAAAGTCCAAGCCATCTATCGGACATTCCCTAGCATGGGGTCCGGTTGGGAAAGCACCAGCGGGACCCACTATCAGACTACTCTGCTTGTCTTCCCCCCCCCTCACCTTGGACGGGTTTGACAAACTTGCGTTGCAAGTCACATCTGGATCTCCATCCGATCCAGTAAGGCCTGCTCTCTTTCGAGATCAGGCTTTTATGGGACGAGCAGCTGTATGTTCCCTTGTCAACCTTTCCTTGGAAACGGGAGTGGTCCCAGCTAAGTGGAAGCAAGCTGTGGTGTCCCCAATCAACAAAAAGCCCTCCCTGGACCCGTCCAAGCCCGAAAGCTATCGCCCCATCTCGTTGCTACCCTGGCCAGCCAAGATTACAGAGGCCCATGTCAATCTGGCCCTGTCTGAACATCTTGTACGGACCAATGCCCTCGATCCCACACAAAACGGATTTTGTGCCGGTCACAGCACAGAGACCGCATTACTTGTGATCGTGGAACATCTCCGTGCAAGGTTGGATGCTGGTCAAACGGCGGCGCTTATATTATTAGACCTTAGCGCCGCCTTTGACACGGTAGACCACAGCATCCTCCTGCATCGGCTCGAGGAGACTGGCATTGGCGGCCAGGTATTGCAATGGTTCCGCTCCTTTCTAGACGACCGCTCCTTCTGTGTTGCCATCCCTCCCTTCAAGTCCGATTTCAAACCGCTGGCCATGGGGGTCCCGCAAGGGTCCTCGCTGAGTCCCACGTTGTTCAACCTTTACGTGAGACCGCTGGCTGATGTTGCTAGGCAGTGGGGCCTAACTCTGGTCTCATATGCCGACGACACACAGCTGGCGGTTACTCTCAGCGGGGATGCGGAGATCGAGGCCCCCAGGTTTCAGTCTGGACTGAAGGCGGTGGCTAGCTGGTTGACAGGCAACTGTCTTCAGCTAAATGCCACAAAAACGGAGGTGATGGTTGTCGGTAAGGGAGTGGAGTTGTGGGGTGACCAATGGTGGCCCTCAGAGCTAGGACCCACTCCGACCCCGGTATCGGAGGTAAAAAACCTGGGGGTTTGGCTGGATGCGGGCCTCTCCTTTGTAGGGCACACCAAAAAAACTGCGGCCTGTTGTTTTGGACTGCTGAGGGGCTTGAGACCTGTTCTCAAGTTCTTTGACGCCCCGACCAGGCAGCTGGTGATCCAGGCAACTATCATCTCCCGCCTGGATTATGCCAGCTCTCTTCTGGCCGGCGCCAACCAGGCCGAGTTAACCCGTCTGCAGCGGGTTCAGAATGCTGCGGCAAGGGCGATTGTCGGACTACCCAGATTCAGCTCGGTGGCAGGTGTCCTTCGTTCCCTACATTGGCTCCCTGTAAGGAAGCGCATCCTTTTTAAGGTTCTGTGCCTTGCCTTTAAGATTCTGAGAGGTATAGGCCCGGAAATCTTATCTAGTTGTCTCTCCTTTTACGTTCCCACCCGTACCCTCCGTTCCCAGGGCCTGGCCCTTGCTGTGGTCCCCAAATTCAGGCTCAGTCGACTGGGAGGCCGCTCGTTCAGTGTAAAGGCCGCGGCAGCATGGAACTCCCTTCCTGTTGAAATCCGTCTGATGGAGGATCTCTTGACTTTCCGGAGGGCCATAAAAACATTCCTGTTTTAGCTGCTTTATGTTTTCACTTTCCTGTTGTGTTATGCTCTACCTTGTCTCTGCGCCGGGACGCTCCTTGGCTAGAGTATCTGTGCGCATAATAAATCAATATAACATAACATAACATAACATAACATAACGTCATTTTGCACTTAGAATGAGGCACATATGGCATGCACGAGTAATTTTCTGGACAACAGCAAACTTTCTGGAGAGCACTGTTGATCTTCGGGTTATTTTTCCCCTATCTGGTCCACAGTTGTAGCATCCTCTCCAGCCTGGGTACCCCCCAATAATTATGCCACAGACAGATTACAGTTTTTATAACATGTCTTTATTCATCTGTGTGTACCCACAAACTCAACATTCTAAACATGCATTGACTTCACTACGCTCAAAACACGTATATCACAGTTCTATGAAGTCCATCAGGAGCCAGAAGCATTCCGTCATTGCTAGATCACCCAACACTTCACCTTCTGTCCATAATTTCACCCATCCATCTTTCCATCTTTTTGCCACCTCTTTTATCTATCCATCGTTTCACATTTCTTTTCACTTGTCGATCCATCCTTTCACACAGCTTTACACCTTTCTATTTATCGACCAACCATGTTACCATCCGTCTAGCCATTTGTTCGCACATCTGTTCACATTTATATTCCTACAGCAATTCTTTCCCATGTCTTTTCACTATTCAATCCAACCATCATTACTTTCAGCCATCAATCTTTTCATGTTCATTATATTCCTTAAACCTTCCTTCCTTCTTTTCCTTGCTCTTTCCTGCCCTCTTTTCGCAATTTACCCTTCCTTATTTCCCCCCTTGTTATTTTCTCAAATCCTTCTTCCCAATTGCCATTCATTCTTCACCATTTCTTCCTTCGCACAAACCTTTCTGGTTCTTCTCTCCTTACTTTTTCTTTCCTCATGCTGTCTTTCCCACCCACTCTTTCTATTTACCTCTCCATTTGTCCTTTTTGTACCATATTCATCCTTTCTCTGTAAGTATCTTTGTCAGCCCTCTGTCCCTACCTTATGCGCCACATTTGCTTTTTTTCTGCAGAAATTCAGACTGCAGAGGGCATAATTCCCGAGTCGATATTTTAGTGTGTGCCAGCTCAGCATCTCATTAAGCTAAGACATGGTGCCACTTACAGCAAAACACTAGCATGTTTTAGGTCCATGTAGGATTCCTGCTATTATGTCCACAGTGCACAAAAGAGCCGGTCACACACACTAACTTCTTCATTATGCATTGAGGCTAGGACAAAACATCAATTATTTTATCAGTGCTCAAGTGCCTGTCCCCCCTCCTGTCTTCAGGTCCTAATTGTGAATTGGATCCAGGACTTTCTGAAAAGCCATTCAAACATTTACGAATAGCAAACTCCCCCTCACAAATATGTGGTCATATCTTCATTAACAATGCACTAACTCTTCATAATGTCTAGATTCGATCAAACCTAGACGTCCCAAGGCATTGGCTGTGAAAGCTTGCATCAGTGATTACAAGAGATAACGTGTCTCGTTTTGTTGGAGGGTTTTACTACAAGCTCAGTCCGTTTTGCTTCCTAATCTGAAGTCTTCAGAGGCCCACAGCCCTAGCCCCTCTGGCCATAACCTGGGTGATTTCAGAATCTAATTTTAAGAGGTGCCGTATCAGCTGCCAGCAGTCATGTCCACTGGCTTCCTCACGCAAGCCCAGTGAACTAGTGTAAAGAAAGTCACTTTTTTGTAAATAAATAAAAATGTTTGGAAATAATAGATTACGTTGCTTTTGTTTTTCAGATTATGAAATCGGAATGGTTGTAGAATGAAAAGTGATAGAGTTAATTACCAGTGCACCCTCTATGATGGCGGACGTTGTTGCACATGAATGCACAATGGAAATGGAAAATTGTGGCTCCTGGTAGCGGTATGACAAGGACACCCACTGCCGACACTTATTTGTCCCCACTTTGCATGCTTTTTCTCCACGGCTTGCATGAAGGCAACAAACGGGGCGTCCTATTAGAGAAGATGCTAGGAGAATGTACCTGCCAAACGCTGCAGAGACAACTGTGCCCTCAGTGCATTCTGGGCGTAGAGCAAGATTTATTCTGTCCGGTATCCTTGTTGGAAAGTAACATCTGTTCCAATGTAAAATGTTTCCTCAATCTGGTGTGTTGTGGTCCTCGTGAGGCATAGAGTGGTCAGCACTTTTTCCCTTTTGCTTTTAAGTATTCGAAGACAAGGCCATATAATGTATTGTTATTGATCAGTTTGCATCCGGTCTGTGCCTATGACCATTCTATAATTCAAGATTGTATTCAGCACTAGGCGCAGAGAATGATTCTTCAGCTGTATCTATCCTATGATAGCTGCTGTATCACCAGTTGGTGCAACCGGTATGAATTCTCTCCCTTTCCCGGTGCCCACGTTGTTACTTGCAGTGAGTTATATGAATCTTGGAAATCTGGCTTTGCATCAAAATACATGGGTAGATGTTTGGGGCTGCCCTTGCTCCACCCATGTAACCCCTATCCGATGCAAAGTAATGCAAGGCTGTGCTATGCCTTGTGTTGCTGACCTTTGTATTTACCAAATCACGCTATGTGGCTTGGCATGTCTTATTAAGTGGCAAAATAGATTTTGTGTCAAGGGCGCGCCAGAAAAGTGACACACCCCTAACACAAAATCCTAGTAAATATTGGCTCTGAAGTCTAAAAGGATCTAATTAGGGTTATCTGCCCATTTAATTAGAAATTAGTTTGCTGTTGTGTTTTTTTATGTGGTGTTTTCACTTTTACACTTGACTGCACTGGATGACCCACATGTCTTCTTCCAGTTAATAGATAAGCGGCCATAAACGAGGTGGTTGACTCCTCAGTAGTAATGCTCAGAGATGTAGAGTCCCACAAAAATGGAATTTAGTTATGGTGTAACAGGGTCATTTATCAAGAAAATAGCCTACCTGTGTAGACTTATGTATTATTGGCTCTGTAGGTTCATTATAAATCCTGCCTCAATTTGTTCACTGCCCCCCCGCACCTGGGAGGGGGTTCTCCAAGATGGAAAACTCTTCGGGTAAGGTCTTGCCCAATCTGCCAGTCTATAGTGACATGATTAATGCTGGGTGTATTTAAGTAACATCACATACTAAAATAGGGCTTCAGTTTCCTACTATTTACTTTCAAATTTCTCAATAAAAGTGCGGTATGAATTGGCTACACCGATTTATTTAGAGGTAAAGATGCGAGGTCTGACTGCCCTTCCTTAGCTAGATGGAGCAGAGTTCCCTGAGCCATCTTGAAACACAGGCTGCTGCGCTTCAATAGTCTTTATCTTAATCATCAACATTTAGTCTATTCGGTGTATTATCCTTTAAAAGAAACATATAATAACAGATACATGAATCAGCTATTGACAATAATAAAATAGCAACAATAGAAGAATATACAATATATTTAAAATATGGGGTCATAAAATCCTTTACAATCTAACTTCCTCCCCTTCTAACCTTGCTCATTTCTGGAATTTCTTTCCCATGGTCCATGCTAAGATTAAAACAATCACTTCACTGGTGTCAAGCTAAACATTCTAACTGATACCAAATATTGCTTTACCCAAAGTGACCTGCATATTTCGACTATCCTTATTTTTTATGAGGGGGTCATAATCTTTACAAAAGAGCAAGAAGTGAAATGCAGTTCCCTTCTCCCATTTGAAGACTGGACATATATTCACTACTACAATCAAATTGCGCCATTTTAAGCAAAAACTATTTGTAGGAGTGTCCCATAACTGAATCTGATATAGAGTTGCCTTGCAGCAAATGGTGTAATGCAATTTATAAAGGTTTCGAAATAAGATCCTATTTTAAAATCCAAAAACACATCAGTGAGTGAATTATGTTGCCTTGTGATAAGATCATTTTCAGACGCAACCTGACAATACTTTTCTGATAGCAGTTTTTTCAAAACACTTTGTACCTATCCCAGGTTGTGTGATTAGTCACTTCCCTAAGAGGCGAACATTTTTAAGCCCGGATATCTTATAAGAGTTATCCAAAGCTATAACCTTTTCCAATGCTAAACTATATGTAAGTAATTCTTATGTTCTCACCAGACTCCTCCAATATACTGATCCAGCAGAAGCGTAAACATAATTTATTACATTTTCTGATGTAATACTCTGCTTACTCATTTATCTCTCTAACCGTACTGAGCCCTTTACAGTCAAAAGACTCACAACACTTCTCTTACCACAGAGGCAAATGGTCCTCTGATGGATGGGTCTTTCTCCACCGACAGGAGGGATGGGAATTATAATGTCCAAATGACAGTATTAGTCACCCAACGAGGACCAATTTTTGGTGAATAACTTATGAGTGCAAAATCAGGTTCAAATAGACTATTTTCAGGACCATACTATATAAATAAAGTATTTCAACGGGAGGACCTAACCTCCTGAAGAAATTTAGTCTAACCAGGATTACGCACAAGAAGAGCTCTGCCACTGCCACACAAAATAAAAGAAGCAGTACTTGATATTCTGAAAAGACTCTCTGATACTCACTACAACACATTTAATCTAAATGGAATTATAGTACCGTGCAATAAAGAAGATCAAGACACAATAATAGGCTCAGTTAATTTAGCTAATTCAGCATTTTATTAATGATCTGAATTTAATAAAATTAAGAAATCTCTTAAACATTTCCGACAAATATTTTACAATATATAGTCCAAAGCTAAACATTTGATCAGCAAATCGAAGTTACAAATTTGAACTGCCATTTGGGAAGATAGATAGGTAGCTTCCTTAACATCATTAAAGGATTCTAAGCACAGGAGCAAAAGGAATCATTTCTAAAGTCCTCTAAGTGTGAGTCCATATGCATGGGCAAAAGTGAAAATCATTAAGTCAATAGTTCGGCAAAGGCAGTCCAAGAATGTAGATCAAGGGTGGTGAAAATATTTAAATGTTCAATCCTCTCACAAAAAAACAATGGCTTAGTATCCATCTCCCAAGGAAAAAAAAAGAAAAATATTGACGGCTCCTTGTATCTCTCAAAGATGGAAAAAATTATATAGTTGCCCTTCCCTTGGGATTTCTTCTTTTGTAGTCCTATGACACCTTAATGACATGGTGTCACTCCACTAGTCAGTCCATAGTATGATTAGTTTACTCATGTAGTCACAAAATATATTTTAGTTACTCCTACATACTGTTCGTGGGAAAGAACTGGCTTTCTGATCTCACAGGTCTGCCACCGGTAAGAAATTGCAAAATACCAGTCCATGTCTTCAGGCTATAGGTCAACTTCTCACCAAAATATACAACAATGAACTTTAATTTATTTATTTATTTATTTATTTTATCAATTTATAGGGCGCAACAGCTACCCAAAAAGGGTTTCCCGGCGCCTAGACACAGCTAGAAATGAGGACAGAAAAAGGAGGTGACTGTTAGGCGGTTATTGTTCATACAGCCAGGTTTTTACAAGCTTTCTGAACCTACAATAGTTTTCTTCCTTCCGGATACCTGGGGGAAGCGTGTTCCACAGGGAGGGTCCAAGATAGGCAAAAGATCTGCCCCCTGTTCTTGCACGTTTAAACCTTGGTATACAGAAGCAAGCTGCTGTCTGAGACCGAAGGTTTCTCTTGGGCGTATAGAGGCAGGCAAGGGATTGGAGGTATTTTGGTGCTACTCCTGATTTTATTCTGAACATGAAGTTCAGGGCCTTGAAACGAATTCTGCTCTCTATCCTGAGCCAATGAAGATCCCGACGATGGTTCGAGACTCCAGAGTTCTTTGGAATCTTGCATAGGAGTCTGACCGCAGCATTTTGCGCTACCTGCAGTCGTCCGATGACAGATTTATTTGCGCCCAGATAGAGGATGTTGCCATAGTCAAGCCTTGATGTGATAAGGGCATTGACTACGGTCTTTTGTGTTGACATTGGCAACATCCACAGGATCTTCCTCAGCCATTTAGCTATGGTGAGACACAGGCCGGTTACTTTACTGGCCTGTTTGTCCATGGATAAGGCATTGTCCAATACAAAGCCCAGGTTTCGAGCATGGGACACCGGGGTAGGAAAAGTGCCCATCTGGTCCGGCCAATGCGCAGGGTTCCAGAGAGCTTTGTCCTTTCCCAAAATCAGTATTTCCGTCTTGTCGCCGTTCAGTTTTAACTGGTTTGTTGTCATCCAGTTCAATATTTTTAATAGTCCTTCCTTGAGTAACGACGGGGAGTGGGGACAAGATTCAGATAGGGAAAAAATGATTTGGGTGTCATCGGCATAGTTCATAAGCGTTAGACCTAGCTTTTCAACAAGTTCTGCCAGAGGTTTGAGATAGATATTAAAAAACAGAGGGCTCAGGATGGACCCCTGAGGCACTCCATGAGATGCAGGTAAGGTGTCTGACACGGCTTGTGCAGATGCGATCTGAAAGGTTCTGTTTGCCAGGAAGGATTTGATCCAATCCAGAGCCTTTCCTCTTACACCATTTATGTATAGCTCTTTAATAAGCGTTTCATGAGAGATGGTGTTGAACGCCGCACTTAGGTCCAATAACACAAGTGCGACCGTCTGGCCTTGGTCAAGAAGTTTTCTGATATGTTCAGTGACACCTAATAGGGCGGTTTCCGTCGAGAAACCAGCCCTAAAACCAGATTGCGAAGGATGGAGTAAGGAGTTTTCTTCTGCAAAAGTGGCTAAAGTAGAGTGTACGTGTCTCTCAAGACACTTTGAAAAAGCAGGAAGTAGAGATATAGGTCTATAATTGGCCAATATTTCTGGGTTTGCATTTGGCTTTTTCAAAAGGGGTGTCACCATGGCATGCTTCCATAAGGCTGGGACAGTGGCGAGATCGAGGGATGAGTTTAAGAGATTGGCAATAATATCCAAAGACTGGTCATCCAATTTTTTAATAATTTTAATAGGGATGGGGTCCCTAGGGGAGCCGGATTTGACAGTTTTTAGGATTCCTTTCAAATTCTCTAATGAAAGAGTCGGCCAGGATTCCAGTAAGCTTTCACCCAAAGCAGTGGGTTGAGGCAGAATAGGGTCAGAAGGAGGGGGTGGGTCGGAAACAGAAATTTTAATCTTGATGTCTGAGATAATTTTATCGATTTTCTCAGTAAGGAAACACGCTAACGCCTGACATTGTTGAGTGCTTAGGGGGGTGCAGCAGCTGTGGTATGTGGTATGTGCGCCCGCCAATTCCTTAACTTTGGAGAAAAGAGTTTTTAATGGAATGCCCTCAAATTAAAATATGTTGCATGTTTAGAACAAAAATGAAACATAGCATTCGCTAGACCATTCTGGCTGCAGGGATGTATAGGGTTTGTAGGTTCTCCAAGGACACAAGTTGCCCAGAGCCAACAACAAAGCTGCACCATGCAATGGTTTTCCTTTGTGTACTGAGTATAGACCAATTCATATGGTGAAATAAGTAGTGTGAAAAATTGGTACCAAGGTAGCCTATTTATTTGTGAAACGAGCACATGATAAGGAGATGAGGAGCAGTAGTTATTGGTACATCTCTGGATTTGTGGGTACCTGTGAGAAATTGGGTTGTTGGTTGACTGGCATGTGACCCCTGGCAAAGCAGTAACCACAATGTTTGCCATGGTAAGGCACAAGCAAACCCCAAAATAATCAATGCTTACCCCCCTGGTAGCTTGGCACAGAGCAGTCAGGCTTAACTTAGAGGCAATATGTAAAGAATATGTGCAACACTTCAAACAATAAAACATTGACACCAGCACTCAAAAAGACCCCACACCAATAGTAGAAAAATAGGGCATGATTAAGTAAATGAAAGAAGAACAAAATAACAAAAATCCAATCAGCAGAACCGCAGTAATGAATTTTTAAAGGATAAAAGGTAAAGTAGTGCCTAAAAGCATAAAACAACAACCACGGCTATCTGGTCATACAGGACAGAGTCAAAGTCAAACGTTCAGACTGATCATGATGAAGAGCAGGTCAGATACAGTCCAAGGTTATTCGAGCTGAAGTTTTACCTTCCCAGGTTTTGTGTCAAAAGTCCTGTTCTCTTTGGAAATGTCCATGAGGTGCAAGGAGAGTGTCCCAGGAGGGTGTCATTGTGGCATGGAGGGCAGGTCTGGTGTTGCTGACTATAGCTTCGCATTGGTGGTCCCCATGAAGGGTCGGTGCTGCAGTGTGTAGAGATGGGCTGGCAGGGCCTTACGTTTTTTTTATGCTAGCAGCGCAGTCTTACTGTGAACATGCCTGTTTCGCTGTCGCAAAGAGTCCAAAACCTTGATTTAGGCTTTCTGAGCCACACCAAGGGTCCAGGACCTGATAAGCACCTTTTAAGGGTCAGGAACTCGCTGAGGCAGGGTGCAGGAGACAGTAGGGGAGACTTTTACATTGCTGAGACTCAGATCAGGAGGCCAGCAGACTAGCCCTTGGACTCACTCTGGGGTCCTTTGTTCAAGTGATTTTGCAGGTCCAGTTCTTCCTTACAAGGCAAGAGCGGAGCAGGAAGCAGGTCAGCACAGCAGGGCAGTAACTCCTGCAGAGTAGCACCCCAACAGAGTGGCATTCCTTTCATCAGCACAACAGTCCCTCTTCCTGGCAGAGTATCCACAGGTCCAGAAGTGTACTGAAGAGCTGGTGTCTGAGGTCCTACTTTTATACCCTGGTTCTCTGGTTCTGGAAGGTGGGATAAGCTTGTGGAAAATGGTTTTGAAGTGCACGGAATTTCATGTCTCACCTGTCCTAGCTGGCTGCATTACCAATGTTGGGTCACTAGACCTTTTGTGTGAAGTTGTTTGCCTTCGCACAGGCTGCTCAGTTGTAAGTGGGGCCAATTCAGGAACACCTAATCCTTCTAATGCATAATTGCCTGGGAAGAATTCACAATGTCTAACTGTCAACTACATCCTGTTATAAGACTAGGCATTCTACAGGCACAAAAGGGCTTAGGGCAATGCAATGTGAACATATTAACAATGGTATTTAAAAAGAAAAAACTGACTTTACCATGAAATAAGGCTCTTTACCACAATTGCAAAGATACCAAACATGACATAGCTATCAGTTCTCAATAATACAGCACCCCAATGTTATCCAATGGGACATGTAGGCAACATAGTAGCGAAAAACAAATGTAAGAGTTTTTCACTACCAGGACATGTACAACTTAAACGTATGTGTCCAAGCTTTTAATTACAATGCACCCTGGCCTATGGATTACCTAAGGTCTACCTCAGGGGTAACCTATATGTAATAAAAGGGGAGTTTAAGGCTTGACAGGGGGGTTATATTGCCAAATTGAACTGTCAATCCAAAACTGTATTCAGACTGTAATGGCAGGCCCTAGACATGGATTAAGGAGCTACTTAAGTGGGTGGCACTATAATTATTGCAGCCACCCTTGTTGCATTTTTTTACAGGCCCGGGTATATGGTTGACCACTCTACAAGGGACTTGTAAGTAAATCACATATGCCAATCAGATGTAAACCAATTTTACGATGATTAGGGGAGTATGCACATACACTTTAACACTGGTTAGCAGTGGTAAAGTGCACAGAGTCCTTAGGCCAACAAAAATGAATTCAGCAAAAAGTGGAGGGTAATCGCAAAAAAGTCTGGGGGTGACCCAGCAGATAGGGCCAGTTTAAAAAACATGGAACTGGGATACTCCTGAACATTCATATAAAGCATCCCTCTTGCTTTTCGGTAAACGTAAGCAATTATATTGATTTGACATAGAGTAAATCTGTGAGATCCTCATACTTCATACCTGGCACAACCCTGCACTAACTTATAAATGTACATTTTAGGCTAAAGTATCTGAGTGACCATAGTGAACTTCCAAAAATTCGTTCAAGCAATCAGTCCAACAGTTCGAATTTTGAAGTTAATTTCAGCCTAATTCATTTGAATAAATTATGTATTCATTGTTTCTTCATATACTAGCAGCCAACACATTTGGTTCACAATCGAGCTGGTATGTATCAGTATCATGGCAAACAGAATTGTCAAATGAAAGTTATGGCAATTACGCCTGGCAGTGGTGGAGGGCGTAGCTATTGTTACTAACAATCTTACTAACAAAAAAAAGGATTTCAGCAACTTGATTTGTAGACGAACACAAAGATATGTGTTGGTACCAAATCAATTATCTGAAGATACTGTTTGGCATGATATTGATAGTGATACATGCTGTGAGCCATGATTAAGCTTGATTGTGAGCAAAATTAGTTGCCTGCTTTTATATGAAGAAACAATGACTATAGGATTTATTCAAATTACTTTGGCTGAAATTGACTTCTAAATTCCAACTGTTGGACCGATTGTCTGAAAGAAGCTTTTGAAGCTGATCTAATATATGTATTGCCTCTCTGCTTTGATGTATAATTTATGTTGTTAGCTTGTTTGGTAGCCAACCTATAGAGGTGACCAACAATTTTACACCTGAGAAGGTAAAACGTCAGCTCGAATAACCTTACAATTATACATAAGGGAACATACTGGTAGCACGCACCTTATTGCCGCCACCGCCACGAGTCAGTCAGCTGCAGAGAAGGCTCCAGGGGACGCCGCCGCCACCGCCAAGAGTCCAAGGACAGCGGACTCCGCGCCGCCGCTCCGGGAGACCACAAATCCCGGCAGGCCTCGCGGCGGCGCGTACACAGTGACGCGGGTCGCGCTCCTGAGAGCGCCAGAGGAGTACAAAGGCAGGAGAGCCCCGGCAAAGCGGGGGAAATCACGCACCTTATTGCCGCCACCGCCACGAGTCAGTCAGCTGCAGAGAAGGCTCCAGGGGACGCCGCCGCCACCGCCAAGAGTCCAAGGACACCAGACTCCGCGCCGCCGCTCCGGGAGACCACAAATCCCGGCAGGCCTCGCGGCGGCGCGTACACAGTGACGCGGGTCGCGCTCCTGAGAGCGCCAGAGGAGTACAAAGGCAGGAGAGCCCCCGCGTCGCGGGACGCCCGGGGCGAAGCCCGGGCAAAGGGCGGGCCCTCTGAGGCCCTCAGAGGTCAACAGTGGTCGGGCGGGCCACCCCCCCTCCAACATCTCCCCGAAAAGGTTAGTCTCCAAACTGGTTAATACAATGGCTGATTGCACCGCTATAAGCAATAATGTTGACATTCTTACTCAGGACTCAGAGTCCCCTGTATCATTGATAACGTCGTTTGAGACATTGATAGATACCGCATTCAATGAGATTGTTGAGACTGAAAGAAGATTCTCTATGGGTTCTATGAGTATCAACCAACCACATGTCATGAGCGGTTTAAACGGCAATACCCATATAAACCCTGAAGTTATTTTGGTAAAACCTTCCTATCCTGCTGTTGATGTGCCAATTGTCCTAGACGACGAAAACACTGTCACATACATAGCCCCAGATGTAGCTCTTGACCCTGCCTCGGTATCAACATCTACAGAGGCTACTACTAAGGTATCTGAAAAAGCAGTAGCCAAGAGAAAGAGGGGCCCTGCCAAATTAACCCACAACAAAAGGAAGCAGCCACTAAGGAGTATAAATCAACCAACTCCACAAAGTATGTGGAATAGGGGGAAGAAACAGAAGCTGATTCAGCATATTGCATCCACGCAGGAACAACCGCATCTGGGTGACGTCGTTGTTATAAATAACGACGATTCAAACTTCATATCTATTTCCACCCAGACTGAACCCCCCAATGTAAATGACAAAACTAGTCACTACTCCAAATCTGAAGGGAACCTTATTGAGACTATTGCAGATACTATTTTTAAAAACCTTGAAGGTCAAATGATCAAACAATTTAATAATATTTTTAAAAGACTCGACAAACTGGAAAACTTAATTAAAAACGAGGATGCCAAGAGAAAAGGCACAGCGAACTTGGACAAAATGAGAGTAGAACGTCTGCTAAAAGATCTTGAATCCACCGCCCGTGTCCTTACTAGCAGTGACCATGGAACTAACAGGGTTGTGGAACAACAGGCTGTCATAAATCCAACGTCGTCTGTTACACCCGCGGTGATTAAAAGCAAATGTATAAGAGGCAGCAACCCGCCTGACTCTCTAACCAATACCCCCTTGTCATCACGTAATGTTACATGTGGACCTGCCACCTCGACCAAACCTTCTGCCTCTGCTATCGCTGCAAACGGAACATTAACTGATAATAATAAGAGTAATACAGCGATACAGACCACCACAGCACAGAAGGTCCCCGCCAACTCCAGCCAGCGCTATAATAAAACCTCGCATGAAGACACCAGGCCTGTAAAACATCAAGGCCCTGCCCTACACCTTCCACCTGAGGCTTGTCCTTATGTTTTAGTTCTGGCTGGTATCCCACCCCTTAGGGAAGGCCAAGGTGAATCGTGGGTTCAATTGCACAACAAGTGTATAGACTGGTTAACAAAACATAAGGGGGTGGGATATGATATTTCTAAAGAGATCATATCCACACGGCGAGTAACCTGGGTTGGTCCTCTTTTCAAAAACATCAATGGGGACTGTATCGTAATTAACTTTAGAAACCCGGGCACTGCAAAATTCTTGTTGAACAACAACTCTGCTCGATATGGTCCAGCTACTGTGGTGACCCCCCTACCACTAAATTATTTTTACCGTCCTCCCCACAAGATGATGCAGCCCCCACCTGTTTTTCCGTTATATAACAGGTTTGGAATACTTCAGGATTTGGACACATTGGACTGACTGCCCTCCACTAGCACCCAACTGCCTTCTGTGTGCTTTGCCACAGTCCAGCCAGTGGAAATACCCCCTGAGGCAGCTCCGTTAACACCTAAGATCTCTTCATCTAGCATATTATGTGAACAACAGGGGCATATTACAGCTAAACTTGTCTCAGGAACTGACCAGGGCCGTTGTCCGAGGAGTGATAATAACTTAAAAATTCTCAGTTGGAACATTGCAGGTCTGAAGACCAAGATGGAAATTTCTTCCTGGAGGGACTGGGTCAATTGTTATGACATTTTAATGTTCCAAGAAACCTGGTGTGTTGAGGACCTGTTATATGAGGGGTACAGTTGCCATAACAGGACTGTTCCAGCTCCCCTGTTTGGCCGTCCAAGTGGTGGATTGTCTATTTGGATAAAAATCACTGCAGAAGTAAAAGTTGATAAACTACTTACTAATTGTCCCAGCTTCATGGCACTATCATATACTCAGAGGACAAGACTATGTCTGATCAACTTTTATAACAATGACTTTTTGTCCCAACCTAATCCAAATTTTATTCTTTTATTCGATTTTATTAATGAAATTATGGATGGACAGAAACATGGGAAATTTGACGGTATCTGTCTAGGAGGGGACTTTAATGCACATATACATCCAAGAAATCCCCCATGCAAAAGAGGTATAGAACTGTCAAATTTTCTTGCAACCAGTGACCTTGTTAACTGTATGGAACATGTAGGTATGGAAAACAGCGCCGCCCCATTTTCCACCTTCATTGGTCATGGGGGCGGCACCACAATTGATTATGTTTTCGTCTCACCTCCTGTTGCCAAGGTCCTAACAAAGGCTGAAGTAGTGTGTAAAATTTATAGTGATCATTACCCGATTGTCATTCACCTATCACTCCCGAGGGGTAAGCGTTTAAGAAATGAAATAGGCGCAAGGGATTTGATAGTCTCAACCGATAAATTGAGGGTAATCTGGAAGGGCGCAGACAATAAGGGAATCCTAGCAGGAATTTTTAAAAAACACCCAACCTTGATCGAAAATTGTCTCACTATTGATGACCATGGGGTTAACATAATTAAATCATTCTCTGAACTCTGTTCTGTAATTAAAGGTGAGATTTCCAGACCAGCTTCTAGCAAAGCTGAGGAAACACCTAGATGGTTTGATGCCCTATGTTCTAAAGCAAATAGGATGCTTAGAGCCGCCCTAAAAGCCGAACCTAGGAATATACCATGAATAAGGCTGCTCAGAGCAGAGTACAAACGTACCCTACGCACTAGATCAAATGAACTACTTAAAACCCACTGGGATTCCCTGGCACGATCTGCCGACCTGAAAGATACCACTGGGTTCTGGAAGGAGGTAAAGGAGATAAGATCTATTGGTTCCAATTTAACCGAAATTAATTGTAACATCATCGGTCCCACCTGGGTTGAACATTTTGAAAAAATTTATGCAACACCAGACAACCCTCCTTTGACCCCACTCCCCTTACATCCACTTAATATTTCTGTATCCGAGGTAGCTGATGCCATATTAGAAAGTGCTGGGAATAAAGCGCCCGGTCCTGATGGGCTCTCAATTGACCAGCTAAAATGTGAGCCCGATTTTTGGGCCCCATTGCTTTGTAATGTTTTTAACAATCTAACAGACGGGCAAATTCCAGAAACATGGTCCCGTAGCATCATTGTTCCCATTTTTAAGAAGGGTGACAGGTTGGATCCTGGGTGTTACCGCCCAATCTCTTTAATCGATAACACCTTGAAAGTTTTGGGACTGATCATATTTAAAAGGATTAGAACGTGGACGGATGAGAATAACATCCTACACCCTAGCCAGCTTGGTTTCCGTAGTAGTGTCGGAACGGTGGAACAATGCTTAAACCTGAACCTGATCATGGCAAAATATAACATTGCTAAGAAATCCCCTTTATATTTTGGTTTCATGGACTTGAGCTCGGCTTTTGATTTTGTTAACCGCTCCCGCCTTTGGTCTACCCTTCTGGAATATGGTTTAGATGATCATTTGGTACACTTCTTAGCCTTTTTACATCGTGATTTAAAAGCATGTGTACGTGTAAATCAAACTGGTGAAGTTTCTGACGATATCAGCATCGGTAGGGGGGTCAGACAAGGGTGTGTGCTGGCCCCCCTCCTGTTTATTTTGTACATCAACAAGTTAAGTGGCTCCCTAAGTACTCTAACCAGAGATGTACCTCACGTAAATGGAGTTCCCATACCCACCCTCCTTTATGCTGATGATGCGGTCTTGATGGGCCGCACCCCAAAGGCACTCCGCATTTTAATTTCAGGATTCGTCCTTTTTTATGGCCGATTTAGGCCTGACAACTAATTTAAAAAAATCCCTGATCATGAGTTGTGGTCCTAAAAACTACAAAATCCCCGAGATCAAATCAGGGTCAAATGTCTTAAAAAGCACCAGCACTTTCCCCTACCTAGGGTTGCTATTCTCAAACACCGGTACGTGGCATGCACACGTATCTTATGCTAGGAACAAGTTGGGTAAGGCCATTAATTGTGTTACTTCTTTGAGACAACCCAACCACGCTGATGTAATAACACCCCTAGTTAAGATCTATCAAACCCAATGTATGCCAACCGGTACTTATGGTGCAGAGGTTTGGGGTTATACTAACTGCTCCCATATCCAAATAGAAGAAAACAGATTTTGCAGGAAGGTGCTGGGTGGGGTTATTTGTTCCCCCAGCTATGTATGTCACAATGAACTAAATATCTCATACATAGAAGATTTCGTGAGATCTAGACCAGCACTCTTCTGGATAAAGATATGGAATAACACGGCTGCCACTTTGACCCGTGAAATTATTTTGGATTGCTTAAAATGCGACAGGGGACACCATATACCATGGTTGAAAGCGGTAAAAGATTGCCTTGCAAGTGTGGGGCTGGGCTCTCTGTTTACTACACCAAACACAATAAATCGCTCCCACAAGACCATTATTCTTAGGGCATTGTATGATTCGTACAGAGAAGAGCGTGAAAGAAAGAACTTGGCTAAATGCACTGTTGTAAAATATTTGGCTTACTCTGAACCACACATTAAAAATCCTGGCCCACCATACAGGTATTTGCGTCTGCATCTCAGCAGATGGGTTAGGGGTTTACTGTTTCGCTTCCGAGATGGGAGTGTAGTAAATCTACTAAACTTCCCTCTGGGATACAACAAACACCTTGAAACTTTAAATTGTCCATGCAACCCTAACATGAAACAGAGCCTTATGCATTTTCTGTTCTTCTGTGGTTTTTATAAAAAGCTCTCCGGCCATTATTTAATGCCTTACTGTAGAAAAAATGATTTGACTAATTTTAAATTAGCTTTGAGGTCTTTTCTATTATTGGGATCAGATGAAGTTACTTTCAGGGTGAGCTGTTTCCTCAGAGCTGCCGTCAGATTACGAGCCACTCTTTACACTGAGGCATAATCATCGCACACTGCACTTTCTACTATGCACTTTATAGAATCTTTTATCTGCACGCTCTACTTTTTTGTAATAGCTTTTTATGTGGATATAATTACGATGTTGTTCCAGCCATCCTTTTTAACTATGGTCGTTAAAATTGTGTGTTTTTTAAATTGTGCTTTTAAAAATTCCTTTTAGATTATGAAGGGACAAATTGTGTTTAGATGTGAAATTGTAAATGAAATTTGATTATGCTTGATTGTTCTCTGATTCATTTTTCCAGATGTCATTATTGAACTGAATGTTTTAATTGTATTTTGCCTGTACTTTTATGGATGTTTTTATTCCGAATAAAGATCTTTTGACTTGACTTGACATAAGGGAACATACTGGTAGCCACCTTTTTCCACCACAAGATAGCAGACACCCACGACAGCTTCAACACCCAGACCGCCCCAACGGACAACAATACAATAGAACCTCTACACACTATCTACCACAACCCCCTGAGAGCCTGGGCCAGCGTGAGCATCGATGACACCTTCAAGACCATGCGCACAATCCCCTCCGGCTCTCCGTCAGACCCATTCCTGCACCACGTCTTCAACAGAGCAAGCAGCTCCATCGCACCCACCAGCGCAATGTCATCAATCCCCCCCATGAGACGAACTTTCCCAGAGATCTGGAAACAAGCCAAGATCAACGCCCTACGCAAAAAACCTAAGGCAGACCCAAGAGACCTCAAGAACTTCCGGCCCATCTCTCTGCTCCCCTTTCCGGCCAAGGTCATTGAGAAAACCGTCAACAGACAGCTAACCTGATAACTCGAAGAAAACAGAATCCTAGACCCTTCCCAGTCGGGTTCTGCAGCAACCACAGCACCAAGACTGCCCTCATCGCCACCACCGACGGCATCAGGCCCATGCTGGACAACGGCGAGACCGCAGCACTCACCCTCCTAGACCTCTCGGCCGCCTTCGACACCGTCTGCCACTGCACACTACGCGCACGCCTCCACGCCACAGGGATCTGAGACAAGACTCTGGATTGGACCACCTCCTTCCTCTCCGGCAAAACCTAGAGCGTCCGCCTCCCCTCATTGCATTCCAAGCCTCCGAGATCATCTGCGGTATACCCCTGGGATCCTCCCTCAGCCCGACGCTGTTCAACATTTACATGGCCCCGCACGCACACATAGCCCGACAGCACGACCTCAACATAATCTCCTACGCCGACGACACTCAGCTGATCCTCTCCCTCACCAAGGACCCCATCACCACCAAAGCCAACCTCCATGAAGGAATGAAGGCTGTCACCGACTGGATGAAGACCATCCGTCTAAAGCTAAACTCGGACAAGACGGAGGTCCTCATCCTGGGCTCCAACCCTTCAGCCTGGGATGACTCCTGGTGGCCAATGGCACTGGGGGCAGCCCTGACACCCACCGACCACACACACAACCTGGGAATCATCCTCAATTCAACGCTCTCCATGACCAAGCAAGTCAATGTCTTCTCCTCCTCCTGCTTCAACACCCTCCGCATGCTCTGCAAAATCTACAGATGGATCCCGACAGATATAAGAAGGAAAGTCACCCAGGCCCTCGTCGACTACTGAAACGCCCTCTACGGGGAAGCCCCGACCAAGCTCATCAAACGACTACAATGCATTCAAAACGCCTCGGCACGACTGATCCTCGACGTACCACGCCACAGCCACATCACCACCACCTGAGAAACCTGCACTGACTCCCCATCAACAAGAGGATATCCTTCAAGCTCCTCACCCACGCACACAAGGCACTCCACAAAACCGGTCCAGCCTACCTCAACAGACGGCTTTCCTTCTACATCCCCAACCGCCAGCTACACTCCGCCGACCTCTCACTCGCCACCGTCCTGTGCATCCGAAGAACAATCACCGGTGGGAGATCCTTATTCCACCTCGCCGCCAAGACATGGAACACCCTCCCACTGAGCCAAGACCGACCCAAGACCTGCTGACCTTCAGGAGGATACTCAGGAGGCCTTCAGACCCTTGCGGGTATGTAGTGTGCTTGACAAATGATTGATTGATTGATTGGTACGTTGGCCCTTAGCTTCCTACGTTGTTTATGAGTTCCCATAGTCAACACCTTCTAGGACTGGCTAGGTCTGGTCAAACTCTGCACAAGAAAAACTCCTTACCCTAAATGTATCTGGGACTGTTGATTATATATCTCTGGCAGAACCTGAATTGCGAACGTTTCCCATGTCAAGCAATTAGCATCTAACTACTTTTTATATTTGTATGACGCAATGGATTTGGTTATCATTAAGTGCCATGTTAAAACAGCCTATTAAATTATCCAACACTACGTAGTGTATTGTATTATGATGCAAACGTTGCATGTACCATTACTACAACCTGTCATCGTGTGTTTACATTGTGTTGCACAGGTTAATTCATCATCCTGTGCAATGCTTAGAACAAACATATCACATGCATCCAATAAAGCACAATGGACTCATTACAGCATACACCTCAAAGAAATACCAAACAAAACATGCGGCAAAATACACTGGGGACAACACAGTTCATACATGCAACACATTTATGCCATGTAGTCAGCTAACCTGGGTCCCCCTAGAACACCTACCACTGAGAAACATCCCACAGTATTTTCTGACAAAACAAATACGCAAAGTCTCCCTTATACATTTAGCAAACACAAATAAGCCACATAATCAACATTACAGGGTTCTAAAAAACACTTACCCCCAAGGTACTCAACAGACAATTTTCCAATAGAATTCAATTGACAGAAAATATTTATTACATTTAACACTGCATAGATATGTCATTAGGTTGTCTATGATTGTGCTTCTTACAGTACTTCCTACAAGACACACAACACACAGACACAGGGTTATCTATGACACAGACATGCCCATCTCATTACAGGAATATTTTTAAAAACTAAAGGGCATATTTATTAAAAAATCACGCAGCTCAGCAAGCCACCTCACTGTGCTGTGTGATAGGGAAAGATCAGGAATGTTACATATTTACAATAATACTGGGCATTCCTGTCTTTTTCCTGTACTGGCACACAATGTGCTGCCTAACACCAATTCAGGCACCCTTGTACTATGGTGCAAGGGGGCCTGCGTTGTAAGTAGGATTGGTTTTGTGCAGGAAGACACACTTTTCTGCACAAAAAACAGTCTTCTGAGGCATGTTCCTCTTTCTATCTGTGCTACATAAAAAAGAAGAAGCAAAGAGATGAAATAAGAATATTTCTCCTTTTTACGCCTCACCTGGGAAGGCATAGCATTTTGACCCATACCAGGTCTAACACTCATGGTAAATCTGGGAATGCACCAAAATCTGCTATGAGTAGATGTGGGGAAACACTCACACTCTACCCCTGAAATGCCTCCCTTGGATAGAGTAATGCAATGCAGCGATTTGCATTCCCTTGAGTTGTGTTACTCTAGATTTATCAAGCCAGGCAAGGTGACCTTGGATGACTTAATAAATCTAACTTAGGAGTTATGTCTATCTTGCACCCCATTGCGCAGAGAAAAAACAAAGCTACTCTCTAATAAATATGCCCCTATATTCCCCAACTCCAGTACCAGAAATTCCATGTTCACATTATCTACTGCGTAATGTAATTTTCTCTAATCATATCTGTGCAAGGAAATGGTAAAGACTAGTGCTATGGAAAGTAATAAAGCCTGGCAACTCAGTCTTAAATGCACAGATTTTTAGACAAATGCTGAATCCCGCTAGACCGTAAAAGTATTAAGTTAGTAAATTAAAACTCCCAAAATAAATCTCTTCAATATAGACATTTTAGATAGACAAACCTTACATGAAACACTTTACTACCTGCAAAAAATAACTTGTCTCTCAAATGTTACATCTTAGAATTGAAATACATTAATAATGTAATACTGAACATTACATCTTACATTTAAAGAATGCACTGAAAATACTTATGAACACCCCCTCTTCCCCAATTCAGTATAGCAGTTTCAATGGCAATCAAGTAAGACTTCACTTAGAGCATGCCAGCAGGTCAAAAGTTTAAAAGACATGTCAGTTGTACAGTGGAGGTAAAAACGACATTTGACTCGCTATACATTTTCTGCTAGACACTGTAGACCAGTAACAAGCAATACCACAGTCATCACTCCGTTTTTATCAATAAGAAGTAGTATTCAAATTGATATCACTGACTAAATTTGTTCTCATTCTGCTCCTGACTCCTTCTGTGCTTTACTCCTCATACTAGCAGGATCTTTGATGCGTAGACGGATGAGCCACAGCTTTGTCTACTGGGCTAGAGAGTATGCCAAAAATTGTGGAATTGACAGGCATCTGGGATTTTCTCAAGTGGACATTACTTGGATAGGCCCGGAGGTGTGAAATGACATCAACTGCTTCCCATGATGGAAAGCAAGTTGAATTGTGAGTACCCTGACCTCATCATTGTGCACTGTGGTGGCACCAACTTAGGCACAATCACCGGAGCTAGACTTCGAATGAAGGATACCTTAACACAGTTGATCTTTCTCTTTCTTTACACTACCTTTGTGTATTTCAACATATGCAAACCGCCAACAAAACAGTTTTGTCTGTGACCATGGCTTAAGATCCATATATCATGATAACATTTGTTTTGACATGCCAGATATCTACCATCATAAAGGAGTGCATTTCACACTAAAAGGGAACCGCATCTTCCTTAGTAACATTGGGGCGTGCTTCCAGTTCCACATCTTAGTCCGCTCTGCACACCATTAGAACAGCTGTTTTTTCTCAGAGCCACCCTTCAAACCAATATTAACCTTTTCTTTATTTGCATTTCATTTTTAAATAGAATTTTAACACCTGTGTGAAGACCGCAGGAGCAAGTAAATAGACACTTTCTGTGCACATTTATCCTACTCACAAAAAAAGACACATTTTTTCCTGAAACAAAAACAGCAGCCCAACACCTTTTTAATGTAACACAACACAGAGGGGCCGATTAGGATGGAGGATTTTCCGCCTCCTCCGGGCCAGCGGAAGCCACCTCCGGCCCGGAGGAGGCGGAAAATCCATTGCGGGCTCACCAAAGACCCACCGCCACATTACGATGGCTGGTGGGTCTTGGTTTCTGTCCGCTGCTTTTCCGCCGCGGTCGGATTACAACCGCGGCGGAAAAGCTCTCATTTGGCTGGCAGTGTCTATCAGACACCGCCGGCCAAATTAGGAAGCATTTGAAAACATGCTTTTCCGCGGCGGTTTTTCCGCCGTGGAAAAGCATGTGTACTTTTGATTTTGGGGGCCCGTTGCGGGCCCCCAGGGTGTTGGTGGGTGGGGGGTGCACATGGGGGGTACCTATGGTACCCCCCAGCATTTACATGCACAATGCGGCAGGCACCGCGCGGTGCCTGCCGCTTTGTGCATGTAAATGTTACACATGCACTTTTAACATTGCGGTGGGTGCTGCTTCAAGCAGCACCCGCCGCAATGTTAAATATCCAGGATGTGACCGCCAGGGTGGCGGTCACATCCTAATCGCACATGAGGGAACGCCGCAGCCCATGCGGACGTTCCCTCATACTCTGGGGTCGCGGACGGACTCAAGTCCGTCCGCGATCCTAATCGACCCCAAAATGAGTTGCAGGGTGTGGTAATGGGATAGCTTCTCTCCACAGACTACTTCACTGGGCAACTATTGTACATTGTATGGTGTGTGGAGGGAGGTACATCTGCATATACCAGTCATCATGAAGACGCATGTGTACTGTAGGTTGTAAGGAGGGATACTCTCTCCATGCAGACCACTCCCTACGGTCACAGTTGTGCACTGTGAGGTGTGTGAAGGGAGTAGTTTATCTGACGCAGACCACTCCCCAAGGTGACGGGCATGTGCTGTAGGGTGTGCGGAGGGAGTGCTCTCTCTGCACAGAGCAGTACCCAAAGGGACGGTCAGGCTATGTGGAGTATGTGGAGGGAGTGTCCTTTCTGCACACATCACTACCATAGGTGACAGGATTGTTGTAGGGTATGTGGAGGGTATGGTTTCTTCCAGTCTCCCATACCCCAGGGCAACAAGCGTGTAGTGCAGTGTGTGAGGGGGAAGTGGTATCTATGCATAGACCACTCCTCAGTTTGTGTGCTGCAGGGTGTTGGGAGAGAGGTGTTTCTCTACACAGACCAGTCTCTAGGGCAGTAGGCATGCACTGCGAGGTGTGGGAGGGAGTGGCTCCTCTACACAGACCACTCCCCATGGTGACTGTTGTTTGCTAATGGATGTGGGGGTGTTCTGACCGACTTTTTCGGCCCTTAGTTGAGGGAAGGTGATTGGAGGTGACTTCAGCCTACTATAATTCTAATAGAAGGATTAGAACCGTAAATAGAGCCTATTCACAAGGCGTGTTGATACAATCCCGTACCCTTTTCCTTAGATCAGGGCTTATAAACCTATGTTAAGGGATAGATTCATTAGTATTAGTGATAATCCGTCCTTTTGTAAGAGTGTTAGTATACTTATCATGGAGTTATGCTTATTTCGGGCCTTGTAGGCCTCAAACGGGAGAGACTCCATCCTTCTTTCTGCCCCGGCAGCTTGAGATGCTTCTAGGTCAAATGTAATGTTTTAGTTACGAGGTGTTGTTCGCTTGGAGAGAACCGGCTCAGGCTGGCCCTTATCGAAAGACTGTATTTTTCTCCGTGTCGAAGACATAACATCAGGCCGGCCGGCTGAGAACGTGTCCTTGGTACGGGGGGGTACAAGAATTTGGTGGGTGGCAGGTTACTGGCCGTAACTTTCCATGAAGGGACAAGCTTCCATATTAGTGAAAGCATGAGGCAGTGAGTCAGTCAGTCTGTAGGCGGCAGCTAGTCGTTAGCATCAATGCCATTAATTATTTCCAAGGCAGGCAGTCGCCATTTTGAAGTCCGAGAAAGACCGAGAAGCTGATACTCTCTTAGAAAGATTGAAGTTATTTTAGTTGGAGCAGCTGGCGAGCTTTGACATTAAGATCAGAGCATACAGAGTGAAGCAGTTAGTTGAGGGAACGAATTGAAACAGAGTTATAAGATCGAAGCTGGGAAGTAAAGATGGTCCGTGATTGAGAGGAGAGAGGAGTAGTGCAGAACAGCCAGAGAGAAAGCAGCTGATGAGAGGAAGGTTCCAGTGACTTGGAGGGAAGTGGAGGAGACAGTGACTGCAGAGGCGTGACCCTAAGACGAGCCAAGGCACAGATGAGAAGGGAACCCAGATGACTGCTGAGTCCAGACTTCGTATTAATAAGGTGACGTCTAACCCTTTCTTATTAGCGTGCACACATTCTAACCTTTCATTTTCCTTTGCAGGCTATATGTTATAGTATAGTATTATATTGTTATTGTTATTATTATAATAAAGTACCCCAGTTCTTAGTGAACCAGTATATGCCTCTTGTTCTTATACAGTAAAGGTAACCTGTTCTTCTAGACAGGTGCTATTGCACGAACGGGCGCTACCCCCGATCAGGTAAATAGTAACTGAATAAAGAGGGAGAGAGGAGCCCTTGAATAGAGAATAAGTTGTACACCGTGTAATTTGGCCATTCTTGTGTGATTCATAATATTGTAGTATTGTACCTCTAGTGAATAATGAGAGATTCCCCAACATGAAGAGCTAATGGTATTCATAGGAAAGTGATTGTCACTATGAAGCGGCGTTAATGAGAGCACCAGGGGGGATACTGGTGTCTATACCCACAGGATTGTGGCTTGCAAGGAAAGTGATCGTCGTTGTGAAGCGGCGTTAATGAGAGCACCAGGGGAGATACTGGGGTCTATACCCACAGGATTGTGGCTTGAGAATTAGTAAGAGAGCACCAGGGAGGATACTGGTATGGATCTAATGAGAGCACTGGTTGCGGTCAGTGTGTAATGGTAAGTAATCAGAACTGCCCTAGGGTAGATTAGTCTGGGACCATCAGGCCGCGAGACTATATTGTATGAGTGTGGTATTATAGAAAACCTAAGCATGTATATTGCTTATTCCCCATCCTTGGGTAGGATACATAGATACCCATTGTAAATAGGTCCTAAGGAGGGAGGTGATTATGTTTCGGCTGGGTTGGTGGTGCTCTGGTGAGCTGATTCTATCTTTTCCGAAAATCCCGTCGTTACATCTGGCATCACAAACTGTTTACGAAGCCTGTGTGCACTGTATTGTTTTTATCTTGCTGGTTTGCGCTTGGCTTGTACGAAGTTTATTTTGCATATTATTTGTTTATAGTTGTATATATCTTTTTGAATTGTTAGTATGTTTTTACAGAGGTCAAAATCTACTTTCAAATTGCCTGTTGAAATTCCCGGCTGGGAATCAAGCCTTACGAGGCTTTGGCCCGTGAGTGGGCCGATTCTACTGGCTTGAGTGAAAATTGGAGTTCTTGTTTGGAGCTGGCGGAGCCGGCTTATGTGATTGCTTGTTTGCAGAAGGCGCCGGTAGTGAAGGGTGATGAGCTTCCTATTTTAGGACGCAGAGGTTGGATTGTTTTAACAGCGTACAGGATTGTACATGAGACATTTTTAAAATTGCAGAAACAATATGCTGACATGGAAGAGAAGTTTGTTGAGGTGCAAAATGCTCATACTCTTTTGCGATGTCAAAATAAATTACTTGCCGACAAACTTGAAACTTATCAGATAATAGCCGAAAGGGCTGCATTTCGGATTGCGAAATACAAATATAAGAATCGTCGTGGTTCCGTTTGTAAATGAAAGGTCCGTCTGGTCGTAGCGAAAGCCGGACTGGAACCCCGATGAATGGGACGGTAATATCTGGGACTCTAATGATTCTGGTTCCTCGGCTGAGGAGTCTGACAAGCGCGAGTCTTCTCGCTCCGGACGTAACTGTAAATCTACTTCTTGTGACAAACATGATGATTCCAGCGACTTTGGTCCCACTTCTCATTCTAAAAACGTTTCACATTCTGATTGTTCCTCTAAATCTATGGATCCGGCTTCTTCTGATGCTCGTCCGGAGGTTTCTGCGCATCCGGTTTTTCGAAGGAAATTACAACAAGCCCCTGGTAATCCAAATGGTATTCCTTTGGATAGTTTAGAAGATTTTACGCAACAGGAAATTAGTGACATTTTGCAACGATTTCGACAACAGCCTGGTGAGGCTTTGCTTACATGGATGGTGCGCCTTTATGAGTTAGGCGCTGCTGGTATCATGTTAGATGCAGGAGAGCCTTGAAATTTTGTTCTTTGAGTTCCGATTCTATTGTACAAGATCATTTTTGAAACTTTAATGGTGTCGGTCAAACTAGTCTGCTCCAGTTAGCAACTGATGGCTGTAATCACAAATACCCTACTGAATCTGATTGGCCTGTGAATGACAAGCCGTGGTACACCTTGCGCGATGCGGCGCAACGGCTGAAAGAGGAGGTGATGAAAACTGCGATTTTTCTGAGTACGGCTGACATATTGTTGGATGGTTTGTTAACATCTTCTGTACGCAATCGCATTATCCGTTCTTCCCCTATTGCTTATAAGCAGGTTATGATGACTTTGTTAATCAATCAAACTGGCAATCCTTTGTCTATGGTGCTTGAATCTGTCCGTCAGCTTGGTGAGTTAGGTGACTGGTTTAAACCTGAGAGGCAGTCCAGACCTGAGGGTCGGACTGCTGGTGATTATAAGTTCACTAGACGTGATATGTTTCTTGCACTGTTGGCTGATGGTGTTAAAAAGGAAGACAATGATGGTGAACCTAATAGTCGTTTATGGGAAATGTTTCGCAAGCGTGGTTTGGATCGAAATTAGGGTGCCCGACGTGTGCGCAAGAATGAATGTGATCGTGAATATTCTGATGACAGTGGAGACGACAGACGTCGTGATGATTCTGATCGTCATGATGGACGACGGCATGAGCGTGATGTGTCCCCTCGGTGTGAAAAACAGAGAGGGCGAGAGGGGGAAAGAGAAAGGGGGAGAGATGACCGTGTTAACAGCAGATATAGAGATGAAAGGGATCAGTCCCCCGAGTTGAGGAGAAGGGAGGATCGACACAGACTTTCCGATCGAAATTCACAGTACCATACAGACGACAGGAATCCATTTCGTAATGGAGATGGATATGAAAATGACATTTTATCGCCTAAGAAATATGAGAGCATTTACCCTGATTTGTCCTGGTTAACAAAACGCAGTAAAAATGACTAGGAAATAGGTCAAGCTCTAGTACGCAGGTGGGCTCACAAAGATAATAGACCCTATGTAGATATTGAAATTTTTTGGAAACATCGTAATATCCAAAGGGCCCGAGCATTGGTAGATACAGCAGCGGAGGCCACTCTTATTCATGGAAAATCAAAGAAATTTAAAGCTCAGTTTTTCACAATTACTGGTTTAGGTGGAAAGGAAACCCCCGCAGTGCAAACTACACTTGAAATGAGAATAGGTTGAATTCCTCGAAACGAATATTCTGTTTTAGTTGTGCCACTTCTGGAATACATAATTGGAATTGACATTTTGAAAGGAATGACATTGCATTTAGATGACGGCTGTTATCAATTTGGAAGTAAAAATGATATATCATCCAGACCTGTACGAGTTGGTCGTTTAGGAATACCCCCTATTAAAATTCCCCAGGCTACACAGGTTGTTTCCCAGAAGCAGTATCGTATCCCGGGTGGCCATGAAGAAATTAGTGCTACAATTCAGGATTTTGTGGATGCAGGAGTTATAACTCTTGGAATAATCCAGTTTGGCCCGTGCGTAAGAGTGATAATTCTTGGCGCATGACTGTTGATTACCGCGAATTGAATAAACATACACCCCCTTTGACTGTTGCAGTACCAGACATCATTACTTTAATTGAAAGAATTCAAAAGCATCCAGGAACATGGTATGCGTCTATTGATATTGCCAATGCTTTCTTTTCAATTCCGATTGCCCCCGAGTGTCAGGAACAATTCAGTTTTACATGGAATGGACGTCAAATGATGTTTAGAAGTCTTCCCCAAGGCTATATACACAGTCCTACGATTTGTCACCGGCTGGTGGCGGAACATTTGTCTGAAGTACCCGTACATCTGCAAATTGAGATATGTCACTATATTGACAACATTTTGATTCAAGGTGAGACACAAGATCAAGTTCAGACCCAGTTAGATCAAATTATTGATCGCTTACGCGAAAAAGGTTGGGAAATCAATCCCGATAAATTGCACGGTCCATCCCAGAATGTGAAATTTTTAGGTATCAATTGGCATGAAGGTCATAGAGAGGTGATTCCACAAGTAAAGCAGAAAATTCTCGATTTTGCAGTTCCAAGAAACAGGAAAGAAGCTCAAAGCTTTATTGGATTATTTGGCTTTTGGCGTCAGCATATCCCACATTTGAGTCAGATATTGGCCCCTTTGTACAGAGTCACTCGTAAAAAGAATGTGTTTGAATGGGGTAAACCACAGCAGGATGCGTTTGATTTGGCGAAAGAAGCGATTCAGTATGCCTTGGATTTGTGGCCTGTGTGCGATGGTGATGTGGATTTGAATGTGTCCGTGTAAGGTCTTTATGCAAATTGGAGTTTGTGGCAAAAACAAGGCAGAAATAAAGTACCATTAGGTTTTTGGACTAAAAAGTTACCCGATGCTGGTGAGTGTTATACACCTTTTGAGAAACAATTACTTGCATGTTATTGGGCTCTGGTGGATACCAAGCAATTGACTTTGGGGCATGATGTGATTTTGAGACCTGAGATTCCTATAATGCAGTTGGTTTTGAGTTCGCCGAAAACTCATCGAATTGGACATGCTCAAGAGGCGAGTGTGATTAAGTGGAAATGGTACATACAAGACAGGGCACGTGTGGGACCGAGAGGTGTAGCATTATTTCATGAGCAAGTGGCGCGGGCGCCATCGAATGAGACTGGGAGTGATTGCTCCGTACCTGTAGTACAGGAATCCCCTGTTAAGTGGGGTAAGCCATTTGATGATCTGTCCGCTGAGGACAGAAACCATGTTTGGTTTACGGATGGTTCAGCGAGGTACATAGGAGAGAAAAGACATTGGAAGGCAGTGTCCTATAATCCCATCACACAAAAATTGTTGAGTACAACTGGTGAAGGAAAGAGTAGTCAATTTGCTGAATTATATGCTGTTTACCAAGTTCTAAATCAAGAGTTACCTGGTACATGTCACATCTTTACTGATTCCTGGTCCACGGCTAATGGACTGGCGGTTTGGTTACCAATTTGGCATTCTCATAATTGGGAATTGCATTCTAAAGAACTGTGGGGAAAAGAATTATGGCAAGAAATTTGGGAACTGCTCCCACAGAGTACTGTTACAATCTTTCATGTGGATGCTCATACATCGATAGATTCCCTTGACAAACTCTTTCATAACATTGTAGATGAAAAATCTAAAATTGCTGAGGCAGTGGTGGACATGCAAGATTCTGATTTGGCGGGATTGGCGAAATGGGCCCACCAGAAGGCAGGACATTTTGGAGAGAGAGCCACTAGCAGGTGGGCTGCTGATCGAGGAATTTATATTCCTTTAAATTTGATTAAAGACACAATATTGCATTGTCCTATCTGTCAACATTCCAGACAACGAAAAGTACCCCAAATTGTTAAAGGACATTTACATCGAGGAAAATTGCCCACTCAAATTTGGCAGATTGATTATATTGGTCCACTCCCTATGAGTAAAAATTGCCAATATATTTGCACCATTGTTGACACATACAGTGGCCTTTCCCTGTAAGCGAGCTACCCAAGTGAATACCATTAAAATATTGGAATCGATAATGCTCTATTATGGTGTTCCATTTCAAATTCAATCCGATAATGCATCCCATTTTAAGGGAAGATTGGTGCAGGAATTTTGTGTGGAGAATAACATCGAATGGGTGTTTCTTATATACCATATTATCCACAGGCAGCGGGTCTTATTGAGAGAATGAATGGTTTGCTAAAAGATCAATTACGAAAATTAACTGACAATAAATATAAAAATTGGAGAGATTATTTGTTTCAAGCACTGTTAATTTTGAATAATCGTCCCTTTTTGAATGCTGAATCTCCATTAATGCATTTGTTTCCTCCAGCTATTGATGCAAAGCCGAACTCAATTGGCAATACTGTAATGTGCGGGGAAATTTCCCCCGGAGCATTAGCTCCATGCAGAGCAACCCCAGGTTCTGCAGGCTTGGACCTGCATGTCATGAATGACACTATGATTAAGAGCAGAGATCGAGTTATCATTGAGACTGGTGTTGGTGTCTGTATACCAACTGGAAATTTTGGACAGATTGCCCCTAGATCGGGCTTGGCCTTAAAAGGCATTCAAGTACTCGGAGGAGTCATTGACAGCGATTATCAGGGAGAGATTAAGGTGCTCCTGCTGAATAGCAGTGAGGTTGATTTACCAATTCATAAAACTGACCAAATTGCTCAGTTGCTAATCATGCCTGTTTTCAGTGGTGAGATTCAGAAAGTCACTGCCCCAACTTTGCTAACTGTACGAGGACAAAAAGGTTTTGGCTCCACAGATAATCCAGGAGCGAGAGTGTGGGTGCAATCGCCTAAAAATCCCCCTGAACAAGTTATTGCAACCGGTCATGATAACACCATTCTTGTCATGAGACCAGGGAAAGATAGCTGGGAAGCTGTCCCGGCTGACAAATGTTATTTACGAGAATGAATAATGCCTGTATTTGATTTTCTTTCAGATCATTCTCTGGACTGTTGCTGCAGGATGTGCCGCGTTGGACTCCTTTTGGTCTGCTACGTCGGGAGAGGAGGGAACCCACAGACTTTGGTTGATTCGATAACCCGAGTACCGCGTTCCTTTGCTGCGTGGGATTCATCATCTAACTTCTGGAGTACTTTAGCTAGAAGAGTTACTAACTCTCCACATTTCTGTTTAACACCGATGCGTTCGGTGACTGACATTCTAGCGACCTGTTTGGTTGCTGTCCCTGCTTCGTTGGAGACTCTAGCCCATATCTTTAATATATCAAATGCCCGTCCCAACGTTATCCTTGGAGACTTCGCTACTCATGAGTATTGTCCTTTGTGTACCGTACTTTCAGATCCAACACCCCCGATTCATTCCCAAATAATTACATATAATATCACCCAGGGTGATTTATGCTTTTTCCTTACTTGCGATCCCAATGCAATTACTGAATGTGTGCATTTAAAATTGAAGGCAGCAACTTCTTTTTCAGCTCATGAACGAACTTTGTGTTCCTGAAGAGCCCCGAAATCATGTATTTCTGTTAAAAATAATATGACCTGTAAGAGTTTAGTAGTTACCCCTAGACATTTTGGTACAATGCTTTTACCTTCCGGATGGCTTTTCTCTTGTGGTAATACATCCTGGCCCTACATTCCTCCAAATATTTCTGGAGGACCTTGTGCCATCACAAGACTGAGCGTATTGATGTTTTCTTCACATCCTAATACACATTCTCGTGTTGTTCGTGATGCTGTGATGTTACATGATGATTGTGATTCTACACTACATTTATATTCCAAATCTGAATACCTTAGTTTAGCTTTCTCAGTTATTGGTGTTCCAGCCTTAGCAGTCTACAATGCAAAATCCATCGGGAAGATGGCTTGCTGGATGATTAAGTCCATCAATCATACTTCTACAATTTTATCTGACATGTTACTAGACGCCCAGGGTGAACGCAGAGCTATTTTGCAGAACCGGGCTGCCATTGACTATCTTTTGCTCAAACATGTACATGACTGTTCCGACTTTGAGGGCCTTTGTTGCTTCAACTTATCGGATCACCCTAGATCCATTCAGGCTCATATTGACAAACTTCATGATTTGACTGAAGAGGTTAGAAAACACATTGACCAGGGCTGGTTTGACTGGCTCTTCAATTGGTTACCTGACTTACATTCTTTACGACAGATATTAGGGGGTATCATGATTACTTGAGCATTTTAGTAGCTAGTTGCTGCTTTACTCAGGTCATTCCTTCCTTACTCCAGTCCTGTAGAAGTGGTACAAGAAATAGATCAGTTAATTTTGTTTCATATTATTCCTCTACAGATGTTAGTTCCATTTAGCGAATGATTAGTAGCCTAAAGTCAAGGGTGAAGTGTTCTGACTGACTTTTTCGGCCCTTCCTTGAGGGAAGGTGATTGGAGGTGACTTCAGCCTACTATCATTCTAATAGAAGGATTAGAACCGTAAATAGAGCCTATTCACAAGGCGTGTTGATACAATCCCGTACCCTTTTCCTTAGATCAGGGCTTATAAACCTATGTTAAGGGATAGATTCATTAGTATTAGTGATAATCCGTCCTTTTGTAAGACTGTTAGTATACTTTCCATGGAGTTATGCTTATTTCAGGCCTTGTAGGCCTCAAACGGGAGAGACTCCATCTTTCTTTCTGCCCCGGCAGCTTGAGATGCTTCTAGGTCAAATGTAATGTTTTAGTTACGAGGTGTTGTTCGCTTGGAGAGAACCGGCTCAGGCTGGCCCTTATCGAAAGACTGTATTTTTCTCCGTGTCGAAGACATAACATCAGGCCGGCCGGCTGAGAACGTGTCCTTGGTACGGGGGGGTACAAGAATTTGGTGGGTGGCAGGTTACTGGCCGTAACTTTCCATGAAGGGACAAGCTTCCATATTAGTGAAAGCATGAGGCAGTGAGTCAGTCAGTCTGTAGGCGGCAGCTAGTCGTTAGCATCAATGCCATTAATTATTTCCAAGGCAGGCAGTCGCCATTTTGAAGTCCGAGAAAGACCGAGAAGCTGATACTCTCTTAGAAAGATTGAAGTTATTTTAGTTGGAGCAGCTGGCGAGCTTTGACATTAAGATCAGAGCATACAGAGTGAAGCAGTTAGTTGAGGGAACGAATAGAAACTGAGTTATAAGATCGAAGCTGGGAAGTAAAGATGGTCCGTGATTGAGAGGAGAGAGGAGTAGTGCAGAACAGCCAGAGAGAAAGCAGCTGATGAGAGGAAGGTTCCAGTGACTTGGAGGGAAGCGGAGGAGACAGAGCATAGCAGTGCAGACGTGTATCCGTGACTGCAGAGGCGTGACCCTAAGACGAGCCAAGGCACAGATGAGAAGGAAACCCAGATGACTGCTGAGTCCAGACTTCGTATTAATAAGGTGACGTCTAACCCTTTCTTATTAGCGTGCACACATTCTAACCTTTCATTTTCATTTGCAGGCTATATGTTATAGTATAGTATTATATTGTTATTGTTATTATTATAATAAAGTACCCCAGTTCTTAGTGAACCAGTATATGCCTCTTGTTCTTATACAGTAAAGGTAACCTGTTCTTCTAGACAGGTGCTATTGCACGAACGGGCGCTACCCCCGATCAGGTAAATAGTAACTGAATAAAGAGGGAGAGAGGAGCCCTTGAAATAGAGAATAAGTTGTACACCGTGTAATTTGGCCATTCTTGTGTGATTCATAATATTGTAGTATTGTACCTCTAGTGAATAATGAGAGATTCCCCAACATGAAGAGCTAATGGTATTCATAGGAAAGTGATTGTCACTATGAAGCGGCGTTAATGAGAGCACCAGGGGGGATACTGGTGTCTATACCCACAGGATTGTGGCTTGCAAGGAAAGTGATCGTCGTTGTGAAGCGGCGTTAATGAGAGCACCAGAGGAGATACTGGGGTCTATACCCACAGGATTGTGGCTTGAGAATTGGTAAGAGAGCACCAGGGAGGATACTGGTATGGATCTAATGAGAGCACTGGTTGCGGTCAGTGTGTAATGGTAAATAATCAGAACTGCCCTAGGGTAGATTAGTCTGGGACCATCAGGCCGCGAGACTATATTGTATGAGTGTGGTATTATAGAAAACCTAAGCATGTATATTGCTTATTCCCCATCCTTGGGTAGGATACATAGATACCCATTGTAAATAGGTCCTAAGGAGGGAGGTGATTATGTTTCGGCTGGGTTGGTGGTGCTCTGGTGAGCTGATTCTATCTTTTCCGAAAATCCCGTCGTTACATCTGGCGTCACGAACTGTTTACTAAGCCTGTGTGCACTGTATTGTTTTTATCTTGCTGGTTTGCGCTTGGCTTGTACGAAGTTTATTTTGCATATTATTTGTTTATAGTTGTATATATCTTTTTGAATTGTTAGTATGTTTTTACAGAGGTCAAAATCTACTTTCAAATTGCCTGTTGAAATTCCCGGCTGGGAATCAACGCCTTACGAGGCTTTGGCCCGTGAGTGGGCCGATTCTACTGGCTTGAGTGAAAATTGGAGTTCTTGTTTGGAGCTGGCGGAGCCGGCTTATGTGATTGCTTGTTTGCAGAAGGCGCCGGTAGTGAAGGGTGATGAGCTTCCTATTTTAGGACGCAGAGGTTGGATTGTTTTAACAGCGTACAGGATTGTACATGAGACATTTTTAAAATTGCAGAAACAATATGCTGACATGGAAGAGAAGTTTGTTGAAGTGCAAAATGCTCATACTCTTTTGCGATGTCAAAATAAATTACTTGCCGACAAACTTGAAACTTATCAGATAATAGCCGAAAGGGCTGCATTTCGGATTGCGAAATACAAATATAAGAATCGTCGTGGTTCCGTTTGTAAATGAAAGGTCCGTCTGGTCGTAGCGAAAGCCGGACTGGAACCCCGATGAATGGGACGGTAATATCTGGGACTCTAATGATTCTGGTTCCTCGGCTGAGGAGTCTGACAAGCGCGAGTCTTCTCGCTCCGGACGTAACTGTAAATCTACTTCTTGTGACAAACATGATGATTCCAGCGACTTTGGTCCCACTTCTCATTCTAAAGACGTTTCACATTCTGATTGTTCCTCTAAATCTATGGATCCGGCTTCTTCTGATGCTCGTCCGGAGGTTTCTGAGCATCCGGTTTTTCGAAGGAAATTACAACAAGCCCCTGGTAATCCAAATGGTATTCCTTTGGATAGTTTAGAAGATTTTACGCAACAGGAAATTAGTGACATTTTGCAACGATTTCGACAACAGCCTGGTGAGGCTTTGCTTACATGGATGGTGCGCCTTTATGAGTTAGGCGCTGCTGGTATCATGTTAGATGCAGGAGATGCCTTGAAATTTTGTTCTTTGAGTTCCGATTCTATTGTACAAGATCATTTTCGAAACTTTAATGGTGTCGGTCAAACTAGTCTGCTCCAGTTAGCAACTGATGGCTGTAATCACAAATACCCTACTGAATCTGATTGGCCTGTGAATGACAAGCCGTGGTACACCTTGCGCGATGCGGCGCAACGGCTGAAAGAGGAGGTGATGAAAACTGCGATTTTTCTGAGTACGGCTGACATATTGTTGGATGGTTTGTTAACATCTTCTGTACGCAATCGCATTATCCGTTCTTCCCCTATTGCTTATAAGCAGGTTATGATGACTTTGTTAATCAATCAAACTGGCAATCCTTTGTCTATGGTGCTTGAATCTGTCCGTCAGCTTGGTGAGTTAGGTGACTGGTTTAAACCTGAGAGGCAGTCCAGACCTGAGGGTCGGACTGCTGGTGATTATAAGTTCACTAGACGTGATATGTTTTTTGCACTGTTGACTGATGGTGTTAAAAAGGAAGACAATGATGGTGAACCTAATAGTCGTTTATGGGAAATGTTTCGCAAGCGTGGTTTGGATCGAAATTAGGGTGCCCGACGTGTGCGCAAGAATGAATGTGATCGTGAATATTCTGATGACAGTGGAGACGACAGACGTCGTGATGATTCTGATCGTCATGATGGACGACGGCATGAGCGTGATGTGTCCCCTCGGTGTGAAAAACAGAGAGGGCGAGAGGGGGAAAGAGAAAGGGGGAGAGATGACCGTGTTAACAGCAGATATAGAGATGAAAGGGATCAGTCCCCCGAGTTGAGGAGAAGGGAGGATCGACACAGACTTTCCGATCGAAATTCACAGTACCATACAGACGACAGGAATCCATTTCGTAATGGAGATGGATATGAAAATGACATTTTATCGCCCAAGAAATATGAGAGCATTTACCCTGATTTGTCCTGGTTAAGAAAACGCAGTAAAAATGACTAGGAAATAGGTCAAGCTCTAGTACGCAGGTGGGCTCACAAAGATAATAGACCCTATGTAGATATTGAAATTTTTTGGAAACATCGTAATATCCAAAGGGCCCGAGCATTGGTAGATACAGGAGCGGGGGCCACTCTTATTCATGGAAAATCAAAGAAATTTAAAGCTCAGTTTTTCACAATTACTGGTTTAGGTGGAAAGGAAACCCCCACAGTGCAAACTACACTTGAAATGAGAATAGGTTGAATTCCTCGAAAAGAATATTCTGTTTTAGTTGTGCCACTTCTGGAATACATAATTGGAATTGACATTTTGAAAGGAATTACATTGCATTTAGATGACGGCTGTTATCAATTTGGAAGTAAAAATGATATATCATCCAGACCTGTACGAGTTGGTCGTTTAGGAATACCCCCTATTAAAATTCCCCAGGCTACACAGGTTGTTTCCCAGAAGCAGTATCGTATCCCAGGTGGCCATGAAGAAATTAGTGCTACAATTCAGGATTTTGTGGATGCAGGAGTTATAACTCTTGGAATAATCCAGTTTGGCCCGTGCGTAAGAGTGATAATTCTTGGCGCATGACTGTTGATTACCGCGAATTGAATAAACATACACCCCCTTTGACTGTTGCAGTACCAGACATCATTACTTTAATTGAAAGAATTCAAAAGCATCCAGGAACATGGTATGCGTCCATTGATATTGCCAATGCTTTCTTTTCAATTCCGATTGCCCCCGAGTGTCAGGAACAATTCAGTTTTACATGGAATGGGCGTCAAATGATGTTTAGAAGTCTTCCCCAAGGCTATGTACACAGTCCTACGATTTGTCACCGGCTGGTGGCGGAACATTTGTCTGAAGTACCCGTACATCTGCAAATTGAGATATGTCACTATATTGACAACATTTTGATTCAAGGTGAGACACAAGATCAAGTTCAGACCCAGTTAGATCAAATTATTGATCGCTTACGCGAAAAAGGTTGGGAAATCAATCCCGATAAATTGCAAGGTCCATCCCAGAATGTGAAATTTTTAGGTATCAATTGGCATGAGGGTCATAGAGAGGTGATTCCACAAGTAAAGCAGAAAATTCTCGATTTTGCAGTTCCAAGAAACAGGAAAGAAGCTCAAAGCTTTATTGGATTATTTGGCTTTTGGCGTCAGCATATCCCACATTTGAGTCAGATATTGGCCCCTTTGTACAGAGTCACTCGTAAAAAGAATGTGTTTGAATGGGGTAAACCACAGCAGGATGCGTTTGATTTGGCGAAAGAAGCGATTCAGTATGCCTTGGATTTGTGGCCTGTGTGCGATGGTGATGTGGATTTGAATGTGTCCGTGTAAGGTCTTTATGCAAATTGGAGTTTGTGGCAAAAACAAGGCAGAAATAAAGTACCATTAGGTTTTTGGACTAAAAAGTTACCCGATGCTGGTGAGTGTTATACACCTTTTGAGAAACAATTACTTGCATGTTATTGGGCTCTGGTGGATACCAAGCAATTGACTTTGGGGCATGATGTGATTTTGAGACCTGAGATTCCTATAATGCAGTTGGTTTTGAGTTCGCCGAAAACTCATCGAATTGGACATGCTCAAGAGGCGAGTGTGATTAAGTGGAAATGGTACATACAAGACAGGGCACGTGTGGGACCGAGAGGTGTAGCATTATTTCATGAGCAAGTGGCGCGGGCGCCATCGAATGAGACTGGGAGTGATTGCTCCGTACCTGTAGTACAGGAATCCCCTGTTAAGTGGGGTAAGCCATTTGATGATCTGTCCGCTGAGGACAGAAACCATGTTTGGTTTACGGATGGTTCAGCGAGGTACATAGGAGAGAAAAGACATTGGAAGGCAGTGTCCTATAATCCCATCACACAAAAATTGTTGAGTACAACTGGTGAAGGAAAGAGTAGTCAATTTGCTGAATTATATGCTGTTTACCAAGTTCTAAATCAAGAGTTACCTGGTACATGTCACATCTTTACTGATTCCTGGTCCACGGCTAATGGACTGGCGGTTTGGTTACCAATTTGGCATTCTCATAATTGGGAATTGCATTCTAAAGAACTGTGGGGAAAAGAATTATGGCAAGAAATTTGGGAACTGCTCCCACAGAGTACTGTTACAATCTTTCATGTGGATGCTCATACATCGATAGATTCCCTTGACAAACTCTTTCATAACATTGTAGATGAAAAATCTAAAATTGCTGAGGCAGTGGTGGACATGCAAGATTCTGATTTGGCGGGATTGGCGAAATGGGCCCACCAGAAGGCAGGACATTTTGGAGAGAGAGCCACTAGCAGGTGGGCTGCTGATCGAGGAATTTATATTCCTTTAAATTTGATTAAAGACACAATATTGCATTGTCCTATCTGTCAACATTCCAGACAACGAAAAGTACCCCAAATTGTTAAAGGACATTTACATCGAGGAAAATTGCCCACTCAAATTTGGCAGATTGATTATATTGGTCCACTCCCTATGAGTAAAAATTGCCAATATATTTGCACCATTGTTGACACATACAGTGGCCTTTCCCTGTAAGCGAGCTACCCAAGTGAATACCATTAAAATATTGGAATCGATAATGCTCTATTATGGTGTTCCATTTCAAATTCAATCCGATAATGCATCCCATTTTAAGGGAAGATTGGTGCAGGAATTTTGTGTGGAGAATAACATCGAATGGGTGTTTCTTATATACCATATTATCCACAGGCAGCGGGTCTTATTGAGAGAATGAATGGTTTGCTAAAAGATCAATTACGAAAATTAACTGACAATAAATATAAAAATTGGAGAGATTATTTGTTTCAAGCACTGCTAATTTTGAATAATCGTCCCTTTTTGAATTCTGAATCTCCATTAATGCATTTGTTTCCTCCAGCTATTGATGCAAAGCCGAACTCAATTGGCAATACTGTAATGTACGGGGAAATTTCCCCCGGAGCATTAGCTCCATGCAGAGCAACCCCAGGTTCTGCAGGCTTGGACCTGCATGTCATGAATGACACTATGATTAAGAGCAGAGATCGAGTTATCATTGAGACTGGTGTTGGTGTCTGTATACCAACTGGAAATTTTGGACAGATTGCCCCTAGATCGGGCTTGGCCTTAAAAGGCATTCAAGTACTCGGAGGAGTCATTGACAGCGATTATCAGGGAGAGATTAAGGTGCTCCTGCTGAATAGCAGTGAGGTTGATTTACCAATTCATAAAACTGACGAAATTGCTCAGTTGCTAATCATGCCTGTTTTCAGTGGTGAGATTCAGAAAGTCACTGCCCCAACTTTGCTAACTGTACGAGGACAAAAAGGTTTTGGCTCCACAGATAATCCAGGAGCGAGAGTGTGGGTGCAATCGCCTAAAAATCCCCCTGAACAAGTTATTGCAACCGGTCATGATAACACCATTCTTGTCATGAGACCAGGGAAAGATAGCTGGGAAGCTGTCCCGGCTGACAAATGTTATTTACGAGAATGAATAATGCCTGTATTTGATTTTCTTTCAGATCATTCTCTGGACTGTTGCTGCAGGATGTGCCGGCGTTGGACTCCTTTTGGTCTGCTACGTCGGGAGAGGAGGGAACCCACAGACTTTGGTTGATTCGATAACCCGAGTACCGCGTTCCTTTGCTGCGTGGGATTCATCATCTAACTTCTGGAGTACTTTAGCTAGAAGAGTTACTAACTCTCCACATTTCTGTTTAACACCGATGCGTTCGGTGACTGACATTCTAGCGACCTGTTTGGTTGCTGTCCCTGCTTCCTTGGAGACTCTAGCCCATATCTTTAATATATCAAATGCCCGTCCCAACGTTATCCTTGGAGACTTCGCTACTCATGAGTATTGTCCTTTGTGTACCGTACTTTCAGATCCAACACCCCCGATTCATTCCCAAATAATTACATATAATATCACCCAGGGTGATTTATGCTTTTTCCTTACTTGCGATCCCAATGCAATTACTGAATGTGTGCATTTAAAATTGAAGGCAGCAACTTCTTTTTCAGCTCATGAACGAACTTTGTGTTCCTGAAGAGCCCCGAAATCATGTATTTCTGTTAAAAATAATATGACCTGTAAGAGTTTAGTAGTTACCCCTAGACATTTTGGTACAATGCTTTTACCTTCCGGATGGCTTTTCTCTTGTGGTAATACATCCTGGCCCTACATTCCTCCAAATATTTCTGGAGGACCTTGTGCCATCACAAGTCTGAGCGTATTGATGTTTTCTTCACATCCTAATACACATTCTCGTGTTGTTCGTGATGCTGTGATGTTACATGATGATTGTGATTCTACACTACATTTATATTCCAAATCTGAATACCTTAGTTTAGCTTTCTCAGTTATTGGTGTTCCAGCCTTAGCAGTCTACAATGCAAAATCCATCGGGAAGATGGCTTGCTGGATGATTAAGTCCATCAATCATACTTCTACAATTTTATCTGACATGTTACTAGACGCCCAGGGTGAACGCAGAGCTATTTTGCAGAACCGGGCTGCCATTGACTATCTTTTGCTCAAACATGGACATGACTGTTCCGACTTTGAGGGCCTTTGTTGCTTCAACTTATTGGATCACCCTAGATCCATTCAGGCTCATATTGACAAACTTCATGATTTGACTGAAGAGGTTAGAAAACACATTGACCAGGGCTGGTTTGACTGGCTCTTCAATTGGTTACCTGACTTACATTCTTTACGACAGATATTAGGGGGTATCATGATTACTTGAGCATTTTAGTAGCTAGTTGCTGCTTTACTCAGGTCATTCCTTCCTTACACCAGTCCTGTAGAAGTGGTACAAGAAATAGATCAGTTAATTTTGTTTCATATTATTCCTCTACAGATGTTAGTTCCATTTAGCGAATGATTAGTAGCCTAAAGTCAAGGGTGAAGTGTTCTGACTGACTTTTTCGGCCCTTCCTTGAGGGAAGGTGATTGGAGGTGACTTCAGCCTACTATCATTCTGATAGAAGGATTAGAACCGTAAATAGAGCCTATTCACAAGGCGTGTTGATACAATCCCGTACCCTTTTCCTTAGATCAGGGCTTATAAACCTATGTTAAGGGATAGATTCATTAGTATTAGTGATAATCCGTCCTTTTGTAAGAGTGTTAGTATACTTTCCATGGAGTTATGCTTATTTCAGGCCTTGTAGGCCTCAAACGGGAGAGACTCCATCTTTCTTTCTGCCCCGGCAGCTTGAGATGCTTCTAGGTCAAATGTAATGTTTTAGTTACGAGGTGTTGTTCGCTTGGAGAGAACCGGCTCAGGCTGGCCCTTATCGAAAGACTGTATTTTTCTCTGTGTCGAAGACATAACATCAGGCCGGCCGGCTGAGAACGTGTCCTTGGTACGGGGGGGTACAAGAATTTGGTGGGTGGCAGGTTACTGGCCGTAACTTTCCATGAAGGGACAAGCTTCCATATTAGTGAAAGCATGAGGCAGTGAGTCAGTCAGTCTGTAGGCGGCAGCTAGTCGTTAGCATCAATGCCATTAATTATTTCCAAGGCAGGCAGTCGCCATTTTGAAGTCCGAGAAAGACCGAGAAGCTGATACTCTCTTAGAAAGATTGAAGTTATTTTAGTTGTTGCAGCTGGCGAGCTTTGACATTAAGATCAGAGCATACAGAGTGAAGCAGTTAGTTGAGGGAACGAATAGAAACTGAGTTATAAGATCGAAGCTGGGAAGTAAAGATGGTCCGTGATTGAGAGGAGAGAGGAGTAGTGCAGAACAGCCAGAGAGAAAGCAGCTGATGAGAGGAAGGTTCCAGTGACTTGGAGGGAAGCGGAGGAGACAGAGCATAGCAGTGCAGACGTGTATCCGTGACTGCAGAGGCGTGACCCTAAGACGAGCCAAGGCACAGATGAGAAGGGAACCCAGATGACTGCTGAGTCCAGACTTCGTATTAATAAGGTGACGTCTAACCCTTTCTTATTAGCGTGCACACATTCTAACCTTTCATTTTCCTTTGCAGGCTATATGTTATAGTATAGTATTATATTGTTATTGTTATTATTATAATAAAGTACCCCAGTTCTTAGTGAACCAGTATATGCCTCTTGTTCTTATACAGTAAAGGTAACCTGTTCTTCTAGACAGGTGCTATTGCACGAACAGGCGCTACCCCCGATCAGGTAAATAGTAACTGAATAAAGAGGGAGAGAGGAGCCCTTGAAATAGAGAATAAGTTGTACACCGTGTAATTTGGCCATTCTTGTGTGATTCATAATATTGTAGTATTGTACCTCTAGTGAATAATGAGAGATTCCCCAACATGAAGAGCTAATGGTATTCATAGGAAAGTGATTGTCACTATGAAGCTGCGTTAATGAGAGCACCAGGGGGGATACTGGTGTCTATACCCACAGGATTGTGGCTTGCAAGGAAAGTGATCGTCGTTGTGAAGCGGCGTTAATGAGAGCACCAGGGGAGATACTGGGGTCTATACCCACAGGATTGTGGCTTGAGAATTAGTAAGAGAGCACCAGGGAGGATACTGGTATGGATCTAATGAGAGCACTGGTTGCGGTCAGTGTGTAATGGTAAGTAGTCAGAACTGCCCTAGGGTAGATTAGTCTGGGACCATCAGGCCGCGAGACTATATTGTATGAGTGTGGTATTATAGAAAACCTAAGCATGTATATTGCTTATTCCCCATCCTTGGGTAGGATACATAGATACCCATTGTAAATAGGTCCTAAGGAGGGAGGTGATTATGTTTCGGCTGGGTTGGTGGTGCTCTGGTGAGCTGATTCTATCTTTTCCGAAAATCCCGTCGTTACATCTGGCGTCACGAACTGTTTACTAAGCCTGTGTGCACTGTATTGTTTTTATCTTGCTGGTTTGCGCTTGGCTTGTACGAAGTTTATTTTGCATATTATTTGTTTATAGTTGTATATATCTTTTTGAATTGTTAGTATGTTTTTACAGAGGTCAAAATCTACTTTCAAATTGCCTGTTGAAATTCCCGGCTGGGAATCAACGCCTTACGAGGCTTTGGCCCGTGAGTGGGCCGATTCTACTGGCTTGAGTGAAAATTGGAGTTCTTGTTTGGAGCTGGCGGAGCCGGCTTATGTGATTGCTTGTTTGCAGAAGGCGCCGGTAGTGAAGGGTGATGAGCTTCCTATTTTAGGACGCAGAGGTTGGATTGTTTTAACAGCGTACAGGATTGTACATGAGACATTTTTAAAATTGCAGAAACAATATGCTGACATGGAAGAGAAGTTTGTTGAAGTGCAAAATGCTCATACTCTTTTGCGATGTCAAAATAAATTACTTGCCGACAAACTTGAAACTTATCAGATAATAGCCGAAAGGGCTGCATTTCGGATTGCGAAATACAAATATAAGAATCGTCGTGGTTCCGTTTGTAAATGAAAGGTCCGTCTGGTCGTAGCGAAAGCCGGACTGGAACCCCGATGAATGGGACGGTAATATCTGGGACTCTAATGATTCTGGTTCCTCGGCTGAGGAGTCTGACAAGCGCGAGTCTTCTCGCTCCGGACGTAACTGTAAATCTACTTCTTGTGACAAACATGATGATTCCAGCGACTTTGGTCCCACTTCTCATTCTAAAGACGTTTCACATTCTGATTGTTCCTCTAAATCTATGGATCCGGCTTCTTCTGATGCTCGTCCGGAGGTTTCTGAGCATCCGGTTTTTCGAAGGAAATTACAACAAGCACCTGGTAATCCAAATGGTATTCCTTTGGATAGTTTAGAAGATTTTACGCAACAGGAAATTAGTGACATTTTGCAACGATTTCGACAACAGCCTGGTGAGGCTTTGCTTACATGGATGGTGCGCCTTTATGAGTTAGGCGCTGCTGGTATCATGTTAGATGCAGGAGATGCCTTGAAATTTTGTTCTTTGAGTTCCGATTCTATTGTACAAGATCATTTTCGAAACTTTAATGGTGTCGGTCAAACTAGTCTGCTCCAGTTAGCAACTGATGGCTGTAATCACAAATACCCTACTGAATCTGATTGGCCTGTGAATGACAAGCCGTGGTACACCTTGCGCGATGCGGCGCAACGGCTGAAAGAGGAGGTGATGAAAACTGCGATTTTTCTGAGTACGGCTGACATATTGTTGGATGGTTTGTTAACATCTTCTGTACGCAATCGCATTATCCGTTCTTCCCCTATTGCTTATAAGCAGGTTATGATGACTTTGTTAATCAATCAAACTGGCAATCCTTTGTCTATGGTGCTTGAATCTGTCCGTCAGCTTGGTGAGTTAGGTGACTGGTTTAAACCTGAGAGGCAGTCCAGACCTGAGGGTCGGACTGCTGGTGATTATAAGTTCACTAGACGTGATATGTTTTTTGCACTGTTGACTGATGGTGTTAAAAAGGAAGACAATGATGGTGAACCTAATAGTCGTTTATGGGAAATGTTTCGCAAGCGTGGTTTGGATCGAAATTAGGGTGCCCGACGGGTGCGCAAGAATGAATGTGATCGTGAATATTCTGATGACAGTGGAGACGACAGACGTCGTGATGATTCTGATCGTCATGATGGACGACGGCATGAGCGTGATGTGTCCCCTCGGTGTGAAAAACAGAGAGGGCGAGAGGGGGAAAGAGAAAGGGGGAGAGATGACCGTGTTAACAGCAGATATAGAGATGAAAGGGATCAGTCCCCCGAGTTGAGGAGAAGGGAGGATCGACACAGACTTTCCGATCGAAATTCACAGTACCATACAGACGACAGGAATCCATTTCGTAATGGAGATGGATATGAAAATGACATTTTATCGCCCAAGAAATATGAGAGCATTTACCCTGATTTGTCCTGGTTAAGAAAACGCAGTAAAAATGACTAGGAAATAGGTCAAGCTCTAGTACGCAGGTGGGCTCACAAAGATAATAGACCCTATGTAGATATTGAAATTTTTTGGAAACATCGTAATATCCAAAGGGCCCGAGCATTGGTAGATACAGGAGCGGGGGCCACTCTTATTCATGGAAAATCAAAGAAATTTAAAGCTCAGTTTTTCACAATTACTGGTTTAGGTGGAAAGGAAACCCCCACAGTGCAAACTACACTTGAAATGAGAATAGGTTGAATTCCTCGAAAAGAATATTCTGTTTTAGTTGTGCCACTTCTGGAATACATAATTGGAATTGACATTTTGAAAGGAATTACATTGCATTTAGATGACGGCTGTTATCAATTTGGAAGTAAAAATGATATATCATCCAGACCTGTACGAGTTGGTCGTTTAGGAATACCCCCTATTAAAATTCCCCAGGCTACACAGGTTGTTTCCCAGAAGCAGTATCGTATCCCAGGTGGCCATGAAGAAATTAGTGCTACAATTCAGGATTTTGTGGATGCAGGAGTTATAACTCTTGGAATAATCCAGTTTGGCCCGTGCGTAAGAGTGATAATTCTTGGCGCATGACTGTTGATTACCGCGAATTGAATAAACATACACCCCCTTTGACTGTTGCAGTACCAGACATCATTACTTTAATTGAAAGAATTCAAAAGCATCCAGGAACATGGTATGCGTCCATTGATATTGCCAATGCTTTCTTTTCAATTCCGATTGCCCCCGAGTGTCAGGAACAATTCAGTTTTACATGGAATGGGCGTCAAATGATGTTTAGAAGTCTTCCCCAAGGCTATGTACACAGTCCTACGATTTGTCACCGGCTGGTGGCGGAACATTTGTCTGAAGTACCCGTACATCTGCAAATTGAGATATGTCACTATATTGACAACATTTTGATTCAAGGTGAGACACAAGATCAAGTTCAGACCCAGTTAGATCAAATTATTGATCGCTTACGCGAAAAAGGTTGGGAAATCAATCCCGATAAATTGCAAGGTCCATCCCAGAATGTGAAATTTTTAGGTATCAATTGGCATGAGGGTCATAGAGAGGTGATTCCACAAGTAAAGCAGAAAATTCTCGATTTTGCAGTTCCAAGAAACAGGAAAGAAGCTCAAAGCTTTATTGGATTATTTGGCTTTTGGCGTCAGCATATCCCACATTTGAGTCAGATATTGGCCCCTTTGTACAGAGTCACTCGTAAAAAGAATGTGTTTGAATGGGGTAAACCACAGCAGGATGCGTTTGATTTGGCGAAAGAAGCGATTCAGTATGCCTTGGATTTGTGGCCTGTGTGCGATGGTGATGTGGATTTGAATGTGTCCGTGTAAGGTCTTTATGCAAATTGGAGTTTGTGGCAAAAACAAGGCAGAAATAAAGTACCATTAGGTTTTTGGACTAAAAAGTTACCCGATGCTGGTGAGTGTTATACACCTTTTGAGAAACAATTACTTGCATGTTATTGGGCTCTGGTGGATACCAAGCAATTGACTTTGGGGCATGATGTGATTTTGAGACCTGAGATTCCTATAATGCAGTTGGTTTTGAGTTCGCCGAAAACTCATCGAATTGGACATGCTCAAGAGGCGAGTGTGATTAAGTGGAAATGGTACATACAAGACAGGGCACGTGTGGGACCGAGAGGTGTAGCATTATTTCATGAGCAAGTGGCGCGGGCGCCATCGAATGAGACTGGGAGTGATTGCTCCGTACCTGTAGTACAGGAATCCCCTGTTAAGTGGGGTAAGCCATTTGATGATCTGTCCGCTGAGGACAGAAACCATGTTTGGTTTACGGATGGTTCAGCGAGGTACATAGGAGAGAAAAGACATTGGAAGGCAGTGTCCTATAATCCCATCACACAAAAATTGTTGAGTACAACTGGTGAAGGAAAGAGTAGTCAATTTGCTGAATTATATGCTGTTTACCAAGTTCTAAATCAAGAGTTACCTGGTACATGTCACATCTTTACTGATTCCTGGTCCACGGCTAATGGACTGGCGGTTTGGTTACCAATTTGGCATTCTCATAATTGGGAATTGCATTCTAAAGAACTGTGGGGAAAAGAATTATGGCAAGAAATTTGGGAACTGCTCCCACAGAGTACTGTTACAATCTTTCATGTGGATGCTCATACATCGATAGATTCCCTTGACAAACTCTTTCATAACATTGTAGATGAAAAATCTAAAATTGCTGAGGCAGTGGTGGACATGCAAGATTCTGATTTGGCGGGATTGGCGAAATGGGCCCACCAGAAGGCAGGACATTTTGGAGAGAGAGCCACTAGCAGGTGGGCTGCTGATCGAGGAATTTATATTCCTTTAAATTTGATTAAAGACACAATATTGCATTGTCCTATCTGTCAACATTCCAGACAACGAAAAGTACCCCAAATTGTTAAAGGACATTTACATCGAGGAAAATTGCCCACTCAAATTTGGCAGATTGATTATATTGGTCCACTCCCTATGAGTAAAAATTGCCAATATATTTGCACCATTGTTGACACATACAGTGGCCTTTCCCTGTAAGCGAGCTACCCAAGTGAATACCATTAAAATATTGGAATCGATAATGCTCTATTATGGTGTTCCATTTCAAATTCAATCCGATAATGCATCCCATTTTAAGGGAAGATTGGTGCAGGAATTTTGTGTGGAGAATAACATCGAATGGGTGTTTCTTATATACCATATTATCCACAGGCAGCGGGTCTTATTGAGAGAATGAATGGTTTGCTAAAAGATCAATTACGAAAATTAACTGACAATAAATATAAAAATTGGAGAGATTATTTGTTTCAAGCACTGCTAATTTTGAATAATCGTCCCTTTTTGAATTCTGAATCTCCATTAATGCATTTGTTTCCTCCAGCTATTGATGCAAAGCCGAACTCAATTGGCAATACTGTAATGTACGGGGAAATTTCCCCCGGAGCATTAGCTCCATGCAGAGCAACCCCAGGTTCTGCAGGCTTGGACCTGCATGTCATGAATGACACTATGATTAAGAGCAGAGATCGAGTTATCATTGAGACTGGTGTTGGTGTCTGTATACCAACTGGAAATTTTGGACAGATTGCCCCTAGATCGGGCTTGGCCTTAAAAGGCATTCAAGTACTCGGAGGAGTCATTGACAGCGATTATCAGGGAGAGATTAAGGTGCTCCTGCTGAATAGCAGTGAGGTTGATTTACCAATTCATAAAACTGACGAAATTGCTCAGTTGCTAATCATGCCTGTTTTCAGTGGTGAGATTCAGAAAGTCACTGCCCCAACTTTGCTAACTGTACGAGGACAAAAAGGTTTTGGCTCCACAGATAATCCAGGAGCGAGAGTGTGGGTGCAATCGCCTAAAAATCCCCCTGAACAAGTTATTGCAACCGGTCATGATAACACCATTCTTGTCATGAGACCAGGGAAAGATAGCTGGGAAGCTGTCCCGGCTGACAAATGTTATTTACGAGAATGAATAATGCCTGTATTTGATTTTCTTTCAGATCATTCTCTGGACTGTTGCTGCAGGATGTGCCGGCGTTGGACTCCTTTTGGTCTGCTACGTCGGGAGAGGAGGGAACCCACAGACTTTGGTTGATTCGATAACCCGAGTACCGCGTTCCTTTGCTGCGTGGGATTCATCATCTAACTTCTGGAGTACTTTAGCTAGAAGAGTTACTAACTCTCCACATTTCTGTTTAACACCGATGCGTTCGGTGACTGACATTCTAGCGACCTGTTTGGTTGCTGTCCCTGCTTCCTTGGAGACTCTAGCCCATATCTTTAATATATCAAATGCCCGTCCCAACGTTATCCTTGGAGACTTCGCTACTCATGAGTATTGTCCTTTGTGTACCGTACTTTCAGATCCAACACCCCCGATTCATTCCCAAATAATTACATATAATATCACCCAGGGTGATTTATGCTTTTTCCTTACTTGCGATCCCAATGCAATTACTGAATGTGTGCATTTAAAATTGAAGGCAGCAACTTCTTTTTCAGCTCATGAACGAACTTTGTGTTCCTGAAGAGCCCCGAAATCATGTATTTCTGTTAAAAATAATATGACCTGTAAGAGTTTAGTAGTTACCCCTAGACATTTTGGTACAATGCTTTTACCTTCCGGATGGCTTTTCTCTTGTGGTAATACATCCTGGCCCTACATTCCTCCAAATATTTCTGGAGGACCTTGTGCCATCACAAGTCTGAGCGTATTGATGTTTTCTTCACATCCTAATACACATTCTCGTGTTGTTCGTGATGCTGTGATGTTACATGATGATTGTGATTCTACACTACATTTATATTCCAAATCTGAATACCTTAGTTTAGCTTTCTCAGTTATTGGTGTTCCAGCCTTAGCAGTCTACAATGCAAAATCCATCGGGAAGATGGCTTGCTGGATGATTAAGTCCATCAATCATACTTCTACAATTTTATCTGACATGTTACTAGACGCCCAGGGTGAACGCAGAGCTATTTTGCAGAACCGGGCTGCCATTGACTATCTTTTGCTCAAACATGGACATGACTGTTCCGACTTTGAGGGCCTTTGTTGCTTCAACTTATTGGATCACCCTAGATCCATTCAGGCTCATATTGACAAACTTCATGATTTGACTGAAGAGGTTAGAAAACACATTGACCAGGGCTGGTTTGACTGGCTCTTCAATTGGTTACCTGACTTACATTCTTTACGACAGATATTAGGGGGTATCATGATTACTTGAGCATTTTAGTAGCTAGTTGCTGCTTTACTCAGGTCATTCCTTCCTTACACCAGTCCTGTAGAAGTGGTACAAGAAATAGATCAGTTAATTTTGTTTCATATTATTCCTCTACAGATGTTAGTTCCATTTAGCGAATGATTAGTAGCCTAAAGTCAAGGGTGAAGTGTTCTGACTGACTTTTTCGGCCCTTCCTTGAGGGAAGGTGATTGGAGGTGACTTCAGCCTACTATCATTCTAATAGAAGGATTAGAACCGTAAATAGAGCCTATTCACAAGGCGTGTTGATACAATCCTGTACCCTTTTCCTTAGATCAGGGCTTATAAACCTATGTTAAGGGATAGATTCATTAGTATTAGTGATAATCCGTCCTTTTGTAAGAGTGTTAGTATACTTTCCATGGAGTTATGCTTATTTCAGGCCTTGTAGGCCTCAAACGGGAGAGACTCCATCTTTCTTTCTGCCCCGGCAGCTTGAGATGCTTCTAGGTCAAATGTAATGTTTTAGTTACGAGGTGTTGTTCGCTTGGAGAGAACCGGCTCAGGCTGGCCCTTATCGAAAGACTGTATTTTTCTCTGTGTCGAAGACATAACATCAGGCCGGCCGGCTGAGAACGTGTCCTTGGTACGGGGGGGTACAAGAATTTGGTGGGTGGCAGGTTACTGGCCGTAACTTTCCATGAAGGGACAAGCTTCCATATTAGTGAAAGCATGAGGCAGTGAGTCAGTCAGTCTGTAGGCGGCAGCTAGTCGTTAGCATCAATGCCATTAATTATTTCCAAGGCAGGCAGTCGCCATTTTGAAGTCCGAGAAAGACCGAGAAGCTGATACTCTCTTAGAAAGATTGAAGTTATTTTAGTTGTTGCAGCTGGCGAGCTTTGACATTAAGATCAGAGCATACAGAGTGAAGCAGTTAGTTGAGGGAACGAATAGAAACTGAGTTATAAGATCGAAGCTGGGAAGTAAAGATGGTCCGTGATTGAGAGGAGAGAGGAGTAGTGCAGAACAGCCAGAGAGAAAGCAGCTGATGAGAGGAAGGTTCCAGTGACTTGGAGGGAAGCGGAGGAGACAGAGCATAGCAGTGCAGACGTGTATCCGTGACTGCAGAGGCGTGACCCTAAGACGAGCCAAGGCACAGATGAGAAGGGAACCCAGATGACTGCTGAGTCCAGACTTCGTATTAATAAGGTGACGTCTAACCCTTTCTTATTAGCGTGCACACATTCTAACCTTTCATTTTCCTTTGCAGGCTATATGTTATAGTATAGTATTATATTGTTATTGTTATTATTATAATAAAGTACCCCAGTTCTTAGTGAACCAGTATATGCCTCTTGTTCTTATACAGTAAAGGTAACCTGTTCTTCTAGACAGGTGCTATTGCACGAACAGGCGCTACCCCCGATCAGGTAAATAGTAACTGAATAAAGAGGGAGAGAGGAGCCCTTGAAATAGAGAATAAGTTGTACACCGTGTAATTTGGCCATTCTTGTGTGATTCATAATATTGTAGTATTGTACCTCTAGTGAATAATGAGAGATTCCCCAACATGAAGAGCTAATGGTATTCATAGGAAAGTGATTGTCACTATGAAGCTGCGTTAATGAGAGCACCAGGGGGGATACTGGTGTCTATACCCACAGGATTGTGGCTTGCAAGGAAAGTGATCGTCGTTGTGAAGCGGCGTTAATGAGAGCACCAGGGGAGATACTGGGGTCTATACCCACAGGATTGTGGCTTGAGAATTAGTAAGAGAGCACCAGGGAGGATACTGGTATGGATCTAATGAGAGCACTGGTTGCGGTCAGTGTGTAATGGTAAGTAGTCAGAACTGCCCTAGGGTAGATTAGTCTGGGACCATCAGGCCGCGAGACTATATTGTATGAGTGTGGTATTATAGAAAACCTAAGCATGTATATTGCTTATTCCCCATCCTTGGGTAGGATACATAGATACCCATTGTAAATAGGTCCTAAGGAGGGAGGTGATTATGTTTCGGCTGGGTTGGTGGTGCTCTGGTGAGCTGATTCTATCTTTTCCGAAAATCCCGTCGTTACATCTGGCGTCACGAACTGTTTACTAAGCCTGTGTGCACTGTATTGTTTTTATCTTGCTGGTTTGCGCTTGGCTTGTACGAAGTTTATTTTGCATATTATTTGTTTATAGTTGTATATATCTTTTTGAATTGTTAGTATGTTTTTACAGAGGTCAAAATCTACTTTCAAATTGCCTGTTGAAATTCCCGGCTGGGAATCAACGCCTTACGAGGCTTTGGCCCGTGAGTGGGCCGATTCTACTGGCTTGAGTGAAAATTGGAGTTCTTGTTTGGAGCTGGCGGAGCCGGCTTATGTGATTGCTTGTTTGCAGAAGGCGCCGGTAGTGAAGGGTGATGAGCTTCCTATTTTAGGACGCAGAGGTTGGATTGTTTTAACAGCGTACAGGATTGTACATGAGACATTTTTAAAATTGCAGAAACAATATGCTGACATGGAAGAGAAGTTTGTTGAAGTGCAAAATGCTCATACTCTTTTGCGATGTCAAAATAAATTACTTGCCGACAAACTTGAAACTTATCAGATAATAGCCGAAAGGGTTGCATTTCGGATTGCGAAATACAAATATAAGAATCGTCGTGGTTCCGTTTGTAAATGAAAGGTCCGTCTGGTCGTAGCGAAAGCCGGACTGGAACCCCGATGAATGGGACGGTAATATCTGGGACTCTAATGATTCTGGTTCCTCGGCTGAGGAGTCTGACAAGCGCGAGTCTTCTCGCTCCGGACGTAACTGTAAATCTACTTCTTGTGACAAACATGATGATTCCAGCGACTTTGGTCCCACTTCTCATTCTAAAGACGTTTCACATTCTGATTGTTCCTCTAAATCTATGGATCCGGCTTCTTCTGATGCTCGTCCGGAGGTTTCTGCGCATCCGGTTTTTCGAAGGAAATTACAACAAGCCCCTGGTAATCCAAATGGTATTCCTTTGGATAGTTTAGAAGATTTTACGCAACAGGAAATTAGTGACATTTTGCAACGATTTCAACAACAGCCTGGTGAGGCTTTGCTTACATGGATGGTGCGCCTTTATGAGTTAGGCACTGCTGGTATCATGTTAGAGGCAGGAGATGCCTTGAAATTTTGTTCTTTGAGTTCCGATTCTATTGTACAAGATCATTTTCGAAACTTTAATGGTGTCGGTCAAACTAGTCTGCTCCAGTTAGCAACTGATGGCTGTAATCACAAATACCCTACTGAATCTGATTGGCCTGTGAATGACAAGCCGTGGTACACCTTGCGCGATGCGGCGCAACGGCTGAAAGAGGAGGTGATGAAAACTGCGATTTTTCTGAGTACGGCTGACATATTGTTGGATGGTTTGTTAACATCTTCTGTACGCAATCGCATTATCCGTTCTTCCCCTATTGCTTATAAGCAGGTTATGATGACTTTGTTAATCAATCAAACTGGCAATCCTTTGTCTATGGTGCTTGAATCTGTCCGTCAGCTTGGTGAGTTAGGTGACTGGTTTAAACCTGAGAGGCAGTCCAGACCTGAGGGTCGGACTGCTGGTGATTATAAGTTCACTAGACGTGATATGTTTCTTGCACTGTTGGCTGATGGTGTTAAAAAGGAAGACAATGATGGTGAACCTAATAGTCGTTTATAGGAAATGTTTCGCAAGCGTGGTTTGGATCGAAATTAGGGTGCCCGACGTGTGCGCAAGAATGAATGTGATCGTGAATATTCTGATGACAGTGGAGACGACAGACGCCGTGATGATTCTGATCGTCATGATGGACGACGGCATGAGCGTGATGTGTCCCCTCGGTGTGAAAAACAGAGAGGGCGAGAGGGGGAAAGAGAAAGGGGGAGAGATGACCGTGTTAACAGCAGATATAGAGATGAAAGGGATCAGTCCCCCGAGTTGAGGAGAAGGGAGGATCGACACAGACTTTCCGATCGAAATTCACAGTACCATACAGACGACAGGAATCCATTTCGTAATGGAGATGGATATGAAAATGACATTTTATCGCCCAAGAAATATGAGAGCATTTACCCTGATTTGTCCTGGTTAACAAAACGCAGTAAAAATGACTAGGAAATAGGTCAAGCTCTAGTACGCAGGTGGGCTTACAAAGATAATAGACCCTATGTAGATATTGAAATTTTTTGGAAACATCGTAATATCCAAAGGGCCCGAGCATTGGTAGATACAGGAGCGGAGGCCACTCTTATTCATGGAAAATCAAAGAAATTTAAAGCTCAGTTTTTCACAATTACTGGTTTAGGTGGAAAGGAAACCCCCGCAGTGCAAACTACACTTGAAATGAGAATAGGTTGAATTCCTCGAAAAGAATATTCTGTTTTAGTTGTGCCACTTCTGGAATACATAATTGGAATTGACATTTTGAAAGGAATGACATTGCATTTAGATGACGGCTGTTATCAATTTGGAAGTAAAAATGATATATCATCCAGACCCGTACGAGTTGGTCGTTTAGGAATACCCCCTATTAAAATTCCCCAGGCTACACAGGTTGTTTCCCAGAAGCAGTATCGTATCCCGGGTGGCCATGAAGAAATTAGTGCTACAATTCAGGATTTTGTGGATGCAGGAGTTATAACTCTTGGAATAATCCAGTTTGGCCCGTGCGTAAGAGTGATAATTTTTGGCGCATGACTGTTGATTACCGCGAATTGAATAAACATACACCCCCTTTGACTGTTGCAGTACCAGACATCATTACTTTAATTGAAAGAATTCAAAAGCATCCAGGAACATGGTATGCGTCTATTGATATTGCCAATGCTTTCTTTTCAATTCCGATTGCCCCCGAGTGTCAGGAACAATTCAGTTTTACATGGAATGGACGTCAAATGATGTTTAGAAGTCTTCCCCAAGGCTATGTACACAGTCCTACGATTTGTCACCGGCTGGTGGCGGAACATTTGTCTGAAGTACCCGTACATCTGCAAATTGAGATATGTCACTATATTGACAACATTTTGATTCAAGGTGAGACACAAGATCAAGTTCAGACCCAGTTAGATCAAATTATTGATCGCTTACGCGAAAAAGGTTGGGAAATCAATCCCGATAAATTGCAAGGTCCATCCCAGAATGTGAAATTTTTAGGTATCAATTGGCATGAAGGTCATAGAGAGGTGATTCCACAAGTAAAGCAGAAAATTCTCGATTTTGCAGTTCCAAGAAACAGGAAAGAAGCTCAAAGCTTTATTGGATTATTTAGCTTTTGGCGTCAGCATATCCCACATTTGAATCAGATATTGGCCCCTTTGTACAGAGTCACTCGTAAAAAGAATGTGTTTGAATGGGGTAAACCACAGCAGGATGCGTTTGATTTGGCGAAAGAAGCGATTCAGTATGCCTTGGATTTGTGGCCTGTGTGCGATGGTGATGTGGATTTGAATGTGTCCGTGTAAGGTCTTTATGCAAATTGGAGTTTGTGGCAAAAACAAGGCAGAAATAAAGTACCATTAGGTTTTTGGACTAAAAAGTTACCCGATGCTGGTGAGTGTTATACACCTTTTGAGAAACAATTACTTGCATGTTATTGGGCTCTGGTGGATACCAAGCAATTGACTTTGGGGCATGATGTGATTTTGAGACCTGAGATTCCTATAATGCAGTTGGTTTTGAGTTAGCCGAAAACTCATCGAATTGGACATGCTCAAGAGGCGAGTGTGATTAAGTGGAAATGGTACATACAAGACAGGGCACGTGTGGGACCGAGAGGTGTAGCATTATTTCATGAGCAAGTGGCGCGGGCGCCATCGAATGAGACTGGGAGTGATTGCTCCGTACCTGTAGTACAGGAATCCCCTGTTAAGTGGGGTAAGCCATTTGATGATCTGTCCGCTGAGGACAGAAACCATGTTTGGTTTACGGATGGTTCAGCGAGGTACATAGGAGAGAAAAGACATTGGAAGGCAGTGTCCTATAATCCCATCACACAAAAATTGTTGAGTACAACTGGTGAAAGAAAGAGTAGTCAATTTGCTGAATTATATGCTGTTTACCAAGTTCTAAATCAAGAGTTACCTGGTACATGTCACATCTTTACTGATTCCTGGTCCACGGCTAATGGACTGGCGGTTTGGTTACCAATTTGGCATTCTCATAATTGGGAATTGCATTCTAAAGAACTGTGGGGAAAAGAATTATGGCAAGAAATTTGGGAACTGCTCCCACAGAGTACTGTTACAATCTTTCATGTGGATGCTCATACATCGATAGATTCCCTTGACAAACTCTTTCATAACATTGTAGATGAAAAATCTAAAATTGCTGAGGCAGTGGTGGACATGCAAGATTCTGATTTGGCGGGATTGGCGAAATGGGCCCACCAGAAGGCAGGACATTTTGGAGAGAGAGCCACTAGCAGGTGGGCTGCTGATCGAGGAATTTATATTCCTTTAAATTTGATTAAAGACACAATATTGCATTGTCCTATCTGTCAACATTCCAGACAACGAAAAGTACCCCAAATTGTTAAAGGACATTTACATCGAGGAAAATTGCCCACTCAAATTTGGCAGATTGATTATATTGGTCCACTCCCTATGAGTAAAAATTGCCAATATATTTGCTCCATTGTTGACACATACAGTGGCCTTTCCCTGTAAGCGAGCTACCCAAGTGAATACCATTAAAATATTGGAATCGATAATGCTCTATTATGGTGTTCCATTTCAAATTCAATCCGATAATGCATTTCATTTTAAGGGAAAATTGGTGCAGGAATTTTGTGTGGAGAATAACATCGAATGGGTGTTTCTTATATATTGGCCCTTCGCGGCGGGATGCCTGGCTTTCACCTTGTGGATACCCTTCCAGGGTAATCTCACAGGGGAATACCAGGACGGGTTCCCTAAGCAAGCGCGGAGATGCCCCAGGGTAAGTCCTGCGCTATATAAGTTTCATACATTTACATATACCATATTATCCACAGGCAGCGGGTCTTATTGAGAGAATGAATGGTTTGCTAAAAGATCAATTACGAAAATTGACTGACAATAAATATAAAAATTGGAGAGATTATTTGTTTCAAGCACTGTTAATTTTGAATAATCGTCCCTTTTTGAATGCTGAATCTCCATTAATGCATTTGTTTCCTCCAGCTATTGATGCAAAGCCGAACTCAATTGGCAATACTGTAATGTACGGGGAAATTTCCCCGGGAGCATTAGCTCCATGCAGAGCAACCCCAGGTTCTGCAGGCTTGGACCTGCATGTCATGAATGACACTATGATTAAGAGCAGAGATCGAGTTATCATTGAGACTGGTGTTGGTGTCTGTATACCAACTGGAAATTTTGGACAGATTGCCCCCAGATCGGGCTTGGCCTTAAAAGGCATTCAAGTACTCGGAGGACTCATTGACAGCGATTATCAGGGAGAGATTAAGGTGCTCCTGCTGAATAGCAGTGAGGTTGATTTACCAATTCATAAAACTGACGAAATTGCTCAGTTGCTAATCATGCCTGTTTTCAGTGGTGAGATTCAGAAAGTCACTGCCCCAACTTTGCTAACTGTACGAGGACAAAAAGGTTTTGGCTCCACAGATAATCCAGGAGCGAGAGTGTGGGTGCAATCGCCTAAAAATCCCCCTGAACAAGTTATTGCAACCGGTCATGATAACACCATTCTTGTCATGAGACCAGGGAAAGATAGCTGGGAAGCTGTCCCGGCTGACAAATGTTATTTACGAGAATGAATAATGCCTGTATTTGATTTTCTTTCAGATCATTCTCTGGACTGTTGCTGCAGGATGTGCCGGCGTTGGACTCCTTTTGGTCTGCTACGTCGGGAGAGGAGGGAACCCACAGACTTTGGTTGATTCGATAACCCGAGTACCGCGTTCCTTTGCTGCGTGGGATTCATCATCTAACTTCTGGAGTACTTTAGCTAGAAGAGTTACTAACTCTCCACATTTCTGTTTAACACCGATGCGTTCGGTGACTGACATTCTAGCGACCTGTTTGGTTGCTGTCCCTGCTTCGTTGGAGACTCTATCCCATTTCTTTAATATATCAAATGCCCGTCCCAACGTTATCCTTGGAGACTTCGCTACTCATGAGTATTGTCCTTTGTGTACCGTACTTTCAGATCCAACACCCCCGATTCATTCCCAAATAATTACATATAATATCACCCAGGGTGATTTATGCTTTTTCCTTACTTGCGATCCCAATGCAATTACTGAATGTGTGCATTTAAAATTGAAGGCAGCAACTTCTTTTTCAGCTCATGAACGAACTTTGTGTTCCTGAAGAGCCCCGAAATCATGTATTTCTGTTAAAAATAATATGACCTGTAAGAGTTTAGTAGTTACCCCTAGACATTTTGGTACAATGCTTTTACCTTCCGGATGGCTTTTCTCTTGTGGTAATACATCCTGGCCCTACATTCCTCCAAATATTTCTGGAGGACCTTGTGCCATCACAAGACTGAGCGTATTGATGTTTTCTTCACATCCAAATACACATTCTCGTGTTGTTCGTGATGCTGTGATGTTACATGATGATTGTGATTCTACACTACATTTATATTCCAAATCTGAATACCTACATTTACATTTACATTTAAAAACTTTATTCGATTCAATACAAGAATCATAAAAGTAGAAGTACATTTACAACACACAGTAAAAAATTCACTTTTAAAAAAAAACAGTTTTACAGTTTATGGCACTACAAAAGTTCATTGGCAGGTAAAGTCACATAACCATATTATTACTTTGGGTTAATCATCTCAGGATAATACATAATTTTATCAAGTAAAATAAATATTAAAAAGAATCACGGTGCAGGATTATAAAGTGCACATGTCAAGTGGTCTAGTTCTTGGGGCAGAATTTTAGTCATAACGTTTCCTAATCTGGAGTGACACGCGTATAAAGTTCAACATCGCACAACAAACTGTAGGGGATGACAGAGATATTAAGAAATCATAACCCTCTTTATAATGGCGTATTTGTTCTTCCTTGAGAATCGGTTTAATAAACCTGGTTCTCGGGTCTTTATATAAGGAACAAAAAAGAACAAGATGCATTGTGTTTTGGCTATCTTTGTGATTACAGTTGCAAGGGGGGAGTTCCTTACACCAGCCCCTCTGTATCGGGAATGCAAAGAGAAAATGCAAAGTATGTAGCCTGAATCTTGTCAAGTAAAAACGCCATTGTACATGATTTGTAAAGGTCAGATAGAACTGGTGCTGTAGGACAGCCTTAGGGGCATAGGGGCTGTCCATACAATTTACAATCGATGATTTCCAGTAATTCGATTTAATTACATTTTTAATGTCTCCCTGTATGTTTTCAGGGTTATCAAAGATGTCACCCAAACCTATTTTATGAAACATTTCATTTACGTAGGATAGCCAGGGGATTTGATTCATATTTGACAGTTTCAAACAGTCCTGGATAATATCCTTAGTGAGCTGTAAATCCTCCGATAACCATATTTTGCCCCATAACAACAGAGGAGAAAGACGAATAATGTCGCTTACATAATTTAAACCTAGTTCATTGTGGGCAAATTTGTTTGAGGAGCCTGATGGGATGGCCAAGACACGTTTTAAAAATTTGTTTTCCATAATCTGTATCGTGTCAGGGCTATCTGTCCCCCAGACCCCCGCCCCATAGGTAGCAATCGACAGACATTTTGCTTTATACAGAGTTTTTAAATGTGAAATGGGTTTTTGGCCTAGTTTGCCACAAAAACGGAACAATCCCTCTATTGAGCGACTAGCACTCTGGACTCGTGTTTTCATTAACGGTGCCCAACTTAATTTGTGATTAAAAAGATTTCCCAAATAATTAAAATTTTCAACCTTGTCAATGACGGAGGTACCCACTGCAAACTTTCTGCTCTTGGTGCCCTTCGGGCCACAGACCATGATAAAAGACTTAGCAAAATTCACTTTAAGATCTAGGTCCAACATAAATTTGTGAAAGGCATCAAGGCAGTACTGCATGCTATTTGCAGTGAGTGTCATGAGTACCGTATCATCGGCATAGGAAAGCATAGGAGTGCTTCTACCATTTACTTTTGGGAAATCATGGCAATGGTCCAACAAGTATTTTTCCAGGCCATTAGTATATACAAGGAATAAAAAAGGAGCTAATATGCATCCTTGTCGGACACCCTCGGTCGAGGGAATGGACTTGGTTTTCTCCCCCCCTGGTCCAAACCTTATGGCCACCGTGGTAGATTCATGGAGTCTTCGAAGAAGAGTGACCAGGGGTTCCTCGAAACCCATTTCCTCCATCATTTGCCACAACTTACTACGACACACAGTGTCAAATGCACTTGATAGGTCCATAAAAGCAAGATGGATTGAAGATTTTCTTGCCTTTGTGTATTTCCCAATAATTAACGCCAAATTAAGGCACTGTTCAACAGTGCCTTTACCTTTTCTAAATCCATATTGGGAATTTACAATGAGGCCCACCGAATCCGCCCATGATTCTAATCGTGCTAAAATGACCCTGCCCAAAATTTTACATGATGCGTCAATTAGAGAGATTGGGCGATAGCATCGAGGATCAGATCTATCGCCCTTCTTAAAAATTGGCACCACCACTGCCTCCTTCCAGGATGCAGGAATATGGCTAGTGACAACTGCTTTAAAAACATTCAACAATACAGGTGCCCAGACTTTGACATTATGCTTAAAAAAGTCCAAGGGTACTCGGTCGGGGCCAGGTGCTTTTAGTGATGTACCTTTTGATAACGCGTCCTCCACTTCTTGCAGGGTCAACGATAAACTCAGGGAAAGGGAAGATTGGGGAACCACAGATACCCTATCATCTCCAGTCGGTATCACATTTGGTTGGATTTTATGAGGATTAAAAATATTCCCAAAGTGGATTTCCCACGAATCACAATCAATCTCCATCACGATATTATCCATATCATTATTTGCAAAAAGGGGGCGATTGATGACTTCCCAGAAAAGTCTGCTATCCTTTAATTCTGTTGACTTTTCTAAGTCTTCCCAGGCTTGATTTTTTAAGCCCAACTTCCTTGATTTAATAGCTTCTTTATAAGCTAATCTAGCTGCTCTAACAGATTTTATATCCCTAGGTTTTTGTTTTAATGCTGCTTTCAGCAATCTCTGAGTTGCTGAACATGCAGCATCAAACCATCTGGGGCCTGACTTTTTGTTTTTACCAATTGGTTTTGTTAGGCGCTCAGCTACATGCTCACATAGGGATTCAAAATTACCTATGACCTCTTCTGGACCGGTTGTAGGTATGAGGCAGGCCTCATATTCAGCACTATATCCATTTAGGATCTCTGCCTCAAGACCCACCGCGTCTATTTTGCCCCATTTAAGGGTGTGGTAATACATCCTGGCCCTACATTCCTCCAAATATTTCTGGAGGACCTTGTGCCATCACAAGTCTGAGCGTATTGATGTTTTCTTCACATCCTAATACACATTCTCGTGTTGTTCATGATGATTGTGATTCTACACTACATTTATATTCCAAATCTGAATACCTTAGTTTAGCTTTCTCAGTTATTGGTGTTCCAGCCTTAGCAGTCTACAATGCAAAATCCATCGGGAAGATGGCTTGCTGGATGATTAAGTCCATCAATCATACTTCTACAATTTTATCTGACATGTTACTAGACGCCCAGGGTGAACGCAGAGCTATTTTGCAGAACCGGGCTGCCATTGACTATCTTTTGCTCAAACATGTACATGACTGTTCCGACTTTGAGGGCCTTTGTTGCTTCAACTTATCGGATCACCCTAGATCCATTCAGGCTCATATTGACAAACTTCATGATTTGACTGAAGAGGTTAGAAAACACATTGACCAGGGCTGGTTTGACTGGCTCTTCAATTGGTTACCTGACTTACATTCTTTACGACAGATATTAGGGGGTATCATGATTACTTGAGCATTTTAGTAGCTAGTTGCTGCTTTACTCAGGTCATTCCTTCCTTACTCCAGTCCTGTAGAAGTGGTACAAGAAATAGATCAGTTAATTTTGTTTCATATTATTCCTCTACAGATGTTAGTTCCATTTAGCGAATGATTAGTAGCCTAAAGTCAAGGGTGAAGTGTTCTGACTGACTTTTTCGGCCCTTCCTTGAGGGAAGGTGGTTGGAGGTGACTTCAGCCTACTATCATTCTAATAGAAGGATTAGAACCGTAAATAGAGCCTATTCACAAGGCGTGTTGATACAATCCTGTACCCTTTTCCTTAGATCAGGGCTTATAAACCTATGTTAAGGGATAGATTCATTAGTATTAGTGATAATCCGTCCTTTTGTAAGAGTGTTAGTATACTTTCCATGGAGTTATGCTTATTTCAGGCCTTGTAGGCCTCAAACGGGAGAGACTCCATCTTTCTTTCTGCCCCGGCAGCTTGAGATGCTTCTAGGTCAAATGTAATGTTTTAGTTACGAGGTGTTGTTCGCTTGGAGATAACCGGCTCAGGCTGGCCCTTATCGAAAGACTGTATTTTTCTCAGTGTCGAAGACATAACATCAGGCCGGCCGGCTGAGAACGTGTCCTTGGTACAGGGAGGTACAAGAATTTGGTGGGCGGCAGGTTACTGGCGGTAACTTTCCATGAAGGGACAGCTTCCATATTAGTGAAAGCATGAGGCAGTGAGTCAGTCAGTCTGTAGGCGGCAGCTAGTCGTTAGCATCAATGCCATTAATTATTTCCAAGGCAGGCAGTCGCCATTTTGAAGTCCGAGAAAGACAGAGAAGCTGATACTCTCTTAGAAAGATTGAAGTTATTTTAGTTGGAACAGCTGGCAAGCTTTGACATTAAGATCAGAGCATACAGAGTGAAGCAGTTAGTTGAGGGAACGAAAAGAAACTGTGCTATAAGATCGAAGCTGGGAAGTGAAGATGGTCCGTGATTGAGAGGAGAGAGGAGTAGTGCAGAACAGCCAGAGAGAAAGCAGCTGATGAGAGGAAGGTTCCAGTGACTTGGAGGGAGGCGGAGGAGGCAGAGCATAGCGGCGCAGACGTGTATCCGTGACTGCAGAGGCGTGACCCTAAGACGAGCCAAGGCACAGACGAGAAGGGAACCCAGATGACTGCTGATTCCAGACTTCGTACTAATAAGGTGACGTCGGCCATTTCTTATTAGCGTGCACACATTCTAACCTTTAATTTTCCTTTGCAGGCTATATGTTATAGTATAGTATTATATTGTTACTGTTATTATTATAATAAAGTACCCCAGTTCTTAGTGAACCAGTATGTGCCTCTTGTTCTTATACAGTAAAGGTAACCTGTTCTTCTAGTCAGGTGCTATTGCACGAACGGACGCTACCCCCGATCAGGTAAATGGTAACTGAATAATGAGGGAGAGAGGAGCCCTTGAAATAGAGAATAAGTTGTACACCGTGTTATTTGGCCATTCTTGTGTGATTCATAATATTGTAGTATTGTACCTCTAGTGAATAATGAGAGATTCCCCAACATGAAGAGCTAATGGTATTCATAGGAAAGTGATTGTCGTTGTGAAGCGGTGTTAATGAGAGCACCAGGGGGGATACTGGTGTCTATACCCACAGGATCGTGGCTTGCAAGGAAAGTGATCGTCGTTGTGAAGCGGCGTTAATGAGAGCACCAGGGGGGATACTGGTGTCTATACCCACAGGATTGTGGCTTGAGAATTAGTAAGAGAGCACCAGGGAGGATACTGGTGTGGATCTAATGAGAGCACTGGTTGCGGTCAGTGTGTAATGGTAAGTAATCAGAACTGCCCTAGGGTAGATTAGTCTGGGCCCATCAGGCCGCGAGACTATATTGTATGAGTGTGGTATTATAGAAAACCTAAGCATGTATATTGCTTATTCCCCATCCTTGGGTAGGATACATAGATATCTGATGTAAATAGATCCTAAGGAGGGAGGTGATTACGTTTCGGCTGGGTTGGTGGTGCTCTGGTGAGCTGATTCTATCTGGTCCGAAAATCCGGTCGTTACAGGGGGGAAGTGGTTTCTCCACTCACATGCCTCTCCTTAGGGGGATGGGCATGCAATGTAGTTTGTGGGGATGTTGTGTAGTTCCTATTAACCTACAGAGAATCTGCATATTTAGACAACATACACTGTTGGATTGGTGTCCAGACTGATTCTAGACACCCACACAGGGTATGTTAGCCACTAGAAGCCACTCTTGCCAAGGAGAGAATAGTTTTGGAAACCATTGAACATAAAAACCCTGATCCCTCAGGATTTTGGAAACAGTGCAATAATGTTTGCTCATACTCACTTTGTCTCAGGGAGATACACAGAATCTCTGTGTAACTCATACCAGGCACTCCTGGTATGCTCCTGGCAGACCTGCTTTTCGGAAGACCTTCTCAGAGTTCCGGGGGCATCTTCCTTCCAAAGGTCAGATTCCTTTCACCTTCTATCTTCTTGACACTCTCTGAGGCCTCATCTAGTGCTGGCCATGTAAGAGGGGGCTGCCACCCGAGGACTGTCTCGTAGCATGTTGCTGCATAACTCAGCTGGTTTTCCAGTCCCTGGTCCTGTTGACACAGCTGTCCATACTTTACCTGACTGGGAATTCATCGCACCCTGAGATGCTCGTTTCTATTTCTGAGCAGACAAAGTTGCCTTCTTGTAAGAGGCATACCAGCAACCTATCTTTTCTCCCTGGATCCTTATCATTTGCTGATGCTGACCAACCTGTAGCACCATGGTTTACTCTTTTTCAATGGTGTTTTGATACTCGTTTTTTTTACACCTCCATCCCCTTTCATCTATGTGGTACATTTATCCCACCAGTTCTACATCTATATTTTGTGTTTTTTTCTACTTTTGGATACTTTTAAAGCTACTTTTTTAAACTCTTTTCTTTTCTTTACTTTTTCCCTATTCTTTCCTATTTTTTTTTCAGCTGTCCAGGACCATGGCAAAGGGAGCCGGGAAGAGCAAGGGGAAGAGTCCATCACCCCGTACCTGGCTCCGAGGTGGGTGCTTAAGGGGGAAGCAGTAATAGCCCGGGAGATTTTCAGCGCGGTGGAGGTGGCCGCACTGATGTTCTTCGTTCAGCGCCACCTCCCCAAAACCATTGCCGCAGGCGGCAGGCTCGGTGCCGGGTACGGGCTCCGGGAGCATCAAAGTCTACGGGGGAAGGTATGCCTGGGCCAAGTATCGTGAGTCTGGGGTCCGGCGCACCTACAGCCAGGCGACGCACTGGTGGTCCGACGTCCTGGACCGGGGACACGACCTGCTCGACCTGCTAGGCGTCGAGATCCCTGGGCTTGGTGAGTAGTAGTAGCTATTTATTCACTACTGTGTTTTCTCCTGCTCTATGTTATCATATTGCAAAAGTTTGTTTTTTCCGAAGAGCAAGAATGCTGCCGATTACATTGCAGGTAAATTATGTTTCAAAAGCTACTGTGATTGCAGCTGCTGGCCTGCTCACTGGCGGTGCTACTATGCTTACTTGTTTTCAATTTTGTGGTCATTTGGCCTGGGTGATGATTATGTATCAGATTACTTTACAGAACTGCTTAATGCTAGACATTAGAGACTTCAGTCCAGTCCTTTCTTTGTACTCCTGCCACTAAGAAGAGATAGTGGTGGTGATCATGATAGACTGTGTCTGTCATTTCGGGTGCTGCGGAGTGCTGCCTGCCAGTCCTAGCAGAACCTTTTTGTAGTTGGTTTAGTGAGTAACATAACTTTCCAAGCAGACGGTCCGAGAATCCAGCAATATCCTAGTAGATCACATCAGATAGGTCAATAAATTTAGTGCAATTGTTGTCTATTTCCCCGAAAACAATTGCTATTGTTTTTTTTAAATGTTTGATGTAGTTGACAACAATCATCCATGTTTGTGTCTTTCTTTCATGTTGTACATTAGCTTCCCCCAGGGGCAAGGGGACACAGGAGGAGGTAGCGGCAATCGGGAACTGCTGTGGTGGATGCCACAGGAGTGGCGGGCAGTGGTAAGCTATTATATTCCTTACTTATTGAGATTGCAGACTGCAGAGTGTGCTCTCTGCACAGGTGTATATGTTGTACAGTACAAGTACACTTTACTGTTAGGAAGACTTACAAATTTCACAGTAAGTTTTTGTCAACCAGGTAGAAGACATTCACCCTTGACTTCGCATGAACAATAGCATTAGCGGCGGGAGTTGACGAGTAACCAATGGCCTACTCTAAATTTGACTTCAACTCACCGTGAAAGTTTTATAGAGAAGCCAAGTCAGATCAGAGATGAACTTGATGGATGGGATGAACGAAAAGGGAAAGAAGGGTGTAAGGAAGGACGAGTGAGTTAAAAGTAATGACTGGCAAAGAATGATACGTGTTTTTGATTGCAGCCCGAGGTGGCTGGGAATATGATGCATGGCCAGTTGCAAGGATGGGGGAAGGAGAAAGGGAAGAGGACTGCCTGGGTGAGTGAAACAGAAACTGTATTTGTGCGCAATATATCCTTTGGTTCAAATTCAAATGCAAGTCAAGCACAGATGCATGGCTGGCGGTTTCCAAAATAAAATAAAAAGTTTTTTTTTCCGTGAGATAAACTAAAGTTTGTCCAGTTGAGACATTAAGAAGAATGATTGGCATTTACTTTGAATGGCTGGATGCCTGGATCATGGTGCTATCTTACTCATAGATAGTATAGGTGTATGTAGACAGAGTAGACGGTCACTGGATGAAGTAAGTGTTACTTTGAAGAGCATGTAAAACCATACCTGCATGTCCGTTCCTGTGTAGCAAAGGCGAGGAAAAGAAGTTGTAATTTTTCAGAATACTACCATGACTAGTAACAGTAGTTTTCAAGTACAGCATATATCCTGCCATTACGGGGGACACTCACTACCTCTGTTAATAATTTTATTACAACTCTGTCATTCATGTGTGGCCTATCAGTGTTCACTGAATAAAAGCATCCCATATGTAAGCAAATATCCTGTGAAGGGATAGATAATCATATTATTTATCTTCTTCATTTTCCTTTTCTAGTAGTCATTGGCACTGCAGGGTGAAAGTTAAATTAATTAAGCAGTAGCCCTTGTAACAGAGTATGGCCAGTGCCACCCGTAATAGAAAAGTAAGAGCATCACAACCTGCATGTACTAGAGTGGTACAGTAACGCAAGTCTGTGTCATCATGGCTTGCGTCTGTTTTTCTCGGGTGCAAGTTGACTGCGCTGGCATTATGCTGACTTCCAGAAGTTTACATACCAATTTCGCTAAACAAGAGAGAAGAAGAAGAAGAAGACTGGTGTACTGTCTGCGTCTAATGTAGTGAGTCCATATAGTGCTAGTAGAATTGATTCCTGAAACTCCCACTAATGTTAGAGCAGAGGCCGACAAAGTGAAAGGTTAGATAGATACAGGCCACAAATGTTATGTAATGTGCTTGCAAGTTGCTAGTGCTACTGTGACACAACATTCTGCTGAATAAATTTGTGTTCATCTTAAAGTTCATTGGTTACAGTATGTTTTTCTTTCTTCATATAAATGCTCCTTCCAAAACCAACACAGAAAGAGTTGGCTAGACGGGCCCGGCAAAGGAAGCTGGAGGCGATTGTCTCCAAATATCGGCGGCTGGTGGCCCAGGAGGAGGAGCACACGCAGTCTCTGTCCACAACATCCACCACAATAGCTGCATCCTCCTCCCCGCACCCTGTGTCAGCCAGTCAGCACAAGCCTCTAACGGTATGGAGCCGTGGTACCGCAGCCACCCGCCAACGCCAAGCAGCCAAAAAATCAGCTGCCCCCCACAGCAGGTGCAAGGCACGTATCCACCGCCTAACCCTTAGGGTGTACAACCTTGAGCAGGAGATGGAGAGAGTTAAAATCCTGCTCAAGAACCTCCGCAGGGATTAACGGGACCACCTCACCAAAGGACACCGCCGGCTGCAGTAGAGGAGGAGAGATTGTCCCTTGCCCCTATTTTAAAGACTTTTGGGGGGTAGGAATTGGGAGTTGGGTTTTTTGGAGTTTGGGGACTTTCTATTTCACTGACATTCTTTGGGGTTAGGGAGGGGGGTGGGTCGGGTCTTGCGGGATAGTTTATTTTTGTGAGGGATAAAAATAATTATTTACTTTCAACTTAAACATGGCATACACTTTTTTACTGTTTTGCGGGGGAGGTTAGCTGTACGTTTGTTTTCCTGAAACTTAATTGGATGCTTGATTCAAATTGTCTAAGTAATCGCCCAAATGTTTACAAAAGTAAGTGCCACTCACAGAGTTAGTGAATTCAATTGTCCTACTACTTTACTGGTACTACCGTCAGTCTCTCCTCTCTCCTCCTACTCCATTATTCTTCCTCCCCCAAACGCTTATCTTACCTGTGATTCGTGTTTGAGAATAGGGCTAGGCACAGGGCTGGCTGCATGGCAAATGGCGATTAAGGTTGTCAATCCTGGGCGGATGAAATGGCATCGTTGTGGTGGTAGTAGTGGTGGTACACAGTGGCAGTAGCAGCATAAGAAAAAAAAGAAAATTAAACCTTGAGTGGCCTGAGCGGAGCATTAGAATAGTACAATAGATAGCACAGTACACAAGAACAGTGCCATAATTTAGCCTAACAAATCCTAAAGTATTTAAAGTATAACTACTAGTTGGGCGGAGTTTGGCTTTGGCTACTGCAAGAAATAGTACTGAAGGTGAAGGACACAGCAGCGTAATCATTCGCCACGTGTAGGAGGAGGATGTTCTTGATGATCAATCCTGTTGATGGCGCACATGAAAATCAGATTTGATTGGCAAATAGTCATGGGTGTGTGTCAGCCTTGAAATTGATTTTCTGTTGCTTTGACCTCATCCTCCCCAGAAAGTGTGTGGGATTATTGTTGTCATTTAGTCACACCTCAATGAAAACCACACAGCCAGGGGGAAGAGGGTTAGGGTTTGGAAATTGGATGGCAATGGGGTTTTTGGGGAAAGTTTTGTGGAGAGAGGAAAGAAACCAGCATGGACAAACTACAAATGAAGATAAACAAATCTTTGGATACGAAGAAATCCATAAATCTTTTAAGGGACATAAAGGAAGTGCATGCATTACTGCAGGCATGAAGTTGATTTCTAAATGGATGGTTAGGTTACTTAAACTAAGTAGTACTTTCTACAACTTACTAACTATGAAGAAACAATGGGACAGTACAGGGCTGCAGTAATTACGCAATTTCACTTGCCTATCTGCCTGCAGATAGAATAAACAACACTTAGTACATGAAATTAGTTTTAAAAATAGCAAACAAAAATGTATACAATGGCTGGAGGGATGAATTTGAAGCAGAGAGCAAACAAATGCACAGAGTCACACTCATGGAAGTTCACAACAATAACATTATTTAAAAGATAAGGAGAAATGTACAGGATACTGTAACTGTATGTTGTAGTGGTCCTGTTGAATTTGGGAAGTTGCGCGCATCCAGCCATTCCTCTTATTCGCGGTACTCCTCCATTCCATCTGACGCTCTGCCGATGAATCTTGGTGACCAGACACACTGTCCACTGCATGCCTGGCGGATGCGGAATTGTGTATCTCTAATGGTAAACCTGAGTTCGTTGTTTTTCCAATCTCACAGGGTAAAAGCCGGCCTGTAACTATTGATGGAAAAACAGGAAGTGATATTAACACCTCAGTGAAAAAAATATAAGGTACGCTGTGTAGTGCAAAAATAACACTTTCAGTTTCAGAGGCGACAGTATTACATACAAGCATCATTTCGAAAGTGCGTACTCTGAGTCTCTTTTTCAAGGATAGTAATTAGTAAGTATGGGCGAATTGTGCGGATCTGTGGTCCGCAAATTTCCAGCAAACTCGAGGATTTTTTTGCGATTTGCATAACCATTACTGGAGTACTTTCTACTGGCTAATCCAGTATATGCTACCTCGTTGGGTAAATGTATAGTGCTTTTCCTACACTACAGCTGCGCAAAGTACCATAAGAGTTCTCTCCAGTGACATCTGCAATAACGCATTACCGGCAATGTTAGCCTATGGGCCGAAATGCACCTTAGAAACAGGGTCAAATCACCTTTCCCCTCAACCTACGACCAAACTGCTGTTTGGACACAAAATTAGACCTTCCCAGCAGTGATACCAGACCCCTAAACCCACTCCCAAAAATCTAGAACACCCCCAAATAGCCCAACAAAAACATGCAATACTGCTCTCCCGAAAGAGGCCTAAGTTAAAATCGTGCCAAAACGCTCTCTGCAACTAGGCCAAAACCCCCCTTTTCCACCATGGATTTTCTTCAAACTACTTGCAATCAAAACTAGACATTCCCAACTCTCATCCCAGCTAAGCAAATCCACTAAGAACCACCTACAAAACACTCCAATCGCACCCTAAAAACACGCAATAATTGACAATTAAAATGGGCGCCTTCGGCAGCGGTTTCCCTTCCTCGACTTTGCATAAACACACCCTTCCCATCAATCGATTCCTCCCAAATTCCATGCACAATCATCAATTCCCCCTCCCTACCACTCACAGAAGCCCCGTTCCCCTAGCTCAAATGGAACACCGCAAACACACTTTCTCCTTGCGCCCCCAAACCGCCCATTGGATAACATGGCAAATCGCACCTTGACAAAAAATTGCTGTTTTCAGCCCTTCCACTACTTCGATCCTCTTGAAACTTACCAGGACACTTGTTCCAGCGATTCCCAAGAATCTCAGCAAGGCAGAACAAAATCGTGCCACTGGAAAGTATACGACTTTTCACCCAAACACACGCTCCCGCAAAACACCCAAAAAGGCAAAAATTCAGCCAATTCTGGACCAAAAAATGCCAAACCCCCCTAAAACCTTGCCAACATCATTATGAACGGGCCTGCATCGGGCCCTGAGCCCTAGACTCCGGGAACGCTACCAAATTAAACCCAAAAACCATAGTAAACCAAACTGAACCCCCAAAACAGCCCTAAACCCTAGATATGCTTTGTCTGTCTGTGTCAAAGAGCCTAGGTATGCTACATCAGGTTGCTTCACTCAGTGGTGCCTGCCTTGACCGTCTGCATGGCCCTGCCACAAGCATGGGCCAAAAATCCGTTACGCTCAAGAATCTGCGAATTTTCGGCAATTTCGCGAGATTCGCGAATTGCGAATTTGCCGCCAAAAATCCACAAATTTCACGAGCGGAACGGATTTTTGGCCCATGTTTGAGGCAGGGCCATGCAGACGGTCAAGGCAGGCACCACTAAGTGAAGCAACATGATGTAGCATACCTAGGCTCTTTGACACAGACAAATCATGTCTAATTGTTTGCAGCAAGCCACATAGCCCCGATTTCACATGAACTGCTGTCTGGACTCTGCCTGGCATAACAACACTACACTGCCTCGACCACTGCATACCACCACTAGACAGACATGTAGTTCTGCTGTAGTAGTTGTTGTAGACTGGTTTACCTGTTTGCCACTCACGAATTGGCCATAGTTCTTCCGGAAACCGACGCTGATGATATATCCATCAAGCTGTGAGTGACTGTAAAGAAAAAAGATATATTATTTAATTAATCATCATGGTATATTGGCAAACAGTAAGTACATGGACATTTTGCATATTGGAAAATGCAACGTGGTGGCCCCTGCAGTTGAAGTACAATTTGAATTAAACAAGGTAAAAAAAGCAGAGTTGACTTGAGTTACATTTAGTGTGTAAAAGATTAAATAATAACAGAAGACATATGATTCATTTCATGCACAACAAACAAACAGCAATTGCTTTTATCAGAGCCAGACAGCCATTGCTGTCGAAAGCATGCCATCTTCGTCTCATTATTCATTACCTGTTCCATTTTTTGTCCGCATCTTCTCCTGAAAGTGAGGGCCCACAGGGCAGCCTCTCCTGTCAATTTCAGAAGTAACTGTCAGCAATCAGCAAGCATGTAGGCAGTAATTCCAGTCCCACTTGAGGGGACTCGTCTACGAAGACAAAGTTTCTTTATATTGCATAATCCAGCCATCTGCCTTGAGGGAAATGGATAGGGGGAGTCTGGAGGAGGAGGATAGAGGAGCATGATTGAGTTGTGAACTTGTGAACCTTAGGAATGCAGACTGCAGCACCCTCAAATTAATAAGGAAATAAGATGAAGACAGTGCTGCTGATGGACTTGTTGTGATTAGGTGATTAGAGTTTTGTTGTGGTAAAAGTTGCAAAACAAAGAAAGACACACAGGAATAAAAGTGAATAAGGACGAAAAAAAAAGAAGTCATTTTCAGGCCTCGGTGTCAGGGAAGTAGAGCTCGTCCACAAACTCTATGAATTGAGACGGGAGTAGGTCAGCTAACAGAGAATAACTTCTGTCACCTAAGTCGGTGTCCTCTTCTTCCTGCGTGCATTCACGTATTTTGTAATCTGGTGGTACGAAGTGCTGATTCATCTTGATCAGTGTTAACCTCTCCACATTTTGGGCAAGAGGCAGGTTCTTTTTTAAGTTACAATGGCACCAGCAGCACTGAAAACACGTTCAGAAGACACGCTTGCGAGTGGGCAAGACAAATATTTTAGAGCCAGGTTGGTGATCAGTCGCCATAGAGGCCTTTTCCCATACCAGTACAGCAATGGGTTCTGATTAACAAAGACCTTTGATGGGTCATCCAGATAGGCCTGCACCATTGACTCAAGGTTCTCCAGGGTTGCTCCACTTTGCGTACCATCTGTGGGCTTTGCATCACTGGAACGAGCAAACCCTTGATGAGTTAGCCAATCCACTTCTGACAATATTATGGCTGGGCTTGGTGCAGGTGAGGATGATGATACGGTTGCTGGTGTCGTTAACGGCTGTGAGGGAAAGTGACTTCCTTCGGCCACAGATTCAGAAGTGGAACTTGACGCCAGATGGCCTGCTGATTCAGTAGTACTTCTGCCGGCTCCTTCAATTCTCTGCCGCTCTTTTTCTAAACGAGTGGCTGACAGAGCTAGCCAATTTTATTACTTTGAAACATCTGCTTCATTAAAAGGAATGAATACTTTGCTGGCCACAGCCTTTTTGTACCATGGATCCAGAATAGTGGCACAAATGTAATGTTGTTCTGTATGTATTTTTTTAAACCTTTCATTGTCAACTAGGCGGCTTAATAACCTCTCCGCCAACTGATATGCGTCTTGTTTTTCAGCATCATCTTGGAACGTTGAAGACACCTCTTTCAGTTGGTGCTCTGGCATGCGCAACAATGGGATAGCTTTGCCCAAAGAACAGTCCTCCCTGCTGAGTTCACGTGTGAAGACCTCAAAAGGACGAAGCATGTCTGTCAGGCTTGCAACTAGCTTCCATTCCTCCAACTCTAGCCTCATGTCTTTCCTAGTAGAACCCAGTGCATAGGCATACTCATTGATTACCCCCCACTGCTCAGACAGACGCTCAATCGTGTAGAAGGTTGAGTTCCAACATGTTGCCACCTCCTGGATGAGTCCTTTAACTGGCAGTCTACGTTCATGTTGCATGCTCCTGAGCTTCTTCTGGGCCTTAAAAGAATGGCTAAAATGTGTGCAGATTCTTTGGCAGGTGGTCAGTAACTTGCTGACTGTGTTTTCTTTTTTCAAGAAATCTTGCACAACAATGTTAATACTGTGCGCAAAACACGGCACTCTGAAATAGCCACCCTCATGCATGGCCTTAACTATATTACTGCCATTATCCGTGGAAACATAACCAATCATGCGATTTCTTGGATGCAGCCGTTCAATGACCTTCCTATTAAACTCCTCCAAAAGGTTAGGTGCAGTATGAGATTTCTCCATGGCAAACATGGCTACTGTTGCATGTTTAACTTGAAAAACTGTGTCCGTGTCCATGCCTGCTTTTAACGTGTCTTTAACCCCTGCAAAAGAGACCCAGTGTGCAGTGATGCACATGTAATCATGGGCTTGGCAACTGGTCCACATGTCTGTTGTCAGGTGGATAGTATGAACAGCACTCTTCTGAATAACTGCGCCAATGACCTCCAGCACATCTTGATGTAGTGCTGGAACAGCAACTCTGGCAAAATAGGACCGGCTAGGAATTTTCCATTTAGGGCAGACTGTTGCCACAAATTCTAGAAAACCCAACCCTTCCACGAAAGAAAAAGGAGGATGGTCCAGTGCTAGCCTTTTAGCTAGCTTTGCATTATACGGACGTGCCGTTGGGTGGTTGCGTTCAAATGGCGCATCCAACCAAAACATGCTTCTAATGGTGGTCTGGACCGTTTTACGTGATGATGATGATGTAGACTTTTTCAAACCAGTTAGGCTCATTGATGTACTTTTTCGCATTGGTGTCTCTCCCAGACTCTTAGTGTGCCTCATACATGTTGCAGGGGTAGAGGGTGTGGGCGCTACCACTGCAGTGCTGCTGCCCCCTGCACGATCAGCCCCTCGTCATCATCAGATGCAATATGAATGGATACATTTGGATTTGTTTTTCTTTTGGCTTCCTGGATCTTACTTAGGTGCGCCTCCCACTGGGTAGTGCATTGTTTTATGAGATGACCTCTCTGGCCTCCGGTACCATAGTTGGTACCAAGCTTACCCTGACTAACTGATATTTTACAAATCAAACAAACGACCATGTTTTCTGCCTTTTTGCTAACTCTTAAGAAGTCCCAAACTGGGGACTGGAGATGTCTGCTGGTGGTGGAGGTGCTACTTTCAGTTTCAATGCCAGATGAAGTGGAGGATGGGCGTGGCTGAATTTGACTCTGTTGTGCACTTACAGCAGCACTACTTGAGGTAATGGAGGTTGAGTTGGATGGAGGTCCCTGACTGCCCTTCTGATGAGAAAATATGGAAGCTGTAGGTCGTGTTGGTGTAGTTAACTGCGTTGGTGGTGGTACCAGTGCCACGCCGCCCACATCCCGCTCAGCAGGCATTCGGGATAGGGTCAAAATGTCTGTCTGCTGCAAGCCCGCTGGGGCTGGAGTGACGACTGTGATGATTTGGTTGTAATCAGACTGTTCATCAGCAGCAGAATACACCACTTCTTGTTTGTCGTCATCACCCATAACTGAAAGCCTTGCAGGAACCTTTCTTTGAGGCTTAGCTACCTTTGTCGGCTCATGGCATGCCTCCCCCTCAGACTGCATTGGTGGGTTCCAATCGAGATCAAGATCATCAGAAGGAAGGGGGTTTGAAGAAGAACTTGTAGTAGCCCTCCTTGACCTTTTTCTTGCTGGGGATCTGGAAGACAATGGATCATCCTCAGGAGGAGTGGCTTCCTCGGAAGATACCTCCGCTTGAATCTCGATTTCTTGATGTGCCCCTACTTCTAGACGAACAAGCATTGTGGGCAGTTGTGCCGCTCCATGCGCCTCTACTTGCGCCTCTCCTTGCGCCTCTCCTAGCACCTCTCCTTGCGCCTCTCCATGCACCTCTCCTTGCGCCTCTCGTTGCGCCTCTCCTTGCTCCTCTCCTTGCGCCTCTCCTTGCCCATGTACTTGCGCTTGTACTAGCTGCATCTGTGGTTGTCGTTGCGGCTGTGGTTGTTGAACACTCGTCAGATGAGTTACACCCTGCGTTGATTGGGTGCTACTTTCTTGCGATGAGCCAACATCACTGGTCGATGGTAATTGAGCAATGATAGTGGCTGCCTCTGCAGCACTCATGGCCTTGGACCTAACCGTGCGTGGTGGCACTGAGCTTGGTCGCCGGCGGACGCCGCTGCTGCAGGTGTTGTTTTTTTCCTGAAAAAAGTGTCTGTGGGCACACCAGTCTCCTTAGTAAGTGGCACCACTTGCTTCTGCTCCTTCTTACTGGCAGTGGAACTGGCAACTTTATTTGTAGAGGAGCTACGGCCACCTTTCTTTGGGCCCATCTTCTTCAGATGTCAGAACAGCAGGACGCAGTTGCATGAGTTGCAGAGTTGTCTGTGGCCACACATGATGTCACGTGATGTTGTGCTGCACACACCACTGCAGGACTTCTCCCTTGCACTGGTGGTTCTCTATTGCACCTAAAAGCAAAGGAAGCCAGAGGAACATCAGTTAAACACCCCAAAAAGTTGAAAAACACACAAAAATCACCATAATCCAATGCCATCCAAGCCCTCAATGATGTTTAAATTCAAGAGGCCCCACACAAAGCCTTGGTCCATGCACCACTCACTACCCCTGGGCATAATGGGTGATAGCAGGGCAGGCAGGGTGCAGGCCTATGGCACAAAGCACACTGCCTGGCTTCAAAATGACCCCTTGTCCCCCAGCCACATGGCCAGGCCCTGCCTGGACCAGGCCTCAAATTGGCCCCCACCCACATGGCCAGGCCCCAGCAACTCCCCAAAAAGTCGAAAAACACACAAAAATCACCACAATCCAATGCCACCCATGCCCTCAATGATGTTTAAATTCAATAGGCCCCACACAAAGCCTTGGTCTATACACCACTCACTACCCCTGGGCATAATGGGTGAAATCAGGGTAGGCTGGGTGCAGGCCTATGGCACACAGAACACTGCCTGGCTTCAAAATGGCCCCTTGTCCCCCAGCCACATGACCTGGCCTTGCCTGGACCAGGCCTCAAAATGGCCCCCACCGACATGGCCAGGCCCCAACAACACCCCAAAAAGTCAAAAAACACACACAAATCACCACAATCCAATGCCATCCATGCCCTCAATGATGTTTAAATTCAAGAGGCCCCACACAAAGCCTTGGTACATGCACCACTCACTGCCTCTGGGCATAATGGATGAAAGCAGGGCAGGCTGGGTGCAGGCCTATGGCACACAGAACACTGCCTGGCTTCAAAATGGCCCCTTGTCCCCCAGCCACATGGCCAGGCCCTGCCTGGACCACGCACCCCAAAATTAAACCAAAATTTCACATATAACAGTGAGCAATTAAATTCAATACCATGACATAATGAGATTTAAGTTCAACAAAACTCACAGAAACAGTTGTATCATGCATCCACGACTGACCCTGGGCCTTGTGGCTACCCACAATATATTTTTGTTAAAAGTTGTGGAAAAGTTAAAAAAATTGTAGTTGCAGTAACTGCAATGCCCCAAAAAAACAACACCAACTTACTTGTAACATCTCAAATCCAAAAGTGATCCAAAGTCCAAAAAGTTCTCAAATGCAAATATCCAGCAGCAGCCACAAAAAGTAACCCTTCCAGCTCCAGATCCAAATGAAAAGTGACCAGGCCATGGACAAAGCACTGGGAGGAGCCTGCTGGACTGGAACCGGAAGTTGGAGACTCTGGGCCACTTCCTTCCTCCCACCGCCCCCAAAATGGACTCCTTGCACAAAAAAGTGCAGCCAAATCATCATATTCAGAAGGTTAATGCTGCCTACGGTGAATTTCATGTGCAGAATTGCAAATCGCCCTCCGGAAGTCAGCTGCGCGCCACATCTACGTGTTCGCAATTGTTTACTCCCGCCATACATGATCGTGGAACGTTATGACGTACTCGTGTTGTCAAACTCTCCCACTGCAAGATTGTGGTCCGCAATGACGTACTAGCGGTTGAAAAACTCTTGCGCGATCACGCAGCAAGCTCCATTATGGCGCAGCACCCGCAAGACGGGATGAAAAACAACTTGCCGAACTCAGAATCAAGGTAATTCAACGCTGCGCGCCCGATATTGTATTTTTCAAGCCCGACCAAGCAAAAAAATCCGCCGGCTTGTGAATTGCGAATTTCTTGGCAAATTTGCTGGATTCAGGGACAGCGAAATTGCCAAAAATCCGCAAATTCCGCGAACGGAACGGATTTTGCGCCCACGCTTATTGCAAATCTGCTTGTGGACTTTAACCTATGAATAGAATACCTCTGTTCTATATGATTTGTGTGCCTCAATCACAAATGTTACTGCACCACCCCTACCTCTGACTACATAGTCTGCTAGTTTTAGAATAAGGGTATTCTGACATTTTCTGAAAGGTTTACTTCCCCTTCTAGTTCTTCCTCAACTATAGCATGTTGTACTTGCACAGCGGCATCTTCGTCAGCCATTGTTGACAAAGGTTTCTCAAGGAAGAGTGTCAAGGAAACTGAGATAAGGTTTTATGCACAATAGGAACAGTGTGTCCTTCAAGCTGGATAAACCTACAGACAATTCATACGATATGCCTACTCAGCAGTGGCGTATAATTCCCTTCCCATTCCAGACGTCTCTGTGGAAATGTGAGTAGGGATCTCTGAGAATAGCACAACTGAACTACTCAGATTTAACCATTAAATAAGTACCAAATCAACGTTGGCGGCACCATATCATGTAGTTCCCTTAAACCTATATAGAATCTGCATATTTAGACAACATACACTGAAGGATTGGTGTCCAGACTGATTCTATACACCCCTACCGGGTATGTTTGCCTGTATACCAGCTAGCTCACAGTGCCACTAGAAACCCCTCTTACCAAGGAGAGAATAGTTCTTGACAACTACCACACATGACAACCCTGATCCCTCAAGATCATGGAAACAGTGGGATACTTTTTGCTCAGTCACTCCTGCTCACTTTGTCTCAGAGAGATACACAGAATAAATGTTGGGGACATTTTTCTATAAGCATAATTTGAACCAGCGTCATTCGAGTGTAATATAGGTGTGCTGAAACAACCATTAGACAGAAACAGATATAAATGATTAGAAGCACTAACAGAGTAAAGGGATGGTAGATTTCTACCATTGTGCTAAAACAATGAATACAGGCAAGTATATAAAATACATGGCAGTAAAATGCACACTTCTACGATGTGACCCTAACTAGATGTACTTAAGTGTACCTAGCATATATGTAGGTGGAAAGCCAAAAATCCCTCTAGGATAAAGTCAACCCCATTACCTGAAGGGAGAGACTGTGGGAACCTGTCTTGGTCTCGAGATGGACACCCCGAAAGGGATATCAGATGACCTTGAGCTGGAGTGTCTGCGTGCAAGAGCCTCAACTTCTCGTATGAGTGTGGCACATGGAAGTCCTTTTCTCCTCAGACTACCTCAGCAAGATATGGTGTTTATATACCTAAAGTGGTACCCTCAGGGGTTCTACCTTGCTGCATCATTTTGGACTTAGGATGACATAGGGAATGGCCCTTATACAAAGTTATTATGCAGGAGATGGTAGTCCTGCTGAGTTTCCAAGAATCCTCATGCATAATGGATGAGGCCAGTTTTCAGGGGAACCGCTATGTCCTGTAGTCAGTATCATAACTAGGTAAAAGGCCAGTCCCAAGAACCTTTATGTAATGTAATGAACGGGAATAATATAGGTGAAAGGTTAGGTGACTACCTGAGCCTATATTGGGGTATCTATATGAAACATAACAGGGAAGGTGTGGTTTCTCCATTCAGCCCACTTTCCAAGGCAACAGTGGTGCTCTGTTGTGGCTTCACCACACAGACCATTCCCCAGTGTTGTGCTTTGTAGGGTGTGAAGAGGTGGTGCTTTCTCTCAACAGATTGTTTTCTGTGGAGATAAGTGTGCGCTGTAGCACAAGGGGTGGGAGTGACATTATCTGAACACACCAATCTTCAATGTGACATACGTGCACCTTAGGGTGTTCTTGCTAGGCCTTAACACAGCATGTACGCCTGCAAGTGGCTTGAGGGAATCTGCGCTGTCTCTTGCACTCCAATGGGCTTGCAAAGCCCACAAAATGTTTTTCTGAACATTTGGATGGTGGCCCTCTAGTCCCAAAGATGGTCTAGGGGTCACAGTACCTCTAACCCGCCCCTTATTCAATTTTTCATTTAATTTTTCAGGGCAAGGGGACAGTGAAATGGCCACTTCAACATTTCTCTTTATGTTGCAGCCAGCCGATCAGAATTTGAGCTCCTGAGGGAGTTTGGAAGAGTTTTTTTACTCCCACGAGAGCAAGACAGCCGAAGAGAAAAAAAAAACCTAGGCGAAACAGATTGCTCTAACATTTAAAGCTGTATGATGACGGGAGTCTTGCGAGCCTCTTACAAACCCAACCATCCAAGTATACAAAGTTGTTTTGCTTTAAATTCCCCAAAACTACTGAACAGTTATACACCAAATTTTTAAAAAAAACATGCATTGTGCCCCAAGATCCAGCTTTTTGCCAAATTTGGTGTAGTTCCATTAAGACAACAAAAGAGATGACTGGGCTGTTCCTTAGCGAAGGAAGAAGGAAAAGGTCACTAGGGAAAGAGGGTTAGTGCTCAATGGAGGGCAACCCCTGGGTATCCAATTTGTTGGATATAATGGCCTCACACACCCTTGCGAGTGTCATGCTTCATCATCGGCAATGCTCCTCATTGGGCGGGCTCACCTCAAAGAAGGGCTCTTTATCGGAGATCTTTTATCCAACTGCCTATGGGTGAAGTGGGGGTGAGGGGCCAAGACAGAATAGATGAAGTACATACAACCAGGATTGGTTGCCCCCTACTTTCCCCACTTATCCCATCCTGAGGAAGCCTCACAGCCAAGGCTTAACCGTCCTACACGCCACAAGTCGAGTCGAATTGTCGACAACCATAAACTCCTGTACCTGGACCCATCCACCATATCCCTACTACTTGCCACAGATGACTATAATCTGTGATTGTAGAAATAAATGTAAATAGACCACGTAAGATAGCATTGGGACAAGACACCAAGATTGATAGGATTGATCAATCTCTTTTTTTTTTTTTTTTTTTTTAATTGTTTTTTTTATTTATTGCAAGAGAGAAAAAAGAAAAAACGTGAATACAACAACAAAAGTCATCTCGGTCATATACATATACATAGTTCTCGATAGATATTATTGTCTTTGGGAAGAGAGTTAGAGGAAAAAAAAAAAAGGTTAATAATCATGTAAAAGAAAAAAGTGTGGCATGTTGGTCTCACAATATATTTGTCCATTTAGCTAGTAAATGTACCCCACATTTTCTCCCTTCTTTTAAGCGCTTTAGGGCCTCTTAATTTAGCCAAAGAGAGTTCCATAGTGCATATTTCATTAATGAGATACCACCATTCGTTAATACTAGGTGGTTCGTTCGAGATCCATGTGCGCGCGATAGCCAGTCTGGCGCATGCAAAGACGATTGTTAACAAATCTTTATGGATACTATTCGTATCTTGTATGTCCAGCAGAACCAAATGGGAAGAGAGTACAGGCATAGTTATACGTTTCCTGTTGAGGACCTCTACAATTCCTGACCAAAAAGTTGTGAGTTTAGGACACTCATAGAGCATATGCTCTATGCCAGCTGCTTCTAAATTGCATTTTGGGCATTTGGTGCGTTCAGTAGAGATATTGCCTGATGACCAGCCGGAGATTTTTTGAGGCGTGTAATAAATTTGGGTTACTGTCCTATAATGTTGTAGCCTCAGGTTTGAAGATTGGACAACTCGGTTTATTTGTTTTAGTGAGCTTTCAATCTGGTTAGGGTAGATGTTGATTCCTAGCCTAGTAGTCCATTTGTCTGCCATTTTCTCACAATCTCCAGCTTGGCCTTTATTAAGGATAGTGTAGCCCTTACTAATAATCGCTTTGGTCTGGTTAGAAAAGATAAGTTGTAAAATATCTGAATGCATAGCATTCTTGATTTTCTTGTGATTAATTAAGAAGTTTTGTATCTGAATATATTTAAAATATGTTGTCTCATTGAGGTTATATAGTGTTTTCAGAGCATTAAAACTTAAAAGGCCATCAGGACCATAAAGGTCCCCTAGCTTGTTGATGTTCTGGTCTATCCATAAGGTGCAAGCACTATCTGCGAAGATGGTTGGCAGCCCCGGGTTTCCCCAAATTGGGAGTTCTGCGTTGTAGAAGGACGTTTTTCCGATGTCCATAATTTGGTCCCAAACTCTTTTGATGGCTCTCGCGGTCTTAAATTTGACTCTCTTGTAGTAGTTTGGGTCGTGTACCCTGAATAAGAACTTGTTGCTATGTGAGCCTAGCATAAATTGATGATAGAATGTGGAGGCCTCGTTAGCTAAAAGGCTACGTATGCGTTGTATAAAAGTGGCAAGAAAGTACATTTTTAAATCCGGGAAATTTAATCCCCCTTGGTCGACAGGTAATTTCAGTATCGTCATTGACCGACGGGCTTTTTTGTATCCCCAAATGTATCTACCACAGATACTTTCTATTTTCTTAATGTATGATTTATTAAGTTGCAGTGGGATAGATCTAAATAAGTATAGTATTTTCGGGACTATCTTCATCTTTATTATATTGATACGTCCGATAAGGCTAAGTGGTATTTTGTTCCATTTTTTAAGCATGGAGTCAATATCTTTGAATAGGGGGTCATAATTTAAAGAGACAATCTTATCGATATTTGCAGTGAGTTTGACTCCTAAATAAGTAGCATTATGACAAAGTCCTATTATCGGGTGTGCAGGTTGATAGTTAGCTCCAGAAACAACACCTACTTCAGAAGCAATTAGATCAATCTCACTGACATTTTCAACTATCAGTCAGTCAGTCAGTCAGTCAAAAGAACTTTATTCGGTTGATTAAAACCATAAAAGCAATACATAGTACATAAAATCAGGTTAAAAATACAATTAAACAGGTATAAGAATTGATTGCTACTCCTTCATAATGAACGCAAAAAAGACAAGTTTAAAACGGAATCGATAGATATGGGGAGTATACATTTCAGCATGTTTAGAACATTCCCACCAAGGTTTTACAAGTGTCAGATTTGGTAATTAGTTGATACGGCAGTTCTTAATTTATTTTGCCTGGCGGCTGCTACCAGAAAACAAGCTACACCGTATGTGACCTGCACCGAGTTCAACATCTGTAGATATAATAAAGCAGGAAGTACCTGGACAAAATTCAAGGGTTTCAGGATAGGGACAAGGAATTTTTTCCGAAGCACCAAATAGTGCTCACAGAGCATGACTAGGTGCAGAGTGTCCTGCGTAGAAAAACAGTCACAAGTACAAGGGGGGAATTTTCTGGGGTACCCCACTCTGTATACGAGCCGAGCACAAGGTGGATCAGGTTGAACCTAAACCTTATAAGCAGGAAGTGATGATAAGGCTTAGTAACATATTTTAAATAAGGTTCCATGGCTGTAGATGTGGAAAGTTGGAAAAGTGATCTCACCATGGGCTTACAAAGTTCAACCGTTTCCCTTTCACACTCCATCAGGGTTCGGAAATGCTGCTTGACCCACTTTACATCCTCTTTTTTAAGGTTTTGTGGAAGAGAGTACATTTCCGGGCGCCCTAGCCTCGCGCATGCCGCTCTAACATACGCCAGCCACGGTATATTGTCAGCTTTGTCCAGAGACATACAATCTTTGATGATACGATGATTCAAACTGATTTCCTCGTTTGTCCAGGTTTTGATCCAGCATAACACTGGGGACATTTTTAGGAGATCGGAGACATATCCCAAACCTATTTCATTGTAGATTGAGTGTGTGGGAGAAGATTTCGGGAGTGACAACAACGCTCGTATAAAATTGTTTTCTGCGATTTGGATGCCTGGGGTTGAAACGTAGCCCCATATGTCTGCCCCATAAGCTGCGATTGCCACGCATTTGGCTTTATAGATCCTGGTCATGGCTTCCATAGGTCTTGAGCCCAATCTTTTGGAAAAACTCAAAAGTGCTGTGGTGGATCTGATAACTCCATTCTCCTTAAGTTTCATTTGGGCGTTCCAAGTTCCTTTCTCATCAAAAGTGACGCCCAAGTAACAAAAGAAGGGGACCCTCGAAATTGGCGAGTTATTGCAGCTAAATGATCTAATCTTCATGTTTTTCTTCCGTACGCCAGCGACCATAATATGAGATTTAGCAGTGTTAATCTTTAGGTCGAGGGCTTCCATAAAGAGGCCAAAATGGTCCAAAAGTCTTTGCAGGCCTGTGCCAGTCCGAGCTATAAGGACAGCATCGTCCGCGTATAGGAGGACCGGGATTGGTAACCCCCCCATACGCGGCATGTCCAGAGTGGCTGAGTTCAAAGCTTTCCCCAAGGAATTGATGTAGAGTGTGAAGAGGAGAGGGGCCAGGATGCAGCCTTGTCTGACCCCTCTCCCTGACCTGAACTTTGCTGTGCACCTTCCTTCCCTTGTTACCCTAACAGAGGCAAAAAAATTTAAGTGGAGATCGTGCAGGAAATTAACCAAGGTAGTGTCCAAGCCCAGGTTGCGCAAAATAATCCACAGTTTTGAACGGTTGACCAAATCAAAGGCGGAAGATAAATCCATAAATCCCAAATAAACAAGCCCCCCCCTTCACCACGGTGTATTTACTGATGATAAGGTGAAGGTTTAGACATTGGTCCGCCGTCCCTCTATGTGCTCTGAAGCCATATTGTAAGTCCGAAAGGATCCCGCTCTCCTCCAGCCAATCCCCCAGTCTTTGCAGGATGACTCTGCCCAAGATCTTAACTGCGGAGTCCAGCAGGGAGATTGGCCTGTAGCAGGCCGGGTCCCCCCTGTTCCCTTTCTTAAATATGGGCACGATAATAGAGGTAGACCAGGAAGATCGGAAGCCAGCTGCAGGTATCGCATTAAAAACGTTGGTTAAAATCTTTGACCAAAATTGTGGGTACTGGATGTAGAGATCTGCGGGGACCCCATCAGGTCCCGGGGCCTTGTGTTTGCTTGTGTCTTTTATTGCCCTTTCAACCTCCGTGGTGTTAAACTCCATGACCGAGTTAGATGAATCATGGACACTGACAGGTGAAGTAGGTACTGTCGATTCGTAGATTTTTTCGAAGTGGCCTAGCCATCTATTATCTTCTATGACACAGTCCATATCAGATTTCCCGTTTTCAGAAAAAAAGGGCTGATTTACGATGGCCCAAAACTTTTTGCTGTCTCTCAACACATCCGTGGATAATAGGCTATCCCAAGCTTCCTCCTTGATTCGGGTTTTACGATTAAAAACTGCAATTTTATATTCCTTCCTTAAGTTAGCCACTAAGAGCCTGTCTCTGGGTTTTTGTTTTAGGGCTTTCATCAGGGCGTTGTGTTTTTGCGAGCATTCGTTATTGAACCATTTGTGAGTCTTCATGTTCCTTTGCCCGACAGACCTTCGCTCCAGGTTCTTGGAGATCCTTACACAGATCTCCTCATATGCGGCCACGACATCAGAACCCCGGGTGGTTGAATCTAAGCACACTGCCATATTAGCCTCAGACTCTTGGGCAAGTGACTGAAAGAATTGATCAGGGACAATCATCTCCCATTTTAGGCGCCTTCCCTGATCCTTAGTCTTCAGGTCCTTTGAAGCTGCCACACCTGTCGGTCTACGGGTCCGGAAACAGTCTAGATCCAGCGTCAGGAGGACAGGATAATGATCACTGAAAGTAACAGTAACCACCCTGTACTCGCGAGCCTTTGCCATAGCCATAGCAGCCACCCTCACAGGGGTGAATGTTAAAATCACCCAGGATAACCATCTCTGGGGCGGGAGTGCAATCATGCCTATAGACTGACAGAAAATTTAACAAAGATGTCAAATGTTGATTCACGCAGGAAGACTCCTTGGAGTTATAAAAATTAATCAGTAATAAAGTCTGTGAATCAGGTAAGGTCCACTCCACCACTAGTGTGTTAGTAGGTGCGGTATCTAATTTTTTAAAAACCCCTGCCAGTTCCAGGGAACACAATGTGAGTAGGCCTTTCCTTTACTCTGGGAATAATCTCCCCACCTACTTATCTTTGAGTACCCCTCTATAGTGAATAAATGTGTTTTGTTTCATATGAATCTTAGTTTCTGCACATCCTCTCATTTGTACTGTGTATAATTCTTATGTGGAAGTATTGTTACTTATGAAGAGCGCAAATTCATTTATTGCTCAGAATCAAGAACTATAGATTGACTCTGCGACTCTGAATGTTTGGTTTGAGGACCATTGTTTTTCTATATTGAACATTACCCAGGTCCACAAGCTTGTATCAGGTCATCCCTTACCTGTAATGGATGGTTTAAAATTAGGCCAGTCTTGTTCTTTTGCCTGGACATTGATCTATCATCCTCCTGGACCTTGTCTAAAATTCCTGAGCTCATTCATGTATACCCTCTCTCCTCATGCATCACAAAACTCTAGTTCTCAGTGCTAGGGAATTTTAAATTATTAAATTAGTTCTATTCAGTCTTAATCCAAGGAGCTGATTAGGACTTTGGCGGTGTGGCGCGGGGTCCACCCTGAAACAGTACCTCTAAAGTCATGGTCGGTCCCCCCTCCAGATTACGAGTGTAACTCGTGTCTGGTGGGCTTTTGATTTGACATTTCAATGGTGGTGTCCTGAAAATGGGCACAACAATAGGAACACCAAAAACTGTTCCTTCATGGCATGGATTGTAAAATCCATGCCGCACAGGAACTGTTGTGCATGCACACAGGGGGGCACATGTTTTGCCCCGTGTGCATCCACATGGTGCAGGGACACAAGGGGACCATGAAGAGCCCCCTCAATTTCCTCACCACCAGATTTTCATAGTGGCCGAACCACCATGAAACCCCTGCAGTCGCACCAAGCACACTACTGTCTGCTGACTATCACAATGGTGGTTTCTGGGCACCTGCGGTAGAGCAATGTCGATCTGAACGTCCTTATTGTAATAGGGGGTCGGCAGACCACCACTGCCATGCCTCCGAGAGTTAACTGTTCTTGATCATTCTCAGCAAGTAGCGGGTACTACCCATTCTTTTTTACAAATCATCCTTCTTGTTTCCCAGCAAGTCTGAAGTGCAAGCATGGTGGGATCATATGCTTATCCCTTTTAATATATTAGTGGAACCCCACAGATTCATTAATAGACCAACGGACATAAGGAGCACGCGTACATTCAAGTGGGACAAAATATAACGCTCTCCACTGGTTAGCCATTTATCATGTTCTTCTGCTTGTCTCATAGAAAACATACCTAAGGGTCTGGCACTGCAGCTGGGGTGCTGATGTCATTGATAACTTAACTCCATTAGATGGCCTAGGGCTGAAATTTTCAGCCCCGCTATGCAGTGGTATTTCGCCGTAATGGCTAAGGAAAGCCTAATAAGCAATCAGGCCAAAAGAAAGGAGACATCTCATTATGGACCTGAAGTTAAGGTCACATATGAATTACCCTTAAAAATGTACCATAAACTGATAAAGGGGGTCAAAAAGGCTTTTTTACTTCAGTAATTGAAGTGGCAAATAAATACCTCAAGAAGATTTCCCAGATCGCTTAGACTTTTTGCCAATTTGAAGCCTCTACGATGGCTTATTTACTGTTCCAAACATTGTACGGCAGTCTCTCTGAATCTTTTGAGGAGGCCAATAGGTTTTGCTAACAACATTGAAGAGCTTGCTCTCCCTGAAGGCCCTTCACAAAGCATTTCAATTCCCGAATCCATATTGGCAGATTTTAATTCTATTTCTCATCAATAATCAGAAAATGCTATTCTTCTATGCAAATCTGGTTCCCCTTTGAATCAGTGCATTTTGGCTCTATTGCTTTGAAAAGCCTCTCTTACTTCAGCGGTGGTTTCTGAGTCTGAGAAATTGTCCGGTGTTAAACTTTCATTAAAAAAACAATCTACGAATCCCAGTATCCTTTCCCAAGTCAAGAAGTCTTTATTCGATTAGTTCATCATAAAAGACATAAAATACAGTATAAACACATAAAACATTTAAAACAAGTATTAAATCATTGACAAGCTAATCAGCTTCTTGAGGAACTATACAAAACTTTAAAAGAGGCTCGAGTACAACCATAAATCCACAGAATACAGGATATTTAGGCAATCACCATTTGGTTATTTTTAATGAGCCTGCTTCTAAGCACCCAGGCCCACCCAAGAAACTTAGCAACCCCCACAACAATAAGGGGATCCAGGTTGGTTTTTAACAATCTCATTGCTTCCACAGCCGATCTGGTTCCTAGGTGTCTACATACCGGTCTTAGCCATTTGGCTCTGGGGGCAGAGTATAGTGGACACACATACAAAAAGTGATTCAGGCTTTCCCCAGTACCATGACATTTAGGACAGAACCCCGATCTATCTATTCCCCACTTTTTAGTGAAGTCCCCAATGGGAAGTGAACCGCATCTAAATTGAAAAAATAGTTTGCGGTCCAAGGGTTTTGTAATAATATCCCAATACCCTTCAAACTTGGGAGTGTCCTTATGTACGATAAACAGTCCAGTGAGACTGCTCAAGCTCATTTTCGAATACATGTTATGAGTCACCCATTCCCAATAACATTTTTTAAGTTCCTTTTTTGGGGGAAATTGGCTGACTCAGGCAAGGACCACAGATCGCCAAAACCCAAAGCAAATAAGGTGGCCTTAAGGTCTCTAAACCATCCAATATTTGTGGCGCCAGAGCTATTTTTTACCTCCAAGCAGGCTTCTGCATAGTGATGGAGTTCTGGCGTCGTCCACAGGCGGCGCCAGAATGTTAGTGGGCGGAGTCTTGCTTGGTTCTCCACCGTGTGACACCCTAAGTCGTAGAGAAGGGGGGTTAGTGGTGTCGACTGAGGCAGACCTGTAGCCATTCTTAAAAATTTATTTTGGGCATGTTTTAGCGAATCCAAATTACTTCCACCCCAGAGTTCCGCACCATACAGGACTGCTGATAAAACCTTACCACCATAGATCTTAATAAGCGGGGACATAGGCCTCGTGAATGACCCTTTATGTTCCTTGATCAGTGCCCCGCCCAACTGTTGGTGTTTCATGGTCATAAGCTCGATCTGATGGGTCCAACTCAAGGTGTCACTGAAGGTAACTCCCAGATAGGTGAAATGCTTTGTCTGCTCCAGGGGGGTGTCCCCCATGCAAACCCTGGCCTTTATTTGTTTGTGCCCCCTTAAAACCATAAATTTGGTTTTGGACACGTTCACCTCCAACTCATGTTCTCTGCAGAAACTCTCGAACCTTGACAGTGCGTTCTGCAGGCCCTGTCTGGTTCGTGAAATCAGGAGAGTATTGTCAGCGAACATGAGTAGGGGGATTTTCATGCCAGCCAAACTTGGAGCATCCGTGGAAAAGTTGTCATAGTACTTGGTAACTCTATTGATATATAGAGAAAACAAGGTAGGTGCCAAAACACAACCTTGCCTGACACCTTTAGCCACTGGAAAGTTCTCTGTCACCTCACCTGGTTTGCCCCATCTTACAAATGCATATGTCTGTGCATGGAGGTTCACTATAAGGCAGACCAAAATGGGAGGCATGCCCATATCTAATAGGCAATTCCAAAGCCCGGCCCTCGGGACAAGGTCAAACGCAGACCTAAGGTCTACGAAGGCCGCAAATAAGTTTCCTTTACCCAAGGTAACCGTCTTCCAGTGCAAAAGCATGAAACGAAATGCCTGATCCAGGGTGCTCACATGAGGTCTAAACCCAGATTGAAGGGGAGTAAGAATGTTGTGTTCCTCTATCCAGGCCTGAACCCTTGACAAAACAAGACGGGTTATGATCTTCTGGACCGCGTCAATAAGACTGATCGGCCGGTAGTTCGATGGAACCGACCGGTCACCCTTCTTAAAGATGGGCAAGATCTCAGCGCCAGCCCAAGAATCAGGTACCCTGGCACCCCTGGCCAGCGCATTTACCAGTCGCACTAGATACGGTACCCATAGATCTTGATCCTGCTGGAAAATGTCTGCTGGGATGCAATACGGACCAGGCGCTTTACCCCTAGGGATGGCATTCAGGACTGTTTCAACTTCTTTGGCCGAGAACAGAAGTGTGTCAAAAGTTGTTGGCCAACTAATAGGATCTTGCATGGCGCTATGACATCTAAACTGTTCCTCAAAATGGGACACCCATTTCTGTTGTTCAACAGATGCGGGGCTTGGGCGAGCGTCCTGTGACTGACCCCACCTAAGGAGATGCCAGAACTGCTGAAGGTTTCTGGAGCCACAGCTAATAATGTCCAGCGCTTTAGCCCGACGTTTGGCTTCGTTATATGCCTTCCTACTGGTTTTAATTAGGGCTGGGTTCTTTGATTTTAAAGCCTTAAACAGAAGCGAATGGGACACTCGGCAGGCTTCGTTGTACCAGTTAGCAGGTTTCCTAACCTTCCCTCTACCCTTGTTAGCAACAAATTTAACAAACAGTGATTTTAGGGACAGAAACAGGCTGGCATGAATGTCTGTGATTTTTGAGATTGTCAGTTCCAGGTTTTCACACTTTTCAATTTCCCTTAGGGAATTTGAAACCAGGGTTCTGATCTTTGTGCGTGCTTTCACATCTACAGAAACCTTTGGCCAACGAACCCTCCTCATGTCATTTGTTAGTACCACGGCCTCCTGTACGGGGTTGGGCTGTCGCACGATCGGCCCTGCAAAGCTAAAGTCCTTCAATTCCGCTATGAGTGGTTCGTGGTCACTTTCTGGTCGTGGCTTAACTATCATATCCAATACTATGGGCCACAGGTTGATGTCAACAAGGATGTAATCAATGCGACTGCTATGTCTGCCATTGAAAAATGTGGGGTTGCCCATCCTATCCGAACTTACGCGTCCGTTTAGGGCATGCAACCCCCAGTTCAGGCAGAGACCTTTGATGAATGTGGCGGCTTGAGACCACTTCGTGATCGGGGGTAACTCAAGTTGTGGGATCCCCCACATCATATCCTCTGCCTCAGTTAATAACCCATCCTCTTTGCTTAAAGGTTCAAAACAAGTATTAAGATCACCCATTACAACCACATGACCTGTTATTTGAGTAGAGCCTAAGAAATTATCCAAACATGTGAGGGTTGTTGAGACTCGGCCACCCGGAATTCCTCTAGCGTATACATTGATCAGCAACATGTTCAGCCCACTATTTGTTTTCATACTGATTATCAATATATCAGGGCAATCGATATAAATTTCCTTTACAGAAACACCTGCAACTTGACGAACCCAAGTAGTGAGGCCCCCCATGGCCCGGCCTCTTTGGCCTCTAACTGCTAGTTTGTTAAAGTTCAAGAAGCCTGGAAAATACACTGGTAGGGTTGCCCAAGTCTCCTGAAAAGACCAAACATCACCTTGTCGAATGAAATCAGCCCAATCAGGAGTGCATATACAGGATTCAATTCCAGCCACATTCCAACATCCCATAGTGGTACCCTTTTCACATACTTGGTCACACATTTTTGTTGCGGCTATTGGGTAGGGTTCGTTGGACTGGAGAGAGGATTCTACAAGCACAGGTGCGTCTGTAATCAAACCTTCCATTGGCAAGCATATTGACCCAGCCTGTATAGTTGACTCAGGGGGTGCGCCCACACTGAAAACATCAGTGAGAGATAATGAGGTGGGTAGCAAAGCTGGTATATCTGGCTCTCCTGAATAAACTGTACATCCCTCCACACAACGATGGGGTTGGTCTTTAAGACTTTCATCAATACTTGGTAGGATACTCAGGTCTTCTCCCACACTCGGACACTCAGAGTTAGGTTCGTCATCCCTTGTCACAAGTGCTGGTCAATCATTAGTCGACAGCCCTGATAATGGGTCGTATAGGTTTCTCAGTGGTATATTCCAAGCTCTTTGGGATGGGTGAGCCTATTGGGATAGGGGTTTGCTAGATAGAAGCTTGGGGGCTGTTGTATCTGTGTGAAGGCGGGTGTTGTTGGAACCATAGGATACGGGGGCTTATTGGGGAAAGGCAGATCCAATAAGGCTGGTGGACCTATGGGCTGGGTATTGATCTTAGCCCAACCCGGCGTTTGTACAGGGCAGTTGTAGCTAGATTGAATGTAGGAGCGATACTGCGCCTCAGGGTTAAACTGGGGTCCATGGAAGCTTGGTGTAAAATTGGACCATTTGAGGAGGCTTTTGGTGTTTTTATTATTTCTAGCAGGAGGTTGATCTGTTGGATTGATCAGGGTCTCAGGATAAAAATAACTAAGGTTCCTCGTGGAGATCCCTCCCTCATTATTTCCCACATACCAATCTGTGAGATGGGATACTACTCTATGGTCCCTAAAGTTAATGATCACTATATCCCCCTCTATATCCTTAGGGCGGACCCCTACCCACTGACATCTTCCGACCGTAACAATATCCCCATTAAGATGAAGAGGAAGGGGTCTATTTGTTTTCAGCCAAAAGATGACTTTGTTTTTTAAGCTTTCGTTGTTTTCCCTATCCCCTTCCGCAACTGGTGGCACACCCGTCATAACAATAACATAATTCATGGAATCTGGGGGCAGGTCTACATTTTTCTTCTGTGGTAGGGGTTTATTAGTTTTACCAGTGGAGATAGCAGGTTTACCCATCCCATTCTTTGACTGTGGCGCTACTCCCTTAGCAGGTGGTTTGTTGGCTACCACCCTAGGATTTGCTTTGGCAGTAGTGGTTGTTCTAGGAGGTTTAGCAGCCAAAGCCGAAACTTTATTTGAAGTAGTGGCTGCTTTGGTAGCATTATTAGATTGTTGGCTGGTGGAACTAGTTATATTGCCAGCAACATGGGATGATCCGGGAGGTTTGTTGGATGGGCCCTTGATCTTATCCAGGCTAGAGGAATGTATAGGCTCAATGGTCGCCAGTAGGCGATCCAATTTTTCACCCATTGTCCTAACACGCTCCAGCAAGGGTAGCATATATGATTTGATAAGCTTCTCTATAATACCATAGGACACCTCATTAACCCCTTCGATAGCTAACTCAGGGGTTACCAAATCATGTATGTCTGATGGCAATGGCTCTGCATTAGGTGGGATCCCTAACTCATTAGTTTGATTTGGGTAGGGATGGTGGTGGTGACTGACAGCTTTGACCTTTCCTTTTTACCCCGCCCTTTCTCCTTTTTTTCCTAGGTAGAGAATGCACAACCCTCTTGGCCTTTTCAGGCGTGATTCTAGTTTTACATATACTCGTATGTGGTATACTCTCGCCTGGGTCGATACAAACCAGTGACAGGTTGGGCAACATGGGACAAGGTTCCGATTCCGTGATTTGGATATCGGGGATGTTTGTTTCAACAAAACTTGAGTGATCAATAAGGGGGCAAACTAAGTGGCCTCCACTGGTAGCACTAGCACAGGGCGGGGAGATAACAGGGAACCTAAATATAGTGGGGGTTTGGTTAAGATCAGTAGCATCGTCCTCAATAGAGCTCAATCCTTGGACAGCCAATTCGTGGGAATTGTTTGAAACTGACTGTGTGGGCAGTGGAATTTTCTTTAGCTGCTCAATTGAGCGTCGACGTTCTGCTCTTCTCTCTGCAAGGAGTAAATCCATATCTACCTCCTTGGTAGATTTCTTAAAAAATGTATCTAATGGGCCAAGAACAGAGACACCCACACCTGGGGAAGCAGAGTGACTCATGTCAAGGGAGGATAAGTTAAGCGTTCACAACTAGATGATACAAACTTAAAACACTACTGGCAGAAAACAGAGTGATGGTCAGTGACACAGTATGCAACAACAAGATGAAAATGACCTGGCCCAGCCCGGCCTCCTGCGGCCCCGGACGGCCACAGACGGTCCTGCCCTTGTCCCGGGCTTCTCCCGGCGCCCTCCCGTGCGCTCCCGCGCAGCGGGAAATGTACCTCCTTAATAAGGCTATCCAAAGGGCTAGCGGGTGGGCGGGGCCGGCAGGGAGAGCAGCCCAGCTGGTCCTAGGGCGCGCAGGGACTCCTGGTCCTCGGAGTCCCCGCGATTGCTGGCAGCCCTGCCGGTCTGGAATATGCCCCCTTGTCAATGTCAAAATAGTAACTCGGAGCCGCGCTGCGGGACCCGCGAAGCGGGTCCGGCGAGGCATGGGCTGCAACGAGTACGGCAGCAACTGGCTCCCTTGCGCCAGTCAAACAGGGTCCTCGTGGGTTGTGCAGCGTATTGCCAAGAAATCCTCAGAGTAGCCGGTGAGGCAGGCTTTTCAGCTGAGAGCGGGTGGGCGGGGCCGGCAGGGAGAGCAGCCCAGCTGGTCCTAGGGCGCGCAGGGACTCCTGGTCCTCGGAGTCCCCGCGATTGCTCGCAGCCCTGCCGGTCTGGAATATGCCCCCTTGTCAATGTCAAAATAGTAACTCGGAGCCGCGCTGCGGGACCAGCGAAGCGGGTCCGGCGAGGCGTGGGCTGCAACGAGTACGGCAGCAACTGGCTCCCTTGCGCCAGTCAAACAGGGTCCTCGTGGGTTGTGCGGCGTATTGGCAAGAAATCCTTTCCAATTTTAGGCCTGTCTCACTAATTCCTGCTTTTACTAAAATGCTAGGAAAGCTAGTAAATGAGCAAATAATGGCCTTCTTCAAAATGTAAGATTCTTCATACTTTTCAATCTGGGTTCAGGACAAGGCAGACCACTGAATTTGCCCTTTTTGAGATGTTGGAAACAATAAAAGTCACAGTGGATAATGATCAGATTGCTGTGCTTATAACTTTGGACCTGTCAGCAGCATTCAACACAGTGTCACACACTGTACTTCTTCATCATCTCACTGGTTTCTCCAGCACTCCACTTATATTATTACTAATATATTTGTAAACGCTTGATGCAGTATAGCACTCAAAGGATCTGCATATCATGCAATGTTAATCTGCTATGAATTAAAAATTTGAGGCTTAAAACTAGAGGTGGATAATAATTTACCTTGTTAAGATTTGACAAGCCTGGACACACACATATGGCTCTGCTTAAATCTACTTTGTCGACAACTGATATACCTTGTGTTTAAGCATCAGATGAGAGCCTTGTGTATGAGCCCTTTGGCGTCATGGACACATTTGCTGCCTTTTATAAAGAACTGTATACTTGCAGGGTGCAGGCATAGTAATCTAATATCCATCCCTCTTGGGCAGGGTGGTCCTGGTGTGAATGGGACTTGAGCACTGCAATCTTTTATGCCAATCAATAACAATAGAAGAGATCAAACAGGTGATCAAACAGCTACGAAATGGCAGTGCTCTCAGTAGTGACGGTTTCCCTACAGAATTCTATGAGGAGTATGCAGAGGAGCTACCACCTATGTTATTGGCAGTCACATTTTTTTCCAAGGGCGTCAGGGCTCCGCCCCCTTCACATTTACAGTAAAAACATTCCAACCATAGCACTGCTAAATATGTTTTAATTTTAAAAATAAGTACACACTTGGAAGTTGCTAGAATTTGAGGCACTGTCTGCCCCACTCACTGTGTTGTTTCTGTGATCACTGACAACACACACATGTGACTCACAGCAGTTGTGTTGCTCCCCCTGGACGAGCTCAAAGTCTTAGGGGCATATTCACAAGGAGCTATTGCCAAATTAACGGCACTTTATCGCATTCAAAGTCATGATAAATTTACCCCACGATTCACAAGCTGGTGCTAACAGCCCACATCACCAGTTTTCCTGTGATAGCAGCCACAAAAAACATCTGAGATGCAAAGTAGGCGTTCCCGTGCAAAAAGCAGCGACAAACCCACACCTCAACATTCACAAAGACCAGCCAAATCGGTGATAAAAACACAAAACATGCGATAAGGCGTGTTTGCAGCAGGAAATTAACACCTGGTCTGACCTGGTGTAAAGTCGGACCACAGCCTGCACCGCAAAAGGGAGCACACCCTACATCCACACCTGAAGACAAACGGAAGCCAAAGAGAAACTGAACATGTAGCACAGACACCCAAGAGGGCCACAACACCCACTGATACCACACCCAGGACCACCCCTCCCTGGCACACCCCCCAACCAAAGCAATGCCACATCACCTACACCGAAACATGTACGAAATAATCCGTCTGATGTCGCACAATCACAACTGGGGAAATCACACATTCACTTTCGAAGCAAACAATGAAACTTTATTGAAATTAACACAGAAATAAATTAAAACACATGGCGCATCTCCTCGACAGAATCCGTGGCTCACATCCTGCAAGACAAAAACCATGATGAAAAGGTGTGTCCTGCGCCCATCAAAGGGCAGAGAGAGAGCGAAGGAGAAAAAGAGAAAAAGAGAGGGGAGCGAGAGAGAAGGGGAGAAGGCGAGCGAGAGAGAAGAAGAGAGGGGGAGAGAGAGAGAGAGGAGGAGAGGGGAGAGAGAGAGAGAGAGAACAAGAGAGGGGGAGAGAAAGAGAGCTGACCCTGCACACACAGGCCACACTGCTCGTCTGCTGCCACCGGTGTGTCTCCAACCACTTGCCGGTACGAATAGCAGTACACCCGGTCACACATCTGAGACAGAGCCGTCATCTGAAAAAGAGTCCAGAGACATGACTGGCACAGTACACACACTTGTACAAGACAACATTGCCCGCCCGCCCATGCACACCCAGGCTGTGGCATCCCAGCCCCTCCGGCCGCCATTCGGAGCATGTCCGCTCATGCACACCCAGGTCTCACTGCTCACCTTCTGCCACCGGCATGTAGACTGCAGGTCCCACCTCATGCTGCTGCATGCCACAAGCCCGGGGCCCACAGACAAGGCACCCTCCACACCATGCATCCACACTGAGCTGGCCTCCAGGTCTCACTTCTGGTGCTGGGACTTGATTACACCATGGCATAGGACAAACCAGGGCACCCGCAACATCGCATCCTGCACAGCCACTCAGTCCAATGGGTGCCACTAACTCTCTGATCCCGGAAGCGAGGCCATGTGGTGGTAGGCCCGCGCAGCCCACTGTTGTGGCCTACACTGTGGTCCAGCAAGGTACACAAATCATGAGCACTCAGGACCGCCGGGATGGGGCATCATCGCACGCTGCACACCCGCTCAGTAGCTCAAGGTGTCAACTACTCTGCAGTGTAGTGTAGTTCCTATATTCCCAATAGGCTCTGCGCATTGGAATGACATATCCTACAGATTTGACGTAGGACTTATGTCTACTAGGTCTCTATCGAATATATTAGACTTAATTGTGAGTGACAGCTATCTCAGAGGTCACTAGAAACTTTCTCGAATAAACAAGAAGGAATTCGTTTCTGACAACCGCATAAACATGACAACTTTGTTTCCCCAAGAATAAAACTGATCTTCAGAGTGGTGGAAACAATAGATAGATATTTTACTCAGTCAATCGTGCATTCTTCGTTTCGTCAAAGGTGCAGAGAAATAGAGAGACGGGCGTTTTCAATAAAAGGGTTTATTGAGCGGTCTTCTTTCTCAAGCAAGTAAAGTGAACTGCTACAATCGTAATACTGGTTGCAAAGTGTAATGTGTACAGTAAGAAGAGTATTATAAAATAATACTGTAATAGCATTGCATGGTTCCTAGACCATAGGTAAATACATACATAAATAACGAAAGGCTAAATAGTACTCAACTGGTGCTTCTAAAATACACCTACCCCAATGGACCTAACCTAAGTCTAGTACAAGAGAAAAAGTAAGTGAGGTGTAGCATAGGTTTAGTTTTTCTTTGCCAAGAATCTAACCAAGATTTTTCTTAGGGTCTAATCAGCTCCGTACCTTGGTTTTAGAATGAAGGAGGTCTGGTATCTCTGTCTCGGGACTCGATTCCCCAACACCCCACAAGGGGAGCTTGGAAACACTGGAGCTGGATTCTCAGCGAGAGAAAGGCAGCCTCTCTGTCAGTGCATGAGCTGGAGGGTCGGATTCCTTCAGCACTTGCTGTAGCGAGCTGCGTTGGGCAATAGATAGTCGAGCCGCTCCGAACCACCGTGTGTTTGCTTGGGCAAGTGTAGGCATTTCTATACCTTGAAGGTGCCTAGTTTGACATAAAGTCAGACATAATAACGTCATCAAAGAACCCCAAGGGAATGGTAGTTCTTTGAAAACTCCATGATTTCTAAGACTAATCAACATTCAAGTAAGGGGATATCCCTGACTGCTGAAGCCGAGTTTTCCAAGAAATCTTTGTGGCTTTTTGGAACTAGTGGAAGTAGCCATGCCTGTATTTGGACTGGATGGGTTATGTCTAAATATGGGTATGATTTCTATGCCTATATCAGGGCAATGTGAATTATAGCTATATAAGGGCATGAATCGGTAAATTACGCTTGGATTCTAAAATGCTACACAACAGCAGGAGGTGTTGACGGTGCCCCTGCAATGTTAAGGGAAGATGGTATTTTACAATGTGTACACATGTAAGTAGCCGCATGGTACACGTTGACATTCAGACAGCATGGCATTGTACATTGTGACAGTCTGTAGATCTGGGCGAGGACCCAGGGTCATTGTGGATGTGCACTGTGCTCTGCTTGATTATGCATGTGTGCCATTGTGCCCATCTCCATCCGTCGCCCCAGTACCTGGTGGTCCCTCACCCTGTTGCGATTGTGTTGTGTCCTGTCAAGCGGTGTCCGATCCCCGACTCCGGCCACAGTCTCCAAACTGATGACTGTCGACACCAGCTCCTCCATGTCATCTTGCTCGAGCTGTGGCGCTGGGCCCCCACCTCCAGTCTGCATTGCTGCCTTCTGGTTGGCAGAGAGTTTCTCCTTGGTCCTCCGCTTGATGTTGTCATTCCATCGCCTCTTGACCTCGTCCATTGTCCTCTTGTGCTCCCCGACGGCATTCACCTTGTCCACGATATCATTCAATATTCCATTTTTGGTGCCCAATGATATGTTGGAGGTGACAAACAGTTGTTGATGGTGTTCCATCACCTTCGTGACTATGATCCTGTTCACCTGCGGACTGAACTTTGTCTTCCTCTGCTTCTCATCCTTGCCCTTCCCTGTCCCCGAGGTCCCGGGCTGGTCGTCCGGGGTGCTTGTGGAGTTGCGCTCGTCTTCTGTGCCGGCTCCAGCTGCCTCCATGGTGCTTGGGTGTTGGTCAGTTTGTGTTTGGGTGTTTTTTCTACTTTTATAGTGATTTTTCCCACCTGCCAGGTGTGTGTTGCAGGCCTGGTTCTGCTTATCACTGGTTTCCTCATCGCGCCTTGGCCCATCGCAGGTTTTTTGGTGTTGTAGTTTGTGCAGACATTTTCCGCGGTTTTGGCAGACTTTCGCATGCTACAGCGGTGTTGTGAATTTCACGTTGACATGGGGTTATTTTCCCGCGATACACGGCGATGTTGAAAGTTGGATTACACTACTCTTGCAATAGTTATCACATGTTCTTGTGGATATACCCCTTAGTATTTTCCGGGCTGAGGCCTGTGAGGTCATCAGCTTGGCAAAGACTGAGGGTCAAGGCCTAGTCTTCACCGTTGATGCCGTGGAGGCAAGGTTAACCGTGGGCGTTTCTGATGCAAGCCCTGTAGAGATAACCTTCCACGCCAATCAGGGAGTGGAGAGCCTTGTCACCCCACCCTTTCTCGAAACATCACAGGGTGGAATGAGACCACCCTGTGAGGAGTTGGGAAAGTGTGTGGTAGACTGACTCCAGGTGGGAAGGCAATCAAATGAATCTGTACAGACTTGACTTGTGGTGAGAGAGACTGTTTTACACATGTGAGTTGGAGGCTATTTTAGGTCTGGTTTGTGACTGAGTGGTTAGATACATGATTTACTGCAGTCTGGAGACAGAGCCGGTAGTGTCCTTGCACACAGCACTGCAGGTTTGTGTGGTGACTCCAGCTCGTGGACGTCATATGTGTCTGTTAATGAGTCAGCAGAGTAAGGTAAAAAAAGGCTGCCCGGTCAAGTCCCATTTTGTTTTTTTTGTAATTGGGCTGTTTCAGGCTAGGGTGTACGGTTTGGGAAAGAACTGAGTGATAGCACAGAGAGCAGCGCTCTTGTGGCAGGGTTGGTGTAAAACAGCCCGGTCTGAGACTGCAGGGGGCACTTAAATGTTCCCAGACCTGGAGACTAACACGCAGGCCGATCTGGTTAACTGTTGATGCACAGACACAGGAGAATATTCCCACCTCATCTGGGCCTGGCTGCCCGAGGTTTGAAGAGCCCTATCTTTATTTTTCCTGCCATTGTGGGCAGATGCCAGTAACTGAAAAGTGCGCCGCGACATTGAAGCTGTACATAAAAAGGCTATCTACACCTAGCCTTGTTGTTGGCTGAGCACCTTTTTATTGGAGTGAACCGCGTCACACCTGCTCAGTCACTTAATTTAGGAGCCGAGGCCAAGCATAGCTGCGAGGACTGTCCTGGTTTGGCCATCGCCAACATGTAAGAGCACATCACACAGGGGTCCATCCTCAGCTGTTTTTGACTGTACCTGCACCATGACAGTGCAACGCGCCTTACAAGGTGGCACTGTTTAGCTAAGACCCCTGCTGAGGATATGAGGCTAGTTCCAGTGCAAAGCACCTTACAGAGTCTTGAGGATAGGAGGCCAGTCCGAGTTCACCAGCAATGAGTAGAAGAGCTATATTAACTTGGTAGAATCTTGTGGGGAAAAACAGAAAATGCCTTTAGTTATTCTCTTCCCTACTGATCGAGAACACAATTTCGCATTGTTGGCCTTATATGAAACATTTAGCTAGTTCTAGATTTCGGTTACGAAAGGTAAGAAAAAAAATCAGGACTGACTGACAGGCTTTCATGTCACGGGATGGAGAGTTTGCAGTACTTCAAGTGACGTGTAACTGGCTAAGTCTGACTACACTAGAATTCATGGGGTTTAGTAAACTTAGAGAGATGCCCAGCAGGGTATGGTGCAAGCTGGGCCCATGAAGGGGGAGTGTTGGATGGGTCAGCTGTGAACTAGGCGTGCTGTCACGGAGCTCTGGTAATTGTTATGTTCCTGGAGGTCCGCCCACAGCGCCCCGGGCGCTGGGCGCGTTGGTCATGTGACTCCTGATAATAAAAAGAGGTCTAGCACGTGCGCGGGCGTTCAGAGAGAGAGACGCACAGACCGAGCAACCAAACTTATTCCCAGTGTCCGTCTGAGTTTATTATAAGGCCACGTGTTAGGCCTAGTTAGGATTAGATGCCCCGGAGTGTAGGTCCCAGAGCAATCTCCCTAGGGCAGTCCTTTCCCCATCTCAGGACACAACAATTGGCGACGAGGGTGGTTGTCGATCCCTCGCTCCGGGTGTGTGTGTGCCCCTTCTGGGGTGAGGCGGCTGCGGGTGCTCCCATTTGCCCGCGGTGCTCGTGCCTTGCTGCCACGCACACCCCCGCACGACTCGCCTGGAGGAACGACTGTCACCCCTGGCTCTCTGCAGGTGAGCGGCGCTGGCTTGCACCTTCCTGCTGCGCATCGGAGCTCGATTGGTCACCCGAGGCTGTCCCTCCACTGGCCCTCTGCGCCCGGTGCCGCACCGTGCTCGGCTGCACGTGCGTGAATCGCACCTCGGCTCGCCTGGCGAGGCGTTCCGGTCGGCGCCCGGTCCTGCCTAGCTGCTCGAGAGGACGTGGGGCTGACTCGCCCCAGGACATCACCCTGCCACCCAACTCTGGAGTGCAAGGGCCATCCTCGGCCCGGTCGGTGGAACTCGTCTCGTCTGAGCGCATCCGCCGCTCTCTCCACACTAATCGGAGCGCCCCTTCGGATCTTCCCCCGGCTGCCCACGGACCTGCTCCAGAGCGTCCCGGGCGATGGCTACCATTCCGCCCATTGAACCGTTTGTGGTGGAGGGTGCGCCCTCCACTCTCGCACCGAAGTGGAAGGAGTGGGTGGACAGGCTCCTAATATTCTTCGAGGCCACCAAGGTCCACAAGGAACAGAAGCGTGCCATGGTCCTCCATCTTGGTGGCAAGGATATCCACTCCATTGCCCGGACCCTCACGGAGGCGACCCCCAAGACCCATCACACTCTAATCAATGCCCTCAACGCGCATTTTGAACCGATGGCGAACCAGGATTATGAACGATTCATCTTTCGGCAAGCACGGCAACTGCCAGATGAGTCGCTGGATGCATATCACTCCAGGCTCAAGAAACTAGCACTGACGTGTGGCTTCCAGGACGTTACAGAGGAGATCAGGGGCCAGATCATTCAAGGATGCGCCTCTGCCAAGCTGCGCGAGAGAATACTGGAAGAGTCGGGGAAACCCCTGCCAGACATCCTCAGGCTTGGCCGCACAAAGGAGCTGTCCAAGGCCAGGGCAGCCCACATGGAAGCGGCACTACAAGCCAATATGAAAGTGGAACCAGTTAACAAAATACAGGTCCGGCCGACGCCCAAATGGCCCAAAAGAACGACAACCCCTCAGGGTGGAGTCTCAGCACAGTCGTGCGGCTACTGCGGAGGCCCGAGACACCCGGCGCCAGAGTGTCCGGCACGGGGCAAGAGATGCTCAGGATGCGGAAAAATGAATCACTTTGAAAAAGTGTGCCGGTCCAAGAAGTTCAGCAGGCCCCGCCAGACGGTGCACACAGTTGCTGAGCACGAAGGTGCTGAAGGAGAACCCAGCAACAGTGATATGGACGATGACGAGGAGGAGCGATCCGTACACAAGGTGCACATGATTGGCACCGCCGCGAGACGCATCAGGACACTGCCCCAGTGCTCCATCCAGGTGGCTGATCAGGACATCATGGCGACTGTCGACACTGGCGCATCGATAAACCTCATGAGTGCGTCCCTCCACAGAGGCATGGCTACCCCTCCCAATCTCCGCTCCACTCCGATCACCGTCTATGCCTATGGTCAAGACGTTCCCCTCCGCATCCGTGGAAAGTTCAAAGCGGCAGTCCGACATGGGGACAAGACCACGCGAGCCAACATCTTTGTGTCGGAAGAGGGTCAAGTCATGCTCCTGAGCTGCCGGATGGCAGAAGACCTGGGGGTGGTCACATTCGCATTTGGTGTGCATGAAGAGTCGGTACAACAACTAATTGCGGATTTTTCTGACTTATTTGAAGGAATTGGATGCTTCAAGGGCCGGGAGATACATCTGCACGTGGACCCCACTGTACAACCGGTGGCCCTGCGGCACCGTCGCATTGCGTTCCATCTGCGACCACTGGTCGAGGAAGAACTGCAGAAGCTGGAAGCAGCTGGAATAATCGAGAAGGTGTCAGGCCCCACCCCCTGGGTGTCGCCCATCGTGGTCACGAGGAAACCGAAACAGCCCGGAGCTGTCCGGATTTGCGTGGACATGCGTCTACCCAATGCTGCCATCAAGAGGGAGCGCCATATCACCCCCACGATAGATGACCTAATTGGGGAGATGGCTGGAGCCTTCTGGTTCTCCAAGTTGGACCTCCGGGCGGGGTATCATCAACTTGTACTGGATAAGGAGTCCCGGAACATCACAACATTCTCTACCCACATTGGACTTCGCAGATACACCAGGTTGAGTTTTGGAATTTCCAGTGCCGCCGAAGTCTTCCAAAATGTAATTCAGGAGCTGATTGCCGGCATACCGGGAGTGATAAATGTCAGTGATGACATCATGGTGCACGCCCGAACAATCCCAGAACACAACCAACGCTTGGCGCAAGTTTTTCGCAGACTCCGCAGTGCAGGGCTCACACTGCACCGAGACAAATGTGAATTCCTACGGAACAAACTGGGGTTCTTCGGATATGTGTTCTCAGACGAAGGCGTCAACCCTGATCCTGATAAGGTCAAAGATATCAGGGAGGCACCACCGCCCACGACGGTCACGGAAGTCCGGAGTTTTCTCGGCATGGTGAATTACTGTGGCCGTTTCATCAAAGACTTGGCCAACCTGACTCTCCCCCTGCGTGAACTGACCAAAGACTCCACCCCATGGAGCTGGGGACCTGAACAGGATAAGGCTTTTCAGGACATCAAGAACTCACTCTCCAGCGATACCACGCTGGCGTTCTTTGACCCACGACACTCCACTCTCATTGCGGTAGATGCCGGACCGGCAGGACTGGGGGCTGTTCTGATGCAGAGGGCACGAGACGAGATAGACTGGGCCCCTGTCGCTTTTGCCAGCCGGTCCCTCACGGACACCGAGCAAAGGTATTCGCAAATTGAGAAAGAGGCCATCGCAATACATTGGGGATGTCGTCACTTCCATTTGTACGTCTATGGCAAGCCCTTCATGGTGGTGACAGACCACAAGCCGCTGCTGGCCCTGTTCTCTGGAACCTCATCCAAGCCACCTCCCAGAATAGAAAAATGGATCTTACAACTGCAAGAATACAATTGCAATATCGAGTACCAGCCAGGGGCGAAGAATCCGGCGGATTACCTATCACGACACCCTAGGCCCGCAACCCCTGAAGAGATGGACGAGGCAGAAGAGACGGAGGCATATGTGCAGTGGGTAGTGGCCAGGTCATGCCCGCGCCCCATATCATTGGAAGAGGTCGTGAGCGCCACGGCTCAGGATGCTTGCATACAGCGGGCCAAGGACCTTCTCCGAACTGCCAACTGGCAGAAAGCCAAAGAGGGCTGGAAAGTGCTCACCCCTGAGGCTCAGAAGATCATGGACAGCTTGTACCACGTGAGAGCTGAACTAAATGAAGATACGGCGGGATGCCTCCTGCGGGGGCATCGCCTAGTGATCCCAACGGTTCTCACGGGACGAGTGATCCAACTGGCCCACGTAGGACACCAGGGGATGGTCAAGACGAAGGCCCGACTGCGGACTAAGGTATGGTTCCCGCTCATGGATGATATGGTGGAGAGTGTGGTGAGATCGTGCGCGGCATGTCAAGTTACGGGGGACAACCCCCGTGAGGCCCCCATCATCGTGGAACACCGGCCACAAGGGCCCTGGGAGAGAGTCAGTATGGACTTCGGCAGTCTCCCGGATGGAAGACACACGCTGGTAATGATAGACGACCACTCAAAATACCCTGAAGTCGAAATTGTCACTAGCACCAGTGCAGACTGTGTTATTCCCAAAGTGGAAAAGATTGTTGCCACTCATGGAGCCATGAAGGAACTGAGAACAGACAATGGACCGCCGTTCCATGGTCAAGACTTTGCTGCCTACCTGTCGTCTCTGGGGACCCGTCACCGGCGCATAACACCCAGGTGGCCCCAAGCCAATGGGGAGGCCGAGAGGTTTATGAGGACATTGAACAAGGTAATTCGTATTGCCCACGACAAAGGGCAGTCAGTGGAGATGGCCATTTTTACGTTTCTTAGAAGCTATCGCCAGACCCCGCACTCCACAACAGGGGTGGCCCCAGCACACCTTCTTCTAGGAAGAGTAATAACTGACTCCATCCCTCATCACCCCCAGTGGACACCTGAAATGATAAATGAACAAGCAGTGGCGAGGAAGAGAAACTCCGCGAGTGAAAAAATCAGCCAGAGACGAAGGGCTGTGGTTCCGCACTTCAAGAGAGGTGATGTGGTGCTCATCCGGAATCGTGTAACCAGTGGCAAATTCAGACTTAATTATGAAAAGCGACCATGGCGAGTCATCGGGGTAAAAGGCACCCGCTTCACGGCCATGCGAGGACGAGACAAGGTGACTCACAATGTGTCTCACTTCAAACTGTATCATCCTTCAGCCCCAGAGTCAGAGCGTCAACAGGGCGATGCACAAACCGAAACTGCAACTAATGTGCCAACCGCTGAATCAACAACCCGTCACGAGGTCAGACAAAGTTGCAAGCATCAGGTCTCCAGCGAGGAAGTGGGAGGTGACGCGGAGGCCCTGAATGAGGCCCCAGAGCCGGAGGGGGCAGACAGCGAGGCGCCAAGTCACGAGTTGGAGGTTGGAGCGGAACTGCTGACTCACAGGGGGTCGCAACGTCGGCTACGTGATAATCCCACCCCCTCTGGCTGGCTGAGAGACTACTTTACGTAAGACTGTTCCCATTTACAGATATACACATACAGTTGAACTAAGTGGCTGGCAACGGGGCACGGCATTTAGGGGACGCTGAAGGTATCGGTCCCAGGGTGTCCCAAGAAAGAAAGAGCAATGTTTAAGATGTGCTCATGTTTGCATGTTTGTTTTTCCTTATTTTAGGAGGAATGTTATGTTCCTGGAGGTCCGCCCACAGCGCCCCGGGCGCTGGGCGCGTTGGTCATGTGACTCCTGATAATAAAAAGAGGTCTAGCACGTGCGCGGGCGTTCAGAGAGAGAGACGCACAGACCGAGCAACCAAACTTATTCCCAGTGTCCGTCTGAGTTTATTATAAGGCCACGTGTTAGGCCTAGTTAGGATTAGATGCCCCGGAGTGTAGGTCCCAGAGCAATCTCCCTAGGGCAGTCCTTTCCCCATCTCAGGACACAACAATAATGATGAAGAGCTCAGCTCGGGCACCGGAAAACTGATGGATGGGGCAGTGCTGAGAACCCCGTATGGAAGTGCAAAAAGTAGTTCCGGGGGATGTTACAAACCAACAAGATGCCTGCTCCTAGTCCCACAGATAGCCAGAGCGGCATTTAAAGGTGTACAGACCCGTATGACTGTAATAGTGTACGTGAGAGTGGAGCAATGGCCCTGCGGTCCGATGCTTGATTGAGGTATAATAAGTGCAGATACACACTCTAATTTGTTAAATCGGTGTAAGGTAATCTGAAAAATACGTTTGAGGCTTGATTCTCTGAGACTGTTGTAAAAAGGTAACTCTGTTGTCTAGCTTTTTATTATTATGTCATAGTGAGGGACTGTATACATGGACAGACTACCACATTTTTGGTTCCCAGCGAATTTTGGAAAGTTTAGAAACTGTTCTATGCATTGGACGATTTGGAAATGTCCTATAGTTTCTGAAAATTTTCTCAAGAACCCATAGATTTTTACCTGAATTATGAGAGAGAGCAAGAGCCTGCAAAGTTCTGAAATAAAGGAAGAAGGGCGGTGGCCAGGGAGAAGGGCCTCCACAGCAGCTAGGAACAAAGGTTAACAACACAGTTGGCACTCACTGAGTTACTAATTTATTGAAATGCCAGCTGGAATTGCAGATGTGCTGAGGTGTGTGAACTTGCATAGGGAGTTTTGAGGCAATGATGCTCGCCTATGAACTGTCAATCCTGAAGCATCTTTTCTATCCATTATTAGTGAATGTGCATGGCACTTGTGTGCGCTTAGTGGCATAAAGGCTCAGATGGGGTGTTAGGCCCAGCATAGGCGGGTGCAAACTAGTGCTTTAAATGGAAATATAGAAGTTCAAGTACTCACTATTTAGAGTACCTGTTTGCTGCTGAAACATGTGAGCACTGTCTCATTACATGTATCGCAACAGTGCTGAGAAGTGCAGATACTCTCACCTTCGAATTAAAGAAGTGCAGGTACCAGGTACCAGAGAATACCTGCCCATTTAAAGCTCTGGCACAAATACTCTTGGGTCAAAACATATAGACTGACACGATTTATTTGAAGTTAATAAATTACTTTAAAGTACTCAAGCAGCGAATGCTTACTTGTAGCAAGCACCAACGATTTATTGAAAGAAAATAACATAACACACACCGAGGTATAGAATTCAATGCTGTTGCAATTAACAAATTCAATTGCAGAAGGAATAGGTGACTTTGTGAAAAAAGTGACATGTGGTGATTGGTGACAGAGACAGTACACTATATACATGACAATTGAACGTGAAACATGGGAAGGGGAAACTATTTCTGTTTATCCTTATAATTGTTGCACATAAGCTACAAGATCCATGAATGACTTAGAGTGTGATCATGAGCGTTGTGCAGACATATGTGGTGTGTCGACGTTTCGACCCTGAGATTTGCGCAATTATCTGAAGTGTGTCAAGATGGGTCTTCTTCAGGACAGGAGAGGGGGTAGGCAGCCGGATTGTAGATTTGTGAGAATGTCTACAATGGTGAAGGGCTTCTTATTCAAGTAATGGCTTATGGTTCAAAAGTTCTCAGTTCTCCACTGGGCGGTAGGAGCCTTAGTGTTTATCCTAATGTAGACTTGCACCTGTCGGCTGGAGTCTCTGTTGAAAGGTGTTGATTGATACATTATAAATAGTTGCATCATGTATACCTTGCCTGACGATCCCGGCTACACTGATGACACAGACGGCACTAGATGTGAACATTGTTGTGCTCGGGGGACAGACTTCCTTCCCCTTGCATGGACTTGCCAGGAAATCACCGCATTCTGGGGCCTAGTTATGGCAGCTGTGATCGACATGACTGAGCATTCCTTCCAGCTCACGCCTGATATTGTTCTCCTTGGATAGGCTGAGATTGTACTGGATGGATTTTGCAAACTCATTTCCACCGCATTGCTTCTCAGTAAACGTAGGGATGCCATGGTGTGGGAGAGTGGTTAGAGAGTTCCCCTCTTCCAGGACTGACTCAAGGATATGACCCTGTGTGAGGATTGGTCTGGGACATATGCTGCCACTCTTACCAGTGCAGCAAGACCAAAATACTCTTGGGAGCCACTACAGGCTTATTTGTCTGCCTTGGCCCCCTCCTAAAGAATGTATTATTCCACCTCTACCTCTGTGCAGTCATGATGGCCCTTGTCCCTGGTCTACGAATTGTTTGCTAGTGACAGGGAGTCTTTCCTTTTGTTTACTATACCAAGTAAGATATATATGAAGAAATGTATGGGATAATTCTGCGGTAGAGGTGTCTTCCATGTGTACACCTAAGTGGTCATTTTATTGATTATTGGAGTGAGTGTCCCTGATCAAGTTGTATTGTCTTGCTATGTAGTGATCTGCCTAAATGCTAAGTAAACTGTAAAAAAAGCTGTAAAAACATATTGAATTTTTCATTAAATTAAAGCTTGCATGTTAATCCTGCACGTTCATTAGAAATTGCATTATTTTCTCTATATTAACAAAACACATCCTCATTGTGTATCACTTAAAACACCTATGTGACCACCTCCCCATTTTCTATCTGGCAAAATGACTTTGTACATTCCAACATCAAACCTGCATAGCATGTATAAAGGTGTAGCTCCCAGATTCAAAGTGATTTACTGAGGAATTCACTACTTTGAAGCATAGGTCCCTATGAACTGGAGAACTTTGCGGAATATTATCAGGCAACCACATTCACTTCTAAGCTTCAGGAAAAAGCAAAAGGCTTCTTTGGCTAATCAGTTATTAAGATAAGCACCAAAAGATCTTTAGGGCAGAGAAAGTATAGAAACGCTATAATTTACTCAGTCTTACATGCGTGGTCCACATAATGAAAAGGGCACACTGTCCCTGTGCACCTTTAACTATGCGCACCAGTCGCATACAGGATGTAATGTAATGTAATGTAATGTAAGGAACATTTCTATAGCGCTTCTTTCACTCCAAGGAGTATCTTGGCGCTCAGTGTGCCCTGCAATAGATAAAGCAGTGAAAGGTGGAGATGCTTTTTGAAGCAGCTGCTCAGCTTTCAAAGAGGGGCAGACATCCCCCTGTAGACAGGTACATTGAGTGACTAAGACCGCCAGCACTAGGATGTCTGGGTCATCAACGGCACCCCTCAACTCCCTTGCAGTGGGCGCCCTCAGGGGGCTCACTGACTGTGTGCCACCTCGTTGTGGTGCACAGGCAGTTCACCTTTCGAACAGGCTCTTTGCCTCTGTGCCTGCATCAATAATGTGACACAGGTGCAAGAGCAAAGTGTTTCCCTCATTGGCATGAGCCTACAGGATCTCACATTTTTTGATAATAATAAATATTTGTAAAAACTCAGGTTCCATTGAGTCGAGGAGCAATAATATGCCCTTGAAACCGGGGTCATTCTGGTACCAAAAAAAGGCCTGTATACCAAAATAAAAGCGGCCATCATTAACAATCCAGAAAGCTAAAAAAGTGGCCCATGTTTGCATATCAGTCCAGTTTGAACTTGTAAGGAAAAGCTGCATGGGAATTTTGCGAGGTATGTTAGACCACTGCCATTGTGTAGGCAATGTTTGTGGTAATACCAGGGAAATCAACAGTAAAACTCGTCCCTCCTGGCCAAGAATAGGTCCATAAACTGCTAACAAAACAGCCCACACACTTACCTGTAAGACCAGCCCATCGGCTACTGTCTGATTGCTCCATAGGCCAGTCAGACCCTGCTTGAAATGGTAATTGCCAAATTGCGGAGTATTTCTAAATGTTTAACAAAACTCATCCCAAAACTCTAAATATACTTGTTTGAGCTTCAAATAAGTTGGATCTATGCGAAGTAACTAGGAAATGTTATTACTTCGTTTGCTGTCAAGTATGCTTTCCACAATGCAAATGATGTGATTTATATTCCTTGTAAATATGCTATCTGCTTCATTGAGAATTTCAGGCATGGCTGGTGCAGGTAAGATTGGTGAGCCGGGGCAGTGACAGGGCAGGGATGTCGACAAATGATGATGAGGGAAAATAAACATTTAAAAAAGAAACTACTTACCATGCGCTCATCACACTTCCGACTCTGCGATTCGGCGAGCACAAGGTAAGTGTTTTTTTGGGGGGGGTTTCGTCATCATCTGGCAACTCCCCCTCTACCCTACTGCTCTTACCACCACCACTGCATTCAGTAACACCATTTAATTTTATAGCAAACAATTTTTCTCTTTCACCTTCTGATAACATACTTAAATTCGTGTTTATGGCGCTGTCACCTAGTATTTGAATTCAAGTGTGCTCTGTTAGCTAACTGTTAGATGCCACACAGGAAGGGATGTAGCTGAGTCAATTGAAGAAGCTGAGTTGAGGAGAGATGAGCGGGAAAGGAGCAGGGAGAGGAACAGGTGAAGAGATACCACTGCTTGGCCCAGTGGCCTAGCTTGGGAGCCTCAACCTCACCTCGGCCTTCCCAGGATACAGCTAGTGAAAATCAACACTGGTCAAGGCTAAGCCTGGCAGGCTACAATGCTGGCCCAATGTTGATGTTTGATGTTTGTGGGTTTTTGTATAGCGCTCTGTCACTCCAAGGAGCATCCTGGCGCTTTAGCTTCATGGCTGACAGGTTGTGCGATGTTTTTTCCTGCGTATAAGTTGTTATATACAATTAGACCAGAGTTTTACATTTTGATTCTGACAGTCCATATATCCATGTTTTTAAGGATTTTTTAAAAATCTGTTCTGATGATATGAGACGGAGGTCCGTGGGGAGTGTGTTCCAGGCTTTGGCTCCGAGAACTGCCAGTGACTTTCCCCCCTTGGTGGCAAGTTTAAACTTAGGGACAGTCATCAGATTAGCCTTGGCTGACCTGAGTTCTCTGGAGGGATAGTACCTATGAAATCTGTTAGTCAGATATTTTGGGCCACATTTGTGAAAACACCTGAATGTGATCACGAGGACTTTGAATAAGATCCGCTTCTGAATAGGAAGCCAGTGCAGCTTGTTCAGGGCGGCTGACGCTGATGATCTCCTAGGCCACCTTAGGACCAGCCGCGCCGCGGCATTTTGAACCATCTGTAATTTGTGCAGGGTAGATTTTGTTACCCCTGCATACAGACTATTACAGTAGTCAATTCTGGATGCTCGTGGAGAAGTGTGGCTCAGGGGTTAGAGGCGGCAGACCCGGAAGCTGAGATCGGCCCTGGACCAGGGTTCAATTCCCCGCCTCGACGGGGCTTGAGCTCAATAATTCCACGGACTCGATAATTCTCGCTCCGGTGCCTACTCGACTCACGGGTCCACACTCTGCGACTCTGGGCAATAGCTTGCTTAATCTCCACAACGGCCCCTCGCGGCGGGATGCCTGGCTTTCACCTTGTGGATACCCTGCCGGGGTTATCTCACAGGGGAATACCAGGACGGGTTCCCTAAGCAAGCGCTTAGATGCCTGCGATGTGGGTGGTTTGAGCTATATAAATACATGTACATTTACATTTACTGTTCGGCGGGCGGGCAGCGGCAAGTAATCAAAGAATTTGCGTAGTCCTTTCATGATGTTGAAACAGACGGCTGCTATTTCTTTAGATTGTTGCTTAAAAGAAAGCATGTTGTCAAATATTATGCCCAGGTTACGAGTTGCATTGATGGTATTAGGAGGAGCCTCTGCATCAGATGGCCAACAGGTGTGTGGAGAAAACAGATTGTTTTTCCCGAATGGTAGGACCTCTGTTTTTGCAGAGTTGCATTTAAGATGATTATCATGCATCCAGTTAAAAGTCGCCGTCAGACACTCTTTTAGATCCCGTTCTGCTTTATCTGTATCCTCATCCAGAATGAGGACCAGTTGGGTGTCGTCGGCGTATGCAACGGTATTCAGGTTTCAGGTTTTAAAGTCTTTATTTCGATTTTTAGCAAATCATAAAAGACACATTAAAATACAAAAGAATGTGACTGGTTCAATTAAAATTAAAACAACCGGAAAAACAATACTATAAAATAAATTTAAACACTAACAGAGGATATACAAATAAGTATGCAAAAAATAAAGAACATTTTATGACAAATGGATAAAACAGGATTAAATTTCAATTAGTGAATAAAGAAACCTGAATATTTTGTATGAAAAGAAATAACATTGCATAAAAAGGTCGACATTACAGTTCAAATTCATTGTAAACGGACCCTTTTGTATGGCAGGAAAAGAAACAAGGGATACAGATGATGAAACTAAGTCATGGAATAGTTAGCAGATTCATAATCAAACAGATTATGACCAATTGCACATCACCTTTGAACTTGGTGCTAAGGCATGCTGGTTTTTAGCCTTAGGAGCCAAGCCCATCCCAAATACTTTGCCAAAGCTACCACAAAGAGTTCTGAGGTGTTAGTCCTAAGCACCCATATGGCTTCCATCGCTGTTTTAAATGGTAGTTTTTGAAACAAAGGTTTTAACCATTTCTTTCGGGGTGCACCGTACCTTGGGCAGGCAAAAAGAAAATGTCCTTCAGATTCAATATGACCTGGGCAGCATGTACAGTAGGGCGATATCCCTGTAGACCGTTTGTTTAGAAATGTATTCAAGGGCAGAGCGCCCACTCTAAACTGGTGGTACAACTTCTTGTCTAACGGTCGAGATATGACATCCCAATATGGCTCTCTTGATAGGTCAAGTTTGAATGTTAAAAACCTGCCTGTAAGGCCGTTTTTATTAGGAAGCAGGACTCTTTTTAGGCCGGTTGTGGCCCAATACAATGATTTGAACTCGTCTTTGGATGGGAAAGCATTAGATTGCGGAGATGTCCTGAGGTGTTCCAGGCCCATATCTTTAAGGATAGATTTAACAGCAGAAAGCCAGGGTATTTTCCCTGAACCCCTAATAGACCTGACTTCCGACAGTGCTTTTGCAAAGAGGGATAGATCTGGAGAAGTCCATATCCGTCTCCACAGTGCCACTAACCTAAATCTTGCCATCTCATTAATAGGTGGGGAGCCAAGGTCCAAACAGAGGGGAATCGAGGGTGTTGACTGCGGGAGGCCTATTAGATTTCGAAGGAATCTACATTGAGTTTTGAACAAATTAAACAAGTCCATGTGGCCCCACAGATCCGCGCCATATAAAATGGCTGTAGAGATTTTAACATCCTAGATCTTAAGGGCCGGAAGGACCCGTTTTGTAATTGATTCCTTCTGCTCTTTGATGAGACAACCAGTCAGCCTAGCAAGTTTAAGATGTTGCATATTGATCTGGTCCTTCCATCTTAAGCGGCTATCGAGGGTAACCCCTAAATAGGTCATAGTATCGACCTGTTCGAGGTTTACTCCATTCAACTTCACTGAACTCCAGACTGGATGGTTTTTTGTAAAAACCATAAATTTTGTTTTCCCCACATTGACTACCAAATTGTTGATGGCACAGTATTCCTCAAAGCGGTCGAGAGCCCGCTGGAGTCCGCTGCGTGTTTTTGAGAGGATTAAAGAGTCATCTGCGAAGATGAGTAAGGGGAACCTCATCCCAGCCAACATTGGTGCATCAGTGGGGGTATCCATGAAAAATTTGACAACTTGATCGATAAAAAGGAGGAAGAGGGTTGGGGCCAGGACACACCCCTGGTGGACACCTCGAGTTACGGGGAATGTCTCCGTCACTTGTCCCTGACCCCCCCCCACCTCACCCTCGCAAAGTTGTCCTCATGGAGTCTTACAATGAGGTCTAATAATTCTAAAGGGCACCCCAGATTTTTCAGCACACCCCATAGCCTGTCCCTAGGCACTAGATCGAAGGCGGACTTCAGATCAATGAATGCAGCATAGATGGTACCGCCACCCAACCACACCTCCTTCCAATAGATCAGGCAGAATCTGAAAACCTGATCTATGGTGCTCATTCCTGATCTGAAGCCCGCCTGCATGGGTGACAAGATATTCTCTGTTTCAATCCATCCCTGGACCCGTCCTAGGACCATGCGCGCCACTATCTTTTGAATCGAATCGATTAAACTGATAGGGCGGTAATTGCCTGGAATGGATTTATCACCCTTTTTGTAAATTGGGACAATTTCGGCCCCTTTCCATGATTTCGGGACTGTAGCTCCAAGGGCCAAGGTGTTAGCTATCCTGGTAATATACAGGAGCCACAAAACGGGATTAGATTTAAATAAATCAGCCGGGATCAGGTCCATACCGGGGGCTTTCCCTCGGAGAGTAAGTGCCAGCGCCAACTCAACCTCAGCAACTGTAAAGGTGAGTTTTTCACCTTGCGGGGTCAGCAAGGGTGCATTGCCTAAGGGATTTGTAGCTTCATCATCATCAGCTCTAAATTGGGCCGAATAGAATGATACCCAATCCTCAAGGGGCACATTATTTCCCGGGGTAGAAGAGTCTACGTTTTTACCCCATTTGACCAAATCCCAAAACCTTTTCTGGTTGTTAGTGGAAGATGCCTCCAGGAGGTCTGACCAGAACTCATCCTCCCACTCCCGTTTAGCTTTTCTAAGGGTTTTTTTGTAATGGAGCCTTGCAGCTTTTACTCCAACCATATCCCGAGATTTAATGGCTGAAATGAGAGCTGTATGTGCCTCCCTACATTTCTTGTTGTACCATTTTTGGGGCAAAGGATTAGTTTTAGTAGTAGCACTCCCACATGGTTTGGATAGGAGGGTTTTTAGACGGTCGAAACAATTAATATGGACTCCCATCACGTTATTGGCTAATCCAATATCCACCCCCGTCAAATCTATTTGCGACATTTCATTAAGCGCATTTTCCACCACAACATTAATATTGTCTAGTAAGCACTCGTCTTCCAAAACCCGTGACCACTTCAATCTCCTCCTGTCATTGGTAAGTTGGGCGTCCCCTGTATAGGTGGCAGATGGCTCCTCCTGTCTATCTAGACCCGGTATCTTCAAGGATAGTGACAGTGGGTTGTGGTCACTTTCCGGGCGCTGTAATACTGCCATGTCTATTAGCAAAGACCAATGTTCCATATTCAATAAGATATAGTCAATGCGGCTCTGCCTCTGCCCATTGTCGAAAGTACAATTTCCTTTCATATCCGAGGCAGAGCGGCCATTACATGCACGGAACCCATTTTGTAAACAAAAAGCCATCCAAGATACTGCAGCCTCTGTTGCTTTTGCCCTCTTCTCCACTTGTAAGTCCGGGATACCCCATACCGAATCGTCTGCCATAATCCAAGTGTCTCCCATATCGAGCACAGGTTCTATGGTGCAATTTAGGTCACCAGCAAGAATGGTAATAATGCCTCTGTCCATTTTCGTAATCATATGATCAACAAGGTTCAGCAAGGGTGGGCTTCGACCGCCAGGCAGACCTCTAGCATAAATGTTAACAATGTTCATGATTTGCTTGTTCCCTTTGTTTATTATGATGGAGAGGAGATCCTGACTCTCCACCGGGAATTCCATTGGATGGAAACCCAGGGATTGCTTCACCCAAATCAACAAACCACCTGAGGCCCACCCTTTGCCTCCTTTGATTGCGGGTTTGAAGAAATTAATATAACCCAACTTATGAACAGGCTCCGTTGCCCATGTTTCCTGCAATAGGATAATATCATAATTGTCCATAAAGTTCGACCAGTCAGTAGACGCAAGGCGCGCCTTAATACCCGCTATGTTCCAGGACAAAATTTTCAAGTGATCTTTCAGGTTGTCTGGCAACAAAGGGTGTAAGGGCTGTACAGGCACAAAGGATGTAAGGGCTGTACAGATCCATAAGACGCCCCTGTATCATCATTAACCACTAAGTGCTTGGCGCGATCTACTGGGACTATAATTTCCTCCTCGGTCAGGGACCCCTGAGTAGCTGCGTATGGTAGAGGGCTAGTTTTCAAAGACATTTGGGCTCCTTCCCCATCTGCTCGATTGTTGGTTTGAATTGGACACACCATACTATGTTCATTGGGCTCTTGGGCTACTACACTTCTAATCAGAGACTCACTAGATGGATCGTTGAGTCAATCTATAGCTTCGAGACCAGAGAGGGGGCCAAAGTGATTAAAAAGAAAGGGACGCTGGCAGTCAAGCGGGGTTAATGCCAGGGGATGTCTTGCAGCAGGGCCTTTACGAAACAAAGGATAAGATTGAAAGGGAATTTGCCTGCGCGGATAAAAGTATGATAGGGCTAGTGTTTGTACATCCCCCTGCCTTGCAAACCTGGGTTCTCGTTTAATAGCATCTACCACCCACAAATCTTTAAACGAGATAAGGATACAATCTCCTTCTAGGTCTTTTACCTCCGGCCCCACCCAATCTACTCTCCTCACATATAATATCTCCGTAGGGGTGGAGGGGGGTAACGGGCGATTTTTATTAACCAAAAAGTGACTTTATTGCGAAGGTCACTATAAGACTCCCTTGCACCCGGTTTTAATGGTGCTACGCCCGTCAAAACGATGGTGTGTAGGGCTGCTTCAGGTGGTAAATCAACACTGGGAATATTTGGTCTTTTACGTCCCCCCTCCCTGTGGTTAGTGGGGGCAGTGCGTTGGGCTCTTGAGGTACTTGGGGGTGGGAGATTTAAAGTAGGTTGTGTGGGAGGACCCATAGTTTGACGCCCACCCGTATTTGGTTTGGCCGCTGGTTTCGATTGGGTCTTTGGTACCTGGGTGTGAGTGCTAGCTCCTGATTTGGAAGAAGTGGTAGATGTGGTATTAATTTTTTGACCCCCTTTAGGTATGGTGCTATTCGTTCCTATGGTTTTATTAGGGAAATTTTTACCCTTTTCCATATTGTTGTTACTGGTGGCCTTAGTGGATGCTGATGTATTAATAGCACCCGTATTATTATTTGTACCAAGTAGTGTTTGAAGCATCGTATGGTTTGAATTAATCAAATCCTCCATACTATCAATTTTAGAGGTCATGAGCCTAGTCCGCTCCAGGACTGGTAAAAGTAATGTTTTAAACATGGCCTCCATTTTTGCCAACAAGACTTCGTCACTATTGAGGCACATAGGACAAGTGCTTGAAGAGCCCAGAGCCGAAAGGGAAGGGCATAACATGTTATTATGCACAGAGGGTATTAAGGGGTTTAGGTGGAGCTCGGGCCCCTGTCCCCCTTCATCTTGGGCTTTGCTTATTTTACTGGTTTTTAAGTCTCTTTCCCCTGACAATCTAGAGTCCCGCTTTTTCTTTTTAGTGTTGGGGCCAGGATTGGGTATAGGGGGATTAACAATTTCGACAGGGTTGGATATGTTGGACTGATTGAGGAGAAGAGATCCAGAATGCTGGCTAAGTTCCTGCTCCTCACTAATCACGGAATCATTATCCTCATCCCCATCCCCCTGGGTGCCTTGGGAAACATTTATATTATTCCTTTCTTCCTTTATTGTATCCCTTGATGGGCTACCCCCAATGTTTTCTAAATGGACTATTGCGTCCGTAGAGGTAGTGTGGACACAATTGAAGGCAGCATGGGGAGCAGAGGGCGCAGGAGAGATAGATGTGGCTAAGGTCCCCAGTGAGGATCGCTTTCCACTAATTAGGTCTATTGAGAGTCTTTTCTCAACCATGGCGATTTCCTTTTCCAGGATTCCAGTGGCCCGTGTTATGAAAGCATCGAGGGGACCGGAAACGACGCCCTTGGTGGTATTAATTTGGACAGTACGTTCCTTCCCTGATCTTAATGGCATTTTATATGGCCTTCTTAACGTCCAGGGGGGGTGGGCCTAGGCCGGACTCTGCCGTACTCGAACGGCCTCAAACGGCCAGCTCTTTGCCCGGTCTTCGCCCCGGCCTTTGCCCTGCGCCCGTCCCGCGTGCGCGTTACTATGACTGCTTATCAGGGAAATGATTAGGTGGAGGGGCGGGAAGAGGACCAGCTGCGGCCGATGAGCGCCGCTCAGCACGCTGGTCCTCGCAGTCCCGCCTCAAGCCTCAGTGAGAGTGTCTGCTGGTAGAATCGCCGCGTTGGTGCTCCAATGCACTTTCCAAGGACCCGGTGGTCAGATCCTGCAAGTGTCTTGCGCCTGCGAGCGGCGCCCGCGAAGCGGGGGCCGCGAGGCGTGGTGTGGCGCAGCGACCGGCAACAGGAAGGACAGAACCGCTACAATGCTCCCGCAGGTCAGGAGAGAACCCAAGTCGCTTGACTCCAACAAAGTTTTTATCGGGTGGAGGGGCGGGAAGAGGACCAGCTGCGGCCGATGAGCGCCGCTCAGCACGCTGGTCCTCGCAGTCCCGCCTCAAGCCTCAGTGAGAGTGTCTGCTGGTAGAATCGCCGCGTTGGTGCTCCAATGCACTTTCCAAGGACCCGGTGGTCAGATGCTGCAAGTGTCTTGCGCCTGCGAGCGGCTCCCGCGAAGCGGGGGCCGCGAGGCGTGGTGTGGCGCAGCGACCGGCAACAGGAAGGACAGAACCGCTACAATGCTCCCGCAGGTCAGTAATATTCATATTAAAGGACTCAATTAGATTGATCAGGGGTGCCATGTACAAGTTGAATAAGGTAGGGCTCAAACTAGAGCCCTGAGGCACCCCTGAACCAATCTCGTTCTCCTCTGAATAGTATTGTCCTAACCTGATTATTTGTTTTCTGTGTGACAGAAAGTTTGTAAACCAATTCAACATGGTGCCCCCTATACCAGCCTCAGCTAGGCGATGTAATAAAATGGCATGGGACACCGTGTCGAAAGCTGCCGATAAATCGAGGAGGATGAGGACAGCCTTACCCCCCTGATCTAGTGCAGTTCTTATGGTTTCTGTTGTGGATAGTAGAGCTGATTCAGTAGAGTGCTTAGCTCTGAAACCTGCCTGGTTAGGATGTAAAATATTGTTTACCTCCAGGAATGTTGATAGCTGTTTATTGACCAGGGTTTCAGCACATTTACATAATGCAGGGAGTTGGGAAAACGGTCGCAGGTTTGTTAGAACAGAGGGATCATGTAGGGTCTTTTTTTGCAGTGGTTTTACAATCGCAGTTTTCCACGCGCTGGGGACTTCTCCAGATTGAAGTGAGGCATTGATAATGTCATTGATCATGGGGTTTACCTCCTCTTTGATCGCATGAATAAGTGAGGGAGGGCATGGGTCCAGTGGCGAGCCGGATTTAATTTTTGACATGGTTTGCAGGGTGTCTGCCTTATCAATCAGGTCAAAAGTATTCCATCTGGTTGTCGTCCCGGGATTACTTCCTTGTATGTTGTTTTCCTTATTTACAGGAATAACTGGAAATTTTTTCGTAATGTTTACGATCTTTTGTTCAAAGTAATCTGCAATCTCATTGCAAAAACTTTGTGATGGTGGTATGTCCTGAGATTAGATTTTTGGGTTTCGGAAACTTGTAACAATACGAAATATTTCTTTTTGATCATTCTGTGAAGTTTCTATCCTATTTGTAAAATAGGTTGTTTTAGTTCGTTTAATAAGTGCGTGATAGTTCTGTCTTGCTATTTTGAAGTTAGCCTGGTCTTCCTCGTCATAGTGCTTACGCCATTTACGTTCGAGTCTGCGAACTATATGTCGTGTATCTTTTAATTCCTCTGTGAACCAGGGAGCTGAGATTTTCCCCTGTTTGGACATGGGTTTTTTATTTCTTCCAGAAGTCAGTTTCTCACCTATGGCTCTCATCCATTTATCATAACTAAGATTGTCAATAGCAACATTTCCTACAATCTCTGGTTTGTTCTCTCTAACCCATTAGGAAGATCAGGGTGCTCAATGATTTTAGTCCAGCATGGAGTTGGTTTCTCATTTCTAAATTTATCTGGTTTTACAGTTTTAATTTCTTCCATTTTAAGGTGAAATGCAATGAATTTATGGTCAGTCCAAGTTTGGAGTAGGGGCGTAGAGACATTAATGGACTTTAGATTAGAGCAAATACAGTCTAACAAATGGCCCGCTGTATGTGTTGGGTCATTCGTGAGAATTGTAAGCCCCAGCACATGCATTATATCTTTAAAATGTAGTGCGTTTGGGTCGCTAATGCTGTCAAGATGAAGATTTAAATCTCACATTAAGGTGAAATTAGCGGCCTTAAGTGTCATATTGGTGAGTGCTTCTCCCAAGCTTTCTAGAAAATGGCTTGTTTGTCCTGGTGGGCGATAGATTAATGCCCCTGAGAATGTAAAAGAGTCATGGGCTTGTCAATTAAAAGCTAAGCATTCTGCATCTTTTATATCAGGTAATTCCCGAATATTACATGTGAGGGTTTCTCAATGAATGACAGCAATCCCTCCTCCTCTTTGTATGGGTCTGTCCAGTCTCTGAATCGTATATCCAGGTGGGAGTGCACATACAATGTCTGGGTTGGTCCAGTGTTTTAGCCATGTTTCAGTGACCATGAGACAGTCCAAATTACTTTCTATGATCAGATCATGTATGTGTAGTGCATTCTTACACATAGAGCGTGCATTAATCAGACCTCCCTTGATAGTTTTGTGTGTAACTTTCGGAGTGTATTTTACATAAGGTTGTATTGTTTGTTTACACTTCATACAGGAAATAGGTCCTAGCCATCTGTCTACTTCTATAGATTGTTGGCATTGCTTATTATTAGGGTTTAAGGACAGTCGCTTTTCTGTGGTTATCTGACCTGAAGGCATTATTGGTGCGTGAGCTGGTCCTACAGCCCCCAGCCCGTCCTTAGCGCGGACGGGCGCAGACGGGCTGACTCTGGCGTGACTCCGGCGCTGGCGAGGCGCGTCCACTGTACGCGTCCGCTGTCGCGGAGAGCGTCCGTTTCCTTTTGTAGGGATGGCTAGAGCGCTGTCCCAGCTGCCGCCTCCAACTCAAGATGGCTGCCGTTGGGAGTCTTACCTTCTACTCGGTACACAGCCCTAAAATCGGCTGTAACCGACGAAGTGCAGGGAAAATGATTCGCAGGGGCGGGGTAGGTGCAAAGCAGTGAAGAAATGGTATTTTAAAAATAAATGGTATGTTTAAAATTTTGCCGTCTAAAATTAGTTTGCAATTAGTTTACAATGCGCTATTAGTCAGCAACAATTGTATACAGTTTAGCTTTCTTCTACCTCCCGGCTCAAGCCTCAGGAGGGGTCAATATATTACGCAAGTGAGGAAGTGTCAGAGCAATGAAACAATGTTGCGGTAAGCAACGACCGCGCTAATAGAAGCAGCCACGGAACAGCAGGCCACGGGAGTCCTGATACCTCGCTTGCCTTCAGACTCCCTGGTGGGCTGAATAAACCTGAACACTATGCTGACACCAAAGAAAGCTGAAGCCTACTTTGCCATAATATTTTTCATTCCTTGTCCTGCAGTTCTGCCCAGCTAGACCATAAGTACAATTGCTGCAAAATATTCCAGCAACCGCCTTTCATCCATCAATCAAGACTCAAAACTAGAATGTAGGGTGGCAAAACAAGAATTAGCTTGCAAATAAGCCTCATTGAATTACTATATCAGGATCCTGCGGACACCCTCAACTTGCAAAAAGCCCACCTGAAAGTCATCTTTGAGAACCAAGGCAACCCCTGGCACCAGTAGCTACACAATGCCATTATGTCCCTCCACCTGAACAATCGGCGCTAAAGACCAGGGACCTTTCCTACTCAGTCTGGAAAAAGGCTATAAAAAGGCAGATGAAAGCAACTTCGAGAGTCCAGGATTTAACCACAATAAGGAACTCAGTTACACTTCTTCCCCTTAATAACTCAATTCAATTGGTCTTTATTTCGACATCATGTCATGAAAGACAAACATATTAAATACAACAGAAGTTTTAAAAAAAGATTAAGAGAACAAATAAACATTTTCATGCCTGAGAAGTACATTGGGGAAAATGGGGGCATTTCACATTAGATCTTTCATCCAGTTCTGTCCACTTGCTATTCCTTGTATTAGTTAAAAAAAAATCTATTTAAGATCATAAATATATTAAAAATAGATTAAAATGACAATAAAAAAGAGAATCAGTATTTACAACAATTTTTTAAAAAGAAGAACATTTTACACAGAGCAGCATTTCATAAAGTACAGAGGTTTACTCAGACAGTAGTGAGGGCTACAGAGTTCAGATTTTTCCTACGTATTGCCCACATCCAGCTAAGAAACTTAGATACGGCAATTATTAGACTTTCAGAGCTGTCTGTTTTAAAAATCCTGAGGGCCTCTGTGCCTTTTAGTATACCTTTCTGGAGGCAGATCGGCTTGATCCACCTTAATCGGGGGATTTTGTACATCGGACAGATAAACAGGATTTGAGCAAGGCTCTCTGGATGTGTAATGCAAAAAGGGCACATGACACCCCCACCATTGGACCATTTGCCTGTAAAAGTATTAATTGGCAAAGTGCCCACCCTGTATTGATGGAACCGTTTCCTGTCCTCAGGGTTAGTAATAATATCCCAGTAGAGTTCATAGGTTGGCAGGTGTTTGAGATCAGGAAACTCACATTGTAGTGAGGACACAGTGCATATATGGAAGTCTTGTGAAGAGACTATTGACCAATACAGTTCCTTGAGGATCTTAGGTGGGGTGAAGGTGTTTAGCGCTGGTTTTTCCCAGAGATCAACAAGTCCCATTGCGGTATAGATGGCCTTAATATCTCCAAACCATTTTATTCTATTGCCTGTGTCCATATCCCTTACCTCAAGGATTGCCTGAGCATAGTGGCTTAGTTCTGGGGTAACCCAAACCCTCTGCCAATATGCTATAGGTCTGAATTGCGCTACATCCTCTATCCTCTGGCATCCCAAATCTATATATAGAGGTAGAAGTGGGGTGGATGGAGGTAGCCTCGCTAGGCCTCTAATGAATTTGTTTTGGGCGATAGCCAGGGCTGTGATGTTACATGTCCCCCAAATTTCCGCCCCATACAGCACCGATGCCCGGATTTTTGTGTCATAGATTTTTAGAGCTGGGGCTATGGGCTGGGTAGCCGAGGAGCGCAGTTCCCTTAAAAGTACTCCCGCCAACTGGGCATGTCTGGTTACCAATTGGTTAATATGGGGTTTCCATTCAAGCCTTGATCCTAGTGTGATGCCCAAATATGTGAAAGATTGAGTTTGCTCAAGGGGCTTTCCCTGTCACATTTTTATGCCTGTGCATCACCATAAATTTGATTTTAGACACATTGATGACAAGGCCATAATCATCACAGAAGGTCTCAAACCGCCCAGTTGCTCTTTGTAAACCCTGCTGTGTCTTTGAGATCAGAAGGGTATCGTCTGCAAACATCAACAGGGGTATCGACACACCACTAAGCTTGGGAGCATCAGTTGGAAAATCATTGTAGTAGTCGATAACCCTGTTGATGTACAGAGAAAACAATGTTGGGGCCAAGACGCATCCCTGTCGTACGTCTTTCAGGATTGGAAACCTATCTGTTGCCTGTACTTGTTGTCCCCACCGCACCTGGGCATAGTTGTTTTCATGGAGTTTGACTAAAAACGCAAGTAGTTCGGGGTGGCATACCTTGGTCCTGGAGGACTTGCCACATCTTCTTTCGGAGCACTAAATCGAAAGCCGATTTTAGATCGACAAAAGTGGCATATAGTGTTCCCCCTCCAAGAACTACCCACTTCCAGTAAATAGTGAAAAATGTAAGAACCTGGTCCACCGTGCTTGTGTGTGCTCGGAAACCAGCTTGTAGGGGTGACAGTGCGTCTACGTCGTCAATCCAACATTGAATCCTCAGTAGAACTAACCTGGCCACCACCTTTTGATTGCAGTCTATTAGGCTGATTGGCCTATAATTGGCGGGGTCCGAGCGGTCACCCTTCCTAAATATGGGAATTATTTCGGCTCCCTTCCAGGTGTCAGGTATTGGGGAGCCTTTATCGATCGCATTTGCAAGGTGCATTATGTATTTTGCACATACATCTTTCCCATGAATGAAAAGGTCGGCTGGTATGGTGTCCAGACATGGCGCTCTGCCTTTCGGGACCATTTTTAAGACGTACTCTACCTCTTTTTGGCTAAATTGTAGAGGAGTTTGTGGAGTATTGACAGGAACATTGGTAGGGAATATCCCTTTATCCGGATCCTGGCAAGCAAACTGCATCTTAAAGTGCTTCACCCATATTTCTGGAGGGACATTGTTTTCTGGTTTGGCTCTGGTACAGCCCTTACCCCATTTCACCAGGTCCCAAAATCCTGCCATATTTCTGGATCTACTAGCCTCGTATAGTTCCCGCCAGTATTTTTCATCCCAGGGTTTTCTTGCTTCTCGCTGAGCATTCTTTTACTTGTGCCTCGCATCTTGGATTACATTCCTATTTTTAGATTTTACTGCTAAAGCTAGTGTTTTATAGGTGGCCCTGCAGGTCTTATCGTACCAATGGGCTGGTTTGTGGTTTATGGTATTATGTCTAGGACCTGTCACCGCTTTAATAAAATAACTTTTAATATTTCTAAAGAGTGTTAAATGTATAATAGCAACCTTGGACAGATAAGCTTCGTTTAGTAAACAGTCTTCTAACTCTACGGATGCCTTTTCAGCTAATTCCCCCATATCTGAGATGTGATCCTCTTTTAATATGCATTCAGACCATTTCACCCTCCGTTGATCATTTGTTTGAAGTAGATCCATGGTAGTTATTTTGGTATCAACCTGCGATGAACCATTCAGGTCCAAAGTTAAACTGAGGGGATTATGATCGCTCTCTACTCTTGTTATAATAGACATATCGTGAATAGATTCCCCAAATTCTAAATTGATCAATATATAATCTATTCTTCTGGTGCGAACCCCATTATCAAAAGTTGGAGCTCCTTCTTTATCTGCACTGGTCCTGCCGTTGACTTCACGCAACCCCTGTTCTAGGCATAAGGCTTTAAGCTGGAGTGCGGCCTGGGTCCATCGCTTAATCGGGGGAATAGTTAGTTGAGGGATGCCCCATGCACTATCTTCCACCTTGGCTAGATTAATGTCATTTTGGTCAAGGGGCACGAAGCAACAATTAAAGTCACCCACTATCAACAGGTGAGCTTTACCAATAAATTTGTCCAGGAGCAATCCAAATTTGGAGACTACCTCTGACTGTTTGCCACCCGGTTTGCCCCTGGCATATACATTAATGATGTACAGGTCTCTAGCATTTGGGCATTCTAACCTTATAATAAGGATGTCCTTGCAACCAGAATCAATCTGGGTAACCTTATGCTTGACATCCTGCTTAACCCAGATAATTAGGCCCCCCATTGGCCTCCCTCTTGTGGTTCGAATTGCGGAAACAAAAAAGTTTAGGTAGCCCTGCCTAAACTGGGTGACCACCTGCCAGGTTTCCTGGAATATAATGATCGAATAACGGTCAATGAATGCTAGCCAATCTAGAGATGATAATTTACTCATTAGACCTGCTATATTCCAGGAGACTATTGAGTGAACTGGCACATTGGTTAGGGGTCTCTTGGTTACCCGAAAAAGGGTGGCAGTGGGGGTGTTAGCAAACAAGTTTTTATTCTTGGTTTTAGTAGTAGATCTAACACACTGATCAATGCGGCATGGGTCTGGCCTGTTGTCCTTCACTGATTCTATAGCCTGGCTATCAGGGTATTGTTCCCCTAAAGCAAGGGGACTCTTACCATCATCCCTAATTGCATCACCATCGACTAATCTGGCCTCTGATGTAACTATCTGGCTTATTGGGAGGCTCTCGCCAGTTGATCTCTTAGCGAGTCAGTCTACCCCCTCAAGTCCTGACAGGGGCGAAAAGCGGTTAGACATTGGGATATCAAAACCTTTAACAATTACAATTCTTGTATAAGGGTTCCAGGGTCTTTGAGATTTAGCCACCAGGGATGCTGGATAAAAATAGCTTAGGTCATACGTAGATATTCCCCCCTCCCCACTTTCCAGATAACAATCCCTCATGTGTGCAATGACCCTACGGTCCCTGAAGTTTATTATGATGACATTATCTTTTGGTCTCTGTCCTACCCAGCTCAGTTGTCTAACATGCAGTATCTCTCCATCTAGATTGGGTGGTAGAGGCCGGTTGTTTCGAAGCCAATATATCACCTTATTTTTGAGTTCAGGATATGTTTCCCTTTTCCCTTCTGCTAATTCAGGAACCCCAGTCAGGGCTATAACATAGGGTGCCGCTTCCGGTGGGAGGTCTATGTGTTGTAAGGTGCCATGTGTAGATTTGTTCAGAAGATATTCTCTTGCGGCTTGTATAGGCTTGGGAACTGGTGAGCCTTCTTTGCCAACCTTATTACCCTCTTTTTCTCTTGTGGTGACATTTTCCACTTCCAGGGGTGCCTGTTTATTTGTTTGTAAATTACTGGTAGTTCCATCTTTATCAACCTGTGATGCAGACGTTCTATCCTTTGTTGGTTGCCCTAGTGATATCGATTTTGGGGATAGAACAGCCGGGATGTTTGACCGGGCGGTATTAATTACAATTACTTCTTTAAGAGACTCCAGTTGGTCACTAACCCGTTTCCCTCTCTCAACTAAGGGAAGCAAGAGGGATTTCAATAGATGTTCTATGGCTCCCATTAAATTTAGATTTAGATTAGAAGGTGTAGATGGACAATGGGACGGGGTATCCCTATCTTCATTATTCAAATTTAGGGTCTTGGAAGCACCTGGGGTTATTTTGGTAGTTTTTGCATGCCTACCCGCTAGGCAAGACCCCCGGTGCTTCCTTTTATACGTAGATATTCCCCCCTCCCCACTTTCCATATAACAATCCCTCATGTGTGCAATGACCCTATGGTCCCTGAAGTTTATTATGATGACATCTCCTTTTTTATCTTTTGGTCTCTGTCCTACCCAGCTCAGTTGTCTAACATGCAGTATCTCTCCATCTAGAATTGGGTGGTAGAGGCCGGTTGTTTTGAAGCCAATATATCACCTTATTTTTGAGTTCAGGATATGTTTCCCTTTTCCCTGCTGCTAATTCAGGAACCCCAGTCAGGGCTATAACATAGGGTGCCGCTTCTGGTGGGAGGTCTATGTGTTGTAAGGTGCCATGTGTAGATTTGTTCAGAAGATATTCTCTCGCGGCTTGTATAGGCTTGGGAACTGGTGAGCCTTCTTTGCCAACCTTATTACCCTCTTTTTCTCTTGTGGTGACATTGTCCACTTCCAGGGGTGCCTGTTTATTTGTTTGTAAATTACTGGTAGTTCCATCTTTATCAACCTGTGATGCAGATGTTCTATCCTTTGTTGGTTGCCCTAGTGATATCGATTTTGGGGATAGAACAGCCGGGATGTTTGGCCGGGCGGTATTAATTACAATTACTTCTTTAAGAGACTCCAGTTGGTCACTAACCCGTTTCCCTCTCTCAACTAAGGTAAGCAAGAGAGATTTCAATAGATGTTCTATGGCTCCCATTAAATTTAGATTTAGATTAGAAGGTGTAGATGGACAATTGGACGGGGTATCCCTATCTTCATTATTCAAATTTAGGGTCTTGGAAGCACCTGGGGTTATTTTGGTGGTTTTTGCATGCCTACCCGCTAGGCAAGACCCCCGGTGCATCCTTTTATATCCCTGTCCTGGCTTTAATGAATGGTCCACCTTCGTAGAGGAGGCAGTTTTGGGTTGGGTTACCCCCTCTGTAATAGTTATTGTTGGCAATTCAGTGTGAGGGGCGTCTGAGTCGTACTCCTTACTAGAATCAGTAAGTACATACTGATCTTGTAGTTGGAAAGGAATACAAATCTCTCCCTCTACAGCTTTGTCCAATACCTTAGCATCTGGGGTAGTAGCATGATAAATAGGACCCAGCGAGGAGCGTTTTTTAAAAAAGTAATTCTGAGGATAGCTTTCTTTCTGTTAAAACTATTTCTCTTTCCAAGGCACTTGCAGCCCTTGTAATGAACTGATTTAGGGTCCCTTGGACAGACCCACCCACCAGGGATTTCCTGCCCCCACTAATGCGGCGATTCATTTCCCTTGTAGGTAAGTGTGCCGAAATAGAGTCTTTAAGGGTAACACTAAATAGTCACTTTAACAGTCAATATATTCCAGATACAGGTCCATGGGCAAGAGGCCGTACCAGAGATCTTACTTGTATAGCCGTTGGTCGAGAGTTTGATGTCAGTTTGATGTCAGGGGGTGGCCCCGCCCTGCCTCCTCCTGCCCCTGACGGCCACAGACGGTCCCGCCCTTGTCCCAGGCTTCTCCCGGTGCGTCCCGCGCGCGTCCACGCGGGACGAGGGACCAGGGACCAGGTGGGACTTTATGCGCCACCTGGCACGTGCTGGTGATGCGTCCTGCCTCAAAGGATCCTGGATGTTGTAGTCAGCAAGAGCGGGAGCAGGACCGGCGGAACAAAGCCCGGCCAGTCGCAGGTCTGTGTTGAGCCCAGCTGGATACAGGAGCGAGAGAACAGGGGGGCAGAGCCAAGCCCGGCCGAAAAAAAGGAGTCAGGAATGTCTCAGGATGACCCCACACACAGCGTATTCCGGTGGGAAGAGACAGAAAAGAACAACAAGGGACTCGGCCCCAAGTGGGGCTTTATGCGCCTCTTGGCGTGTGCTGGTGATGCGTCCTGCCTCAAAGGATCCTGGATGTTGTAGTCAGCAAGAGCGGAAGCAGGACCGGTGGAGCAAAGCCCGGCCGGTCGCAGGTCTGTGTTGAGCCCAGCTGGATACAGGAGCGAGAGAACAGGGGCGCGGAGCCAAGACCTGCCGCAAAAAGGAGTCAGGAATGTCTCAGGATGACCCCACACACAGCGTGTTCCGGCGGGAAGAGACAGAAAAGAACAACAAGTGACTCGGCCCCAGGTGGGGCTTTATGCACCTCCTTGCGCGTGCTGGTGATGCGGCCTGCCTCAAAGGATCCTGGATGTTGTAATCAGCAAGAGCGGGAGCAGGACCGGTGGAGCAAAGCCCGGCTGGTCGCAGGTCTGTGTTGACCCCTGCTGGATACAGGAGCGAGAGAACAGGGGGCGGAGCCAATTCCGGCCGCAAAAAGGAGTCTGGAATGTCTCAGGATGACCCAACACACAGCGTGTTCCGGCGGGAAGAGACAGAAAAGAACAACTCCTATCTGGAGGGAAAACCTCAACTATGCCTTCTAGAAACAATAAATGAAAGGACCCGCAGAGCGATTCTGTTTATGTCACTATAAGGTTACCAGTTACAGATTTTAATGCAGCATGGACCCATCAGGGTGGGGTTGGACCTGCAGACTTAGCGATTACAAGCATGAATCATGGTTGCACCTCTTGTGCTGCTGCTCCAAGTTAGATCAATCCAGGAGGAGACTGTTGAAACCAATCCTTCTAGCACCAGGCATTCACACCTGCCAGGAAACCTCAGCGCTCTGATTTTTCTGAAGCTAGTCCATGTTTTCTAACTAGGCGTGGAAAGTTTGCAGATGAACCCAGAGCTTTGCTCTGCTTGCAAGCCACCAACGCACAAGTTCCCAGGATGGCACAAAAAATAATAACTGTTATATTCCTCAGGTCTGAATGTGTCCATTAGGTCTGGAAGAGTGAGACAGCTAGATTGAGAGTCCCTGAGGAAGGCCCACAGAAAATTATGATTACAACTTCCCACCAGTGTGGCTGCTAGTGGAGTGTGACAAGTACGAACACCACCTCTGCTAACCCAACAAGTTAGCATGCCCTTAATAGTTCTCATAACCATGCTACACCTACCTCACCCTAAATGTCGAATATGTCAGGATATGTTAGAATTTATATACCAAAGGGTATTTGCATTAAGCACAATACTCAATGATGATTATGCCTGATTCCCTTAAGCCAGATATATGGGTTGAACCTTGCTTCAAATAGACTAGCACAAAGCACTGTATTTGGCATTTTGCACCATTGTCACTTTTCAAACCAGGAAACAACTTGCAAAACATGAGAGAACACACTTTGGCTTTCCCTGGAATGAGTCCCTGGTGTTGGGTATGTGGGGAGTCAGGAATAGTAGGTATTTTATTAATGTACGGAACCTGAGCATACACACGATAAAGAGCAGGAGGCACTTTATGTTCGCAATGCACAAGTCCATATGGAAGTAATATAGCCTAGCTAATGAATTTGTTTTTATTACATGAATCGCGGACTTTAGGAGGATGGTGCTGTTGCTCTTAATTCCTGGGAAATCTGCCTTCCATATTTGCTCATCTTTGACTACCTGGACTTCTGGAACGCTGTACTGGAGCTGATTGCTTCGAGGAGGGAAACGGAGCGGGACTGCGAGTCCCAGCAGTCTCTGCGGCACTTCATCGGCCGCACCTGGTGACTCTTCCCGCCCCGCCTCCCAGATATTTATCACGACTCGCGGCCCCCGCTTCGCGGGAGCCGCTCACAGTCGCGGACTTTAGGAGGACGGTGCTGTTGCTCTTAACGCCTGGGAAATCTGCCTTCCAAATTTGCTCATCTTTGCCTACCTGGACTTCTGGAACGCTGTACTGGAGCTGATTGCTTTGAGGAGGGAAACGGAGCGGGACTGCGAGTCCCAGCAGTCTCTGCGGCTCTTCATCGGCCGCACCTGGTGACTCTTCCCGCCGCCGCCTCCCAGGTCCTTATCACGACTCGCGGCCCCCGCTTGGCGGGAGCCGCTCTCAGTGACGGACTTTAGGAGGACGGTGCTGTTGCTCTTAACGCCAGGGAAATCTGCCTTCCATATTTGCTCATCTTTGCCTACCTGGACTTCTGGAACGCTGTACCGGAGCTGATTGCTTCGAGGAGGGAAACGGAGCGGGACTGCGAGTCTCAGCAGTCTCTGCGGCGCTTCATCGGCCGCACCTGGTGACTCTTCCCGCCCCCACCTCCCAGGTCCTTATCACAACTCGCGGCCCCCGCTTCGCGGGAGCCGCTCGCAGTTGCGGACTTTAGGAGGACGGTGCTGTTGCTCTTAACGCCTGGGAAATCTGCCTTCCATATTTGCTCATCTTCGCCTACCTGGACTTCTGGAATGCTGTACCGGAGCTGATTGCTTCGAGGAGGGAAACGGAGCGGGACTGCGAGTCCCAGGAGTCTCTGCGGCTCTTCAGCGGCTGCACCTGGTGACTCTTCCCGCCTCTTTTTACATACCCACGCCCAAACCCGCAATACGCGGGACGTGCGCGGGAGAAGCACGGGCGAAGCCTGGGCCAAGGGCGGGCCAGTTACAAGCCCATTATAGATAGTGTAAGACCGGACCGGGCCCCCCCTCTAACTACTCCTGCCCAGGATTTGATCCAATACTGTATGTAGGTTACGTCTTCTTTATTTTCTGCACTTACTAACTCCCACATGCTTTAATTATCACGTCTGGGACTGTTTAAAGTATCAAGGTTCATACTATGTCAACACGGGGAAGAAGAAGTAAAACAGCTGCTGAAGAGGCCCAGCTAATAGGTACCTTGGATAGCTTTATTATTAGGGCAAATACCTTCATAGATCAAGGTATCTCCCTCATGGAACGCAGAGTGTCTCAAGACCTAGCTCATGCAAAAAGATCCTCCATGGGCCACCTAGAAACCGCTAGAACACCTGAGCGGGCTAGGGACACCGGACTGTTGGAAGTCTGCACCGACATCCACACCTTACCAAACATAGTTGATCTATCGGCATCGCAATTGCTATCCGATTCTCAACTGAGCTTGGGACTGGAAAAAACTCCTGAACTATTTATTCAAACCACACCAGAAGAAGTAAGACAATTGAGGGGTAGGAGGGGGGGCGCAGTATGAAAAAAAAAGGAAAAATCCAAAGTATCTAAGGATAAACAGACAAGTGAGACACCAAAAAGCAAAGCGGATAAGCTAGCTCATACTACACGGAGAGGGAATCAAGATAGGCACACGTCGGTCTCAAATCAAGTCCCAGGGGAGACCCTAGGACCTATTAGCCTAGACCCATTGGTTAATATATCAGGGGGAAATGATGTAAATGAGGCCAACAGCCAACTTCAAAAAAAAATGGGGGAACTATTTCAACTTTGTTTTATCCCAGTAGAAGCGAGATTGCTGCAAATTGAAAAACAGCTAACCGAATTGACAGCCCTCACAAAAAATCACCCAAATCACGGGGTCCAAAAGACCGGGGCTCAAAAGACAGGGGGAAATAAGCAGACCACCAACAAACCAACTGACCAACAATCCAAAAAAATAGCACCTTTAGGGCCAGCAGTAAAACCAAAATCCCCTACTGTAATAGAAAGGCAAAATGTGGAAAAGCCTGTAAACCCTATTCCACAGATTAATTTGGAACAAAATAATAAGATTCCTAAGACCTCCGCCCTAAACACTAATGGAAACTGGGATAGGGGACCCTCTGAGAGCAGATTTGCTGTCAATTTGCCCCCGGAGGCTAGCCCCTACGTGGTTGTGATGACCAGTGTACCAGAATTGTCTGATCCAGCCGTAGAACCCAGTTGGTCATTAAAAATAAGGTCCAACATTGATTAAACTTGAATCGGCCACTACCGCCCATTTGGTCAAGTAAGATCATCATGGTCTGTAGGGCCCCTTGGGTGGGGCATGGAAGGAAATCGATTCAGGGAGACTGTGTCATTGTCAACTTTGAAGATCCTCGAACAGTTGATCACATCTGCTCATGGGGACAGACTGGTACAAACAACGCCATAGAAACAAAACACCTCTCCTTTTTTTATCCCCCAAGAAATTGTAATGGTCCGTCCTATGAGGGAACCTGGCATACAGTGGGCCCTCGCTATCGGGGTGGAGGCTGGGAGGAGTGGGGAGGCAATTTCGCTAGGAATCATATTAGAGAGGTACCTTACAGGGACAGATGGAGCAGTATTCCATTGATGAATAGATATAGTTCACTAGAGATTGACCACCACTGACTGAGAAACCATTGGAGAAATTAGACCTTACTCCCCCAGTCGGTGGCATCCAAACAAAGGACTGTCAAGTATTAAATGTCATTTTTTGGAACATCGCTGGCCTCCGTCCTAAGGTTGAAGATGGTAGTGCCATGAGTTTCCTGGAGACTTATAAAATTATCTGCCTCCAGGAGACATGGTCTACGACTGAACTCCATCTTTTGGGTTACAGAACCTATTTCTCCCCAGCATTGGCAGGAAGTATTGGCAGGCCCAAGGGAGGATTGACCATCTTCATAGCAAATACAATCCAAGAAGTGAAAGTGACCGTAGCAGAATTGGGCGTTAATTCCCAGCTCCTTTGTCTCTCTTTCAGTAATAAGGAGACCATCCTTTTGCTTAACTTCTACAATAATTTAGAGGAAGGACAGGTCTTGAGGGTTGTGTCCAATCTCCATGCTAAACTTTCCCAGCTCAGACAGAATCATGGAAAAAAGGAAGTGTGAACATTGTATGGGGGGGGGGATTTTAACCTGCATCCCTGTCCACGCAGTAGTAATAACATCTGCTGGCTGGTGGACCAGCATGATAGCCCCCTTGTACATTTTTGTCACTCTATGCTGGGGTCCCACATGAATGAAGTTCTGTCAGCTTTAGGCCTGTCAATAGCAAATAATTTGGTACCAACATTAGACGTCTTCAACCAACATACCTAGGGAGCGGGCACGAAACAACAGTCGATTATGTTCTAATATCGAATGCCCTGCAAAACAGAGTGAGGTACTTTGAAGTGCTTGTTAACGTACTAAGTGATCATTCTGCCCTTAGGTTAGAACTCCATTTAACGCATTCACCTTCTTCCCCACAGTTAATAGCAAATGCATTAAATCAGAATAGCCTACATATAGATAGGATAAACGGGTACTCTCTAAGATGGGAGAAGATAATCCCTGGACAAATCACCGAAAAGCTGATTAGAGTAGCCTATCCACATATAATGAGATGCTTAGACTCAGCAGCCTCAGAGGAGGAAGTTTTAAGTAACTTTGCGGTAATCCTAGGAAAAAATAAAGGAATTACTTACAGTAAAGCCTAAAGCAGATTAACCTAGGAAGGCTGGATGGTTTAATCATAACTGTACGGTGGCACACACGAAACTAAAAGTAGCACTGAATAACACCATCAGAGATCCACAGGCTATCAGCAGGCTCAGGAAAGAGTATACTATTGTGCGGAAGGAGAGAAAGAGCAAACTAAAACAAGCCCTGTGGGATTAATTACATAAAAGCGCTCTAGAGAAAAACAGTGCGGCCTTCTGGAGAGTGGTGAAATCTCCATTTTTAGTAGAGGACAACCTCCCCAAAATAGAAGTTGCAATCGACGAATCAGTCTGGGTCTCTCACTTTTCTAAAATATTCCAGAAGAACCCAGTAGTGACAGGTATAGTTGTACCCTCCCCTGTGGTCTCATACCCTATCCCTTTAGAATTCGATATTTCTGAGGTGCTCTTGGCCTTAAAAGCTAGTAAGAACGGGAAAACCCAGGGGCCTGATGGGGTCCCGGTGGATCTTTTTAAGTACAACACAGATCTCTGGGCTCCAATATTGACTAGGGTGTGTATGGCGGTAACAAAGGAGGGTTTGTTGGATTCCTGGACCAGGTCCATCGTGTTTCCGACATTTAAAAAAGGAGATCGGCAAGAGATATCCTGTTACCGCCCCATCTCACTGCTGGACTCGTTGGGCAAGGAAGTGGGTAGAATTGTGCTCGAGCGACTCCAGCAGTGGGCCGAAGTTGGGGGGTCCTCTCCGACCTCCAATTTGGTTTTCGGGAGGGATTTGGTACACTAGAGCAGGCCCTGAACCTATCAATGATGCTGGGGAAATACACTCATGCAAAACAGGGCAAGTTATATATGGTCTACGTAGACTTGTCCGCTGCTTTCGATTGTGTCTGCCAGGCAAAGCTTTGGTCTATTTTGATTAAAATAGGAGTAGACGCCCCCCTCATAGATTTTCTGAGGGAGCTATACTCCAAGGCCTCTGCGAAGGTAAGTTTCGGCACAAAGGGTGATCTATCGGCATCGTTTGGAGTAGAGCGTGGGGTTCGGCAAGGTTGTGTCCTGGCCCCCTTTCTGTTCTCACTGTATACAAACGGCTTGGAGGCGGAGATATTGAGGGGGGGCCAGGACCTTCCCCAAGTACGAAAACGGCCGATCCCCGCTCTGTTCTATGCAGACGATGCCGTGATACTGGCTCGTACACCACGCGAACTACAAAAGGCTTTGGATAGTTACACAGACTTTATGGGGACCCTTGACTTATATATAAACATAAAGAAGACGTATGTAATAGTAGCAGGCTCAGGGAACAAACGGGTCAAAGATATCTTTTTTAATAATCAAAAACTTGAAGTTACGGCCCATTATCCCTATCTGGGTATCATAATAGATGAGAAATTGACCTGGAAAGCTGCAGTTGAGGCAAGAAAACACCACCTCATGAGAGCTATTGCCACCTTGATACATTTTTCACGAAAACTGGGTAACAGGTCCCCTGTAGAATTGTTAAAAATGTATAGTGCAAAATGCCAGGCAATAGCCCTGTGTGGGGCTGGAGTATGGGGGCATGCAAACATCAGTGCCCTGCAGGTGGCAGAAAATACTTTTTTAAGATTCCTTTTAGTGGCACCTAAACACATTTCCACATTCGCATGTCACATGGAATTGGGGATCCCATATTTAGGGGACCTGGCAGAAATCGAACCCCTTTTACTTTGGCGACGTATTTGGATTTCCGAAAATAATTTATTGACTAAAGAAATCTTGGCAGATTGTATGGCTTTGGACTATTCAGTAAAATTTAGTTGGCTCCTCTATGTGAGAAATGTTCTAACTGATCTAGGTCTAGAGTCCTACTACACAAAACCTGAGAAGATCTGTGAGATCTCAAGGAAGGTTCTCAAGGCATGGGCACTGAGCCATTTAGAAACTTTAAGGCTTGCTAGTGAAGCCACGAAAGCTTCTGCTTTACATGTAATTGCGGTTCAGACTACCCTGCTAATTCAGCCCTATCTAACACTTGATCTCAAAGTATTTGAGCGACTAGTTTTAACAAGATTTCGATTAAATCTTTTCCATCGACTAGTGGCATTCCCAATGAGAAATAGCTGGGAGCCAATTCTTATGCCGTGCCCCTGCGATGAAACATCAGAGCAGACGACCATACACACTGTCTTGTTCTGTAAATTTTATCATGATCATGGGAAAATTTGGCTATTAACTTTGCTAAAACTGTGGGGCTTTAGGCAATGTCATCCAGCTATGATACGACTGCAGTTCATAGAGTCTGAATGCATTTGCTATCATGTCGTCAATTTTCTGAATTGTATTTTTCAACATAGAACAAATTTGTAAAGAATAATTTTTTTATCTTGTACAGACAGCAATTGGCAAGGTCAGTGTGGAAACCCTAGTTTTAACTTGTAATAACTGTGTATCATGTGAGAATATGTTTCTTTGTTCGTAATGTTGCTTTTATGGTTTTCTATTTTGTAAAACCGAATAAAGAAAGATTCTTCTTCTTCTTCTTCTTCTTCTTCTATTAATGTGTATTTTCTGTGCTTGTTTTATCCTGTATTTACTGTATGGCTATATTTATTCTTTTATGGTTTTTAGTGACTAAAACAATAAACTTTATTGACTATTGACACTCTTCAATTCAACTCTATCCTAATCTGTCTTCGCTTGACTACTGCCCCTCCCCTCACAGTTTTGTGTGGATTGTATGTCTTCTTGCAGACCTGCTTCTGCTAATGTTCCTTTCCTGTTATTTTCTCTGATGCGTTCATAGTGTCCAGTTGGCAAAGTCCCGCCAAATCCTTCAATGAACAATTAGTATCACTTTATGTCAAGAATACTTCATGTTAATGGGTGTCTATCAGTAACGTTGAGCGCACTTAAGACTCTTGGGTTTCATTTGGGTTTTAACACAATGCACACGGTCTGACAAATTCTGCTTATCAGGTGATTCTGAGTTTTTTTTAATCTGTGACACCTTTAGAAATCGCCGAATTACTACTATATCACAACAGCAAGACGGTTATGGTATACCTTAGCCTGCACACCATTTGTCCAAAATGTCTTTAGTTATGCTCACTCTTTTGGATCAACCGAAACAATCCAAACCTATACATAAGCTAAATAAATTGAGCAGCACAAGAAGAAATACTTGTGAGAATCTAGAAAAATTTCTTGCACATCTTAATGCCTTTAACCAAAACTGCAACACAATTCTTGACAGTAAACACTCATATGATACATAATACTCCTTTGGATTGCTTTTCATCAAATGTATTAACAATTTTCAAAATAAGACAAGACGACATGTCCAAGATGAACAGCCTACGTCTTTCATCCCTTTTCGCTTGGGACATCTTCAGGGCTGTTAAACATGAAAAACATAGACACAAGACAATACATTAGAACAAACAATCACCTACAAATTAATTTACAATATCAATAAATGTCCTGAAGGGAGTTATAATACAAATCCGTTCCTTACAATTAATTAAGCAAGTAACAGATACATCTTTAAAAGGTATTTACAAAGACATATACACACATTTGAAGTAATTACACCAAATGCTCTCTTATGTACAGAGAAGTAACTAGTTCTCAATAAATCCATGTTTCTTATATACGTACACTTGTTATCTGAAATGCAACTTATATATACATATACATTTTCACATTCTTTTTTTCTTCATCTTTTTACACTTCTCTGTTTGGTAACAACCACCATTGTTACCAATCAGACAACTCCCCTCAGTTTTTCAATCTATATCCCTCCCAGTTAAAAACCTCATCCTGAATACGCTCAATCCTAAGTTTACTGTTGTATACTTTGCTAGTCATGTTATATCTAGCACATATTCGGGGCATACCTTAATTTTCCCCTATTTCTCTTTTCTACGTATCTTTTGTCTTGGTAGTGCTACAAGAGTTTACTCCAATTTATCTAAAATCTTATGTGTTTAAACAAAACTCAGATAGAATCTTACTGGCGTTATGTGTAGTTGAAAGCCTTATCTTTAAAACCAATTGCCTGCGTGAGCCTTCCCCTCCACTCATTATGACCTGGATGTGGAGCCACAGAGAGTATTTATATTAGTAATTTTAAACCACCTTTCTATCACAACTCAAGTTCTATACCTGTGGAGGTTTGTTCCTTACAACGCTGTTGATAAAACACAACCATGTCATCGACATGTACCTTGTGAATAATAGCTAGTTTAGCTTCAGTAGGCACCCCACTACTGCTTACCTATTTTTTTAGGAAACTTCTCGCCCTCTAATTCTAAAAGGGTTTAAAAATAGAGGTCCTCCAATTTTTCAGGCATCACTTCTATCGGCCTTATCACACATATCCGCCATCAGCAAAGCGAGTAATACTCTCCTAAAACAGAGAGAGCACCCATATTAGCTACATCCTTAATACGGTACACTGTTTCATACTTCAAGCGCAGTCCCTCCAAGCGTCCTGTTTTTTGAGGCAATGATTGGGATATCAGACCCTTATGTATATTATACTAAATTGGCTTTCTTAATGACGGTGTGGACTCTCTAATCGTCCACCCTGACCTGGGGGCGTGAAAGTGTAAAAAATCAAAAAAGTGATAAAGTGCATAAAAAAAGGGGAAGAGCTGGTTGCTCATTCCAAAAATAATCCTAATTGCGGAGTGTTTCTGCACTTTAGAATATGGCGCTAACTGCACCATGGGTCTCGGGAGGGGGGTTGGAGCGTACCTGGCACATCGCCCTCAACTCTCTCAGCCCGCTTTTGCACCTCGCATAACCTCAGAACCGGACCCCGACGATGGCATTGTCGGGGTCCGGTTCTGAGGTTATGCGAGGGCGATGTGCCAGGTACGATTAGAGAGTCCATACCGCCGGGGTTTAATTCTGTCCTGATGAATGCCTAGGCAAATTTAAACCACTGTTAAGGCTGAAACATGTTGACTGACGTATATTCTGAATTAACCAATCCATTACCTTTGGCAGTAAATTCAGACACATAACCCTTTTATTCATGTCCTAGGGATCAACCATTAAACATTTTTGTAGATACCCTTTAGGCACTTTTAATTTTAAACCTCACAGCACGTCCTTTTCACACAACCAGCTCCGCAGTCTTCTGGCGTCGTAGCACACCAAAGAGGCATTCGGCCTCTTTGTTGGGGCCCTATGATGAAGCATGACACTGACTAGGTCGGTGTGTGAGGGCATTCTTCTTTTTTTTCCACCCAAAGTGGGTGTATGATCCCCCAGTTGCTTCGCTCCGTCTCTGTGGCTTCTTGAGACCTATTTAACCTCTCTACTCTTGTTTATTTGCATTTAACCGGGGACTAAGAGAGTGTTCCTTAATCTCCCTTCCTCTCCTATTGTTGTTTTGTAAAATGTGTAGGCTTCTAGCTTTTTTAAAAACATGTTTGTGAATTAGGCCACAGTCATAATAATAATAAAGTATTGGAAACTGTTGTATGAATTCAGAAATATGAGGACCAATTAAAATATTCACAAGTTTTGACTACCAGGCTAGGAAGTATCAAATGATGCGATTTTACAATTTTCTCTGCATGTCGTCTGTGGTTTCTCCTTCCAATTTTTTTTATTTAGAAGATAATATCCACCTTCTCTCCTGCATATCCTGCAATGGCCTCTTCCTCTCTACCTGTTCACCAAGCTAAGGCCATAATGCTACAATGCATGAGACTAACAGTACCTAAAGTTGGTATTTATTGAAGTCTTATATCTCAAGGGTGCGACGATTGGTATTCTTCAGAGCGCAGTTTCTGTAGCTGACAACAATGGTACCTGCATCGATGAATATGTATAAGAAGTAAACGCTGCCTGACAGGTGCTTTCAGCGACGAGAAGTGATTTTGACAACATTCTCTGCATCCAACTTTTTCATTTTACATTTCCAAACAAATTGAATCAGATTTTCCTGAACGAACAGCTTTATTACCAAAATTGTTCCTCCTCAGAAAGGTAAATTCTTTCCCAATTATATCATGTTCATTGCAGGTATCTTTTGTACAGCTTTTTTGAAACTGGATAATATCAGATGAATATCTTAAAAAGCACTAGCAGCTTTCTTGTCTACTGACTCGCAAAATAGGGTTTGCAAATCACTATCAGGAAGGAGAGTGCCAAGGGCGAGTTGTACTGGTATTTAGGAATATTTTGTGCTGATGAATGTGGTAGCAAAAGATTTGCAGTTTACCACCAATTTCAAATTTGTGATAAGCCCTTTGCAAACCTTCCCTTTTATGAATCGGGACACCAACATTTTTTCTGAGCAGTCACAGTCCACTGACCACTCTAAAAAATAAAAAGAAAACTTTTCATTTTTATTTTTGAAAAACATCCCAATATCCTTTAAGAAAAACAAGATTTATTTTAGAATAAAATGCTTTATTTAAAGCAGTACCAGATATGGGGGTCTGCTGAATCCCTGTGAGTGCCGGCTATTTCCAATGGGCCACAAATTGTGACCTGCCTCATGAATATTAATGAGGCATTTATCTTGCGGCTCATTTGCAAACAGTGTCTCAGATACTGTTGTACATCAGGATCCGGATTTGCAAAATGCGAGTTGTAAAAATCATTATTTGCGAGTCACAAACCTTGTTGATTGTACATCTGGCCCTAAGGTCCCTATTCTAAAAAGTCGGTTTGCAAGTGTGCAGCTCTATTAATGTACTTCTACCCTTAGGTGTAAATCTTCTCATGATTGAAATTCACAATTTTCATGTGTAGATTTTCACCCAGATGTAGATTTATGAGTATGCTCCCCCTCATATGAGGGAGTTGAATCTCCAAAGACTACATTTTCAACCGCAGTTATTTTCAGTAACCTTTTGCCTGTGAATTGGAATCTCCAAAATCAGTGCGCAAATCTCTCTATAAAAAGAATAAAGTAATATAGAACGTTGAAAAGTTTATTTTAATTGAAAAAAGAAAAAGAATTGTAACTAACAAAATATTAAAACACATTTCCTTACCTCCGGTTCATGTACGACTACCACAGTAAAAAAAAGACCTGCTCTAAACCTTAATAAGGTACAAGTGTTCACTTAAATATATATTTTATTTTTATTTAAATTATGTTTTAAATTAAATTTAATGTAAATCCCCCACCCCTTCATCTATCTTTTGCTTTGAATGTATCACGATCTTCAGTGCAAGCTTTATATTATTCTATTTCTGATTGATTTTTTAAACATCAGTGAGCAGTTACATATATATATATATATATTTGTTTAATTAAATATAAATGAAACAATTTACATGTACAATTTTTATTTGCAAAGTAATTTAACAGTAAACTTACAAATATTTTAAATGAAGTTTAATTTAAAGTATTATTTTATTTTGTGTGTTACACTATTTGTATTATTATCTGCTTCCACTGATTTCTTTGGGTATTGTATTTCAGCACCAGTGTAAGTACTGTATAAGGTTTGGATCCTTGCAAGCTGAGAACACATACAAGTTTGCAGGGATACTCAGTAGCTTGTTTATCAAATAAAGTGTGCCAAACCAGCTTTCATCATGTTATGATGTTAGCTGTACACCACTCAACAATGCAAACTTAAGTTAGGTGTCTGTACTATATGAAAACTCCTGCTTTAAGTTTAGGAGAAATGCATTGGGAACTTTTGCATGGTACTGTGGCAGAGGTAGAAAAGGTTTGTGATGAAGTGCAGTTTGGTTTCATTGGTCCAGAACAGGACTGTAGGGAAATTAAAGAGTTAATAACAGGAGGAGTTGAAGAACAGAACACAGGTAATATAGTTGCTAGTATTGAAGTAGAGGTTATAAAATGTAAGACAGTATGTGTTGAAAAAGCAGAGTATGTTTGTATATGCTGTTTGCACACTTACTACAAGAATCAAATGTGGACTGTTGACTAAAAGTGAAATTGAAAATAATGATAACTGGCAAAAGTTTGCACTGTAATTTTTTCTAGAAGGAAGATTTGACTTGTCCACAGTACAAATTATATGTAAGTACTGCTACAAAAAAATAGAGGATACTAATTTGCCTTCTAGATCTGTGCATAACAAGTTAGAACTGGTTACCATTCCAGTAGCATTTCTAGGTTTAAATATCTATGAGTCAATTCTTATACAAAATATACATCCATTTCAGGGTATAGTACTTATGGAGCCAAAGACAGACTAGTTACCCCAATAGAGCTGCAAAAAGGTCTAAAAGGTAGAGTAGTGTATTTGCCGTTAGATGTCAAGAAAAACATTGAAATAATAGTAATTCTTGTAAATGGTGTCCCTACCAAGAACAAGATGATATGGCAGGAGTTACAAGATGTTACCAAAGTTAGAAAAGCAACTTTATATCTGGTATAAAACAATGATTACTATAGAAATGTGGAAAACGTGCAAGATCGGACCTTTCCATCAACAGGTCAGATTGAGAAGGTGGATCAGTCCAGAGCAGAAGAAATTTATGAACATTTGGAATCCACACTTTGCATTTCAAAGAGATTATATTTGATGTCATTGAGCTGTTTCACATGAAGGAAGCAAAAGGAGCTCCTTTAAGCGTGTGGGAAAAAAGGTTAGAAGCTCTGTGTTTCCCGCATCTTTTTTCTTTTGATTGATTGATTGCTTTATTTGGTTTTAAACAAAGTAAACCATAAAAGTATAGACATCTAAAAACATGTCACAGGAAAATTCATTAATTGATTGTTAAAATCCTCAGATTGATTCATGTAAAGAGTTAAAATTTACATACAAATCTTTTCAGTTAAAAAAGCATATAACAAAAACATTTTTCATCAAATCAGATTATTACAAATTATTTCTGTGTCAAATACAACATTTTAGGAACCTAGCTATGTTTAAAGCAAAAAGATCAGATTCCAAAAATTGAAGAACTAAGAGTGCGGGTCGACATTCGCGTATGCCCAGGGTTTTTAGGATAGGTACTAGCCATCTCTTTTTTGGTTCAATGTAAAATTTGCAAAATAGGATGGTATGTAGAAGGGATTGCGAGGATGAAACATCGCAGGGACAGTGACTTAGGGAATGAGACCAATCGTTAACCGTTGAAAATGTGATAAAACGATGGAAGATGTTAAGTCTAAATGTGGTCAAAAGAAGCCTGTCAAAACTAGATAGATTCCAAGTTAAGTATGGCTCGATTGTAAGGGATGTTTGTATTAGCATGGAATGCTGAACAGAAGTTTTATATGCTCCAGTCAGCAAGCGAAGCCCTGCTAAGTGTGCTAGACAATGGGATTTTAGCATTTTCTTTGGTTCATAGCCATTTCTGTCGGGAGTGATAGTATTTCTCGAGCCCGAGGTCCGATAAAAACCTTCTAACATATTGTAGCCACTTGATCTCGTTCACATTTTCCAGAGTGACACAATCTGTCACTACATATTGTGTGAAAGATAACTTGCTTGACGTCCAAAGACGGTGCCACAGAAGAATTGGCTGCGTCCTGATGATGTCTGAAATGTACGGCACGCCCAATTCTGTGTGGCAGCTGAATGTGGACGAACTTTGGGGAACTGCGAGTAAGAATTGTAGAAAACTATTTTCCACCTTTTTAATGGCTTCTACCTGTGCATACCCCCACACCCCTGCTCCTTAGGTAGCTGTTGAAATGCATTTGGCCTGGTAGATGCGCAGCATCTCTTCCGGGGGGCGTTTTCCCAGTCGCTACGTGAAGGCTACTAATGCCATTGTGGCTTTTAAAAACATCAATTTTCTTACTTCTATGGCTCTACTCCAAGTACCCTCATGGTCGATTACGACTCCTAGGTAGGGATAGGTGGATGTATGTTCAATCCTGGACTTGTTTATGTATATATCCTTTCCTTTTCCTAAGCTCCGACCTGAGGTCATGATAAAAAAAAAAATAATATTCATTTTTAAATCCAGGTTTGACATAAATACATTGTACCGGATTAGAGAGCGTTGGAGTTTGAGGGGCGTACGAGCGATGATAACTGCGCCGTCCACATACAGGAGAGCAGGGATTGGATGCTTCTTGACCTGGGGTAGGTCCTGGCACCCTTCCAACATGGCTAACTCCAGACCGTTAGTGTAAAGAGAAGAAAGAAAAGGTGCCAGGATGCAGCCCTGTCTGACTCCCCGCTCTACCCTGAATGGGGCGGATAGTTGGCCACCCTCACTCTTGCGGAAGCATTTGAATACATGTCCCGCAGGTAGTTAACCAGCAAAATGTCAATACCCATTAATATTAATATATCCCAGAGCTTAGTATGGCCTACGCAGTCGAAAACTGCAGTAAGATCTACGAAGGCCATATGTAGTCTTCCACCTTTCTCGTCCACATATTTGCTCCTAAGTATTGTTAGGTTGAGGACCTGTCAATAATACCCAGGCCTTCCCTAAAATCGTATTGGAGGTCAGATATGGTGTTAATATCTTCCGTCCAATGCTGGAGACGTTCTAATACAATGCGTCCTGCAACTTTTCCCACCAAATCTAATAATGAGATAGGGCGATAGCAAGTTGGACTGTTGCGATCGCCCTTTTAAAAAATCGGAACTTGGATGGATTCTCACCAAGAATCCATAGGTCCGACTTTCCCTGTGGCCTCAAGAACTCTAAGGATTATTGGGGCCCAAAGATCCATCTTAAATTGATAGAAGTCGACCGGCACCCCGTCGGGCCTGGGGCCTTGCCTCCTTTCCTGACTATTAGTGCATGGTCGACTTCGGCCATGGGAAAAGCTAGGTCTGCAACAATTGGGAAAGACCTTGAGCTGTCACTGTTATTCCCTTGGTTTTGGGGGGTTTGGGTGTTACTCTCTGATTAGCAAAAAATTTGTGGGAAGTGGGCAATCCAATCTGTCTCGCTAATAGAGACTTTGATTTTGCTCGACTCTCTTGGACCAGAGAGGAAAGGAGTGTTTATTACTTCCCAAAAAGCTGCGCTGTTGTTGGTTTAACAGCTGGCATAAAGGGCTAACCATAATTCCTCATTTAGATCAGACTTTCTTTGACGTAGGGCCTTGTTGTATAATTTTCTGTAATGGTTAACCTCTATCTTATCTCTATTTGTTTTTTTTAAGAACTCATTTAAGGTTTGAATAGGCTTTTGTGCATGAAGAGGTAAACCAACCAACCTTACTTTTTCTTTTGCCTTTCGGTATGATGGTTAGGGCTTCGTTCACAGATTTCGTTATTACCTTGAAGTTGTCTAATATCTCCTGCGGGGAGGAACAATCCGAAAGGCATGAACTAATTGCGGAGATGGAAGTTCTGACAACCTTCTCAGTTGTTGTTACTGAGTCTATGCGTGCCCATTTGATAGAATAGCCATTCAGTCTGTCCAAGGTTAGATTTTCCTCCGTGTAAAAGCTTGACGTCTTTTGTTTCCCTTGTACCATCTGCGCAGAGAAAGTTACAGAGATTGGAAAATGATCGCCATAAACACAATCGTGAGTTTCAAAGTTTGTTATAAATGGGGAGGCCCTTATAGCTACAAAAATAAAATCGATACAGCTCGAAGCTCCTCTGCCGTTAAATGTTGGGCTTAGAGAAACAGAGGGAGACAAGAGTTTGTTTGCCAGTGCAAGCTGAAGTAGCGCAATTGTTTCATTCATACACGCCCCACTACAAGAGTGGGGAAAATGGGTAATGTTGTTTTTAAGCTCGTCTACCACTCCACATGTGATGTTGTCGTTTCTTTCACAGATTTGTAAGTTGAAGTCGCCACCCCATAAAATTGTGGAGTTTTTCCCGTGGTTGGAGTTATTCAGGTCTAGAAGTAAATAGCGAGTTTCCTTTAAGATCTCGAACTTTGCCTCCTGTAGATTGGTATAAAAATTAACCAGCACTAGAAGGGCAGGGTTATTAGTGGCTAGTGAGATTATTTGATAGTTCCCCTCATTCTTAAGGTTGGTAATGTCTCTCACCCTAATTAGATTTGAAATATAGACCACCAGCCCGCCTTTTGCCCGCCCTGATGTTGAGGGAATTGCGGATGAGAAAAATGTTTTATAGCCGCTCAGGTGGATGGGTTTCACGGCCCACGTCTCCTGCAAACACAGGATATTGTGCGACCGCGCAAAGGTGAGCCATTCTTCTTGAGTGGACTTGGGCCGAAGGCCCCTAATGTTCCAATATAAGATAGTTAGAAATGCCCCTGTTGGAGAGTTAGTTTCAGGGTTTAGGCCTGAGGTAGCGTGACCTGTTACGTTTGAGCGGCTATTATCTGTAGCCAAACTCGGGGCTGAATCTAGATTGTTTAATCCCTGCAGTGGGCCTGGTGATTGAAGTTCAGTGCAGTGATTATCTACAGGGGATTTTTGTACTTGTTCGTGAGGGACCAGGGTTGGATTGAAAGGGTGAGTCAGATAAGTTGTGTCATGTACAGCTACCAAAGGGTAAGTGCTCTTTGGAACATGAGGTCCTTCCCTACCAACTCCCCCTACTAAGGAGGATAAGGAACCCATTGTTACTTTTGATTGTCAGTCTACCTCTTCTAAGTGTGATAAAAGCTCGAATCTGTTGAAAGTTATTATAGAGCCATTTGTTTTCGCGCTAGGCTTGGGGTCGGGTTTGTAAAAAAAGACAATAGGGAGGGCCATGATCGCTGTGGGGATAATAGATTGTTCCTCTTTATGAGTTAAAAGGGAATGTACCATTCTGGGCGTTCTGAAGTTAATAACGATACAATCACCCTGAATGGATTAGGAAGAGGAACCCAGCCACCCAACTCTACGGGCGATCAAAATTTGGTTTGAGTGGTGGGAATTAAAATTCTTGTATTTCACCAACCAATCCACTACTTTATTGTGTAGGGAAAACCATGATTCGGTATGTCCTTTTTATAGGGATGGATACCCCGTTAGTACCAAAACATAAGGACATGATGCAGGTGGCAGATTTAGGATGTCAGTATTAGGTTGGGCAACTGGATTGGGAGGTTTGCCACTAGTATTTTCCTCCCCTTGGTTATGCGGGTTTTCCACCCTGGCATTGACCCTTCTTGTGTGATCCTCTTTTACTGGGGTATTTGATGTAACTAATTGAGGGATCTTCAGTTGGGTGGGCTTTGGGGCTAGGGACGGTTGTGTGCAGGAATTCTTGTGAAGTGCAGATGGGATTACATTATTTGTAGATGTTATGGAGGGTTCCAGATGAGCACTAATTTGGTAAACCTTGTGCTTCAACAATTCTACCTTATTCTCAATGCGGACAAATCTTTCTTTAATGAAATTAGTCACTTGTAAAGTCATCTCCCTAAACTTGTCTTCCAAACTATTTTTTATGAGACCCTCTATAAATACCCCTCGTTCTTGTTGGACTGTTTGAGGGTTGTTAGTCAGTGTGCCTGACTGTATGTAAAAGTTGACAGGTGATTCCTCAGTATGTGTTTCAGTAGTGACTTTTCCCAACCAGCTAGGGTCACAACCGTCCTTTGGTCTTTCTTCATAACTCTGTTTACCACCCTTCTGTCTGGTCCCCAATAACCGCTCTTTTAATTGTTTAGTTTGTTTCCTTGTTTGGGGGCCTTTCCCTGCCATGGTGGAATTTTCTGCCTCCTTCTTGTGAGTTCTGGTACTTTGCGGTTGGTTGGGCGGGGAAGCGGGAGAGGAAGTTAGGATGATCACTATATTTGGGGTTGGCGTGCCAATGTGTACCTCCTCCCTAGTCAAGGGAAACTGAAGGGGATTGAGTGAGAGCCTGCGCTCAGTTAGGATTATTTCATGGTTGAGGAGGGATTCTGCCCTGATCAAGAAAGCATCAAGGGTGCCTGCGGCACTTTTTCTTTTCTTCATCTGTATAGGGTTCCTTAAAAAATAATTTTTAAATTTTTCGATTCGATTTATAAGATTGCTTGGGCTCTAGAAAATATTCAACATCATAGAATATAAAATAATAGTTGCCCACAGTTAAAGTACGACAAAGTTGTTCAGTAGATGAATAACAAGTGAATATAAGAGCTATTTCAGCCACTAATAGTTCAACTGGTCGTGAGGGGGCACTTCTTACCAGTCCTGGCAGTAATGTCAATCCGTTTCGTGGTGGAAAGGGACAGGGCTCTGCCCTGCCTCTGTCTGCCCCTGACGGCCACAGACGGCCCGCCCTTTGCCGGGCTTCGCCCGCGCACGTCCTGCGAGTTGGGAAAGGTCTGCTGAATAAATCCCCCCCGGTATCAAGGGGGAGGAGCTCACACACACAGGAACCAGAACTAAGCGTCTCCCGTGGAGCGGGAGACACAAACTGCAATTGAAGCCCCCGGTGTCAAGGGGGAGGGGCTCAAGGTCCGCCGGTCGCTTGTGGGGTGTGAAGTCCTCTGGCTGCTTGCCCGCGCTGGCCAACACACACAGGAACCAGAACAAAGCGTCTCCCGCTTTCTTTTGGAGTAGGTGCCAAGTATGATGAGCGGGCTGTGCGAATACCTGCAAATGCCTGCAGCTGAGTATGGTTGTAGTAGACATTTTTCAGAAGATCCTGATTTCATCAGTGTATTGCATATATATTTCAACTATTATTTGAGAGTGAGTTGTCTGGCCTCTTATATCCTGTAAATTATATTCTAAAAACAGGAGTTTACATAATATATCAGCAAGAGAACCTTTGGAGAAAGTTCAAGGAAGATATGAGCACTTGTAATACAATTGACAAAATCCTAATGACAATCCAGCATGGGACAAATGAATATTGTTGTAAGTGGATTGGTGAACTAAAGTGCATGTTCAGGAACCATAGAGCACCTACTTGGTTCCAGACACTGAGTTGTGCTGAAAATGCATGGGACGACCTGTTAGAATTCATGCAGGATGCAAATTCAAAGATAGAAGACATTCATTTGAAGGTGCCAGAATTGTGCTCACTAGACTCTGTAAATAGTTGCAGATATTTTAATCACAGATTTCAAGCAATGAAGGCTTTCATCTTGTACAAAATAAAATCTCTTCTTGGTGAAGTGATTGATTTCTTTTGGCTTAAAGAGAACCAAGCCAGAGGTGCTTCCCATATTCACATGCTGTTGTGGGTAAAAGATGTCCAAAAGTTTGGAACAGACAGTGATGAGTCTGTGTTGTCTTTTATTGAGCAGTATGTAACTTGCTCCATCCCAAAGGACAGTAGTGACAACATTTTATGAGAACTAGTTCTATGATTCCAAAATCACAGATGCGGAAAATACAGAGCAAATGGGAAATTTGATACATGGTGTCATTTTCGATTCAAATGACCTGTCATCTCATAAGGAAAAGTCAATAGCCTTTTGTCTGCAGTCAGACATACACTTGCAAGCAAATCACCGAAACATACATACAACTTAAGAAGAACAGAGGCCTCCAAGTACATGAAATGCCTACAACCCAGTGATTCAAAAGATATGGAATGCAAACATGGGCATACAGTTTGTTGCAGACAACTCAATTGCTGTTGGGTGGTACAAAACATCTTTTATATGAAAAAGTCTGAAAAAAAGGAGATGAAAGAGATGTGGGAGGAGATTTCAGCAGAGAAGAGTTTAACGTATAAATTGTACAGTTTGCTTTCACACAGAGAGATAGGCTACAATGAATGTGTAAACTCAGCTAGCTTGTTTTCTAAATCTAAAGGAGTTCTAAGGGCGAGTTTAGGGTTTGCTAATATTCATAACAGAGTACTGAAGTCTTTTCCTGAAATTCAATATCTTGCAGAATTTGAGCCACACAGTACAGATATTATGAAGAGCAGTATGCTGGATGCGTACTATCCAAGAATAAGTCGTCATCTGGAAAGTATGTGTCTTTATGAAACACTTCAACATTATACTTTTAGAAGTAATGTCAGTAAAAACATAGATGAAGGTGAATTTGCTGTGGCTGGATGTGAAGAATGGTGAGACACTACAAAGGAAATGTAATCAACAATTGAAAGCTAAGTTGCCAAATTTCAGACAAAAGAGAGTTTTTCTATTTAGCCTTGTTACAATTGGTGAACTGAAAGTGGGCTACTGGGAGAATTTGAGTGGTATGAAGACGTATCCAACACCGTGAAATACAGCATTGAGTGCTGTGTGTTTTCAGTGTTTCTTCAAATATTGAGAGAAGAGATTGAGCAAGAAGAAACAATTGCTGATGAGACAGCAAGAGAGAGTACTCAGAGCTTTCAAAGTTCAGGACCTGGAAGTCAAGATCCTCTTGGACAGCAAATCATTGAAAATACATTTGACAATTAGAGCAAATGATAAAATGGAACATCAAGGAGTTACAGGGTTACTAACAGGAAAACTGCAATCGAAATTTGATAGGTTACAAAATTCTGTATCAAAAATTGTAGGATTAGAAAAACAGTTACATATCTGTAAAAATTGTTGTGTAATCTTATGTTGTAATTTAAATGTTAAAGAAGGGCTAGTGAATGGTGCAATGAGTAAAGTTATGAAATTTGTTAATTATCTAAACAGAAATGATATGGAATACTTATACTTAGGTATAATATTTGATGATATTTCTGAAGTTAAACAGATTGGTGGATGCATTGTACGTTTCCTACTTGTGAAAGACTTATACGTCCAGCAAAAGCAGTTCCCAGTGTCGTTAGTGTATGCTACTATTCACAAAAAACAAGGTTTAAGTGTACATACTGGTCCTGTCAGTAATGGTAGCAGTGTTTTCAATGAAGGAATGTCATATGTTGCTGTGACGCAAATCAGAACATTGTCTGGTTTATTTCGTATTGGTTTTGATGAGAAGAAAGTAAGTGCTGATGTAATCTGTGCAACGGAGTATAATCTGCTAACAACTCAACATGTTCTTCATTTAGGCCAGTATCCTGTTGTTGAAAAAGTAATACTGCGTCCCAAGCGGAAAAGGTCAAAACAGTCTATCAGAGTTGAACAGAAAGATTAACAAAAATAATATTAACAAGGAGGAAATAAAAGAAAACTAGAGCACAATGAGGAAATACAAGGCTAACACTTTGATAATGAGATAAATATTATACATTCCACTACTGGAATAGGAAAACTCACAGATGACTGTACTGGATCAGTAGTGTTCTCTCAAAATCTTCAGCAGGATGCTCAAGAATTTTGACTATTAGATGAAGAAAATGTTAATATCAATTAATTATATAGTTTAACTTATAGATAGACCCATACTGTAAAGATTGCGAATTTACGTCTAACACTGAAATCAATTCAGAAAGATTCCTCAACTTGATATATCCAGGTTGTAAAGTTGTGTCTTTGAAGATTTAACTACATTCGCCCATCAAGATAATACCTGTCCTAAATGCAGTTCAGAACTTAGGTCAACGTTGTTTCTACAAAAGTATGAAAAACATATTATAGTTATATTACAATCCTGCAGTGTGGATGGTACTAAATTAGCAACTGAAATTATAAACTTTAAAGCAGCACACATCTCCATCTCAAAAAGAACTTTCACAACTATAGCAATCATATTTCATAAAGGAGTTAATATAACCTCTGGACACCACACAATATATTTAAGATGTCAAACGGGATGGTGAGGGTGCAATGATATACAAGTGACATTCAAATCAACACTAGCCGAAACGTTACCAAACTCATATCTGCTATTTCAAGCAGTGAAGTTCTAAGAAGAATCTAGGTAAGAAAATGTAGTATTGTGTTGACATATATATGTATTACGTGTTTCTGAGACACTATTCAGTGGTGGTTTGTCCACAGCACAGACTCTTTTTAATTGCAGTAAAGGAATTCATAAAACATTTGAGGACTACATTGTGTTATTATAGATAAAAAGTAAATGTAGGTACTATAATACCAGTAGCCTTAAGTTGCACGTGAAAAGTCTCTTCAACACTAAACAAAGTCCCCTTTTGTTTCTGCTCCAGCAATTTCTAAGTAGTACTATGAGTTATGTTTTTCATAGGTGGACTAATAACCTTTTTAGACAAAATTTGGCCTAACAGGGATGATGTTTACAAAAGGATATGCAAAAATGAAGACTGTTCATAATTGTTGGACATTTTGTACCAGGTATAAAAATATCAGTAACACGCTATTTAGTTTCTTTCATTAGGGTAGTAACCTATCATCAAGCCAGTAAAAAAATGTGTAGTGAGTGTAGTGAACAGTTTGACATAGTTGTAATGATCTACAGTGCACATTGTTTTTATTGCAATCCGTTGATTGTCTGTTTTATTTTTTTCTACAGTGGTTACAGGCTGAGATATTTTTTGTGTGCCAAATCACAAATATAGTGATGGATTCCTTGTGTCACTACTCATGTACTCATCCCATCTCCCAGGCACAACAGTTGCACTAGTGCAATCATCCAGCCTCTACCTAATCAGTAATTCAATCACTCAGGAACTGCACCTGAATTTATTTAATCTTCTAGCCACTACTGAGGCACTCATCCAATCACCCGAGTTCTACCCATGCACTATTTAATCACCCATTCACTATGTATGCACTCATCCATTCATGGAGGCACTACCCATGCATAAATCCACTCACCCAGGCACTACTCATGGACTCATCCAACCACAGAGACAGTACCCTTGCACTCATCCAATCACCCAAGCACTATCCATGCACTGACCCAATCACCAAGGCATTACCCTTGCACTTATCCAATAACCCAGGCACTATTCTTTCACTCTTCCAATCACCCAGGCGTTACTCTTGCACTCATCCAGTCACCTTTGCACTACACACGCACTCATACAATCAACCAGATACTACCCATGCACTAATACAATCACCCAAGTAGTACACATGTACTCATGCATTCACTCAGACACTATCTATGCTTTCTCCCAATAAACTACTCACTATCCATATACTCATCTAATCACACGGACACTACCCTTGCACTCATCCATTCAATAAGGCACTACCCATGCACTCATCCACTCACTCAGGCACTACTCATGCATTCATCCAATCACCCAGGCAGTACCCATTCACTCATCCAATCACCCAGACACAACACATATATTCTTCCAGTCACCCCGGCAGTATCCATGCATTCACCCAATCACCCAGTCACTATCTATGTACTCACCCAATCACCAAGGCACTACCCTTGAACTCATACAATGACCAAGGCACTACCCATGCACTCATACAATTACCCAAGCAGTTCCCATGCACTCATACATTTACCCAGGCACTATCGATGTACTCTCTCAATCACCCAGGCACTATCCATGCACTCACCCAATCACCAAGGCACTACCCTTACACTCATCCAGTGACCCAGGAATTATCCTTGCACTCATCCAATAACCAAGTGCTACTCTTTCACTCGTCCAGTCACCTCTGTGCTATCCATGAAGCCATACAATCAACCAGACACTACCAATGCACTAATCCAGTCATCCAAGCAGTACCCAGGCACCCATCCATTTACTCAAACACTATCTTTGCACACTGCCAATCACCTAGGCACTATCCATGCACACATTCAATCACCCAAACACTACCTTTGCTCTTATCCATTCACTGAGGCACTAGTATCCATGCACCCATCCACTCACCCAGGTACTACTCATGTACTCATCCAATCACCTGTGTGCTCATCAGCCAGACACTACTCATACATTCTTCCAGTAACCCAGGCACTATCCATGCACTCACACAATTGTCCAGGTGCTACCTTGCACTCATCCATTCACTCAGGCACTACACAAGCACTCATCCATTTGTTCAGGCATTATGCATGCACTCATCCATTTACTCAGGTACTACCCAGGAATGCATGCAATCACCCAGGCACTACCCTTTCACTTATCCATTCACCCAGGCACCATGCATGTGGTCCTCCATTCACTCAGGTACAACCCATATACTCATCCAATGACCCAGACACTACGCTTTTACTCTTCCATTCATCCACTACCCAAGCCCGCATTCATTCACCCAGGCACTATCTATGCACTCATCCAATCACCCAGACACTAACCATGCACTTATTCATTCACCCAGCTATTATCCATGCACTCATCCATTCACTGAACATATCCAATCACTCAGGCACTACATTTGCACTCATCCATTCACACAAGCAGTACCATGCACTCATCGAATTACCCAGGCACTATCGATGCAGGCACCCAATCAGTCACAAACTATGCATGCACTCATTATTTTAATCTGGGCACTATGCTTGCTCTCATCCATTCAATAAAGCGCTACGTATGGACTCATCCTATCAGCCAGGTGGTACTTTTGCACTCATCCAGTCACCCAAGTGATACCCACATACTCATACAATCAACCAGCCCCTACCAATGCACTAATCCATTCCATTCACCCAAGCAGTATCCATACACTCATCCATTCACTCAGGCATAACCCATGCAGCCATCCAATCACCCAGACACTACCCATGGACTCATCCATTCACCAAGGCACCTTCCATGCACGCATCCATATACCCAGGCACTACTCATGTACTCATCTAACACCCAAGCAGTACCCATGCACTCATACAATCACCCAAGCACTACTCAACTCATGCATTCTTCCTATCACTCAGGCACTATAGATGCACTCACACAAATACCCAGACACTACCCTTGCACTCATCCATTCACTCAGACACTACACATGCACTCATCCATTCACAAAGGCACTACCCATGCACTCATCCAATCACCCAAGCACTATCCTTGCACTCATCCATTCACTCAAGGACTACCCATACACTCATCCATTCACACAGGCATTATCCATGCACTCATCCATTCATCAAGGCACTACCCATGTAAACATCTAATCACCCATTCACTACCCTTACACTCAGCCATTCACTCGGGCATTGTGCATGCACTCAGCCATTCACTCAGGTACTACCCATACACACATCCAATGTCCCAGGTACTACTCTTGCACTCATCCATTTACTCAGCCACTACTCATGCCCTATGCAATCCCCAAAACACTACCCATGCTAATATCCAATTGCTCATGCACTACCCATTCACTCAGGCACTATCCATGCTTTCATACATTCACTGAGGCACTTTCTATGCACTTATCCATTCACCCAAGTATCACTCATGCATGCATAAAAATACACAGGCACTACCCTTGCACTCATCCATTCACACAGGCACTATGAATGTGCTTATCCATTCACTCAGGTACTACCCATGCTCTCATCCAATCACCCAAGCACTACCCTTGCACTCTCCATTGACTCATGTACTACCCATGCACTTATCCTTTTACTCAGGCACTATCCATGCACTCATCCATTTACCCAGACAATACCCATGCACATATCCAATCACCCAGGCACTACTCTTCTACTCACTACCATCTGAGAAACTCCTGAGGCGGAAGCCGGGAGCGAGACTGCTAATTTTTTAAAAATCTTCTGTGTGATAACCTGTTTTTTAAAATCACTCACTTACTTGTACTTCGCCTCCCTGAACAGCGGGATACACGCTGCAACGCTAGACACCCTGATCGCCATTCTCGAGGCAGAGGCGCGCCGAGAGACACGCCCACCTCGGTTGGCCACACCCCCTCGACACCAGCATAAATAGTGCAGGCAGCTGCAAAGCGCGACACTACCATCTGAGAAACTCCTGAGGCGGAAGCCGGGAGCGAGACTGCTAATTTTTAAAAAATCCTCTGTGTGATAACCTGTTTTTAAAATCACTCACTTACTTGCACTTCGCCTTCCTGAACAGCGGGATACACGCTGCAACGCTAGACACCCTGATCGCCATTCTCGAGGCAGAGGCGCGCCGAGAGACACGCCCACCGCGGTTGACCACGCCCCCTCGACACCAGCATAAATAGTGCGCGCAGCTGCAAAGCGCGACACTACCATCTGAGAAACTCCTGAGGCGGAAGCCGGGAGTGAGACTGCTAATTTTAAAAAAATCTTCTGTGTGATAACCTGTTTTTTAAAATCACTCACTTACTTGCACTTCGCCTCCCGGAACAGCGGGATACACGCTGCAATGCTAGACACCCTGATCGCCATTCTCGAGGCAGAGGCGCGCCGAGAGACACGCCCACCTCGGTTGGCCACGCCCCCTCGACACCAGCATAAATAGTGCGCGCAGCTGCAAAGCGCGACACTACCATCTGAGAAACTCCTGAGGCGGAAGCCGGGAGCAAGACTGCTAATTTTTTTTAAATCCTCTGTGTGATAACATGTTTTTTAAAATCACTCACTTACTTGCACTTCGCCTCCCTGAACAGTGGGATACACGCTGCAACGCTAGACACCCTGATCGCCATTCTCGAGGCAGAGCCGCGCCGATAGACACGCACACCTCGGTTGGCCACGCCCCCTCGACACCAGCATAAATAGTGCGCGCAGCTGCAAAGCGCGACACTACCATCTGAGAAACTCCTGAGGCGGAAGCCGGGAGCGAGACTGCTAATTTTTTAAAAATCCTCTGTGTGATAACCTGTTTTTTAAAATCACTCACTTACTTGCACTTCGCCTCCCTGAACAGCGGGATACACGCTGCAACGATAGACACCCTGATCGCCATTCTCGAGGCAGAGGCGTGCCGAGAGACACGCCCACCTCGGTTGGCCACGCCCCCTCTGACGTTCCACTCTTAGAACATAAATCATGTGCCTTGGCAGGAAGCGCAGCGGACGAGCGCAGCGGGCGCGCCGATTGCGCGCCGAAGTCGCGCCTAAGGCAAGCCCGTCTGCGCCCGTCCGCGACCAGACGGGACCCCTTGTTGTAAATATTTTTTGTCCACCCTAAGCGTGGAAGGGTATTCTCAGATGTGAGACCCTTGCTCATTGCACCATCAGGATTCAAGCAAACCGGGCCGAAGACGGCTGTAATGCCAGAAACCGGTCCCCGGGAGCTTGTTTCCTTCCCAGTGTAAGAATTGGCTTTTGTAGTTTGGTTTGCCCTGTTCCCATCATGCACTGGGTTCAGGAGCAGACTAATTTGCATACAGCCAGGTTCTGAAACTGGGATGGTGCAGTGAGCTAAAAAACGGTGTTGGATCTAGCCCTGATCTCTTGACTGGGTGAGAGCTTTCTGCTTAATTCAGAGACTCTGTCCCTCACCACCCCTTGTTGTAAATATTTTTTGTCCACCCTAAGCGTGGAAGGGTATTCTCAGATGTGAGACCCTTGCTCATTGCACCATCAGGATTCAAGCAAACCGGGCCGAAGACGGCTGTAATGCCAGAAACCGGTCCCCGGGAGCTTGTTTCCTTCCCAGTGTAAGAATTGGCTTTTGTAGTTTGGTTTGCCCTGTTCCCATCATGCACTGGGACAGGAGCAGACTAATTTGCATACAGCCAGGTTCTGAAACTGGGATGGTGCAGTGAGCTAAAAAACGGTGTTGGATCTAGCCCTGATCTCTTGACTGGGTGAGAGCTTTCTGCTTAATTCAGAGACTCTGTCCCTCACCACCCCTTGTTGTAAATACAGACGGGACCAGGGGCCACTCCCCTTGCCTCTCCCGCTCCTCCGGTTAGGACCTATAGCTCCACAGCCCTGCACTACATAGGAAGCAGAGCAACTGCCCCATGTACCCGCATTTTTGCACCCACATCCCTCCCTCCCTGTTGCTCCGAATGCAAACATCCTTTCCGAAATACCCCGGCTTGTCCCTCGGTACAGAAATATTGCATGCTAGCATTAAACTGCCGATCATTACCAAAGCACAGCACTCAAATGTCCATACTACTAGAGGAGCGTAAGCCTAATGTTATCTTTTTAACAGAGACCTGGCTATCTACCCAATCTGACCCAGACATAGTCGCAGCTCTACCCAGTGGATACCATATAGTTAGATCGGACAGACCAGCAGGGAGAGGCGGTGGTCTGGCTATCATTCTCAAGAACCAGTACCGTTGCCGCACCACAGCAGAAAGCATCCCCGAGTGCGAAAGCATAGAATTCTGTATAGAGTTCAACGCCAACACCTCTTTCTCGGGCACCTTGATCTACCGCCCTCCTGACCCAGCAAAATTGTTCCATAGGTCGCTTCCGGAGATTATAGCGAAAAGAACTTTATCCGCTGCTAATTACACAGTCTTAGGAGACCTTAATCTTCACTTTAACTCCCCCTAAGACAATATAGCCAAGGAGCTAATTGACGACCTTGGAGCTCTTCAGCTGTCCCAGCTGGTTACAGCGCCAACCCATGAGAAGGGCAATCTGCTCGATCCAATTTTCAGCAGCTGCAGTGATCTGACTGTCGACCATCGGATCCCCCTCCCATGGTCAGATCACTTTCTGATTCCGTTTTCTTGGGCCACCCACAAAGTCCCCCAGTTACCCCCCCCCGGACAACAACCAGGAGGAACTGGTCAAAACTCCAGCTGGAATCGTGGACACATAGCCTGGAATCCACCCACCCGCCCCCCTGCCCAGACCCCAGCTCAGCTAACAAAAACTATGTCAGCTGGATCACTAACTCATTAGATACGATCCTTCCTCTCCGTAGATCCTCCTCTAATAGAACGCAGAAATCAGCGCCCTGGTTCTCTGATTCTTTAAGAGAACTAAAACGCTGCTGCAGGCAACGAGAGAGAGCCTGGCGACTAGACTTTCTTCCGGAAAAAAAGGCATCCTACAAAGAGGCGATAAAAACTTACAGAGATGGGGTTAGGACGGCGAAAGCGACCTTTTACTCTGACAAAATCCTGGAGGCTAAATCGAAGCCCAGGGAAATTTTTCAGATAATAAAACACTGCTCTAGCGTTACCACCGCCCCCCCTCCGAGAAAAACTCAAGACCAATGCAACGAGCTTGCGGACTTCTTCTACAACAAAGTCCTGAAAATATACTCCACCTTTCAAACGGGAGCCACAGCACCGGAGATAACCGACCTACCCTCCCCAAGAATTCTTCCTCCTCTAGACCAGCCAACCCTCGAGCACTTCCTTCCCCTGGACCTTGACACCCTCAGCAAAATGGCACGCCAAGTTAAATCGGGCTCCCCGCGTGATCCAGCCCCACCAGAAGTCCTGATACGAGCACATGAAGCCACCCTGCCTGTTATCTTGGAACTCCTAAATACATCCATAGCCACATGTGCTGTCCCTACAGCATGGAAACAAGCCATGGTGCGGGCGTTGCTGAAAAAACCTAACCTGGACCCCGATGATCACTCCAACTACCGCCCCATCTCACTCCTCCCCTGGGCTGGCAAGGTATTGGAAAAATACATAAATGCTCAGCTGGTCCAGTTTATTGAAAACCACTCCCTACTGGATCCATCCCAGACAGGTTTCAGACCAAAACATGGTACCGAAACTGCCTTACTAGCGGTCGCCGAGGAATCCCGAAGGGTTCTAGATCAGGGAGGATCAGTGGCAGTGATCCTCCTTGATCTAAGCGCCGCCTTCGATACGGTCAGCGATGCCACCCTGCTGAACCGTCTCCGGGACATCGGAGTGTCAGGCGACGCTTTAAGGTGGTTCGACTCCTTCCTGTCCGACAGATCTTTTCAGATCTTTGATGGCGACATAATATCAACCAGCAAACCTCTCAGCTGTGGAGTCCCACAGGGCTCCTCCTTGAGCCCTGTGTTATTCAATGTCTACATGAGACCGCTGGCTGGGATCGTCGAACCGTACGGCATCAAAATTGTGTCGTACGCCGACGATACTCAGTTAGTGGTATCATTGGCTCAAGAGAACATCAGTCAACCCCAGGGAGGCTTGCTGAGCTGCCTAGAGGACGTTAAGGAGTGGATGACCAGCTCCTCCCTTAAACTAAACGGAGAAAAAACAGAGCTCATGCTTCTAGGCCCAGCCTCGCCAATACCTTTTATCTCCTTGTGGCCCCAAGCTCTGGGCACCCCCCCAACTCCCAAGGATAGCGTCAAGAGCTTGGGAGTGTGGTTGGACAGGAAGCTTTCCTTCTCCACCCAGGCTGCTAAGCTGTCCGCCACCTGCTTTGGCATCCTCAAAACTCTGAGGAAAGTCCTTCCACTTCTGCCTCTAGAAACCAAGAAAGTGGCAGTACAAGGCCTCATCCAGTCCCGCCTGGACTCAAACAATGCCCTATATGTAGGGGCCCCTGAGATGACTCTCCGGAAACTACAGGTGGTGCAAAACTGCGCCGCGCGCACCCTGTTGCAGATTCCACGAGCCCAGTCAGCAAGACCTGCATTAAAAAGTCTTCATTGGTTGCCAGTCAAGCACAGAGTGGCATTCAAGGCGCTGTGTATTGCGCACCGGGCCTTTTGGAAAGCAGGACCCGCAATCAACAGCAACCTTGTCATCCCCTATCACCCAAATAGGAACCTCCGCTCCACTGAGGCTTTCCTGGCAGTAGTTCCTAGAGTGAAGAGAGCCAGATCCGGGGGCAGGCTGTTCTCACTGAACACCGCCAAACTTTGGAACACCCTCCCCCTCTCACTCCGTTCTAATCCGGACCTGCTCTCTTTTCGTAAAAAGCTGAAGACTTTATTATTTGCCAAAGCCTCCGATCTCTAACCCGGCACTCGGCTTGCCTCTCCGTTTCTCACCTCAGCGCTTGGACGCCCCTGGGCAGCAACCGCGCTTAATAAATCTATTTCTATTTCTATTCTATTCTATTTCTACTCATGCATTCACCCAGGCACTACCCGTGCACTCATCCAATTACCCAGGCACTACCCATGCACTCATTCATTCACCAAGCCATTATCCCTGTACTAATTAATTCACTCAGGCACTACCATTGCACTCAACTATTCATGAGGCACTACCAATGCACTCCTCCATTCACTCAGGCACTACCCGTGCACTCATTCATTCACCCAGGCACTACCCATGCCCATGTACACATGCAATCACCCAATCACTACCTTTATACTCATCCATTCACTCAGGCAGTACCCATGCACTCATCCACTCACTGAAGGGCAACCCATGCACTCATCCAATGACCCAGGCACCACTGTTGCACTCATCCATTCATTCACACAGTACCCATGCACTTATCCATTTACTCAAGCACTACCCATGCACTCATCCATTCACCCAGCACTACCCATGCACTCATCCAATCACTCAGGCAGTAGCCTTGTACTCATTGAATCACCCAGGCACTATGCATGCACTCACCCAGTCACCCAAGCACTAGCCATTCTCTCACTGAGTCACTTAGGCAGTACCCTTGCACTGATCCAATTACCCAAGCAATACCCATGGAGTTATCCAATCACTCAGTCACTACTTATGCACTCATAGTGTTACTCAGGCTGCACTGCTGTACTCATTGCAACATCAATGCACCACTTATGCACTCATTCAATCATCCATATGCCAGTCATACACTCATTCCAGCATATATACACACTTTATTTTTTTTTTACTGTAAACGGTGGTTCCAATGGGAACCTTTTTTTTAAAGTGCTTTTGTAAAGTTTAACATTTTTTTCTTCTTTTTTAGAATAACAAAAATGGCATTTGGAACATGAAGAATTAAAAAAAACGTGCACTGAAAAATTTGCAAAACATATAAAAGGGAAAAAGAATAGCATTTATGCTGCTTTGCAGCATTGCAAATAGCTGCAAGACACTGCTCACCAGCACTTATGAGAACACTTCAGTCCATGCAGTATGTGGCCATTCTTGAAAATTCTGGGGCCATGTCTGTTGCAGTAGTCGGCACCTCTAAAGACCCTCTTTCTGGCCAGAATCTTTTGCTTCTGCCACTGGAGCACATAGTCATCCAGCTTCCCTCTGCTGGATCGCAAGTTGGAGATGTTTTTTTTATAGCTTTTTAGATGATGTAACATGGAGGTTGTCCCACATGAATGTTTCTTGTTAGTTGCCAGGAGGAATTTCTTTTGATTCAGTATATGTATCAGTTTCTCCCTTGCTCACGTATCATTCGTGTAATGAGGCATAACCTTCGAGCCGGCAGCCGGGTCGCTTCCGCAGCATCTCCTTGACTTAAAAGTAGGAGTCCTGTAGCTGGTTTGGAGGAGCAGGCAGGAGCAGATTGTATCGGCTCCCTGGTATACATTCCCATGGTTGGGGGAAATTAGATCTGGTCCGATGTGGTCTGGTCAAAGAATCAGATCCTTCAAGGCACACTAAAACATTTGTTTAACCCTAAAATGGGGATGCACAAAGCCATGGAGCCTAATGTAGAAATGAAATCACCGGAAGTGGAGATACCGTCCCTGAAGAAGGGGGTGACCCTTCCTGTCCTCTGTAATGACACAGAGGGTCGGGTGACTCCCTCTACACATGGCTTAATCAGGAACTTTTTTAGGTCTACCAGTGTGCCTTTGGATGTGACTGAGGCAAAGGGAGTACCAGCCCCGGTTTGGACAAGTTTAGAGCCCTCTTTACACACGGAGTCTAACTTACTCAGCATCAGCTTCAATTCACCTTTGGCAGTGTGTTTGCAAGCATGTCTTAAGCTGTAAATGAAGTTTGAAAAGGAGAGAAGTTAAGCTGCCACCAACTGGTGCAGAACACTTTGATCCCTGTTGTGGTTGCCAACATACCCTACAATGAGGACAACAAGGACACAATTGATCAGGTTCCCTCCTTATTGTCCCTTGCTTTCCAGTCTGTGGATAACAAATCTTGTTCTCAATTGGTAAAACCAAACAATAATAAAATCTTAGTAGTTGCCTAAGTGCTGCAAAGTAAGTACTCAGGGAATGATCAAGGCTCCCCTTCCCCTTTAAAGTTGAATGCCCCATTAGGAGCAAAGTTTTTGGTAAACACCGCTATAAACTCTCCATCGTTTACTCCAACAATGGTTGGAAATGGCCATGCAACGGATCAAGAGCAAGGATACCTTTCACATCAGTTTTTACCTGCCATGGATGCACAAATAGAGTATAAGTTAAATAAAAGCAGATGATTGGACAGAGGGCTTGCAACTGCTCCCCCGTTTCAGAATTGGTTTCCAAAGTGTTTTCTACGTTGGCGGATATAAGTGCCAGGCAGGGTATATCGGCTAGTGTGCTTCTTTGGCTGTCAAATAAAAAATAATTCAAATATACCTTCTTCAGTCATTTGTAATACATCTGGCAGAAATAGAGAGCAAACTAATACCACTGGACATGAAGCTAAGAGCACTGGATTTGAGTAAACTTTGCTTATGTTCCCCAATTATAGACAAGCTCATTACTCTCCCTGAAGTATTATGAGCACTGGTGAAGGGTGTTAAGAACTCAAAGGTGGATTCATCCCACCAGGGAACAAGTTTTTTGCTGGAGGAGCTGACAAGTGTTATGATGGAGAGTCAGGGGGTTGAATTATTAAGTTCCAAATTAACTATAGCTGGAGCAGAGATGGCAACAGACGATCCACGAATTACAACTGAGTTTGCTCCGGGCATTCAAATCAGCAGCCCGCAGAGAATATTGTAGAGACCGGTCTGTCAAGGGGATCAAAAAAGAAGTTTAAAAAATCAATTGAAAAAAAGAAAGCTTATCAAAAAGTGGAATCTTTAAAGCATCGTCAAGGAACCTACTAAAATATTCCCAATATTTGAGCAGATAAACAAAGCTAAGGACCAGCTGGTGTTATCAAAAGCCTTGGATCTACAGAGTGGATCAGGTGATATTGGAATAAATAAACAGGTGGATACAGCTACTGACTTGTCTTTGGGGAATGGAATTTCCAATGCGGGCTGAAAGTTAAAAAATTATGGACAGCGGATAGAGGTGGGCTGTACCATTAAGGACGCAGGGATACAAGCGGTCTTGGGGAGCCACGTACATATTCTCTAAGGTCTGTGCAGGATTATAGCCAAGAACCTTTAAAGGGAGACCCCCCCATAGGTGCACAGCGGGTGGATTTAATCAACTCAGACTATAAGGTCTATAGGGCAGAACCAGATTCCGGGACCCCCCAGGTGAGAATGACATCTCCAGAACTCCAAAACTGTGTTCCCACATTCCAGCCCTGAACCATATTACCTCGTACCCTTTTATGGGTAAAATTTGACTCAGATGGGATTAACGCCACAGGAGCAGCCTCACAAACTGCATGGAGAAGTAGATCTCTATGAGATGCAGTGTGGGGTGAAAAATAATTTTTTGCGGGCAGGGGAATCGAACTTGTGAAATCTATCCCGCCAAAATATCCATACATTTTATTTAACCCGCCCACAGGTCATTTACCCCCCAGCATTCTTCTGAGCTCAACAGGTGGAAGCAGAAACTGGGAACTAGAGGAAAATAAAAGATCAAGAGCATTAAAGATTGTTTGCTTACTTAATCTGAGAGAGGTGAGATTCAGCCCAAAAAAAATCCACCGGTCAGGGGGCAGTGTGAAGGGCAACAGCCACATTCAGTTCTTTGAGCTGTTTGCCTCAGTCCTGATGGGAACATTCATATACCAAACTGGAAACCACAGTTGAATGCCCTAATAAATTCTCAACACGCAAAACAGTTGGCACGGATGTCAAATCCTGAGACTACAATAATCTCATGGAATGTAGCAGGGCTCAAAAAACTTACGGGAAGCAAGGAGGGGTGCCAGTATTTGGCTCCTGGTGACATTTTATATCTTCAAGAAACTTGGGTATTGGCCCTCACTGCTCTACCAGGCTTCTACAAAAATGTTGCTGCTGCCTTGCGCCTGAGCCCTTTTGATTATCCGTCAGGGGGCCTTTAAATTTTAATCAAGCATTCCGCCAACTTGTCTGTGACAGTGCTTGGCAGTAACAGTTCTGCAGCCCAAGCGATTTGTATTCATGGTTTGAAAACAAACACAAAACAAATGGTCTTGATTATGGTCAACTGTTATTTGAATGCTCCCAGGAACGCAAGGACACTATTGGTAAAGCAGCTTCTTGAATGCCTTGAAGACCTCTTTCTTGATCACTCGATTTGTGTATTTATTATTACTGGTGATTTTAACATTAGGAGCTTGGGGGACAAGATTAATGAAGTTCTTAAGGAAAAGGCAGATTTTGGAAATCAATGGTTTTATGGATAACCATAATTTAGTATCCACTCAGTCGGAATGTGAGTTGAGAAATAAGGAGCTGATATTCCCACCAACCTGCAAACAAGTATCAACCATTGACTACACCTTTTTATCTACAAGTTTGGCTGCACATTTACATCACTTTGACATTACAATTAGAGTAGACAGTGAACACAGTCTATTAAGGAATATGCTGAGTCCAGCCTTGAAACCAGCAAATAAAGCCATTAATGTGGATAACTCATCTGGAGAGGAGGCTGTAAAGTAGGTTAGAAAAATTAAACAGGAAACTGATTAAAAAATTCAAAGTTAATATCTGGTTAAAAAATCTGGAGGCTATTATAAATACAAATCATTTAGCAGGTTCCCTACAGGAATGGGGAAGGCTTCTGGAGAATTTACGTATGTACATATTGGATCAGGAGGTCAGGCCCAAATTTCGAAATGGTCGTTCAACCCAGTAAGGTCAGGACATTTTTGTAAGGCAAACATAATTTCCAGACGAACACTGCTTAAAGCGCGAATGTGTGCCAGTGCAATCCTTCTAAAATACACAGCGGCAGCAGGACACAGAGCCGCGGGAGCACAGGAGCACAGCGGCCCCTTCCCCTTGACACCGGGAGCTTGAAAATCGACCTTGCGCCTCCCACTCCACGGGAGACGCAGCAGCAGCAGGACACAGAGCAGCAGGAGCATAGGAGCACAGCGGCCCCTCCCCCTTGACACCGGGGGCTTGAAAATCGACCTCGCGCCTCCCGCTCTGCAGGAGATGCAGCGGCAGCAGGACACAGAGCTGAGGGAGCAGTGGAGCACAACGGCCCCTCCCCCTTGACACTGGGGCTTTGAAAATCAACCTTGCGCCTCCCGCTCCGCAGGAGATGCAGCGGCAGCAGGACACAGAGCCACGGAGCACAGGAGCCCATCCCCCCCTTGACACCGGGGGTGATTTAGGCAACAACTACTTCTGGCCCCGCGGGACATGGCCGGGCGTGCGCCGGGCCAAGCCCGGGCAAAGGGCGGGCCGTCTGTGGCCGTCCGGCGCAGGAGGAGGCAGGGCTGGGTACCCCCCTATCATCTACTAGCAAAAGGTACTGTACATTATTTGTTTACCTACTGACTATGGGCCAATAGGTCTGGAACAATGGGGAAAAGGAAAATTCCAGAGGATATCAACGACTCTGTTGGTGGGGCGCCCAATGGAGGAAAGCATGCTAAGAGACAAAAGTGCAAGCTCACCAGAAAGCGCCAGCCTCAGGCGGGAGGTAATTGTGTAATGGACAGGATTGATGAACTTGTGCAAGATTGCACAGACTTGCTAGCAGCCGCCCCCAAACCAGGAGGGGAGGGTTGTGAGGTTGGCAGCTCTGGGGGTGCAAAGGATGGAAAGGGTAAAAAAGGAGGGCCGGCAGTAATACCTGAAATGTTTAAGGGCAAACTAAAGTCAGGGGTCAAATCGCCACCAATTAGAAATGGCGAGAATAACCCAGATCAGAGCGGATCTATTGCAATCTCTAACCAGAGCTCTGATGGCTTGATAAACCTACCCTGTACTAATAGATTCACTGTTCTAGCCCAAATTGAAAATTCGCATTTAGAAAATGGTATGGAAATGACACAACTTGGTTTATGCCCAACAGAGGATATCTCTTAAATGGCCCCTGGAGTGCTGACCAATCTGATAACCCTCTGTTTAAAATGGTAACCCATTTATGCGACTTAATAAAGGGCATGCAAGTCAAGATTGACCACTTAACTGCTGTTGTTAGCAGCTTAAAGGTGGAACATAACAAAGGTGCATCCAAAAGTCACAGGACTAGTGAGGTTATACTTGTGCTAAAGTAGATTTTGTATAGCAATGGTTTTAAGTAACTGTGCTAAATTAATAAAAACTTGAAACTTGAAACTAGTGAGGTTGCTAGAATAGGGAATTTAGCGTCTGTAGACAAACACTTCCCCAGGGCCAGGGTAAAACTCAATTAAATGGCAAACCGGGGCATTCGGTGGGTAAACGAACACCCAGAGGAAATCAGGCTGAGCAGAACCTTCCACCTAGCCGGCAGCAAGTGGGCTCTGTTCCATTAAACTCTGGTTTAAACTCTGGTGCCACGAAATTTGATCCAAATTTTAGTAAGTCTCCACCAGTATACCTGATCAATATACCCAAGCTCCCTGTTGGTAGGGATCGTGAATCACCTGATACCCTGACCAACAAAGCAATTCATTGGATTAGGCATGTAAGGGGATGCAGGTCAGTGATCAGGGTGGACATTCTACGTGCAAGCAGGCTTACTTTCCAGGGTGATGCCTATGATTGCATAGAACTTATTTTGAAAAATTCAATGGTAGCCGGAGAACTATTAAATCTAGAATTTTGATCTTGCTCTCCGGATTATTCTAGGATCCAGATGAGAGCACCCCCAACAATCTTGGAAGCCTATAAGAGAGAAGCAGGATGAGGGCTTATATAGGGAAAGCTCGAGATTGGATTGCAATGATTGACTCCAAGCTCGAGTTCCAGTAGAAATACCTAGCGAAATATTCAATAGTGAAATAACTGGTCAGGTCTCTAGTAGTATTCGAGTGAACCCTCTCCCACAAGACTGTCTTGAGCCTATTAATGGTAAACCTGGTTCTGTCCTTTCTTGGAATATAGCTGGCCTGAAGTCTAAACTAGAGGCACCTGAATGGGCACTATTCATCAGGGAATATGAAATATGCTTATTCCAAGAAACTTGGTCGATGGACCAACTACATTTCCCTGGTTATTTAAACTTCAGAATCCCTGCAGAGAAGGGAGGGAAGGGGCGACCAGTTGGAGGAATAACGATTTGGATAAGACAGGACCTTGGGGTGGAAATAAAAACCATACCCACCAACCATAGGGATTTGCAGGTATTAAGACTCAAGTTTCCAAATCACGTACCAGTCCATGTTTATAATGTATATGCGAGAAGTACTGGAGGTAGAAAATCTGAGGTTCTGTTGCTCCTGGAAGAATTACTTGAAAGCCGCTACTTGCCCTCTAATACAATTGTTTTATGGGGGGATTTTAATGTAAATTTTGAACTTCTTTTGAAAGGAAGTTGGAATGTATCAGACGAGGAGGATAGGGAGTGGGGGATTCCAAAGTTGGATCTTGAACTGATTAGCAAATGGTCCGACATAGTGGTCCAAATGAATTCTATCTGTCTAAATAAAGGTTTAAGAGCAACTAATGGAAGGACCACAGTCGATAAGGCCGGGGCATTTACATTTAAGAGTGGTACTCACAAGAGTAGAATAGATTACATCTTGCTTAACCTGGGCCTGTGGAGATACCTTCATGACATGTTAATCCCAGATAGGGTTGAGAGCGATCACAATCTTTTGAGTATGAATCTCACCTATTGGGAATCTCCTGACCATCCTGGGGTTGAGCTGGTTCCTACTTCCTCCCCAGATATTGTGATATCTAATGACATGCGACACGTCCGATGGTCCTAAGTTTCACTAAATAAAGAGAATGTGGATTTTATAATCAGCAAGCTCGACCAGGCAACACTAGATTTAGGGTTGCTATCTAGAGGGGATAGTAATCGTTTAAAATTAGAAGAAGGAACTAGGATACACAAGTTTTTTTTGGTGAACTAAAAAGTCTCTTTCTAAAGCCTTGTGGGCGGAACGGTTCGCGCACACCAAAGTCACCATGTTGGTACTCAGGTGTATGCAGGAATGCCCGCCTTGACCTGGGAAAAGCTATCAAATCTGAGTCAATTGAGAACATTAGGGCGGCCAGGTTGATTTATAAAAATGCTGTCTCTAGAGCTAAACGTGATTGGGATGAGAAAAGATGGAATGACCTTAAGGAGGCAGTATCCCATAAAGACACACAAAGATTCTGGAATGTCTACAAGTGGGGTGTGGTTGGCAACCAGGATAATCCGCAGAATTGGGTCTCCAAAGATAAGTGGGTAGCACACTTTCAGCCACAATATGCTAAGTGGGGAGGTTACGCAACCAAACGTGGAAGTCCCCTTTGAACCTTCCACAGAAGATCTTTTTACCCAGAAAGACGTTCAGTGTGCCTTAGACCTAGTGGTCCCTGGTAGAGCGCCAGGTATCAATGGTATACCCGCTGATCTATTTCTGCAGGATAAAAATTCTTGGGGTTGCTATATACTCCTTTTGTCAAATGTGGTTGCCAGGGGAGCCCCCATTCCTCATTCTTGGAATGGGGCTGAAATTATCCCTGTGTTTAAAAAAGGGGACAAGTCCCAGCCAGGAAATTACCGTCCAATCAGCCTGATTGACACCTCTCAAAAAATTTCGGAAGTCTGGTCTTAAATAAAATTCTTGACTGGGAACGGGACAATAAGATTCTATCCCATTTGCAGGCTGGGTTTAGAACCGCAATTAGCACGGTCGACCAGGTGCTGCATTTTGCTATGCTCTACTGGAAGACCGTGATAATTGGACACAGTAGTTTATATGCAGCATTTATAGATTTAAGAGCGGCATTTGACCTGGTTCCACGTTCTACGCTATGGAATGTCCTCAATGACATTTGTCTGCCTGTGCCTCTCCTGACACTGGTAAAAAGACTTCACGAGCAAAACTATGCCCAGATCAGGTGGGGGAGTCCTGGTAGTGTCACCACGCAGTTCCTAGTGGAAACTGGAGTACGCCAGGTCTGCGTCTTGGTGCCAACTTTATTTTCTTTATACATCAATGATGTGGCCAAAATATTAATTGACTCTAATATTGATGCACCGATCCTTGCTGGAGCAAAAGTTCCTATTTTAATTTTCGCCGACGACTGTCTTTTAGTAGCAAAAACTCCAAGCGGGCTTCAAAAGGGTTTGCGGCTCTTTGAAGAATTATGTACTGCACGGGGTTTAGAAGTAAACATGCAGAAATCTAAGTTTATGACTTTTAATCCTTCTAAATCTTTTAAGGGTGCTATGATCATGAGCAAGCGTCCACTGGAAAGGTTCCAAGCTTTTACATATTTGGGTGTCTGTATTCAGCACAATTTGTCCTGGAAACAACAAATTGAGTTGGCCACTCTAAAACATAGGCAGCTTTCTGGGGCCCTGAGCCAGGAGCACTGTAAGTCCCTCACTAAAAAAACAATATCACCTGTATTGGCGGTCTACAAGGGTAAAGTGGTCAGTTCCACCTTGTACGGGGTTGAAATGTGGGGAACTGAAAATATTAGGGGGATGTCAGTCTCTGAAAATTCTTTTTTCAGGAATTTAATAAAATTACCACAGAGTACCCCCCTGAATCCTCTCTTCTATGACCTAGGGATGTTCCCAATAGCGCCTATTGCATCCTTGAGACCAGTTTTATACTGGAGGAGGATCTGGACCACCTCGGAATTAGAAATCTTTTCAAAGGGCTTGTTGGATATAATTAGAAGTGACACCTCTCATGAAATCAAGTGGCTAGGGCATATCTGGGGTCTCTTGATTTACGGGAGGATCCCACAAATGCTAGGTTCCCCCCTAAGAAGGTCCTTAAAGAATTGTATTGGAAGAGTGTGGTCTCCAGGACCTTTAGGTCTATTGATCCTGGGTCCCTGACCGGATTGTTCATGGACATTAAAGAAGCGCCAAAACTGGAAGCCTTTTGGGACGTTATCCTAAAACCCCTAGATCATAAACTCGACTTTCAACTGAGAATCGGAAGCTTACCGGTTGGGGCATTCACTAGCAGGTGGTCCGCGGGAGCTAAGGCCGCTTGTCCATCACGTTCAGCGCTCTCGGAAACCATTGGCCACCTGCTATTTGAATGCCCTGAGTACGTGGCGCCCCGGACAACATGGTACTGACAGGGGGTCGGTGGCAGTCAGAATAATTTGTTCCTGTACAGACTTGACAGTTTATATAGCTGTGGCAAAGTTCCTGGGCTGGGCCTGGACCATTAGAAGTAGAATGCTAACAGATTAATATGTATTCATGGTGCCATATTTAAATCCGCTATCTAATGTACAATAATTCGATTTTAAATGTGTAATGGACTTGTGATTTTTAAATGTAAATATGTATAATTTTATCAAATTTCGTATTTATATGTACAGTTCGCTTTTATGACAATCGTCGAATAAAGCTTGTTTGACACAGCGGCAGCTGTAAAACTGGCAAGAATATCAAAAAATAATATTGTTTGGGAGGTTCAGAAAGAAAGAAAAGATAAAGAATGGGTGACAATCTTTCAACTATTAAACGATTCTAAGCATGCGCAAATTTTGGGCTCACATTAATAAATTAAAAATGGAAATATGGGCAGGGAAAATGGGTTTTCAGACACAACTTGGGTGCGCCATATCACTGAGCTGTTTGTGGAACAGGCTGAAAGTTTAATAGAGGCTGAAGGGCCCTACACTCATATTTTATCTTTTAAAAAAATGTTAGTGGTAGCTGAATCAAGTCTACATCATCAAGAGGTTTTGGAGGTAGGATTGGGGCAGCCCAATGAAGAGATCCAGGTGGCTGAGCGTAATCTAACATATAGTGGAAAGGTGGCTAAGGTATTAATAAAGCTGAAAGCTAATGGAGCCTCGGGCCCGAATGGGTTTGCAGCCGGCTTTTTTAGGGAGGCCATGAAGGATGGTCAGTAGTGTTGTCAGCCCTTTATAACCACTATTTTCTAAGCGCTGACATACCTGATGGGTGGAGAGGATCAATTGTATCCCCTATATTTAAGAGTGGAGATCAGACCGCAGCCCCAAACTATAGATTGGTTGCCTTACTGGATATTGAAGCAAAGGTCTATGCCTAAATTTTACAAGAACATTTAGAATTCTGCGTGGCAGAGGAGGGAATTTTGCCATTTTTTCAAACAGGGTTCAGTGCTGGAGCATCTATGGTAGACAATATTCAAGCTCTCTCTGTCCTCAGGCATTAAGCAATTCAGAAGAACAGACCACCTCTCCTGTGCTGTTTTATAGATTACAGCACAGCTTTTGACAGAGAAGATAGGGCCATTATCTGGAGGAAGCTTGTGGGGTGAGGTATACCACCAAACTTGATAGCAGCCATCAAATCACTATGTATATAGACATGGGTTCAGGTGAAAACTAGTGGCACAATATTACCACAGAAAGCAAAAATGAATCGAGGGTTAAAACAGGGTTGTGTTTTGGCACCCATGTTGTTTAATCTGTACACTGTGGATTTAGGAAAACCACTGGACACCTGTAGTTCTGCACTTCTGCTTCAACTATTTTACTTATAAAGGCAACCTTACTCCCAACATAGCAGTATGGGCATCTTGCCTATCTTGGCGCGATGGATGATGCGTTAGTGCTATGTGATACAAAAGGGAATGATGGACGGAGCGCTTGAGCAAATCAAACACTCACCCCGAGTTAACTGATCTGGGTTTAATCCATCACCATTCTTTAGCTCTCTCAGCCACCCCAGTTCAGACATGGCCATATGCAAATCAGTCTGACCCTGTGCCTTATGGGAACAGTCCAGCCTGAGCTGCCAAGCCATGTCTTCCCTGGACCGGAAACAAGCATCCTGGGACCGGATTCGGATTCATAATCCTCATCAGCCAGGCTATCGTGAATCCAGTGACCAAGTGAGCAAAGGACTCACGTCTGAGCATACCCTGCCACACTTAGGGCGAACAAAGTGATACAAAAGGGGATGATGGACAGAGCGCTTGAGCAAATCAAACACTCACCCCCAGTCAACTGATCTGGGTTTAATCCATCACCATTCTTTAGCTCACTCAGCCACCCCAGTTCAGACATGGCCATATGCAAATCAGTCTGACCTTGTGCCTTATGGGAACAGTCAGCCCGAACTGCCAAGCCATGTCTTCCCTGGACCAGAAACAAGCATACTGGGATCGGTTTCGGATTCATAATCCTCATCATCCAGGCTATCTTGAATCCAGTGGCCAAGTGAGCAAGGGTCTCACGTCTGAGCATACCCTGCCACACTTAGGGCGAACAAAGCGATACAAAAGGGGATGATGGGCGGAGCGCTTGAGCAAATCAAACATTCACCCCCAGTCAACTTTTTATACCCAATATTCACATTATAAATGCACACCCACTGTACAAAGTTCTGACCAATAAGATACGTTTTCAAACAAAGTACACATAGCAAAAACCTCAATTTACATTGTCCCAACCCACAAGTTAATTATTAGGAATGTCCCAAATTCAATCTCCACAAGCCAGACAAACCCATAATTGAAAGCACAATGCAAGTAATGAAGAAACATAGAAAGGAAACAATGACTGATAACGGGCAAGATAAGGCATGTTTAAAGAAACTAAAAGTTAACGATGTCCTGAACATTGATTGGCAATCTCAGACAACGATCAACCAAGGAAATTGGCTTAGCGAGGTCAGTTTCAGGTGAAGGGGTCAGTTCCTTACAGTTCACCTTAGAGTCAAGAAGAACCTAGTTAATGTATACCGGTACGAAAAGGCCAGGTCGCTTTATTCGTTAGACCACATTCATCGGACTACGTGATGGCAGCACAAAATGGAGGCACGGACAAAATGGAACCCATATTCGAGATGAAGTCTCAGAATATGTAATGAACTCGCTAGTTGACGTGACGAATTCACTCCATATTAGCCGTACTTACTAACTACGGTACAACATCACCAAAATCGTGACGGAACCATAACCTCACAGGACAAGACAGAATTTACAGAACATCACTACAGAGAGGCCTTTAGACTCTTCAAATCAAACACGTCCTTTCTGTTTGTTCTTGCCACTTCAAAATTTCTTCTGTCGATGTGGTTCAGAAGGTGTGCAACCCTAATGGGTTTTAAAAAGATATAACACGGTTGGCCCCCTTTTCACTTACTTTGTGTGGTGGGTCAGACTGTAATTTGTCTAAGAGTGAGAGACACCAATGCTTGTTTATAAACTCAAGTACGCTGCTCTTTGAGGTCTTTTATGAACTTTTTTATAATTAATACGTTATTTGTATATACTATTGTTGTATATGATGTGATATTCATGTCTTTTATATGGTTTTTAACCGATAATAAAAGCTTTTGACTGACTGACTGGCTTTTCCATCGAACTAATGTCTGCTATTAACTTATTCATTTTGTAGGAGTGTAAGTAAGAGCCTATCCAGGGGACAGTGGACACCTAGCATTGATGGGGCCTGGTGGTGAGGTGTAATCCTTCTTAGAGGGCACTCTTGTGATTTATGGCTCCCAAATAAGGGATTTAGGCATTTTTTAATTTGGCTCATGGTATTATAAATTAGATCTGGGTATATACTCCAAACTTTGCTTTAGGAATATGTAATATTGTATATGAATTTTAGTGACAATGATATTATGTACTACTGTTATGATGAAGGTGTTCCATTTGTATTGGGTTAGAAAGAGGTACTTGGTATTTTAATAAGAGACCTGTATGGGTTACTTGAAGAATGAACTTTCATTGATTATATTGTTTACTGGTCTCTGAGGATGAAGTGTTTCCTATTGCCTGATTCTAAATATTTTATGTCTATTTGTTATGGTTTAAATTATCTATACAATAAATGCTACTACTACTACTACTTGTTAGTCCCTCTAAAAGGGTTCTTGTTGCAGATTGTGCAGCCGTTTTTGGTTCCTCTTCTTCCAAATCTTCAGTCTCCACCTCCTTTACTTCCTGGTCCAGCTGTTGTTCCTGCTGACCGCCTTCGCCTTTCTGTGTTTCAATATTTGAAAGAAAAAATACCAACAATTTTGCACACCAAGATGAATCCACCAGCTCTGAATGAAGTTCTATAAAAGAATTTTCAAGAAGGAGGAGTGGGTGTGTACTACCTATTGATTTTGCTGAAAAGTATATTATCCAATGGTATTCGTTGCTTTCCCTGTCATGCTTTCTCTGTCATGCTTTCCCTTTCATGCTTTCCCTGTCATGTGATATTGGCAGTGACCTGTATGTTCGCGGTTACAGCAGTTGAAGGATAATTAATATTGTTAATTTTAAGTAGTTTTCTTTAAAAATGGAAAGAAACCGACAATTTTCAATACTATAATAGTGAAAAGCTATCTGTATGCAACAAGAATCGCCGGCAGACTTTTTTGGAAAAACAATATATATATATATATATATATATATATATATATATATATATATATATATATATATATATAGTTCAACATCATAGCACAAATATGAAGGTCCCTGGAGTCCAACTAGCCCACCAGGTACTTCCAGTAAGCGCCACAGACCTGAGTTGCAGAGTGTTGTAAAAAGGGGCATGGCCTCTGAACACCTCTCTGCAATGCAGCCTCCTGGCTCATACTGGAGGTACCTGGTTGGCTAGTTGGCCCTCAGGGACCCACATGATTGAGGAGGAATCAATTCTCTAACTTAAAATGCGCCACAGGGAGTGGTTGTAGACATATCACCTCAGGCCGCGTCCCCTTTCTTCACCACTGTGCAAACGCGCCCCGTGGAGTGTTTTAAGTTGGGGAATTAATTCTCTTTCAATACTGAGGGTCCCTGAGGGTTTAATAGCCCAATAGGTATCTCCAGTATGCGCCAGGGAGCTATGTTGCAGACAGGTGCTCAGAGGCTAGCCCTTTTTTACACCTCTCTGCAGCGCAGCTCTGTGGTGCTTAATGGAGGTACCTAGTGGGCTTCTTTGACCCTAGGGACCCTTAGGATTGAAGGGGACTTAATCTCTCAATTTAGAAAGGTGACAGGACGCATTTATACAGTGGTGAAGGGGGGACGGGGCCTGACGTGATGTGTGCAAACTCGCACTGTGTCGTGTTTTAAGTTGGGAAAAAAATCCACTTCAAACCTAAGGGACCATGGGGTCCATGTAGCCCACCAGGTGCTTCCAGGAACTGCCACTGCGCTGTGTTGCAGAGAGGTGGTGCAGGCCGTGCCCCTTTTTACATCTCTCTGCTACGCAGCTCTGTGGCGCTTACTGGGTGTACTACGAATTCCAATTCACTTACCTGTTATCAGCAGAGACCTCAGTGCTGCATCTTTGAGCCCAGTACTGATCCTGAAATGTAATTCTAACCATACTTACCAGTAACTTGAATTTCTTTGCATTGGCTAACATAGACTGGTTTCACTTGGAAATTGTTCTAAGTGTGGAGTTTTGGAACTTTAAAATATTCACCTAAAATCACCCGAACAACAAATTCTGATTTACTCACCTGTTATCAGGAGAGAACCCAGTGCTGCATCTTGTAGCCCAGCACTGACCCTGAAAAGTAATTCTAACCATACTTACCAGTAACTTGTATTTCCTTCCATAGGAATCCATTGTCTGGTTTTCACAAGAAAAGTTTCTAAGTGTCTATTTTCACAAACTAAAAATCTTCCTTAAAAATTGCCTGTATGACTTAAACTCATTCTTTCAACTGTTTATAGGAGATGCACCAGTGCTGGATCCAGGATCCACCAATGAGTAAGAAATAGTAATGATAACACTACTTAACTGCTAAGTGAATTTCCTCACGTAGGATAACATTGGTGATTCTATGGGAAATAATTCCTGTCAACTTTTAAATTACAATAATATTCCTCAAAGATCACTACTGTAACCAAAACACTTTTACTCAACTGTTTAAAGGAGATGTCCAAGGACTGAATCTAGAATCTAGTCCTGTGGTTAGAAAAGTAATCCACAAAGTAACTAATTGCATTTAACTAGAAATTCACATTGAGCTCAAAGTTGCATTGTGTTTGAAATGTAGTTGTCCATTGCAACAACTGTAACTACTGTACTTAAAAGTCTACTGCCAATTTGCAAAGTATTTAAACTAAAGTAATTCATTCTGAGAAATTATATTTTGTAATGTAATGTATAACGTAATTATAATGTAATTAAAAAATTAAAATATCTAAAAATAAATTGTTTAAAAAAATTGTTGTAAATCAGTATCAAGAAAATAAATATAAAAAGTAATACATTTAAGAATTGTCATTTACAAAACCTTTGAAATTCACAAAAAAACATAGGTTTCAGATATATTATAGTTAGGAATTTCAATTTAAAAAAACAACCTTAGAAATTTACTGAAAAAACCATAGGTTTTAGGGGTGTTATAGTTAGCGGGACATTTCACTCATACAAAACCATTGAAATTCCTCTGTTTTAGTTAGTTGTGCTAACTATAACTCCCGCCCCCGCAATCAACTGCTGATGATGTCACATATTACATCATGTATGACATGGTCAGTGACATCCCTGATGACATCTCAAATGACATCACTGATGAAATAATAATTATTTGTAGGGGAGACTCGTGGCTCCCTTCCCGGAGTACAGATTTAAAAGAAAGATAACATGGAAAGGCCCTACAGCCAGGATGATGTCCCCTTGGTTGCTGAGTGTCCTTGGGGGTGAACAACCCCTCCTGTTACCTCCTGTAAGTCTTGCACATTGGGATTGCTGAGAGGTGTTCGGAGGTCATGCCCCCTTTTTACTCCACTCTGCCAATGTATTTTTCAGTACACTGCTATTGGGAGGATGAAGTCCCCTTGGCTGCTGAGAGTCCTTGGGTGTCAACAAGACCTCCTGTTACCTCCAGTAAGTCCCACATAGTGGGATTACTGAAAGGTGTTTGGAGGCCATACCTCCTTTCTCCACCACTCTGCAATAATGCCTCATGGCATGCTACTGGTGAGGGATAAAGTCCCCTTGGTTTCTGAGGTCCTGAGGGATAAACAACCCCTCATGATATCTCCAGTAAATCCCAAACAGTGGGGTTGCTGAGAGGTATTTGGAGACCATTCCCCGTTTTTCAACCACTCTGCAAGCAAGTCTCTTGGTACACTGCTGGTGGGGGAATGAATTCCCATTTAATGCTGAGTTTCTTAGGGGGCTAACAGGACCCCCTGGTACCTCAAGTACGTCCCACACAGTGGGATTGCTGAGAGATGTTCAGAGGCGATGCCCCCTTTGTCAACCACTCTGCATACGCGCCTCTGAGGGTTCTTGGGGACCCAGAAGCCCTCCTGTTACCTCCAGTAAGTTTGACACAGCAGGATTATTGAGGATTCCTAAGAGCTGGTTAGAGGTCCCGCCCCTTTTGTCCACCACTCTGCAAATGCAATTACTCCTTAAAAGGCATCCAAATTCCCTTAAAAAACTAAAGGTTACAGGGACATTATAGTTAGGAACTAGATTTTGAAAACCCTTACAAATTCACTTAAAAACCACAGGTCTCAGGGACTTTATAGCTAGGCTCGGATTCTGCTCTTACAAAACAAGTGCAATTCGGCAGTTATAGTTACCTGAGCTAACTATAATTTACGCCCTTGCAATGCTCTACTTATGACCCCACAAATTACATCACTCATGACATGGTCAGTGACATCACTGATAACATCGCCGATGACACCTCAAATGACATCAGCGATGATACCGTCCAGGGCGTGTAAGTATTTTGTAAGAGTTTATGATTGTTAAACAAATTTACTAAGGTACTACCAAAGTGAAAGTAGTATACTAGGTGTACTACTAATGAGTGATACTACTTTTAATATGCTTCATGTGAGTGACTGTGTGACTAAATGTATCCTTGAGTACAAGGGTGCCTGAGTGGGTGTATGGGTGTATAAATGGGTGTTTGAGTAGCTGCGTGAGTGTGAGAGGCTGTATTGGTGAGTGAGTAGAATATTTATCATGAGGTTGTTGTTGCTCACTGCTGTCCACCCCAAAGACTTTAGGGCATTTTTATTTAACATTTTTTGGAACCAAGATTTATGTTGCACTGTTGGGTGTGTTTTTTGCTTGTTTTATAGCTGCTCCCATTGACCTACAGGTTATGAAGGTCAATGGAAAAAAAGTTTTTGTTAGAACTATTTTCACATTCATTATAATAAAGAGCTGGTTATTATCATTGACTTTTTGCTTACAGGTACTGGCTGAAAAATATAAAATTGATGAGTAAAGGATAAGGTAAAGGATAAGGTAAGTGAATGGTAAGCCTTATGAAGTAGCTGCATATTATTATATAAATGCTATTATTCATTTCTTAATTCTAAAAGTATATCTATTTTTAATACAAAAGTTATGTTTTCAACACTTTTAAAGTGCATGAATGAATATACATAGGTATTGAAACTAAATATGTTATTTAGAGATTAATTTAAATTCTTGGTGGATGGGTTACCCTGCCAAAATGGTGATGAAATATGAATCCCATAGTACATTATAGAATTTATATCTTGGTAGACGGGATATCCATCACAGTTGTGATGGAGTAACCCATATGCTAGATCTAAATAAGGCCCAGTGTTGTTCTGAGGGTAGTAACTGTAAAGTTGCTGATGCATGCTATCATTTATCACCCCCAACTTTACGGAATAGCATTATAGATTGTTCATCATTAAAAACAATGGGGGAAAACACAAATCAAATGAATTGGGAAAAAACCCAATCTTTTACAGTACTTGTTCAACTGCAAGTCACACTTTAATTTGTTAAGCTATATCTAATAACTACTTACATGGCTTACCTAAAGTAGTAGATTTCTTCACAAGTCATAACCATTCACATAATGACATCTTTGCTGTAGGTAGTATATAGTATGTCAACTCCATATTTCACAATTGTTGTGTGTCTGACCTACTATTAACATTTAGGAGTTAGTATCAGATGGTAGCAGTTCAGTAAATTGTTGGGCAATCTCTGTTTAAAGGTTAACTTGTATCAGCACATTCATCCATTCTGATTTATTTCTTAAATGTATGGTGTAATGACTACAAATAGAGATTTCTTCATGATGGAGAGTATTTGCAGGCAAGTAAAAGCACATCCAAATATGGAAATTTGAGTAGCAGTGAAATCTGTACTTAAGGTATACATTTTTGTATTATCTGGAACACTTTTTTTGGCATTACACATAAATACTTATTCACCATAATTAAGGAAAGTGTAGAGACAATTTGCCTTTGACAGTTAGACCAGAAGTTAGAGTGACCAGTTTGCTATATCATTATTTAAAATTATATTGATTTACAATATGGAATAGAAAAGTATACAAATCTTTCAAATCCGTGACTATTGAGAAAGCATTTAACCATTGGAAACATTTCTGTTCTCAATACTAGGTTAGAGCACAAAGATCTGGATATGGGAAACTCTCATTGGCGACTATTTCAAGTATAGCTATACAAAATTCCTGTGTATCCTGCTGCTCATTTATTGTAAAAACATCCATTAGATCTCTGGCACCACTTATTCACAGGCTGGCTCAATTGTTTGTTGAACTGAGGTATGGAATCTAAATTAGTTACAGTATTATAAAAGGCGTAACTGTGTTTTCCAAAATAAGTTTTGAATTAACAATCACATTATTATGACAGTTAATATAATTTGAAATAGTCTCAATCGAAGGTTGGAAATGTTTTATTATTCATTATGATATGATTTTTATTCAGGAAACCTGGAAATTGAAAGAGTTAGTTTTTAATGGATACATTTGTTTTAGCCTGTCTGCAGTAGCATCACCAAAAGTCAAAGGGAGGCTGTTGGCGGGGTTTGAAGTTAAAATTGGTTGCTCTATTACTCCTCTACCTCCTGATGAGGAGGAGGTTCATGTTTTTTGCCTCTGCTGGAATGGTAACTACAATGCATATTTGATAAACTTCTATAATAAAAATGTTTCCAGCAAAAGTGATTGAAATTTCCAGGGTCTGTTTCTGTAATCGATTGGTTGGCAGCAAAGGAGGCTCGGGTAGAGCACCCCTTTAACCTGCTGATGGCAGGGGATTTTAATGTCAAATTAGGGTAGATGCCCCCTTTATCACCAGATATCTTTGATCACCTTGCTTGAAAAACTGAGCATAATGCCATGCATGTCAGGGGTCGTGCCCTGTCCTATTTATTTGGCTGTGCGTGATCTAGTTAACAAGGTCTCTAATTCTGCTGGCCCTGAAATCCCATCCTTTATAGGGAGTGGTGCTGGAAGCACTCTAGATTATGTTTTTAGGTCCCTGGGTATGCCCTCAGCTATTATCAGTAGCAGAGTGTTTGCACAGAAACATAGTGAGCACAAACCCATTGCTGTGCAAATTGCAGCCCTGAAATGACAACACAAGCCCAGGCCTACACCTCTGCAGGATTTAATTGTTAGGGATGCTGGGCGCAGAGTGGCCTGGCGAACTGCTAATTTGAAGAATATCACAATCCAGGTTGTCTGAAACAGTACAATCCTGACTAACTGTTGCAATTTAGAAACACATGATCCAGCCCTTATTTTAAGTTACTTTATTGACCTTTTAACGAGTATCAAAGGTTTGTTATCTAGACCTATTACCCAGCTGCGTCTTCGTGCCAAATTTTGGTTTGACAAAGAGTGCAGAACAGCAAATGAATCTTTGCATTGGACATTGAATCAATCCCCAAGAGATCAGTGTGTTATTAAAGCCTGCAGAAAGATGTACCAACTGGCATTAAAAAAAAAGGAATGAGGTTGTGAAGGAGGACAAATGGGAGTCTATAGTTAGAGCTTGCAAGCTTAAAGACTCCCAAGCTTCTTGTAAGGTAGTGCTGTTAGTTTTATCTCCTCCATCATCACAAGACAGAGTATCAGTTCATATTATGGCTGAGGCTTGGTTAACAAATTTTTCAGGGATGTATGCTACTAATAATAGGGTTTCTGAATAAGCACCCACGGTTGATCCCTCTTGCTTTACACTTGATTTTAAAGAAGAAGAGATGTATAAGGAGATTGCTGATAGTCTGTGCAAGAAGGCGCCAGCACAAATGATGTCCCCCTTGATTTATTTAAGGAGAATCCGGGCTTCTTGACCCCTGTGCTCACTTTTGTCTTTAACGCTGTTTGAGGTTCTGGTGTGCCTACGTCATGGTGCATGTCAATAATTGTCCCTATTTTAAAAAAAGAAAATGTGCATGATATAAAGTGTTACCACCCCACCCAATATCCCTTTTAGAAGCTACAGCCAAAATTATTCAGAGGGTAGCCTTGGATCATCTTTGATCCTGGATAAATAAAAACAATATCCTCTCCCAAACACAACATGGGTTTAAAAAGGAGCTCGGGTAAGCGAATCGTGGCAAAATATAAATACGCTAAGGGTGTCTCTACACACCTTTCATTGATGGATCTGTCAAGCACTTTTGATTATGTTTGCAGATCCAAGATATGGTCCATTTTAAAGAGTATGGGTGTTGATGGGGGCTTGTTTTCATTCTTAAGACTCCTGCACTATTAACCTACAGCAGTAGTTAGAGTCAGTAATGCTGGTCAATGCACAGATTCCTTCAGAGTTGAGCGTGGGGTGCACCAGGGATGTGTTCTTGCCTAATTTCTATTTCTGTTATATACAAACAGGTTAGATAGGTCATTGGCCTCCATTGGGGTGGATGCTTCCCATGTCGGGCAAAAGCTATGTCCGTGCTATTCTATGCAGATGATGCGGTCCCTCTGGCAAGGATGGCCAATGCCCTTAAGAGACTGATTTTTAGCAATGTTAGTTTTATGAGAGACCTGGACTAGGAGACTAACCTTGCTAAAACATTCACAATGGTATGTTGCCCTTGAAACACCAAAACCTGCCCCTTCGACATAGATGGTAAAAAATTAGATAGGTTAAGCTTGTTTACATATTTGGGCTTTGAGTTTGATGATGGGTGCACCTGGTCTACTTGCATCAAAAACAGGATAACTCGCTACACACGAGCAGTAGACATTACTTTTTCGCTCGCCATTACTACTGGCGAAAAAAACAAAGCACCAATCTTGGAGATATATAATTGGAATTGTTTGCCAATTGTAACCCATTGGATGGGTATTTGGAGATACAGGGATGTGGGGGTTATGCAGAAGGAGGAAAATAGAGTCTGCCGCTGGTTACTGAGTGTTCCTGCCCCGACCCCACATTTTTCCCCGCACCAGGAGTTAGGTATGGATTATTCGTATGATACCATTAATGCTACTCCTTTGGACATTTGTTGTTCAATATGGTCAAACAAGGAAGCTGCTCTTAACCGGGAAGTGATTAGAGATTTCTGTGCTCTGTGACCATAGTTTGGCAATTCTTTGGCTAAAATATATTAAAGATTGCTTCCTAGCCCTTAGTTGCACCAATCTGTTTGATAACCCAGAGAATATCGTGAAAAATGATAAATACAGGGAACAGGATAGTTTTGCCAAACATAGACAGGCCACCAGGGAATTAACAGAAGTGGCCAAACCTCTGGTTAGGGATTATTGCATCATCTAGATTGTGCCAAAGATTTCCCCTTATCTTTTATATGTGACAAATGTGTACGAGATAACCTTATTAGCCAGATTTAGGGTAGGCTCCATTCAATGGCTTAAATGCTTTCCGCTAGTTCAATACTCCTTTTCCTTCATTAGCAACTGACCATGCGACAAGCAATAAAGCCAAACCTTATTACATTTTGTATATATATATATATATATATATATATATATATATATATATATATATATATATATATATATATATATATATATATATATATATATATATATATATATATATATATATATTCACTGAAAAAACCATAGGTTATAGACCATATATAGTTAGGAATTAGCATTTACAAAACCTTGAAAATTCACTGGAAAAACCATAGGTTATAGACCATATATAGTTAGGAATTTGCATTTACAAAACCTTATTTTACTCACATAAAACCATTGAAATTCCATATATAGTTAGTTGCACTAACTATATATCGCGCACCCGCAATCCACTGCTGATGATGTCACATATTACATCATTCATGACATGGTCAGTGACATCACTGATGACATCACTGATGACATCTCAAATGACATCACTGATGACATCACTGATGACATCTCAAATGACATCACTGATGACATCTCAAATGACATCTCTGATGACATCACTGATGATATCATTCATGTGACAATACAATGCATCTCCTCACACTTTAATATAACCTCTGTTACATCCAGTGTAAACGACAGAATATAATTTTTTAAACCATTGACACACCAATACTAGTTACTACATACGCACTCACTGATTCCTAAGTCTACACACAGATTCACTCATTCATACAATCATTCATACATACAATCACTCATCTTTACAACACTATCATATGAACTCATACACCAATATAGACACTCACACTCTGCCACTCATCCATGGAGTTACTCACACGCCTAGTCAGTCCTGTAAAGAATCAATCACACTTCCATTTTCTAATCAATACAGTTAAACATAGAGTACCTTACATTTTCAAACATATACTAACACATACTTACTCTCTTATACGATCATTGATACAAGAACAGATTGATCTGCACAGTCACACATCTCCCAGCCAGCCACACACACACTCAGTCTCCCATACAAATACTTCGTCAATCAATCAATAACCCATATAGTTACTCATATAGCTACTGATTAACACATGCAGCAGTTTACAGAACAACAGACATAATGATGCACAAATTAAGACAGTTTAGTCACTTACCCATGCACTCAGTGAGACACATTTAATTACTCACTCATACAGTCAGTCATGCACCTACTAAATCCTTCATCCAGACACTTATACATCCACTCATTCTTCAATATGTAAGACATATTTTAACTTTACAGAAACATACAGTCACTGGGTGTTGTCATCAGTGATGTCATCAGTGATGTCACTGACCATGTCATGAATGATGTAATATGTGACATCATCAGCAGTGGATTGCGGGTGCGCGATATATAGTTAGTGCAACTAACTATATATGGAATTTCAATGGTTTTATGTGAGTAAAATAAGGTTTTGTAAATGCAAATTCCTAACTATATATGGTCTATAACCTATGGTTTTTTCAGTGAATTTTCAAGGTTTTGTAAATGCTGATTCCTAACTATATATGGTCTATAACCTATGGTTTTTTCAGTGAATTTCATTGGTTTTTTAATAGCAAATATCAAAAGCTGTCAAATGTCAAGTACGTGGTAGGTAAAAACATTTTCGTATTTATGCACGCTGATGTGCTTTTAACGCTGCCCCCCCCCCCTTCCTCTTTTCTTTTAGGAGTATTCTCTCTTTGCAAATAGTGAAGAGTAGGTAACACAGGCCTTTGCCCCCGTTGTAATCCGTCGTGCCTGCTTCCCTCTCCATTTGATTGATTGTTATCCAAGCATTTATTGTTTTGGAATTGGTTCTCTTTGGTTCATTCTCTATTTACAAACAAGCACAGAGTCGCAATACTCTGTTTAGTTATTCTAATGATGAAAGGCTTGCTCATAATAACGCTTTTCATTGCTTTCGAACATTTTTTTTCTTAAACATATATGTTATAATGTTCCAGGCTAATGTATTTTCCCGGGAACTTGAAAACTGTCCTGCAAGTAAAATATTCCTATTTCGAGAAAAAGGGTGTTTCTTCGTCCCATGAGGGAGCCGTTGAGCAAAAGAGGCTCGGCCTGCTGTCTTAGTCGCCGATAGGCCTGAATATCAGATTCTTATCGATCACTTTATGTTGCAGGAGTGGAAAACACAACTGCCCTTGACCATTTATCTTTACTGCGTTCCTACGTATTATACCTTTTATCCGTCATGTAATTGGACTGCTTTATTTCACTTGCCTTTTACTGATTCGAAAACAGTGACTAAAAGTAAAAACTTTACCAATGTAAATACTACTACCATGTTTTGTTTTAAAAACCTTTACTGTCAAAATGTCAGTATACAAATACGGGCCTATAACCACGTGGGCCGGCCACGGAGCAAACTGAAATCGTATATGATGAGGAGACATTTACACTGTAGAGGAACGTAACGAGCGGGCCATTAGGTTGCAAGAACTAAGGTGTCTAACAGTTGCGGAATCGGTGGACGTATATTTTGTAATTAAAATACGACAGGGCCACTTACAAAAAAATTATCTAGATATACATTTGCGGGCAAGTACCATGGGTGACGTTAATTCGAACTTTCAATAGTACAGTAATCAATAACACATCAGAACTTAATATCAATAGGGATGTCGAAATATTCAATCAATTCTCGTCCCCGCCCGCCATGAGTATCAAAACTGCATTCATATCTTGTGATATCAAGGTTGTTCAACCAGTACACAACAAGGAGTTACGAGTCCCATTTATACCGGCGCCATTTTGGGCGAGGCCGGGCAGGTGCAAGATATAGTCAAAATGTCTCCACCAACCATCGGCCAGACCAGAACCCCTTTCGGCCCTTTATGCTACAAGATGGTGTCTTCCATTCAGAAAATATTGTTGGCAGCATTTTGAAAGGAAAGATAAACAGCCGTTCTCCTAGTGAGTCTCACATTGTTACATTTAGGAAGAATGTTGAAGAGTAGTATGTTGAAAATCTGAAGCCATTGCTCTACAAACTCTCAATCAGCCTTGGATGGAAAAAAAAATCCTGAAGAATGTACAAACTGAAAACCAATTTTTGTCTGTATAGCATCAACAGCAACGCTTGAGTCAGCTTTGTGTGAAGCCGCCATTTTGATTCAATCAATAACGTCCCCCTGCACACATTCAGGGACCTGGTCGTGTCTTCAGGTCAAATGGATTATGGGACAAGATGCAGAAAAGAAAAGGAAAAAAGGTCCGCCGGACCTCGGGAGCCGGCCGCCTATGTCATGGGCGATCTTTGGCCACACCAGGGCAATAATGAAGCTGCAGCAGGTGCAAATAAGCTTCAGGCAGTGTTACAAACACTGCTTAGAACTCTCAACTATGGCACTCAACATCCAGGACTTGCCATCCGGATCTTGGCGCCTTGTGCTGGTTCCGACCTATTCACACATCGGTCCACTACTGACATCACCTCATAAGCCAACGGGGCACCCCACGCCGACTTTCGGCGCAGCATTGTAGGATGGCCACACCAGTGCGGCAACTTGCTGGACACCACCTCGGTGCCATCCGGATCTCGGCGCGTTCGAGTCACTGTACCGCAAGAGTGACCGGAACTCAGCTGGACACGCCGTCTTTCGGCGCAGCATTGTAGGATGGCCACACCAGTGCGGCAATTTGCTGGACACCACCTCGGTGCCATCCGGATCTCGGCGCGTTCGAGTCACTGTACCGCAAGAGTGACCGCAACTCAGCTGGACACGCCGTCTTTCGGCGCAGCATTGTAGGATGGCCACACCAGTGCGGCAACTTGCTGGACACCACCTCGGTGCCATCCGGATCTCGGCGCGTTGTGCTGCCTTCGGCCTACTGTAGCCGCAAGTGCGGACGCAACTCAGTTGGACGGCGAGTGAAACGCTAAGGGGCGCCCCACTGCAGCCGAGGAGCCTCCATCTTGGGGGAGACGCACAGCCCCCACTGACTGACGCGACCTTACAGGCCAACGGGGCGCCCCACGCCGACTTTCGGCGCAGCATTGTAGGATAGCCACACCAGTGCAGCAACTTGCTGGACACCAACTCGGTGCCATCCGGATCTCGGCGCGTTGTGCTGCCTTCGGCCTATTCGCACATCGGTCCGCTACTGACGCCGCCTCACGTGCCAACGGATTTTCTACGCTTTTTGTAGCCCTATGCCGCATTACAGGTCATGTGACTTGTTTATAAAACTTTTCATTGGTTCATTTTACTTTTGGTTTCCTAATGATGGAAGGCTTGGTCATATGACCTAAAAATAACACTTTTCATTGGTTTAGAAAAAACTATTTTCCCAAACGATGAAAGCCCCACCTTGTTTCTGGATGATTCAGACTGAAGCTGGCGTCAGCATGAGAGCACCACCATCTCGTGGCTCCGTCGTGGTCATTCCGCGAGCAATCATGGCAGCCGCTCCCCACCGGAAGCCTGCAGGAGTCGAGGGCCCCCAAGACTTTTGTAGAATCTTCACGGCTGAGGGGACGCTTTCGAGAATGGAGCCCAAGCCCTAGCAGGCAAGCGTCCGAGTTCCAAGGTGTCCCAGCGCCATTTTAGTGGACCAGGCCCAAATCCGAAGAGCCGTCCGCCATTTTAAGAGTCCTATGGCAGCCGCCTATCGCTGCACCACAAGAGTGGGCGCAACTCAACTACATGGTGAGCGAGACGCTGTAGCCGCAAGAGTGGGTGATAAACAGCTGAATGGAGGATGAGGCACAGTGTAGCAAAAGCGGGTGGAATGGCAACTGAAACGGTAAAGGGGCACCCCAGTACAGCAGACGAGCCTCCACCTGGGGAGGCCCGTTCACGCCGCCTCCCCCACGCCCCCCCCCCCGGGCGCCCCACGCCGTTTTTCGGAGCAGCATTGTAGGATACCAAAACCAGTGCGGCAAGTTACTGGACATCACCTGGCTGCCATCCACATCTCAGCGCGTTCTGCTGCCTTGGGACTATTCGCACAACAGACCGCTACTGACGAGGCCTCCCCCCGCACCACCCGGGACGCCCCACGCTGTTTTTCTGAGCTGCATTGTAGGAAACCAAAAACCAGTGCGGCACCCAGGTAACATCACCTGGGTGCCGTCCAGAACTCAGCACGTTGTGCTGCCTTGGGACTATTCGCACAAAAGACAGCTACTGACCATTGTTGCTTCTTTTTGCCAAAAAATGTTTAAATGTATTTACAGTTTTTGTTGCGTTCGATATATTTATAAGTTAATAAAGTTTTATAATCCTACTTTGTTGGAGTGCTATATATTTTTAAAAAATCGGGTGAATGGGGCCTTGAATCGGGTTACTGTCATGTGTGGGCTTTGCAAGTGTACTGCTACAGGATCGGACATTTCAAACTCAAATGCACGTTCTTTTTCTTACCTTTCCGAAGCATGGAGCGCAATAGCAGGCAGAGAAAGGGTGATGCAAGTGTTGAACACTGCCTGGCCTGGCAAGTTGCTGGCAGTGCCCCCCCCCGCCCGCTCCTGAAAGAGGGCACACACACACCGCCGCCCCGAGTACTTCACAGATCTTTAAAAGACCATGCGCTTGTTAATGAGGCTTAAAGGGTTTATCACCCCTTCTAGAGCCCCTGCATCGGCCCTCTGACGTTTCGTGGAAGAATTAGCACGTAACACAATACCAAGCCCTGTCAGCTGAAACCCCCGAGGAATCGGGTTTTTGCTTGCAGGAATCGGGAGGCGGGAGACTAGCACTGAAATCAGTAGTCTCACGCCTGAATCGGGAGGGTTGGCATGTCTGGATTCTCTACAGCTGGGGCCATAAACTACATCCGCAGGGCTAGGTGATAGCCTGGGACCGGCCTGGACAATCGGACACAGAGGAAGAGGAGTGTCAGAGGGTGCGGTAGTGAATAGGGTGAAAGGGAGGTGTCGGGCGGGCACAGGGTGTGATTCTCAGGGAAGAGCAGCGCAGATGGGGGGAAGTTTATGGCCCATGCATGAGAGAGAGAGCGGGGGTGACCAGTGCGTGGGGGAGATGCTTGCGAGGGTGGGGAGCCATGCTGAGAATCGACGGCGTGCAGAGAGTGGGTCTGGTCAAGGCATCTAAAATGGCTGCGGTGCACGACAAAATTGTGGCACTGGAAAAAAGGCAAGATGGCGTAGACAATGTTTATCAATAAGGATTCATTTATAACAAAATATTTTATCGCACTGACAAATTGGCGGTCAACACTTCCTGATTTCCATCGAATCGAACGTTAACAGACGTCACGCAGCAAAAAAAAAAAAAGCTCACGCACAGCCGCTGGAAGACATGTATCAACATATATGAGCCTCCTCAGCCACCCTCAGAAAACATAAGGAATCAGGATACGTCTCCCGCACCCCCTTATACCTAGTAATTTAATTAAAATGAAACACAAAATGGCAAATTCCCGTTTCGCTACCAGTTTGCGGCCCAGTTCGGGCCCGGGAAGCGCTTCTACCGTGAAAAATCAATTTTTTTTTTTCCCCACGGGACCCTTTAATAACCCCAACATCATTCCTAGGGGGTCAAGAGGGGTCTACCTTGCCCCCTTTCATTAAATTCCCCCTTCGTTTTTCACCTCTTCTTCTCTCTCGATCCTACCGAGAGATAAGATGGCGCACGCACAGCCGCTGGAAGACATATATCAACATATATGAGCCTCCTCAGCCACCCTCAGAAAACATAAGGGATTAGGATACGTCTCCCGCACCCCCTTATGCCTAGTAATTTAATTAAAACGAAACACAAAATGGCGAATTCCCGTTTTGCTACCAGTTTGCGGCCCAGTTCGCGGCCCGGGAAGCGCTTCTACCGTGAAAAATCAATTTTTTTTTATTTTCCCCACGGGACCCTTTAATAACCCCAACATCATTCCTAGGGGGTCAAGAGGGGTATACCTTGCCCCCTTTCATTAAATTCCCCCTTCGTTTTTCACCTCTTCTTCTCTCTCGATCCTACCGAGAGATAAGATGGCGGCAGCTCCGGACTGTTTAGAATGTTGACAGACACCGGAAAGCCAATCAGCTTCGCATCGCAAAGTTCCGTTTCGCGAAAAGTAAGCGGACCGGAGCGCAGCCCGGAGCGCTGTTACAGATATATATCTTGTTTTGAACGTTAATTTCTCAAAATCCACTGGAGCACATATATTGAGACCTAGCAAAGGCACATCAGGCTAACAGTCCCTACAATTTTGCCAAGTTTCGTGCAAATCCATTCAGCCGTTCGAGCTAAAAGTGAGGCCAACCGCCCTATGGAAAACTCAATGTTAAAAACGCGTTTTGGGACCCCCCTTTTTTCTTGGCCCCCCCTTGACGAAACACCCCCAAATTTTCAAGGGCTGATCAGAAACAAAATGTGCCATTTTCCTGAAAATTTCAGCCGATTCCGTCCACAAACGCCAAAGTTATTAGACATAGAATTTTCAAAAATCCCATAGGGAAAAAATCCTAACTATATATACCTACTGGCGACAGCCAGTAGGTAATTAATATATATATATATATATATATATATATATATATATATATATATATATATATATATATATATATATATATATATATATATATATATATCAGCATCCAATGTGATCCATCAGCCATAAGGACGCGCTCAGCAGTGTGTGCTCTGCCTAGGGGTCGGATCCTGACCCAGGCAATTTTTCAAAACAAAAGAGGCGGCACAATCAGGATATCTTTTTTAGCCTTATTTATTTTAAGACTTCACCCCACCAACGCGTTTCGGCCTCACTCGGCCTTGCCGAAACGCGTTGGTGGGGTGAAGTCTTAAAATAAATAAGGCTAAAAAAGATATCCTGATTGTGCCGCCTCTTTTGTTTTGAAAAAAAAAAAAATATATATATATATATATATATATATATATATATATATATATATATATATATATATATATATATATATATACATGCTATCCTGTATTATGAAGGGCTGTGTTGAATTATGATGCTGATCTTGGCCATATGCACTTTAAATTGCCGAACACTGCTACTGGGAGGTGCAGGTATTTTTTGCACAAAAATGTTGCCACCTTCATAATTGAGATTGCTGTACTAAGTTTTATGTTGTTCATTTTTTATTTTTTGTATGTATGTCACCGTTTTTTTGAAGGATTTTGACATTTTAAAGTTTTTATTGTATGACCTTTTTTGTGTATCTGTTATGATTAACATTTGGAATATCAAATTAAGACAATGTTATGGAGATCCCATTCGTATAAGTAAACTGAAAGCCTAAAATGTCATGGTGATGTTCTTTATTCACTTTTTTGAAAGGTTAAACATTTTCCAAAGCCTAATCGGTTCTAAAGCTTTCTTTCCGGTTCATAATTTTTAGCCTTAAAATATTGTATATTCACCAAGAGAAGGAGTATACCTGTCTTAAATGATTATATCAGCATACACAAGAAGGGACTGCATTAATGTTGGTGTCATCAACATCTATAAGATATTGTCTTTGTAAATTTTACACATGGGATAAAGCAGGCTATGCCATACCCACTTAAAAAACTTTTGAGCCAATGTTAATTAATGCATAGTCCAAGCTTAAACCTTGACATTTATGTATTGTAACAGCATAAGCTAAATATAAAGGCAATTGCTCTCTTCAAATATATCAGTCTTTCATTATTAATGATCTTGTCATTGCTCTGGCAATGTGTTTGGAGGTCCTTAATATTGTCAAGTTTGACAATAGCAAATTCAATCTCATCATTACTTTTTTATGTATAAACTTTACTATCTGTCCCAAAGCTCCATTTACTAGTCCTTGTTCTACATTTAAATTATGTCATAAATTAAAATGACTATAAAAGTTCAGAAAGAACTATTTTTTCTAATCCGGATTTTTGTTCAATACTTTTGTATGAAAGGTTTTTTTAATAGGAATATTTTCTCCATTAGTTTTAAAAGAATATTTGCAAGGTAAATGTATACTTTTTCATTTTCCATTAATAACATTTCCATATTTAAATCACTGCATGCTTTCGGTTTGGCATCAAACAAGCAACAGGTAGTGCTTTCAAAAGAAGGGAATGTATAACTTCTGGAGTTTTGTAATGTGGGAATAAAGTGGATATGCTTCTTGTCAGAAGTACATTCATGCACATGATGTAACAAATCCTAATCTGAGATCTTTTGAAATGTTGCCTAATAATTCATCGCCTGCTTATCTCATATTTTGTGTAAGTTCACTGTACTTAAAATGTAACCAAATATTAATATTACCTATACTTCCTCAGGAGTTTCTAGTTTCTTTAGCTGTCACAGTTTTAAAAATTAGGTTCACTTTAACTGGATACATTTGAATTAAATTGATGAAAACAATGGCATGTTTACGACTAAATGGATTATCACATGCTGTCTTCAGTATTTCTTTCATTTTCATGTGTAAAAGAGCCATCATCAAGTTGAAAACCATACTAACCTCATCTAGAGTCAAAATATGTCATTTTTTGGGAACTCTATGAAGTTCTTGTGAGGTACCACAATTTAATTTTAAGTATTCCAGTTTATTGTTTTGTTCCACTGATAGTTATCGTAGTTTGTGTAATGTTGTTCCTTTAATATTATGTGTGGCTAACCTGGTTGGCATTTACAACTTTTATAACATTTCCTCTTTCCAGCTTGCGCTGATAAATATTTTAATATAGGCTGATATTCAGACCATATACATAAATCATTTTCATGGTGTAGTCCATGATCAGCACTTCTTTTAATGTCCACAAATGTTGCATGCTGATCACAAATTAATTGTGATAAGATTTAATCAAAGTTTTCACCTTCCCTAGGCATTTCTTCCATATCAACTTCAACCTAGCCCATAGCAATTGCTCCTTCATTCACAATATTCAGTAATCCAAGTGGGTCTGCAGGAGTTATATTACAAAGCTTATTGGTATTTGCAGTATTGTATAAAAAAAATCATAAATCATACGTTCTTATATAGCGCCTTTCACCGTAAGGTCTCAAGGCGCTTGCTTTGGGAACCCGTCCTGGCCTTTCCCTGCGAGATTACCCCAACTGGGCATCTCCAAGGTGAAGACCAGGCATCCCATCACGGTGGGGCCGTAGTGGAGATTAAGCAAGCTATTGCCCAGAGTTGCAGAGTGTGAACCCACGGTTCGAGTAGGCACCGAGGCGAGAATGATCGAGTCCATGGACATTTTGAGCTCAAGGCCCTGCCGCGTCGGGGATTGAACCCTGGTCCCGGGTCTGACCTCTGCATCAGGGACTGCCTCCTCTAACCGGTGAGCCACACTTCTCCACTATAATATTACAGATTGGATTTTTTAATCTAAAATTTCTTGGTCCAACACGTCAACATAAATCTTGAACTCTGGCATTGGGATATTATGTTTGAAGTTATGAAAAGCTTCCTAATAAGACCAAAATGTTGCAACCAATTCTTCCTCTTTCCGCCATGGTTTAAACCGCTGTAACAGTATCAAAAACTTAAAAACACTCTGCTCGCAGGTTTTTCATATGTAAGTTTGGGGTGATTAATCAGTGTCGGTTTGAATGAATATTACACAGCTGCATGTTTCCTGCACATTCCTTTTTTCAGTATGAACATCCTGAATTATATATTTTCTGAAAATATAAAATTGAGCTACTTCATACAGTGATAAGTCTTCCATTAAAGGGCTTCTGTTAGGGTAGTATGTGTCTATTAAACTTGTTTTGACAATGTCCTTGTTTTCAGGATGAAAATAAGCAAGATATTACATTTCTGGCAAACTTTACTTCAGAAAGACACTAATCCTAAACCAACCCATGTGATAGCCTGAACTTTAGCATACAAAACTGAAAAGCTTAAATGTCCACATGCCTCATAACTGCTAACCTCTCTATGAGATAGGATTTGAAGACTAAATTGATACAGTAGATTTTTCTCCTATACCTCCTTCATATCAGTTTTATCAGCTTTAGTAATGTAGGAAGTCACTTACTGGGCAGCAGCAGTTGAATTTTCAGCAACAACTTGGATATCAAAATTATCATTCCACATATGCAGTATTAAAGGATTTTTGTCATTAATCCACTGTGATGCATGTCTTCTTTTTCAATTGTATACGTTTTTGGTCACTTTGCTTTAACTCCATCCCTAAGAGAAGATATAAGAAGGAATACCATTATTCACCCTTTCTTTATTTTTAAATTGATCTAGGGAATCCACACCGACATTTAGTATACTGCTTTGATCTGTTTTGAAATTGTGTGAACAGTATTTTCCGGATTTCTGAGTTTGATATTTAATAACTTGTTCAAACTATTGTGTGTTACTTTCTTTATTTGGAATTTCACAAGTACCATATTGTTCAATAAACTTAAGAACCAATTCCTCAGTGTCATATTCAAATTCTGATAATTTGTTTGCCTATAACAGCATATGAATATGTGGTGCATACCCGGTTTGGTACTCTTTTCTCCACAAGAAATCAATAACCTCTCCTAGGTTTTATTTGTATTTGTTAGGAACTGAAGAATAATTTGGACACCATGATTAAACAATCTGCAAACATTTGCTGGATCTAAAGACCATATGTCCCTTGTGTTTTCAGAGCCACATCTGTCAAGCTATTTTTAGCTTCAAGTAGAAAAGTGTAAAAATCATCCCATAACTATTTGACACAGCTGAAAGCAAGAAACCACGTAGGTGGTCCCAAATTTCTTACCATACATTTTAGTTCTCTTTGTATTTTTTAAGTTGTATTCCAGGTTTCATAATTGTTTTCCAATTTATTTTAGACATCTTTAGCAGTCATTAAATCTGTTAAATACTATTAAATCTCGTCCACTCCGCATCACATGTGCACCTGCATAAGTGGTATCTGATATTTCACGTTCAATTGGTAAAGTGAAAATGTAAAGTATGTTTTGCCTAAAATGTGGATCTACAGAATAAAGTCTTGTGAAACAACATTCCAATTCAGAAAATGAAAATGGACAATCCTTATATCACTCTTCTTTTCCTGTTGGAAATAAAACTGGATAACACCAACCCTCTAAAGTCTTTCCCAAATTCTTACAGAAACTCCTGTAACCTCTCTCAATTGATAGAGTTCTAAAGCACGACACATTACATTTTGAATTCAGTGGATGTATTCTATAGTGCTGGTATATTTCATCTGAGTGTTGTTGACTAATTGTCTAAAACGTTCCTACATTAGTTTAGTCTGAAACTAGTAGGTCATTAGTGGCTATGAGGTAATAAAGTTTAAAATGATGGTAGTGTATGTTATTTTCTAACAATTATGGAATAGCATCTTGAATTTTGGAAATGCTTATTAATTCTTGCCAAATTGTTTTCATCTGTTGTTGGAGCTTCGATAACTAATACAACTAGAGATTCTTCTCACTTTACTGCCTTCGTGGTGGACGGACCGGCTACAGTGGAGTTCCACGCCTCCACGTAGCACCTGGACTTCCTGTCCCTTGCTCCTCCCTCTCACTCGGCTCCACGAGGGTGATGGCGCTGAAGGTGCTTCACGGCGTTCTTAGCAGTGGCTGTGGCGTTTGAACTACTTGAAGTGCAGAATAAGCGTCTGGTTGCCTGATGTGCTGGAATCGCGCTGTAGTGGTTGCGGTAGAAAAGCGGAGGTAGCAAAAACACGAACAAAAGAAGGACGTGCTCTCCCAAAGGTACATGCCTTCAAAAGAAGTCACCTGAAAAGTGCATGCCGTGGGGAGGTTGTACATTTATCAAGGGATACAATCTGCTAAACGGCGCCGAGAAAGGCTTTTTCATGTCATTGAAATGAGAACTGCTGAATTTGTTGTCAGCCAGCCTGAGCGCGATATTTTTCAGTGAGACTTGTGAACTGTGGTTACTCCTGGAGAAAATTCCTCTCAGTGTTCTTTAGTGCTGCAGCAACCTAAAGCTTTATTCGGAGGCTGGCTTGGAATACAGCATAATCTCGGAGTGGACCGGCAAGCATTTAGGAGTCAACGGGGGAATAAAAAAGAAAAAAAAAAAACTACAAGTCCCAGCATTCCAGTGATCAGAGAAGTTACTGACCTAATCTGAATTTGACTGCTCTGCCCCAATGCTTTCATTATACAGTTTATGGTGAATTTGCCGTGCGGTGTGGCTGTGTGGTCCAGACTTTGATTAAATTGGGTCCTGCCGGCGATTGGAAAATATCGCAAAATATGCGATTTAGCGTGTTTTACAAGCTCTAGTATTCTTGACTCCCTGGCCTTCTTTGGTATATACTAGATCAATTCTGCTTTAGTTGAAGATTGGAGGTCAGAGACTTTGAGGTGAGAATACTTCATCTCATTTTCTGATTATGGGCAAGCAGTTGACAGCTAGGACCAGAGCGATAAAAAGACGACAACAGCTGAAAGATCAAGCAGAAAAAGCTAAACAGGCAGGATCTGTTACAGAGAAGGAAAACTCTTCTGCTGAGTATTCGGAGAGCTCTGAAGAGGGAGAAAACAATCTCCCGCGTGATAACATAATACTGGCTCATCAACAAGATTTTGGTAACCCCATTAGCAAGGGGAAGGAGGCACTAAAGTTGCCCGTGGTTGGATTGGACATGGCTTTTTCAAGATTAGCAGAAAAATCATCAGGAATGGTACAAGGTGCAAATTCTATAGTGGCACATGATCCACAGGTACCCAAAGATGCCCTGGTAATTTCTACTTCTAAGGTGTCTAAACAATTTCCGTTATTCGAGCGGAAGGGCACAGCTCCTGTTACTACTAATATAGTTTGGACCCGGGCAACTTCAACAGGGGCCTCAGCCCCCTTAAATTCTACAGACTCAATGGCATCAATGTTAACCAGTAATGTAGTCAATTTAGTAGACTCTTCATCTTTAGATATAAAAACTACAACTTCAAGTGAGAATGTGGTCTCAACTTCTCCGTCTACGGCTCCTCCTGTCATATCTACTATCTTGCCACAATCAAAACTAGATTTGAATGATGATGCTAGGGCACATGTAATGGTACAGAGCCCGATTTTGGAGATGGATACTAAGACTACTGGAGACTTTAAAATCTCAGTGAAAGAGATGTTAAACCTGATATTAGGGGAAATACGAGAGATGAAGCAATTTCAAAAGTCTGAATTGGCAGTAATTGGCAATCAGTTGGATAAAATAGAAGATTCAATGGCTTCCTTTACAACTCGATTTCATGAATCCGAGACTAGAATTTCAGGGTTGGAGGACAATATGACTACTATGCAGAAGGAGGTGTCTACTATTTGCAAATCTTCAAAAGCCATTGAAATTAAACTGGATGAGTTAGAAAATTACAATAGAAGGTCAAACCTTCGGGTGGTGGGCGTGCCAGAGAATATTGAAGGCTCGGATATGATGCAATGGATCATTTCCTTCTTTTCTCAAGAGGTAATCCCTGAGTTTAAGGGAGACCTAACAATCACACGTGCGCACTGAGTCCCAGCACGTCCATTTCTTAACTCTCCATTTCCTCGGACAATCATTGTTAACTTTGCTGATGTACATGTCAAAGAGAGAATTCTATTGCAGGCCTTTAAGAAAAGACAATTTCATGCTAATCCTACTACTAGATGTCGGATTTTCTCCGATATGTCGGCCGCTGCTGCTAAACGGAGAAAAGAATTTGTAAAGATTCTGCAATTGTTTAAGGATAAGGGTTTTCAAGCTTCAATGGCCCAACAGGCACAGTTAAAAGTTTTGATAAAAGGCAAATTTAATGTATTCACTGATGTAGATGAGGCACGTGAGATGCTTAACCTATTGCCTCAGAATTAAGCCCAAATAAGACATTGTAGATATGACTGTGGGGGGAGGGTAAGTGAGGAACAGGGGGATCACAGGGTTAGAGGCGCAACAACAAGGCGCCTTCATGAGGCGGGTGAGTGTCAGGTGGCCAGCGTGGGGAGGAGGTGAAGGTATAGTGCAGGGCCACAGGGCTAGGTGCTGGAGGGGAGCACCTGAGGTGGGGAGTGGGGTGGGGAAAAAAAATTGAGGTTCTTGTTGGATGTTGATGGAAAAATAAGTTGGCAAGATGTGTCTCTTAGTATCAATGCTTTATATAGATGTCTATGGTGGGGCTTAGAGTGATCTCTTTCAACGTTAATGGGCTGAATAATCGGAAAGAAATGCAAGCAATTGAACTCTGGACTAAGTCTGAGCAACCAACTGTCGTATTGCTCCAAGAAACTCATATTTCAATTGCCAAAATTAACTTGTTTTCTATGTTCAAAACCTGGTCATCATATAGAGGGTTTTCATGCGCTCAAGAATCTAAAAGTGGGGTCGCTATTTTTCTGAATCAAAATCTAGATGCAGAAATTATTCAGTTTGAAAATGGAGGAGCAGGGAGGTGGTGCTGGGTCACGTGCTTAATAAAAAATAGGAGAAGACCAATTACTTTCGTTAGTTTTTATGCCCCAGTGGAAGATCGTGCCTCAATCTATGATGAGTTATTTCAATCTTTGTTGTTAGTTAGGGGGGACATAGTGATAGGTGGTGATTTTAATATCCTTATGGATATAAAATTAGATTCTACTGCTATGTCAGGGAAACAATCTAAACCAAAATCAAGAAGGTCCATCATGCAGTACATATCATTGTTAGATCTAGGTGACCCATGGCGTACCAAATTTCCACAGAAAAAATAATTCACCTGTTGGTCTGGGAGACACAGATCTTCGTCTCGATTAGATTTTTTTGGGCTTCAAGGTGTTAAATTTTACCTATCAAAAATCTTTCCATAATGGTTTTTCAGACCACGCAATGTTGTTAATTGAATTTGAAGTAGGCGAAGAAATAAAGTCTTCTAAAAGATGGATATTTAATAAAATGTATTTGCAGGATAATAATTGGATCTCTTTCTTAAAAATCGAAATTGCCGAGTTCATAACACGTAACTTAGATACAGCCCCACTCTACATTGTGTGTGACTCATTCAAAGCTTTTATTTGTAGTATTATAATTAGTAAAGATGCAGAAGAATGGCGTACTATTAAACAAACTACGACCTCACTCTACCAAAAAATTAATTTACTTACTCTATTGCGTCAAGTTAATCCTTCTAGTGATGTACAAAAAAGATGAAATGAGGCTAAACGTGAACTTAATACGTTTCTTTTCACACAGAGTGAACAGCAATTTTCGATAAAATCTCAGAGGATCTACGAGGAGAGTAATCTCTCTGGTAAACTCCTCGCATGGCAGGCAAAAGAGCAGGCTTCTGCAAATTTAATTCACTCTTTAAAGTGCCCTGTCACTCAGGCTGAAGTATCACAGACGGACGCTATTGGCACTATTATGCTGTCCCATTATAAACAGATTTATAGTCAACAGCAAATAATAGATCACTCAAGGCTTTCAAATTTTTTATCCAGATATAATATGCCCTCCTAATCTCCGGTAGATAGTGATTCAATGAGGTTTTCATTTTCTAAATCAGAACTAGAATTTGTGGTTAAGAATTTACCAATCGGTAAAGCATGTGGCCCGGATGGGCTTCCGGCCGAATTTTTTAAGATTTTCTTCAGTACTTTTTCTGATCTATTATTACAAATATTCAATTATATGCTAATGGGGGTCATGTTTCGGAATCTTTTGGGGAGGGGACTGTTGTTAGTTTTTCAAAGAAAGGTAAAAATTTAAAAGACCCTAACTCATACAGGCCTATCACACTACATAATACCGATTATAAGATCCTTACTAAATTACTTGCAATACGTTTTAACTCGATTGCAGCGGATCTTATTCACTCAGAACAGAATGGTTTTGTGGCAGGCCGTCAGTTAGCTACCAATACACATTTTCTCACGGAAGCGTTAGATTATTTTCAGGTTTTTATTATTAGATGCTGAGAAAGCTTTTGATTTATTGGTGTGGACAACTTTATTCGTTATTTTAAAACACTTGGGTATCCCTTCACAAATTATTAGTTTAATTCAAAATTTATACACGGTGCCAGAGCCAATATAGGTATTAATTCTGTTATGGTAGGCACAGTATCGGTCCAACGGGGCACCAGGCAGGGTTGCCCCTTATCCCCTATTCTTTTTGCTTTTTTTATTGAACCGTTAGCCATAGCAATTCTCAAATCTGTAAAAATCCCTCCACCGATCGTATCTATGGCCAAAATTAAACTCTATGCCGATGATATCATATTGATAATTAAGACGGATATTGAATCTCAGACTGCTGTTTTACAGCTTTTTGAAGAATTAGAGGCCTTAGGAGGCTACCGAATTAATAAAAAAAAAAACGAAATATTAGTAAGTGGTGGGGGGAGGTGGATTTACATGAGGATTTAGTTGGATGTATTAGTTTAAGACCAAAATGGTATTTAGGGGTTATGTTTTCTAAGTTGGTATCCAATTTAGTTAAGCTGAATTTTGACCCACTTCTACATAAGGTGCAATCCTTATTTACTAGATGGGATCCATTGCCATTCACTATCATGGGACGGGTGGCACTTATAAAGATGTCTATACTTCCACTTTTTAATTTCTTATTCTCAGCTATTCCGTGCTACTTACCTAGTAGCTTTTTTTCAAAAGTAGAATCACTATTTTCAAGCTTTATATGGGCTAAAAAACGCCCCAGGATAGCAGTGAAGACACTCTATGTGGACATCGAATTGGGAGGCTTATCTTAGAGATTATTATAGTGGATATTTCGCCCAATATTTAGAACGATTTAAATCTGGAACGCAAAGTCCAAAATTATTTATTAATTTCTTTTTTGACCAAATTAGTCAAGAGGCTCAAACCCCAGTTCCTCTGCACATCCCTAAATTGCCACAACTTACCCGGTATAAAATGATGTATTGGTTTTTTAAACGTCGCAATGTTTTTCTAAAAAGGTATTCCCTCCCGCAGTTCAATTCTAGAACTCCTCTAAGGAATGCTCTTATTTTTATGGGAATTAAAATCGGAGCAGATATTGTTTCTCAATGGGAACGGGCAGGGTTTGATAGGGCCTGGCTGTTACCAGGAGAGATGCAGCGATTAATTTTAGGGAACTTTATGTTATTAAACTCTTATGTTTCAATTTTTAAAATACTGGGACAAGTTGAGCCAAGAATGATTGACTCTCCTTCTCAGTTGAGGGACGATTTGTTTTTGATTCCTCAGAGTAAGAAGCCAGGAACATGGAAACGATGTTTAGCTTAACATATTGAAATAGATCTCAGTATAAGAGTCATAAAAAAATGGTACGATCAAGAAAATCATGTTCTTACTTTGAATACCTGGAAATGTATAAATAAGATGAATTTTAGTGTTCTTCGAGATTCTAATTGGAGGAGAATTATTTTTTTCAGCAAATGGCTCCTTTATCGAACTCCTGCCGTCATCTCCAAATTGTTTGTGAATGTTACTGCCATATGTTTTAGATGTCAGCAATATAGTCCTGCTAACTGGTCTCACACTATAGCTCACTGTGTTAAAATTGTGCCCTTTTGGAATGAAAATTTCGAATATTTACAAAAGTATTGTGGGATTCAGATTGTTTATAATGTTAAATTAATACTTTATGGATATGATTCTGATCTTGGATTGTTAGAACAGATGGTTAAATTACTATTTATTATGATGGCACTAGCGAGATCTCTGGTGCTCCAGAATTGGAAATTAACACAAGCTCCTGCGTTTAATACCTGGCTTCAGAAAATGAGAAACGTTCGAATTAGTGAATTTCGTTATGCACAGCGAATTGGGGGGATAAGGAAATTTGATAAAATTTGGAAATCGTATTTTGAGTAATATTGTATGATGGTTTTTTGTAAACTATGATTTTGTACTCCTTGGTTGCTAATATTTGTACTATCTTTTTATTAACTGAATATGATACAAGAACTTCAATAATAAAAAGTTTTTAAAAAAACACAAAAAAACCTGGAGATTCTTCTCATTTGCGCTGTACTCCCACAGTGTCAATACATTGTTTTGTAGTCTTATGTTAGAAAATCAACCTTTCGTTTTAATGCATCCACTAATTCTTGAGCTTGACATTTCCCAGATTTAGGATGCAATCTAATAGGAGGTTGGAAAGGATGTAATGTTTGAGTTAAGATACTTTCATATAAATGCAGGTTTTGTAATTCTGCAGGTATAGCGTAAATGTCCAAATTATTCCAAATTGCGCATGAAGGCATAAAGTTATAGTCAAGTTTCCCAAGGCAATAAAACACACAACTTGATCTCAACTAACATCATATCAGTTTTCCACAATAGAGTATATAGCAAGTTTTTTACAAGCTTCTTTTTCCATCTTTTCAAGTAAATCAATACATTTCTTTTATTTTCTAGAATGTGTGCGTCTGGAGCAAATGCACACTTTATTTGGAATTTTTTTAATGATTTTGTGGAATAGCAAAATATCGAAATCATACTGTTTTAAGTCTATAATTGGGTTGTCCATTGTACTTTCTGGGTATAAAATATTTGGACACACGTCATCTTCAGTCTCTCCAACAAAGAAGTTTTTTGATTGTATATACTTTATAACTGATGGGACCGTCTCAGGAATAAAGGGTAATATAGCATTGTTTATTAGCTCCAATTGTACAGGCCCTTTAACAAAGTATAACGTTCTTACTAGTTTTCATATACTGGAATGATGAATTGAAAGCATTCTAATGTAATGAAGGGTGGAATTACACATATAATTTTGAAGGAAGCTTAAACTATGGCCTTGCAACTGTATCAAGATTTCAAAATGGTCTTTGCAAAAGAATAATTTCATATTCCAAATGTTTTTTCTTAAAAATTGTAAGAACGTTTTGTAGTTTTTCTAGTTATCTCAATCTTGCATTTGAATTGCAGTCATTAGTAAACAGGATGTTTGCTTGCTTTTTTCTCAAAAATCTGCTTTGAGTGCTCCATTACATTTTTTACTTTTTTTCCAACAACTGAGCTATGCATAACTTCAAAGTGGTGTTTTGACCGTTTACAGGTAGGACCCAATTAGCATCTGTATGGTAACCTTCTTGGTGAAAGTATTGTGCAGTACTGGAGGTGTGTCTCCACCAGCCTCCAAATATGTTAGAGAAATGTAATCGATTCTATATTTTTTTGGCTAACTTCTATGATTTGTCCCAGTAACTATAACTCGTGCTCTTAGGTAACTATAACTCACGCACCAAATATGCACAGTTTTCTCATCAATACTTTCATTGCAAATGTTGCAGAGCTATTATCAATGATGCCATAGAAGATCTCAAGAGTGATATAATATGTGAGGTGATTAGCATTGCATGACAAGGGCACAAGTTATAATTACCTTAGGGTATCAGTTCTAGTTATCTGAGATACTTATAGCTTTAACTGCTAAATTTCTCTGTTTTGTTTGTGTAAAATCTGAACCTAACTATAACCTTTGTTTTTTTTAGTGAATTTCCCAGATTTTTTAATTCTACTTCCTGACTATAACGTCCTTTAAACCTTTAGTTTTTTTAGTGAATTTCCACAGTTTTTTATTGCTACTTCCAAACTTTAATGTCCCTGTAACCTTTGGTTTATTTTAAACCAATTTCGACAATTTTTAATGCTATTTCCTAACTGTATGTCCCTGTAACCTGAGTGCATGAGTGGTTATGTGGGTAAGTAGGTGGATGTGTGAGCATGTGGTAGGTAGGTCAGCATGTGTGGGACTGGCTGTATGGGTCTTGAGTGGCGGATTGGGTCTGTGAGTGAGTGTGTGAGTAGCTGTATACATGTGCATATGGTAAGTGTGTACATGCTTAGCGGGGGTTGTGAGTTGGTATGTGAGTGGTTCTCTGGGTCTCTGTATAGATTTCTGAGTTGCTGTTTGAGTGTGTGAGTAGTTTTCTCAGTCTGTAAGTGGGTGTGTGAGAGGCTGTATGAGTGTGTGAGTAGTTATCTGGGTCTCTAATTGGGTGTGTAGTATTTGTATGGGTATGTAAGTTGGTGTATGAGTGTGTAAGTGGGTGTGTGAGTGCATGATTGGCTGTGGGACTATGACTGGGTGTTTGAGTGGTTTTGCAGGTATTGAAGTGGCTGTGTGAGTGGCTGTAGAGGTGTGCGAGTGGGTGTGAGTAGTTGCATTGGTATATATGTGGTTGTGTGAGTGGGTGTTTTAGTATTTGTGTGGGTCTGTGAGAGGGTGTGTGAGTGGTTCTCTGTGTCACAGAGTGTGTGTAAGTAGCTGTATGGATATATGAGTAGGTGTTTGAGTGGTTGTGTGGGTGTGTAAGTGGGTGTGTGAGTCAGTGTAGGATGCTGCCTCTCTACATAGTATACTAAAATAAAGTACACTATGCAGAGATAAAAGCAGATCATTCTAATGCTATTTTTGTGGTTTTATGGGCAAGAGGTAGGCTTATCAGAGGGTAGTGCTAACCATTTGTTGACACACACAGAGCCAATACATAAGACACACACTCAAGAACAAATCCAAGACTAATTAGGAAAAATCTAGAATCTTAGAAACCAAGAAGTTAATTTAATGTTAATAAATGCTTGTTATTCAATGTTTAGCCAAATGCTATTCAAGACAAAAATGCTTACAGGTTTTAAGCAACAGGGGTCAATACCATCAGGCAGAGACCGTTGCAGTCATGGGGAAGAAAAGCATAGGGTCAGATAGCGGAGTACGACCAACAGATTTACCATCATGTTTAATGGAAGCAATACCCTGCCATAGAGTTTTTAGGGGACAATAGTCGCATAGACTTCAGGGGAATTTATACTCCAGGGTTGTCAGAGTTTTGGAAGTTCCAGGACTTAGGCACAGGAGGCAGGTCAGGGTTATTAAGATCGGAGGTGCCAGAGGTCTTGGGATGCAGAATTGTTTTTTCACTGGTGGCATTCAGCTCCAGGTGCAGTGAGGGCAGACCATTGCCTTCAGGACAGTTTTGTCTAAGTTGCTGCTTTCACGCACTGAAAGCCAACAGAAAGCCAGTAAATGCTCACAGGAACAGGGCTGTTTCCAGTGTTGGTCGCAGGTACTGTGAGGATCCCTAAGGCTAGTGGATGGTTGAAGGGGTCAGTTATCGGACTGATGACCAACATACCTTGGCTGTGCTACTTTTGGTGACAAGGTGAATTACTTCAACACAGTCCATGCCGGTCTTTACAACATGGCTGTCCTTTACCGGCGGTGTGTTTGGGACTGGTATCACTAGTCCAAAGGGAGGCCCCAGGAAAAAGGCAAAGGTTGACAGGACTCCGGGATTCTCGGAGACTGCACATGTCTCAAGTAGGGGTTTGTAGACCACAGTTGTTGAATCCTTTCACAGTTGGCAGGGTTTGGCGTCAGTTTCTTCTGCAACACGGCTCAGATCCTGAATCACTAACATGTCTTCCTACTTTCTCTTCTATTGGTCCATGGAATCTGAAGTCAAGGTGGTCTCAGGGAGTCACCTAAATATAGAAGTTTGGGGTGTTACAAGGGGCAGCAGGTAGTACCAAATGGCTACCTACCTTTAGGGTGTCTACACACTCTGGTAACTACTTCCTGTGGGAAGAGGCACTACCCTAGCCCTAATAGAAGCTTTTCTCACCATCTCAAGATGATGGAATTGCAGGAGAGGGGTTCATCTTGCCTGCCCTGCCCTAGAGGTGGTGCAGGCTGAGGGATGCCTTCTCCTCGTCTAATATTCCCACCTTACCTCCCACCAAGGTGGAGCAGGAAATCAGGCTTAGCATTCTGCATTATCTGGGTGTTCCTGGGTGGAGTTTCAAAGCTAACATTGCCTTTGAAGCTTCCTGGCTTGGAAGCCCATCCTGTCCTAGAGGAGGGGCGAATTGCCTACATACAGAGCAGGTATTGTTTTTGTCCTCCGATTGTGCTGGCTCTCAACCCATGAGGTCAGAAATATGTCTGTTGGTGGCAGGCTAGTGAATACTTGCCAGAGATTCCTCTAGTGTTTGGTCAGGTTTCAGGAGACCCTCTAAATGTGTCTCCGGTATGAATGTATTTATAAATACAACACTGGCATCAGTGAAGATTAAGACAAGATCTTTGGTACCGAACACCTTAGAAATCAGTGAAGCCACCATGGAGCCAGGAAATTCGTGTTGACAAGTATTTAGCTGATATACTCTTTATTGCTTCCCAGTTCACTTACAACATCTCAGAACAGGCTGGAAATTTTAGGGGACTCATGCAGGTTTCTCAAACATGTGATATAGTTTACCCATCCTTAGGGCTGAAGGACTATGGTAGGGGTGGCTTACCTATACCTTATGCAGTAAATAGAAGACATGGCACACAGGGCAGCATGCCATGTTGACTCTTCAGGTTTTCCAGCACCAAGTTAAGCATCCTTCAGTGGCAGACTACATACCCTTGGTGAAACGGCCCTGTGGTGGCAAAATCAATGCTGCAGCCCCACTGGATCCTCTTCGGGGCCCATGCCAATCCAATCCAATCCAAAAATTCTTTAGTTCGGCCATATAGACCATAAAAGATGCAACAAAACATTGCATACATTAAAATACATTTTAAAATACAAGTATAAAATTCTCTCTCATCCAGCGAGGAAGGAATTATAATGACATTAAAAAAAGTTCAGGGGGCTTTTTTCTTTCTGATCAGCCATATTGCCATTAGAAATTTGGATACAGCGAACACAATGTGGCCCAAGGTGCTGGTTTTCAGGATTCTGTATGCCTGCGCATACTCTCTGAACCCTAGGTTTTTGCAGAGCGGCGCTATCCAATATTTTCTGGGCCTTTGATATGCAGGGCACACAAACAAGATGTGGAGGTCATCTTCCTCATAGATGTTACAGCAGGGACATAGTTTATCACCCCCATTGGTCCACTTGCAGGTAAATGAGTTTATGGGAAGTGTGCCAAGCCTCCATTGGACAAACAATTTCCTCGCCAGGATGGGGAAAATAAAATCCATAAAAGGTTCAAAGACATATGAATTTTTGGATTCCAAGAATCGTGAAGTTAAAGTGCCGCTGTTTTGAGCATCCATCATGTGTGCAAGGGACCTGTCTTTGTAGATTTGGGACAGTGCTTTGCGCGAGATCATTTGACAACCTCGCGCAGGATCCTCCTATAGCTCATGGAGATTCATGGCAAGCAGTTCATTTTTCACAAAGGTGAGCCAGGGGATTTTGCCACTGCAGTTCAAGCTCAAGACGTGGGTAAGATCCTCCCTATAGTGGTGAAGTTCATTTGTGGACCAGATCCTGTGCCAGAACTTAACTGGCTTTGACACAAGCTCCTCTGCAATAGGAGGGAGACCCATGTCCATTCTCAGAGGCTGTAGTGGCGTGGCTCGAGGGAGAGCTAGTAAGCGCCTTAAAAAGCTATTTTCAACTATTGGTAGGTCCTTTCCAGCTTTGTACCCCCATAACTCACTGCCGTACATGGCCGCTGCCTTGGCCTGGGTCCTGTAAGTTTCAAGGGCCGGACTTATGGGATTGAAGGAAGAGGTATTAGCCACCTTCAGGATTGTGCCCGACAGTTGGGACAATTTGACCCTTGATCGTGCTATCTGGCGGTCCCAAGATAAGTTTTCCTGCAGTGTTACCCCCAAATATATAAAGGTAGACACCCTCTCAAGGCTGGCAGTACCCAGGGTGGGATTGGGCCTAGTTTTAGTTGGTGGATTGAAGATCATGTACTTGGTCTTCTCTGTGTTCACCTCCAACCCGTGCTGACGACAGAAAAGACCAAATCCATCCAGGATCCTCTGGATCCCCATGGGGGATTTGGAAAGCAGGAGGGTGTCATCGGCAAACATAATTGCCGGAACCCTCCTGCCTGCCAAATATGGGGCGTTGTTGTCCTTGACATTTTCCAGATATGAAATGACATTATTGATGAATAAACAAAACAGGGTCGGTGCCAGGACACAACCCTGCCTCACCCCTCGACGGACAGGGAACCTGGACGACAGATTGCCATCTCTCCCACACCTGACCTGCGCATAGTTGTTCTCATGCAGTCTGGCTATGATGTTAAGTAACTGGGGGGGTACTCCTAGCTTTTCCAGCACCTCCCACAGTTTCCTGCGCGGGACTAGGTCAAAAGCTGACCTCAGGTCCACGAAGACCATGTACAGTCTACCCCCCTCGATCCTCACCGTCTTCCAGTAGAGGAGGACGAGACGGAAGATCTGATCCATGGTTGACGTGTTTTTTCTGAAGCCAGCCTGCAAGGGGCTCATGATGTCATTATCCTCTACCCAGTCTAGTAGGTGGTTCAGAATAAGGCGCGCAAAAAGCTTTTGGGGGACATCTGTAAGGCTAATTGGCCTATAATTGGCCGGGCTCAGGGGAGACCCTTTCTTATATATCGGCACAATTTCAGCCCCTAACCAAGAGGATGGGACCGCCATACCTCCTAATATAGCGTTGAATAGGATGAGAAGGTACGGACCCCAGATGTCAGGATGGTGTCTGAAAAGGTCCCCGGGTAGCTTGTCCAACCCTGGTGCCTTCCCCAGCGCTAAGCGCTCCAATGCTATCACCACCTCACCTAAGGTAAATTCCAGGGCCATGTCCTGAGGGCAGGGGGGCTCCACCGCCGTCCTTTCGGGCCATAGAATGGTTTCTTGATAAAGTGCTCCAAAGTGGGCCTCCCAAACAGAGGGGGCGATGTTGGGTTCCACTGCGGATATGAGTTCCCCCGTGCCGTTATTTACCAGGGCCCAGAATTTTCTAGAGTCTTTGGTTTTAAGGGCTTCAGTCAGATCATGCCAATGGTTCCAATCCCACTCTGCCCTTGCATTGGCCAGTGCTGACTTATACTCCCTCCTGAGAACTGCTACCCTCGCCTTGTCGCTACCCTCTTTAATGGAGGAGATTAACTCAGTTTTAATTTTCCTGCAGGCAGAGGTGTACCAAGACGGGGTACGAGTCTTTTTCCTTCTTGACTGTACCACCGGATTGAAGACTTCCGCGAGGTCCCTCACTAAGACCTGATGAATGCCAGATAGTCTCTCATTGAAATCGGGGGGTCTTGGTTGGTTTATGAGAGCATCCACCTCCTGGAACCTGGGGAGTGCTAAGCCATATAACTTGTTTATAGCATCTTCTTTAACAATCAGCTTCCCCCATTTCACCCAACGCCTATTTGTAGTGAGTAGTATGTCCCCCTGGTCATCTCCAAAGTCAGTAGTTGGCAACCCTGCTGCAGGGGCTGGATGCTGGATCTCCAATAAAAGAGAATTGTGGTCACTATCTGTCCTCGGGAGCACTCTGAAATCTTGAACTTTAGACCACAAGGAGATGTCTATTAATATGTAGTCCAGCCTTGACTCGTGGCCCTTTTTGTTGAATGTGCACAGCAAGGGAGTGTCAGATGGAGTACGTCCATTGCACGCCCTCAGTGCAAAGTTCAAGGTTAGGGACGTCAGTTGTACTGCCAACGGAGACCAAGCTTTGGGGTGAGGTGAGGATGAAGGTGGAACTCCCCAGTGGTCATCCTCAGCAGTGAAAGCACCCTCCATTAGACCTTCCAGGGGTTCGAAGTGGCAGTTAAAGTCCCCTCCCATTACTATTTTGAGGTCACCTGGCAATTGACCTAGAAAGGAGGACAATTCATCTAGGGTGGGGGATTCATTGCCCACAGCAACAGGTCGTGAATAGACGTTGACAATGGCCCATGTTCTTCTGCCGGGCCATCTAAGCAGCAAGCACTGGATGTCCTGTGAGAGTGTGACCATCCTTTCCACCTGACACCCAATGTGGCTCGCCACCCAGATTGCTAGACCTCCCGAGGGTCTCCCCCTCCCATTCCACTTTGCTGGGATTTCAAAGATATCAAACCCCCTCCTAGTCTGTGGTTCCCTTGCCCACATCTCCTGGAAGAGGAGGATATCACTACCATTTACTAGGAGATCCCACTCCGGTGTGCCTTCCTTGCTTGTGATGCCTGCCACATTCCAGGAAAGAATTCTCAGCACTAGACCTTGTGGTTGCAGGCCTGCCCCACTTGAGACGGGCGGGATGGCGACTGTAGGATCGTCAGACTCACACAGGCCAGTTATAGTGGGCGGGGTGGATAATACAGCCAGCTCCACTGATTGCGTATTGGAGGCAATCAGTGTGCTTGATGATACCTCCGCTTGACCCGGGATGCTTCCCAAGGAGGTCCCCCCTCATTGGCAATAACCTGGATCCTTTTGACGGCTGCGGGAGCAGATATAACTTCCCCCCTGACTGGAACCCCTAAGGCAGATTTTTCTGAATGCTGCAGTGTGTCTCCCATTTGGGGTCAATCTACTTGGTCCAGGCAAGAGAATCTATTCTGATGGATGAAATTGCCATGAGCGGGAAGTGTATTATGCTTGGGCCTGTATCGCGAACCATCTACTGCAAAGCCCACTCTAGTCCAGCTCTGTTACCTCCCCACAACTGGATTACAAACATTTGGGTAGAAGTGTGAGAGGGACACTAATTCTATGTTGGACTTGTCAGGCCTTACCAGCCAGTTGCAAATATATGGGGCAACCCATGGGCTTTTAAAGCTGACTATGATACAGTCCCCCGCCCTGTTCTTGGGGGTAACTCCAATCCATGGGATCCTTCTGACCATCAATACGTCTCCTTTAATATTAGGAGGGAGGGGCCTGTTGGTGTTAAGCCAGCTAATTACCTTATTACGGAGTGAGTCCTGTGGCTCTCTAGTATCACCAGTGAGCTCAGGAACTCCCACCATAATCGCCATGTATGGCACTGCCTCAGGGGGCAGATTGACCGCCCTGCACCTGGTGTTAGGGCTAATGGGGCGACCAATGTGTCCTTTGGCAGCACTCCCCTCACCCGTTGGTTGGGGTGGTGTGGGTTGCTTGGATCTTCTTGGAGCGGGTACAGGGGGCCTGGACGTTTGTGAAGAGGGCATTGGGGGGGCAGGGCTAACTGTAATACTGTGTTGTACCCCAGACTGGGCCTGGGTGCTTGTTCCAGCAGTGGGAGGTCTATTCCCCACTGATACCCGGGGAACCGTCTGTGCTTTTGAACCCAACCCCAGACTAGGACTAGTTCTAGTGTGTGAGGTTTCTAGAGCCACGAGTCTAGCTTCTATGGAGTCCAATTTTACAGACAAAGGATTCAATAGGTTCAATCTTCAGCTACAGAGGTTGATACTCACGTTTCCATGGCACTTATCAATGCACGCTCTCTGAGCAAACATTGCCAGGAAATAGCCGACCTCATTAGCGACGCTAACCTAGATGTTCTCTACATCACAGAGACGTGGACGGACGAGGCATCTGCCCCTGACTACGTTACGGCAGTCCCTCCAGGCTATAGTGCCTACCGGCAGGACAGGCCCATAGGAAAAGGAGGTGGGATAGCCATCATAGCAAGAGACCAATTTGAAGTCCGTTGCTCGCCGATTCCTATTACCTCATGCGAAGCCATGCATTTCAACATAAAAATGTCCCCCACATATAACTTCAAGGGAATATTGATTTATAGACCCCCTGGGACCAGATCTGCGTTCCTCGCTAATCTTAGCAATATCACTGAATCCATAGTTACAGAAGACTCCACTACGATTATGGGAGACTTCAATTTCTATCTGGAGCAACTCAGTGATAGGGATACCATTACCCTGGTATCAGACCTAGATACAATGGGCCTCAGACAATTGGTCACGACCCCAACCCATCAGGCAGGCCACACGCTGGATGGAATTTTTACAAATGAGGAAGGACTGTGTATAACCTCAGTACTCCCCATGACATGGACAGACCACTCAGTCATTTTTAGCAGACTCACCATCAAAGGCTCGCAGAGAAAAAAAGTGGTTCCTGCGAAAAAGGGTACGTTCAAAGCATGGAAGGACATCAATTCCGATGATCTTACATTGCTTCTTAATACCACAACCCCGGAACTATCCACCGATCCCAATACCGCAACTAGCCAATTCCAGAAGTGGCTGGGTGAAGCCACGGCCCAACTGGCACCTACCAAATCACTCTCTAAAAATAGAAATGTGCCTAAAGCTCAGTGGTATACAACAGAACTAAAAATTCAAAAACAATTAACGAGGAACAGGGAAAGACACTGGCGAAGATCCTATGACAGTGAAAATAAGGAAAAATATAAAAAAGCCCTTGCCACTTACAAAGCTATGATAATAGCAGCAAAGAAAGATTTTTTCACGCGCCATATAGAAACTGCGAAAAATTCCAGTAAACAGTTATATACCATCGCCAAAACCCTCGCCGGTAATGCCCCTGATCTTAATCCACCCCCATCGCAAGCACTATGTGATGCCTTATCGGAGTTCTTCTTTGCAAAGGTCAATGATATCTACCAAGCCTTTAACTCAGCTCAGGCTAGTAGCAGCGCTACAACCCCCATGATTACTCCCAAAAGCACCATGACCTGTTTTAGCCCCCTCACCACTGACCAAATTAAGAGCATAGTAAAATCAACTAAAGCTGGTTCAGCTCTGGATCCATGCCCTACCTCAGTGATCGCTACTGTACCAGACACAGTTATCCCCATTATCACCGGTGTCTGTAACACAATACTGACATCTGGAACTTAACCTGACTCATTAAAAAACACGCTGATCATACCTCTGCTCAAAAAGCCTGGTCTAGATAAAGGTGAACTAAAAAACTACCGCCCTATAGCGAGCCTCCCTTTCCTAGCCAAAGTCACAGAAAAGGTGATGAATCAGCAGCTGTCAGCCTATAAAGAAAGTCACAACTTGCTGGATGATACTCAGTTCGGTTTCCATAAACATCATGGCACAGAAACCGCTCTCATCAAAGCAGCTGATGACATAGGAGTCAATCGCGATCAGGGAGGAACTGCACTGCTAGTTCTCTTGGATCTTTCAGCAGATTTCGACACGGTTGACCACAAGATCTTGGTCGACCTTGTCGAGAGGATGGGTATCCAGCTCACTGCTAGGGACCTACTTGCTTCCTTTCTGGCCAACAGAACCCAGGCGGTCACACTGGGCCCCTTCCAATCAGCTGACTTGTCGTTACCGTGTGGGGTTCCCCAAGGCTCATCCCTAAGTTCGACACTATTTAGTATATACGTGTCGGACCTTGCCAGTGTCATCAAGGCATATGGGATGAGCCTAACCTCATACGCCGACGACACTCAGCTGGTGCTGGCAATAAAGGGTGATGGACAGAGGGTGGCAAAGAGATTCCAAAGTGGGATGATTGCTATCGGCGAGTGGATGGCAAAGAATTGCCTGAAGCTTAACTCCGATAAAACGGAGGTGGTTATCTATGGTAATCTCTCGCCAGTTTGGTCAGCAGCCTGGTGGCCATCGGCCTTAGGTACACCACCCTGCCCCACGGTCAAAGTCAGAAACCTAGGAGTTACTTTCGATGACCAGCTTAACTTCATGGCCCATGCAATAAGGTGGCAGCTAACGCCCACTTCAAGCTCAGAATGGTAAGAAAAATGTTACCTTATCTACCAGACTCAGCAGCCAAAACACTAGTTACCTCCCTAGTTCTGACATCGCTAGATTACTGCAACGGTCTGCTGCTCAATGCACAGAGCAGAGTTATCAAAAAACTACAGACCGTGCAGAATGCTGCTGCACGCGTACTGTCAAAAAACCCCAAATTTGCACCCATTTCGGACACACTGAAAAGCTACCACTGGCTGTCCATCCATAACAGGGTAAAATTTAAATCATTGTGTACAGTCTACAAAACACTACAGGACCAAGGACCTTGCTTCCTCAAAGAGCAACTGACTCCCTATAGCCCGCCGAGAACTCTCCGATCCACCTCACTCAACCAACTAGTGGTTCAACGCAGCCGAACAGCTTCCTGGGGTGATCGCCGCTTTTCAATTGCGGCCCCTAGACTCTGGAACACCCTACCAAACCACATAAAAATAAGCCCCTCACTTCTTCAGTTCAGAATAAAACTGAATACGTGGTTATTCAATCAGTAATTCAAATCCCTGTACCTTCTGATCATGGTGAGACATCAATGCATCTAGCGCCGAGACGCCCACGGGTAATTGTACGCGCTCTACAAGTGTCATTAATAAATAAATAAATAAATAAATAAGGATGTCCGTGAATGTGCTGATTAGGGCGTCTACATTGTTAGGAGGGGTCCCACCAAATATAAACGGCCCAGAGCACACTGGTACAGCTGTAGCTACTGCCAGGCCTGATTGATCGGACCCAATTCCCGGAGAAATGACCTCAGGAGAGGCCGAAATGTCCGTACTAACATCCAGTGTTAGCTTGGTTGTATCCACTTTGGCCCTTTTTGCCCCTCTTAACTTCCTTGACCTTTTCCTTTTCGGAGGATGATCCCCTCTGCTGCTTGCGGGTTCTGTTAGAGCTACAACTTGGACCCCAACCTGTGACTCAGTTGTTTCCGCACAGTTCACATTGGGAGAGGGCTCCACCACCCCAGAGAGGCGCAAGGACTCACTATCCCTCTGGAGGTTTGACGGGGTCCTAAGTTGTTGTAGGACTGACTCAATGGTCTGGTCAATACTATCCATGAGTGACAAGTGGGTAGCGTCAAGGGGTAGTGGAGAACTAACATCAGTTGAAGAGGAATCCAAGGAGCCTACAAAAACGTTTTCAGTGCTCACCTCAGGGAGAGTGTCTGGTACTGTTTGGACTTTGTTGGCCACAGCACTGGCCTAAGGAAAGAATTTTTCCAGGGTGCTAGAACACTGTTGGACAGCCTTGCTCCTGGATACTCTGGTAGCCATGGCAAAAAGGAACACACAGGACCGCTGACTAGTGCTAGAGAGGGGGACTTGGGAGAGGCACGACGTCAGAGGGGAGGCCCGGTCGGGTCTCTGCCGGCCTCTAACGGCCTAAAACAGCCCGCTCTTTGCCCGGTCTTCGCCCCGATCTCCGCCCCGCGCGCGTCCAGCGATGCGCGTAGCCAGGGGCACTTATATATGACAGGGGGGCGTGGCACTGGGAGGCGGCGCGGCTCGGGCGGGAAGAGGAACCAGCTGGTGATGTTTGGAGGAACGCTGGTCCTCGCAGTCCCGCTCGCCGCGCCTCTCGCCTCCTCTGCGGCCAGAAAACACCAGGAACACCAGTCAATCCGCCCAAGGGTCCAGGGCAAGGTAGGGATCTTCGTAAGCTACTCCAGTAGCGTGCAGGCAGGATTCCCAGACAGCAAGTCACTCTCGAGCGGCCCATGCCCTAGAAGCCAGGGGTACAATTTACTAGAGGCTAATAGGGCTGACTGAAGCTGTGCCAATCATGGTATAGCTTTGGGGTGAGCAATCTGGCACTGGGGACCTGATTAGCAGGGATCCAGTGCACTTACAGTTCGAAATCACATGAGGCAAACAGTGGGGCTAACTATGCAAAAAGAGGCACCTTCCATACAGTAAGGTTGTGAGTGGGTCTGTAAGTGGGTCTATTTCTGTTTTTAATTGGGATTGGGGTCCATCACAGACTCACACGGGGTCTGCGCTAAGCACTGCAGTGGATCCACAAATTCTTGTGCATCCCAAACAAAGATTTGGGATCATTTCTATAATGATGTTAAGCTTGCCTCCCTGTGTGATTTCCACTACAACTAGGCCCATGGAGGCATATGTGAAGAGGCTCCTTGTGGAGCTCTTTTGGAGGGACACCTTCACCCCAACATTTGTAATTTGACTAGCCCACAGAGCACTAACTCCCAGATCAGCCACCGGGCCGTGCCACGTCTCATCATAGCCAGGCTCCTGAACTATCACGACCGAGACGCAGCTTTACGCATAGCCAGGAATAGAGAACTTCAGCATCAGGGCATGTTGCTCGCTTTCTTCCCTGATTTTACTCCAATAATGCAGGAGGCCCGGTGCTAATTTCAGGACATAAAGCGGACCCTGAGAAGAACGAACATTCAATATGCCATGCTCTACCCGGTGCACCTGCTCTTCCAGCTTAATGGTAAAACTCACATTTTTATTCGCCTACAGATGCTGCGGATTTCTGGAAACACCACAGACCAAACTTGAACTCATTCCCTAGGAAATAAATGGCTGCCTTTCTGTCTACCTCCTATCTGATGCTCCAATGGAATATGCTTTGTTTTTAAAACTTGTCTTCTTTTCAATACTATCTGCACATGCTTTGCTTTAATAACCATGTTCAACTAAGCGGCCTCCTCTGAGCATTACCTCCCCTAAGAGATCTCCTACTGTTTGGTTTGGGACAATGGGATTCACCAGATACAGTTTGGGTGGATATTCAATGTGGGAGGGTGGTGAAGGGTTTGGAGCTCTTTTATATTGTGTAACAAATGTTTGTTCAATGCAGGGGCAAAAAATAATGGCAGGCTTTACTCAATTTCACATATTGATACTGCCCCGTACATCTTACTAGGGCTGCTATGACACGACCGGGCGGGAGCGCGGCAGTAGTGGAGGTGAAGTGTATATCATGGAATGTGAGAGGCCTGTATAACCCCTGCAAAGGAAGGAAGGCAGGTGTTGGCTTACCATGCCAGGCACAAGGTACATATAGCTTTTTTACAGGAGACCCACTATGCTCCCATTGCGAACAACCGCCTTGCCTCTTCCTGAGGCGTCAACCGATTTAATGCCAGTTAGAGCACCTACTCCTGTGGGGTCTGCATATTATTTCACAAAACAATACCATTACAGATGCACACGATGGTTAAAGACCCTGAGGGACGATATTTAGTAGGGTAGGAACCCTTGGCATGAAGCAAATACTGTTGATTAATATATATGCCCCCAATGTAGATGTGTGTGGCTTTTTCTCAGGCATCTCAACACACATTTCAAGTTTCTCCATTGGCTGCATTATTTTGGGGGGAGACTTCAACCTCACGCTGCAACCTACCCTTGACCCTACAAGATTGGGACTTGTCAACAAACTACTCTCCGCACAAGAACTTATGGTCCTGCCAAAGACCCACTTATTGTGGTACATCTGGCGGCATCAACAACACCCCACCGATAGCAGCTTTTCTTCCTTCTCAGCACCATATGGTACATGGTCCCGTATAGACCACTGGTACCTGACCCCCAACCTTCTGCTCCATGCTCTATAGGCATATTATTTACCCCGGACCTTATCAGACCACTCACCAGTGCAATCACTGACTATTCCCTACATCACACGACCATACAGACCTTGGCACTTCCCAACAGGTGCCCTCCTTGATACTGTATTTTAAAAGAGAAGACAAAGAAGCTATTATTGAATACTTCCAAATCCACACAGGGTAAGTGCCTTGATATGCCATTTTATGGAGAACCTTTAAAGTCTAAAGTGGGAGTTCTGCGCACCAATCAACCGAAAGGTTGCTGAAAGATCTCGATGCACGCGCCCTATCGGGCAACCCCCCTCTCTTCTCTCCATCAATGGGCAAAGCTCCTTGAGGAGGTCCAGGAACTTGCACACCATTAGGCTACCTACCTGTCTAAATATGCGCGAGCCTGGGTGTATGGGGATGGATAGAGACCAGGAAAGACTTTTGCTAGACTACTTCGCCAAGTTGCAATTGGATGATGGCACACATATTTGTCACAGCGCTGATATCTCATCTGCCTTCCTCTCCTGTTCTTGCTTATATACCACTTGTTTTTCACTGGCTGATGCCACCCTCTCCAAGTATTTGTCTGAGGTGGCAAGGGTGTGGATTGAGTAAGGCCAGCGCAGTTGCTGGCCTCACCTATAAGTGCCAATGAGGTATCACAGGCCAATGATGACCTTAGAGGGGCCCTGTTGGTTCCTCACCTCTTGGAGGTTTACAAGGAAGCACTTGAATCAGGGGTACTCCCTCTGCCGAGGCGGGAAGCCGTTATCTCAGTGCTTCTCATGCCTGGCAAACCACCTGATAGGTGTGCCTCATACAGGCCCCTGTCCCTTTTTAACCAATATTATAACGTTCTGCCTAAGGTGCTTGCAACTCACATCTCACTCTTAATAGATCAAATTATTTCTTCTCTCCAGACCAGCTTCATCCTGAACCGATCATCGTCTGTTAATCTACGCACAATATTCACAGTACTCAATCAAATTGAGTCAGTTCTCTCCGCTGCTGCAATACTATTAGATGCTGAAAAGGCCTTTAATTCTCTCGAGTGGCCTTTCCTTCATGCAAAGCTCAAGCAACTGTGCTTTCCTCATGACTTTTGTGATCTCATCTGCTACCTATATGCACACCCAGTAATCCAGCTCCAGGTGAACGGAGAACTTACAGATCAGTTCGATTCGTCAAGAGGCACAAGGCAGAGCTGCCCACTCTCGACCCTACTGTTAATAATTGCTATGGACACACTCAGATCCCACTGGGGTCTTCCCCTGGCCTCCCTCTATGCAGAAGAAGTTGTGTTATTTGTTCACAAGTCTGAAACTAAACTCTGTCCACTCCTTCGGTAAGTGGTGAGATTTGAAGTTTTTTCTGGATGGCTTATAAACTGGTCCAAGTCTAAAATATTCCAGCTGACAATGCTCCCCTTCACATTGGACTTCCCTCTGCACTGGTGCAACGATCCCCCTCGGTATCTTGGCATTATACTGCCTCACACAGCATCAGAAGTCATCTGCCTAAATTACGGCCCCATGATCAACCAAATATCAGCGCAAATAGATCGATGGATAAAGCTCCCACTATTGATCACCGGCAGGATAGCCATCATCAATATTGCTATGCTACCCTGATTTTTATATCTTTTAAAAATGTTCCCATTCCGCTCAAGGCCAAGTTTTCCGAGACACTTTGGAGTATGTTAATCAGATTGGTCTGGACCAATGGACAGCCCGTATAGGCTGGCATAAACTCACAAAGCCTTTCGCACGTGTATGATTCGGTGTACCATGAATTTTATCTATATTATCGAGAAGCGCAAGTACATTACACATATTTGTGGTATCTCCAGGATGTACTGCTACAATAATTTAAACTGAATGGTCACAAACTCGCCCCTTCTCTCTTGCCACCATCTACCCTCTTGGACTTACGATATCACCAACAGACATAAAAACACTACATACAACATACTGGGCATGGGAAAAGCTTTGTTAATATTTGCAAGCCAACCACCTTTACTCCCCACACTTACCGTTGCCAAACAATCCATGGCTATCCCCAACCACTATAACGCTGACAAGACAAACCCTGTCTCGATGCAGACTTTATACTGTGGGGGTCCAGTTTCGCAAGGCCCAGTTGCGTTCAGTATCTGATCTCACCGCCGGCCGTGATGTGTCCTCACTGGACAGAGTTCTCCTGCATCGTACTCGAGCTTCCATAGTGGCTGCACCTCTAAAACAGAACTGCTCTCCCTTTAATCATATTACCTCACAATACTCATCTTTCGTGCAATAACAACAATCCACACCCCAGTATACTTAGCAGAAAAGGTCACTTTATTAAGGCAGGCAAACAGATCATCCTATTTCTTAAATTAAAACTTGTCACGAGAGAAAAATAACATATAGGCAAGATTATGAAGGTTTTCCATCCTAAATACCTCTAAAACATTCCTAACAATACTTATCTATAACACCAACATACTGTACAATCCCAACATTTTCTTTTCTCCTCTATTATATTTCATAACCATCTTTCCATCTACCCTCCACCCACCCCAGAGGGAAAGGATAAGCCCGCTCTAGACTATCCAGACCCCCAAACAAGTGCCTAAAAAACAAGAAAAAAATGCGAAGGATAAAACTGTTACCTGTCCAAACGTGACATTATTATGTTTTATTTATTTATTTATGTATTTATTTTAAATGTTATAAGTAAAAAACAAAAAAGGGGGAAGGGTGGGTGGGACAACAATCGCTGGCCATTGAGAAAAACACCTCAGAATGAGGCGCTCCCGTCAAAAACGCACTTCCCCTCGCGCCCTCCCTGAAACCCGCCCACATTCCACACTAACTACCTACCGCGCAAGGTGGATTCTTCCACCGCACAAATATTCCCAGGAGGACACCTGCACGCGACAAGGTCAACCCGGGTCCCAGTTTCCCATTTATATAATTAAGCTCAGGCGCTTTGTCCGGTGGTGGGGGATAAGACTCAAGCAGTGTGGGAGAGGGATTTGGGCCACCCCTTGATGGATAAAATATGGGCATACTGCTGCAAACAGACTCGCTACATACTGAACAGCTACAGACGTAAACTCCTCCACTTTAAATATTTACATAGAGCTTATGTCACCCCAAAACTCCTTTCCAGAATGGATCCTGACAGATCCCATGGCTGCCCAAGATGTGCAACCAACGACACTGACTTTTTATACTGAGCGTATAATTGTCCACCGGTCTTGAGAGGCAGTTTTCCGACATGCAGAACAAATGATCGAGTCCGAGCTGATCCTCTCCTGATTGCTTGCACTGCTGGGCTATATAAACTCACTGGGTGATGGAATTCGGGGCTTCACTGCCATTGCTTTATTACTGACCAAGAGACAGATCTCAATACATTGGGGTGGCCCTACAGCACCAACAATTAAAGTCTGGATGAGGGACCTAATATACTGCAACACCACCAGTGATGTCTATGAGATGCTGCTGCCCCTCTCCTTCAGGCCTACAAGGATCTGGCAGCCACTCCGCTCCTACCTGTTGCTCCACCCTGAGGTGACAAACTAATGCTGAACAATCTGGATCTGGCCTGGAATTCAGTAGCTAGGGGTAGGTTGGAATCATGGGAAATACTATGGGACGACGCAATACAACACCATCCTATTCTGTACTAATGCCAGAAGTGCGCCACCCCTCTAGCCCGAATGTAATTCATTTAACTTTGTTCTTACCAGCCGTACACGCTGCCACTCTGTGTTTTCACCTGCTGATATTCCAAAGTACTAATATAATTGCGGTACATGATGTAATCGCCAATTGACTTTGTTAAATTTCTTATCTTCTTCTCCTTTTCTTACTGTACATTTCTGTGTTGTTAATTTGTTATGTTTAAGTTGATTGCTGTCATTTTGATCTTCATTACTATTTATCTCACATGATCCTAGGTGTGGATGCGATGGCCACTGTTTGTGAAAAATGCAATAAAAGCAGTTAAAAAAAGTATAAATGAATGTGTTTGAAATTAGATGTGGGCGTTTGCTTATACTATTTAATTTATTAGTATGCAATTGGCTCACATTCCCGCAGTCAGGCAGGCACGTACATACCCAGTTTCACTCCCACAAAAACACTTATGTAGCCACCACTCATATAGTTAGACAGTGACTGCAATACTTATTCACATACCCATAAAACCACTCATGCACCCATTTACTCACGTATACATCCAAGCTTGAGTATTAGTTCATCCTTAGAGCATGGGAGGACATCCTCAGAATGCAATCTATACCACAGGAAGAGTTTAAAGAGGACTACTTCAGCACTCTTGAGAACGGGGAACCATTATTGTAGAAGATCTAAGAATCAGGGCCCTGAAGGGTAGTGGCTCTGAGAAGGAGAGATAACAGCAGAGAAATAATTGGGCAAGATCCAGAGGAGAGAAGGAATCTCCCAGAGAGAGTTCCTAAATGTATTTGATGCAGGAAGTACTATTTCCTCCCAAATGTTGTACGGTCTAAGGCTGCAGCTTGCCCAGCTGGCTGCAGAGGACAAACAATATGAGGCTAAGTGAGCCTTAATGGAGAATAGGGTCTTGCTTGCTCTTGAATTGAGTGTTAAGGAGCTGGACTTGAAGGCAAAGTAACTGTTAGAGTCGAGCAAAACTGGTGGGAGCACCACTATTGTGTCCAGTGCAGAAGAAAGATAACATATAACCAGAGGTTTGGTGCCTGACTTTAAGGAGTGGGGTGATATAGACAGGTGGGTGCAGGCATAAGAAGTAGCTCTAGAGCCACAGAGGATCTCTGAGGAGGATTGGAACACTGTCCTGCCATATTCCTGGTGATGGGAGGGACAATCTACTGCCACCAGAGAAGAGAAAGAGGTCAAGGTATTCCACCATAAAAAACGCCCTTTTCAGTAAGTATGAATTTACCCAAGAGGAGTGCTGGTTGAAATTCATGGGTAGTTAGAAACGGTGTCACCAGTCCTGGGAGGATTTTGTGGGGTACTGCAGAAATAATTGTAAAAAGTACTGTTGTTTTATATTTTTCATTTTTTTTTCAAAAATAAATTTCTTCAGAAGGTGAAAAACAAGAAGGTTCAAGGGGGAACTAAGAAAATAATTAAATATTTCTGCTGACAGTACATTCCACATCCAAGTGATTGGAAATATAGGGCCTAATTTCTGAGGTTTTCCTGTAGGGCATTGCCTCAGGACTCTCTGCTGGTCTTTTCCACAGCAAAAGAAAAGCACAGGAAAGCACAATATCTATCAGATACGGCTTATTCCTGTCCTTTACCCTGTGCCAGTGCACAATGGGCTGCCATGTGCCAATGCAGTCACCTTTGCACCATGGTGCAATGGTGCCTGCGTTGCGGGGATGAATTTTCTTGTACAGGAAGGGAAACCTTAAGCAGAGCATCAAGTTGGCGAGTGCAAGTCAGATTTTTCCGTGTTTGCCTTCGACAATGTCAAGTCTGCAAATGCGAGCATGTAAAATCAATCTCCCCTTCAGATTTTTCAATGCAAGAGGTTGGATTTCTCATTGTGATTGGTTGCAAATGCTAGCGACCGCTCGCGTTGAGAAACTGTCTGTTCACGTTGAGAAATCCTGAGCTTGAGTTAAAAATCTACTAGAGCGGCATAAAGGAAGCAGCGCCCTCACTTGGGCTGTGCATGGTGTTGTTTGCGATGATTGCACAGTGTGGGCAAACACCTGGTACAGAAAATCACCACAAACTGCATTTATCTAACACACTCCACCGCTTGCGGAGCTCCAGGTAGCGCAGCAGAGTTTTTTTTGTACTTTGCAGAGTTCCATGTACCGGAACTCTGTAAACTCTGTCCAGGCTTAGCAACCACTAACACACCCATGAACACATGCACAAGTATACCTACTCATACACCATGCCATACACTGATAAAACCACACGGAGACTTTCACATCCATGCACACACCAATTGGGTCCATGACACACCCAGGCGCTCACCGATACAGCCACTGACATACCAAGGCTCACACTTATACAACCTCTGACACACTCGGCCTCACTCTGATAAAGAAACTAACATACCAAGGCACATACTCAAACAGCCAAAGGCACTCCGTCACATATTGATACAGACATTAAAACATTCAGCCAAATATTGATATAGCATCTCAAACACCCATATATATCCTGATACAGCCAGTTTCACACTCAACCACACAAAAATACAGACACTAACACAGCCAGCCAAACACTAATGCATCCAATAACACACCCAGGTATACACTGATGTATACACTGATACACCCAGGGGCATACAAATGCAGACACTGACACACCTAGGCATACAGCAATGGAGACACTGACAATCCCAGCCAAACAATAATGCATTCAATAACACATCAATCACACTTGGATGCACACACTGACACACCCAGGGACATACCAATGCATTCACTGGCACCCCCAGGCATACAGTAATTCATGCACTGACACAGCTACTGATACACCCAGCCAAACATTAATGCACCCAATAATACACCCAGGCACACACTGGCACACACACTGACACATTCAAGGACTTACTAATGCAGACACTGGCACAGACACTCGCACACCCAGCCAAACACGAATGTATTCAATAACACACCTAGGCATACACTTATCCATACACTGACACACCCAGGGACATACTAGTGCATACACTGACACCCCCAGCCATATAGCAATGCAGACACTGACACACTAGCCAAACACTAATGCGTAAAATAAGACACCCAGGCACACCCTGATGCACACATTGATGCACCCAGTCTCACACCGATACAGCCACTGACAATTTCAAAACACATAGTTAGCTCTTTTTGCGACCCAATGGTGGTTCTAAAAAAACATTTTAGCTGTTGTTTTATGCCAGTTTTTTTTTCTTATCGGCTTTTTTTTTTTACAAAAAGTGAACAGGGTGATAAAATGGTAAGGATTGGGAAATTCTAAGAAGAAACTCTCTTTAGTCTTCAAAAAACATTGTGTGGTAACTGGAAGCAAAAAAACAACAGTAATGTATCGTCACTGTATTCAAGTTTGCACCCACAGAGGATAATTTTGCAGCAACAATGATGTGGCCCTTAGCACAGTGAGTAACTATATCACTCAATTCTTCTTTGTTGCTGGTATTGTAATGAGTGTGGCTGAAATAGTTCTCTCAAGGGTGCTGTAGAGGTGGACTGTCCTGTTGCACCTGGTTTCTCCCACATCCTCCGGTTGTAGACCCTTTTATTAATTATTTGTAAGTGCTTCAAATGAAAATTGTACCATGTGAGTAATTCTTTGCAGTGCCTCTGGATAACAACTTGATGCAAATATTGCACAGCACATATTTGCTGTTACTTTTTCCCCATAAGGTATAGTAAAGTGCTTCCAGACATCACTTTCTCTCTTCGAGATGGTGTATCTTCCCCCTCATCCTCAACAGGATGTGGATGTTCATCCTGGACAGAAGATGTAGCTTCACCCAGACTCTGAAAGCAGACAGGGCAACATGGGTTCTAAAGCCTCTTTACAGAAACTTCATGGCGAACATACTGTTTTTGGATGTGGTTTTCAATGTTCGTGGGTAGGGTACTACTTGCCTGCTAACACCGATGGTCGTGCCCTGAGTTCTCTCTGTGTTGGCCTGAAATGCCGCATTTGCCTCCTTGTCAACTCCTTCCTGGTGGGACAAGGGTCCCAGGAGCAACGCGGGGTTAATACAAATCCCAAGCACCATCTTCTCCACCGCAGCGCGCACTCTGGGGAAGAATACTACCCCCAGAGTACATCACACCAGCCCGCAGCTGCCGCGAGTTAGGGGGAGGCGGGGCCAACACGCTTAAAGTGCAACCTCTACCCCGTGGCATGGGGGACTCTGCTATTTGCCTGCTAACACCACTGGTCGTGCCCTGAATTCTCTCTGTGTGGGTCTGAAACGCCGCATTTGCCTCCTTGCCAACTCCTGGTGGGACTAGGGTCCCAGGAGCAACGCGCAGTTGACATAAACCCCGAACAGCATCTTCTCCACCGCAGCGCACACTCAGGGGAGGACTACTACCCCCAGAGTGCATCACACCAGCCCGCAGCTGCCGCGAGTTTGGGGGAAGCAGGGTCAACACGCTTATAGTGCAGCCTCTCCACCCGCGGCGAGGGACGCGCGTGGGACGTAGCCCGGACCAATGGCGGGCCCGTCTGAGCCCGTCTGAGACTGATCGAGGCTGAGCCATCCCCCTGAAAAGCCGGACTAAGCGAGTTCCTACGATATATGTACGGGCGCTGGGCTAATGTTGTTGAACTCTGGGGTCCCGCAAGGAAAACCTGGATAGAGTGAAGGCCTGGGTGTATAGTATATAAAATATAAAGTGTAGGGAGTGTGTTATCCCAACTACTTAGAATAATAACTCTTGCACCATTCATAGACCGAGGGGTAATAGCCATAACTTAGTATGGGTGTCGTAAATATTTAATTTACCCTCTTAATTTCTATGCAGGTAAGTACTTAATCAATAATAACTCAACCGGAAAGAAAGAAGACAGAGTCCGTGGTGTTAGAGTTCTTAGGGGTTTTATTCCTTATAAAGGAATCGTTCCGGAATTGGATATCATGTTCCTGCAACCACACAGGGTTCAGGAAGGGATAGAGCCATGTTTTATTGACAGTACATAGCTTATATACTTAATTTACATCATAGAAAACAGTGTAGTAGGCGTAACAGCTGAGAGTAGACAAGATAACAGCATCCACGTGTTACTAGTACGTAATCAGAAGGCGTGGACTAGGCGTAACTGTAGGTGTGCTTTAGAAACGTCACAGGTAGGTGTCACATGTGGGTGGCACTAAACAGAAATGTTGCAATGTCAGCAGAAATCGGAGGCTTGGATGCGCGCGCAGCTGCATGACGTGTGATTGGCGTGAAACTGGAGGGTGCAGGGGGCTTGACATTTGCACTGACGGAAAAGAGACAGAAGTCTAGCATGTCAGATCAACTTGTGCTTCTATCGTATCTGATATCTGATGTTTAGGAACTGAGCTATCTGGGCGGAAAGGTCTCTGGGGCAGAAGCTATTCTATACTGACTGTGAGTGCGTGTATAAGCGCCTGAATGTCTGCATGAGAAGCGTGGGGGCATGGGCCTTCCATGGGAGCATGGTAACAGAGGCTATGAATTACTTGCACGGAGACAGGCCGGCCCTTTGGCTCTGCAGCTGGGGAATGTTTACTGAAACTAGTAGGCAGGAATGTATCTTCGAGGAGCGGAACAGATAACTCGAAGGTTGTAGTCAGTTTTGGCAGGCAGCAGGCTGAGCTGAGCGTGGTGGGCCGCGCTGGAAGTAAGGCAGAGTTCACGGGTACGGGGGCAGCCTGGGCTGAGGCTTTCAGAGTCAGAAGGAAGGAAAAGGCTCGATGGCAGAAATTCTGGGCCTATTTTGCCAGAGCTGAAAAACATGTAGAGTACACTACAAAAAGACGTTGGCATAGCATACTTAGGAACGGACTATCCAACCCATTCAGGGTGGGTCTGAAAGAGGACATGTTAACGTTGGACGCAAATGTATTTGCGTCTTCATAGCTGGCACAGGAGGGAAGTTACATGCACTTTAACTCGTACATGGAGACGGTGGGGTACACGATAGGGAACACAACTTGACCAAAAATGTATATTTCCTCATTCTCTCCTTGTTCCCTACGGACCCTTCATGATATATTGATCATCATAAATTGATCAGTTTGTTCTTGTAACATTATTTGTTCGTCTCTCTTCCGTTGTCTGTTTGAGAGGAAACTGGAATGTTCAATGCACGATGTGGCACACAGTCCACATATCGCCGGCCCACACTGTAGGCACAGGCAGCAGCTGAATACTATGACAAGACCAAAACCTAGGAAGGATAGGATCTTCCATCCCCAAGCGGACAACGTTGTCCAGAACCAACCGGACCAAGTCCAGGTGCCTGGAGTCTGATGTATTAAACTTGCAATTTTGTGAAGACTTGTAATAGCTTTGTATACAGATGGCGCGTTTTCTGGAATGAAAACACAGCAACTTGACCCGATGACCTTACAGGCTCCACCTCTATCTGCCAAGATGACGTCATTAACAAGACGATTCTGAAGGACAACAACCCGCATGGCAGATTGCTCCTCTGTTAGGTTACCTAAGGCGGAGGCAGTTTCATGTACTACAGCTTCAAGGGTTCTAGTTAATCTACGTATTAATTTACTGTTTTGGACGGGGCCTAAAAAGAAAAAGAATCCTTTATTAAAATCGGTGTACTGTTCCCATGCCGTTTCTGTATAGTCGACAAGCGGGAGATCTCTTCGGAGTCTATTCTTTACTAGATTTGGGTTTCTGTGATAATCAGGAGGGGCTAGGAAAACAGGTGGCAGAAGGAATGCAATATAACAGGTACCATCCCAATCTGGAGGCAGACGTATATATGCGGTATGACCACAAACAAAATAAGAATGACGGTTAGCTTTAAAGGATGATTTACCATGATCACTGAATTCGACCACAGTAGTACATTTACTATGACCTAAGTGTACTGAACCTTTCTTTCTGACACATAATTCACCTGTGACTGGTAATACTGACATAGCGGGTAGAGCTGGTGCAGCTTCAGATTCAATAGTAAGAATCATAAAGTTAATTGTGTAATTACTTAATCCATACACTTCATTTTCTAGATCAGTTCCTATTCTAATGGGGAGTCCCTCCTTATCAGGGTAACAGACGTTGAGCAGGACTAAGTTCAGGTTTCCCCAAACCCAGCTCCTGTCAAGAACAGCAATATCAGGATCTAGGGAATTAATTATTCTGAACCATGCACCACAGGAGCCGTTATGAGTGAACGGGTACGGAAAGAGGGGCAGAGCTCCCTTGTAATTCTGGTAGGGAGGGAGTCGGCCACATATCCAGCAGTTTGTAGCGTTATTAGTCTGATGGGAGTGGTGTAACATACTAATGAATGTGTTGTTGCGCAGCGCAAGTCTGTAAGAAAGTTCATGTGGAGGTAACTCGCTAAAAGAATGTTCAGCAGAAACATTGTAAGCAGATTGTTCATGCTTGAAAATAGGGCAATAGATTGGAAGAAGTACACTTGCAACAATTATCAGAATACTTAGAAAAAACATAATTAATAATGTCACTATACAGTGACTACGCAGTGATTTGCAGTATGTACGTTTCTTGAATTGTCTCTCTCTCTCTCTCTATCTCGATCTAGGGGATACATGTCAGAAACTATTTAACCGATTCACCTAGGGGAGGACTTAAACAATTAAACTGTCTGACTTGCTAGATCGAAGCTTGATTCGATACTCCTCTTGGGGAGTTTTCTCTCGTTCAGGTAATTTAAAGTCACTAGGTTTAATACAGTCTTTGGTGGGGGTGGGCGAGTCAAGGTCTGGTTTCAGTTCATTACATAATTTAATATGACTCGTGTGGACCCACCCCTTTCTGCCCTCCAACTTCACTGCGGTCCTCGTAGTAAGAAGGACGGTCTTCGGTGCTTTCCAGCGGGGCTCCAGCGGGCTTTTCCTGTCAAAATTCCTCACTAGGACCATGTCGCCAGGACGGACATCATGCGGCTTTACATCAGTGTTGTTAGGAAAGGCTGCGGCAACCTGTGAACGACATGATTGGAGTGCAGACATCAAGGAGGCAAGGTAATCTGTCAACATGTTACAATCAACATCGGTAATTTTCTCAGGAATGGGCGTCCCCCACATATTCGGTGGTCTGCCAAAGACCACTTCGTACGGGGATAGTCCTGATCTCGAATGTGCAACCATTCTCATATAGAACAGTGCAACTGGCAGGGCGACTATCCAGTCGACCCCTTTCTCCTGGCATATTTTGGCAAGACGAATCTTAAGTGTCTGGTTATGCCTTTCTACAAGGCCTGCGGCTTCGGGATGTCGGACACAGTGGAATTTCCACTGATATCCTAGCAAAAGGGAGACATGCTTCATGAGTTCGGATGAGAACGGCTGTCCGTTATCTGAGTACACGACACGAGGCAGGCCGTATCGTGGGAAGAATTCTCGAACCAGCTGCTTGGCAGTGGTCGGGGCAGTGTAATCTGAGACTGGGTATGCTTCGGTCCAACGAGAAAGTGCACAAACAACTACGAGGACATATTTGAATCCTCGACAACGGTCCATCTGGATATAATCCATCTGGAGGACTTCAAAAGGGTGATCGGGAGGATGAAATCCACCTTGCTCTACAGGGACGCTTTTACCTGGATTGAACTGACAACAGATCATGCAAGTACGCACTTTCTGTTTTGCTGCCGCTCGTAAGTGTTTGTTGTACCAGAGATTCTGCAAACTGTCTAACATAGCCTTTTCTCCTAGATGTGCAGGACTATGTGCTGTATTTATCATGATTTGAACCATGGAGTCGGGGAGGAACCATGTAGGTTTTCCCTTTGTGACCCATCCTTGATCTGTCTGGATCCCTCCTAGTTCAGTCCATTTCTTTATTTCTTCTGAAGTGGCATGTGTCTGGATATCGATTACGTCTAGGGTGGGATCCCTGACTGACATACACTGAGTTGGTACTATTGTCTTTGTCACATCAGTAGTCTGGGTGTGAGTCAATGCTGTATGTTTTGCTGTCTGGTCTGCCAGGTCGTTACCCTGGGAAACAGAATCTGTAACCTTAGTATGTGCTTTACACTTCATGACTGATATGCCTGAGGGCAAATGTATTGCTTCTAATAGTGCTTGAATGAGGGGACCGTGCTGGATCTTGGCACCATGAGAGGTCAAAAAACCTCTTTCTTGCCATAACATGCCGAAGTCGTGTACGACTCCGAACGCATAGCGGGAATCAGTGTATATGTTAACATTTCTGTTCTTGGCTAGACTACAAGCTCGGGTCAGAGCGATGAGCTCCGCTGCTTGAGCAGACAATGTGTCAATACGGTGTGTTTCTTTAACTTCAGTTTCAGTGGTCACTGCATACGCGGCCACTAATTCCCCTGTACTTGTTCTCATGCATGAACCGTCCACATAAAGTGTCAGGTCTGGATTTGTCAATGGAACATCTGTTAGGTCTTGTCGAGGTTTTGTTACTGTATCAATGATCTCTATGCAATTATGCGGTGTTGGATCTGTCATAATTGCAGGTAACAATGTTGCGGGGTTCAAGATGCTACAGCGTCTGATTTCTATGTGTGGCTGGAATAGTGTCAATTCATAACCTGTCAATCGTGCTATAGTCAAGTGCTGAGTCTGGGTTCTGTTTAAAAGAACCTCTACAGAATGTGGAACTTGAACTGTTAATGGGTGTCCTAAAACAATTGAATCGCTCTGTCTGATTGCTAATGCTGTTGCTGCTACTGACTTTAAGCACGCAGGGAGTGCCTGGGCTACTGAATCCAATGTACTTGAAAAATAAGCGCAAGGCTTATGTGAACCTGCTTGGTCTTGAGTGAGGACAGACAGTGCTGTACCCTCACGTTCTGTAACAAAAAGTGTAAAAGGTTTGCTGTAACATGGTGTCGCTAGAACTGGTGCTTGGCATAACGCTTTCTTTAATTCCTCAAAGGCTTGTGTATGTTCCTGAGTCCAGGGAAGGACAGTCGAAGTCGCTGCCTCCTGTGTTGTTAACTGAATGAGTGGTTTGGCTAGAAATGCATACTGAGGAATCCATTGTCTACAGTACGAGGTGAGGCCTATGAAGGCCCGCACTTCCTTTTGTGTCCGGGGTTGTGGCATATTTGCAATTAACTGAATGCGATCGGGAGTGAGCTGTCTCCCCACTTTGGACAGCAAGTGACCCAAGTACACAACTTGCTGAACACAGAATTGTAGCTTCGAAGGAGACACCTTGTGTCCCTTGTCGGCCAGAAAATGTAAAACTGTCAGTGATGCTTGTTCACATTCGGGCTCACTTCGTGCGGTGATCAGCAGATCATCGACGTATTGCAGTAAAGCGGTGTTAACTGGCATTGTGATACAGTCAAGTTGTCTTTTCAGTGCTTGGCTATAGATGCTGGGGCTTTCTGTGAATCCTTGAGGTGCTCGTGAAAATTTGAAGCTGCGTCCATTTAAACTGAATCCGAAGAGATATTGGCTCTCTGGATCAATAGGTACGCTGACCTGTTGAGTGCATCTAATTCACCCTGATCTGTCTCAGGCCTGTCTCGTTCTCTTATTAGGCAATTTATAAAAAAGCGTAGTATCTGTCCTTGAACGTCAACTTTCTGATGCCCCATGGCATCCTTAATACTGTCGGGGTCTTTCCCAGTCTGAATAAACTGATATATTCTATCTAGGTGCTCTTTCATTCCTGGAAACATCAGCAGGAAATCAGTAGCAGATCGTAATCGTAGTGATGCCAGTATCATTCTATCGTCTTTGCCGGGTACTGGATCATATCTGCAAACTGTAAGTTGTCCTTTGAATATATCGAGACGGGGTGATTTGTACGTGTAGGGACTCTGCAAGTCCCCGAGCTGTAACCTGCGTGTTGATGGCGGGGTCTGGAGACCCCCCATCGCACCTCCTGAGGCGGAAGCTTGGACATTATCTCTCTGTGGAGTCTGTATTTGTACTTGAATGTGTCCTTTAGTAGGGTCAGGTAAACGTGGCTTTGGTAGATTAACTTTAGGTAGGGGAAGCGGTGGAGGGGGTGGAACAGGCGGAATCTGATCTTGGGGCGGGTTACCACCCCCGTCCCTGTCCCTGTCGTTAGGCAGGGCGCGGACAGGCATATTGGTGTAAGCGGGTGCTACATCCTCTAGATAGGAATTCAGGAATATGTCTTTAGTAGTCTTGTGAGTTACTTTAGTTGGAACCAATGGTGACGGTAGATTTTTCGGTATTTCTGACATGGCCTCAGGCGAACCCTCGGCCGCGAGATACATACCGTTTACGAGGTTATTTCGTGCACGGTCTGTCTGTTCTGATTTTACTCGGATCCCCTCAGTAATTAATTCGTTTTCTTGGGCTTTCTCTGATTCTTTAAGTCTGTCCTCTCTACGTAGTTCTTTTTCAGCACGCTTACGTGATTCCTTACGCCAAAACTCTATGGCGTCTTTCTGAGATTGTCTGGCTTTCTTTTTCCATAATGCTTCCTCTACTTTCATGATGCACTCAGCATCCCATGTTCCAGTAACTGGCCATCTGTGTCTCTCGTCTAGATGTTTAGTATACTCGGCCCATAAATCTAGATACACTATGGCATCTATGCCATGCTTGTGATACATAAAGTTTCCAGGAGTATCCTTAGGGGGGATAGGAATCTCTTCCTCTAGTATCCCTTTCCTAGTTCCTATCTGCTTTAACTTGTTGAAAAACGGCATCTTGTTTACTCAGTACTGAATGCTCAATCCTTGCTACTTAATACTAGATACAGCTAGTTATATAAGAACACAATAATGCACATAAAAACAGTCACACTCATACCACGACATTAATCACATAAAAAGACATTTGCGACATATACGACTACCCCCTATATCAGATGTACTGCTAAACAGTACAGATACACTGCTGCAAACAGTGCAGGAACTTGAATCATCGGATGTACTGCTAAACAGTACAGATACACTGCCTAAAACAGTGCAGACCGGACTTGTGTACCCAAACCCGTCTAGATACGTCCCAGCAATGGTTCTCACCGGGAAGCACGGAAAACAGAAGGCCTCGGAAAACTCGACTGGACTGGACTGGACCGGACTCGACTCGACTCGACACGTGGATACTTCGGAAAACTGGTGGGCCTCTTGACACCTCGGACCTTGCTTCTTTCGGCTAGGCTCTGGTCGGGATCCTCCGCACTCCTCACCGCCTCGTCTGGGTACTGATCGCAATCTTCGTCACCTCCGTGGGCCAGAGGGAGATACAGGAAATCCTGCCGGTACGCGTAGTTTCCTTCTAACTGATGGCAGGGGACAGAGCTTGCAACGCACCAACCGGCGCGTGAGGTGGGGGACGGGGCCCTGTTCGGGCGCCAAAATGTCGTAAATATTTAATTTACCCTCTTAATTTCTATGCAGGTAAGTACTTAATCAATAATAACTCAATCGGAAAGAAAGAAGACAGAGTCCGTGGTGTTAGAGTTCTTAGGGGTTTTATTCCTTATAAAGGAATCGTTCCGGAATTGGATATCATGTTCCTGCAACCACACAGGGTTCAGGAAGGGATAGAGCCATGTTTTATTGACAGTACATAGCTTATATACTTAATTTACATCATAGAAAACAGTGTAGTAGGCGTAACAGCTGAGAGTAGACAAGATAACAGCATCCACGTGTTACTAGTACGTAATCAGAAGGCGTGGACTAGGCGTAACTGTAGGTGTGCTTTAGAAACGTCACAGGTAGGTGTCACATGTGGGTGGCACTAAACAGAAATGTTGCAATGTCAGCAGAAATCGGAGGCTTGGATGCGCGCGCAGCTGCATGACGTGTGATTGGCGTGAAACTGGAGGGTGCAGGGGGCTTGACATTTGCACTGACGGAAAAGAGACAGAAGTCTAGCATGTCAGATCAACTTGTGCTTCTATCGTATCTGATATCTGATGTTTAGGAACTGAGCTATCTGGGCGGAAAGGTCTCTGGGGCAGAAGCTATTCTATACTGACTGTGAGTGCGTGTATAAGCGCCTGAATGTCTGCATGAGAAGCGTGGGGGCATGGGCCTTCCATGGGAGCATGGTAAAAGAGGCTATGAATTACTTGCACGGAGACAGGCCGGCCCTTTGGCTCTGCAGCTGGGGAATGTTTACTGAAACTAGTAGGCAGGAATGTATCTTCGAGGAGCGGAACAGATAACTCGAAGGTTGTAGTCAGTTTTGGCAGGCAGCAGGCTGAGCTGAGCGTGGTGGGCCGCGCTGGAAGTAAGGCAGAGTTCACGGGTACGGGGGCAGCCTGGGCTGAGGCTTTCAGAGTCAGAAGGAAGGAAAAGGCTCGATGGCAGAAATTCTGGGCCTATTTTGCCAGAGCTGAAAAACATGTAGAGTACACTACAAAAAGACGTTGGCATAGCATACTTAGGAACGGACTATCCAACCCATTCAGGGTGGGTCTGAAAGAGGACATGTTAACGTTGGACGCAAATGTATTTGCGTCTTCATAGCTGGCACAGGAGGGAAGTTACATGCACTTTAACTCGTACATGGAGACGGTGGGGTACATGATAGGGAACACAACTTGACCAAAAATTTATATTTCCTCATGGGGGACAGCACTTCTCAACAGACAAGGCCCAATACTCGACAGAAAGCCTCTGCACGTACGCCCATCCTGAAATCGACTGCCATAGATAAAATGCTACAGCAGGCAATCGGGGCAGTTTCAAGTGAGACAGAACGCACTAAAAGACGGTTTCTCTTACCCCTATGATCCCAAATTCCCCAATTTGAATCAATTGATTCCTCTCAGATAGCAAATCTTTCAAATACTCCAGATATAAGACTTCCACCTGAAAAAGTAAATCCTGAACCACCAAATAAATGTGACACCGGGGGACAAATAAGAAAGGTGGTCAGAGGAAACAAAAAGCCAATAAAGGGGGGAAGAAAGCCAATAGCCTATTAAGTACAGTTCCAAAAGTACAGACAGAGTGTCATACCACTAGTGGAAATCACCTAGCCAGAGTAGAGCTTCCATTGTGGGCTTCAAACTTGGACAAAGAACTTAAAACTCATTTTGAATTTTTTTTGCGAACAGAGTTAGAGGTTGTTGAAAGCCATATTGGGAATCTCACTACACTGGTTGATACATGGGGGAGCAAAATAGCCAGCATTTCTAGTTTTCTTGATAATTCTAAAATTCCTGAGCAGGCTCCCATTCACCAAAGTAACAACGTAAGTGTAACCATTCCAGTCTCCAAAAATCCAACGGGGCTTAGCCCCACTGAACACCAAACTGTAGATCCAATTGAGTTACAACAGGGGGCAATTAATGCCAGCAAGTTTAGGACCACTAGTGGAACAAAATTACTCTATTAAATGTACTACGAACCCAGGGAATAATAGTGAACACACTAGAAATAGAACAAAATCCAGTCTGACACATATTGATCTACTCCCGGCTTCAACACCTTATACTGTTATTTTATCTGGAGTGCCTGAATTAGAAAAAGGAAGAGGGGAGTTTTATCCAGAAATAAAAAACAAAGTCATCCTTTGGTTAAATAAATACAGACCGCTTCCACTCTTAACATACTGTGAAATTTTATTTGCTAGGCGGGTTGGCTGGCTGGGACATAGGCAGAAGGACATATCTGGGGACTGTGTCCTGATTCGTTTTAGGGACACTAGGGTGGTCCAACATATCTTGAACTGGGACCAATCCAGGGAGAATAGTGGTATTCAGGTGCTCCCTCTGGGCTATTTCTACCCCCCAAGCTCCCTGAGTGAAAGAATGGGAAGCATATATAAGAAATGGGAAACGAGAGCCCAAACAGGTTACTTGCCAAACATGGGCTGGGACTTTGAACCAATCCCGCTTTTTAATATTCCAGTCAGGAACAGATATAGTAGCCTAGATCTAGTTGACTGACTGGATCCCCAAAACCCAACTATTGGAAAATATGGCCACCCAACTTGCTGTCCCTCCAAATTGCGACAAATTCAATGCCGGTGACCATTTTTTCAGGGAAATCACTGAGGCAGTGGCAGACCCTGGAAGTTCGGGTGTTCCGCTAGAAACTTTTGGGGAGGTCATGGATAATGAGCAGGAATGTGAAAGGATACCTTGCCAAGTCTTACAGTAGGAGTCGGAATACCTGCATACTCAGACTGAAAAAATAAAAGACCCATAGAACATAAGGCTTCTATCTTGGAACATAGAAGGACTCGCTTCTAAGTTACTGACTGGGGAGAATACATAGATGTCCATGACCTATGTCTCTTTTAAGAGACATGGTCTACTGTATCACCATTTAGGACAGGTCATGCTACATATTGTACTCCAGCTTTGCAGGACCCTAGAGGGAGACCCTCGGGGGACTCTGCATTTCGGTTGCTACCCATTTGTGATGCACAATTAAAGTCCTTGACACACAGTCAGAAGAAATTTTTTGTATACTCCTCACTTTTGATGATACAATTAAAATGGCTGTCATTGATGTATATTCTTTCAGACCTTAGATTCATTGGCCTGTTGTTTTCACACTCTACTGGAATCTGTCCATACAATAGTTGGGGGGGGGGGGATTTTAATTGTCATTACGAACCTCTTAATGGCCTAAACGATAATATTGCTAGTGAAGAAGATTCTGTGTGGTCAATTCCGGATTATAATATCTATCCGACAAGGGGGTAGACCCCCCTTGTCTTTCAAATGACCACACTCACCCTCACTCATTTGCTAAGGGCCTGTAATGGCCGATTCCCCTCAGAATGCCCAGGAAACCCAACTTTTAATAAGCAGGGGCAGGCCTCTGCAATAGACTATATTCTGCTAGATCTTGAGAATTGGACTAGTATCAAGGACTGTGTGGTCTATCCTTGAAGTGAAAGCGACCATAACCCATTGGTACTTGAGATAGCTTACCCAGAGCTCAAGGGAGACCAGGGCTTGTCAACACTACCCCCACCAAACATAATTGCAATACAGGGGGGCAGAAGAGTGCGCTCGGGGAGTTTTGCTGTATCTAATGAAAATATGGCCTCCTTGTATATACAAACTATTCCATACCTAGAAAATGCTCTTTGTATTCTTAAAGAGCACCAAGGCCAGGAGTCCCTGCCATTGATAAACACAAATCACCTGGACTTGATTTTAAAGCTGGCAGAGTTTTTTTATAAGCCTGGTAATTACAATAATTATGATTTAAAACCCAAGCACCCCTGGTTTAATAAAACATGCAGGGAAGCAAAATGTGCTTCAGTTTTAAGGGCCAAGAATAAAGATCCTTTATGAATCAGAAAAGACATGTTACACTATAAAAAACGATTGCCAAAGCAAAAGCAACCTGGGAAAAAGGAAGCTATTAAAAACGGGAAGCTATTAAAACAGCTTTGGATATTAGAGATATGAGAGGCTTTTGGAATCTGGTAAAACCAGGTCACTCCGAAGGCAACTCAGCCATTGAAGCAAATCTTTGCGAAGAAGTGTGGAGATCTCATTTTAAAGTTTTATTTTCTATACCACCTGATGAACTTGCAGTACATGGGTCAGTAAATATAGACCAAATTTCCCTAATTGAGGAACCACCACCTTGTATAATCTCTGAAGTCACGTTGGCGCTGGGCAGACTACTCCCTAATAAGGCCCCGGGCCTGGACAGAATTCCTGGTGACTTGTTCAGAACTGAACAGGTGGTGTGAGCTCCTTTTCTCCCAATACTATTCAATGCTATTATACAGGGCATGGCACTACCTTTCACTTTGGCTGATGCGGAAATTAGCCCAATTTTTAAAAAAGGCTCCCCACTAGACCCAGCAAATTATCTGCTGATAAGCCTGATTGACATGTCACAAAAGATATTTGCACGTGTTCTTCTGGAGAGATTGCAATCTTGGATGGACGAGAAGAATATTTTAACCATGCTACAAGCGGGATTTAGGTCAAAAATCTCAACCATCGACCAAATTTGTGGATTGCAGTTAATCCACTGAAAAAACGTAACCCTGGAAGGGGGTAGCCTCTATCGTACCTTTGTGGACCTTAAGTACGCCTTCGATATTGAATCTCTATATACCAACATTCCGCACTCTGAAGGACTGGAGGTGATCAAATCCCTTCTCCTTGCCAGGTCCAGACCTACCCGGATCCCCACCGACTTCATTATGGACCTTTTACGAATTGCCCTTCAGAACAATTATTTTCTATACCGTGATACTTTCTATCTACAAGTCAAGGGTTTCTATGGGAGCTTGCTTTGCCACAAATTTTGCAATTCTATTTGTACATCATATGGAGAAAACACACATCCTTTACATCAACAACCCCTTTTTGAACAACATCAACCTATGGCGTCGCTACATAGACGATATCCTTGTTCTCTGGAACGGAACAAGAGAGACTTTAACTACTTTCATTGATTGGCTCAACTAATCACAACAGCATCTGCGTTTCACCTGTGATTGTAAAAACAATGATCTTCCTTTTCTGGGTGTTATCATACACGCAGAAGATGGCCAACTAGGCACTTGCCTATTCCGCAAGCCTACTGAGAGGAACACACTCTTACAATACTCGAGCTACCATCCACGAGGATTGAGAGATGGGCTCCCGTACGTCCAATTCCTCCGGATCAGAAGGAATTGTAAGTGGCGCAGGGATTACTTCAGAGAATCTGATATCCTGACCAACAAACTGATCACGAGAGGATATCCCAAATTCCTTATCTAAAGGGCTCGTAAAAGGGCTTGGTATTGCCACAGAGAACATCTTCTGACCGCCCAACCCAAGAAACCCATGAAACGAATTCCCTTTGTATCCACGTTTAGCCCGAGCAGTAACCAAGTGGCTAGGATCATAAAGAAAAATTGGACTATACTAAGCCCTTTCGAACCCTTCAAGGAACAACCACTTTTCTCCTACCAACAAGGAGATAACCTAGCATCGCACCTGGTACATGCCATCACATGGCCAGAAAAATCTACGGACAAACACACGATCACTGCTACGTGGGTGCTTCCTCCAGTAATTGGACATTTTAAATGCCAGAACTGTTCTGTCTGCGATCTGACCACAAACACTAAAGTTTCATCTACAAAAACAGAACCTCCAAACTGAGACACCTAACATAACATAACATAACATAACACAAAATGTCGTCTACACAATCAAATGTCCCTGCGATCTCTTTTATGTCGGCCAGACTACCCAAATGGTAAAAACAGAATCATCCAACATAAGAGTCGCATCAATTGCAAAGTTATCACTGCCCCCCTGGTCTCGTACTACCTGGAGAAGAATCATCAAGACACCAACATCATCTGGCAAGTGATAGAACAGGTCACGTTACCCTCAAGAGGCGGAGATATCAAAACCCTCCTAAATAGATGCGAGTGCAAATGGATGACCTTGTGTGACTCTGTCACTCATGGTCTTAACACCATAGATGAATGGAGCAGTACCATTGCCATCTAACCCGCCCCTGCTGCAATGACCATTATCTGTCTTACGTCCAGGCATGACTGCCTCTCCCCTTACTCTTCAATGTACTCTCCTGTCCATTACAATTCTCACTCCTTTTCTCCCTTCATATACATGCCTAATCTGTCCAGACGCAAATGATATCACTGTGTTATCATACATGCTGAACTCTGCACGTATATACAAGTATACATGTATACATGCCTCTAAACTTGTCTTACTCCTTCTACAAATATGGTGTTATCATGCATGCCTAATTCTGTCCTAACAACAGAGCGTTTGAAACTACATGTCTAAAGGCTGTCGCCTTATATGTATGTATGACATGCCCAAACTGTCCAGCCCCAAATGATATTATTGTTTTTTCAAGTCAAATTTGCTTTATTCGTGATAAACACATAAAAGCATTTACATACATAGAAATCCGGTAAAAGACTTGATTTGTGTTTCTTAAAAATACACCAATAGACATTTAAAAGTACATCAATTGAATCATGGGTTAAAAATGTAAAAATATAAAAAAACTTAAAAATGCAGATGTTTTTATAGCACGTTATTTACAATAATCTGCTTATAAGTTTTTGTCTAATGGACCATGACCACCCCAGATATTTAGCAGTGGCTATTAATATAGGCAATGATGAATTAGTGTGAATAATTCTTAAGGCTACCGCACTACTTGTCGTTCCTAGATTTTTACACATAGGAGTTAGCCAGATACGTCTGGGTTCCACGTATGATTTACATACAAATAAAAAATGTCCAATAGTTTCATTATGCACTCCACAAGATGGCCAAATTTTAGTTGATAGGCCGCCCAACCTGCCAGTCAGGGATCCCAATGGGATGGCACCTGCTCTGATCTGGAAGAGCAACCTCCTGTCTCTTGGGTTAGTGATAACGTCCCAATACAGTTCAAAATTGGAGAGGGACTTTGCTTACAAGAATCATCCCGGCATAGACTCTGGGTTGGTTTCATTCCAGATTCGTGCTGCCACCCTGTCCCAGTAGATCATTTTGAGGACTTGTTTTGTTGGAAATGAAGCACTCTTGGGATTTTCCCAAAATGGATGTAAACCAAGGGCGCCCACCATATTTCTGAGTTCTTTTAACCAACCTATTTTATGAAAAACATCAGCTCTGATAACATCCTTAAACCCCTCAGCATAATGTAAAAGTTCAGGTGTTGTCCAGAGTCTGCGCCAGTACAATACTGGACGCAACCCTGCAAGGTCGACAACTGACTTCCTACCCAGATCAAGCTTAAGTGATAACAAAGGAGACCCTTTAGGAAGTCCAGTAATGAGTCTAAAAAACGTGTTTTCCGCAGTCTGTAATGGTTGCAAGTTCTCATAACACCATAGCTCTGCACCATAGAGGATTGATCCGAGTGCTTTAGCCGCGTACACCTGTATTGCTGGTTTAACCGGTGTTGTTAGGGATTTTCTATGTTCAGAGCCCAAAGCACCGGCTATTTGCTTATGTCTCACGGTTGTAATGTCAATGTGCTTGGTCCATCTTAGATCATTAGATACGTGGATTCCCAAATATGTAAAAGTGTTTACAACCTCCAGATGTCGGCCATTCATAACAATTCGGGGGCTGTGGCTACGATGAGAATTAAAAACCATCAGTTTAGTTTTGGCCACGTTTATCTCCAAGCCATGCTCCTTGCAGAATTGATCAAAAATAGATAAAGCCTGCTCTAAACCACTTGGGGTTTTAGATAAAATCAAAGTGTCATCTGCAAACATTAAAATTGGTATTTTGGATCCAACCAACAAATGAGCGTCCACATTAGCAGCCAGCATCCGGGCAACAACACCATTAATATATAGCGTGAACAATGTAGGAGCCATTGAGCAGCCTTGACGGACACCCCTCTCAACAGGGAATTCTGGGTTGACCATTCCATATCCTCCCCACTGGATCTTCGCAAAATTTGCCTCATGGAGCCTCATTAACAGTGTCAAAAGATCAACAGGGAGGCCCGGCTCCTCAACACCTGCCGCAGTTTGGCCCTTGGGACCAAGTCAAAGGCAGCCCGCACGTCAACAAAAGCTGCATACAGGCTGCCCTTGCCCAGCACCACAGTTTTCAACAGAAGCAAAGTGAAGCGGAAGACCTGGTCCATTGTGCAGACCAGTTTCGAAAGCCGGCCTGGAATTGTGACATAGCGTTATTTTACTCTGCCCACTCCAAAAGTCTGTTTACAACCACCCTACCAATCACCTTTTGTATGGTGTCAATTAGGCCTATGGGCCTGTAGTTTCCTGGCAGAGATCTATCACCTTTTTTAAAGACAGGAATAATAACTGCCCCTTTCCATGATGCCGGAATATTGGCACTTTGGGTGACTGCATTAAGGAGGAGAAGAATATATTTGCTCCAGCGTTCTTTATCACTAATGAAAAGATCCGCTGGAACACCGTCCAATCCCGGGGCTCTACCACTTGCCACTATACTCAGGGCCATCATGACTTCTCTTTTGTTGAATAGATTGCCTTCACAATGGGAAGGGCCAAGGTCATTTAAGGAAGTGTTAAACAGGGGGGGCGGCATACTGAGACTTAAAATATTCTACCCAGTCCTCTTGGGATACATTGTTATTCGGTGACTCCGCTACACCCCCTTTACCCCACTTTATGATGTTACAGAATAACCTAGAGTCTTTTTTGTCACTTGCCTCCCTTAGCTCTTGCCAATGAAGCTCATCCCACAGTTTCTTAGCCTTGACTATACTTTTTTTATAATCTAAGCGGGCACACAATGAAGCTCATCCCACAGTTTCTTAGCCTTGACTATACTTTTTTTATAATCTAAGCGGGCACACCGGATAGAGGCCAAATCCCTCCCTTTGATCGCTGCTCCTAGAGCCAATCTAGAGGTCCTACACTCGGAATTGTACCACCTAGCCTGTTTTGGTTTGCTCTCATTACTTCTCTTATGTGGTTTTTGAAAGTGAACCTTAATGTTTGAAAAAAGATTTTTATGAATTGTAGTCGCTAGGTCACTGCCTGGGTCAATTAGATTTAATTGCTCTAGGGATATTACTGCTTCATCGACCTGGGCATTAATAATGTTGATAGTCTGCTGGCTAGTTTTGACATTTGTCCATTTTAATCGCCGCATGTCATTCGTTGGGACAACCAAGGGGACTCATCTACTGTATCTGACACTGCAGCACTAGTTGTGGTCCACCACTTGTGCTCAACACACAAAGGATTAGGGTCACTTTCTATTCTGGATCTAACCTTCATTTCAACCACTGACCCCCAAAGATTTAAGCTACATAGGACGTAATCTATTCTACTCCTATGCCTTCCATTGTCTAACGTGTAAAAGCCCCTACCTTATCGCTTAGGGTCCTCCCATTCATTGCCCTCAGACTGTTTTCATAACAAATGGCATTTAAAGCAATGATATCCTCCGTCCAACGAGTGATTGGCTTCAAATTTAATTCGTGTTGGATATCCAGCGGCTCGAAAGTCCTGTTTAGATCGCCCGCTATCACAACACTATTTTCCAGGGAATGGGTCTCAAGAAGGGAGCCTAAAGCCGCACAAACCTCTGACCTCCCTTTCTTGTTACCTCTGGCATAGACGTTATATATATCAAGCATGCCCGCAGGACCCAGATTTATTCTGATAAGTTGGATATCTCTACTTCTAGTGTCGACTACTTTGATGCTCAGCTCTAAACGCTGCCGCACCCAAATAGTAAGGCCACCCATCGGTCGACCCTTAGGGCCCTTAAGTGCTGGGATGTAGTAGTTCAGGTATCCCTCAGAAAAAGTGGGTTCACAAAGCCAGGTCTCCTGGAAGATACACAGATCAAAAGTATTTATAAAATCTTTCCAGTCTTGGGATTCCTGCTTAGTTCCTAGCCCCGCTAAATTCCACAAGACTAATTTGCCTGTATCTACCCCAATGTCCTCAGTGATTTCGCTAGTAATGGGTAAAGTAGATGTTTCAGACACCCCAATAACGTCTTTGTACGTAGTTGTATTATGCGAATCAGCAAATAGAATCGACCCGCCATTTGTCCCAGATTTTAGCTTAATTTTTTGACGATGGCTAACACCCATTAATGGAACACCCACTGATGAGGGAAGCCCCATACTTCCCTCTTTATTCACAGTCTGCCCATTAGTTTCTATCCCTGCAGCCTTGTTTATTGGACGTCAATCATTATTGTCCAATTCAGAGCAGTTGCTTTCGCACGCTCATCCCATTGACCTTGGATTTTGCGGCTGAAGCTGGGGGCAAGATTTCCTTAGCTGGATCAAGGATGGTGCGGGGGCGCTAGTTCTAAATTCTAGGGCAAAAAGTTTTCAGCCAGTGATGCATGTTTCAAGGTTAATTCGATAGAGTCATATTTATGATATGGGGTGCTAATTCTTTAGCCACTAAGATATCCTCCCTTATTACTGAACGACATCCTCTAACATGCCGCAACCAATGAATGGCTTTGTTTGTTAAGGAGTCCGGTAGCTCAGCTCTACTGTTGGTCAATTTGGGGACGTTGGTCATATATATTTTATTACCAGAGTAGCCTTTATGAATTGCACTAGTCCCTATACCATCCTGTCTACTAGCACTAGCACCCACATTTTTATCCTGCTCTGTTGATCTCACAGATGTGGGTCGCTCTACTGGTGTTGAATCGGGCTTTTGACGAATTATTGGGGCTTTACTTGTTACATCAACATTACTAGAGGTGGGTCCTTCTTTCATAGTTATCTTTCTAGTATGACAAGCCTTACTAGGGTTGACTGGGGATGGTACAATTAGGTTATTACGGTTGTCCATGGCTGGAGCTCGCAGGACCTTAGTTTTTAGTGGATAAGGGCCTTGCTGGCTAGTTGAAGCATTCAATTGTGTTTTTCACTCTCCTGAGTGCTCAGCCCTAACTAGTGTTGTTAGGTTTTGTACTAGGGACTTTAATTAATCAATTTCATCATGAAGAAGTGTTACAAGGTTTATTAAGTTGGCAACTTCTTCGGTGACCACTACACCCCCAGTACTATTGTTAATTATCCTAGTAGCTAGCCTATCTATCTGCTCTCCAACAGGGACAAATCCTGTATCTAATAGCGTCTGAGGGTCAGGGGGCCCACTATGAATATCAGCCAGGACCGTAAACCTATTGTGGCAGGGTATCTGGGGGACAGTAATAGTTAATGAGCCCTCGCCCATAGTGCTAGCAGCTAGATCCTGATCTATGTCTTTCGGGGCCTCACTCTGAATAATTAGACAATCCCCATTGTCTGCCTGGTTATTGGTTTTTAATTTTCTCTTTGCACGGAACATAGCTGGTATAGTGGGTAAGTCAGTAGTAGCATCTACTACCATTATTGCGTCCCCACCCTTTTCACTTGCAATCTCCCCATTACCCTGGCCGTGGTCAGTTTCTAGAATTTCTCTACAATCATCGACAAGGTCATCAATTCGATCCATAACACTTGCTACTGGGTGGCTAAAGACTTTCTCATTTTTTTTCCCTTCCGTTGTTTAGGGGATTTACCATCTCCTCCCCCCACCTCCATGGATTTACGTTTCCCCATCTGTCCAGTATGCGCGCTGCTATCCTTAGCACAATACAAGTCTTTGGGATACACTCAATCTGTGCGAATTTGCTCGGGCCTGCCCTCACCTTGATTCGTCTTTATGCGCCTTCTTTGCACAGGGCCCCCAAATGTCAGATGTTAATGATGTGGCCCTGCCCTGCCCCTTCCTGCCGATGACGGCCGTAGATGGCCCGCCCTTTGTCCGGGCTTCGTCCGGTGCGTTCCGCGATGTGGAAGAAGCTTGTTCGTATTTAGCGCCTCCGGCCGCGGAAGTGGCTGTGTGGGGGTCAGGTAGACAAGCCGGGGATTCTGGGAGTGGTAGTCTTGGTAGTCTTTGTGCCCCCTCTCAGCGGCCATGCAAAGGTGGCAGCGGCGGCGGGGGGGAACGGTGACCCATACAGCAAGCGCTCACAGCGTGACTTCCAGTGCAGCTTCTCGGCAGTGTTCTATTCCCCAAAGTCTGCAAGAAGGCTCCCGCTCGCCAGAGGAAGCTTGTTCGTATTTAGCGCCTCCGGGCGCGGAAGTGGCTGTGTGGGGGGTCGGGTAGACAAGCCGGGGATTCTGGGAGTGGTAGTCTTTAGTAGTCTTTGCTCCCCCTCTCGGTGGCCGTGCAAAGGTGTGAGGGCAGCTGCGGTGGAGGGGAACGGTGATCCAGACAGCAAGCGCTCACAGCGCGACTTCCAGTGCAGCTTCTCGGCAGTGTTCTATTCCCCAAAGTCAACCTCCCCCACTAATGGATATTATTGTGTTATCAAACATGCCGAACTCTGCTCATGTATACAAGGATACATGGATACATGCCTCTAAACATTTCTGACTCACTCTACAGCTATGGTGCTATTACACATGCCTAATTCTGTCCAAATAACATAGCATGCTTAACTACATGTCTAACGGCTGTCGCCCAAAATGTATGACTCTCCTCTCTAATTGCACCTTCTTTTAAAACAGTAATCACTCTAGCATGTGTAACCCGTTCTAATTTGTGTTATCGATTTGTTACAAGGCCGTCATATCTGTGTGCTTGTCCATAATGATGTTCCCCATTACATGTATTAATCATCGAGCATGGCATTATTGAACGGTTCATTCCCTGTCGGCTCCATACCAATCTATGATAATGCATCGCCTTTCGCCCTCCCGCATTGGCTTGTTACTATTGGAGGACCTCCCGCCTCCATACACTAGGCGCTCCGGCCCCCGTTGTAATCCAGCCCCGTCACCTTTTTGCACTCCACCCCTCTGCCTGCACGGGACGCTGCCACTCCCCCAAACTCCCGCCTTATGCTTCTGGAGTCCTTGGCGTCTCCTTGACTACACCCGATTTGCTCAGACACAGACTCACTGATTCCTGCCAAGTGAGGTATGTTCTCGCCACTGCTCCCCTACTTTGATTCTATGGCCCTCGTGCCAACCCGCCACTGATTCCTTCGTTCCCCCCTCCTTTTTTCAGATTGACTCTCCACCGCCCGATCATTGTTCCCCAGGATCACCACGAAATAATTTCTCCTACAGGTATTCCCTCCTGCTCATACCCCATCGACCCCAGCGCTTCACTCCCGCGAGGAACCAGGTTTTTAACAGTTGATCCCTTCCCTTCTGCGCAACACGGACAGGCTGTTAATTTTTCCAAGAGGCACGGCGCTCTGCCACCTTGCCTAGGATTCCCTCACGTGCTCCAGCTCCACCGTGACTCGCTAGCCACCAGTTACTCTAGCACGCAATGGGTCTTCCCTAGTTTGGTCATTGGTTGTTTTTGTTCCCTTAACCGCCGTGCTGAGCCCCACACCCGTCCAAGCACCCCGGGTGCTCGCCTGTCGGCCAGTGCACCACTGCTTTTAATTTAATCCTGATCTTGCCTGCTTCAGATCCCCAGTACATTCTTGGCACTTAAGCATCTCCCAGACCCAACACCACGCTGTCCCCCATAGGCGAATTACATACGCCCCAATGCCCAGCACCACCCTGACTTGGTCCTACCTTAGCCTCCTCCCTATGCTCCATCACCTCCCCGCAACGCTTGAGCCTTTTCCTGTCCCCTCCCCTCACCCCTTATCATCCCCTCTTTTTCCCCCGATGTACAGCACCGTTTTCACAACAACCCAGTCCTGATGAAGATCCCAATTATTGAGGATCTAAACGCCGTCGACCACTCAGCGCAATAAGAGGCGCAGCCCACAATGTGGTTCATCCTAACTACAGTCAACCTAAATTAGAACACAAGCTTCACAATTCATCTGGAGCCACATTGTTTCATTTACTCACTGTATATATGTATGCACCAGTCACCATGCGCCGTTTATGCTGATCACATTGTCACTTGCGTCGCCACTTCTTTATCTCATGCACATATTGAGCACCAAGTACAATTAGGGTTGTATTATTATTTGTTTATTTACAGTGCTGCTACAACTGTAATTTGCCCCTCCCTTTCTATATAAATATGATGCCATGAGCACATTTGAAACAACTAAAGAGTTTCCTTATCTCCTTGCTGATAATGTTTATGACATATCCTTTCTAATTGTCTTTCAATAATACCAGTTGGGATACTATATGTTTATTTCGATTATCCACCCCAATCCCAACGTGGTTGATGGGTTTTTGCTCCTGTGTTTTATACAAACTTTGATATGGTCCGGCGCGACCAGTTATGGGGTCTTCTCTATGAAATGGGAGCCCCGGTCTATCTTTGCCAATTATTGAAGCGCCTGCATGAAGACACCTATGCGAGGGTAAGATCTGGCAAGAAAGGAGAATTAACTGCTCCTTTCCCTGTGGAGAAAGGGGTGCACCCATTCTTTTTTCCCTCTTTTTAAACAGCCTAATTGAGACCCTCTTAGAAGTAAAGGACATAGACTCACCAAGGTTAGCACACTGTAGAATATTGGGCCTAATGTTTGCTGACAACACGCTGCACCTCTCTAAATCACCAATGGGCATGCAGCCTGTATTGGACGAGTTTAGTGCATTTTGCAGGACGAGGAATCTAGAGATACATATACAGAAAACTAAATATATGGTCTTCAACGCTAAAACCACAAATTGCCCCCATCCCTAAATGGAGGGTAGGTCCCTTGAATGAGTGTCCATATCCGATATCTGAGAATTACACTTAATGACAAGATGGATTGGGGTACTCAAATTAAAAAGGCCAACCTGAAATTAACACAGTAAATGGGTGGTATATTGAAAGTTTATAAAAATTGCACCCAAAAAGTGGTTGGCCCCCTGGTAGAAATCTATAAAACCCAAGCGAGGGGTGCTTCTTGGAACTTTGGGCTTAGCAATTACGCCGAGGTATTTAGGCTACTTGAATATGAAACACTGTTATTATTTGTAGTCGCCACCTCGAAATTTCTTTTTGCAATGCGGTGTATACGTGGAGATATTTTAAAAGGGAAAGAGCGGGGTTTTAATTAGATGTTGTGTGATCGCTAAATATGTACTGTCCCATGTTTTAATTAGCACATTAGAGAACTGCAATACTATTTTGCTTCTGGAAACCATTATTAATGTTTTTCTTTTAATTCTTTTTTTTAATATAGTGGAAAATTGGAACTTGTTTTAACAGTTAAATAACATCCCAGCAAGGTGATCTGTCTTATTCTGTATTTTATCCTGGTGTTTACTCGACTGCTTAAGTATGTTAAATTTTGTGTGGTTGGCTAGTCAGCTAGTTGGCCGGTGAAAGACAATATTACAAAAATAATGTATTACAGTACTTTATAACAAATTCACTGTTGCCTAGGACACTTTACTTGACTCTCATACTTATGTATAATTACCAATCAAATCTTATGAAATGTAATTTTTAATTGTGCTTTTATGGTGGTACAGCCGAAATAAAGCTTTTTTTGACTTTGACTTTTACTAATATATCCAAACAAAAGGGAATTTGTGAGTATATCATCGGCCACGTTCATAAAAAAAGGTCCATCAATTTGCAGATTTGTAAAACTCATAAAATTGGTAACTTTCTTGAAACACAGATATAGGGTGCCTTATGTATACTTGTAAACATGTTCAAACTGATGTAATAAAAAAAATGGAAGGGTGTGCGTATTAAAAAAAATATATTCAGATTCATGGATTCATTCCGTTCAATTGATCAGGATTAAAATCCATTGCATTCTCGTTCTGGCTGTTTTCAGACAAGCAAAGGCACAGCAGAATGAAAACAGAAATTTGTAAAAAAATATTTGCTTAATTAAATTAACAAAAAATTTATATATTTTACATTGAGTTCACATATATTTTTTCCTCTTAAAATATATATAAAATATATTTATATAAAAAAACAGAAACCAACCTACAATTTTTTGTAGTATACTTAGTATTAGAAATAAACCCTTGAAATTAACCAAAAAAACTAAACATTACAGGGACATAATACTTTAGAAATAGAGTTTGAAAAGCCTTGGAAATTCACTGAAAAAAATAAAGGTTACAGGAAAGTTGTAGCTAGAAATTGCTATTTAAAAATCCTTAGAAACTCATTGAAAAAAACTAAGATGACAGGGACATTATAGTTAGGATCAGATTTCATACGTACAAAACCATTGAAATTCAGTAGTTTAAGTTTAAGTTTTTTTTATTATTTTGGGAGCGGGGCCCCCTCCAGGGCCACTTCTGGCCCCGGGAACCACATCTCCCGGGCCCTGGCCCTCCTTTTTGGGGACCGTGTGGGGGTCCCCAAGCCCCCCACAGTCCCTGCCGGCTCCCTGCATCCTGCGGGAGCCGGCATTGCGTTTCTGCATGTAGAGCAGCTAACATGCTCCTCCCCATGTAGCAAAGCAATCGGCTTTGGTTTTTGAAAGAGAGAGAGCAGGCTTCCTGCTCTCTCTTTCAAAAACCAAAAAAGTTTGCTATGGTAGGGCGGGAGCCGCGAGGCTTCCGCCCTACCATAGCAAACAGCAGTGTCCCGGGGTGGGCACCCCGGGACACTGCAGGAGCAGGCCATGGGGGGTGGTAGTCCGCAGGGCCATCACAGGCTCCAGGAGGGGGGCCGTGCGGCCCCCCCTTCCATCATTTGTAAAGCCCCTGGGGACCATCCAATTTGAATATGTAGTGCCCCCAACACAGGTTTTTTTTTATTTATGTAAAAGGAAGCCCCGGGGGTGGTGGTCCCTGGGACTGCAGGGGGCCGTGAAACCCCCGCTTACTTCATTATAAAGCCCTGGGGGTGGTGGTCCCCGGAGCAGTTTGGGGGGATTTGGGCCCCCCCCACGGGATTTGGTTCCCATGGGAGTTAATTAGAAAAAAAGCAGACCAGGTTTAAAAAAATTTTTACGAGCTACGCCTACCGTACGTGTATCCCGCAATTTAAAAAAAAAAAATTGGGGGGTCATTGGGGGTTCTTGTGGGACCCCCTGTACAGGCCTAGGGGGTCAGGGTGTTTCTACCCTGCCTTCAGGGAGATGGGAGCGCACCAGACACGCCCCAACGAAATTACCTTTTGCATGATGGTTTATGTAGTTCATTATTTCTCGCTCAGTTCAATTCAAAGTGTTCATAGCCAGTGCTGTATTATTAGTTTCAATTCGTATCCCTCGACACGTGTTTCATGATTCCTCAATTGTCAGTAGGGAAAAAAAGCAAAGTTCATAGGTTGCAGGGCATGCTGCCTTATCTCTCAGGACCAGTTCCACTCACAGCATGAAGGTGCAGGCTCCCGAGCTCGTCAGCTCACAGGAATTTGATACTTTCAGGGAGGTGGGAGCGCACCAGACCCCAGACACCATAGGTTTCAGGCCTTATCTAGCTAGGAATTAGCTTTAAAAAAACCTTTGAAATTCACTGAAAAAAACATAGGTTTAAGGCCTTATATAGTTAGGAATTAGCTTTAAAAAAACCTTTGAAATTCACTCAAAAAAGGTTTTTGGGGTGTTATAATTTTCTGGACATTTCACTCATACAAAACCATTGAAATTGCTCCTATATAGTTAGTTGTACTAACTATATTTTGCGCACACGCAATGCACTGCTGCTGATGATGTCACATATTAGATCATTCATGACATGGTCAGTGACATCACTGATGACATCTCAAATGACATCACTGATGACATCATCCAGTGAATTTGGTTTGCTTCTTTATTTAAATATGCATTATATATATAGCAATTTGCATTGAAGAATGAGTGGATATATATAAATAAATATTTGGATGGAGGATTTAGTAGCAGTATAATTGACTGTTTACTTGACCAATTTATAGTGTCTCACTAAATATAGTGGATAGGGACTAAACTGGGTGAATATCTGTATCACTTTGTCAGTTGTTGTGTAAACTGGTTCTCCAGTTGGTTACTAGCTATGTGAAAGTCTATATTATTTTATTGATTAGATGACTGAGTATTTGTATGGGAGAGTGAAAGTGTGTGTGGTTCGTTGGGGGGTGTGTGACTGTCCAAAGATGTGTGAATAGTTGATTCAGTAGATATATGAAGTTAAAATTACATGTTCTAACAGTTTGGGTGAGTGAATCTCTTTAAGGGTGAGGTGATGAGCAAATATATTTCTCAATGGTACATGTTCAACAAACTAGAAAAATAAAAGGCAGTGTATGTGTCAGTTGTTGTATATAAATAAGTATCCAAAAGACTCAATGATTGTGTGAGTGACTGTATGGTTATTTATATACTGGTAATAATGATTTTATAATTAACTAAGTATGACTTACTATCTAAATGAATAGATGAAGTGGTGTTTGTATAAGTGTGTAGTTAAGTAAGTATGTTAGTTTGATCCATTGTTTGCCTAAGTGAGTAGGATGACTTCATATGTGAATAAGGAGAAAAGAAAGAACTTTTGTGAGTGCGTACTCAATTCTTCTAACGAAGAGGTGTGTGAAATAATTTAAGGCTTGGCTCTACTGAGGAGTACTGCACCGGAGACAGGAGCGCCAGGGGTCTGCAAACTGAGAGCCGATTTGGTGGATAATGAAGGCAAACCCGGTGAACGCTAACACTGTGAAACTTCTGCCACGTGAAAGTGCCCCATTGGAAAAACGGATTACGAACCGGCGGACCAACATCGAAGGGTGAAGGTAAGCACGGGGAGTGCCATTCAACCGAGGTGGGTCAGAGACGCAGCAGAGAAAAAATAACAGTGAATGTTGGTTGCTTTGCAAACAAAGAGTGGGTGCTGTTGTACTAAAATAAAACCGCAATTTGGATCAAAGTATCAAGAAGCGGAAAATACAAACAAAATAGTACCAACATAGTTAACGACTCATTTGCACAAAGTCCAATTTCCCTTTGTTTTTCGTAAAAAAATATTAAGGAATTACATAATCTGAAGAGCAACATCTGATAAACTAAACCCAGCGGATAGCAATACGACACAGTTAAATATGGATAAAAGAGACGCCAAAAGAATTGAATTGCTGGATTCCTCTTTTTTCGAACCAAAAAACACCATCATCCAATAAGGACAAAAACAAACAAGAAAACCAAAAAACGGATACAAGGAGTAAACTCAAATCATGGGAAAGATTGAGTAAGAAAGAAATAAACAAATGGTGGGAACTAATCACTTAAAAAAAATATCTGGAAGTAAAAAGAGTTCCCAGAGGCTTAAGACTTTCATTAATGCTGAGCCAACAAGATGCAACAGATGAATTACTAAAAGAATGGGGAGAACATATCTTAGATTCATCACTCGGCTTAATTACAATCCTAATAAAACATCTGGAAATAGCATTAGTCAAAATCAAGGAGGAATTATCAGAACTAGAAAAAGAAATAGCAGCCATTGATCTAAATCCAGAAATGCAAAAAATAAAAGAAGACCTTGAAAAATATGTAGACAAACATGAGGAGATTGTTAGGAATCGAAAACAATCCAAATTTCAATGTGACGCTGATGATTACGCATATGGAAGAATCTTTACATATGCGAGGAAATTCGACATTTTTAAAAATCAAGGAGGGAAGGGCTCAGGATATCAAAGCACAACAAGCGCAACATCTATGACATCTACAGACACAAGTGAGGATGGTTCAGAGAATGAAGACCAAACAACAAACGATTTTTTAGGCGACATGAGGTTGGTCCTCAAACAAAGATTTTGGGAACAAAATCAACCACAATCATCAAGAGGAAGAGGAAGAGGACGCAAGTGGGTCCCCAAATCAGGAGCGGCTCCAAAAAACCAACAAGAAGAAGCAAAAGGAGGAAATGGGCCCCAAAAAGTAGAAACGGAAACCAGATCAATGCGCCAGAGGAATCAGAAATAAATTGGTCTGATACAAACCCTAATGAAGAAGAACTGGAAGTTATACATTTATCAACAAGAATCATAAACCAAAATGAAACGTCCCTTTTGAAGAAGGGTATCAACTTCTGCCCATCAGAATCAATGAATATGGCTCAAACCCGGATCGATCTATATAAATATATAAGAAAGATCAAATTAGCAAACATTTTCGAGGAAAATGAACAAATGCCGAATTTCACTAAATTGAAAAAGAAAAAAAAGACTAGAAGGATTGCAGGAAGAGCGAGGTTTAACAACTGCGGACCTCCCAACTCTGGTCACTTTAACAAATTTGGATATAATAAATGAGGAGGAAATCATCTCTGACTCAGGAGTATGTCCTCAAAAAGGAGCAGGATTAAGTGGAATGAAAACACCTTCAAGATTCTATCCACAATTACCACAAGGTAATAAAATTGATATTTTTCAGGAAGCGATCATTCGAGATATTCATAAAATCAAAGGAATGAAATATCATGACAACCTCAAAAAAGAAGAAAGAACAGCATTAATGGATTTAACAAATGACAAAACGATAACAATAAAAATGGCCAACAAAGGCGGAAACATTGTTATTCTAAATACAAAGGATTATGTGGCATAAGCATTTTCACAACTTGGGAATAAACAGTATTTTAGAAAATTGGAAAAGAACCCAACTGAACTTTTCAAAGCTAAGCTGGATAAGAAACTCAAGATGTGGACTGATCAAAATCTGATAGACCCAGATGAAAGTACATTTTTGACAACGGATCCCCCGGTGATGGCCACTATATATTTTTTGCCGAAAGTGCATAAAAATCCCCTAAAACCACCAGGGAGGCCCATCGTTTCATCTAAGGGGTCACTTATGGAACCTGTAGCCAACTACATTGACTTTTTTCTAATGCCATTTGTGATGAATTTGAGCTCCTACTTACGGGATACAACAGATCTTCTTAAACATCTAGAGGAACTTCCATGGCAGTCAAATTACATGCTCATCACCATTGGACGTAGTATCATTGTATACCAATATTGAGAACAACATCGGATTCAATGCTTGTGCTTACTTCCTAAAAGAAAGAGATATTCAATTCAACAGACATAATCAAATGTTAATTGATATGGTGGAAATGTGCTTAACGCAAAACATCTTTCTATTTGGGAAGGAAATCTTCCAACAAATCAAGGGATGTGCAATGGGGTTCTCATTTAGCCCGGCATATGCATGCCTCACCATGGGGTGGTGGGAACAACAAAGTGCATGGCACCCGGACAATGACATCTATGTAAACAAAATAGCGAAATGGGTCAGATATATCGACGACCTCCTAATTGTATGGGAAGGAATCGCGCTGTGCTGAAACCTGCAGTTTGGGCGCTGTAGGCGAGCAGGAGCTTGTCTGGATTGCGGTGATCGGGGCTTTTTGTCAGGACATTACGAGCGCTGCACTCACCTTCCCAAAGTGCATCAGGACGCTGATTTCTGACCCTCCGCTCAATTACCGAGGTCTACAAGTGCAAACTAAGGTCCTACGCGTAGCGGAACGCGTGCGGGACGAGGCCCGGGACGATGCCCGGACTAAGGGCGGACAGTCTAAGACAGTCCGAGACAGGCAGAGACTGGGCTGGGCCAGGCACTCTGCCCGTTTCCTGAAACTCACGAGGTGAGCTACTGTTATAGCTTGGGGTTAACTAGCGCTATCTAGTGTTATTGTACTCGACCGAGTGTGGCCGAGTTGTTCTGCGGCTTTAAGAACATTGCTTTATACAACTCGCTTCTGTGAGGGTTTTGTTCACCGCTCTACGGTGCGCCATGTCAGGAAAAAAGTCATCTCCTGCTAAGAATACTATGGACAACTATCTCCTTCAGGTAGTTGCAAAAATCAACAACGATAGAAGATCCTCACTCGGCCTGTGCACATCACCTAACCGAATCACACCAACATCGCCGATACCAACCCTGGCCCAATCCCCAGAGCCACATAGCTCCTGTAGTGCTCCTGCTGCTGTTTCTGACCACGCTAACAATATTACAATCACTCAATCAGTCTATGTTGAGTCAGACAGCGAAAATGAGGAGGAGGTCGAACAACAGCTAGCTCAGGACAAAGCACCTACTCCAGTGCCTGCACCTCGCACTACTAGAGGAGCTAAAAGGACCCAGCCTAAGCGTGGTGGGCTAAGATCAAGTCGGAAAAAGATCACATCCCCTCCTAACAAAACTTTGGTGGAGGAAGATGGATCTCTAGATGACGCTTGTAAGTCTATATCTAGCGGACAATTTATGACACTGTTGGACATGATAGATCTCAAGATACAGGGAATTGTCAAGCCGCTGATTGGCAGAATAGAGAAACTAACCAAAGAGGTTAATCGTTTAGGGGATCTATTGAACCACACCTTAGCTGAAGTTGGTAAATTACCTGAAGCAATTACCAGCAGTGTTGAGCAAAAGAGGGCCTCCTCGATTCCGGTGGGTGGTGGGGCTCCCCCTTCTACTGATTATTTGGTGGCTTCCCAGGTATCCACATCGAATGGTGCGCAGATGAAAGATGTTCCTCCCATTGTACCCCCTGCTTCAGAACCTGCAAACGACTCGGTGGAGTTGATAGTTGAGGCTTCTCCCTTGGTTTTGGTTCTAGCTAACGTTCCTCTTCTGGCGCCTGGGCAGGAAGAATCTACCCCATCCCTGCTGTCTAAAGCCCTATATTGGTTGACTAATAATATGTTAATAACTCCCTGGGGTAAGTATCAGCTGGCCGAAGAACTAGTAAAGGCCAGGAGAGTGAAGTGGATAGGAAATAGTGTTGTTAAGAGGTTTCGGGGTGATTGTGTTATTTTACATTTTTCTGACCCAGAGGTTCTGACTAACATCGTGCCCAACCTCTTACCCCCACAGCGAAGATCTACCGATATTATTCCACTCACCTTAGATTTCTTCTATCCATGAAATGGGAGGGTTTCTAATAAAACTATGCTAAAGACGAAGTGGAATGTAGTCTCAACAAAAGGGCGGAGGGAAGTGCAGCCAACAGAGTGGGATCTAAATTTGGAAAACAGGTACTCAGCTCTTTCCAATCTAAATGATTGTGACTGACTTCCCATGGGTAACAGTGATGCACCCCTAACCAGTGTGGAACACATTATATCTAGTTTGCCTCCCCAGGATGATAGTTGCCTTAATAACGTTTTGTTGAATAACTTGGTTGTCCCAGTAGTAGGTGAGATCTGTACAAAGAATCCTTCACCCGGTGTACTAAAGGGACATGTGCCCGGGTTTGCTAATTTAATCTCCTGGAATTTAGCTGGTCTGATCTCTAAGCTAGATTGTGGGGACTGGCTTGGTTTTGTTACTCAATTTGATATCTGCATATTTCAGGAGACGTGGGCATGCGAACCTGTTTTTATACTAGGTTATTTGAATTTTTCTGTGCCAGCTGTAAAGGGTGCGAAAGGCAGACCTATGGGGGGGCTTACTATCTGGGTTCGACAGTCGCTAAACCTCTCAGTCAAAAATATAGCTATTAGCCACAGAGATATACAGTTAATTAGGCTAACCACGGACACTCTTGGGTCACTTGATATTTACAACATATATGTCAGGAGTGCTAAAGGTGGTCGATCCGAAGTTTTAACAGCCTTGGAAAACTCCCTTGATGAGCACTCCCACGAGAACAACATTGTTATAGCAGGTGACCTTAACCGGATGTTTGAGCCCTTGGTCGTGGGAGAGGCCTACACTGGAGCTGAAGAGGACTCTCTCTGGGGTATCCCAGAACTACAACTGAAACCAGTTTCTCGCTGGACTGAGGACATAATAGCTATTAATGCAATGTGCCTTGAAAAGGGTCTGAGAGCCATGAATGGAAGAACAAGGAGGGATAAAAATGGCTCTGTAACTTTTGACAATGGGAGGCACAAAAGTAGAATTGATTATGTAATCTGTAGTCTGCCTTTGTGGCCTACCCTCTGTGACATGGAGGTTACCATGAGACCAGAGAGTGACCACAACCCCCTATGTGTGACTCATAAATGGTGGCCTGCAGAGACAAATTCTACTAGTTCGAATTACCTTGTTTCACCGTTGATCATCCCTGAGAATAACATGCGTAGGTTAAGATGGGATACTGTAGTTAACAATCAACAGGCTATAGATACTATCAATAAAGAAACTGATCAAGCCATACTGGCCATGGAATTGATCAATGCCTCTTCTTCTGGCTTGGGGGACGTGGTTAAAATTCACGACACACTTTTCGCCAAGATCAAGGAGCACTTTTTAAAACCTGCCAAGAGAAAGGGGGCTAAGGCCTGTAAGGACGCAAGATGGTATAATACTGATTGTAGGAAGGCAAGGCTCGCCCTTGGACAGGCAATTAAGAGGAGAGACTGTGTACTTATTTGTCTTGCCAGAAAGGAATATAAAGCATGAATAGCTAAAGCTAAGAGGGAGTGGGACGAGCAGCACTGGTGCAAATTGAAAAAGGCCAGCGACAGGAAGGACTCCAGAGCATTTTGGAACATTGTAAAATGGGGTTCTGAGAAAGCTGAAGAGTCTCCTAACAACAATGTCTCACAAGAGGCATGGGTAGAATTCTTTAGCTCACAATATACTCTTAATACCTTAGCCGCAGATGAGGATAGTTTCACCATGAAGTTTTCTGAAGACTGCCTCTTCACTCACCAAGAGATCATGTCTGCTATTAGCGCAGTAAAGCGAGGGCGAGCCCCCGGCTCAGATGGAGTACCCGCTGACATCTTTTTAAATGATAGGGAACGCTGGTGCAAATATATTTATTTGCTTATTAATTCTATTGTCCAGGGAGCTGATGTCCCTGATTCATGGAGAGGTGCAGTGATCATCCCCGTCTATAAAAAGGGGGACCGTTCTCAGCCCTGTAACTATAGGCCTATTAGCCTTATTGACATGTTCAAAAAATCGTCGGGCATGTGGTGGTTAATAGGCTTCTTGATTGGGCAGAAGATAATAACATTCTATCTCCTTTCCAAGCAGGATTTAGAAGGGCAACCAGTACGGTTGACCAAGTGTTCCGCTTCCAACTGCTACAGTGGAAGACCGTGGTGCTAGGGGGGGGCAGCCTGTATGCGGCATTTGTCGATCTGCGGGCTGCCTTCGACCTGGTCCCCCGGGCCAAACTGTGGCAAGTTTTGCATAGTTTGGGGGTTCCGAAAGAACTACTACCAATGATATTGCGTCTCCACGAATCTAATTTCGCTAAAATCCAGTGGGGCGGCCACGGGATGGTTACAGCTGATTTCTGTGTCGAACGAGGAGTCAGACAAGGGTGTTCAATGGCCCCTACTTTGTTTACATTGTTTATAAATGGTGTTGTCTCCCGATTGGTACCCGCAACTGTTGACGCTCCTTCCCTCTCAGGCCTAAAAATCCCCATACTAATGTTTGCGGATGACACGCTAATTTTATCAAAAACCCCTAGTGGCTTGCAGCGTGCTCTGTTGATTTTTGAGAATTTTTGTGGGGAACACGGACTCGAGGTGAATACCACTAAAACTAAACTTATGGTTTTTAAGCCGCATCGCAGCTTCAAGTCTAAAATCGTGATGAGCGGTCGGCCATTAGAGTTAGTCAACTCATTCACATATCTGGGTATCCAAATTTCTGATAACAACAGGTGGAGCCAGCACTTAAATATTGCTACATTGCGGCATAAGCAAATAGCGGGTGCCATCAATTCAGAGCACAGGAAATCCTTAACTAAACCTGTTAAACCAGCCCTATTAGTCTACGAAGCAAAGGCTATTGGGTCTGCATTGTACGGCGCAGAAATGTGGGGCTTCAAAAATCTTAACGCTTTGCAAGCCTCAGAAAACAAATTTTTACGGGCATTGACTGGTACACCTAAAAGTACTCCGCTGTTACCCCTGCGATATGACCTCGGAAGGAAACAAATCAAGGATTTAGCCAGACTACGCCTGATCTTGTATTGGCGTAGACTCTGGCCTACTCCCGAGCTCTCACATTACGCCACTGGTTTTTTGGACATCATCAAGGCTGATGGCTTCCATAAAATAAGTTGGCTTAATTCATTGAAAACCATATTATTTGAGCTTGGGTTGAGTTCTTTATGGTTGGACCCTGCTGGCGCATTATTTCCATCCAAGCTTGTCTTAAAAAACATCTTCTGGGAAAATGCTGCTAGCAAAGTTCTAAGTACTCATAGCATCGGGTCCATGTCTATGTACTTCCTTCAGTCTAAAATGTATCCAGCCTTGGAAACATATTGGGACATCATCTCGAGCCAGGTGATAGGAAGCTTTTATTTCAATTGAGAGCTGGTGCACTTCCTATAAGAACATTGACTGCAAAATGGGGTTATGGAGGTAGTAACATCTGCCCAGCTTGTGGGATGGGGAAGGAGTCATTGGGCCACTTTTTGTTCTCTTGTAAGGTCTATACCGTGCCAAGACGTGTCTGGTTAGCACCTATGTGCAGGAACCTTGGGACAACATGTAGCTTGGTAGCTATGCGAATCATATATACGAGCCCAGTTACCTGGATTATGATAGCTACAGCAAAATATCTCGGTTGGGCGTGGGCAATCAGGCAGAGACTGCTAGTTAAATAACTATTCTCTGTCTGAGAAATGGCCCCCTTGTATCTGCAATCACTGCTTTTTAACTATAAATGATTTCTCTGTCTGCTATAAGTGTTTTGTTTTTTTATATTTGTATCTCTGACTTTAATTCAACGGCGTTCTAGATCTTGAAATTTTTTTTACTGTATTAATTCTTTTCCAACCATTATCAATTTCTGTAATGGAATTTTTTTTTAATTCAATGTAGTCTTGTATGTATCTTAAGTGCTGTGTTATTGTGTTCGACAGAAAAATGTAATCTGTTTTTAAAATTCTGTGTATACTATGCTTTTATGAGTAATACTCGAATAAAGCACTTTTTGACTTGACTTGACTTGTATAAGAAGGAACTAGTCAAGAATTCGAGGCGTACTTTCAAATCCTAAACTCATCAAGTAACAACATAAGATTCACTTATAACATCAGCAAAAACAAAGCGATTTTTCTTGATACGGAAATATACATTCGAAATGATAAAGTTGAAACGACTTTACACAGAAAGGAGACTGCCACAAATTCTACGTTACATGCAAGCAGTTTTCATAAACCTTCTGTAAAAGAAAATATTTTGTATGGTGAATTTTTAAGATTAAGACGGATTTGTTCAGAGGAATGCGAATGGAAAAAGACTAGCCATGCAATGGCACGAAGATTCAAAAACCGGGGCTACCATAAGAAAGTTATTGAAAAAGGATGGGAGAGAGCAAATGAGAAAGAAAGGAAAGACGCATTAACAACCAAACGTGAAGCCACAAACAATGCAGAGGAAAGAAAAGTAAGATTGATTCTAGACTTTACAAGAGAATCCAAGAAAATTGGGGGTATCATAAGAAAAAACTGGAAACTACTTCAACTAGACCCAAAAACAAGTAAAATAATGGGGCAACATCCACAGGTAACCTTCAGACGTCCTAAAAACTTGAAAGATAGACTTATACAGAGTCACCATCAGGACCATACTAAGAAAAAGAAAGGAATACAATGGATAAAAACATAAGGGTTTATCAAATGTCAGCACTGTATGGTGTGCCAAATAGCAGCAAACAAGAAGGAAGTACTGATGCCCAATAACAAAACATGGAAAATCAAGGAATTGATTACATGCCTAAGTACTCACGTGGTATGTGTGATAGAATGTCCATGTTCTCTTAAGTACATTGGAAGTACAAAGAATGAATTAAAAAAGAGAATTTTAGAGCATGTAAGAGCAACGGTACATAAGGACAGAAACAACGCTGTCGCGAAACATATGGAGAGTACTCATAATGGGGATCGGACATTGTTAACATTTTATGCATTAGAAACCATCGTCCCTCATGAGAGGGGTGGTGATAGAGAAAGAACTTTGAGATGCAGAGAATCACGACAAATACTTAATTTCAGGAAAATGACCCCGATGGGTCTGTACCAAAGTGAAGAACTGTATGTACATTTGCAAAAATTATGTGGATTGATGGAATATGGTGGTTGAGTAATTCGGAAAACAGAGGAATAGCAGCACATAAAAAAGAATGTGCAATATACTTGTAAAAATGGAAATGAATATATACATATAACTTTAGTACATAGACTTTAAAAAAATAATCTGATAAATGAATTGATTTTAAATAAATCAGTTGGTTGGGACATAAAGAGGCAAAATTAATGAGTTACAAAGAGTACTAAAATTGATGATAGAATCCGTTAAATCATAACTAAATCCTCAAAGCAAAGCCCACTAGAGGGCAAAAAATGGTTAAAATAAAATAATTTAGGAAAAACTCCTTTATTAACTATAGAATAAAATCATAATAAGGATATTTACAACTAAGACATCAATGCCCACTGGAGGGCTAAAATTAATCGTAAAAACAAACACGGATAATCTATCGTATTTCTAATATAACTTCTCAATACGGTTATATATCGGCCTCTTTTAAAACAGAAAAATGTCCCTCAACCAAATCGAAAATGCTATAAATACCAAAATACTTCTTTAGTGACTAAACATACCAGTTTTTAACTTATGTTTATTGGTCAAATGTTGATGAATACTACATTTCCCAAGTTACTTCCGGTATCATGAAACAGGAAGTGATGCATTGTGTAACAGAATGTTTGGCGGGAACCTCAGTAGAAATAGGAGGGACTCAATTTCACCATTGTATTAACCATGAGCAAGCTACATGTTTGTAGCGAAACGCGTCGGAATGATTTGCTAATACGCTGGATAACAACTGCGAAATAAACCTTTTGGGAAAAGAAAGAACTTTTGTGAGTGCGTACTCAATTCTTCTAACGAAGAGGTGTGTGAAATAATTTAAGGCTTGGCTCTGCTGAGGAGTACTGCACCGGACACAGGAGCGCCAGGGGCTGCAACCTGAGTGCCGATTCGGTGGATATATATATATATATATATATATATATATATATATATATATATATATATATATTACCTACTGGCTATCGCCAGTAGGTATATATAGTTAGGATTAATTCCCTATGGGATTTTTGAAAATTCTATGTCTAATAACTTTGGCGTTTGTGGACGGAATCGGCTGAAATTTTCAGGAAAATGGCACATTTTGTTTCTGAGCAGCCCCTGAAATTTTGGGGGGGTTTCGTCAAGGGGGGGCTGAGAAAAAAGGGGGGTCCCAAAACGCGTTTTTAACATTGAGTTTTCCATAGGGCGGTTGGACTCACTTTTAGCTCGAACGGCTAAATGGATTTGCACGAAACTTGGCAAAATTGTAGGGACTGTTAGCCCGATGTGCCTTTGCTAGGTCTCAATATATGTGCTCCAGTAGTTTTTGAGAAATTAACGTTCAAAACAAGATATATATCTGTAACAGCGCTCCGGGCTGCGCTCCGGTCCGCTTACTTTTCGCGAAACGGAACTTTGCGCGCAGAAAGCTGATTGGCTCTCCGGTGTCTGTCAACATTCTAAACAGTCCGGAGCGGCCGCCATCTTATCTCTCGGTAGGATCGAGAGAGAAGAAGAGGTGAAAAACGAAGGGGGAATTTATTGAAAGGGGGCAAGGTATGCCCCTCTTGACCCCCTAGGAATGTTGTTGGGGTTATTAAAGGGTCCCGTGGGGAAAATAAAAAAAAAATGATTTTTCACGGTAGAAGCGCTTCACGGGCCGCGAACTGGGCCGCAAACTGGTAGCGAAACGGGAATTCGCCATTTTGTGCTTTGTTTTAATTGTTTAGAGACAAAAATTATCGCCGCACATCGGCCACAATGCATGAATATCGCTGAAAAGTCAGCGATATTCATGCATTATCCAGCAAATGCTCTTAGCCATGTTATCCACCTTCCATTGGATAACATGTCTAAAAACTGCTCTGTGTGTGAGCTTTTTTTTTTTGCTGCGTGACAGTCCAGAGCGGCCGCCATCTTATCTCTCGGTAGGATCGAGAGAGAAGAAGAGGTGAAAAACGAAGGGGGAATTTAATGAAAGGGGGCAAGGTATACCCCTCTTGACCTCCTAGGAATGTTGTTGGGGTTATTAAAGGGTCCCGTGGGGAAAATAAAAAAAAAATGATTTTTCACGGTAGAAGCGCTTCACGGGCCGCGAACTGGGCCGCAAACTGGTAGCGAAACGGGAATTCGCCATTTTGTGCTTCGTTTTAATTAAATTACTAGGTATAAGGGCGTGCGGGAGACGTATCCTAATCACCTATGTTTCATGAGGGTGGCTGAGGAGGCTTATATATGTTGATACATGTCTTCCAGCTGCTGTGCGTGAGCTTTTTATTTTTTTTGCTGCGTGACGTCTGTTAACGTTCGATTCGATGGAAATCAGGAAATGTGGACCGCCAATTTGTCACTGCGATAAAATATTTTGTTATAAATGAATCCTTATTGATAAACATTGTCTGCGCCATCTTGCCTTTTTTCCAATGCCACAATTTTGTCCCGATTCAGGCGTGAGACTACTGATTTCAGTGCTAGTCTCCCGCCTCCCGATTTCTGCAAGCAAAAACCTGGGGGCATATTACGAACAACTAGCGATAATTTTTGTCTCTAACTTGTTTAGAGACAAAAATTTTCGCCGCACATCGGCGATTTTTATCGCAGATAAACCTTGCTATTATCGCAGAAAAGTCAGCGATATTCATGTATTATCGAGCAAATGCTCTTAGCCATGTTATCCACCTCCCATTGGATAACATGGCTAAGAACTGCTCAGGGCAGGTGTTAGCTTTTGGAGATATTCGCGTTTAGCGCGAATATCTCCAAAAGTTGGTAATAGGAGATAGCGATGTTAGGGACTGTTTCCAGTCGCTAACATCTTGGCACGCCCACTTTGCATGTCATTAGTGATAAGTATCACTGACATGCAAAGCGGGGCCCAAGATGGTCGCTATCTCCTTTTAGCTGTCACTAACTGGTGTTAGCGACAGCTTGGTAATAGGGAGATAATTTTATCTCCGCTTTCATGGCTTTTAAAGCCAAAAAAGCGGAGATAAACCCCCTTGATAATATGCCCCACGATTCCTCGGGGGTTTCAGCTGACAGGGCTTGGTATTGTGTTACGTGGTAATTTTTCCAGGAAACGTCAGAGGGTCGATGCAGGTGTTCTAGAAGAGGTGATAAACCATTTAAGCCTCATGAACAAGCGCATGGTCTTTTAAAGATTTGTGAAGTACTCGGGGCGGCGGTGTGTGTGTGCCCTCTTTCAGGAGCGGGCGGGGGGGCACTGCCAGCAACTTGCCAGGTCAGGTAGTGTTCAACACGTGCATCACCCTTTCTCTGCCTGCTATTGCGCTCCATGCTTCGGAAAGGTAAGAAAAAGAACGTGCATTTGAGTTTGAAATGTCCGATCCTGTAGCAGTACACTTGCAAAGCCCACACATGACAATAACCCGATTCAAGGCCCCATTCACCCGTTTTAAAAAAAATTTATAACACTCCAACAAAGTAACATTATAAAACTTTATTAACTTTTAAATATAATGAACGGAACAAAAACTGTAAAAACATTTAAACATTTTTCACCCAAAAAAGCAACAATGGTCAGAAGCTGTCTTTTGTGCGAATAGTCCCAAGGCAGCACAACGTGCAGAGTTCTGGACGGCACCCAAGTGATGTCGCCTGGGTGCCGCACTTGTTTTGGGATCCTACAATGCTGCTCCGAAAATTGGCGTGGGGCGGCCCGGGGGGGGGGCGTGGGGCGGCCCGGGGGGGGGCGTGGGGGAGGCGGCGTGACCGGGCCTCCCCAGGTGGCGGCCATCCAGCTGAGTTGCGCCCGCTCTTGCGGCTACAGCGTCTCGCTCACCATGTTGTTGAGTTGCTCCCACTCTTGCAGTGCAGCGATAGGCGGCTGCCACATGACTCTTAAAATGGCGGACGGCTCTTCGGTTTTGGGCCTGGTCCACTGAAATGGCCCTGGGACACCTTGGAACTCGGACGCTTGCCTGCTAGGGCTTATGCTCCATTCTCGAAAGCGTCCCCTCAGCCGTGAAGATTCTACAAAAGTCTTGGGGGCCCCCGACTCCCGCAGGCTTCCGGTGGGGAGCGGCTGCCATGATTGCTCGCGGAATGACCACGACGGAGCCACGAGATGGTGGTGCTCTCATGCTGACGCCAGCTTCAGTCTGAATGATCCAGAAACAAGGTGGGGCTTTCATCGTTTGGGAAAAAGAATGTTCTAAACCAATGAAAAGTGTTATTTTAAGGTCATATGACCAAGCCTTCCATCTTTAGGAAACCAAAAGTAAAATGAACCAATGAAAAGTTTAATAAAAAGTCACATGACCTGTTATGCGGCATAGGGCTACAAAAAGCGTAGAAAATCCGTTGGCACGTGAGGCGGCGTCAGTAGCGGACCGATGTGCAAATAGGCCGAAGGCAGCACAACGCGTCGAGATCCGGATGGCACCGAGGTGGTGTCCAGCAAATTGCCGCACTGGTGTGGCCATCCTACAATGCTGCGCCGAAAGACGGCGTGTCCAGCTGAGTTGCGGTCACTCTTGCGGTACAGTGAATCGAACGCGCCGAGATTCGGATGGCACCGAGGTGGTATCCAGCAAGTTGCCGCACTGGTGTGGCCATCCTACAATGCTGCGCCGAAAGACGGCGTGTCCAGCTGAGTTGCGGTCACTCTTGCGGTACAGTGAATCGAACGCGCCGAGATCCGGATGGCACCGAGGTGGTGTCCAGCAAGTTGCCGCACTGGTGTGGCCATCCTACAATGCTGCGCCGAAAGACGGCGTGTCCAGCTGAGTTCCGGTCAGTTTTGCGGTACAGTGACTCGAACGCGCCGATATCCGGATGGCACCGAGGTTGTGTCCAGCAAGTTGCCGCACTGGTGTGGCCATCCTACAATGCTGTGCTGAAAGTCGGCGTGGGGTGCCCCGTTGGCTTATGAGGTGATGTCAGTAGTGGACCGATGTGTGAATAGGTCGGAACCAGCACAAGGCGCCAAGATCCGAATGGCAAGTCCTGGATGTTGAGTGCCTCAGTTGAGAGTTCTGAGCAGTGCTTGTAAGACTGTCTGAAGCTTATTTGCACCTGCTGCAGCTTCACTATTGCCCTGGTGTGGCCAAAGGTCGCACATGACATAGGCGGCCGGCTCCCGAGGTCCGGCGGAACTTTTTTCCTTTTCCTTTCTGTTTCTTTTCCTACAATCCGTTTCATCTGAAGACACGACCAGGTCCCTGAATGTTTGCAGGGGGACGCTATTGATTGAATGAAAATGGCGGCTTGACACAAAGCTGACTCAAGCGTTGCTGTTGATGCTATACAGACAAAAATTGGTTTTCAGTTTGTACATTCTTCAGGATTTTTTTTTCCATCCAAGGCTGATTGAGAGTTTGTAGAAAAATGGCTTCAGATTTTCCACATACTACTCTTCAACATTCTTCCTAAATGTAACAATGTGAAACTCACTAGGAGAACGGCTGTTTCTGTTTCCTTTCAAAATGCTGCCAACAATATTTTCTGAATGGAAGACACCATCTTGTAGCATACAGGGCCGAAAGGGGTTCTGGTCTGGCCGATGGTTGGTGGAGACATTTTGACTATATCTTGGACCTGCCCGGGCTCGCCCAAAATGGCGCCGGTATAAATGGGACTCGTAACTCCTTGCCCGCAAATGTATATCTAGAAAATTTTATTGTAAGTGGCCCTGTCTTATTTTAATTACAAAATGTACGTCCACTGATTCCGCAACTGTTAGACACCTTAGTTCTTCCAACCTAATGGCCCGCTCGTTACGTTCCTCTACAGTGTAAATGTCTCCTCATCATATACGATTTCCGTTTGCTCCGTGGCCGGCCCACGTGGTTATAGGCCCGTATTTGTATACTGACATTTTCACAATAAAGGTTTTTAAAACAAAACACGGTAGTAGTATTTACATTGGTAAAGGTTTTACTTTTAGTCACTGTTTTCGAATCAGTAAAAGGCAAGTGAAATAAAGCAGTCCAATTACATGACGGATAAAAGGTATAATATGTAGGAACGCAGTAAAGATAAATGGTCAAGGGCAGTTTTTTTTTTTTATTTCTGCAACATAAAGTGATCGATAAGAATCTGATAATCAGGCGTATCGGCGACTAAGACAGCAGGCCGAGTCTCTTTTACTCAACGGCTCCGTCATGGAACGAAGAAACGCCCTTTTTCTCGAAAAAGGAATATATTTTACTTGCAGGACAGTTGTAAATTTTCCGGGAAAGTACATTAGCCTGGAATATTATAACATATGTTTAAAAAAAAATAATGTTCGAAAACAATAAAAAGCGTAATTTTTAGGTCATATGACCAAGCTTTTCATCATTAAAATAACAAAAGTAAAATGAACCAATGAAAAGTTTTATTATCAAGTCACATGACCTGTTATGCTTACGTTACGCGCTGCGCGCCGCGCCTCGGATCACTTCCGGGTGCGCTAACGCGGCGTGTCATATAACGCATTACGCGACAACGTAGGTCAAGAATATAGTCAAAATGTCTCCACCAACCAGCGTTCGGAACACAACCCCTTTCAGCAGTCCAAAAAGTTCTGTTAAATGACAACAGAGGGGACAGGCAACAAGAACCATCAATCAAAGAGGGGAGGGCAAGTTCTTCTCTTCCGGGTCATGTTGGGGCGCTACCGGAACTGATCGAATTGGTAGTCTACAGTGTTTGTGGATGTTTCAGACTAAAGCTGGCGTCAGCATGAGAGCACTACCATCTCGTAGCTCCGTCGTGGCCATTTCACGAGCAGACACGGCAGCCGCTCCCCACCAGAAGCCTGCGGGAGTCGGGGGCCCCCAAGACTTTTGTAGAATCTTCACGGCTGAGGGGACGTTTTCGAGAATGGGACCCAAGCCCTATCAGGGAAGCGTCCGAGTTCCAAGGAGTCCCAGGGCCATTTTAGTGGACCAGGCCCAAATCCGAAGAGCCGGCCGCCATTTTGAGAGTCCTGTGGCAGCCGCCTATTGCTGCACCGCAAGAGCGGGAGCAACTCAACTACATGGTGAGCGAGACGCTGTAGTCCCAAGAGCGGGCGGTAAACAGCTGAATGGCGGAAGAGGCACAGTGTAGCAAAAGCGGGCGGAATTGCAACTGAAACGGTAAAGGGGCGCCCCACTACAGCGTGTCTTCAGGTCAAACGGATTGTGGGACAAGGTCCAGAATAGAAGAGTCATCAAAAGGCAAAAAGTTCCGCCGGACCCCGAGAGCCGGCCGCCTATGTCGGGGGCGATCTCAGGCTACACCGGTGCTATAAGACTTGGGGAGGGGGTCGGAGCCAAGTGTCTTCTCCGAGTCCATGGCCATCACACCGCCCCTCGGGGGCCTCTGTCAAGCTGTTTAGGAAGGTTTCATATGACATTGTTTTCTAATGCAGTCAGGTCCACAAACGACACTCACTTACTTTGAGAATAGTGAAGCTGCAGTAGGTGGAAATAAGCTTCAGACAGTGTTACAAGCGCTGCTCAGAACTCTGAACTATGGCACCCAACATCCAGAACGTATGCCATTTGAGAATGGCAGTGACATTGAAGCAACTCAGGGACCAAAACCATTAACGTACTTTCACGTATGAAAATCTTACTTGGGGAGGGGGCAGGAGCGAAGCGCCCCCTCCCAGTCCGCGCCACCACACCGTATGTTGTAAATCTGAAGCCATCGTTCTACAAAGTCAACCAACCTTGGATTGAAAAATCTAGAAAAATGTACAAACTGAAAACCAGTTTTGGTCTGCATAGCATCAGTAGCAACGCTTGCTATCAGAGTGCATGAGTTTCATGCTCGATCGATTGAGCTAGCCGGATCGGGCAATAAAAAGTATAAAATAGTTATGTAAATAGTTATTTAAGAAAATATTTTACCCTGTTTCTTTGCTGGTGTGTTGTCTATATTTTTAATATTTGCATAGGGTTTGTCGTTATTTTGGGCGGGGTGGGTGACGGAGTCGAGCTGTCTTGCAGCCCTCATGGTGTGGAGCTAAGTTCATCTCACTATTTTCGTATTTCTCATGAAGGGTTGTTCCTAATATTTCTATTTTAGCGAGGTCAAAAAGAGATCCAATTAGTGGCCTACTGATTTTGCTCGATTACTTTTATTTTTTTACACAATTTTTCACTATCTGCAAAGACTAAACAGAGTATTGCGACTTTGTGCTTGTTTGTAAATAGATAATGAACCAAAGAGAATCAATTGTAAAACAGTAAATGCTTGGATAACAATCAATCAAATGGAGAGACAAGCAGGTACGACGGATTACAACAGGGGTAAAGGTCTGCGTTAACTACCGTTCACTATCTGCAAAGAGAGAGTACTACTAAGAGAAAAGAGGGGAGGGGGGGTGCAGCGTTCAAAGCACATCAGCGTGCATAACTACGAAAATGTTTTTATCTATCACGTACTTGACATTTTAAAGCTTTTCATATTTGCTATTAAAAAACCATTGAAATTCAATGAAAAAACCATAGGTTATAGTCGATATATAGTTAGGAGTTTGCATTTACAAAACCTTGAAAATTCAATGAAAAAACCATTGGTTTTAGGCCATATATAGTTAGGGATTTGCATTTACAAAACCTTATTTTACTCGCATAAAACCATTGAAATTCCATATATAGTTAGATGCGCTAACTATATATCGCGCACCCGCAATCCACTGCTGATGATGTCACATATTACATCATTCATGACATGGTCAGTGACATCACTGATGACATCACTGATGACAACTCAAATGACATCACTGATGACATCTCAAATGACATCACTGATGACATCACTGATGACAACTCAAATGACATCACTGACAACATCACAGATGACATCATTCATGTGTTAATACGATGAACCTCTACAGACTCTGATATATCCTTAGATACACTCAGTGAAAACAGACACTCACAGACTGTCACTCATCCATGGAGTTACTCATACACCTAGACAGTCATGCAAAGAATCAAACACACCTCCAATTCCTCAACTATACAGTTATACACACCTTACTTATTGAAACATATTCTAATACATATTTACTCTCTTATACAATCCTTGATACATGTTCACAATGATCCATACAGCCACTCACACATTCACTGGCTGTTATGCACAGTTATTTATATATGTTAACTCTCACATGTACTGTGTTTTACATATGTACTTACTTTGACATGTAGCACTGAGATATCCATTCACTCACCAATACACTCATGCACACAGTCAACCGCCCATATAGCTGTTTCCACATGCACTCTTGAACTCATACACCTAGTGAATCAACTGCTTACACATCTATGCACAGAGTCACACACCTCCCAGCCCCCCACACACATACTCAGTCTCCCATACAAATACTTGAGCAACCAATCAATAACCCATATAGTTATTTATATAGCTACTGATCAACACATGCAGCAGTTTACAGAACAACAGATATAATGATACACAAATTAATACAGTTTAATCACTAACCCATGCACTCAGTGAGACACATTTAATCACTCCCTCATACAGTCAGTCATGCACCTACTAAATCCTTCATCCAGACATTTATACATCCACTCATTCTTCAATATGTAAGACATATTTTAACTTTACAGAAACTTCCAGTCACTGGGTGTTGTCATCAGTGATGTCATTTGAGTTGTCATCAGTGATGTCATCAGTGATGTCACTGACCATGTCATGAATGATGTAATATGTGACATCATCAGCAGTGGGTTGCGGGTGATGTAATATGTGACATCATCAGCAGTGGGTTGCGGGTGCGCGATATATAGTTAGCGCATCTAACTATATATAGAATTTCAATGGTTTTATGCGAGTAAAATAAGGTTTTGTAAATGCAAATCCCTAACTATATATGGCCTAAAACCAATGGTTTTTTCATTGAATATATATATATATACAATACAATCCCGCTTCCTCCTCCTCCTGAAACAGGTTCTGCCGCCGTGGGTATGCAACACAAAATGTGATTTATACTCAAAGATGAACCATGACACGTTTCGGCGGTCTCGCCGCCTTGTTCACATAGCGCGCACAAGTAGAAAAAAGCGTTAAATGCTCTATCTGAGCAAATTGTTATAGCAACAGCATTGACTACATAAACATTGAAGACATCTGTGTTCGGTGAAACACAGTGAATCAGCATCTCAAAAACAATATAGTTTAAACAGATTAAACACAAATATAAAAAATTAATTCAGGTGTATGACTTAAAAGAAGTCATTAACTTATAAGGAGCTGGTTGCATTTTTAAATAATATTATCAACAAAGAAAATAGTTATATCACCAATTGGAAGAAAAAGAAGGTTCATAGCAGGGACAGACGTGTAGACATATATACACCCACACTCTCCAGACTCACTGATGAGTACTAAGACCATTGTCTGAGTATACCATAGGGTACAATCTACCGTGCTAAGTAGCGCGTTGTACCCTATTGAGAAAATCTGTTAATATTTAACTTGCCTACACCATAATTGCTAACTCAGATGAGAACACAAGAAGGCAAAGCTAAATTGTTTCACAATCCAATTGACCCAATACTGAAGAGCTTAGATTGCTCTCCATATACTATCAGCATCAGAAAATTATTTGAAACTTTTCCATGTATGCAGGATGGGACTTTGAAGTATCAAAATATTTAAAAAAATATATTTTTTAAATGATTAAAGTGCTTTGCAATCTAGTTTATTGTTAACTATGAATCTCTTATATATGCACTTGCCTCATTGTCTGTAGCCTTGTGGTTATAGTGGTAAATATAGCCACATTCCCAATAATATGCATTTTCCACGATATTTTCGAGAAAGGGGTTAGAATAGATCCACCACTCACAATTATGTGTGCTTTCCCTAACGATATTGGGATTAGAATTTGAATAATAAATGTAACATATAAGCACTTACCTGTTTAAAGGGCTAGGATTACAATACTAAATGGTCTCAGCCCCTACATTTATTTCCATCAATCCACTGTTTGTAGCTCTGGAGATAAAAAAGTACATAAGCAACGCCTACTCTTACCTTAATGTTTATAAGATTGGAGTTAGTGCAATAAATATGACCCACACAATGTTATACACTTTCCCAATGTTTGTAGAGTGGTATATGTTCCCTTAATAACTTACTTCAATGTTTGTTGGACTGGAGTTAGAATAGGTGACCTGACCCCCTTCCATCACATGCACTTACCCCAATGTTTGCATGACTGGAATTTGATTAGCATAAATTCCTCCTTTGAGATTATGGCCTGGTATATGACGTACACTTATGTATGTAGACACCGTGCACCAGTCCAGACAATCCTTATGGTAATTTAAGAGGTTTTAGACAACCTTGGAAAGCTCTCGAAGTGGTAGCTGTGGAGAGCAGCCTTCAGGCTTAGTCCAGAAGGAGTGTAAAGTAGCTTGTTTTACCAGAATGCAATCTTATAATATAGATTAAGTGAAATATAACCACACATGGTATTTATAAAAATATGTATTTATTGTATAATACTGTCTAACACATACAATTATCTTCAACCCAGAGACATGCACAATACATACATTACTTTGCAAAGAAACACAGTAAATAGCACATAATACACAGTGGACCCCAGGGGGGACAAAACCATAGACTAAAAATTTGGTATATGAACAACAACTCGGATCAAGACAGTGGTGATCAGACGTAGAAGTGCTGGGGACCCAAGGAACATCCAAGGTAAGTGACTAGAAACCCCACTGAGAGTGTTGCAGTATGGGACATGACTGTGTGCTCCGTGCAAGTCTATGTGTAAGTTGTGGTTCGGATTTTTAAAGATTAACCTGTGAGAATGTAGCGATGCTGAGGAAGACCAGGAGCCATGCAGGAGCTGTCCCACAAATGATGTCGCGTGCTGAGGGGTCGGTGTCCGAAGAAAACACCAAGAAGCTTTAGCAAATGCAACCAATGCAGGAGCTAAAGAAGAAGCAATGTCCGGACCAGCATGGTTCAGGAGACTCACCTAAAACAGGGGAGTCAGGGCAGGCCACAAGCAATCAGGGGAGCCCAAGAGAAACAAAGTTGACCCTCAAATGGACCCACAGACCGGAGGCCCTGGAGCCGTGACAGGACCACAAGCAGCTCACCCACAGATGTAGGCCATGAGGCACATGATGCGGTGTGGCTCAAGAATCTGGCCACAGGTTATGCTTGAGGTTGGGGATACTTGGAGCCTGAAGATCTTCTTTTAAAGAAGACAACAAGCCTTTGCAGCAAGTTGACGTAGTGCACAGGGGTCCAGATATTGCAACCCCCACGAGGGATACAGGCCTGAAACTTGGTGGTAGGGCAGGGCAGGCCTCAGGAGCTCTCGAAAACCACCTCCTGTGTTGCAGAACCTAGAGCACCACAGGGTTAGCAGACCGGTCAACTTAGTTGTGGTGCCAGCGAATGCAGGGAATTGACTTCTTCATGCCCAGCAAGCTTCCTTCAGGTGTCTTTGATGCCCACAGGCTTTGGAAGCTTCCTGTATGGTACACAGGCACAGCCAATGCAGCAGTCTGGAAGGGAGACAAAGTCGACCCCAAGCAAAGTCCAGCGAATTCCAGAGTGCACAGACGGTAGAAGAAGAAGTGGTGTCTGATCTGAATCTTATCCCACAACGAATCTAGGAACCCACACTCAGGTAATCCCTTAAATACCCTAGGGAAAGGGTTGGGATGATTCAGGGGACCCTCCCAGGGACGGATCTGGACAGAGAGGAGGTTATTCCCTTGTCCTTTGTCCAATATTGCAACAGAGGGGCCCCAACAGCTCCCAGGACTAGTTCAAACTGGACTAGGCATCGGAATACAAATATGCCCCACATGCAGATTGAGTGGCACTGGCAAGCACACCCAGCCTGCCCCAATTCACTAAATCCTGTCTGGGTGGTGGTCTCACCTCCCTGTGACAGGATGCCCATTGTTCCGCCTTTCCCTGCTCAAGCTTGGCTCAGCAACAGGAGGGCAGAATCGTGTCTCTGGTCAGGAGCAACCATTTTGTGCTGACATGATATGTTTCTTTGCAGCCAGTTTTGAGATGGTCCACTGATAACCTGGCAGAATGGTCTCCGTAGACTGCAGAAGTGTCCGGCTCATGCAGGGGCACCCTCTCACTTAGAACCAGGCACCCTGCCTTCATGAGTGGATAGGCCTGCTATATGAGTGACTTATAGGTTTAAGTGCAGTGACCCTAGATATAGGAAGCCTATATCTTTAGTAAGTGGTGCTAGCACCAGCTTACACAGGCTGCAATGGCAAGCCTGTAGTTCTATTTTGAATGGGACCTCTGGGGTACCTAATCCCTGGGTACCTTAGTACCATATCATAGGGACTTATAAGGGTACTCCAGTATCCAATCTGGGATGTACCTGAGTACTGAACATAACCAATTTAGAGAGAAAGCAGGACCTGATTAGCAGGATCTCAGCCAGACTAGTCCATAAACAGCTTAGCACTAGGCAAAAAGTGGGGGTAATCATGCAGAAGGATCCTACCTTCCTACACCTCCTAATTATGTACACTTTCTGCAAACATTTGTTGGTCTAGTAATTTAGAATAGTAAATGCACATGTCAATTATATGCACTCACACCAATGTTTGTAGGGCTGGAGTTAGAATATTAAATGATCCACCTTACATGCAAATATCCAAATGTTTGTAGGACTGGAGTGAAAATATTAACTATTCCCCCTATTACCTGAAGTCGCGGCAAAATCTGTATGACTAGAGATTAGTAATATGTCCCCTTAATTAAATGCATTTACCTCAATGTTTGTTGGACTTGAGTCAGAATAGTAAACGTGCTCCCTTAATTATATGCACTTATCGCAATTTTGTTTGGCTTAAGTAAGAATAGTGTGAACCCCTTGATCCCCAATTACATGCAATTACATCAATGTTTCTAGGACTGCAGTTAACATAGTAGATAGTAGATAAGTCCATATAATAAGCAATTGTCCCAAAATGTTTAACTCAGTTTTTTTTATAATTGATTTTTTTTACTTTTTATAATGTAAAAATGTCTGTTTGTTTATTGTTTCTAAACCCGATATATATATTTTTAGTTTAATTGGAACAATGTTTTATATGTTTTAAATCTATTTAAACAAAACTAAACATTAGAATATACATATATATTTACATTATAATTATTTTTACACTTTATTTTTGTAGGGGATATTTTTGATAATTCTAAAAGTATCTTTAAATGTCAATATTATTGTAGTTGATATTTTAGTTACAGATATTGTAAACGTTCTATATTTTGGATGCTTAAATTCGAGGTAGCTGATATTTCGCCCCTTGATGTTTTTGTGTGTCGATATTTCTGAAACTGACTATAACAGTTTGCCCTGGTAAAATCCCCAGGTATTTTAGGGGCATATAATCAAGCATGGAGTTAATATTATTGCCGCTTTAGTGGCAGAAAACTGCCACTAAAACGGCGATAATGGGCTTGATAATTCCAAAAGAAGCCTGTATTGTCACCAAAACATGGGCTTCTATTGGAATTCTCAAGGGCATATTATCAAGCCCATTATCACCACTTTAGTGGCAGTTTTCTGTGGCTAAAGCGGCAATAATTTTAACTCTGTTTCTTTATAATAAGCCCCTTTGTTTTTTAATGGTAAAAACCCTTGTGGTTTACAGAGAAGGCATGTCTGCTTAAAATTTAAAGGTGCATCCACTGTTGTTCCAGGGTTGTTCTGACATGAGGTGGCACAAGAAGTGTCAATTTTTTAAATAATTGCAATGTATGAGTATTGAAGATATCAATCAATCAATCAGTGACACTTATAGAGTGCGCTACATACCCGTAGGGTCTCAAGGCGCTGGGGGGGGGGGGGGGTGCCGCTACTGCTCGAACAGCCAGGTCTTCAGCTTCTTCCTGAAGGAGAGGTGGTCTTGGGTCAGGCGCAGGTCGGTCGGGAGGAAGATATAGAAAGTACTAATTCGTATTATTCGTAAACCAATAACGTATTTCTCATTTTGAGTACCACAAAGGAAGCTGACAGTTTGCAGTAGTGTATTTTCATTGATCAAATAATTGATCAAAACCCAAAGCTCATTACTTTTTAAAGATTGCAGGTAATGTTAACATTTTCATTCCATGAATGTTGTTTTGCCTGAAATGCACATTCTGTTCATACATTTGTTTTATCTTTAAATCATTAAAGTTGAAAATGTTATGTACCTTACAGCCAGCTATACATTTCAGAGATGATGACATCTCTTGGACTGGAGCTCACTCCAATCTGCCTGTGCTAAAGGCCTTGATATGTGCTTGACCACCCTTGGCAGTTCAAATGTTACACAAGGGAGAACGAGGGAACAGGAGTTAACATTCCTCTGAAAGGAAAGGAAAGGAAACCTTTTCAGTTCAGTTCACATGAGAGGGATTCCTGAACCTGATGTTTTCTTTTCTCACTGGAACTCACTAGGGCCCGAGTTTGGCAGTATGAGTATGAGTATGAGTGAGGCCCTGCCATGGCAGGGCCGCACTCCAAGACCACCAAACCCTTAGTATGGATGCCTACCATATCCCTATTGGAATACAGTTTGGGCTGTCCAGTGGTGGCGGTCCCAGTTGGGTGCCTTTTTAAAAACCTGTATGTGTTCAATAGAAAGGCATTGCCATGGGACGCCATAGTGCATTCCAGCACAATATGGTCTGTGAAGTCCATGTCATGCTGGAACAAGGGGTGCATACAGACATCTGGGCATACCATGTTCCCCCCTGCATGCATCCCCATGCCCAGAGGCAACAGGAGGCCATGTAGGACTCCCTTAGCTTCCTCACCGCCACACTTTTCATGGATGGCTGTGAGGAAACTCATAATATGCTTGGCAGTACCCCAGTGGCACCACCAGCATATTGCGGCCTCAGATCACTGCTACACCACCCCGGCAGTAGCAGCGGTCCTATAGTGGCACAACTGCCAAACTTGTAATACAGTGGTTGGACCGCTGGTTCGGCAGTAGCCACACTGTCAGCGTGGGTTTGGCGGTCCAGCAGACCACCAAATTAGAAACCAGACACTAAGCCTTCATAGCTTGGAGTTGATGGAAGAATATTAGTTTCTGTGGAAAGGTATAGCTTATTTTAAATATCCACCCACTAGTAGCAGTTTTTAGAGGATCATGCACTGTGAAAGTTTCTTGCCCACTTGTCTAGCTAGATTCTTCTTCAGTATTCCACCATAGCATTGTTCTTTAGAGATACATCATGTTTGGTGTTCTGGAATCCTAAGTCAAAATCGTAACTCACTGTGGGGTTGGATTTTAAATTAAAATTCTGAAAATGCCACTTTTAGAAAGTTGGCATTTTCTTGCCTTCGCCATTTGGTGCCTGCAGCCTATCACCGGTCACATGACTGAGTGTAGTTGGCAATTGAGCTTTGTGTATTCCGCCTAGACAGCCATATACATTGGAAGCTTTAGTGTGACTGGATGGGGCATTACTGGCAGATGGGAGGAAGGAGCTGGTCCCAGCCTCACGTACACCTAAATAGGCTGTGTCCTGTCTCCACATAAATGGCTGCATAACCCTGTAGTTAGTCTGAAGCCAGGGTCAGGAAGGCAGGGAATATTTGCACTTCAAAAGCGTCTTCCTATTTTAAAGGCACAACTGTATGCAAAGATGATCCTCCAACACTAAGACTTCTGAACCTGTGGATACTCTGCCAGGAAGAAGGACTGCTGTACTGCCACAAGGACTGCCACTCTCCTGGGCAGATGCTCTGAAGCAACTGTTGCCCACACTGTGCAGACCTGCTGCCTGCTCTCCCCGTGTCTGGGGAGCTGCAAACCGTCTTGAACGCAAGATCCCATACTGACTTAAATGGCTAGTCTAATGGTCTCCTGAACTTATCCTCATGGATATAAAATGATCCCCAACAGCTCCTGGACCAGTCCACAGTGATTCCTGATGGCCGCATGGCGCCTCTCAGAACGTATACCCTTGGTGTGGCTCTTGAGCACTTGAACTCAAGCTTTTGGGCTCTTTGCAAGCGCAAACATGCCTGTTTGCACTAGAACAATGCCGCTCACTCTGGAAACCAACACAACCTGCCTCCAGTCCATTTCTTCAAACAGCAGCATCAACAACCTCTAGGGAAAGCAAAGCTTCAGCCCACCTGTCTGTGACGACACGCCTACTCTTCGCGCCACACTATCCACCAGCCGCAATGCTCTCCTTGCTCCAAGAGAACCTCCCCAATGAGAACAGGACTTTGATGCAAAAATTTGGGAAGGTAAAACTCCAGCAGAAATAATCTGTGACTGTATCCAACGGATCACTGAAATAATATCGAGGGACAAAATATCGACTTGCCAAAATATCGTGGACAAAATATCGACAGTCAAAATATCGAGTTTGTATCTACAAACAGGTAAGTACAAAAATATCGAGTACAAAATATCGTTAACAATAATATAGATGTAAAAAATATCGACTTTATTAAAAACAGTGTTAAATTAAATTAATATTAAATTTTAATTACTAAAATATACTTAAAACTACTTAAATTAAATTATAATAATTAAATAATAAATGAAAATAATAAAAATAATTTTTTACAATCTTATTTGTTGACCCTGAACCCTAAAAATACCCCTTTACCCAAAAACCCAAAACTGACCCTGAACCCTAAAAATACCCCTTTACCCAAAAACCCCAAACTGACCCTGAACCCTAAAAATACCCCTTTACCCAAAAACTGAAAACTGACCCTGAACCCTAAAAATGCCCCTTTACCCAAAAACTGAAAACTGACCCTGAACCCTAAAAATACCCCTGTACCCAAGAACTGAAAACTGACCCTAAACCCTAAAAATAGCCCTTTACCCATGAACTGAAAACTGACCCTGAACCCTAAAAATACCCCTTTACCCATGAACTGAAAACTGACCCTGAACCCTAAAAATACCCCTTTACCCTAAAACTGAAAACTGACCCTGAACCCTAAAAATGCCCCTTTACCCAAAAACTGAAAACTGACCCTGAACCCCAAAAATACCCCTTTACCCTAAAACTGAAAACTGACCCTGAACCCTAAAAATGCTCCTTTACCCAAAATTTATCAATATTATTTAATTACCAATTAATTATTAATTAACAATAACAATAAAGTAAATATATTAGAACATTAGCTGTAATTATTTTAATAATTAATATTATTTTTTCCAAATGAATTACTTAAAAATAACACAAAATTATATATATTAAAAATTTACTCTAATTAATGTAATTAACTAATTACAATTAATTAATTAACAATTATTTACTAATACAAAATATGTTTAAAATTATATTAATTAATTAACTAATTATTATTAATTAATTATCAATTAATTATTAATTAAAAATATTAACAAACATATATTAATTAATTAATTATTATTAAATTACTTCCCACCCTATTCCCCTATAAACCCACAACCCGCTACAGAATTACATTACGCGATTATTATAAAAACAAAATTCATTTAATAAAATATTTTATAACATTAATACACACTATTCACACATATTATTACATAAAAATACACTATAAAATATTATATATTATTAAAAATTCGATATTTTTGCTATCTATATTTTATACAGTCGATATTACTTCACTTACCTGAAAAACGATATTTTTGTAGTCGATATTATGTACAGTCGATATTTTGTCCAGTCTATATTTAAAACTCGATATTATGTCCAGTCGATATTTTGGAGTCGATATTTTGTCTGTACACCGTATCCTACATGCGCTCCATCATAGTCAGAAGGAACTTTTGACTTTGGCCTGGTCCAGGGCGAGCAGATAATCGTGACTGGTGCTTTCTGCTTTTAAGCGCTACTTCAGAGTTTATTCTTTAAAAGATCATAACTCGGTATCTGCTGATTAGATTGTTGTTGTTTTGGTCTTGTTTTATTTATTCAATTTTTCTATATTTTTCTAACCTAATGTGGGATCTTTTTGTGTAGTATCTTCACTGTTTTACTGTTTTAAGTGTTGCACAAATAATTTGCACATCACCTCTGAGTTAAACCTGACTCTTCTTTGCCAAGCTACCAGGGAGGTTGAACACATGTTAATTTGGGGTTTGCTTGTGCCTCACCCTAGCTAGGATTGGAGTTATTGATCTACCAGGGCTCACACCCCAGTCAACCAGTATCCCAATTTCTAACACTTTCCCTTTGATCAAAGGCTCACATTAGAGGAAGCCACCCTTCCGGAACGCTATTCAGGTGCAACCTGAGGTTGGTCTAGATGGACATTGTTGCCCCCACAATTCTGTGACATGTGAAGACAGACTTCTTCACCAGTACAATACCCTAACTAGTATTCAACATTGGGCACTGACTTATTAGAAATAAGAGCAGCATAGAACAAGGTTAACTTCTTGGTGTACATATGTAGATAGGTCCTTTACTTTTCCATTGATTTTAAAGCTGTCTTACCATATATTTTAAATGGTAAACAAATTATTTTTCTCATACTTATCAAACACCTTTTCAATATCTGTGTACTTCTGTATTTCTATTTCTTATTACATTATTTGACTTGTACTTAAAGGTGGGCATATTCACAAGCCCCTATCTCCACCACAACGGCCCTTTCAGTGATAGTGGGGTGGCGATAGGGGCTTCGCTTATTCACACTACATTTCTTAAGAAACATTGTAATATTGTAACACCCCACTCTAAACTGCCAAGTTATTGCCCAAGTCTTCATGGTATAATATACCGCATTCATTGTGGATGGTATGACATGTGCAGCAGTCTTGCCATGAATCTAAGATACTGATGGTTCAATCACACGAATTTCATTGAGATTGGTCAACAAACTCAAGATTGACTATAAGTTGTCCCGTCATTGTCAGCCAAATAATGGCTTGCCTAGGTCCAATCTACTACTCAGTTTAGTTTAGTTTTCAAAACAGTATACAAGCGAGGAGTGTGCCCTCACAGAAAGCGTTCCTTAACCATGACAACGAGCCACAGAATGGCGCATGCGCAACAATTGTGACCGGCAGGACGTATCTCCTATAGATAGCGTCTTTTTGCCATGGTAACGAGCAACAGTTCGTGCTCGCGTACGCCCGGTGCGTCTCTTGCGCATGCGTACCTGTTAGCATTTGCCACCGGGATGACGTTCTAAAAGAGCCCAAGCCGCGCAACCCGGAAGCTTGGAACAGCGCCGTCCAGGAAGAACTCTCTCCCCGGCGTGCAGTATCCTTTCATTCAATTTAGTCGTTTAGACCAGGTAAGATCTTAGGTCCGCCCGCTGACTATAACTAGGTAGATCGTGTGACTATCCCCTCCGTTTTTCAATGGAATTTTAAATTCACTATTTATTCTTTTCACAGTGCGGAGTTAGTCACCCCACTACCGGCAATCTCATTGGAGATTCAAATCTTTTCAGAATCCTACTGGGAGGGACACCTTTCCTTACCCAGGTGAGCACAAAGTGACAGGGCTAATTTTAACTGATGTATGAAAAATGGACCACGCAAATAAGTAAATAAGTGCCCACTTTCTTTTCAGTTGCGGTCCAAGTCCAGGGAGTCTTATAATTTCTACCATAGTCGGGCAGAATTATTAGCTACGCCGACAGGTAAGAAATAGAGTATGCACGCTTCATCATAAAGGATATGTGCCTCTTTAAGTATGACATTACTAATTTAGGCTTCATACATTCCCCACTAGAGCAGAATAATACAGCTCAACGTGAACAAGAAATTGGGAATTGAAATCCCATTGGGTAGAATCATCATACCCACTCCTAGGTGAGCCCCATCTATAGTCATTGGTCTCTGTTGCTTTTAAATTTAACATAGCGGACATATTATAAATTAGATGCCCCTTCTTTTACAGATTGTCCTCCTAAATAGTGTTGAGCCCTAAAATAAAACTTGTGTCGGGGCAGAATTCCAAGCCACTCCGACAGAACAGAATAACACAGTTTAATCCACACCTCAACCCAGCGTGGTTAAATGAAGGTGAGTGGTAACTTGGGCATTAAAGTAGGTGGCCCAAAACTGTCCCTCGCAGAATCCATCCTTAAATAAACCATCTTTTTAAATTCCCTAGGCTGTTTTGCTGTCCGCCACAGTTCTGATGAAGACCCGTTGTTGACTCCACATGCTTGCTAGTTAAGGGTCGAAACGTCGACGATTAAGTGGATTACGTGCATACATATCATGTACCATTACTGATTAGTACGGTGTACATTGTGATAATTGTGTAATACGCATAGACCACACGTTTTTTTCCTTTCTCCCATTGTATATAATAATTGTACAGTATTCACTTTTGCGCCGTAAGCACTGAGCACTTTCAGTCACTTTTGCACTATTCACTATTTTTGTACAGCCTTCTTTGGAATTTACCTATGAAACTAGTGTTTATGAATGACTATAATTGATAAAATAGTGCATAAATACGTAGATGGTCTCTGGATTCTGCCTTGTGTGTTTCAAATATCTACATAGTCTATGAGATAAGAAAAGTAATTTTGTGTTCCCCAATGAACCAATTGTTTTTGAATATCGCTTATTCACAAGGCAGCTTTAAGCCACTTAACCTGGCTTTTGCTGCCTTGTGAATAAGGCCCCCTTTCACGCTGTGTTTAGCGTGAAAGGGGCGTGCAGTGGGTGTTGTGATGGGCGTTCCATCGCAACACCCATTAAGTTTTGAAACTGCCCCCTATTCACTAGGGCAGCGTAAATAGGAGGTAACGTTAAAATTAAGGCCAGGAAAATCCTGGCCCTAAGTTGGCAAAATGAGAGGAAATGCTTTATTTCTCCTCGTTTTTGCTTTTTGCTTGTGTGCTGCCTTATGCAGCACCGATAGAAAAAGAAAAGTGTCATAGTTTGTGTAGGTACAGGAATGTGCCTCTTCCTGTACATAAACAAACCTTTTTTTCAAATGCCGTTTTGTAACTTGGCTGTGTGCTGCATGAAGCAATACACATGTAAGTTACAAACTGGCATTTTAGGTTTGTTTATGTGCAGGAAGGAACACCTTCCTGTACATGAACAAACCTCCCTGCTTGCAAACACCCTTGCACTCTGGTGCAAGGGTGCCTGCGTTGGCGCTAAATTGTGAAACTTAGCGCCATCGCAAGGGGAAATAAATGCAAGGCTGCACCATTTCCTTGTGAATATGGTGTAGCCTTGGGTTTCCGAAGTAGCGGAGAGAGACCTTAAGCCAAGTAAGCTAATGCCTCTCTCTGCCACTTCCTTGTGAATATCCCCCTTCATGTCTTACTCTATTGATTGTCTCCTAAGTACGCATCGTAAGGCACGCTCTCTTAAAATTGCCTTTTTGCTCTAGCTAGGGCACCATAGCTAAGCCGAGCTTGCACACATTTCAACCGGGTTTCATCTGTGGAGTGGTCTGGTAGACGATACCAGCTAATAATGAATAAATAAACATGGGCTCAACGTGAAAATATGCTTTGCTCCAGTAATAATTATTTTGCACGTCATAATACAGCTTGGGGTGCTTTCTTTTTTAAATCAGTTCTGTCATTTCCAGCGCGCTTCCCACTGGGTTAACAACCCTAATGTATAGTGCAAACTTCCAAATCTGTAAAACATTTGACATAAACTGCATCAAATCAAATAAATACCGCACTGTAAAAAAAGCTTAGTGTAAAACCAACAACGAGAAATGCTTTCAATCCAATTAATTCAGCGTTTTCAATAGTTTACGTAGTGTTTCGTTAAACTTGCGAATAGCAAAGCTGACAACTCAAAGTGCTACCTCCTAATGAGAACTTCACAATTGCTCTGCTGTGAAATAGTGTGGTGTGGAAACAGTCAGCAAATTGGCAGTTTGACACTGAAATCAAACTTAAAATGGTAATGCCTACTGAAATCGTCCTCTAACCATCTCTGTTGCTTAAGTAAAACACTGGATTTTTTTCTGTTTGGTTGCAATGAAATTCCCTACTTATGCATGATTCTAGTGAGTTTTAATACAATGCTTGCATACAGATCAGCTGCTAAAAGTCAACTTCGATGACTTAGCTCTTTCCTCTTTTCATTGCAAATTCAGAATACTGGCAGTTGGGTTTGCTTTATGCTCCACTGTGTTGATCCATGTTCTTCCACAACCGCACAAGCATCTTACTCCTACAAATGTAAATAAGAGTCTATGCGGCTTATTTATGCGAGCCCTGCGCCACTTTTGCACCACTCAAAGTGGTACAAGTGTGACGCAGGCATCTCATTTTGATATATGAAGCCACGCAAAGCCACCCTGCATGGCTCTGGATGGCCTCATAAATCCTTAGTAAGGTGACGAAGAGCAAATTGCTGCATCGCCTTACTCTGCACCCAGGGGGCATTTCATGGGCATTGCAGTGTGTTTTCCCATGCTACACCCATGGAATTTGACACTGCCCCAGTCTCACAAAGTGATGCAAACCTGGGGAAGTGCCCAATCTTTCCGGTTAAACATGTGGTACGGCAGGGTTGTGTAATGGCTCCCATCTGATTTTTACTTTATACAAATTGTGTGGTTAGTATCAAACCTGTCCCAGTGCTCCTACTTGCAGACAATGTCGGGCTAATCGTCTGGGTCGCCAACAGTTTAAAGATCTTGATTTCTTCCTTTGTGCTTTTGAAGGATTTGGAGCTGGAAAGCAATCTAACCAGAATATTTACCATGGTTTGTGGTCCAAAAAGACACTAAAACATACTGCTTCAGCATTGGGGTAGGGTTATTGAGAGAGTGACTCTGTTCCCATATATTGGAATAATGTACAACAATGCCTGTCTTTAGATTCCGTGTGTCAGTGACAGAAAGAATCGCTTTCTGCATGCGACTGGCACAATTTCTTTCCTCTTAAATTGCCAACAAGGCTATTCTCCCCTAGCTTGAAATATACAGGAGGAAATGTTTGCCCATACTTTCTTATGGTGATGGGTTTTGGGGGATTTTGAGGTGTTGCTAACGTTACTGGAAGATAATAGGGTATGTCACCACCTTCTCGGAGGTCCCCGTATCCACTCTGCGCTTTACCGTTCATCAGGTACTGGGTCTGGAGTACATTGAGAACACAGCTGTGGTGCTCCATATGGTACAAGGAGCAAGCTACCCTGAATAGAGGAATTGTTTGTGACCATCAGGATACCCTGGATTAAATATTTACAGGAGACAACATTGGCACTAGGCTGCCTTTCCCTTTATGAGAAACCCCTGACATTTGTAAAAAGGATAGACAGTGGATCAGGGAGTTTTTTCTTTCCTCTAGATGGGTGTATAGATAGGGCAGAGAACTAGCAACGCTCTCAGTCAGGAATTATTGCCTTATTCAAACTATTTTAGGGCGGCACCCTACTTGAGGCTGGTGCCAGGGACGTGGGAATGCACACTCTAGTCCTTGTTTAGGTTTGGCTTAATCAGGTGGTTACTTTACTTCCCACAACGCCAATTTGCTACATCTGATATTTGCCCATGTCCACGTGATGAGATGTCACCACAGGCTTCGCTACAGTTTGTCTTTTTTGTGGATTTTATCTTCCCTGGACGAAACAATATGTGTTGAAAGTTTTAAGCAAGCATAATTGTAATAAGTGCAGAGTAGCATTGTTATATTTAATGCAAATAGGCTTTCATGATGTCTATGTAGCAATAGGCTCTTTTTTTAATAAAACACTTTCCATGGGAAACTCATTGATGCTTTCATTATTGTTTTGCAATTTATTGCTATTTTTTTCTACCAAACGTTTTTATTGACTTTATTTGAGTTCTGAACGTTTTTGTCTGTTTTTTAAAAAAATATTAAGAGACAAAGATGAAATTCGATTTTGATTTTTAAATTGTGTATATATAATTACCAGAAATGGAATTTATTTTTCAACATTTTATGAACAATATGCTGGTGCCTGCCGGGGACCTAAATATCCCTGTGAACATAGAAGGCCCTTATCTGAGGTATTTGTTGACAGGTACAAGGTGTGTAGCCGTATCCTTTATGCCCCTGTATTAGATATGAGGCTTACTTTTGCATTGTAGGATATGTACTGCACAATGCACTTTGTATGGATTTTGTCTATATACAAAGAATTTCATCAAAGTTTATAGGTACCATCATGGCCGTGAGAGACTGAATAGAGACTTGATTGAAGTAGCCAAAAATATTGATTCACCAAATATCGACTACATTAATATCACCAAAATAATTAAATTATCATTACAAAACTCAGAAAATAACATTTTACTTTAAATGAAATATTGAAAATAAACATTAAACAACATAAAAACATATTTTACTAAATTAATAAACATAAAGTTACTGAAATATATGTACATAAAAATAAACATATAACACAATCAAATAAAAAAATAATGTTATCTACACGAATGGCTACATCTAGAAATTCGCTTACATTTATGTTTATTTCATATGTGATTTCAAGATTTAAATTTTCTTCTCCAGGATGTTAATGACTTATAAATCAAGCTTAGTGTCACCATCTCAAACCAATAAAAGGTTGTCAATAGGCCTGATCCAAACAAGAATGTGTGCAGTATATTGCTCATTGGCATCTGTCCAGACCGCCTGCTTCTCCCACCAGCTAAGGAAAAGATTTGCAAAACTATGAAGCGAAGTAGGTGCCCATCGCAGTGCCAGAGAATTAGCGATACATTTCTTCAACGTGTTGGCATGGTGATACAAAGAGATAGATCACGTAGATCACATAGTAAGATTCCTCCCACTCACTATCATGTATCTTGCAAAGCTAATCAGTGCTGATCTTAAGCCCATTAGGTAAAGAGAGAAAAAGTGATCTAAAAAGATCGCATTGTTTTCAAGTAGGTCTTCATTGGAGGATGCAATCGGTCTTCCCAGAGGTCTAGTGGCATTGTAATGTACCTTTGAGAATAGAATATGCAAGGTACATTGGGAATGTCGACCTTTAAGAACCTGTATTTATCTCTGTCCAATAGACCTTCTGAGTGCCAGTCCCACAATTAATTGTTAAAGCACAAATCAAGTGTTTGCATGTTACCCAGTCAGTTAACTCGTAACAGCTTTAATCACTTCACTGCCTCTGCTCTGGTGGGGTCTTTTATCAACTCTTGTAATGCAATTCTGTGTTGTTTTGTTGGATTGTCATAGGTAGCAGTTTTTTCAGTATTATGAAGCCTGCCAGGTTCCTGGATAATAACACTGTGGATTGCTTCTATGTTATCATGGGCTATATCATGATTTTATCATGGGTCTTAAACCACTAGCTGGAACATAATCTATTGAAAAACCCAAATCTCTTAAAACTGTTCTAACAATTCAGCAGTGGAATTATCACAATTCATTTTGACTTCATGTGCTGTTAGGATAAAATTAACATCCTGCAAATTGTAGTTGGTTAGTACAGGGTCATTTTCACTTTAGTTTTCATATGGAAAAAATCTTTTGACATTTTATAAAATTTCATTAGTTTTAGTTTTCTCACAAAAAGAAATAGGTAAATTCTGGTATTAGTAAAACTAATGTCTGTGGTTGTAAAGAATGATAATCTCAATTTCAAAAGTGATTGTTCTTCTGTAGATAAATTGCGTGTTATAAGTTGATCACAGATATGACTTTCCCCTTGGGTTATTCATTTTGCTTACGCTTATTTATGTTGAGGTAACCAGCCTTTGCTGTTTTTTTCCTACCAACCCTACGAGTTACTGAGTATATTTCTTTGGACCCCTTCCCCTTTCCTCTCACCATTACCATTCCCTTCAGTTTGTTATATGATGTTTGATTTTGTTTTTGGTTAGGAAGCCAGAATTCCTGATAGAAGGTTAAGTGGCGAATCCCTTAAGCGGTTGAACCTGACTGGTCCTCTACTTCTGAAATCACATCAGAGCTTGACCAAGCTGACAATCATTTTTGTTTTCTTTATTGTTCCGTTATTGCCAAATCTCTTGGAGCTGAGCCAAAAAAATCTGCAAGTCAGCAGTCTACCTTGAGGATAATACTTTTTGTCCTGCAGAAACGTGTATTATTTTTTCGATTTTAATACCTTCTTCATCTTTTAACGTTTTAAAAATCAATGATATTTTTCCATTTTTTCTTTTGCTAGTTGCTTCCAAATCTATCTTCGCATATTTCAGTAAGGGTCAGATGTACGAAACAAGTTAGTATTTCTTAAATGGACCGAATGAATAAAATGTCAGCCTAACTATAGCGTCCTTGTAACCTTAGTTTTTTTTCAGTGAAAATATATATGTATATATATATATATATCTTCACGCTTCCTTTGGTTAGAAAGGATATGGGCGCACTCCTTTTGATTTTCCACAAATTTCATTTATTTTCAGTTTGTTAAGGCAAATGAAAGCATTCGATCTACGCGTTTCGAAGCTCCTGGCATCTTGCTCACGAACAACTTCCTGCCATTTTTACACAATATTTAATGCATTTAATACATTGGAAAATAATGACACCTTATTTTCAATGTTTTTAACGGATTTCAATTATGCATCCCTTTAGTCTTTTTTGGATATTACTCGCACTAACTAACAAATCCCACTGGAGGGAATCAAAAGAAGAATTAAAAGAAGGTGCAAAATGTAAAACCCAGGATAAACAAATGACAAACTGACTTAATATCCAAAAAAGACTAAAGGGATGCATAATTGAAATCTGTTAAAAACATTGAAAATAAGGTGTCATTATTTTCCAATGTATAACTTGATAAGATGTATGATTTAAGTTGATTTTATATAAAAACTGCATTAACCACAATGCTTAGCGGTTAGGCTCAGGAAATGATGTAACATCCAAGTGAATGCCTTAAATATTGTGAAAAAATGGTCAGGGGGCGTGTGGAGGCATCGAGGGGCATGTTCATGGACTCCCCGGCGGGGGTGGGTCCGGCTGGTGCAGCCGCTGCTTCACTGCCTGAGCCCCAGACAATTTTAAGAACCTTTTCAAGGCCCTGGAAAAATGTTGCAAACAGGAGCAGGCAAAATGGTGGGAACACTCGTCCCTGTCTGGTTATTTAAAAGTAGGCATAGTGCCCCGTGGGCTTAGAATCATGTTGACCCCTTCCTACGAAAACCCAGACCCCCAAATGCTCTCGGACTGGGCTCAGTGTAACCTTGACTCATCGCGGCGCCTCATGCTAATACTGGTACAATATGCTGAAAGTGACCGAGTAAAACTTTTGGCTGAGATAGACCGAATTAATGGAGAAATTGAGAAATTGCCTAGCACTCCTGCTATAATCAAGTACCGGGAAGACAAGGAAATGAGGCTAAGACGCGAGGAAGAGATTATAAAAAAACGGAAATCATTCAAATTCCAGCGTGATCGTCTCGACTATGAGAATGGACAAATATTTACATTCTCCAAAAAATATGACAGTTTGAAAGCGGGCAAGGCGATCAACAGCTCCGTCAGCGAGAAACCCACTGGCTCAGTAACCAATATCAGTCAGGCTGAACCATCTTCTATCTCAGAGGAGAGCTCGCAAATTGATAGTGAGTCTGATACTGAGCAAAAACACAAAGAAAGGTCGGGGTTTCGAAAATTTACCATGGGACAGGAATTGGAGGTAATGCAAATGGACCGAAGAATGACCCTCTGATCTGGTACCCAGGGAGCAAGCGCAAACAAATCTGCAACAGGAAACGCGCAGAAAGGCGCAAATGCAATCAGAGGCGGAAACGCAGGAGGGAGACAGAGAAGGCAACGAGCGCGGTGGCAGCGCAATCAGGCACAACAATAACTAAAGCGCAGACAGTTATCAATTTGACAGACATTGCACTTACCTCAGGAGAAACCTCTATTCTTTCTTTAGGTTTGTCCTACAGTGCCCGTGGTAACTTTGACTATGCTAGCACCAAAATAGACCTTTTTAAGTATGTCCGCAAATTGAAACTAAAGAAGTATCATGCCACCACAAAGCCCATTGAGTCCTCAGCAGCCCTCACACCTGATTATCCTGCAATCAGGGGGAGGCCCTAACGCAGGAACTAATGGAACTCCAACAAAAAGATGAGCTGTCAACGCAACCAGTTTTAGGTGGGGCACCAGTTTCAGCGCTACAACCTAACCCATTTAAGCCTAAATCTAAATTCTGCCCTCTGCTATTGAAAGACTATTTGGACAGTTTTCATGACATGGTGTCAACTGACCTTAAAAACCTGCATGTTAAGATGGCAATGGCAACCATAAGAAGAAATTATAGGGATGCAGAATACCATAAATTGATTTAAAAACTCAAGGCAAATAAAAATGTGATCATACGCCAATCAGATAAGTGCGGCAATGTCGTTCTATGGACTAGGAAACAGTACATGGAAACGACGTTGGTTCAACTTACAGACCGTGACTGCTATAACAGAACTAATGTCATGGAAGTACAGCAGGCAAATAAGGACATTTACTCCAAACTGATGGCGTGGAGAGGTATAGGCCTGCTTACGTTGGAGGAATACAAATATGTTAAGATGGATTGTCCAACTACCCCTGTTATATACTTTATTCCGAAAGTACATAAGGACCCACTACACCCACCTGGCCGTCCTATTATATCTGCTCGGAACAGTATCTTGGAAAATGTCAGCAGGTATATAGACTTTTCCTGCAAGAACATGTCAAAGCTCTACCTTCATTTGTCCTAGATACTGGTGATGTGCTTAAAAAGATGTCCAATTTCAAGTGGGAACAGGGATATCTGCTAGTGGCAATGAACGTGTCATCCCTCTATACTAGTATTTTTCATTGGGACGTATTCGAGCTGTTGAGCATTTCCTTAAAAACAGACCTCTATGCTATCGGGAACATTCCAAAATGTTATTGGCCATGATCACACTCTGCCTCGAAAATAATCTGTTTCTTTTTTCTAATCAGCTGTTTTTGCAGACTAGGGGAGTTGCCATGGGGGCCTGTTTCTCTCACAGTTACGCATGTTTACACATGGGTTACTGGGAGGAACAGGTCCTCATGGTGGATTTTAACTTGACCATGACCACTAAAGTCAAAATATGGTGGAGATATATAGATGACCTCTTTTTTATCTGGGAGGGATCCATGGAGGATGCATCTGCATTTATAGAGGAACTCAATGTAAACAGATTGAACTTAAAGTTCACGAGTAACATGAGTGAGGAATCTGTTGTGTTCCTAGATGTTGAATTTTATGTCAATAATGGTCAGTTGGAAAGTAGACTCCACCGCAAACCTACGGCTGGCAATGCCCTACTGCATGCAAGCAGCCAACATCCTGCACATCTGATTAGGAGTATCCCCTATGGGGAAATGCTCCGCATCAGGAGAATCTGTAGTAACAATGAGGATTGTGAAAGAGCACAGTATGCAAGCAGGGCTAGATTTCTGGAGAGGGGCTACACTAACTCCTGCATTGATAACGCTATGAAGAGAGCGAACAAGTGTGATAGAAAGACCCTGTTGGACCCAGATACAAACTCTGGTAGGGTCCCCAAACTAACATCACACAATGTAGTGCGCTTGATCACGGGCTATAGTAACCAACATCAGGCCATTCATAAAATTGTTAAACAACATTGGCCCTTAATTAGCAGTGATCCAGTAATAGGTAAAATGATAAGTAAATCCCCTAATATCACCTTTTAGAAAAGCGAGGTCCATGCAGGACAGCCTGGTATCCAGTAGTCCCGAAATAACCACAGACTCGTGGTTGGATGGAAGCAAGGGCTTTCTACGTTGCTCTTCTTGTAAGGCCTGCAAGAATGGGGTCAGCAGATCTGAATACATGTCCCCACTGTTTCCCACTCCTATCAAAATCAAGCAGAAGTTGAATTGTAGATCGGAATTCGCAGTATATGTACTGGAATGTCCATGTGGTCTGAGGTATGTGGGCAGCACCAGACCTCATGTGTACAAAAGGATCTTACAACACTTGCGTGCTATCACCAATGCAGATCCTACATATCCGGTCGCCAGGCATATTGATAAGGTTCATGCTAGAAATGCCTCACTTTTGTTATACTTTGTGATTGACACCGTACCATCACAGAGAAGAGGTGGAGATAGGGAGGCCCTACTTAGGAAATTGGAGACTAGGCACATCATCCTCTAGATTCAAAGATACCTAATGGGCTCAACAACAGTGAGGATTGTTACACCCATTTATGAATTGGCGGCTTGCTAAAATAATTGGTCCAACACTATATTATACTAACAGCTATATATATTGTTATTAACTGCTACTGAGTAATTAGCAGCAATCCATTGTGGAATGCCCCGAGAGTAAGTCCTCCACACGTACTGTAATTACATGAAAGTTAACATCATGTTCATGATTTTAATTTCACTGGTATCACGCTCATATCTAATTGCATAATGTTATATGTCTTGATCTTCAGGCACAATGAAGCTGGCGTAAGTTTGCACAAAGTGTTTTGCCCACTTGGGCGTGATTGACTAACACTATAATGCCATACACAGTCATAGCCAATTTGAAGGCACTTTATACCCACTTGGGTAGGATGTTATGCTGGTCCGTCTAGTAATATGTATTATATTGTATATACATGTTTTTAGCATTTAAAATGTGGCTGCACAATATTTCCCTCCTGTTGCTGACGGATCAGTATACGGCAGAGGGAAAATAATGCATAACAACATATTCTCTAGCCGTGGAGGCAATTACTGGGAATATTTATTGTTTTATGACAGTTCGTAAGTGAAATTGTTTTAACATTATTCGTAACTGCCTCACCTCTTATACAATTTGTATACATGACGGTTTAATCAATTATTATTCATTAATGTTGCATAATGTTCCCTTGTGTGTTAGTTACTAAGTTGGACTGTTAGGATTAATACTTTAAGCATATATGGCAGACTGTCAAGAGAGCAATAGTGTCTTTCTATTTTCATTATTGCAATTAACTGTGTGCACTTTAAAAAGGGTGATCGGCCCCCATGACAATGTCATGAGATCAAGGCTTTGTGAAGCCGAAACGCGTCATGGCGGACTGGTGTTGGGTGTCTAATTAAAATATTCTCGCACTATCTATGGGTCTGGCATCGTCTTCTGTTCGAGTGTCTACTTGCTTGAAAGACGTCTACATACCGAATATATATATATATATATGGTCATGTGATCAAGGTACATTGTGTACCGAAACGCGTAATGGCCGACATCTGCACAGCTAAATAAAGAAGATTCTGAGCACATATTTGGGTCTGTGCTCCACGTTCTTTTCAAGGAGAAAAGCGCAGGCGACTGCTCGTGTGAGTGGAGTGGTGCGATATATATATATATATATATTACCTACTGGCGGTCGCCAGTAGGTATATATAGTTAGGATTTTTTTTAATAGGGATTTCTGAAAATTCTATGTTGAATAACTTTGGCGTTGATGGACGGAATTGGCTGGAATTTTCAGGAAAATTGCACATTTTGTTTCTGAGCGTCCCCTAAAAGTTTGGGGGGGTTTCGTCAAGCGGGGGCCGAGAAAAAAGGGGGGTCCCAAAACGTGTTTTTAACATTGAGTTTTCCATCGGGCGGTTGGCCCGAACGGCTGAATGGATTTCCACCAAACTTGGCAAAATTGTAGGGACTGGTACCCCGATGTGCCTTTGCTATGTCTCAAGATATATGCTCCAGTGGTTTTTTACTTTAAAAAATATATATTGGGCTAAATTGGGCTATATATATGTTAGAGCCCAAATGTAGCCCAATGTAGCCCAATGTAGTCCAAAGATGGCCACCAGAGACAAAAGAGCCCAAATGTAGCCCAAATATCAGCCAGATGTAGCCCAACTATAGCCCAATGACAGAATGTCCCAGAGTGTTCTAAAGAACAACTAGAACGCTAACAGTCTTACTTATGACAAAAGTATGGCACACCTGAAGTCATCTTGATTGGAATAAAGTGGTAACACTTAATACATTTAATTTGAAAAGGAACAAAATGAGGGGTTTCATTTTGCCATAGAAATTATATATATATATATATATATATATATATATATATATATATATATATATATATATATATGGAAGAAAAGGTTGCCACCTAGGTGGGAATGCACTTACAGGTAGGAATTAATGCCAGCGCAAGGGCGCGAGCTGCGAACAGAGTCCCTTTCCTGCCAGACGCGTTTGGTACAGGAGGTGCCTTTACTTGCGGGGTGCTTGCGGGGACATTGGCAATCCCTTTAAAACTTTTTTTGCATGCGAATGGCGGCGGCGACCCACTTGGGTTTTATCGAACCACCAGTCCCAGAAAGCATTGCTTCAGGTTTTACACCTGTGCATAATCACTGAGGGTATTTACTGGTGCCTGCAGCTGCCGTCATGTCACATGTGCTGCCACTGAAGAGGGCGTTGGCCCGAAACGCGTCTGGCAGGAAAGGGACTCTGTTCGCAGCTCGCGCCCTTGCGCTGGCATTAATTCCTACCTGTAAGTGCATTCCCACCTAGGTGGCAACCTTTTCTTCCATTTGTTAGCGGCCGGCCACGGTCGCGGGTTTGCACATCCGCGGACAAACTGCGGGTCCACGGCTGCCTCATTTGGGCAGCTTGTTGTGGTACAGGAGGTGCCTTTACTTGCGGGGTGCTTGCGGGGACATTGGCAATCCCTTTAAAACTTTTTTTGCATGCGAATGGCGGCGGCGACCCACTTGGGTTTTATCGAACCACCAGTCCCAGAAAGCATTGCTTCAGGTTTTACACCTGTGCATAATCACTGAGGGTATTTACTGGTGCCTGCAGCTGCCGTCATGTCACATGTGCTGATACTGAAGAGGGCGTTGGCCCGAAACGCGTCTGGCAGGAAAGGGACTCTGTTCGCAGCTCGCGCCCTTGCGCTGGCATTAATTCCTACCTGTAAGTGCATTCCCACCTAGGTGGCAACCTTTTCTTCCATTTGTTAGCGGCCGGCCACGGTCGCGGGTTTGCACATCCGCGGACAAACTGCGGGTCCACGGCTGCCTCATTTGGGCAGCTTGTTGTGGTACAGGAGGTGCCTTTACTTGCGGGGTGCTTGCGGGGACATTGGCAATCCCTTTAAAACTTTTTTTGCATGCGAATGGCGGCGGCGACCCACTTGGGTTTTATCGAACCACCAGTCCCAGAAAGCATTGCTTCAGGTTTTACACCTGTGCATAATCACTGAGGGTATTTACTGGTGCCTGCAGCTGCCGTCATGTCACATGTGCTGCCACTGAAGAGGGCGTTGGCCCGAAACGCGTCTGGCAGGAAAGGGACTCTGTTCGCAGCTCGCGCCCTTGCGCTGGCATTAATTCCTACCTGTAAGTGCATTCCCACCTAGGTGGCAACCTTTTCTTCCATTTGTTAGCGGCCGGCCACGGTCGCGGGTTTGCACATCCGCGGACAAACTGCGGGTCCACGGCTGCCTCATTTGGGCAGCTTGTTGTGGTACAGGAGGTGCCTTTACTTGCGGGGTGCTTGCGGGGACATTGGCAATCCCTTTAAAACTTTTTTTGCATGCGAATGGCGGCGGCGACCCACTTGGGTTTTATCGAACCACCAGTCCCAGAAAGCATTGCTTCAGGTTTTACACCTGTGCATAATCACTGAGGGTATTTACTGGTGCCTGCAGCTGCCGTCATGTCACATGTGCTGCCACTGAAGAGGGCATTGGCCCGAAACGCGTCTGGCAGGAAAGGGACTCTGTTCGCAGCTCGCGCCCTTGCGCTGGCAATAATTCCTACCTGTAAGTGCATTCCCACCTAGGTGGCAACCTTTTCTTCCATTTGTTAGCGGCCGGCCACGGTCGCGGGTTTGCACATCCGCGGACAAACTGCGGGTCCACGGCTGCCTCATTTGGGCAGCTTGTTGTGGTACAGGAGGTGCCTTTACTTGCGGGGTGCTTGCGGGGACATTGGCAATCCCTTTAAAACTTTTTTGCATGCGAATGGCGGCGGCGACCCACTTGGGTTTTATCGAACCACCAGTCCCAGAAAGCATTGCTTCAGGTTTTACACCTGTGCATAATCACTGAGGGTATTTACTGGTGCCTGCAGCTGCCGTCATGTCACATGTGCTGATACTGAAGAGGGCGTTGGCCCGAAACGCGTCTGGCAGGAAAGGGACTCTGTTCGCAGCTCGCGCCCTTGCGCTTGCATTAATTCCTACCTGTAAGTGCATTCCCACCTAGGTGGCAACCTTTTCTTCCATTTGTTAGCGGCCGGCCACGGTCGCGGGTTTGCACATCCGCGGACAAACTGCGGGTCCACGGCTGCCTCATTTGGGCAGCTTGTTGTGGTACAGGAGGTGCCTTTACTTGCGGGGTGCTTGCGGGGACATTGGCAATCCCTTTAAAACTTTTTTTGCATGCGAATGGCGGCGGCGACCCACTTGGGTTTTATCGAACCACCAGTCCCAGAAAGCATTGCTTCAGGTTTTACACCTGTGCATAATCACTGAGGGTATTTACGGGTGCCTGCAGCTGCCGTCATGTCACATGTGCTGCCACTGAAGAGGGCGTTGGCCCGAAACGCGTCTGGCAGAAAAGGGACTCTGTTCGCAGCTCGCGCCCTTGCGCTGGCATTAATTCCTACCTGTAAGTGCATTCCCACCTAGGTGGCAACCTTTTCTTCCATTTGTTAGCGGCCGGCCACGGTCGCGGGTTTGCACATCCGCGGACAAACTGCGGGTCCACGGCTGCCTCATTTGGGCAGCTTGTTGTGGTACAGGAGGTGCCTTTACTTGCGGGGTGCTTGCGGGGACATTGGCAATCCCTTTAAAACTTTTTTTGCATGCGAATGGCGGCGGCGACCCACTTGGGTTTTATCGAACCACCAGTCCCAGAAAGCATTGCTTCAGGTTTTACACCTGTGCATAATCACTGAGGGTATTTACTGGTGCCTGCAGCTGCCGTCATGTCACATGTGCTGCCACTGAAGAGGGCGTTGGCCCGAAACGCGTCTGGCAGGAAAGGGACTCTGTTCGCAGCTCGCGCCCTTGCGCTGGCATTAATTCCTACCTGTAAGTGCATTCCCACCTAGGTGGCAACCTTTTCTTCCATTTGTTAGCGGCCGGCCACGGTCGCGGGTTTGCACATCCGCGGACAAACTGCGGGTCCACGGCTGCCTCATTTGGGCAGCTTGTTGTGGTACAGGAGGTGCCTTTACTTGCGGGGTGCTTGCGGGGACATTGGCAATCCCTTTAAAACTTTTTTTGCATGCGAATGGCGGCGGCGACCCACTTGGGTTTTATCGAACCACCAGTCCCAGAAAGCATTGCTTCAGGTTTTACACCTGTGCATAATCACTGATGGTATTTCCTGGTGCCTGCAGCTGCCGTCATGTCACATGTGCTGCCACTGAAGAGGGCGTTGGCCCGAAACGCGTCTGGCAGGGAAGGGACTCTGTTCGCAGCTCGCGCCCTTGCGCTGGCATTAATTCCTACCTGTAAGTGCATTCCCACCTAGGTGGCAACCTTTTCTTCCATTTGTTAGCGGCCGGCCACGGTCGCGGGTTTGCACATCCGCGGACAAACTGCGGGTCCACGGCTGCCTCATTTGGGCAGCTTGTTGTGGTACAGGAGGTGCCTTTACTTGCGGGGTGCTTGCGGGGACATTGGCAATCCCTTTAAAACTTTTTTTGCATGCGAATGGCGGCGGCGACCCACTTGGGTTTTATCGAACCACCAGTCCCAGAAAGCATTGCTTCAGGTTTTACACCTGTGCATAATCACTGAGGGTGTTTACTGGTGCCTGCAGCTGCCGTCATGTCACATGTGCTGCCACTGAAGAGGGCGTTGGCCCGAAACGCGTCTGGCAGGAAAGGGACTCTGTTCGCAGCTCGCGCCCTTGCGCTGGCATTAATTCCTACCTGTAAGTGCATTCCCACCTAGGTGGCAACCTTTTCTTCCATTTGTTAGCGGCCGGCCACGGTCGCGGGTTTGCACATCCGCGGACAAACTGCGGGTCCACGGCTGCCTCATTTGGGCAGCTTGTTGTGGTACAGGAGGTGCCTTTACTTGCGGGGTGCTTGCGGGGACATTGGCAATCCCTTTAAAACTTTTTTTGCATGCGAATGGCGGCGGCGACCCACTTGGGTTTTATCGAACCACCAGTCCCAGAAAGCATTGCTTCAGGTTTTACACCTGTGCATAATCACTGAGGGTATTTACTGGTGCCTGCAGCTGCCGTCATGTCACATGTGCTGCCACTGAAGAGGGCGTTGGCCCGAAACACGTCTGGCAGGAAAGGGACTCTGTTCGCAGCTCGCGCCCTTGCGCTGGCATTAATTCCTACCTGTAAGTGCATTCCCACCTAGGTGGCAACCTTTTCTTCCATTTGTTAGCGGCCGGCCACGGTCGCGGGTTTGCACATCCGCGGACAAACTGCGGGTCCACGGCTGCCTCATTTGGGCAGCTTGTTGTGGTACAGGAGGTGCCTTTACTTGCGGGGTGCTTGCGGGGACATTGGCAATCCCTTTAAAACTTTTTTTACATGCGAATGGCGGCGGCGACCCACTTGGGTTTTATCGAACCACCAGTCCCAGAAAGCATTGCTTCAGGTTTTACACCTGTGCATAATCACTGAGGGTATTTACTGGTGCCTGCAGCTGCCGTCATGTCACATGTGCTGATACTGAAGAGGGCGTTGGCCCGAAACGCGTCTGGCAGGAAAGGGACTCTGTTTGCAGCTCGCGCCCTTGCGCTGGCATTAATTCCTACCTGTAAGTGCATTCCCACCTAGGTGGCAACCTTTTCTTCCATTTGTTAGCGGCCGGCCACGGTCGCGGGTTTGCACATCCGCGGACAAACTGCGGGTCCACGGCTGCCTCATTTGGGCAGCTTGTTGTGGTACAGGAGGTGCCTTTACTTGCGGGGTGCTTGCGGGGACATTGGCAATCCCTTTAAAACTTTTTTTGCATGCGAATGGCGGCGGCGACCCACTTGAGTTTTATCGAACCACCAGTCCCAGAAAGCATTGCTTCAGGTTTTACACCTGTGCATAATCACTGAGGGTATTTACTGGTGCCTGCAGCTGCCGTCATGTCACATGTGCTGCCACTGAAGAGGGCGTTGGCCCGAAACGCGTCTGGCAGGAAAGGGACTCTGTTCGCAGCTCGCGCCCTTGCGCTGGCATTAATTCCTACCTGTAAGTGCATTCCCACCTAGGTGGCAACCTTTTCTTCCATTTGTTAGCGGCCGGCCACGGTCGCGGGTTTGCACATCCGCGGACAAACTGCGGGTCTACGGCTGCCTCATTTGGGCAGCTTGTTGTGGTACAGGAGGTGCCTTTACTTGCGGGGTGCTTGCGGGGACATTGGCAATCCCTTTAAAACTTTTTTTGCATGCGAATGGCGGCGGCGACCCACTTGGGTTTTATCGAACCACCAGTCCCAGAAAGCATTGCTTCAGGTTTTACACCTGTGCATAATCACTGAGGGTATTTACTGGTGCCTGCAGCTGCCGTCATGTCACATGTGCTGCCACTGAAGAGGGCGTTGGCCCGAAACGCGTCTGGCAGGAAAGGGACTCTGTTCGCAGCTCGCGCCCTTGCGCTGGCATTAATTCCTACCTGTAAGTGCATTCCCACCTAGGTGGCAACCTTTTCTTCCATTTGTTAGCGGCCGGCCACGGTCGCGGGTTTGCACATCCGCGGACAAACTGCGGGTCCACGGCTGCCTCATTTGGGCAGCTTGTTGTGGTACAGGAGGTGCCTTTACTTGCGGGGTGCTTGCGGGGACATTGGCAATCCCTTTAAAACTTTTTTTGCATGCGAATGGCGGCGGCGACCCACTTGGGTTTTATCGAACCACCAGTCCCAGAAAGCATTGCTTCAGGTTTTACACCTGTGCATAATCACTGAGGGTATTTACTGGTGCCTGCAGCTGCCGTCATGTCACTTGTGCTGCCACTGAATAGGGCGTTGGCCCGAAACGCGTCTGGCAGGAAAGGGACTCTGTTCGCAGCTCGCGCCCTTGCGCTGGCATTAATTCCTACCTGTAAGTGCATTCCCACCTAGGTGGCAACCTTTTCTTCCATTTGTTAGCGGCCGGCCACGGTCGCGGGTTTGCACATCCGCGGACAAACTGCGGGTCCACGGCTGCCTCATTTGGGCAGCTTGTTGTGGTACAGGAGGTGCCTTTACTTGCGGGGTGCTTGCGGGGACATTGGCAATCCCTTTAAAACTTTTTTTGCATGCGAATGGCGGCGGCGACCCACTTGGGTTTTATCGAACCACCAGTCCCAGAAAGCATTGCTTCAGGTTTTACACCTGTGCATAATCACTGAGGGTATTTACTGGTGCCTGCAGCTGCCGTCATGTCACATGTGCTGCCACTGAAGAGGGCGTTGGCCCGAAACGCGTCTGGCAGGAAAGGGACTCTGTTCGCAGCTCGCGCCCTTGCGCTGGCATTATTTCCTACCTGTAAGTGCATTCCCACCTAGGTGGCAACCTTTTCTTCCATTTGTTAGCGGCCGGCCACGGTCGCGGGTTTGCACATCCGCGGACAAACTGCGGGTCCACGGCTGCCTCATTTGGGCAGCTTGTTGTGGTACAGGAGGTGCCTTTACTTGCGGGGTGCTTGCGGGGACATTGGCAATCCCTTTAAAACTTTTTTTGCATGCGAATGGCGGCGGCGACCCACTTGGGTTTTATCGAACCACCAGTCCCAGAAAGCATTGCTTCAGGTTTTACACCTGTGCATAATCACTGAGGGTATTTACTGGTGCCTGCAGCTGCCGTCATGTCACATGTGCTGCCACTGAAGAGGGCGTTGGCCCGAAACGCCTCTGGCAGGAAAGGGACTATGTTCGCAGCTCGCGCCCTTGCGCTGGCATTAATTCCTACCTGTAAGTGCATTCCCACCTAGGTGGCAACCTTTTCTTCCATTTGTTAGCGGCCGGCCACGGTCGCGGGTTTGCACATCCGCGGACAAACTGCGGGTCCACGGCTGCCTCATTTGGGCAGCTTGTTGTGGTACAGGAGGTGCCTTTACTTGCGGGGTGCTTGCGGGGACATTGGCAATCCCTTTAAAACTTTTTTTGCATGCGAATGGCGGCGGCGACCCACTTGGGTTTTATCGAACCACCAGTCCCAGAAAGCATTGCTTCAGGTTTTACACCTGTGCATAATCACTGAGGGTATTTACTGGTGCCTGCAGCTGCCGTCATGTCACATGTGCTGATACTGAAGAGGGCGTTGGCCCGAAACGCGTCTGGCAGGAAAGGGACTCTGTTCGCAGCTCGCGCCCTTGCGCTGGCATTAATTCCTACCTGTAAGTGCATTCCCACCTAGGTGGCAACCTTTTCTTCCATTTGTTAGCGGCCGGCCACGGTCGCGGGTTTGCACATCCGCGGACAAACTGCGGGTCCACGGCTGCCTCATTTGGGCAGCTTGTTGTGGTACAGGAGGTGCCTTTACTTGCGGGGTGCTTGCGGGGACATTGGCAATCCCTTTAAAACCTTTTTTGCATGCGAATGGCGGCGGTGACCCACTTGGGTTTTATCGAACCACCAGTCCCAGAAAGCATTGCTTCAGGTTTTACACCTGTGCATAATCACTGAGGGTATTTACTGGTGCCTGCAGCTGCCGTCATGTCACATGTGCTGCCACTGAAGAGGGCGTTGGCCCGAAACGCGTCTGGCAGGAAAGGGACTCTGTTCGCAGCTCGCGCCCTTGCGCTGGCATTAATTCCTACCTGTAAGTGCATTCCCACCTAGGTGGCAACCTTTTCTTCCATTTGTTAGCGGCCGGCCACGGTCGCGGGTTTGCACATCCGCGGACAAACTGCGGGTCCACGGCTGCCTCATTTGGGCAGCTTGTTGTGGTACAGGAGGTGCCTTTACTTGCGGGGTGCTTGCGGGGACATTGGCAATCCCTTTAAAACTTTTTTTGCATGCGAATGGCGGCGGCGACCCACTTGGGTTTTATCGAACCACCAGTCCCAGAAAGCATTGCTTCAGGTTTTACACCTGTGCATAATCACTGAGGGTATTTACTGGTGCCTGCAGCTGCCGTCATGTCACATGTGCTGCCACTGAAGAGGGCGTTGGCCCGAAACGCGTCTGGCAGGAAAGGGACTCTGTTCGCAGCTCGCGCCCTTGCGCTGGCATTAATTCCTACCTGTAAGTGCATTCCCACCTAGGTGGCAACCTTTTCTTCCATTTGTTAGCGGCCGGCCACGGTCGCGGGTTTGCACATCCGCGGACAAACTGCGGGTCCACGGCTGCCTCATTTGGGCAGCTTGTTGTGGTACAGCAGGTGCCTTTACTTGCGGGGTGCTTGCGGGGACATTGGCAATCCCTTTAAAACTTTTTTTGCATGCGAATGGCGGCGGCGACCCACTTGGGTTTTATCGAACCACCAGTCCCAGAAAGCATTGCTTCAGGTTTTACACCTGTGCATAATCACTGAGGGTATTTACTGGTGCCTGCAGCTGCCGTCATGTCACATGTGCTGCCACTGAAGAGGGCGTTGGCCCGAAACGCGTCTGGCAGGAAAGGGACTCTGTTCGCAGCTCGCGCCCTTGCGCTGGCATTAATTCCTACCTGTAAGTGCATTCCCACCTAGGTGGCAACCTTTTCTTCCATTTGTTAGCGGCCGGCCACGGTCGCGGGTTTGCACATCCGCGGACAAACTGCGGGTCCACGGCTGCCTCATTTGGGCAGCTTGTTGTGGTACAGGAGGTGCCTTTACTTGCGGGGTGCTTGCGGGGACATTGGCAATCCCTTTAAAACTTTTTTTGCATGCGAATGGCGGCGGCGACCCACTTGGGTTTTATCGAACCACCAGTCCCAGAAAGCATTGCTTCAGGTTTTACACCTGTGCATAATCACTGAGGGTATTTACTGGTGCCTGCAGCTGCCGTCATGTCACATGTGCTGCCACTGAAGAGGGCGTTGGCCCGAAACGCGTCTGGCAGGAAAGGGACTCTGTTCGCAGCTCGCGCCCTTGCGCTGGCATTAATTCCTACCTGTAAGTGCATTCCCACCTAGGTGGCAACCTTTTCTTCCATTTGTTAGCGGCCGGCCACGGTCGCGGGTTTGCACATCCGCGGACAAACTGCGGGTCCACGGCTGCCTCATTTGGGCAGCTTGTTGTGGTACAGGAGGTGCCTTTACTTGCGGGGTGCTTGCGGGGACATTGGCAATCCCTTTAAAACTTTTTTTGCATGCGAATGGCGACGGCGACCCACTTGGGTTTTATCGAACCACCAGTCCCAGAAAGCATTGCTTCAGGTTTTACACCTGTGCATAATCACTGAGGGTATTTACTGGTGCCTGCAGCTGCCGTCATGTCACATGTGCTGCCACTGAAGAGGGCGTTGGCCCGAAACGCGTCTGGCAGGAAAGGGACTCTGTTCGCAGCTCGCGCCCTTGCGCTGGCATTAATTCCTACCTGTAAGTGCATTCCCACCTAGGTGGCAACCTTTTCTTCCATTTGTTAGCGGCCGGCCACGGTCGCGGGTTTGCACATCCGCGGACAAACTGCGGGTCCACGGCTGCCTCATTTGGGCAGCTTGTTGTGGTACAGGAGGTGCCTTTACTTGCGGGGTGCTTGCGGGGACATTGGCAATCCCTTTAAAACTTTTTTTGCATGCGAATGGCGGCGGCGACCCACTTGGGTTTTATCGAACCACCAGTCCCAGAAAGCATTGCTTCAGGTTTTACACCTGTGCATAATCACTGAGGGTATTTACTGGTGCCTGCAGCTGCCGTCATGTCACATGTGCTGCCACTGAAGAGGGCGTTGGCCCGAAACGCGTCTGGCAGGAAAGGGACTCTGTTCGCAGCTCGCGCCCTTGCGCTGGCATTAATTCCTACCTGTAAGTGCATTCCCACCTAGGTGGCAACCTTTTCTTCCATTTGTTAGCGGCCGGCCACGGTCGCGGGTTTGCACATCCGCGGACAAACTGCGGGTCCACGGCTGCCTCATTTGGGCAGCTTGTTGTGGTACAGGAGGTGCCTTTACTTGCGGGGTGCTTGCGGGGACATTGGCAATCCCTTTAAAACTTTTTTTGCATGCGAATGGCGGTGGCGACCCACTTGGGTTTTATCGAACCACCAGTCCCAGAAAGCATTGCTTCAGGTTTTACACCTGTGCATAATCACTGAGGGTATTTACTGGTGCCTGCAGCTGCCGTCATGTCACATGTGCTGCCACTGAAGAGGGCGTTGGCCCGAAACGCGTCTGGCAGGAAAGGGACTCTGTTCGCAGCTCGCGCCCTTGCGCTGGCATTAATTCCTACCTGTAAGTGCATTCCCACCTAGGTGGCAACCTTTTCTTCCATTTGTTAGCGGCCGGCCACGGTCGCGGGTTTGCACATCCGCGGACAAACTGCGGGTCCACGGCTGCCTCATTTGGGCAGCTTGTTGTGGTACAGGAGGTGCCTTTACTTGCGGGGTGCTTGCGGGGACATTGGCAATCCCTTTAAAACTTTTTTTGCATGCGAATGGCGGCGGCGACCCACTTGGGTTTTATCGAACCACCAGTCCCAGAAAGCATTGCTTCAGGTTTTACACCTGTGCATAATCACTGAGGGTATTTACTGGTGCCTGCAGCTGCCGTCATGTCACATGTGCTGCCACTGAAGAGGGCGTTGGCCCGAAACGCGTCTGGCAGGAAAGGGACTCTGTTCGCAGCTCGCGCCCTTGCGCTGGCATTAATTCCTACCTGTAAGTGCATTCCCACCTAGGTGGCAACCTTTTCTTCCATATATATATATATATATATATATATTTATATATTACCTACTGGCGGTCGCCAGTAGGTATATATAGTTAGGATTTTTTTTAATAGGGATTTCTGAAAATTCTATGTTGAATAACTTTGGCGTTGATGGACGGAATTGGCTGAAATCTTCAGGAAAATGGCACATTTTGTTTCTGAGCGTCCCCTGTATGGGGGGGTTTCGTCAAGCAGGGGCCGAGAAAAAAGGGGGTCCCAAAACGTGTTTTTAACATTGAGTTTTCCATAGGGCGGTTGGACTCACTTTTAGCTCGAACAGCTGAATGGATTTCTATGAAACTTGGCAAAATTGTAGAGACTGTTTGCCCGATGTGCCTTTGCTAGGTCTCAAAATATGTGCTCCAGGGATTTTGAGAAATTAACGTTCAAAAAAATATTTATATCTGTGACAGCGTCCCGGTTAGCGCCCCGGTTCGCGTACCAGACGCGTAACGGAACTTCGCGAGGAGAAGCGGATTGGCTCTCCGGTTACTGTCAACATTCTAAACAGTCCGGAGCGACCGCCATCTTGTCTCTCGGTAGGATCGAGAGACAAGAGGTGGAAATAAACGAAGGGGGAAATGAATGAAAGGGGGCAAGGTAGACCCCTCCTGACCCCCTAGTATTGATGTGGGGGCTATAAAAGGGCCCCGCGGGGCAAAAAAATAAAAAAAAAAGAAATTCAATTTTTCGCGGTGGAAGCGCTACCCGGTACGTGAACCGGGTAGCTCACCGGTAGCGTAACGGGAGTCCGCCATCTTGTGTTTCGGACTAATTTAGTCACAAGATGGAGGATAAACAATGTTGGGAATGGGTATAAGGGGGCACGGGAGACATATCCTTACCCCCTAGGTTTTCTGAGGATGGCTGAGGAGGCCCATATATGTAAAAAAAAAACAGCCTTTTTTTTTCAAATTTTTTCACGGTTAGCACCCGGTCCGCGCACCGGGTAGCGTTCCGGAAAGCGTAACAAGGGGAAAACCAAGGGAAACAGTAAAATAATATTGGTGGGTTATCCTGGAGGTGACGCACCTCAGCCACGCTATAATGTCACTGACCGTGTCATGAATGATGTAATATGTGACATCATCAGCAGTGGATTGCGGGTGCGCGATATATAGTTAGTGCAACTAACTATATATGCGAATTTCAATGGTTTTGTGTGAGTAAAATAAGGTTTTGTAAATGCTAATTCCTAGCTATATATGGTCTATATGGCCTGGATACCCGTCACCCCCTCCCAACACAATCCCCAAGAATGGGAAGACGGATACAGTTCTTGAGCTTTTGGAAGGCGGGAGGGAGTTACCCTCCCGGCCGTATTTATTAAAATATGAAACAAAATTAAAACATTAAAATAACAGTTTCATATCATGTACAATTTCATTCATACATTACGATGTTTATTGGCTAACCTTAACATATCTCTAATACAAAGGTTCTCCTAGCCGATTCTAAAACATCCTGTAAATGCATTTCTCAAAATTCAAATTGTACATCCTAACATTACGGGCCAACGGCAAGGTCGTAACCGGTGTCAGATCCCTAATACCAGACTCCCCCCCTTACTTGTGAGGGGCGGGCGCACAGAGGACTGTACCTCTGTGCCAACTTCCAATTTCCCTTGTCTTAACGGGGGCCCATACTTACTCGACGCCATCTTGGTGGTCGTCCGAGGACTCGTGTGAGGTGTCTAGAAGGTAGCGTAGACCCCCCTCCCACCCCACACTGCTTACCACATCCGCCGTCGCGGATGTCCTGGCCCCGGGAAATTCCAAGGAGGGGACCCGTAGCCCCTCCTCCCCAGGGAGGGGTCTTGACCACCTTCCCTTTCGGCGGTCCCATCCTTAGAAGGGTACCGCCTCCCCGTGTGAGGGGCCAATGGCCGCCTCCCCCCGGGCGCTCCCATCCATAATGGGTGGCGCCCCACCTCTAGGGATCTTCCAATTACTGCTCACCGATCATGACCTTACCGCCACAGGCCGGATAGTTGACCGGCTATCCGGACCCCCCACAAAAGCTCCTACTAAAGGTCATTGTTACGTAAACTCTTTAACCAAGCTAAGAAGTCTCCTATGAGTAAGACATTTCCCTCCCGGGACAAATGGACCCCATCCGCCAAATACATATGGTCCCCCCGGATACACCCGTGTGGAATACACTGCAATTTACCTGTACGGAACAACCTACTCAATTTGTTATTAACCTTCTTTACTGACTGGTTCAAAGCTGGCACAGAGAGGGCCCCCCGCCACACCTTCCGAGGAATCATGTGTGACCATGCGATTGTGCACCCCGAAACCCTTCTTGCCAACCAACTTACTGTGGACAAAATTAACTCGAGAAGCACTCGTCGACCAATGGTCACCAAATCATTGCCCCCAAGATGCACTATGATTACAGATGGCGGTGACCTCGTCCGCCCTAACAGTCCCTCAATGAAACTTTGAAACTGGTCAATACAGAGCCCGCCCCCTTCCGTGGAAGGTCACCCTGTACCCGTATTCCCCAGCCACGTGAATCATGTCACCTGCTTTGAATACGTCCGCGGCGCGCCTCACGTATGAGTGGCCAACGACCCACACCACTCTTTCCTCAGCCGGTGATCTTTGACCGCTGGTCCCCAGGTGTCGGGTCACCTGCACAGTCCGCCCCGCAAAGCCTGCTCGCGAAACTGCAAACCAAACAGAAAACAAGAAGCGTGAGTGCATGACATTAGCTTCACAACATGTGCAAACGCACATACCTTTTATAACAGTTTGAGGACCAACGCCCCAACCGCTTCACTTTTTCAACACTCAGACCCCTGGCTGTAGCCTCTGTAGCAGCCCCTATCCGGAAGGAATGGGTCCCAAAATCGCTCGGGTTCAAGCCCGCCGCCGCGATTGCCATTGTTAACACCCGCTGAAACTGAAACCTCGTCAGTGGGGTGGCATCGGTGTGCCTCAGCAAGCTTCCCCCCCATGCTGCCGCCCTCAGCACTAAGTACTCTTCAACGCATTTAACCGGGCACATGGGAGATCCCGGAATCCGCTGGACTACCACACTGTCCCCGATTGCTCCCTGATCGGTCTTGGACCTGGCTATCGAGATCACCATTGTCTCGCCCTTAATTTGAATGTGTTCTCGACACAGTCCTCCCCCCGTGTCCTGCTTGTTCCTCGCTACCAGTTCGCTTACCCGCATAGCCCCATGGAATGCTAATGCAAAAGCGGCCCGGAACAGCACCGTCTCGGATTGAGATGAACATGTCGCAGGAAGTACGGACATTAAAAGGGACAATCTTTCCAAACCTATCGTGCCTCTCATCCCCTCTACGACCCTCAAGGCGTTGCCACCCACGCAGCGCCTTCTGTACCAGAAAGGACGATGTGGGGTCCTGAATGCCATGAGCCCGCGCCATGAAGGAAATGGCGGCCCGGTGCCTATTGGCCGTAGCCACTGATCTGCCTGCCTGATGTAGTGATACCAGAAATTTCAGGACATACTCCTCCTGCCCCCAGTGCTCCCCCATAGCTGAACCCAAAAAGGACCAATAGGAACGGAACGCCCCTTCATATGCCTTCCTTGTCCTGGGTGCTAGACTCTCTCCCACGAGGTTTTGTAATCCGGGGCACGAGAGACCAGAGAGCTTCGGGAAATGGTGCCGCCACCGAGTCCGCTGAGGGCAGAAAACCCCGGAAGGCCTGCATATGGGAACGAGAGAGTGCATCAGCTGCCTGGTTTAGTACCCCTGGCACGTGTCTTGCCCTAAAGTGGACGTTTAGTCTCATACATAGCAGGACAATTTCCTTCAGCAATCTCAAAATCCATTTGCAGCGTGCTGCCTGATTATTGATACACTCAACCACGGTCATGTTATCAGACCAGAACACCACAGAGCGATCACGAAACCCCTCTGGCCAAGTTTTCAAGGCCACCAGAATGGGGAACAGCTCCAGAAACCCAATGTTACCAGTGAGTCCATTATCGTGCCACCACACAGGCCAGGTTCGTGCCGACCATTGATTTCCAAATATGGCGCCAAAACCTACACTCCCTGCCGAGTCGGTCCACATCCCAGTTCCTCCGAGGAAACTGGTGGCTCGGTCCACACAACACGACCGTTGAAATCCGCCAGGAATGCCAGCCATATGAGCATATCCTGGCGAACCTCTGCTGACAGTCTTGTGCGGTGGTACCCTTCCTTGAGGCCCACCATGGCTTGTGCGATAGAACGGGAAAAGGGGCGAGCCATCGGTATTACCCTCAGGGCAAAGTTAAGCTGACCCACAGCCTGTTGTAACTGATGTAGAGTTACTTTTCTCTCGCCGAGACACATTTCGAGCGAGGCCCTGAATTTCATTATCTTCCCTTTGGGCAAGCGGAAGCACCCCTCTACAGAATCGAGCTCAATTCCCAGAAACTCGAGTGTAGTAGATGGCCCTACCGTCTTACCCGGTGCCAGTGGCACGCCAAATTCCTTCATAAGAGTACAGAATTCCCTCAAAGCCTGTGCACATTCCGTGTCCCCGGCTGCCCCCAGGAACAGAAAATCATCAAGGTAATGCATAACCTGTGTAAAGCCCGTGGCCCTTGTGAACGCCCATTGCAAAAAACTACTGAATTTTTCAAAATACGCACAAGAGATGGAGCAACCCATTGGCATACATTTATCCATGTAATAGCGTCCTTGAAACATAAAACCTAGGAGTCGCTGATCATCTGGGTGTACCGGGAGCAACCGGAACGCTGACTCGATGTCTGATTTAGCCATCAGCGCTCCGGGCCCCAGGCGATTCAAAATGGCGACGGCCTCATCAAAGGAAGCGTACCGCACCGAACAAACTCCCGGGTCAATCGCATCGTTCACCGAAAGACCCCTAGGAGCAGACAAATTGTGTATTAACCTGAACTCACCTGGGTCCTTCTTGGGGACCACTCCCAACGGTGAACAAACAAAATCGCCAACTGGTGGCATGCCATATGGTCCAGCAACCCGACCTCGGGCCACTTCCTTCCCAATCTTTGCCTGCACCACCGCCGTATTTTGTTGAACCGATAGTTGGTTCTTACATTGTGCCTCCCCCCGAAAATCCCCCGCCGGGATGCGGAAACCATATGAGAAACCGTCTCGCAACACCCCGGCGGAGATATGATCAGGGTATTCTTTCAGCCAAGGGATCAGTGCCATGATATCAACAGGAGTAGGTAATGGTGCCCCTCGGTCGATTTTAGACCTGTTTGGCGCCTCCTCTACCTCCCATATCACCATTCTTGGCTCTGCACGAACTTTCGGGGTGTGAGGACTGTCCGCACCCTGCACACTCATGCCTGAACTTGCATGTCCCCTGTGGCCTAGTGCACTTGCCTCTGTTAAAGTTCCAACAGATCCCTTTCCTACCCGAGTTCCCATTATTCTTCGCGTTCTGATCACTGCTTGTGCCCGCTCGAAAGGGCGCCCCCAAAGAATGGCGGGAAGGCTCGACCCCGTTCCCGCCCAAAGAAGGCGACTTCGCCGTGTTTGACCTCTCAAGTTTCTGCCAGGAAATGGAGTCGAAACAATCCCACGTCAGGGATGAGTCGTGCTCCTTGGACTTACGAAATGTGCTATCATAACAACACCATTTATTGCCCCCGTACAATTCATAGAATTCCATGATACGTGTCTGATAAACGGCTAGTTCCAACAATAATTCAGGCCTACGTTCCCCCATAATTGCAGTGAACATTCCAAACGCCCTGGCCCAATTGGCGATCGTTTCATCTACTCTGAAACCCGCCATCTTTGCACGCCATACACTGGGATGCAACAACTCTTTCTGATTTTTCACATGCTCAATCTCATAGTGATCGGTCAACAAGGAAAACATGTTTACATATTTATCTGCCCAAATCCTTTCTTTCACATCCATCGGGATATGTTGCACAACTTTTTCCCTCCTTGAGGGTAACGACCCCTCCCCCGCCATCGGCAATGACTGCTTACCTGAACAAGTAGCTGTGACCGTTGTCGCTGCCGAACCAACGCCCGATACTGGTTGTTCCACGGGAACCTGCGGGGAAACAAGAGGACAAGGTGCCTTCGCAGCATCTTTCGATTGCCGCAACTGCTTCATTATCGACCTGGCTTCATCAGCCGTGGCCCCCTCGTTCTCTCTGCCCAACCACGCTGCCAACTGGGCAGCCAGCTCAGGAGGCATATCCCCCTCGTTCACAGGAGTGACCACCACAGGGATCGGTTGTCCCGCGTTCGGGACCGGAACTGGGGCCTCGATCGGAGTGACCGGGCTCGCTGGAGGTGATTCGGGAACCGGAGCCTCCCCTCCTGATGCCCCCTTTCTGGCCCTTCTACCTCTCCCGTTAGGGATTACTCCCGGCAATGCTGGTACGATGACTCTCTTTGGTCCACCCGCACCATTCATTGCCGCCATTTGCTTCTTCATGTCGGCCATGTCCTTCACCAGCATACAAAGCATCTGGTCGGTTCCAACCTTCTTTCCGACCTTCTTGCCAGGCATCGTTCACGGATATTCCTCGAGGTCCTAGGTCAAGAAGCTTCGAACTCGCTGAAAGAAGAAACACAAGATAAAAAGTTCTCAAAATCGGCTCTTGTTCCGTCAAGGGCTCACGTGCAACGAGGAGGTGCAGCTTCCAAGCACAGGAACAAGAGGATGCTTCCTTGGATTGCTGCTCCTTTATTCTTCCCCGGGAGGGCGTGGACCCTCCTCCGACCGCCTACGGGGCGTGGCCAACGGTGTAGGTGTCTAGGACAACCCCTCTTGGGCGGGAAAAGGCGCGCCCCGGCTACACCGCTTCGGGCATACCAGCCGTGACACGCCTCCCGCCCAAAATGGCTTCCCGGGGGGATCGGGGCACCCGACCATACGTTCGGGGGGACCGAGTGGTCGCCCCCTTCCATAACCTATGGTTTTTTCAGTGAATTTTCAAGGTTTTGTAAATGCTAATTCCTAACTATATATGGTCTATAACCTATGGTTTTTTCAGTGAATATATATATATGAACTCCAATCTGCTCAAAAGCACTTTCCTTGCAGACAAGAAAAACGGGACACCAAAATGACGCTACAGCCAGACTTGCAGTAGTTTTCAAGTGATGACGTTTATTTGTGCATGCAGGGTGCAAAGCCTTGTCAAAAGCGTTTCGGGCACCGGCTGTGCCCTTGCTCACTGACAAATTACCATAGCCTGTCCACCATTTAAATATACATTATAATACAAAATGCGTGCCAAACTCGCTGTGTGGTCATAGTCATAACCACAAACAACGGACTTCTGTTGTGAAATGCTTCACTGGGTGTAAATGAACAGTTCTGCCATTTTGGAACGGTGTGCATAAACCAGCGCCCAATACAATTATAATGCGGAAAAACACTATTTAACAAATTATATATGCCAGACATGACGTATCAAAATTCGTACATCATATAATTGCTAAAATATTATTTTTTGTGCATAGCTGGGGCCAATAAATAGTGCGGGCGAAGAGTGCATATAATTACATACAAGATGCAACCCATGTGATGGACACAAATTTAAGAATTCAATGCATTAGGAATAGAGTTTCATTTGTCCATTTGTTGACATAAATGTAGGAATCTGTTATTTTACAGTTATTCATAGATGTATGTAATAGTGGCAAATATACTGTACAAATACCCGTATCGCTCTATGCATACACTCTGCAAAAAATGTACTGATAACATATCTCGATGGTTAGTGCAACTTTGCAATTAAAGTGCTGTTGTGCTTCAAACATGTAAACATATGACATGCGCCAATTTTTACCTTATCATACGGATAAAGTGCATAGTGCAAAATGGAAACAAAATAGATCTGTCCATGGGACAGTCCTAGGCAGAACAAAGAAATGTCAGGTAATGTTGTGGTATTAATATTCCATGTGTCCAATCATTAATATTCCATGTGTCCAATCATTACAGGGTTACAAGTAATATGCATGACTTATCATTGTGCACCAATGCACTAGTGACACCCAGGAGTATGTCTAAAATATGCGTGATTAAGCACACTAAATGTGTAAAAGTTGAATTCAACTAGTGGGCATGGTGGAAAATATCTTGCTAGAGACCTTTGCAAAAAAGAAGAAGACACTCCCTGTACAGTTACGCAACAGGCAGTGTGAAAAAGTGCACAGTGTGTTGAAAAGTAAATAAACATAATTATTGTAAAAGATTACAAATAACAGTTATTTTAACAATGCATCTCAATTGATGATCATAAAAAACCTGCTTGTGGAAGGTAGGGACTGCTACATGAATATACATCTAGAGGTGAGATGAATTTTGTCTTTGAATATGAAATCCAAGCCTGGACTTCAATATCATATAGACCTGATTTAGAGGAAATTGCTAAGATCTTCTCCCATATTTAGGCCCCCAGGAGTCTTACTATTTACTTTCATGATGTACATGGACTCCAACTGTCGTAGTTTTTTCTCTGTGTCACCTCCCCTTTTTGACTGCTCTACTGCAGCGATAACAAAGTACTGCAAGTTGGTAAGGTCTTTGTTGTGAGTAGTAGCAAAGTGTCGGGCTACGGGGTATGTTAAGTCCGTATTGACAATCACCCTGATGTGCTGTAAAATACGCACATGGGCTGGATGTTTTGTACTGCCCACGTATGCTAGATTACAGGTACATTGTAGCACATATACCGCATTCTCTGTGCGACATGTGAAATGGACCCTAAGTGGTACCGGAGTTTTTTCAAAGGGAGTGTTGTATGATGTGGTGTTCACCCCAAAAGTGCAGGCCCGGCAGGAACTGCACTTAAAAAAACCATGTTTAGGGGATAGCCAGTTCTTTACTTTGCTTGTCTCAGGGCTATTGGTGACTAATTCATTACGCATTGAGAAAGCGCGTCTGAAAGTGATGGTCTGCTATGTATGTATATATATATATTTTGATGTGTTATATATATATATATATATATATATATATATATATATATATATAACGCATCCAAATTCTGTAAATGTAGCTAGTGCAAGCACACTGATCAGGTATCAGAAATGTAAGTGCATGACAAAAAGACGTGCTTCGACCGTATGTATATATATATATATATATATATATATATATTACCTACTGGCGGTCGCCAGTAGGTAGTTATAGTTAGGATTATTTTGTATAGGGAATCCGCAACATTCTTTTGGGAATAACTTTGGCGCTGGTTGAGGAATCTGCCTGAAATTTTCCTCAAATTTGCCTCTGCTCCTTCCCTGATAGTTTGGGGGGGCTTCGTCAAGCGGGGGCGGAGATAAAAGGGGGGTCCCAAAACGTGTTTTCCCCATGTTAATTTCCATAGGGTGGTTGAACTCACTTTTAGCCCGAACGGCTGAATGGATTTCCACCAAACTTGCCAAAATTGTAGGGACTGGTAGCCCGATGTGCCTTTGCTATGTCTCAAGATATGTGCTCCAGTGGATTTTGAGTAATTTAGGTTCAAAACTATATATATATATATCTATAAGTGCACCCCGGTACACGCACCGGGGCGCGTACCAGCGCGCTACGCGAGTACACGCGCGGAAAGCTGATTGGCTCTCGGGTGTCTGTCAACATTCCAAACAGTCCGGAGCGGCCGCCATCTTGTGTCTCGGTAGGATCGAGACACAAGAGGTGGCAAAAACAAAGAGGGAAATGACCAAAAGGGGGCAGAGCAGCCCCCCCTGACCCCCTAGGTTTGATATGGGGGCCATAAAAGGGCCCCGCGGGGCAAAAAAAAATTATTCATTTTTTTCGATTTGCGCCCGGTACGCGCACTGGGGAGCGTACCGGTGAGCGTACCATGGGGAAAAAAGAATGACAGTTTTAAAAAAATGTAGCCTTTTTTTATAAATTGGAGGTATTTCTAAAAAGAATGGTTTTTTTTTCTTCTTTTTGTTTTTTTATATTTTTTTTGAACATTTTGTACTTTTTTTGGCTTTTATGAACAATTTTATATTTTTTTTGTTATTTTTATGGGGACAAACAAAAAACAGGGAATTGTAAATGGCTCAACTGGGGCAAAAAAAATCAGGAAAAAATTACGTTTTTTTTGGACAAATGTGGTTGTCACCAGCACGGTTGATGAGTTTAATGCTTTGCTCACCATAGGTAATTGTTTTACCACAAAAAATACAAATGATTTTGTATTGTCCAACCTTGGTTTGTATGTTTGGGACCATCTTCCTTGTCTCTTGACCCGATGGAGTGAGTTGCTTTCTTTTGGAGGTGCTGGGAGATGATTGGGGAGGGTTTCTGGTCATTTCTCAGGACCTCTGCCGCAGCATAGTTGTTAGGGTGCAGGCGTTGCATGTGGCGAATCATGGTGTTATTGCCAAAAGAGTACTTTTTGTTAGGGTTCCCCCTGGAAAGTACAGTGCCACAGATTGAACAAGTAACCTTTGGCGCATTTATTTTCTTGAGGTCCTTTGGGATTGAAAAAAACTGTGGCCTATATGGGGTAGTATCTTCAGGCAGGAACCTCCTCCTCTTCTCCTCCTCCTCCTCCTCCTCCTCTTCTTCATCTCCACCACTGCTGCTGCTGCTACTGTAGCCATTTCTGAGTACAAATAGGTAGTAATAGCTCTGGAAACAGGTCTTCTTCACTCAAAGTACAAAGTGAGAATGAGGAAAAAAGGTGGGGGTTTTCATCATTAGGAAAACAAAACTGTCCTGAACCAATGAAAAGTGTTATTTTCAGGTCACATGACCAGGGCTTTCATCATTTGGAAACCAAAACTGTCCTGAACCAATAAAAAGTGTTATTTTTAGGTCACATGACCCGACGCGCTTATGCTACGCGACCCGGGGACCGCCCGGGGCGCGCCCAGGGGCGCGTAGCGTAAGTGCGTCGGATGCTTATGTTGCGCGATCGTATGCGCTCGAGTGCTTCCGGGTGCGTTTACGCCGTGCGTATCACGCGGACGCGGCTACGCGATACGTCATGATGATGTTTTTGTTCGCAGCAAAAGCGCTAATGGGACGCTCACCGGTACGCGCCCTCGACCTTTACATATGCATATATAAAACATATTTATTTTTCAGAAAGACACACATTCACTGGATGGTGTAATCAGTGATGTCATGAGTGATGTCCCTGACCATGTCATAAGTGATGTAATATATGACGTCATCAGCAGTGCATTGCAGGCACGCAAGTTATAGTGAGTCCAACTAACTATAACGTGGGATTTTCAATGGTTTTATGTCAGTAAAATTTCCAGCTAACTGTAACTGGCCTGAAACCTATGTTTTTTCCAGTGAATATATATATATATATATATATATATATATGACGAACCTTGTTACAATGTACCGATATTCTGCAACAAAGAGCCGACCCAAAAGGTGCTGGTGAACAGTGTTTATTCTTTGGTAGCCAGCGCTGCCGCCATCATATATATATATATATTTTTTTTAGCATACCAAACTTTCATTCAAAGAAGGCGCTGGCTCCGTGAATCTCAATCCAAACGATTTATTTCATATTCAGTTTCTGCTCAGACGCGTTTCGGCGGCTTGCGTCCTCCTTGTTCACTATATATATATCCACACCAAACTCCCATCCTAAGAGGACAGGTCCGACACATGCTCGGTGACTCAAGTTCACTTTTATTAAAAGCAGCTCTGTTGTTGAAAATAGAGAAACGCTGGGGCAGCCGCGTTTCAGCCTTACGGCTTTCTTCAGTACCCGCTTCGCTCTGAATGACATAAAGCCAAGGGTCTCGTGATTTTAAAAGTCAGCATGATGTTCTCTGATTGGTCCACTCTCCTCGGCTTGCACCACCGCCCATCCTTATGGTGATCCATGTCGTAGTTTTCATGTCTCCCACTGAGACTACAGGTATAGTGAACTGCTACCTCCAACACCTAGTGGTGTCCCAAACGTGAAGTCTGGTGGTGGCAGGCATTTACCGCCGATATACATGGCGGAGAGGCAGCGATGTTTAAAAGTTCCAGCTTGAGTCACATACACGCAGCGGCCCATTACGGACCGCCGCATGCTTTCTCCCCGCATAGTCTCACACTCAGGTGAGTATTGCTTAACCATATATATATCTATAGACACTTCTGACTTTTTAAGAAAAATTGAGAATGTGGAATGGAGTTTGGATATGTTGCTGATGACGTTGGACGCAACTTTGTTGTACACCTCAATTAGACATAATGACGGCATAAGGGCAGTTGAACATTTCTTAAATATGAGACCCATGAATTGTGCACCACATAACAGAATGTTGTTGGCCATGGTGAAAGGGTGCCTCAAACAAAATTGTTTTTTTGTTTAACAACCAGATCTACCACCAGGTGAGAGGAGTGGTGATGGGGGTCAGCTTCTCCCCCAGCTACTCTTGTTTACACATGGGGCTGTGGGAGGAGCAGGTCCTGAGGGGAGAGCATAAGAAAGTCATGGATGATCATGTTGTGGTTTATCTTAGGTATATCTATGACCTGTTTTTCATGCCAACCAATTTGTGGAAACACTGAATGTGAACTGCCTCAGCCTAAATTTTACATCAACAATCGATACACAGGCTGTCTGCTTTTTAGATGTAGAGGTGTACACAGATTACAACTCATTGGCAACTAGCCTATACAGGAAGCACACAGTGGCCAATACTGTGCTGTACGTGTCAAGTCACCATCCACAGCATCTGATACGCAGCATCCCTTATGGTGAGATGCTGCATATCAGACGCATATGCAGCTCGGACGTGGAGTGTCAGATCGCCCAACTAGCCAGTAAGAAACACTTTTTGGCCAGAGGGTATGCTACCTGGGTGATTGATGAAGCTATCCATAAGAGCAAGTCCATAACTAGAAGTGAAGCATTGATGCCATAGTCACAGAAAGTGGGACAAGTTGAAAATAAATCAGGTTCCCAAACTAGGACCATTCTCACTTTCAATAAGCAATAAGGATTGCGTAGGATATATACTCGCAATTGGAATTTGGTACTTGGTGAATGGAGGGTTAGTGTCAAACAAACCTGCACTTACTTTTAGGAAATCAAATTCGATGGGCAATAATAGTCTGGTGAGCAGTAGCCCTGCGGTAACTACTCATGGAACATGGATTGCACAGATTAAGGGTTTCAGGAAATGCCCTAGTTACAAGGCATGTAGATTTGGTAGCAACAAAGCCCAGTATGTCAGTCCCTTCCAAACTGAGCCTATTATGATAATTATTAAAAGACTGGCATGCAAGACCGAGTATGCTATTTATGTGCTGGAGTGTACCTGTGGGCTCAGATATATAGGCAGTGCAAAACTGCCATCCCACAAAAGGGTACTCCAGCACATAAGAGCAATTACAGTAAAGGAACAAGCCTATCCAGTAGCCAGACACGTTGAGCAGTCCCATACCAGCAACCCCAACCTCTTACAGTACTATGTAATTCACACTGTCTTTCCCATGAAGTGGGGTGGTAATCAGGAGGCTAAGCTACGTCTCCTTGAGACTAGGTACATAATTGAACTCAACACAAAGCATCCTGCAGGGTTCAATTCTACTGAAGATTTCTATACTTTTTTGGGATAATCTTGGTTCTCCAATATATATATAGACATTGTTGTAAATTGTTCCCTGATATATAATTTTTTTTAATTTCAATGAAATGTGGGCCCATATTGAATAGAAAGATTACATAATCAGGTTCTGGTTTTTTACTACATGAATGAATTTAGGTATTATCTTTTAGATTTAACACTTTTTTCTGGGAGGTTTAGCGTCATTATACATTTGGCACCTGTATTAGGTGCTCTGATGCATAATGGTATTAGTTTTTTAGTTATGTACTATTTTACACATATATATTTCTTGGAATTTTTTTGTATAAAGTGTTGATATATACAGGATGGATTTATACAATTATCTCAGGTTCGTACAAGAATAGCTATTGGCCACTTGGGCTATATCATAAGGTTATACAGAGTGTTTGTGGCAAATGTCAACATGAATGTCAACAACGTAACAGGCATGGGATTTTATAGACGGTCGTCCTGATAAGCAAAAATTTTGGTTGTATACCCAGACTTCCAGGTTATCAACCATCATAGGTCAACCATCGTAGATACACATGTTTCAATGTTAGCCTCCATGATATTAGGAGGAAATTGAATCATATATATTGTGACATGCAACCTAAAAGGACACATTGTTTTTTTTTAAAGAAAAAGCATTAGAACAAGTGTTTTTTAATATGTATATATTTATTTATATATTTATACATTTATTTAAAATACCAATTTTTACCTTCATTCCATGCTGGTTATTTTGCACATTACCAATGTATTATGCTGCTTGGAGTAAAACATTACTCTCTATGTCCCATTCTGCACTGAGATATATATATATATATATTGCACCGTTTCATTGTATTATGCTGCTATAAGTAACTTGTTGCTTTCTAGGATGAATTTAGCACTGTGTCATTATCTGTCTACCCACTTTAAATGCCTCCCCTTCCTATGACAACAGGTCATGTGATCAAGACACGATTGGGGTCGAAACGCGTCATGGCGGACTGGCTGGTCGAAAAATAAAGAATCTTTGATTGGCACTGATACCTGGGTCCACTTTTTGTCTTCTTGCTCACAAGAGGCAGTTAAAAGCGCCTATTTGGATGCATATATATATATATATATATATATATATATATATATATATATATATATATATATGTACACATATATGAGAGAAAACAGACCCACAGCAACGGTGTCCTTTTAAACTGACGTGGTCAAATGGCCCTTCCTTTAGACCACCATGCCCAGAATGCATCAGTATTCAAATAAATGTCCAGGCAGTTGCATTCCACCATCATTTTAATGTTGCTGAAATAGCGTTCTGTATCTGCCAATACAAATGTTCACAATGCTCCAGGGAAATAAAATCAATCGCACAGTGCACTTAGCTGCCGCTCATGAAAATATTTGTTTAAAAAGGAAACACTGAGTCTGCCGGAAAGAAGGCAACCCCTCATTCATCTCCCCTTCTCACTACCAATGCCTTATGATACAGAAAGTCCATAGATTGGTGTGGTCTTTAGCGTGCCATGCCCCCTCCATCAATCTCCAGCAAAGAACTCCATTTTACCGGGGGGCCTCTGGCTCTGCAGGGCAGGCTCTCACAACAGGAATGGAGAATCCTGTGAATTACCAACATGAGCGAAAATAGAGCCCAAAGCTATGGTGTCCTTTTGAACTGACGCTTTTATTGATCAACAGAGAGTGGCAGTGTGAACAACGCAATAACCTTACGCATTTCGGCACGTTGCGCCTTGATCACAGGTGAGTTGAGTCTGTTACTTACAGTCCAAGTGGTCACGTGGTCCTTCCTTTAGACAACCATGTCCAGAATGCATCAGAATTCAAATAAAATGTTGTGGCAGTTTCATTCCATAATCATTTTAATGTTGCTGAAATAGCGTTATGAATCTGCCAATACAAATATTCACGATGCTCCAGGGAAATAAAATCAATCGCACAGTGCACTTAGCTGCCGCTCCTGAAAATATTTGTTTAAAGAGGAAACACTGAGTCTGCTGGAAAGAAGGCAATCCCTCCTTTGTCTCCCCTTCTCACTACCAACACCATATGATCCAGGAAGTCCATAGATTGGTCTTGAGTGTGCCATGCCCCCTCCATCAATCCACATCAAAGAACTCCATTTTATCGGGGGCCTTTGGATCTGCAGGGAGGGCTCTCACAACAGGAATGGGGAATCCTGTCAATTTCCAACACAAGAGAAAACAGAGCCCACACCTACGGTGTGCTTTTAAACTGACGCTTTTATTGGTCAACAGGGAGTGGCAGCGTGAACAACCCAATAACCTTATGCGTTACAGCTCGTTGCACCTTGATCACCGGTGAGTTGATTCTGTTACTTACAGCCAAGTGGTCACGTGGTCCTTCCTTTAGACCACCATGCTCAGTACTGATGCATTCTGGGCATGATGGTCTAAAGGAAGGACCACGTACAACTTCTTAAGCTGGTGCCAAATTTGTGATTTTATTCAAGTTAAAGTGCAGTGCTCCTTCATGACGCGTTTTCGGCCTCCTGGCCCTTGGTCACATGACCACGTTACATTCTACAAGTGTATTTATTGGGTTAAAAAAAAAACACTTGACAACATGTGACTGTAACGGTTGAGCAAAAAAAGTATTTAAACTTGCGGCTCTAAGTTACATAAACACATACCATCTTATTGTAGTTTAACACCACGGGTAATCAACACATTGAATTCATGAATTAAAAAAGACACAATATAGGATTTTCATTATTATGAGGTAAGGTTGGATTGCAATAACACAGCGAATATCCAGAAATATTTTAGCTCAAATTCTGTTTGTCACAAATATCACTGTGCTGAGCCATCCTATGAACCTGTTAGTTATTATACAGTTAAAACCCTTAAGAATAAATAATTATACATAAATAATAATAACTATCTAAATACAATTAGTTGGAAAAAAAACATGTCTGTGCAAATGCTACTTGTGCAAATATTGCTGGCCACAAATGGCTGAATCCAACCTGTGAAATTCATACGTTTAGATCACCAATACTGTCTAATTGTTTAAACAATAAATGCTAATATTGCAAAAACCCCTTAAAGTGGCTAAAGTGCTTATGTATAAAAAAAGAAGATGCCGATGGTTGGAAAAAGGAGAATAATAGTAGTTCAATTTGAAACATTTTCTTCCTACATCGTCTGGCTCCTAAATAAACAGGGAGTCCCCTTAAAAACTAGCTGAATGCAGAAATCTGAAACAAAATACCAGGCATGTATAGTTCTTATGCAGATATTATTTCACATGAATCGATATTCCTAGGTACATATAACCCACAGTGATAATATTTTAAGAATTTAAGAACAGCGTCTAAACCACAGCATAATACAGGCCCTATGATAGCAAACACAGTGGCTAAAAACATAGCAAAATAGAGTAAAACAGATAAAAAGTGCCCCAGAACAGTAACACAATCAAAGGTTATAAATAATTGTGCATATCTTCTCCTGTGTTGAGGCCATGTGAGTACATTAGTGTCAAGCTTGATGATGTATCTTGACTCTAACTGGCGTAGTTTTTTCTCTGTTGCCCTCTCTCTTGTCACTGAGTACTGTGTTGATCACAAAGTATTTTCAACATTTGAGATCTTTACCATGTTCTGATTTAAAATGTCAGGCCACTGGATAGGTAGGGTCAGAGTTTACTATTGTCCGTAAATGTTTCAGTATGCAAACATATACCTGTAACTTTGTACACCCTACATATTTGAAAGCACATTTACATTCTAAAATATATACAGCGTATTTAGACCTGCACGTGCAGTGACCTTTAAGTTGGATAGTGCTGGTGGAAAAAGGCATGGTGTAGGCAATGGTATTTACTCCAAAATTACATGCACTGCAGGTAATACAATAGTAGAAACCTCTTTTAGGAAATACTCAACTGACCTTGTTGTCTGATTCCGGACTAGTCTTTATTAAGTCTTGGTGCATGGAATATGCTTTTCTAAACGTAAAATGTGGTTTCCCAGGGAGTACTGTTTTCAAGATAGCATCAGTGAGGACTATGGGCCATTGTTTCATAACTATGGATTTAAGTTCTTGTGCCTGCTTACTGTAGGTAGTGATGTGTCTACACTGTATACTGTCAGTATTGTTTCCCTCACTACCAGCTGCAACTTGGGTGGGCATAGTACTGACCTGATTCTTAGTACCTTTCAATAAAGTTAATCTATTCATTTTGTTGGCCTTCTTCATGGCAGAATCTAATTTATCTGAGTTGTAACCTCTCTCTATAAACCTCTGCTTGGCTGCTTCTTGATGTACAATAAGGTCTCTTTCTGTGCTTCATGCTCTGCGAATTTGTGAACATTCAATATATAGAAGGCTGGTGATAGTATCGGCCTGATGAAAACTCTTAGCATGTAAAAGAGTATTGCCTGCTGTGGGCTTAAAATATAGGCTAATTTCTATTTTGTCAGCTGAGGCATATACTTTAATATCAAGAAAATGAATACTGACTTGATCTATGTGAACCGTGAACTGCAGATTCACTGAAAAAACTATACGTTTTAGGGGTGTTATAGTTAGCTACACATTTCACTCATATAAAACATGTTTTGGTGGGCAATGTCGATGTTGCCTCAAAATGTTTTGGGCCCTTGCCTCTCGCGGGTACTTGGGCCTCCCACACAAGTGAGGCACCATTTTTATCGGGAGACCTGGGGGAACGCTGGGTGGTAGGAAATGTGTGTGAGCCCAGTGATGCCACACTTTCCCACACAGAAAATGTGTGAAAGAATTGTTTTTTTCAGCAAAAAATGAGCTTTGCAAGGGATTCTGGGTAATGGAACTTCCGGGGATCCACGCAAGCCATACCCCCTTGGAAGCACCCGGATGTCTACTTTCCAGAAATGTGTGGGCTTGGTAGGTTTCCTAAGGTGCCGGCAGAGCTAGGGTTCACAAACTACAGCTAGGCACTATGCCAGAAAAGGATCACTTTGAAATTGAAGTATGACCACGTTGTGTTTTGCACCGTTTCCTGTCACGGGCACTAGGCCGACCCATACAAGTGAGGTACCATTTTTCTCGGAAGTCTTTTGGGAATGCCGGGTGGAAGGAAATGTGAGGGTACACGCAGATTCCAGAACTTTCCACCACAGAAATGTGGAGTAAATGTGTTTTTTTGACAATATTTTAGGTTTGCAAGGGTTTCTGGGTAACAGAACCTGGTGGGAGGTAGTCAAGTCACCCCATCCTGGATTTGCCTGGGTGTTTAGTTTTCAAAAATGTATAGGTTTGCTAGGTTTCTCTAGGTGCCGGCAGAGCTAGGAATATAAAACAACAGCAACACGCTTCGCTTGCTTAATTTCTGGGACCCCTCTAAGGAAATCTACAAACCCTGAGTCCCTTTAGAATCCCCATGATGTTGTAAGAAAAGGACGCAAAATTGGTGTGGGTACCTTATGTGGTCAAAAAGTTACAGGGGCCTAAGTGCGCACTACCACAAATAGCCAAAAAAAAGGCTTAGCACAGGAGGCGACAAGGCCTAGAGGCGAAGGGGTTAACCGCTCCGCCCTCATTGTGAAGGAGGAGACGAGGATCTGTTCCAGCTCTACCAGTACTCAGAGAGTTTAGGTGGTGAGTGTAATTACAGTTTGGCTTTGTTTTTTGTTCTTTTGTTAACTTCTAAGTGCCACATCAGAGCTTGCCGCGTCCTGTCATCTAAGTGGCATCCTAAGACTGTTCTGGTCTTGCAGGGTAGCTTTCATGAGCTGCTCACTCTCGCAGCAATCTTCCGGGCCTCGCTGATGCTCTGGGACATCCAGCGCTGCAGATGCAGGTTTCTGTGTAGCGCTCCTCGTGCCCGTGGTGGGCCTAGCTTAAATTCTAGGGAGAAGCTTCAATCCTATTTCCTGCTGACGGGGTGCTGCAATCGCCTGCTGGTGCACTTGTCTGCACTTATCTTATAAGGGCAGTACTGGCACAGGTGCTATGATAGCAGCCTCGGAGGCAGACGAGTGTCCGTGCAGGGTCAGAGATGTCAGCAGGGAGGAATCAGTGGGCACGCAGTTTAATGCTATGGCTTCTGCAGATTTCTCCTTCTCTTAAGAGGAACAATTGATAGCACAGAGCTGACAATGCCGGTGTGGACCTCTCACAAATGGTGCCTGCAGCAACTCTAAGTGTGAACTGCAAAAGCAACCAGCGAAATGACGCGGTAATGACTAGAAAATCCCAGCTGGTCAAGTATGCGTCAATTCAAGCCCTAATGTATGGAATAATACATGCTTTCTTTCAGTTGCGGCTCGCAATTCTGGGGGGGGGGTAACATAAAATACAAAAAATTTACCTGATCCCGGTCCTGCGACGCCTCTGTCTGCATCCCGTTCCTGGGCTGAACCAGACTCCGGAGCAGGATTGCAGGAACAGGTCTGGGCCGGTCAGGAGCAGAAACAACTTCAGACTGCAGGGCCGGAGTCTCACTTGAAGTCGCACTCGCAACCAATCTAGGCGCTGCATTGGCTAGGGCACGGATACGGCCCACCCCTAGGAGACCAGGGGCTGCAACGGCCACTCGGGTTCCCCCTCTCCTACTGAGTCTGGTAGTGGCTGACAGTGCACATGTACGGGCTGGTCATAAAAATGACCAGCCCAAACTCGAACATGCGCACTTGCCGTTGTCAGTGACAGTCTGTCACTCAAACTGAGTTGAGTGCTGCCGCAGCTCCATCCCCACCCCCTTTAGTGGCCGATTGCCACGTGTGCGTGTCCCAGCAGCACAGGAGTGAATTTCTTCATTTGCTTCACTTGCACAAATTTAGGGCAATGTGGCTATTGGGGCAAAGCCCTAGCACCCCCATGGATGCACCGACCCTGCTATATATCCTCCTTTATAAATATTTGTTTATAACTTTAGTGTTGTTTGATGAATTTGCACAAAATTTCGTAAATGTTTAGCATGTTTAGCTCACTATTAATATCTGCACATTTATGCTGATTATACAAGAGTTTTACAGTTAAAAGGGAGTGTCAACAGGTGTTCATTTACTAATAACTGTGATACTGTTTCACAAATTTTATAGCAATTTGTATTCAGTTGGTGTGTCGAACTTTATGTGGTATAATCTGGGGTGGCATATCTAAAATGGGTTTAAAACATCTTTGATTTGATAAGCATTGTTGGTCCCTTGTCACAAAGAAGCGCAGTGTTTGGCAGACGAGTATGTGGCTAATTTGTATGTCCCTTCCTATAAAGCACTTACTAACTCTTCTACTTAAACAAGGGTGGAATGGAGCCTCCTGAAAAGTTGGAATTGCAAAACTCAGTAAGAGGAGCGGCTAATAAAATGTAGAAGAGTTAGTAACATTCGGCCCAATACCATGTTCCTCCGAGGCCTTGGACTGAGCAAGCTCCCCTATGACCCCTGTAACCTCAGCAGGGATAATTGATCAAATCAGCAGAGCGGCAGCCTCACTGCTTAACTCTGGAAGATGAACTTCCTTCAAAAGCTTGTCAGCCAGGGCTGTGTCCCATGTGCGCACATGCACATTATAGAAGGAAACAGAATGATGCAAAGATATTTGTCCCATCTTTCCATTATCCCTTTCTATCTCTTTCGTACTGGGAATCCTTATACCAGTAATTAAGTTCCAATTGATTTTCTCCTTTGCCATCGAGGCCAGGGAATGACCCATTTTCTCCCCTCTTCAGACAACTGAATATTATAAGTTTGGCTGTTCAGGATTTCTCTCTCTAGAAAGAAATCCTCTTTTCCCACCAAAAATTAAGGGAGTTGGAGGATGGCTTTGTGGAAGCTTCATAACATGCCTCACCCACTTCTCTTTACAATCTCCCCAGCCACTCTTTTGGGGTTATTACGATAGTAGGGAATCCGCCACAGGCAGCGTGCCGGTGGCGGACTCACCTCCATTGTGCGGCCATTCTCTGCCCGCCAGATAAGGATGGCAGGGGTTTGCTGGTGGCCAAAAGTCAGTTGTTATAATTGCCTGTCAGTCCCATTCCACATCCACAAAATGTGACATGCATAGCAGGCACCGTCCGCCAGATTAGAATGCTGCATCCCACCAGCCAGTGTATGCCAATTCACAGGCAGTCAGGAATGTACTTTGGGGGCCTGTTGCGGGCCCCCCTTTTGCAGTGGTATTTTAGTTTTGCACTAACATTTCTCTGCACCATGTGGCAGCCACCGCATGGTGCCTGCCACGTAGTGCAGGGAAATGCACAACATGCATTTTTACCATTGTGGCAGGTGCTGCAGCGTGCAGCACCTGCCGCAATGCTACACATGCTCAATGCGACCGCCACAGTGTAAGAGTAAATTTACACAGGTAGATTTACTCCTTTGTAAATTTAGCTTTGGGAAAATGCCTCACTATTTAATATATAATTGCTAAGGTGATATGTAACGTTATCATAAATTGCACCTCTTCAATTTCTGGTGTAATCTGTCACATTATACGTGGGCTCATAAATAGTTCATTTGATGGAAAAACATATACACTGCCCAGCAGCACATCTTTTTATTTCTGATCTGGGAGCAAACACACTGATCTGACCGGATGCCATTTAATTTTGAGGTGCTGCAACAAATTATTTCACAACTGGGACTTTAGATATAGCTCTGCTACAACATAATAAATCTAACCTGCAGCCCAGTGTTAAGTTTGAAAAGGATTTCACACATAGATCAGCTGAGCAACATCGTTCTTGTCATACACCATCCTTTACTATTTCAGAATTGAGAGATTATCCATGAACCTGTCAGTTGACCAAAAATCTGCCATGCCAACAATTTTTCTCATTTTTTAACTGAGACATTTAAAATAATCTATTATATCATAGAGTTTAACTGGGTTACCTCAGTGCTGCCCCAAACCCCTCTTGTTATTTAGGAGCTGAGAACTTATCCCGTGATCTGCATTTCATTCTTTCAGTGCAGCACCAACTAATGATTACAAAGCTGGACAATGAAGTACATATCAGTTGAAGCCCTTCAATGCTATCTTGCGGCACCACTGTTATTTGGTCCTCAAGCTCTGCCATTACACCTCAATCTTGTTGTGCAACATACTCTTTCATTTAAGATTACACACACACACACAAGCACAAACACACACACATAAGTGTCCTAATTCTCACCAGTGTTTGCCTTAAAATTCAGTGAGTTCATAAATTATTCATAACTTTTGGCAAACAGAGCAACAGAAATAGGCACACACATGAATCAAAATAAACCCACCAAGAACTATAGGGGCAACTAAACCCAAATAGGTGTCCAGCCAACCAACCCAAGATGTGATATGGCAGGAAACTATAAGAGTCAATGGGAGGTTATTACTTAAGACTCTAAGACACCTTTATTTTTTTCTGTGCTGTGCAATACAAAAATATATCATAAAATAACTTGAAAGGCAAATACAATAGTAGTCTGATAAACATATAATAACCAACGGACTACCCACAATTTGAAATTCCTGCTGACTTATAGTAGGAACAGATTTGGCACAATGAACTTTTATCTCAAATCTAAAAAGATTAACAGTTTGGGGTTTCCAGAGAAATTCCGATTTTTACTTTGTGAGAGAATTTTTATATAAAGTATCAAGAGTGAAATAAAATAGAGGGTTGACAAACATAGCCCCTTACGTATTTATTAATTTACACCATATGAGAAAATGAACAGCCACCTATTTTATGTCGATACACACACTAAGAACTTCATATTCAAACCATGAATTTAGGGGCATATTTATTATAGTTTTTCATCACCCTGTACCACGCAAGGTGACACTGGGTGGCGCTAAACTTACAAATAAATTTATCAAACAATGCAAGGCCACCCTGTGTGACCCTGCGTTGCCTGGAAAAATCTAATATAACACAAAGCAGTGCAAGTCACTGCTCTGCATTTCACTAAATGATGGGGGCATTACATGTCTGGAGTGCGGGTGTTTGTACGCGTGCTGCATTGTGCAGTTCACGTAGAAAGAGGAAAATACCTCCTAGGATTATTTTGTGCAGGAAGGTGCCCTTCCTGCACAAAAACAATCCAGAATACAACTCAGGTACCCTTGCATCATGGTGTAAGGGGGCCTACATTGGCACTAGGCAGCACATTGTGTGCCAGCACAAGGAAAACATAGGAATGCTCCGTACGATGTTTTTTTTTTAAAATTTTTGAAAACCTTTATTGTGCATGAAAAAGGGAACAAATACGGGCCTACAACCGTCAGGCCGGCCACGAAACAGTTGAGCACGAAAGCAAACAATCCAGAACCTCCAGCGGTATCAGGCAGTATAGCAACAAGTAATAGTAGTTACACCGAATTGAGTCATGCCGCCAAGGAGAAGGAGCAGTGAAGGTTAATTTTAAAGATTTTTTCCCTAAACATAAATCGGTAAAAAATTAAGTCAAGGAGAACTGAGTCCATACAGTCCGCTTACCGCACATGCAGGCAGCAATAAACATGGCAGTAGTGATAACACCCAACAATATGGCGGCACAGTTCTAAACAACAGGAGCAGCAGTCCGCATTTGCATACCACCCACAGCGCCACCCACTCCTTACAAACCCCCAGACCCAGAACAGAAGGAAAGAGAAAATTATAAAGAGATCATAAATAGGCACCATAGAAATTAACGAAACTAAAACATAACCCCCCACCCTACACACATGCAGAGGCTATGGCCTGCCCCCCCCCAGCAGAGTGTCTGTCGCCCCATAAACCCGAAATGTAGCTAGAAAAGAGAAAAGGGGAGAGAAAAAGGAAGAGAAAGTAAAGTCCAAGATCGGAAGAAAGGCATAAAAGAAAAAGCGTCACGTTTGACATATAGGGAGGAAGACAAGTGTGCAAACTAGTCTATGACCCCCCAAAAATGAAGAAGGTGGGGAGGAGCCAACAATTAGCAAGCTCTTCAGGCTCGCGAGCAAGGCAATGGTTACTATCCCAAACGGAGCATCAAAATTAAAAGACCTCACAGCAAGTATAAGCAAATAGTCCACTTCCAGACCCCCGTGTCGCCCAGGACCAAGATCTTAACCACGAAGACTAGCAAGAGGATTTTAGAACTGCGGTCATGAAAGAAGGAAAGCATCCCCTCCCCGGCGCGCAATGCACAACAAATACCATGACAGGCCAGGTCGTCACCAGTCAGTCAGCAAGCCAGTGTGTTAGCAGCCTCAGCCCTGGCCAGAGCGCTGAAATATCTCCAAACATGTCCACCGCCGTACACTCCTCACCGGCCAGACAAAGGAACAAAATGGCCTCCTCCAGCAGGGAAGGCGAAGAGGAGGAAGATGCGAGCGTCCCCAGTCGACATCACCAGCAGTGCACAAATGGTGGGGCGCCCCCCCCTTTGTTAGACGACTCACACACTGCAGGCGCGGAGAAAAAGTCACAATGTGGACAGGGAGGGAAGTCATCACCCGGAGAGTCTCTGAGGGGTGCAACAGTGTTAAGCCGGTGGCAACAGTATCAGGCAAAGAATCGAAGGGCGGCTTCGCAACAGTAGCCTCGCCAGAAGTGATACACGCAACTGTATCTCCAAGGTCTGATCGCCTCTTCACAGCCCCGCAGCTTAACACTGTCTCTCGAACAGGGTCAGTCAACGGCAACAGGAGGCCAGGCAAACGCAGTTGTGTCGGACCTTCCGTAGCTCCCACTATCCGCTGTTCTAAGATGTATGTTTGTCGCCGCCATGTCGCCCGCAAGTCAAGCAAGGCAGTCAGGATATCGCCGCAGGTCGGTTCCCGTCCCATCGCTGGCTGACTCATACAGGATGGGCGCTCCCCCCGTTGAACACCTGGTTAGGCATAGACAGGATCCTTCCCGATGAGGACGAGGTGTCCGCCATCTTCCCTCCACACGGGAGGGGACGTCTTGGTCACCTCCGCAGCAGGCTCACGGTAACGACAGGGGGGCGATTACACAGGCGGGAGATAGAAAGTGGGAGCCACCGACAAACAGGCAGCACGCAGGTCCGGGCCGAGGCAGAGCGGGCGCTGTCCATGTAACCAGCGACGTGAACGAGTTGTGTCAGTGCAGGCACCCCAAGATGGACTCCGTGCAGTCCCCAGGCTCACCGGGGGGAAGGTAACGTGGGTCGGATTCCCATGGATCGCGTGAGCAGGGCGATCTGGCCAAGAGCCTTACCAGTTCAAAGGGGCCGATGTGTCTCGTCTCCGCGATTAGAAGCACTCTCGTCCCAGGTAGTGTCTTGTGAGCGTGATCGGCTGACGGCGCCCGGCCGTTTCAGATCTGCGATCGGCTCCAGGTCCCGGGTCAGCTTCAGAGGCCGGGAAACAGTGCGAGTTCGCCACGTAGGCGAACGGCGGAGGTCTCAAAAGAGCACCGGTGGCGTCAGCATTCTCGTGTCTGTAGTTAGACACGGGATAATCACGATGCACGGCAGGATTTCGGTGCAGGATTGGACGGCTCGCGGAGCCTGTAGCTTACACGTCCGTCCCGATCGCCATCTTGGCTCCTCCCCGCTCCGTACGATGTTAAATAGAATGCATTCCTGCCAGGGGCAGCTGGCACGGATCTGGGGTGGTGAGGCGAGGGAGTAAGAAGGGGTAAAAAAGACAAACACACCTACCTCCTCGACGCTCTGTTCCACGTCGTCTCTCCTCTGCATCAGCCGAACAGGAAGCAGCCAGGCTCTCCTGAGAAAATCACGTTGCTGCAGTGCATCTTGATTGGCTCTCCATAGCCAATCTCAACACTGCGATGCAGCATTGTGATTGGTCTGAGCACTGTAATTTCGTCCTCAAGTGGGGACTGGGGGCCCAGGCATGTTCTCCACCCAGGCTCTAATTCAGCCTGGTTGGAGAACACGTTACATGAGCATGACTGTTTGCCTGGCCCGAGACAGCCACCCAAAGCGTCATGCGCACTTCATGCGCACTTCAGTGTGCCCACTACTCCTCCCCTGCCCTGCAAGCAGAGCAGCCCCACAGCAGAAAAATATTAATTGATAATAAAATCAAGTTAATGTCATTTTATTTTTCCTTTCTTTCAGTGCTGGAAAGCAGTGAGTGGGTTGGCGCTCCTTATGACTTAGGGGAGAAGCCACCACTGATTTTTGCCCTTTCCCTATCATGCAGTGCAGCACAGCAAGGCAACTTGCTGTGCAGTGTGACCTATTAATAAATAATATGCCCCTCAATGCTAGACGTTTATGAAATACTCACTTTTGGGTCACTGTATTCTTTAGTACCGAATCTTAGTACTGTGAACAATTATTTGGATCTTCAGAATCGCAGAACTATGCTCAGGATCTTATGCTTATTATAGGACCTCAGAAGACAGGTCTGAGTCATCCTATCACCTGAGTATCCATGAGCCCTAGACAGACTAGCTATAGTGTGTCACTTGCCCTCCTACTCACTCACAGAGGAACATGTGACTAGACACTCTAAAACAGAATACTCCCTACCCTTTCAAGAATCGCGGTTGCAGGGCACACCCTTTTGCTCTCACACTCATACTAGTTCACAATAAGTTCTGACAGAGACTCAATAAAAATGTTTAAAGTTTATTTTAACTATTGTGCTCTAATATGCAGTATGCTTGCCACAAGTAGGAAAATGCCTAACACAAATACGGTTAGCATAGCAAGTAGTTCATAAATCATAAATGGAGCTGTCATTATACACAGCAGTGTACCCTAACCTCCCTCCTCTTCTGCAGAAGCAAATAATTAGTAATCAGAAGATATCTAGGTGTTTGCAGCAGACCCTGTACCGCAGTATACACAGATGAAAGCTCTACATCTTGGGTGCTGTCACAACCTTTTCCCGGTAAAGGTCCCTCTCCAAGTGTGTATTACCTGTCTTTGCATACCTATATGACAAAGTACATGTTCCCAAACAACAGCTGCATTTGCATGTTTTGTCTAGGACTGACCAGAACAGACTAACAAGGGACATTGTTGCTTGCCCTTGTCTCCATGTTCAGACTAATTCCCAGGAAAGAACAGAACTCAAAAACAACTGTGTATTCTGTGTGAAAGTACATTGTGGCACAAAGCAAAATATATCCCTAGAGTAACATGCGCGAAGCAGAGAACAGTCTGCACCGAGCTCATGCTTACAAAACGAAAACTGAAATGGGCCTGCACAGAACTATTGTTTTAGATTGCATGGTTGAAACAGTGTGTTGGTTGTGACCAACTTATCTGGGAGATGTTGGGTGATGTGTGTAAAGCTTGGAGAACTGTTCTAACTATGGTGCAGCCATGTCGCTTATTGTGCATAAGCATGAGGTGTTGTGAAAACTATGTATAAAAGGTGCACTCAGGCAAATGAATGCCTTTTATTTGCAAGTTAACTATGATTGTGGAAAGAGCGTGATTTTTAATGTAGATTCAAAAGTTTAATTCTGTGTTATGAGAAAATATCCTCTCAAGGAAAATCTGCCTGCCAGACAAATTCAGTTTAGTTTAGTATGTATTGTTGTTGGAACTATCTCAATAACTAGAAAAGTTACACAAATGTATTTTAAAGTAAAATGAAAATGCTTATATATTTCACTCTAATTATACCCTAATATTATATTTATATTATAATGTGATCACCAATGATGTGCTCAATTTAAATAAAAATGCTTTGCAAACTAATCGCCAATATTGTATGAAACAAGGGAACCAGCAAACTAAGGGGCCAATTTGGTAAACCAATCATAGCCCTTTCCATACAACTCATACAATTCCGTCCAAATTGCGTAGTACGATTTGTTTGAAAAATAGACAACTGAATCGTTGCAAACCATACAAAAAGCAAGGGAAAATCCGTACGACACAGGACCCTCACAGTGAACCGTAAGAAACCTAAACATGCTGTACGACCCGACAAGTACGATCCGGACCGGGGAATGAGAACGTGATTCGTACAGAAAACGTTGCATATGAGCGACTCCTACGGAGAGCCACACAATCACATATGCATCACACCCCTGCAATCATGGGGTGTACGCACCGTACCCCTGTGCTCCGTACCCCTGCAATCATGGGGTATACGCCCAGTACCCCTATGCACCGTACCCCTGCAACCATGGGGTGTACGCACCGTACCCCTATGATCATGGGGTGTACGCACCGTACCCCTGCAATCATGGGGTGTACGCACCTCACCCGGGGGTGGGGGTCCGTTTCGTACACTTTTCCAGAGGTTTTGAGCTCCCATAGAAAAAGAGTTGTACAGAGTGTTGACGAGACAAATTGTACTTGCTGGGTCCGAAATTGCTGCTTCGATCCATATGGACGTCGCGTACTGCGTGTTCCGAATGCGATTCGTAAAGTTTTTTAAGTCGTACGGTTTTTTGTACGATTCATACAGAGATCTGCTTCGGGTCCAAATCGTACTTGATCGTACGTACGGGGATGTTTGAGGGTACGATTCGTACAGGAAATATGCTCCGTACGGCTATTTGTAAGGGATTTTACCGAATCGTAATCGGCCCCTAAATGTCACCTATGCTATATCAATAAATGAAAGCAAAGATCTAAATAATTGACAGATAGACATTAACTCTTCCACCAATCCCCAGCCATGATTCTTGATACTTTTACTGTGATATCCGATGGTTTAGTTTCTATACACAAGAGAAAACTTTTCAAATGCCTGATATTGTAATTGCGGTTTCAATCAGTAAACATGCTCTTTCCACTGAACACAATTTAAAAAAAAAAAATGATTGTTTCCTTTTTTTTTTGTTACACAGTACCTGCATTTTTTATTTCTTTCACCAGATAAGTTGACCATTTTACATGCCAATGAATTTTTGGGAAGGCCCTAATCTAAATGAATCTTGTTATACAAAGATCGATACATTATAGAGTGCATTAAATAGTGCCTTCATCTAAAACAAGTATTTACCTTCAGGCACTGCTTTATGCTGCAATAATCTGCACTTCAGTAAGGCATTTTCAGATTGTTGGGATGGGTGAATCCGATGTCAATGAATGTCATGGTATGTGCAGGCCCAACAATGGCAATATCAGTAAATGCAATATGAACATATGCCCCAGCTTGTACTTGCTCAATGCGCATGAATGCAAAATCAATGTATACCATAACTTGTGCCCACACAACAGCACCGACATCAGAAATAATTAAGCAAATGTATTCCATGATTCATGCTCATACGGTAATATTATTGTTGCAAATAAGAACAATGTCAACATGCGTTCAGATTAGAGCAAACATAATCTCATTAATACCAGAATAAACAATATTAATATACAAAATAATAACTGCATGCGTAATGATGATAGTGTTGATCAAAATGATAACAGTGGCTGCCATAATACTTTTATAAGTTTGAACATCAGTGAATCGGATTCATCCAATGTGACCTCTTCGTCAGCCCTGAGTCAGAGATACAATGGCCAGGCAGGTCCTGCCGCCTATGCACATCTCTATCGAGTTACAGGTCACTGGTGGGGGTCCCCCATAAACCAACGCCAAACACACACCCAGGGTAAACCCTGATCAATTGCATACATGAATAGTTGCACTACAAACAAGTCTGAGATCATTGACCCCAATAAAATCTGTTTGTCCAAGGGCTTGCATTCCCCAGAATTACCGCAAATCTAGATAGCACATGTAGATCGGCACACTCAACAAGTCAGGACACAACAGGCACACCACATGTAGTGATCACACGCTCCTCATGTCAGACATCTTTACACATATACACTGGCCCATGCAAACTCATCCCGAGATTGAGAGCTATCTGTGTTCTCATCAGATGCCCACATTTCTTTATTTACAACTAAGATGCTTTTTTGGACTGAACAAAAGGGTTTTATTGTACCTCATAAACTGTATAAATGGACGGGCCAAACTGTGTACATTGAGAGATTTTGAGTAGACACATTCTGTCCAGGCTCTCCCAGCCACAGAGTTTGATTAAACCAACTTGTTCCTGTTTAGCCAAATGCCTTTTGTTGTGTTATTTATTTAAGTTAGTTCAAATCTGAGCAACAAGTTCTAATGTGTATATCTTTCATTTTTTAAAACAATTAATTATTAAAAGAAATACATATGACAATCAGTAGTAGAAAGACATGTTTAAACATTTTACAGGAGTAGTATTCATAAAAAAGACGTTCAATGAAATATTGCTTGAAAATCCAAACACCCTATTAACAACATCGAAAGCACTATTTCAACACTCAAGCACCCCCTGGCTCAACATCCATCACTGTAGATTATTAAAGGGGCAATTCCTACAAGAGTAATCTCTCCACTGATGTTGTAGTCTTTCCAGAAATCAATTAATGATACAGGATGATAACCTACATGGAAAATCATTACAGACTGTAAACTTGCACCCCCACTTACACAAAAATATACAAATCCTAAATGGTGCTATACACCTACCATGAAATGTGATATATGAATTTATAGGTGGAGAAGGGATACATAAGTAGAAGGTAAAAACTGAGTCTCAATTAGGCATTACACATGGCATGACGAAGATTTGTCCACTATGTTCTAATATATCAAATGCAATTTAAAACCTGGATGGGTAAAAAGGTAAATAGAAAAACTGGGAAATAAACCTACAACATTAGTTCCCTTTCTGACACAGTTTGATAACCACTATTGCAGCTTGGGAGCAGACTTTATTGCATGGGAAATATACTCCATAATTTCTCAGATATTGGCATGTGGTCATTTAGTCAGTAAATAATCTTTTTTGTAAGAAGCTATATTAAGCATGTCCTTCTCCCATATCTCATACTTCAGGGTCATTGTTGTTCACCAATATTTGAAGAAACCTATCTCTACTACTGTCCCAGATAGAGGAGTCAGCTCTTAACATGGCTCTTTATTTTGACTCATGTTTTACACCAGTAGTGCAACAATGCTCTTCAATCATCTAAAACTGTTTCGCAGCCAGGTCTTATACATCTCCAACAGTAGGAACAGGAACCTATTTGTGCTGCCTATAGGTTAGTTGGGGACGTGTGCCATACTTGTAAAATTGTGAAGAAACTACATTTAAATGATCCCTTTATGAATCCGGAGTCACATGGGATGAGAAGTTATTCCAAAAATACATATTAAAATTGAGCTGAGAAACAGGTATATTACAGATTCCTTAAATAAGAGCCAGGAGGATTTGAGAATTGGAAGTCAATCAGCATTGCATAGAAAAGGCAGTTCCCTGCAAGAGCTCAATTTTTGCAGCTAATGAAGAATTGGAGATTGTCATATGCTAATAAGGGCTTCCTCTTAGAAGTGCCATATGCAATGAGACAACAGGTGATACTTTCAGTATTGAAACAACAGTATCTGATACTCCAGTTGGAGCTCTTCAAAGGCCTTATGTACCCTCTCAACTATTAGGTCATCATCCCCCTCTTTTATTCCATAGCTTAAAGCTGGATTTCATTTGACAAATAATTACAATTCAGTCTAGTAGATGTATTGGTATATTTCCTACTACTGCTGACAATGTTTTAAGCATGGTCCTTAGGTTAGAAGTAACCATATTATGTCTCCTTTTACACTTTCTACATAGGTGATAATAACAAGAAGTCCAGAATTCTTGCCTAAGGTAAAGCCCACTTCCACCTGTATTATAAAATAATTCCATTTGTTTCTATGACCCAGGGAAGGAAGTTTAATATATAGATGTCCACAGATTAGTGCTGAGGTATCTAGTGAGGAGACACAATTTTTAAATGTTCTACTTACTGTTTGTGATACTTTATAGTTCGAGTAATACCAAAATCACCTCTTTGGCCATCACAATGTAGTAAGAATAGTTGAGGCTTCTCATTCTGCTACCTGTTTCTAGAGGCGTCATTGTTAGAATCCCATAGAGTTTTGTAGGTACTGAGTCCTTCATTACTGCCATTGCCCTCCTCTATGCACTGTTATCTGCTGGTTTTTGCTTTAAGTCATTGGAAATAGGCTATACCACACATGTTTCTGTAATTTGCAATGATAACAGTGTTTCAGTACACCACAGGCGATTGCACCACTGATCGTTCCTGGTCTCCTATTGGTGTTCAAGGCTGAATATCATGATGTATTATGCTTAGGATACATCACTGTATAAGGACTGTGATGAGAATGATGAGTGAGGTGGTAATAGCCTAGTTACTTTATCATTTGTTTTTAGTTTAGTATTTTTATTGAAGAAAGAGAAGTTCAACATGCATTGCAGCATATCAATATATAGAACAAACTTTGTAATAGAAATAAAGACCAGAAACAGAACACAATCCACCATAAGAAAAACTAGAACAACAATATATTGGTAATAAGATAACATAAAGGATTATAAAATAAATATGGAAAGGAATGGCAAAACAAAGAAAGAAAGAAAAGGGGGAAAAGGGAGGAAAGAAAAATAAGGTATAAATGCTAAAAGGTTGAGGAAATATGACTATAACATCTTATTAATAATACATAATATAATGAACAAAAACAGTGTTACTTATAAAACGAAAGATAAAGGGTCAACAACTAACCATCCAAAAGCTGGAAGGCAATGTACACTTAAATTGGAGTACAAGCATGTGTAGGCAACTTTTTTTTCAAAGGTTCCCAAAGTTCTTAATGTTTTGTCAACAAAGATGAAGAGTTTAAATTATAATGATCCAAATGATGATTATGACAAACTAAATTCACCCACTGCTGTAATATGATATTATCCACAGACTTCCAAATAGTAGTGATAAACCATAATACAATGGCAATAAGTAGTGCAACCAATTTAAGAATGAATTTATTCCGATGCCATATACTACTTAAGCTGCCCAGAAAAAGAGCAACGTGTGAGAATGATGAACTAACTTTTGTAATATGTCCTATCCTTGTCCACAACTACTCCCAAAAGTTTAGGACATAGGAAGTTAAGTACCAGAGTTTGTGTTGTACCGCCAGCAAGTGTCACTCCTAAAGAGTTGCAAAAACAACAAGTGATGGACCGAATGTGGATCAATGTCACACATTCCCCCAGTCAAAAGATCTGGGCCAAAATCCATCGTTTTTTTGCACTCCACACCACCCTGGGTTAGACAATGGCGATATGCAAATCAGCTCTGACCCTGTTGCCCCATGGGAACAGTCCAGTCCGAACTACAAAAGCCATGTCCTTCCCAGAACGGAATCAAGCATCCGAGGACCGGACCGGTTTCGAGGTAACACCTCTCATCAGCCCGGCTAGCTTGACTCCAAGTGGTGTGGAGTGCCTGGGACCCACGTCTGGGCATCCCCAGCGCACTTAGGGCGGCAATTGCAAAAACAACAAGTGATGGACCGAATGTGGATCAATGTCACACATTCCCCCAGTCAAAAGATCTGGGCCAAAATCCATCGTTTTTTTGCACTCCACACCACCCTGGGTTAGACAATGGCGATATGCAAATCAGCTCTGACCCTGTTGCCCCATGGGAACAGTCCAGTCCGAACTACAAAAGCCATGTCCTTCCCAGAACGGAATCAAGCATCCGAGGACCGGACCGGTTTCGAGGTAACACCTCTCATCAGCCCGGCTAGCTTGACTCCAAGTGGTGTGGAGTGCCTGGGACCCACGTCTGGGCATCCCCAGCGCACTTAGGGCGGCAATTGCAAAAACAACAAGTGATGGACCGAATGTGGATCAATGTCACACATTCCCCCAGTCAAAAGATCTGGGCCAAAATCCATCGTTTTTTTGCACTCCACACCACCCTGGGTTAGACAATGGCGATATGCAAATCAGCTCTGACCCTGTTGCCCCATGGGAACAGTCCAGTCCGAACTACAAAAGCCATGTCCTTCCCAGAACGGAATCAAGCATCCGAGGACCGGACCGGTTTCGAGGTAACACCTCTCATCAGCCCGGCTAGCTTGACTCCAAGTGGTGTGGAGTGCCTGGGACCCACGTCTGGGCATCCCCAGCGCACTTAGGGCGGCAATTGCAAAAACAACAAGTGATGGACCGAATGTGGATCAATGTCACACATTCCCCCAGTCAAAAGATCTGGGCCAAAATCCATCGTTTTTTTGCACTCCACACCACCCTGGGTTAGACAATGGCGATATGCAAATCAGCTCTGACCCTGTTGCCCCATGGGAACAGTCCAGTCCGAACTACAAAAGCCATGTCCTTCCCAGAACGGAATCAAGCATCCGAGGACCGGACCGGTTTCGAGGTAACACCTCTCATCAGCCCGGCTAGCTTGACTCCAAGTGGTGTGGAGTGCCTGGGACCCACGTCTGGGCATCCCCAGCGCACTTAGGGCGGCAATTGCAAAAACAACAAGTGATGGACCGAATGTGGATCAATGTCACACATTCCCCCAGTCAAAAGATCTGGGCCAAAATCCATCGTTTTTTTGCACTCCACACCACCCTGGGTTAGACAATGGCGATATGCAAATCAGCTCTGACCCTGTTGCCCCATGGGAACAGTCCAGTCCGAACTACAAAAGCCATGTCCTTCCCAGAACGGAATCAAGCATCCGAGGACCGGACCGGTTTCGAGGTAACACCTCTCATCAGCCCGGCTAGCTTGACTCCAAGTGGTGTGGAGTGCCTGGGACCCACGTCTGGGCATCCCCAGCGCACTTAGGGCGGCAATTGCAAAAACAACAAGTGATGGACCGAATGTGGATCAATGTCACACATTCCCCCAGTCAAAAGATCTGGGCCAAAATCCATCGTTTTTTTGCACTCCACACCACCCTGGGTTAGACAATGGCGATATGCAAATCAGCTCTGACCCTGTTGCCCCATGGGAACAGTCCAGTCCGAACTACAAAAGCCATGTCCTTCCCAGAACGGAATCAAGCATCCGAGGACCGGACCGGTTTCGAGGTAACACCTCTCATCAGCCCGGCTAGCTTGACTCCAAGTGGTGTGGAGTGCCTGGGACCCACGTCTGGGCATCCCCAGCGCACTTAGGGCGGCAATTGCAAAAACAACAAGTGATGGACCGAATGTGGATCAATGTCACACATTCCCCCAGTCAAAAGATCTGGGCCAAAATCCATCGTTTTTTTGCACTCCACACCACCCTGGGTTAGACAATGGCGATATGCAAATCAGCTCTGACCCTGTTGCCCCATGGGAACAGTCCAGTCCGAACTACAAAAGCCATGTCCTTCCCAGAACGGAATCAAGCATCCGAGGACCGGACCGGTTTCGAGGTAACACCTCTCATCAGCCCGGCTAGCTTGACTCCAAGTGGTGTGGAGTGCCTGGGACCCACGTCTGGGCATCCCCAGCGCACTTAGGGCGGCAATTGCAAAAACAACAAGTGATGGACCGAATGTGGATCAATGTCACACATTCCCCCAGTCAAAAGATCTGGGCCAAAATCCATCGTTTTTTTGCACTCCACACCACCCTGGGTTAGACAATGGCGATATGCAAATCAGCTCTGACCCTGTTGCCCCATGGGAACAGTCCAGTCCGAACTACAAAAGCCATGTCCTTCCCAGAACGGAATCAAGCATCCGAGGACCGGACCGGTTTCGAGGTAACACCTCTCATCAGCCCGGCTAGCTTGACTCCAAGTGGTGTGGAGTGCCTGGGACCCACGTCTGGGCATCCCCAGCGCACTTAGGGCGGCAATTGCAAAAACAACAAGTGATGGACCGAATGTGGATCAATGTCACACATTCCCCCAGTCAAAAGATCTGGGCCAAAATCCATCGTTTTTTTGCACTCCACACCACCCTGGGTTAGACAATGGCGATATGCAAATCAGCTCTGACCCTGTTGCCCCATGGGAACAGTCCAGTCCGAACTACAAAAGCCATGTCCTTCCCAGAACGGAATCAAGCATCCGAGGACCGGACCGGTTTCGAGGTAACACCTCTCATCAGCCCGGCTAGCTTGACTCCAAGTGGTGTGGAGTGCCTGGGACCCACGTCTGGGCATCCCCAGCGCACTTAGGGCGGCAATTGCAAAAACAACAAGTGATGGACCGAATGTGGATCAATGTCACACATTCCCCCAGTCAAAAGATCTGGGCCAAAATCCATCGTTTTTTTGCACTCCACACCACCCTGGGTTAGACAATGGCGATATGCAAATCAGCTCTGACCCTGTTGCCCCATGGGAACAGTCCAGTCCGAACTACAAAAGCCATGTCCTTCCCAGAACGGAATCAAGCATCCGAGGACCGGACCGGTTTCGAGGTAACACCTCTCATCAGCCCGGCTAGCTTGACTCCAAGTGGTGTGGAGTGCCTGGGACCCACGTCTGGGCATCCCCAGCGCACTTAGGGCGGCAATTGCAAAAACAACAAGTGATGGACCGAATGTGGATCAATGTCACACATTCCCCCAGTCAAAAGATCTGGGCCAAAATCCATCGTTTTTTTGCACTCCACACCACCCTGGGTTAGACAATGGCGATATGCAAATCAGCTCTGACCCTGTTGCCCCATGGGAACAGTCCAGTCCGAACTACAAAAGCCATGTCCTTCCCAGAACGGAATCAAGCATCCGAGGACCGGACCGGTTTCGAGGTAACACCTCTCATCAGCCCGGCTAGCTTGACTCCAAGTGGTGTGGAGTGCCTGGGACCCACGTCTGGGCATCCCCAGCGCACTTAGGGCGGCAATTGCAAAAACAACAAGTGATGGACCGAATGTGGATCAATGTCACACATTCCCCCAGTCAAAAGATCTGGGCCAAAATCCATCGTTTTTTTGCACTCCACACCACCCTGGGTTAGACAATGGCGATATGCAAATCAGCTCTGACCCTGTTGCCCCATGGGAACAGTCCAGTCCGAACTACAAAAGCCATGTCCTTCCCAGAACGGAATCAAGCATCCGAGGACCGGACCGGTTTCGAGGTAACACCTCTCATCAGCCCGGCTAGCTTGACTCCAAGTGGTGTGGAGTGCCTGGGACCCACGTCTGGGCATCCCCAGCGCACTTAGGGCGGCAATTGCAAAAACAACAAGTGATGGACCGAATGTGGATCAATGTCACACATTCCCCCAGTCAAAAGATCTGGGCCAAAATCCATCGTTTTTTTGCACTCCACACCACCCTGGGTTAGACAATGGCGATATGCAAATCAGCTCTGACCCTGTTGCCCCATGGGAACAGTCCAGTCCGAACTACAAAAGCCATGTCCTTCCCAGTGCAAAAAAACGATGGATTTGGGCCCAGATCTTTTGACTGGGGGAGTGTGTGACATTGATCCACATTCAGTCCATCACTTGTTGTTTTTGCAATTGCCGCCCTAAGTGCGCTGGGGATGCCCAGACGTGGGTCCCAGGCACTCCACACCACTTGGAGTCAAGCTAGCCGGGCTGATGAGAGGTGTTACCTCGAAACCGGTCCGGTCCTCGGATGCTTGATTCCGTTCTGGGAAGGACATGGCTTTTGTAGTTCGGACTGGACTGTTCCCATGGGGCAACAGGGTCAGAGCTGATTTGCATATCGCCATTGTCTAACCCAGGGTGGTGTGGAGTGCAAAAAAACGATGGATTTGGGCCCAGATCTTTTGACTGGGGGAGTGTGTGACATTGATCCACATTCAGTCCATCACTTGTTGTTTTTGCAATTGCCGCCCTAAGTGCGCTGGGGATGCCCAGACGTGGGTCCCAGGCACTCCACACCACTTGGAGTCAAGCTAGCCGGGCTGATGAGAGGTGTTACCTCGAAACCGGTCCGGTCCTCGGATGCTTGATTCCGTTCTGGGAAGGACATGGCTTTTGTAGTTCGGACTGGACTGTTCCCATGGGGCAACAGGGTCAGAGCTGATTTGCATATCGCCATTGTCTAACCCAGGGTGGTGTGGAGTGCAAAAAAACGATGGATTTGGGCCCAGATCTTTTGACTGGGGGAGTGTGTGACATTGATCCACATTCAGTCCATCACTTGTTGTTTTTGCAATTGCCGCCCTAAGTGCGCTGGGGATGCCCAGACGTGGGTCCCAGGCACTCCACACCACTTGGAGTCAAGCTAGCCGGGCTGATGAGAGGTGTTACCTCGAAACCGGTCCGGTCCTCGGATGCTTGATTCCGTTCTGGGAAGGACATGGCTTTTGTAGTTCGGACTGGACTGTTCCCATGGGGCAACAGGGTCAGAGCTGATTTGCATATCGCCATTGTCTAACCCAGGGTGGTGTGGAGTGCAAAAAAACGATGGATTTGGGCCCAGATCTTTTGACTGGGGGAGTGTGTGACATTGATCCACATTCAGTCCATCACTTGTTGTTTTTGCAATTGCCGCCCTAAGTGCGCTGGGGATGCCCAGACGTGGGTCCCAGGCACTCCACACCACTTGGAGTCAAGCTAGCCGGGCTGATGAGAGGTGTTACCTCGAAACCGGTCCGGTCCTCGGATGCTTGATTCCGTTCTGGGAAGGACATGGCTTTTGTAGTTCGGACTGGACTGTTCCCATGGGGCAACAGGGTCAGAGCTGATTTGCATATCGCCATTGTCTAACCCAGGGTGGTGTGGAGTGCAAAAAAACGATGGATTTGGGCCCAGATCTTTTGACTGGGGGAGTGTGTGACATTGATCCACATTCAGTCCATCACTTGTTGTTTTTGCAATTGCCGCCCTAAGTGCGCTGGGGATGCCCAGACGTGGGTCCCAGGCACTCCACACCACTTGGAGTCAAGCTAGCCGGGCTGATGAGAGGTGTTACCTCGAAACCGGTCCGGTCCTCGGATGCTTGATTCCGTTCTGGGAAGGACATGGCTTTTGTAGTTCGGACTGGACTGTTCCCATGGGGCAACAGGGTCAGAGCTGATTTGCATATCGCCATTGTCTAACCCAGGGTGGTGTGGAGTGCAAAAAAACGATGGATTTGGGCCCAGATCTTTTGACTGGGGGAGTGTGTGACATTGATCCACATTCAGTCCATCACTTGTTGTTTTTGCAATTGCCGCCCTAAGTGCGCTGGGGATGCCCAGACGTGGGTCCCAGGCACTCCACACCACTTGGAGTCAAGCTAGCCGGGCTGATGAGAGGTGTTACCTCGAAACCGGTCCGGTCCTCGGATGCTTGATTCCGTTCTGGGAAGGACATGGCTTTTGTAGTTCGGACTGGACTGTTCCCATGGGGCAACAGGGTCAGAGCTGATTTGCATATCGCCATTGTCTAACCCAGGGTGGTGTGGAGTGCAAAAAAACGATGGATTTGGGCCCAGATCTTTTGACTGGGGGAGTGTGTGACATTGATCCACATTCAGTCCATCACTTGTTGTTTTTGCAATTGCCGCCCTAAGTGCGCTGGGGATGCCCAGACGTGGGTCCCAGGCACTCCACACCACTTGGAGTCAAGCTAGCCGGGCTGATGAGAGGTGTTACCTCGAAACCGGTCCGGTCCTCGGATGCTTGATTCCGTTCTGGGAAGGACATGGCTTTTGTAGTTCGGACTGGACTGTTCCCATGGGGCAACAGGGTCAGAGCTGATTTGCATATCGCCATTGTCTAACCCAGGGTGGTGTGGAGTGCAAAAAAACGATGGATTTGGGCCCAGATCTTTTGACTGGGGGAGTGTGTGACATTGATCCACATTCAGTCCATCACTTGTTGTTTTTGCAATTGCCGCCCTAAGTGCGCTGGGGATGCCCAGACGTGGGTCCCAGGCACTCCACACCACTTGGAGTCAAGCTAGCCGGGCTGATGAGAGGTGTTACCTCGAAACCGGTCCGGTCCTCGGATGCTTGATTCCGTTCTGGGAAGGACATGGCTTTTGTAGTTCGGACTGGACTGTTCCCATGGGGCAACAGGGTCAGAGCTGATTTGCATATCGCCATTGTCTAACCCAGGGTGGTGTGGAGTGCAAAAAAACGATGGATTTGGGCCCAGATCTTTTGACTGGGGGAGTGTGTGACATTGATCCACATTCAGTCCATCACTTGTTGTTTTTGCAATTGCCGCCCTAAGTGCGCTGGGGATGCCCAGACGTGGGTCCGAGGCACTCCACACCACTTGGAGTCAAGCTAGCCGGGCTGATGAGAGGTGTTACCTCGAAACCGGTCCGGTCCTCGGATGCTTGATTCCGTTCTGGGAAGGACATGGCTTTTGTAGTTCGGACTGGACTGTTCCCATGGGGCAACAGGGTCAGAGCTGATTTGCATATCGCCATTGTCTAACCCAGGGTGGTGTGGAGTGCAAAAAAACGATGGATTTGGGCCCAGATCTTTTGACTGGGGGAGTGTGTGACATTGATCCACATTCAGTCCATCACTTGTTGTTTTTGCAATTGCCGCCCTAAGTGCGCTGGGGATGCCCAGACGTGGGTCCCAGGCACTCCACACCACTTGGAGTCAAGCTAGCCGGGCTGATGAGAGGTGTTACCTCGAAACCGGTCCGGTCCTCGGATGCTTGATTCCGTTCTGGGAAGGACATGGCTTTTGTAGTTCGGACTGGACTGTTCCCATGGGGCAACAGGGTCAGAGCTGATTTGCATATCGCCATTGTCTAACCCAGGGTGGTGTGGAGTGCAAAAAAACGATGGATTTGGGCCCAGATCTTTTGACTGGGGGAGTGTGTGACATTGATCCACATTCAGTCCATCACTTGTTGTTTTTGCAATTGCCGCCCTAAGTGCGCTGGGGATGCCCAGACGTGGGTCCCAGGCACTCCACACCACTTGGAGTCAAGCTAGCCGGGCTGATGAGAGGTGTTACCTCGAAACCGGTCCGGTCCTCGGATGCTTGATTCCGTTCTGGGAAGGACATGGCTTTTGTAGTTCGGACTGGACTGTTCCCATGGGGCAACAGGGTCAGAGCTGATTTGCATATCGCCATTGTCTAACCCAGGGTGGTGTGGAGTGCAAAAAAACGATGGATTTGGGCCCAGATCTTTTGACTGGGGGAGTGTGTGACATTGATCCACATTCAGTCCATCACTTGTTGTTTTTGCAATTGCCGCCCTAAGTGCGCTGGGGATGCCCAGACGTGGGTCCCAGGCACTCCACACCACTTGGAGTCAAGCTAGCCGGGCTGATGAGAGGTGTTACCTCGAAACCGGTCCGGTCCTCGGATGCTTGATTCCGTTCTGGGAAGGACATGGCTTTTGTAGTTCGGACTGGACTGTTCCCATGGGGCAACAGGGTCAGAGCTGATTTGCATATCGCCATTGTCTAACCCAGGGTGGTGTGGAGTGCAAAAAAACGATGGATTTGGGCCCAGATCTTTTGACTGGGGGAGTGTGTGACATTGATCCACATTCAGTCCATCACTTGTTGTTTTTGCAATTGCCGCCCTAAGTGCGCTGGGGATGCCCAGACGTGGGTCCCAGGCACTCCACACCACTTGGAGTCAAGCTAGCCGGGCTGATGAGAGGTGTTACCTCGAAACCGGTCCGGTCCTCGGATGCTTGATTCCGTTCTGGGAAGGACATGGCTTTTGTAGTTCGGACTGGACTGTTCCCATGGGGCAACAGGGTCAGAGCTGATTTGCATATCGCCATTGTCTAACCCAGGGTGGTGTGGAGTGCAAAAAAACGATGGATTTGGGCCCAGATCTTTTGACTGGGGGAGTGTGTGACATTGATCCACATTCAGTCCATCACTTGTTGTTTTTGCAATTGCCGCCCTAAGTGCGCTGGGGATGCCCAGACGTGGGTCCCAGGCACTCCACACCACTTGGAGTCAAGCTAGCCGGGCTGATGAGAGGTGTTACCTCGAAACCGGTCCGGTCCTCGGATGCTTGATTCCGTTCTGGGAAGGACATGGCTTTTGTAGTTCGGACTGGACTGTTCCCATGGGGCAACAGGGTCAGAGCTGATTTGCATATCGCCATTGTCTAACCCAGGGTGGTGTGGAGTGCAAAAAAACGATGGATTTGGGCCCAGATCTTTTGACTGGGGGAGTGTGTGACATTGATCCACATTCAGTCCATCACTTGTTGTTTTTGCAATTGCCGCCCTAAGTGCGCTGGGGATGCCCAGACGTGGGTCCCAGGCACTCCACACCACTTGGAGTCAAGCTAGCCGGGCTGATGAGAGGTGTTACCTCGAAACCGGTCCGGTCCTCGGATGCTTGATTCCGTTCTGGGAAGGACATGGCTTTTGTAGTTCGGACTGGACTGTTCCCATGGGGCAACAGGGTCAGAGCTGATTTGCATATCGCCATTGTCTAACCCAGGGTGGTGTGGAGTGCAAAAAAACGATGGATTTGGGCCCAGATCTTTTGACTGGGGGAGTGTGTGACATTGATCCACATTCAGTCCATCACTTGTTGTTTTTGCAATTGCCGCCCTAAGTGCGCTGGGGATGCCCAGACGTGGGTCCCAGGCACTCCACACCACTTGGAGTCAAGCTAGCCGGGCTGATGAGAGGTGTTACCTCGAAACCGGTCCGGTCCTCGGATGCTTGATTCCGTTCTGGGAAGGACATGGCTTTTGTAGTTCGGACTGGACTGTTCCCATGGGGCAACAGGGTCAGAGCTGATTTGCATATCGCCATTGTCTAACCCAGGGTGGTGTGGAGTGCAAAAAAACGATGGATTTGGGCCCAGATCTTTTGACTGGGGGAGTGTGTGACATTGATCCACATTCAGTCCATCACTTGTTGTTTTTGCAATTGCCGCCCTAAGTGCGCTGGGGATGCCCAGACGTGGGTCCCAGGCACTCCACACCACTTGGAGTCAAGCTAGCCGGGCTGATGAGAGGTGTTACCTCGAAACCGGTCCGGTCCTCGGATGCTTGATTCCGTTCTGGGAAGGACATGGCTTTTGTAGTTCGGACTGGACTGTTCCCATGGGGCAACAGGGTCAGAGCTGATTTGCATATCGCCATTGTCTAACCCAGGGTGGTGTGGAGTGCAAAAAAACGATGGATTTGGGCCCAGATCTTTTGACTGGGGGAGTGTGTGACATTGATCCACATTCAGTCCATCACTTGTTGTTTTTGCAATTGCCGCCCTAAGTGCGCTGGGGATGCCCAGACGTGGGTCCCAGGCACTCCACACCACTTGGAGTCAAGCTAGCCGGGCTGATGAGAGGTGTTACCTCGAAACCGGTCCGGTCCTCGGATGCTTGATTCCGTTCTGGGAAGGACATGGCTTTTGTAGTTCGGACTGGACTGTTCCCATGGGGCAACAGGGTCAGAGCTGATTTGCATATCGCCATTGTCTAACCCAGGGTGGTGTGGAGTGCAAAAAAACGATGGATTTGGGCCCAGATCTTTTGACTGGGGGAGTGTGTGACATTGATCCACATTCAGTCCATCACTTGTTGTTTTTGCAACTCCTAAAGAGTTTGCATTTGAACAAAAATTCAGGTGTATGATATATCATATCATAGAAACAATAAAATGTTTGGGTAAGGGTGGCAGGATGAGCTGTAGAGTGAATTTTCTCCCAGATTTTCTGCCAAAGTGAGATGGGCCAGCTGGAGTGCAAATCCGATCCCCATAAAAGCTCTAATTTAGATTTTGGCATATCTAAAGGAGGGGAAAGCAGTGTTCTATATATTAGATAGGCCTTGGAGATATTTAGTACACGTCTAAAATGTGGTAGCAGGAAAGAAACCTGAACGTAAGTGGTAGGCAGTGACTGCAACATAGGGATCGAAAGAGATTCTAAAATTTCATATTTTGGGAAAAACCTTCAAGTAAAAATCAAAGGAAGAGGAGAGAGTGGAAAATGGAATAATGGAGTTGTTGTGTTGAACCAATTGAGACAGTAAAAATACCTCTGCTAAGCCAAGTCAGCCACAACAGCAGTTTTCCATTAACAAGTTGTCTTTTATTATACCAAACAAGACTGTGGAAGAATTGAGTAGGTAAAGGAAGAGGAGCGACCATGTAAGTCTTGAAGAGCGAACACAAATGAGATATAACTATAGGAACCCAGTATTGAGGAGGTTGTGACATTTGAATATGGTGGGAATGAGAAAAGAGGAAACTAAGTGCTAACTCCAGTAGAATCCATAATTTGGGTGGACAATCTAAAAGATCGAGAAAGCAGTTTTGACATTGCTTAACAATGAACACTTTATAATGATGACCAGAGAAATTGAGAAAGTTAGCCCCTCCAAGTGATGTTTTGTGGATTTGAGGTGATGTGGAGAAAGACTTAAAGGTTTCACATTCCATAAATTTTTTTTATAAGAATCTATCAATAGCTGTGAAATATTTTGTAATATTTCCAATACATAGCTCCTAAAGATAACAATTAATAATTGGGATTAACTTCATATTCATAGTATTAAGGTGGCCCTACCCAGAAAAAAAAAGAAGGGACCAACTCTGCATCAACGTAATAATTTTAGCCATTAGAGCATCCATATTACAATGTAGGGTTCCCCGGAGGGTATGGGTGTACACAATACCTAAACACTTGCCAGGGTTCCAGGCAAGGCCTTCTCTGCAAAAGGCGCTTTGAAACAGAACTTATTCAAGGGTATCACTTTAGAATTTTCTATGTTAAGTTTATATCCCGAGACTTCTGAGTATTCACTAAGCACTTAAACAGTGATGTTTCAGGTTTGGAGCTATAAAGTTGGTTATTATCCACATAGGTCATACATTTACCATGAACTTTATTTAGCTGGAATCCAGAAATGGTGACAGAGTGTTTCAACTTATACAAGGTTTGAGTGCAAGAATAAAAAGCATGGGTGATATAGGGCATACCTGCTGTGTGCCTCAATGAAGGGGTAAGTAAGAGGATTAAATATCATTAACCAAAACAGAAGAAATGGTGAGGAATATAGAAAGGATATTAAATGAAGAAATTGAGGGCCAAGCCCGTGCCAGATGAGAGCATGCTTTACCTAAGTCCGTTCTACTTGATTAAATACCTTTTAAGCATCTAAGGCCACTGCTACAAGGGAGTGAGTACGTTTGTCTGCTTTACTGAGGTTACTTACTTACTGATATTAGGAAGACACAATTTGTCTGCAATATTACTTTACTTAACAAAACCAGATTCCTCCATATCAATTAAATCTGGCATAAATAAGACTTAAAGACAATGCTTTGGTGAAGATTTTACAATCCGTATTTATAAGTGATATGGGACAATAATTCTTGCATAAAGAAGTATCCCTGGCTTTCTTATGAATAAGACAATTGACAGCCTCCCTAAAGGAACCCAATGAAATATTCTATGAGACGACATGAGTAATTAACGTAAAAAATTTGGGGAAAAGTATTTTTGAAAATTGAAGAAAAGATTTGACTGGGAACCATTGCTGACCCGGTTCCTTAACCAATAGAAGGCGTTTTACAACAGAAAAGAGCCCCTCCTCCTGTACCTGAGTCAAGCGGGGTTAAATTTACTGTTAATGGTTTGTGCATAGAAGGATGTTAAAAGAATGAGGAAAGAGAATCCTCAGATGGCGAGGCTTCAGGGGCATAGAGTGTTTGGGCTTAATCAACAAAACATCGAGCAATGTATGAGTCACAAAGGAAATTAACTACAGAACTGATTGATGATAGAAGCAATAGAGGATTTTTCTTTTCTAAGTTTAAGATCATTATCTGGCAGAGTCCTGGTTGTGTTGTGCCCCCCATGGTATATAGCATTTATTATCAGAAGAGCATCACATGCCTTTTTCCTTATTAGATTTATTAAACTGAATTTTGGCAGTGACAAGCGCTTCCAGATCTGTCTTATTATTCATATTATTCTTAGTGGTCAAATATATATGCTCTAATTTCTAAATTGGCATCTGATTCCTTCTCCATAGCTTTCTGTTTGTTAGAAATATAACCAATTATAAACTCTTTATAGATAAAGAAATTATACCTCAACAAATGCCTCATAATGAGAAATAAAAGCCTCATCAGAGAGTAAGTGATTATTGAATCTCCAGTGAGAGCCAGTAGGAGGATTATAAAAAGCATCCCATAAGTAGATACCGGAGTATGATCCAAAATTAGGATTGAACCAATCTCAGAGTTCACTAAATATTGAATGAGATTATTACTAAAATATTATAATCTATCCTAGACTGTATTTTATGAGGAGCAGAGTAAAAGGAAAAATTTGAAGAGCAGGGTAGGCTAATTGCCAAGAATCTACAAGAGAAATATACGTAATAGTGTGAATACAGGCTTTTGAGCTCTATGAGGAAGACATTTCAAAAGTGAATGGCGAACAAGAAAATGGTCCAAGATTTAACTGCAGTCACCCCCTAAAATAAAGTTTTCAGAATAGTTTTAGTAACCAATTGTAAAATATGTCTCCAAAACATGAAGTCAGGGTTTGTAGGGCCATATACATTAAGAATTGTAAAAGGGACACCATCAATATTAAGCCTAGGCTGTGGGGTTTTAGGTTTAAACCTATAATAACTGATAAAACCCCACTGAAAGAAAAATAGCCCCCACCGGTGAAAACATATAAACACTGAAAAAACACCTGCACAACCACAAACTAAATGCCATTCAAAGAAAGGAAAAAGAAAGTGAAAGAGTCATTTTGTTCTTACTGAAGGGGTCAATAAAATGTAACTTTGTTTTACAAGCTAGTAGTAAGAAAGACTGGCTAACATTATTCTGCTTGAGTTTTGTTCTGGGAAGGGATGGTGTCCAATACTTCTGAAGTTCAAAATAGTGTCAATTGAAGTAAGTTGGATGATTTGATTAGACTTTTCAATGGGTCCCCATGAGAAGGTGATGATTCAAGATTGAGCAGCAAACTCTAGTCTCCATGAAGAGAGAATGCAGTGGATGTGGACAAATTTAAATTTGAATTGGATGAGATGATCTCAGGAAATCTTGATCTTTCCAGATGAGACCTATTAGGAGAAATACTTTGTATACAAGTGCAAAGATGTTACTAAGGGTGTCATTAGGATGACGGGCGGACTTAGTCCGCCCACCATCCTATCGGATTATGGCACCACCCGCATAAGGGCGGGGGTCCGGTGGGGGTATTAGGATGCGCCCGCCACAGTGGCGGGCGCATACTGCATTTTTATACACAAAGCGGCAGGCACCACGTGGTGCCTCCCGCATTGTGTATGCAAATGCAGGGGGGTACCAGAGGTACCCCCCATGTGCACCCCCACCTCGCCTTCACCATTGGGGCCCGCAGGGGGCCCCCAAAGTGAAGACCGCCTGCCTTTCCGTGGCGGCAACGGCATTCCCCAAAGTCCATACTAATATGGCTGGCGGTGTCTGATAGACACCGCCACCATATTAAACCTTTTCCGCACCGGTCGCAAGGCGACTGGGGTGGAAAAGTGGTGGACGGCCTTTGGCGGGTGGGTGACGGGCGGGCAAGGATGTCGGGTGGATCGCCACCGACCGCATAGCGGTGGTGATCCGCCCGACATCCTAATGGGCCCCTAAGTGTGCAAGACAAGCTTGTGACAAGCTATCTGAATTGACCTGGGTATATGAAGTAGATTTAAGTTGGACTAACTCCTTATAGAAAAGTTACAGCGTATGTTTTGATGAAAATAGCATAACCAGTTTAAGGACATCAGGAATGATAATGCAAATTAGGGTGTTAATTGGAAGAATCTGGAAATGGAGTGAATTGAACAAGTGGGAAGGCTGATGAGCCAAGAAGAATGACCCAAAGAAAGCGGCATGGGACCCACCTCTGTCTTTAATTGATGGAGTAGGTGCTTCAAATTTCACATAGAGAGAAGTGCCTGGTTGAGGTTACGTTCCTGTACGGTCAAGTAGAAGGGATCTTGCATCATTTACAAATGAGTTTATTAAATTGAGAGATAAGCCATTAGCGTAGTACACCCAGGTTGATCGATTTGCGAAGATTTCACAAGTAGTGTGGATTGATTTAAACACACTTTTTGACATTGTGCTGCATAGTGATTTTTAGGCAGAATGTAAAGTGGCTATAGAGTGACCAGCAAAGGAGCTTCAGAGAAACCCAATATCTCATGCCCCCTCACCTTTGGTGATGAAAAAGTATCAACGGGTGATTATCTTTTCGAAAGAGAAGATGCCGGCGAAATACATTGATTGGGTTAATATTCGCCGAACAGGGGGAGCAAAGCTAGTGTAGCCAGGACCAGGGGGGAGCCACAGCCCCAGCAGATTCTATGTCCTGATGCTACACCCAATGTTGTCCACCCAGATGCACTCTATACATCCCGTGGCTGCTCCCCCTGCATGGGGAGCAAAGCTTGTGTAGCCGGGAACAGGGGGGTACCACAAGCCTCATCAGACTCTGTGGCAGAACGCCGCCACCAAGGTTGTGCACCCGGAGGCACTCTACAAATCTTTTAGCTGCTCCTGCTGAGTGGGGAGCTGAGCATGTGTAACCGGGAACAAGAGGGTACTTCAAGCTCCAGCAGACTCTGCTGCAGGACACCGCTGGTGACGTTGTGCACCTGGAGGCACTCTACAAATCCCATGGCTGGTCCTGCAGCACCAGAGCAAAGCTTCTGTAGCCAGGAACTGGGGGGCACACCAAGCCCCAGAAGACTCTGCAGCAGGATACCGCTATCAACGTTGTGAACCCGGAGGCACTCTGTGAAACCTGTGGCTGCTCCTGCTGAATGGGAGGACGAAGACCAGGCCAAGACGGGCTCGTCTTATCCTGTCATAAAATGGATAAAGGTGGCCCGGGTCAACTACCTTGGTTCGCAAACTAGGTTTTCTTTTTTCCTCTTGCATTTCTTGCTCCTAGGCACACTAAGGACATCAGCATGGGTAAAGGGAAAGCTATACCACAAACCAAGGTGAGTGATTCAACACTGAAAGTGTATATTAGTAAACCTGTAGGGGCTCTGAACAAGGATATTGAATGTGTGGAATGCCATCTCTCAGCTAAAACTCCTACTGTAGCATTGGTTAACTCTGATCCAGCCGTTACTAGTGTGCAACTTGCTAACCTGTCCAAAAAGAAGAGGAACTGGACCAGTTGCCAAGCCACAGGGAGTGGTTGGTCATTGTTTATCAAGGGACACTATTAGATCTATCCAAGACATTGTGAACATTGCACGTAACAATTTGCTCGAGACCATTTAGGAGATTTTAAATGAGATTATCTTGCCAATTCACAAGCGTTTACATTCTAATGAGAAACTTATTTGTAATGTAAGATCTGAAAATGTTAATAATGTGACAACTTCTATAACATCTATGCATAACGAAAGGGCAACCACAGACCTAGATATTGACCCTAGCAACTAAGGTAAAATTATCTCATTGTGAGCATCTAACAATTAATCTACCCCCAGCCTGTTACCCTTATGTAACAGTAATGATTAACATACTACTGTTACATACAGGCCAAAATGAATCTTCTGAATCGCTAAAGGATAACGTTGTGCATTGGCACAATAAGATTCATGTTCTACCTTCTAATAAATCACAACAAATATCGATGACCCAGAGAGTGGGGTGGGGAGAGCCTTAAAGGAAGGTCTTTAAAGATGACTGTATTATTAATAATATTGGCATACAACATACAGACCTAACAGGAGAAATCCTAGCAAGGCCCATGCCTATTTCCCCCTTCTCCAGGAATATTGGAATATTCCCATTGGGTTTCTTCTATAGCCATTCATGTCATCTAGCAACAGGGTCCAATAATAAGATGAATAACCAACAGCTGGACAGAGAGGTTTGCCAGATTCTTCCCCCACTAGACATATCTAACAGGTTCCAAATATGATCTGTCTAAATGACTTGCAGGATATTACTGGGGAAAAGAATCTACAGCCTAATTCAGCCATAGATTCTGAGCCCTGTAGTTCCAATGCCCCACCCTGTGTCAAAGGTCCAACAGTTAGCACTCACAATGGATCTGAGGATTGTTATTTATTTGCTACTTGAAATATATTTGGGCTGCTGAACAAGGTGGGTGAATAAGAATGGTCTACCGTTACAACCTGGCCGAATATTATATGCCTCCAAGAAACTTGGTGTGTGACTCCATTTCATGTTGAAGGGTATTCTTCCCATTTTTTTTATGCTTTTCCTTCCTCGATGAGAAGGGCAAAAAGGAGGTTTACAAGTGCCTATTTCTAATAACCTCCATGTCATGGTTAAATGATCATTATCAGCAGGACCGCATACCCAGATGCTATGATTACTAAAAGGGGACCTGATGTGGTATTGGTCAATTTATATAACAACTTTTGACTCTACCTGTAGCTCTGTGGTTCGTACTTTAGATGCTGCCCCGGAATCTTTTATATATCCAATTCATTCCAATTTTATTGTAATTTTTCCAGGGGATTTTAACATTGAGTGTTACCCTTTACCTATATCACTGGTTTGTAGAAATTCAAACTGGGAGGGAGATGATTTGTCGCATTTCGGTCATAATGATTATGGCCTTACTTTGAATTCACGTTTTTTTTAAAATATGATCTCCTTATGCAAATATGGTGGAATGGGGCAAGGAGCCCCTCTTTGACTGGTAGAGCTGCTTGAAATGTAATTGATCATGTATTGGTGTGACAAATGTAGTGCCTCTTGCATTATTCCATCTATATTTAGCGACCATAACCCAATTGTAATACCTTTCTTTGTTTGGGGCCATAGATGAGCAGATCCCAAAACAGCGACTGATATCATTCCAGTTAGGCCAAAAGGGGTCCAAATTAAAGGGCAGGAGTTGAACCCAACAGCTTTTTAGAGGAGATTTTTAGGAGGAACCCAACAGAGATTAGCTATTACCTAAGGGAGGTGGTAATCCAATGAAAATATGCTAAATTGTTTTAAAAGCTTTCTCAGTCTAATATCTTCCTGACAAGAAGACCCAGACATGCACTGGCTAAACATGGGTGATGGTTTGATCCACTATGTTCTCAGACCGGTCAACAACTGAGAGACGCTTTACACAGCTCAACTAGAGATACTGTGTTAATTAAGACTCCCCACAATAATTATAAGCAGGTACTTGCTGAGAGGAAAATGCTTTTACAAGAAGAGCCATGGTCCAACTTGAGATGAGCTGCAAAGACAAGGGATATTATGCTGTTTTGGGATATTATTAATGCTCCTTTCCTGAAGTCTGATAAGATCCCAGAGCTTAACTCCTTTGTAGCCTGCCATATGTAGTTGGAACATTTTTCAATGTTTTTTAATCAGAATATAAATGTGGGCAGAGAAATGGGAACTGAACAACCTTGTAGTTGCCATCCAATCCCACTTCTCATATCTATTGGCAAAGTCATTTGCGCTATAATTTCTATGTCAGTGGAAGAGCCTCTGGACATGGTGGGGTCCCAGTAGATGTTTTTAAGGCATCCAAAGAACTAAGGTGCCAGTTTAACTAGGTTGTTTAACGTAGCTGCTGAAAAAATAATTCCCCAGTCTTGGTCTATGTCAATAATCATCACTATTTAAAAAAAGGTGACAAATCTGATACTAAATGCTACCAACACATTTCCCTCCAGTACTCATCTGTAAAAGTGATGAGTAGGGTTTTGTTACAGAGGCTGGGGAATGTGCCAGAGGGAATTCTGGGGCATATTATCAAGAACTGCAATAAAATTATCGCCGCTTTAGCGGCAGGAAACTGTCGCTAACACGGCGATAATTGGCTTGAAAATATGTCCTTGTGAATTCCCATAGCAGCCCAGGTTCTGGTGATAACCTGGGCTGCTATGGGAATTCACAAGGGCATATTATCAAGCCCATTATCGCCATTTTAGCAGCAGTTTCCTGAAGAGCATAGCAAGGAAAAATAAACTGATAACAACATGTTTTATCATAATTTCATTTTTTGTTTTTACACTGCTCAGAAAGCAGAAGGGAGGCGCTCCTGCACCTTAATGGAGGAGCTGCTGCTGCCAAACAAACTGTGCATTCTTTCTATGAGAGATTGTTACAAGTGTTTAAACAGCATAATACAATGGAAAATCCAAATATATGGGAAGCTTTCAGTCTCAGTTTGTGACAGGACTTAGACCTGAATTTAGCATGAGGATTCAACAGCATCTAATTTGTTGGCAAAATAAGTCAATTGATGAGATCTTAAAGTATGAGAAATATTCCAGTGATGAAAAGGAAGCGGTTGATAGAGAAACTGATGTTGGCACAAATGAAAGCATCACAGAGAGGAAGCCATAACCAATTGTATGCCAGGAATGTTGGTTCTAAGCAAGGTTTGTATCAGTAGGGAGTTCCTGTGATACAAGGTGGAAATGATTATCCACAACAGGGTAGGTTGGGTGTCCCGATTCACCTGAGTACTGGGATTGATGCTGCATAATTGTCGAGATTGGCAGTAGTGTAAGCTCCAAGAACACCACTAACCTTGTCCTGTGGCCAAGCAGAGACGATATCTGACGCTAAGTCCCTTATTTCCTCACAATACGGAACCCAGCAGAGAATATATACTACTCTGTCAGACTCCGCACCCCAGAGGAAAAAAGGGAAAGAGGATGAAGGTGTGTTCCCCCGACTTCTCTCTGGGACTTGATTTACTCTTTGGGCTGGGTCTAGTATACCTTCAAGGCTGCAAGTGGGATGACAAAACACACAATTACTCATATACTCACTGACCCCTGTTTTTCCTGTATTGTGCGTGTGCCTTTCTTCACTCACCAGGATTCCTCTATTCCCTTCCTTTATTTCCAGTGTAATCCCAGACTTATCTCACTGATGCCGATAAAAGAAAGTCCAAAACAAATGCAGGTTCAGGAGGCTAATACCAAAACACGTGCCTCTTCACAGCACTAGTCCCCTTCAAGAAAGTTACTTCTCTTTCACTCGTGCTCCCTTCTTATTGTTTCCTTCACAATACTGGGGCAGGATTATCCACAAAAAGATACAGTGTCTCTGGCACAAAGAAATAATAACGTTGGCTTTGCAGCGCTACAAATGTCTCGAATACAAAGAGCAGGCGATTATACTCCGGAGATTCAGTACCTGCTTAACTACACAAAAACCTTGCTACAAACTAACAGCGTTTTTCCATGAGCGCGTCCAAAATCCGGTCGCTTATAGAAATAGAAACACTGTTACATTTCTCGCGTGTTAAATCAGAAGCGTCTCGCGCCTCACAATAACATCGCGGCTACACTTACTATTTAGCAGAAACAAAGTATCCAGTTTCCAAAGCTTTCAGGACAAGTAGAGAAAAGGCGAGCCCGCGCTTTTCTCACAAACAATCAGAATGGGGTTACAATACCAGCCGGTATTCAGGCACTTGAAGTCAGGACAAACAGGCTTCCAAAAAGGCTGTGCTCTTCTCGCTGGGATCCGGCGGGGAATACCATCCGCCCTCCTTGATTCTCCAACAGGATTAATTGACAAGCACTTTCCCCTTGGAAAGGAAGTGCTTATATCCCACTAGAAAATCCCAGGGCAGTCTGGGACTTGTAGTTACCATGATTCTTCCTGATTTCTCTGCATACCTGGAATACTGTCCTCGTGATCTCAAAATCGCCACAGAACCCCCTCTCGAGGACTGCCGTCCCGGCGGTCGTCCGGGCTTCCCAGGATACTTCTCATGGAATTGCGCGACCAACTCAGGACAATTCAGATTGGCCAAAGGCTCCCACGTTCTTTCCTCAGGTCCATAACCCTTCCACCCAACCAAGTATTGGATCCTACCCCTAACCATACGGGAGTCAAGGATAGCCTGCACCTCATATTCCTCCTGCCCATCAATGTCAATAGGAAGTGGCCTATCCAGTAGTCTTGCACCATCAGGACAAGGAAGGAGGAGGGAAACATGAAATACGGGATGTATCTTCCAGGAATCAGGGAGGGACAATCTCATAGCCATAGGGTTAAGAACCTCCACTATGCTGTAAGGCCCCACATACTTAGGTTTCAGCTTGTTTTCCCCTTTCAAATGTATGTGCCTAGTGGAAAGCCACACCCTGTCTCCCACCCCATATTCAGGTGCTGGTGATCTCTTCCTATCAGCAAAGCGTTTCTGGGAAGATTGAGCACTCGCCAAGCTGTTACGGGCTGCCACCAACACCGCCTTGAGATGGGCATGATGTTCATGAATGCTGGGTACAGGGGAATGCACGGGTACCTCAAAGGGAAGGGCATTGGGATGATAACCATACAAACAAAAGAAAGGAGAACAACCCAAGGTGGAGTGTATGGCATTATTATATGCAAACTCAGCCATCCAAATTAACATTGTCCAGTCCATATCATTTTGCAGAGCAAAGCAGCGTAGATACTGTTCCAACGTCTGGTTCAGACGTTCTGTTTTGCCATCAGTCTGGGGGTGATAGGAGGAAGAGAGACGAGCATCGACGTCCATGGTCTTACAAAGAGCCTTCCAGAATCGGGAAGTGAATTGGGTTCCTCGATCCGTAATGAGCACGCAAGGAATGCCATGTGCTCTAACGATATGTTGCAGAAACACCTGCGCCAGTTCAGCTGAAGTAGGAAGACTCGTCAACGGAATGAAATGACCCATTTTTGTCAAATGGTCGACGACCAAGAGGATCACAGTCTTTTCATTACAGGGTGGCATTTCAACTATGAAGTCCATAGACAATGTGTGCCAGGGTTTTGGAGGAATAGGCAGAGGCCTCAGAAGTCCCATGGGTTTGACATGGACGGATTTCCCTTGCATGCAGACAGTACAGTTTTTGACATACTGTCTCACATCATCTCTAAGGTTGGACCACCAGAACTCGCGTTCCACACCTACTATGGTCTTGTAGATTCCCAAATGGCCTCCTAGGGGGGAGTCGTGTATCCATTTCAGGACTTGCAGCTGTAAGATCTCAGTGGGTACATAGATAGCGGACCCATGGTAAGCAAGATCATCTTTTTCCATTCGATGTTCCGGATCTTCTTGTATCCATGCTTGTACATCTGACTCTGCCAGGGCTATCTTCACGTCGTCCAGAAAGTCCTGTGTAGCCAACAAGGCTATAGCGGGTAGACAACCACTTGCTTCTTTCAGGATTAGTGGGGGTTCTTCCGTGGTTCCTGCATGTTGGTCTTCAGTTTCACCTAGGCGAGACAGGGCATCCGCTTTACCATTCTGTGGTCCAGGTCTGTACTTGATAATAAAATCATAATCCGAGAAGAACAATGTCCATCTCAACTGCCGAGGCGTAAGCGCCTTCGCGGTTTTCAAGAACAGAAGATTTCGATGGTCTGTGTAGATTTCAACTGTGTGAACAGCTCCCAATAGGTAGTGACGCCATTCTTCACATGCCCTTTTAATTGCCAGGAGTTCTTTATCCGAGATGGAATAGTTGATCTCGCAAGGCGTCAATTTCTTGGAGAAAAAGGCAACAGGATGCAGTTGACCAGTGTCAGGATGGCGTTGTGATAGTATACCCCCTAATGCATATTGCGAAGCATCCGTTTCCAACATGAAGGGTATTTGAGGATCCGGATGGCGAAGGATGGGAGCTTGGGTAAACTGATCTTTCAGATACTGGAAGGAGATAGCAGCTTCTTGGTTCCATACAAACGGTGTGTTTTTTCTCAACAAGCTGGAGATGGGATGGATTATCTTTGAAAAATCCTTGATGAACCGTCTATAGTAATTTGCAAAGCCAAGGAAACTTTGAACGGATTTCACATTTGTAGGCGTACTCCATCCGATAATCGCCTCGATCTTACTAGTATCCATTTGGAATCCTTTGGCGTTGATGACATATCCAAGGAATGCGACCTCCGTGACATGAAACAGGCATTTTTCAAGCTTGGCATACAAGGAATGATGTTGCAACTTCCTGAGAACGATCTTCACATGCTCCACATGTTCATGAAGGGTCGACGAATAGATCAAAATGTCATCGATATACACGATACAAAAGGTTTCTAGACAACCACTCAATACTTCATCCATGAAATATTGGAAGGCGGCAGGGGCGTTACAGAGCCCGAATGGCATCACTCTATATTCGAACAACCCGAACTTTGTTCGAAACGCCGTCTTCCACTCGTCTCCCTTCTGGACTCTGACCAGATGATACGCCCCTCTAAGATCGAGCTTGGTAAAGAAACGGGCACCCTTCAATTGATCCAGCAGCACCTGTATAAGAGGGAGCGGGTATCGATTCTTGAAGGTCATTCTATTGATGGATCTGTAATCGATGCATGGTCGTAATTCGTCGCAGTCCTTCTTCGGGATGAAAAACATGGGGGATGAGGCAGGCGATGTAGAATGCCGAATAAATCCCGTAGCCAAATTCTCATCGAGGTAATTCCTCAGATACCGCGTCTCTTTTTCAGTCAAGGCATATACTCGACTACACGGTATGTCTGCGCCCGGAATGAGATCAATACGGCAATCATACACTCGATGTGGAGGTAACTCCGTTGCCTTCTGTTTGTCGAACAATGATCGGTAAGCCTTGTATTCTTCAGGAAGAACCGTGGCGCAACAATAGTGTCCTCGGGTACACTCTGTTGCCAAACACACAGAGGGCGTGATGTTATTCTTTTCCAGGTCAGGCAAAGCTTGCCTACAATTCTCTTTACAAAAATCCGATGATAGAGTGATGGTTCGCGCCGCCCAACTAACCTTAGGATCGTGAAGGGTCAACCACGGCATTCCAAGGATGAGCCGGAACTGTGGCGCGTCAATCAGATCGAATTGTATATGTTCCTGATGATTCTGGTTCGTCTGCATCAATAACGCACGTGTATGATAGGACACAGGGCCCGATGACAAGACAGTCCCATCGACTGCTTTCACTAACTCCGGTTTGTCCTTCTTCTCGCAGACGATTCCTATCTTCATCGCATATTCTTGATCGATGTAGTTGCCTGTAGCACCTGAATCCAGTAATGCATCGATTTCCATAGCTTCACGAGAATTAACCCACAGGGTGACCTTCAGGTTCATATGAGCTACTGCGGGATGCAAGGTGTTTGCAAGTATTGGTGAGATCGTTTGTAATTGACAACCCAAGGCAGAGACCTCTTCCTGATTTGGGCGTTCTAGTTTTCCGCCGGTCGTCCTGATTGAATCATCGCTTGGGTATTCGGCCCTTGGAATCTTCCCGGCAAGGCATTTCTTGCTCTACAATCCTTAATGAAATGGCCTCCCTTGCCACAATACAGGCATTGCTTCAGTCTTCTTCTCTTCTCCTTCTCTTCCTTGGAGAGGGGTCCCCTTATACCTCCGATCTGCATAGGCTCTACCCCATCAGGCGATTTCGGATGCTCCTCTGTGGTATTCTTGAACTGGGGATAGAAGAAACGTCCTTCTCCTCTGTTCCTATCACCCCTTCTTTCCAGAAGTCGGTGGTCCAATTGGACTGTCAGGTCGATCAACTCTTCACAGGTAGAAGGGAGCTGCACTACTTGTGCCAACACGTCTTTAAGCTCCCCTCTTAGTCCTTGATAGAAGATAGATATTCTTTTCGCCGTGGGCCACTCTGTTTCAACCACTAGACGATTAAACAAAGTGATGTAAGAAAGCAAGTCTTGAGACCCTTGGCGCAATGTTAATAGCTCTCTATCCAAGGACAACATGTGTAGCTTCCTATCAAAAAGTCTTCGTAGTTCTAAACAAAAGTCCTCGAAATTGTGCAACACAGGATCATTTCTCTCCACCAAGGGTATCGACCAACTAGATGCATTGCCTCCCATATACGACATCATGAACGCCGTTTTCGCGCCATCTTCCTGGAACACCCCTGGTTTACACAAAAAGTGTAATCTACACTGGTTCAGGAAGGTCTCAAACTTACGGGGATCCCCATAGAACCTTTCAGGGGGAGCAAGAGGAATACCCGTGCTTTGTATCACATGCACGGTGGGTACAGTGTCAGGAGGTGAAGAAGTGTCTGAGGAGGACAGAGAAAACCCCCCCCCCTTCAGCTCCCTGAGAGACCGTAGATGCAGGGGGTTGTAATGTGGCTGGCTTGATGTAAGACGCCCCTCCTGTATGTTTACGTGCTAACCCTGCTACTTCTGTCCGAAGCACCCCCACTTCCTTATATAACACCTGATTCTCCGTTCTAGAAGTAGTGACCTCCTGTTGCAGAGCAGCAAGGCTCTCTACCACAGACTTCAACACACTTTCTATATTCATCGTCTAGGCCGGGCTCGTACACTTGGGCTTGTCAATCTGTCGAGATTGGCAGTAGTGTAAGCTCCAAGAACACCACTAACCTTGTCCTGTGGCCAAGCAGAGACGATATCTGACGCTAAGTCCCTTATTTCCTCACAATACGGAACCCAGCAGAGAATATATACTACTCTGTCAGACTCCGCACCCCAGAGGAAAAAAGGGAAAGAGGATGAAGGTGTGTTCCCCCGACTTCTCTCTGGGACTTGATTTACTCTTTGGGCTGGGTCTAGTATACCTTCAAGGCTGCAAGTGGGATGACAAAACACACAATTACTCATATACTCACTGACCCCTGTTTTTCCTGTATTGTGCGTGTGCCTTTCTTCACTCACCAGGATTCCTCTATTCCCTTCCTTTATTTCCAGTGTAATCCCAGACTTATCTCACTGATGCCGATAAAAGAAAGTCCAAAACAAATGCAGGTTCAGGAGGCTAATACCAAAACACGTGCCTCTTCACAGCACTAGTCCCCTTCAAGAAAGTTACTTCTCTTTCACTCGTGCTCCCTTCTTATTGTTTCCTTCACAATACTGGGGCAGGATTATCCACAAAAAGATACAGTGTCTCTGGCACAAAGAAATAATAACGTTGGCTTTGCAGCGCTACAAATGTCTCGAATACAAAGAGCAGGCGATTATACTCCGGAGATTCAGTACCTGCTTAACTACACAAAAACCTTGCTACAAACTAACAGCGTTTTTCCATGAGCGCGTCCAAAATCCGGTCGCTTACAGAAATAGAAACACTGTTACATTTCTCGCGTGTTAAATCAGAAGCGTCTCGCGCCTCACAATAACATTGCGGCTACACTTACTATTTAGCAGAAACAAAGTATCCAGTTTCCAAAGCTTTCAGGACAAGTAGAGAAAAGGCGAGCCCGCGCTTTTCTCACAAACAATCAGAATGGGGTTACAATACCAGCCGGTATTCAGGCACTTGAAGTCAGGACAAACAGGCTTCCAAAAAGGCTGTGCTCTTCTCGCTGGGATCCGGCGGGGAATACCATCCGCCCTCCTTGATTCTCCAACAGGATTAATTGACAAGCACTTTCCCCTTGGAAAGGAAGTGCTTATATCCCACTAGAAAATCCCAGGGCAGTCTGGGACTTGTAGTTACCATGATTCTTCCTGATTTCTCTGCATACCTGGAATACTGTCCTCGTGATCTCAAAATCGCCACAATAATTGAACAAATTGAATCCATGTTATCATTGTAACAAGTTATGGAACTGGAACCGAGAATGTTGTCTTATTCTCAGTAGAGTAATGAACGAGAATCAGGTCCAAAATTCAGGTTTTGTACTGACACAACAACCCAGTACAGCCACAAAATGTGGCGAGACAATGGATGCAAGGTCCTAATGTACAGCAAGTTCCAGAGATACAAATTCCCCAAGCCCCAATTCCTCAGCAAGTTGTGTATGGTCCCTCGTTAAATTCTAACCAGGTCCTGAATATTAATCAGAATGCCTTCCAGAACCAAAAATCTATTTCAGCAAATGTCTTTATTTAATACTTTTGAGGGCTATGTCTCACACATGTCACAATGATGGTGCCTGAGAGGGGCGGAAGATTGTGTGCTTGGAGCAGTCTTAGAGGTAGATCAGAGTGGTCCATTCATGGAGGGTGAAGTGAATGGCCTTCCAGTGTCTTTTTTGATCACCCCTGGGGCCAACAATTCCACTGTTAGAACAGTAGAAGTTCCAAACCTACAACTTTCTGGAAAAATAATCCAAGTTGTATGACAAGCCGTTACAACACAGAAACTGGTGGCAGGTACTATTGCCGCACTAACAGACAGTTATAAGAAACCGTTCCTTGTTTCTAGCCACAATTAACACTGTTGCCCACCTCCTGAGACCAGCCACCAATGTTGGTCTTAACTTGTCACATAGAATTTTTTACACAATGTGGAGAGGCAAGGTGTATTAAATATGTTATTGGCTTCAGATGCCATACAATTAAACATAAATAGATAACAGGAGTGATGAGTCTTCCAACAGATGACGTAGATTTTCAAAAATGCTTTTATTGTGATTCACAAAATCCACAGCCTACGCGTTTCGCCCAACACGGGCTTCTTCAGGGCTGTAAACAATATATATATATATATATCATAAAAAGAGAATATAAAAGACACATACTTATAGTGACTATTTACATATCTGTGACAGTTACAAATTTACTTTCATAAAAACATGTTTATTACACTGTTTTAAGAGAGACGAGAGACTAATACATAACCTTTTTTAACTGCGAGAGAGTAGTTTGTTATACACATAAATATATCATCTATATAGATGTTTCAAATATCAGTGACCTTCAGGTTGATTATTTCTAATATTGACAAACATATGTTTCTTTAGAACCAAATATCAAAAAGAAGGAATTTTTCATTTGGAAGAGAGAGGTAACCAATTTCTACATAGGATCAAAGAATACCATATTGCAAAGGCTTGGGGGAAAAAAACACATAAGGTGCAGGACTGCGTTATGTCCTATAGTAAAGCTCCTTGTAAATTCGAAAAAGGTGAGTGGGAAATATCTAGCAGTAGAAACTCCAAGTAAAGAGTAATAAAGACGAAAAGTGTCAAAAAGGTGTGTACCTTGTCTTTGTATCCTTGCACTGATATGCTCTTTATCCAAAATGGGGAGTCTTCATAAACCTTTCAATCCAGCTTGGGCTAGTGTATCTCAAATTCCACTGTCACCCATTCATTAATGGGTGGATTTTATTATGGAAATCTGTAAATACATTATACCACCAGGTTTGAAAAGAATGTTTATTTTTTTTTGTTTACACTTTTTCTAAAATGTGATGACACAGTGTTCACGTTAAATACAAGTACTGCCCAGTTATGTCACTTTAAATATTAAGTACCGCCCAGTTGTGTCAGAATCATGATACATTGTCTGCTATGAATAAGGGCCTGAGTTTCTGTCCTGTCAATAGAGGCAACTTTTCAGATATTCATGTTGAACTGTTCAAATTTTCAAGATTGGTTAAACTAAAATGTCGCTTTGCATTAAATCATGTGAATAAAGATGTTGAACAAAGAACCAATGTCTCTTCAGATTTATCTGTATCAGCTGTAGAAAATGTATCTCTGTTACTGTCCATCTTGGAGGGGGACTCACAAACTGTAGAACAGACAATGAAAGACATGGGTATATAACAGGACTATACTTTGGACAGTGGTCTACATCCTAGTAGTAAGTTCATACCACAGGGGGCACATCTGAACAACATTGACGTCTTTCATCAACAGGTTACTTAAAGCCTTCATGAATTAGAAGACAGAATGCTTGTTTCTAACAAAAGTTATAGGTATGAAAACCTTAATAGAAGAGAAAGAATATCACTGGAAAAGATTAGGAGCAACAAATACTTGATAATCCGTGAGGCAGACAAGGGAGGAAACATTGTTTTAATGAACAGGAAAGATTATGAGTCAGAAGTACACAGACAATTAACTGTTGAGACATGCTATAAAAAGTTAACATCCAACCCTTATGGAAGTGCTTCAGCTTTAATCAAAGATCAGTTAAGCCATTGGAAAGAGACTGGTCTTTTGTCGGATACTGAATACAGATATCTACGGGTGGAACATCCTAGATATCCATGTATATACCTATTACCTTAGATCCACAAAAAGGCAATCTTTCCCCCTGGACGTCCCATAATTTCAGGCATTGGATCTCTAACGGAACCAATGGCCCAATATGTGGACTCATTCCTGCAACCCATGGTGCACAATCTCCTGTCTTATATCAAAGACACAATGGATTTGCTTAACAAACTAGATGGACTACTGTGGGACGAATCATTTTGGCTATGCACACTAGATGTGGACTCCTATATACTTGTATTAGGGAGGACCTAGGTATAAGAGCTGTGGAACATTTTCTTTCTTCACGTCAAGCCCAATACTATGACCATAACCAAATGCTTCTGGAAATGTTGCACCTTATTTTGGACAATAACTTTTTTCGATACGGCACTACCTGATACAAACAACTACAAGGGACCGTGATGGGTTCTAAGGTAGCACCATCGTATGCAAATTTGTTTATGGGGTGGATGGAAGCAAAACATGTATGGGCCCATGCAGCATCACAGTGGACGGATTACATACATTTCTGAGGCCGTTACATAGACGATGTCATCGTTATCTGGTCAGGATCACAAGATAGTTTTAAAGCATATTTTAACTATCTAAATGATAACACCATGAATGTGAGATTCACCATGTGTATGTCACAGACCAGACTTGAATTTCTTGACATCACATTATATGTAACGAATAACATCTTACATAGCACCCTACACAGAAAAGAAACTTCCGTAAATAGTCCCTTACATTATGAGAGTTCACATCCCACTAGCACCAAAAATGCTATTCCTTATGGTGAGCTAGTAATAATTAAAAGAAATTGTAGTGAGACAGTGGAATTTGAAAAGCATAGCTTGGAGTTAGTTCAACGTTTGGGACAAAGAGGGTACAAGAAAGAAACCTTGAGACAGGCAGTTGAAAAAGCAAAAAAATTAGATCGAGGAACAACTCTAATACCTAGATCTAAAAACACCAAAAGAGACATTGTCATTTATAACCACCAATTCCAACCTTAATCAGGACATATATAAAATACTAGGAAAGCACTGGCATCTTTTACAAGGTGTTCCAGGCATTATTAACCTGATTCAGAATAAACCTAATGTAGTCTTCAGAAGATGCAAAACCATAAGGGAGACTTTATGCCCAAGTTATACCAGACCTGCATGAGACAAACAAAAACTGTGGCTTAGTCCAAAGATGGGTTGCTTTCCCTGTGGATGTTGCAATATGTGTGTACAAGCTAGCCGGATGGCCAGCTTTAAATACAATACAGACAAAACGTATGACATTAGATTCTTTATAAACTGTCTTACCCAATTTGTGGTATATGTCATTATTTGTGGATGCAAGAAAATATCTGTAGGGAGCACAGTCAGGACACTTAAAACACGTATACAGGAACACAAACGAGCATGTATAAACCAAGACTGTCCTATGTGTTGGTTTCACACCAATGCGCAAGTACAAGTGACAGATCCAATTTCAGATTCCATGCCATTGATCACTTACCGGCTCCAGATAGGGGAGGTGATAGAAAACTACAACTCCGCCATCTAGAAGCCAAATGGATCTGTAGTTTACGCGCTATCCAAAAAGGTTTAAACATTGATTCAAAGATGCATTATTTTTTACAGTAATGTATATATCTATGATGTGAGATAATGTTATACTGGAAAGATCTACCAATCTAACCTTTCTGCTCCAAAGCTTTGTCTAAACAACTTATTGGAAGAGCGAGGTATTATTCTACTTTCCTTTATTAAAATCTAGAAATCCTGAACAGTATTTGTCCCCCCACCATCTGCCTTTATTCATGTGTTATACAAGGGGAACACAGTTTCATGGATCACGATGTACCACGAACCAAGAACTGTGTATCACGATTCCAAATAGCATTGTTGGCCATCTGAGGGTAATTCATTTTTCCTGAGAGAATGCGACAAAATTAAGAAAGCACTCGGGTCATGAGGACTCCAACTGTCATAAACGGCGCAACTGAAACTGCTAACATGGGTCTGACACTACATATCGAGCATCCCATTTCCAAAATAGATTAATGGATCTTTGAATACAAAACTGTGCTACTATTTTGATGCAACAGTCAAATATGGAATCTGTCATGAAAAGGACTTACATTTTTACACACATCTTATGATCCCTCCCTTATTTACCGTAGTAGGAACTTATGTCTGAATAGTGACATACTAGTCGTAAGTTCTTTGGACTATTGTCATCAGTTCAAACCTAGGCTTACAACTCCCATGGGATTAGCACCATTAGCACAAGCTATGGCTATCACATATGAAGTATAGGGAGTTCATGTCAGCTCCTATACTAAATTTTCTAACAAACAATATTTTCAATGCGACCCATGGTCTACAACATCTCCAATATACAGCAGCTATATACACTAATGGGCCTTAGTGCAAATCTTTTCCAACAATATAAAGTTCTTTCTCTATGTAAATTCAACATGAGTTTCCTGTATGGCTGACCTTTTTTTCGTTAGGAACATGTGGCATGGTCGGAAAGAATAGTCGCATTCTTAAATCTTGGAATCAATATTATTCACCCCTCTTTTATTCAGGCCGTAACCACAGGCTGAAATAGCACTATCGGCAAAGACGGGGGAAATTTCGGATCACGCTCAGGGGGCTTGCGCTACCACTTGGCACAGGATACATTTTAGTATTCACCAAAAATAACCTTATGGCGACTTCTTATAAAATGTATATCAGTAACATCTGGTTATTTTGCTTTACTGCATTTAAACTTACTTTAATTTTAAACATAGACACATAATTTGTTAAGTCTGTTCTGTTTGCCGTCACTAGATTTTAAAATCCGGCACGTATCTTCCAGGATACTGCGGGAGTCGCTGCGCGGGACACAGGTGAGGGGAATTAATCAATTAATGACAGTATTTAAACAGACTGGAGTTACCGGGTTTCTTTACACACGCTTTCCGGAACCAGGATCCGACGAGGAAGACTCAAGCATAGGAGGTGAGGTTATTGGCACTGACGATGTATACTTGGGTGATTACTCTGATAGATACTAATTTTAACCAGATCCTGTAACACTATTTGTATACTTTACTCTTTGCTATAAATGTGACTCGGTCTCGCGAATGGACCGATACTGTGATAATTCCTTTAGGCGTCAGTTTTTGTCTTAAACTTGACTCGGCTAGCGTTCGTGGACTGTCTCTTTTGACGCCTGAATACTACTTAGTTTAGCTGAATACCGGCCTCTTTTACTATGAACATTAAAGCATTAGGTGGTTCTCCTTTTAACCCATAGAGGGAGTAGTGGTGAAAGGCCTGTGTATACATATCAATCGGCAGTGCTGGAAAGGTTGTTATGAGATATATACATATTTCAATGTACAGCTGTGTTATTCCCGTGCACTCAACTTTCTCTGATATGATGCTCTACTGAGATACTAAATGTTCAGGTTGGCGCCACACCTGACGCACGTATTGAAACCGTGCCTTATCAACAGTGAACGTAGAGTGAGATGGGTCACCTCTCACAAGGATGAGCACACAAATATAGTTGAAACCTGATGGTTTCTTAACAGTTCAACTTCATACTCATTTTTCTCCAATAGTAACAAATCTTATTCCAATGATTTCATTTAAATTGTATTCCAACAAACATAACTTTCATAATGATAATCTAATGATGCTTCAATCATTCGTTCCAATCCTTCAAAATACCCAATGCATTTCGGGTCAATGATAGAGACCCTTCGTCAGGGGTCTGTAAGAGAGTGATACAGGACCAGATTTGATACTCTCTCAGCAATACAGGCACATAGTTATAATTGCTCAACACGTGTATAGACTAGAATCCCAATGTAACAAAGACCACTGTGGTCAAGTATTTGAAGATAAACTCTCGAGGCCAAATTAAAACTGTATGCATATGCCCCCACGGTTACCAAAAATCGACATCCCAAACAGTGACAATATTCTGTTCCCCCGAATGTGAAACGCGATAGAAACGGATCATTTTTACGTGCCTACCAGATATAAGAAACAAATAGTGAAAGGTTTAAGCGATAAAATAAAAGGAAATGACAGCCAAACGACTTACATCCGGACCGGACAACACTCTTCTCCGTATAAGCGTTCAGAGTGTCTGAGAACAGTTAACGGTATTAAACCAATCAGCAACGTGGCTTTTTGGAGGTCATTCCACAACGCCGGGACATAGATCCCGTCAAACAGAGACTGCAAGCTGAGTACTTTTGGATTAAAAAACTCAATTCCCTACAACCAGTGGGGATGAATGATCGGATTGAATATGCTTGTTTTCTATAAATTTCTCATTTTTACATCAAGGACTGCATTGGCTGATGAAGTGTTCTGAGTCCCGGAATGCTACCGGTTTTTGTTTAGCATGATGTTCCATTTTGTTTGTTAGTTTGTGCTATTAGCGAGGGGCTCTTTCAGAAATGTATTGTTTGATTTATATTTGAACTTAGCGTTTAAGATCTCAGTCGCGTGTATTTTTATTGTTGCACTATTATTTGACAGGTGCATTTTGGGTCCGTTTGATTTTGGGCTATTACGTTTCCCCATTTCACGCAAGTTATATTGCTTTTTTGAACTTTTTTACGTTCTATTATCGATGGGTATCTCGTTATTATTCACTTTTCTTTCCAGTTCGGATGTAAGTCGTTTGGCTGTCATTTTCTTTTATTTTATCGCTTAAACCTTTCACTATTTGTTTCTTATATCTTGTAGGCACGTAAAAATGATCCGTTTCTATCGCGTTTCACATTCGGGGGAACAGAATGTTGTCACTGTTTGGGATGTTGATTTTTGGTAACCGTGGGGGCATATGCATACAGTTTTAATTTGGCCTCGAGAGTTTATCTTTAAATCCTTTAAAACGCCAGAAGTAGCCCAAGAAATATATGGGTTAATACAGGAGACCAGAACATTTATTCCTCAAAAAAACCACCATTGTGCAATTGTTGAAAAATTGGAATACATCAGCAAAAAAGAAATTATTCAAAGGTTGCATGCAAGCACTTTGATTCACTATCATAAAAATCAAAGGATCCCGAGCGGGCTCAGAATAGCCCTAAAGCCAATGCTTTGTAAAAACAGCAAAAACATTGTTGACAAATGATACCAGATTTTAAATAAATGTTCATTGGACCTGATTCTATTAATTGTAGAGGAGTTATCAAAAGTACTAGTTGAATTCGAAGAGGAAATCAAAACCATACAAGCAGAAATCAGTAAAGTTCCTTATATACAGAAAACACTGGAAGATATTAATGCCAAATTGGCACGTTATGCAAAGGAAGTGAACAAACGTAAGGTACGCAAGTCGAGACACAATAGACTATAAACTTGAAGAAGACTACACTTGGGCTGAAATCTATAATCAAAAAAAGTGGCAACCACAATCACAGAAACCCAATTCAGCATCATCACAAGAGAGTGTGGTCTCTGATTCAGAAATCGCTCAATCAAGGGGTCCAGTGAAACCTGCTCAAAAACAACCTCAAAACCAAACTACACAACAACCGTCTTTTTTGGAGATCAGCCGGGCAGCAAACGCTCCACCTCAAATAGACAGATAAGAAGGGGCAAAGGAAACAGAAGAAGAGATAGCCAGAAGAACGTGGAGCCAACTGGCGAAAGCAACTTAATCATCAACATTTCCTCTGTAACAGTCACTGAAGCACAGAAGAAATTATTGAATAAAGGCACCACTTTTGTTCCGACATATCGTTCAAATCTAGGAGAGTCTGAAATCGCCCTGTTTAAATTATTCAGGATGTTAAAATTGAGATTTTTCTTCAAAGACGCCCAAGCCTCTCAGATTGTTGATACTTGGGATAAAAAGTTTAAACCGAAGAGTAGTTTTTGTGCACCTTTTTCCCACAAAACGATAGAAGCCTTTGAAAGGTCTGTGTTATCGAAAGTTCAAAGAATCCCTTTCTCTAAACCCAACGCAAAGAACTTGACCAGTAAAGAATGGAACACTTTGAAGAATATGAGTCAAGATAAAAACCTAATGTTCCAGAAGGCAGATAAGGGAGGAGCCCTTATCGTCATGGATCTGAACTATTATGTGAACAGCGTGAATAATCATGTTTTCAATGAAGACATTTATTTACCTCTGGAGAATGATCCCACAGACGAGTACCAATCTATTGTGCAGAAAATCATCGACCATGCTTTGGAAATGAACTGGATCTGCGACAAAACCCATAAATGTTTCGAAATGAAACATCCGAGAAGACCGCAACTGTACATGTTGCCTAAAATTCATAAGTATCCAGTCAATCCTCCTTTTAGACCCATAGTTTCGGCGTGTGGTTCAATCTCCGAACCAATTGGAAAATTTGTAGACAGGGTTTTACAATCGATTGTTCAAAACAGTGAAACTTATATCAAGGACACAACATTGTTCTTGAATTTGTTGAATTCCATCAAACTCGAAGAAGGGGCAACATATTGGTTATGCACAGTAAACGTAATAGCACTATATACGTCTATACCCCATAATGAGGGCATTGAAGCACTTGAATGGAGTCTGCTCAACAGTGGACTTGAAGAAACACAACAACTATTCATCTTGGAATTGATGCAATTTGCGTTATATTACAGTTACTTTGAGTGGCAAGGTAAATTCTACAACCAATGTAATGGAACATCCATGGGCTTTGGGGGGGCTCCCTCATACGCCAATATTTATATGCATACATTTGAGACTGATTACATTTTTAACAATCCCGGCTGGACAACAAGCCTCTTGACTTTTAAACGTTACATTGACGATATATTCCTAATCTGGAAAGGTGAAAGAGATGCATTGGAGGAGAATATCGCTGTGTTGAACACACACAATGAGCGGATTAAATTCACCCACACTATAGAAAAATCATCTATAGCATTTTTGGATGTTCAAATATTGCTTCAAAACAACGCGCTTAGCACCAAAGTACACATCAAAAAGACTGACAGGAATTCGAGCCTCATATTTCAAAGTTTCCACCCGGAGACATTAAAGAAACGTCTACCCACATCTCAATACATCAGATTGAAAAGAATTACCACTCATGATGTGGATCTACAAGAATCATGGAAAGCACAGACTATCAAATATCGCTTAAGGGGTTATCCAGATGAATTTCTTAATGAAGCTTTGAAAAAAGTCATGGCAAATCCAAGGGAGGTTTTATTGGAAGAAAAGTGCCCGATTAATGTTGATAAAACTGTTTGCGTTTTGAAATATTCCACTGAAGCACTACGCATTAAACGTATCATTAATAACCATTGGTCATTAATCCAAACTGAACCGGATTTGAAAGGCTTATACAATGAGAGAATTACATTTGCATTCCCGAGATCCAGGAACCACAAAGAAATGTTGAATACACCTAAGAAAGAAAAAACAGTGCATAAGGGCATGTCCAGATGTCAAAACTGTGTTCATTGCAGCAACGTTATTGTAGGGAATAGTTTTCCCCATCCCACAAAGGGTCATCAAATTGAACTGCATCATTCTAGTACTCGCGACACAAAGAATATGATTCATGCCAGCAAATGCCCTTGTGGCAATGTTAATGTGGGTTATTAGCGCCAGGATGCTCCTACCGGAGCGATAGTTGCGCTCTATAAATAACCAATACAAATCTGAGCGGAAATTGAAAGTGCGAATTACTGAACATAAAAGTAATATAAGACTATCTAACATCAAATCTACTGTAGCCAATCATTGGAAAGAGGCCCATCACCAGATTTCGCACTTAAGATGTACGATTTTGGAGGTCATTCCACAACGCCGGGACATGGATCCCGTCAAACAGAGACTGCAAGCTGAGTACTTTTGGATTAAAAAATTCAATTCCCTACAACCAGTGGGGATGAATGATCGGATTGAATGTGCTTGTTTTCTATAAATTTCTCATTTTTACATCAAGTACTGCATTGGCTGATGAACTGTTCTGAGTCCCGGAATGCTACCGGTTTTTATTTAGCGTGATGTTCCATTTTTTTTGTTAGTTTGTGCTATTAGCGAGGGGCTATTTCAGAAATGTATTGTTTGATTTATATTTAAACTTAGCGTTTAAGATCTCAGTCGCGTGTATTTCTATTGTTGCACTATTATTTGACAGGTGCACTTTGGGTCCGTTTAATTTTGGGCTATTTCGTTTCCCCATTTCACGCAAGTTATATTGCTTTATTTAACTTTTTTACTTTCTATTATCGATGGGTATCTCGGTATTATTCACTTTTCTTTCACTCTATGCACCCTGTAACTTTATTCTATTATTCATCCGCTCCTTCGTTCACATTTCTGTGAAGCCGTTGCACTCTAATCACGTGACACGTGTCACAAGCGAAAGTCACGTTGATGATTGGTTTAATACCGTTAACTGTTCTCAGACACTCTGAACGCTTATACGGAGAAGAGTGTTGTCCGGTCCGGATGTAAGTCGTTTGGCTGTCATTTTCTTTTATTTTATCGCTTAAACCTTGCACTAAATGTTTCTTATATCTTGTAGGCACGTAAAAATGATCCGTTTCTATCGGGTTTCACATTCGGGGAACAGAATTTTGTCACTGTTTGGGATGTCGATTTTTGGTAACCGTGGGGGCATATGCATACAGTTTTAATTTGGCCTCGAGAGTTTATCTTCAGATACTTGACCACGGTGGTCTTTGTTACATTGGGATTCTAGTCTATACATGTGTTTACCAATTAGAACTATGTGCCTGTATTGCTGAGAGAGTATCTAATCTGGTCCTGTATCACTCTCTTACAGACCCCTGACGAAGGGTCTCTATCTTTGACCCGAAATGCATTGGGTATTTTGAAAGATTGGAACGAATGATTGAAGCATCATAAGATTATCATTATGAAAGTTATGATCGTTGGAATAAAATTTGAATGAAATCATTGGAATAAGATTCTTTACTGTTGGAGAAAAATGTGTATGAACTGTTACGAAACCATCAGGTTTCAACTATATTTGTGCGCACATCCTTGTGAGAGGTGACCCTTCTCACTCTACGTTCACAATATATACATATTTCTCATGCCAGGTTTTGTCATAATTGCAATAGACTAAGCATGTGGGTGTAAGAACTAAACAGGCCAGCACGTTTTTTCGCTTTAACATTACAGATAGGACATTATGCCCTAATCGGCATATGATAGCGACACGGCTATCACTACAGCAACTAATTTAATTCCAAGAAGCAAGGACTCCCCTGACACAAGAGGGGTAAGCGTTTATATATGTTTTTCCTGTAATAAGACAACCTTATATTTTACCTCCATTTAAATGTCATGATTCTGACACAACTGGGCGGTACTTTATATTTAAAATGACATAACTGGGCAGTACTTTGTATTTAAAGTGAACACTGTGTCATCACATTTTAGAAAAAGCGTAAACACAAAAAGAAAATTATTTTCAAACCTGGTGGTATAATGTATTTACAGATTTCCATAATAAAATCCACCCATTAATGAATGGGCGACAGTGGAATTTAAGCTATACTCGCCCAAGCTGGAGTGAAATGTTTATGAAGACTCCCCATTTTGGATAAATAGCATATCAGTACAAGGGTACAAAGACAAGGTACACAGCTTTTTGACACGTTTCGTCTTTATTACTCTTTTCTTGAAGTTTCTACTGCTAGATATTTCCCACTCACCTTTTTCGAATTTACAAGGAGTTTTACTATAAGACATAATGCAGTCCTGCACCTTATGTCAAGTCAAGTCAAGTCAAAAAGCTTTATTTCGATAAAAATTAATTACCATAAAAGCAGAATAATAAATAAATAGAAAAGATTTCAATCAGAGTTTTACTTTTAAAAAGAAGGAAAATTCTATATCTCTAGTCCAAGCAATAGTTTCAGGAGTTATTTGCTCAGCATTGCATAAAAGAAATGGAAAGTTTAAAAAAAGAATTAAACAGTTTGTTTTAGCTTTTTGGCTCGGATAGCCCAAGTCCAAGATAGAAATTTTGCTAGGGCACAGGCGTAGGGTACATAACTGTCCGACACAAGTATCCTGATTGCCACATCATGGCTCCTAGTTCCCAGCTGTCGGCATAGGTTTTTCAGCCACACCCTTCTTGGATTAGCATATTCATTGCAAACAAACAAAAAATGCGCTAGAGTCTCTGGGTTAGCAAGGCACGATGGACATAAATCGGTTTTGCCGATACAGGATTTCAATTTTTTGGTAAAAGTGTTCAATGGCAGAGTACCCGTTCTGAATCTAAAATACAAGGCCCGGGCAAAGGGTTTCTCAATTATGTCCAGATAGGGTTCCCGCCTGGGGCAGTCTTTAAACATCAAAAAGTCCTCAGTTAGCTTGCCAAGAGACGTGCTGGAAAGTCTTTGGGAGCAAATCCAGTCCCGGTAGAGCTTTTTGAGCGTTTGCTTAGGGGGTGAGGTTCTACTTAGCCACGATTCAAGTAGGCCCAACTTGGTCAGTAGAATTTGCATGTCTTTTAGCCACTTAATTTTGTCCCAGTTCGGGGATGCCATAATTTCTTTAAGGCCTCTGGCATATCCGCTAATCTCTTCTACCCGCCAAATGCGGGCCCATAGTAGTAGCGGACGGAATTTCGCAATTTCACCAATCTGGGTGCAGCCGAGGTCCATGAATAAAGGAAGTAGTGGAGTGCTTTGTGGAAGGGACATTAGTTGTCTGCAGAAATTGTTCTCAGATCTTTGCAGAGCTTCGGTAGATGAAAAGCCCCAAAGCTCCGCTCCATAAAGGGCAGAGCTGACACCTTTGGCTGCGTAGATCTCAAGAACTGTTCCTATTGGTTTTGTTGAACTGGAGCGTTGCTCTCTTAAAAGGGCACCTGTGACCCTTTTATGGTTCAGCAGCATTTTGTCCAAGTGAGGCGTCCAATCCATTTTGTCTGAGAGGCGTATCCCAAGGTAATCAAACACTTTTACCCTTTCCAAAAGCTCGGTGTCAATCCAGCCCAAGCTGGATTGAAAGGTTTATGAACACTCCCCATTTTGGATAAAGAGCATATCAGTGCAAGGATACAAAGACAAGGTACACACCTTTTTGACACTTTTCGTCTTTATTACTCTTTACTTGGAGTTTCCACTGCTAGATATTTCCCACTCACCTTTTTCGAATTTACAAGGAGTTTTACTATAGGACATAACGCAGTCCTGCACCTTATGTGTTTCATTCCCCCAAGCCTTTGCAATATGGGATTCTTTGATCCTATGTAGAAAATGGTTACCTCTCTCGTCCAAATGAAAAATTCCTTCTTTTTGATATTTGGTTCTAAACATATGTTTGTCAATATTAGGAATAAACAACCTTAAGGTCACCGATATTTGAAACATCTATATAGATGATATAATTATGTGTATTCCAAACTACTGTCTCGCAGTTAAAAAAGGTTATGTATTAGTCTCTCGTCTCTCTTAAAACAGTGTGATAAAAATGTTTTTTATGAAAGTAAATTTGTAACTGTCACAGATATGTAAATAGTCACTATAAGTGTGTGTCTTTTATATTCTCTTTTTATGATATATATATATATATATATATATATATATATATATATATATATATATATATATATATATATATATATATATATATATATATATATATTGTTTACAGCCCTGAAGAAGCCTGTGTTGGGAGAAACGCGTAGGCTGTGGCTGTGGATTTTGTGAATCACAATTAAAGCATTTTTGAAAATCGACGTCATCTGTTGAAAGATTCATCACTCCTGTTATCTATTCATGTTTAATTGTATGGCATCTGAAGCCAATACCATATTTAATACACGTTGCCTCTCCACATTGTGTAAAAAATTGTATGACAAGCCCAGTAACACGAAAAATGCCTGTTAAAATAGGGTCCTTTGAAGAAAGCCACCAGTGGTGGTATGTGACTCTAGTATTGTGAACCTTTTGGAACACAACATGCTATGTAAGTTAAATTGCACCATTAATTGCACGCCAAAGGTGTGGAGGTTCAGGCTCATGACGAAGATGTTGATTTTAAATTGGCAAGTCAAGGGTCAAACATCGGATTATACCCTTTCTTGACAAATGATGATTTGTCAGTGGTTCTTGGAGATACGGTGAAGCCTGAAGTCTGGGACTTCTCAGGAAAGGACATAGGTCTCACAAAATGTGTTGAGCCTGTCCATATAAATGTTAAATCCAATGCTTAGTATACAAGAACACTTCGGTGTAATTTGACCCCTGAAACAACTGCTGGGATTACAGGACTTGCACGTGAAGCGCCTTGCCCCGTGCAAGAACCTCGCCAAATGTATAACATTACTAAAATTCATTATTGTCGTTTATTACACGTTTTTTCAAAACACACGGGTGTCCCCGGATGCTTGCCTGTATGTCTTTTCCATATTAACGAAGCTTGCGCTAAGAAAAATGGCTGCTTCGCTGAAATTCAGTCTGCGCATGCGTCGGTCATACCCATGTGATGTGACGCACTCGCATTCTGGAGGGAGTTCTGTGCACATGCGCATTGTTGCTAATATGGCCGCTTGACTCTCACCACGCTCTCTGCTATTGCTGCTGCTTCAGCCTATCTATCTTTTCGCACTAAAACCTTAACGCTATAGTCATTATAAAATAAGGGATGTTTAGAATTTCATCATGGTATACAGTGTGATCATTTTATGTGTGATATTAATTTGTTCTCGCTTACCTTTCATGTACCGCGTCTTTGTGGGCTGGGGCATACATGAGCAACGCCATGCTGAGGCTCCTCTGAACCCCGTCACGTGACTGGGGAAATTCCTAACTGCGCAGAAGCTGAAACCAGCCAGCTGGCTCCTGAAGCCCGATGCGCCTGGGAACCCGTCCCGAAGATGCAGTCTTGCACCTTGAACTATCATACACTGTTGCTATATGCTGTACACTTGTATTGTATTATGTATTCCTATGCCTGGGAACGTGAACCCAAGGGGCGGGTGTGCAAAATTGAATATTTATGATGAGAAAGCCGAACTCTAGGAGGTGGTAATGACCGCACCACCTCTCCTGACCAATCATAATATGGGAAACTGTCACTTGCAACATTAGTGGGTGGTCTGAGGGACCCCAAAATGGTATAATTACCCTAGTTTAGCTTAGGAAAATTGTCCGACTTGTCCGAGTAGCAGACCTGTCACTGACCCTACGATCTCAATAGGTGTCCAATCTGAAAGTGCTGCGGAGCACTTTGTCCATATTTTCCACAAGCTCCTAAGGGGTGGAAATTCCTAAGTGCTGGCGAAGCACTTTGCTGGGAGATTCGAAAATCCAATCGGGGTTTCTGGCGGATTACTTGCAGAAAGGGGTAACGCAGGCGTTGCTGTCCGAAGCTGTGGGTGTTGGTCGTTTCCCTGGGAGGCCCAGTCCTTTGACCCGAACCTGAGGGGTATCCTGTCCTGATCTGTCCGTGGGTTGTACCTGTTCGCACTCTGGTGTGCCTTTCTGAGGGTCCTTGTCCCTGTCTTCCCAACTGACCCGTGGCCAGGGTTGGTCTCAAATCTGAATTAGGTAAATATTGTATGTGGGTTTGCGTATTCTTTGTATCTTGTTTTCTCTCTCTCTCTCTCTCTTTTCTCTTTCGTATGATCTATTAAAGCACTATTACCTGTGATATTGTTCTATTGCCATTGCTGATTTAGTTTGTTCCTTCTCTCTCCCCCCCCCTTCCTTTAGGAACTCATTGACGTTATCATAAATAATAGTATGTTCCCGTTTTTCCCTTTCCTTTAGTTGATTGCAGTGAACTTAGAAAGAATAGTTTAAGGATTAAGTACATGTTTAGGTCCCAACCTTATACCTCGTGCCTTAGTTTAACGTTGCAGTGATTAGTTCTGTTCCAAATCCTACCTCTAGTTTTTCCCATATATCTTAATGGTCGTAATTTTCTTTGTGCAAAGTTACCTTTTGATGTTGATATTAATGTTTTGACATAGTGTTCTGCATATCACTTATTGTCTTGGCATCTTCCTTTTGAATTTTCACATAAAGTGTCAAAACTTCATCAGGTGTCTGTGGTCATTTTACAGAAAGTGGATAAAATATATGGACGTAAAGAAATGTTTTAAGGTCCTGTCTACTATTTTCCCTTTTAGCTCTAGGTCCATCGAAAGTTTGTGCCTGTGGTAAGTCAGGTGCATGGTAAGCAGAGGTAATTCTGAACCATTTAATTACTCATAGGAGCGTGCCAGGATCTCACCCGGTTCACGAGAATCACTGATTGAAACTAAATGCACGCCGGGGCCCAGTGCGTGTAAGAAATTGGTGACCCGGGTGAACTGCGCGCTCTATCAGTAATTTTCTGGCAGCCAGAGGATGGTTTGGACTAGTTAGATTAGGTAGACAGGGAAAGTTAAGAAACAAACCGTGAAAAATATAATGTGCTGCTGATTTTCTACTATATTGTTTGAAATTTTGAAATGTTTAAAGGATTTATATATAAATGTATATGATTTTTACATTGCTGCTATAAATGTTGAATTAACCCAGAATTGTTTGTGAATGTTCAGTGTAGTCCGAATCCCCGGGGAAGTATTTTAGCTAACGGTGAGCAGAATCCGGTTAGCTGTTGAAGTCACTAGGGTCTGAAACATTAGTGCAGGGTTAAATGAATAACTGGAAGCACTAATTAGGATCTTTGTTATATCTGAATAATTGATAGCTACGAGTCCGGTATAAAACTTTCATTGCGATATCACCTAGTAAGGGTCGCATACGGAAGGAGTAGTAGGGTCTCCGAGGCTTGTCTGGTAAGTAAAATAGTTCACTGGTGAAATCCCGGCTCAGTACATATCCCTGACGACAGTGGATGAGTCGGAAGAATAACGGGTTCTATATTACTCGAGTGTGAGGATAGGCAAAGAAGTCTACCCGGAGTGAATGAGAAGTAGACAGAAGTGGTTTACTTGCAGTGAGAGGAAGTCTTTCTATCTTTTTAGAACACTCAGACATAGTGGCAGACGTTGTGTGTTGGTAACTAAGTTTTTCAATCGCACTTTAGGAAAAGTTAAAAGTTTCCGTTACCTTGTAAAGGAGGGAGTCAGTCGGAGAGCTGCTCTGACGTCACTCCGTGCCGCGCTGGTATTGGTCAAGACAGCGGGCGTGTAGTGAAGCTGAATTTGTGAAGGAGGGGTGAGTGCCGCAGAGTGAGACTCTGTCTCGCGAAAAGGCCGCGCACCCATTGGCTAAGAGTTTTGTATTCTCTGACCTGATTGGGTAGGGAGAAATAGAAGTCGCGCTAGCATTGGAAGCACAAAGGTAAACAAAATTAATCAAGCCGAGTTCGAAGAGAGTCCCGAAGATTATATGTGGTATCCAGATTTTATACCAAATCCAAAGTACCAAGGATTTTATAAGGATCAGCTTATGCGAGGTAGACCACACATGATGTACGGAATAAAGAGGAAATTGTCTTTTTCTGAGAAAATAAAGAATTTTTTTAAAACCGACAAGCCCATTAGAACGAGGGAGGGTGTGCTCATTCCCCCACCAAATACCCCTGCTTCTTTCATGATGTTTGATAAAGGGTATCACACTTGTGTCTGGTTAGAAAATTGGGCAAAATATACAGTAGATGACGGAGTTCTAGCATTCCCTGTTGAAGGTACTTTTAATGGTCGGATCCTGTTTAACCTAAGGACCCGCATGAATGAATTGCACCCTAGACCTAGGTTGACCCAGTACGAAGCTCTGGAGGAATGGGAGATTGAGGCTGCAGAGCGAGATAAACCCAGGATGGATAAGGGAGTGAATAAATGGTATCCTAAGCTTCCAACACCAACTAAAGAGCAGAAAATGAAACAGTGGAGGCAGTCTATGATAACTGAAGGGCTGTTCCCGATGATGGGGGTGGTTGAGGAAAGGAAAGGAAAATGCAAGGAAAAGACCCATCACCTAGCTCCTATGGGGGACTTGGATGATGACCACTTGGAAGATTTACTAATGAAAAATCCACCTCCCTATGATGCAGACTCAGAGCCTATGCCCTCTCGAAATCCCTTTGCAAAGTATCCCAGATGTAGGAGGGATAGTGATACAGATGGAACCGGGACAGACAGTAAAACCAGTGAAAAGGACGGGTTTTGCAGACCCAAACCTACAGTTCCGAATTATCAGCCGTTCGGAGAAGATCCTCCGCGACTGGTCACTCCGACCGCTCCGAATATTTATCCGTCCCTAGTACCCCAGGTATTACATGACAAATCTACTGGAAAGGTATTGGGAGAAAAAGAGAGAGAGGTCCTGACTAAGCAGCGAGATGAATTAATATGAACCATTACCCAAATGCAGCCCCATCCTGATTCCTTGACTATTCCAGTAACCATTGGTCCAGCTATTCCTCTGTATAAAAATTACATGACCGGTCCCCAGCCTCCTGTTTTCCCCTCGATGCTGCCTACTTCTAGCATTTTGACTTCGAAAAAAGAGATATTCATAGATGAAGATCAAGAGAGTGAGTGTGAATCGGGGAGTTTGATGGATCTGCCCATAAGGGAATCAAGGGCCAGTATAATAGGGACTAGAAGTCAACCCAGACCAAAGGAGGTGGGAATTGAAAGTGCAACGGGAATTAGGAGTGCTACTTTAGTTTCCCCTGAAGAACTAGATAGATGGACAAAGGAGTTAGAGAAGGAGGCCACTCCCCAACCTAAAACATTGGAAATATATAAATTGAGAATAGAAATAGAAGAAATGATGGCTGGAAACGTAGGAGTTGAGCGCCTAAGCTCGTATAACGAAGAAGAGTTGCTGTTTATCAGTAAATATCTGACCCGGAACGCTAAGTCGCTCCATGAAAGGATAATGGATACAGCAGAAGAAATGGGAATAGATGTTAGTCGCTCCAAAATCCTTCAGAAACCTTACCGAGTGGATTTTTCAGACAAAGATTTAGAAAGCCTGAATGTAATGGGAAAACAGATCCAAGTCAAAGAATTGTTGAAACTCCTGCAGAAGTGGGGCGAGGTGGGGAAGTGGAGAACCCGGTGGGCAAAGAAAAAGGAAAGCAGCAGGGCTGGGTCAGTGACTTCGGAACTCTTATTAAAGGAAGTAACACCAGCCGAAAAATTGTGCCCCATGAGGGAGGTCCCGGGAGGAAAATATGTCCATGTCCCTTGGTCCCGACAGGATATTGTGTCATTTACAAATGACTTCCCGAAATTACGGGAGAAACCTGTTGATTGGTACAGGCAGGTAGAGCGCTTCATAAAAGTTCAGAAATGTCTGCTGAAAGACTTGGACGGGTTTTTCGACATTGTGGTCCCTGTAGATCTGTGGACCGACTGTAAAATTGAAATTGATTGGCCCAGTGAGGAATTTCCCAGAGATGAGAAAACAGGTGCGCCTGCACCTGAAGTAATGAGGAAATATGATCAAGTCATACAATATCTCAAGAAAAAGGTTCCCGCAAAAGAAACAGACTGGACCCGAATAGATAGAACCACCCAAGAACGTGATGAAACTGTTCACTCCTACTATGAAAGGTTGCTGCAAGTGTTTAAAACATACAGCGGTATCGACAATGTGGACCTGAAAGACATGACACATTTCAGTTACAGGTTTGTACTAGGATTAAGGCCTGAAATTTCCCAATGGATTAGGGACAATAAAATCAGTTGGCAGGGAGAACCAATAGATGCTGTCCTGAAATATGCAAAATATTGTGAAGATGAAATCGAAAACAAAAGGAAGGCCCTCAAAGAAAAAGTTATGTGGGCACAGGTGAAATTAGCCGAACAGCAAGAAAAGCAGTTAAGTAGATTAACTTCTGATAATAATGCTCAGAATGCCACTGCTGGGGGAGGAGGGAAGCCCCGCACTAAAATGAGTAGAGAAGAAGCCATGAAGAAATTCCCGTGCCATGGGTGCGGCCAGATAGGGCATTGGAGAGACGAGTGTCCACACCTGCAGGCCGGTAATGCCCCTGTAAATGGTTTAAATCCACAGGTGCCGAAAGAGGGGACGAGGAAGAACCAGCAACAGGTAAAGCTACCCCCAGTGCCTCGCGCTCCGAGACAGAATTTTAAGAATCAGGGTCAGCAGAATGAAAGGGCGGAAGTATGGGAAGTCGAGAGTGAAAGAAACGCAGTCATTCCACAGTATTTGCTAAATGATACATTCCTTTGTGAAGGTCAAGATTGACGGGGCCTGAGAGGGGAGGATGAGGAGTGTGTGCTTGGCGCCTCCTTACCGGTAGACCAGACTGGACCATACATTGAAGGAAAGGTTGAAGGAAAAGATGTCACCTTTCTGTTGGACACTGGTGCTACCAGATCCACTGTGAGAACAGTGGATGTTCCTAACCTACCCCTCTCGGGAGAAGCAATCCAAGTAGTGGGAGTCTCAAATCAAATAATAAGTACTCCAGTAACTGAACCCATGGAAATTTCTATAGGGAATTTCAAGGAAATGCACAGATTTGTGGTCTGTGATTCCAGTCCTGTAAACCTGCTAGGACGTGATTTGTTGTGCAAGATGCGTTGTACCATCTATTGCACACCAAATGGTGTCGAAATTCAGACCCCCGATGAAGATGGCCTATACAAACTGATGTTAGTTAGACAAGATGCTGATATAAAGACTCTGACAGTTGAAGATTTACCTGAAGAGCTCCAATTAAGAGTAGTACCAGAAGTGTGGGATTTCACAGGAAAAGATGTAGGCCTGATGGCAAATGTGGACCCAGTTAAAATAGCCATAAAAACGAATGCTATATACCCCAAAACCAGACAGTATAAGATGAGTGCAGAAGTGAAAGCAGGAGTGGCGACTGAAATTACCCGGCTGCTCGAAGCCGAAATCATAGAAGAAGTGATGAGCAGCCCCTGTAACTCGCCTATCATTGGGATCAAAAAGCCTAGTGGGAAGTACAGGGTAGTGCAAGATCTGCGCAAGGTAAACCAAATTGTCGTACCTTGCTGTCCTATTGTACCCAACCCTGCAGTCATTCTCTACCAGATTCCCTGGAATGCAGAATGGTTCACGGTCATTGATCTGTGCCACGCATTCTTTTCCATCCCATTGCATCCAGAAAGCAAATTCCTTTTCAGTTTTGAATTCGACAGCCATATCTATGTCTGGAATCGGGTCCCTCAGGGGTACACCGAGAGTCCCTCGATTTTCAACCAGATACTGAAAAAGTGCCTTGAATCCCTAGTGCTACCAAGAGAGTCTGTTCTGGTGCAGTACATAGATGACCTGTTAGTGGCATCTAAAACCCAAACTGACTGTGTCACTGACACCATTGCCTTGCTGAATCACCTAGGAAAGGGAGGACATAAAGTGTCGCCTGACAAATTGCAGTTTTGTAAAAACTCAGTGAAGTATCTGGGGCACCAGATAGAAAAAGGAATCAGGAAAGTAACTACTGAAAGAATCAAAATAATTAGAGCAATGGAACTACCCAAAACTCAGAAAGAAGTGAGAATGTTTCTAGGAGTTGTGGGTTACTGTAGACAATGGATTGTAGGATTTGCTGCACTGGCCAGGCCCCTGATAAACATGACCAAGAAAGGAGTAGAAGACCCCGTCAGCTGGGACAGTGAAAGCATGAATGCGTGGGTAACATTGAGAAATTGCCTATGTACCGCTCCTGCATTAGGTATGCCGGACTACTCTAAATCTTTTGAACTGTTCTGTGACACCAGAGAAAATTGTGCTCTTTCAGTTCTGACTCAGGAGCACGGATTAGTTAGACGCCCAGTGGCCTATTTTTCGGCCACCCTAGATCCGGTGGCTGCTGGATTACCGGGGTGTCTGAAGGCAGTTGCTGCTACTTGTGTCAGCCTGGAACAGAGTGAGAACATTGTCATGGGACATCACGTCACTGTATATGTTCCTCATTCTGTTGTAATCCTGCTGACTAGAACCAAGACTCAGTACCTCACACCTAGTCGGCTGACTAAGTATGAAAGAATCCTGATTGGTGCTGAAAACGTCACCATCTCCCGGTGCAATGTCCTAAACCCAGCAACACTGTTACCTGTCCCCCTGGATGTAGAATCAGAAGAAGAAGGGGACCATAATTGCGTTGATCTGACTGAGTTCAGCACAAAGCCCCGTCCAGACATTCGTGAAATAGCATTGCTTGATGGGGAGGAGACAATGTTCGTGGATGGCTCATGTTTAAGACATGAGAATGGGGGCCTGAGTGCTGCCTATGCTGTGGTTACATTGACAAAGACCATAGAGGCATCATACCTAAGCGCGGTAAAATCTGCACAGGTGGCAGAGCTCATCGCGTTAACCCGAGCCTGTAAGAGGGGAAAGAACAAAAGAATAACTGTATACACCGACAGCCAGTATTGTTACGGGGTTGTTCATGACTTCGGCCAGTTGTGGTTGCAAAGAGAATTCATGACTTCCTCCGGCACCCCTATCAGAAATGGAAAAGTGGTGCATAACTTACTGGAAGCTATCCAATTGCCCAAAGAATTGGCTGTGGTCAAGTGTGCGGCTCACAGATCAGGAAATGATGATGTGACCGCCGGTAATAGATACGCTGACCAAATGGCACAGTTTTGTGCCCGACATCACATGTCTCTCCAAATTGCATTGTGGAGTGGAAACAGCTGCCAACTTATGTTGTTTGAGAATGTGTCAACGTGGGAAGAACTAAAGGAGTTGCAACAGGCTACCGACAGGCAAGAGAAAGGTCGGTGGGCAGCAAATGAATGCGAGTTGAGAGAGGATGGTGTGGTGGTAAATTCGGCTGGGGTGCCTGTACTGCCTGATAGCTTGGTGGACCCCATGGTCAGAATGATACATGAACCAACACATATGGGAAGAGACGCTATGTGTCGGGTGTTTGAACAAGTGTTCTGTAACTCAAGGTTCAGGAACCAGGCGGAAAGGTTTTGCCAGAGGTGCCTAGTGTGTCAGCAATTTAATGCAGGGAAGAAGACTGTAGTAAAACAGAGTACCATTGGGAAGGCAGTAGGTCCCTTTGTAAGAATGCAGGCAGACTTTGTAACCATGCCAAATTGCAAAGGATATAGATATATCCTAGTCATAGTTTGTCTGTTCTCCAGGTGGGTGGAGGCTTACCCAGCAAAGAAAATTGATGCCTTAACTACTGCTAAACTATTGCTTAGGGAATTGATACCTAGGTATGGAATCCCAGAGACTATCGAAACGGACCAAGGTGGGCATTTTGCCAACGATGTGCTAGAAGAACTCTGTAAAGCGTTCAAAATGAAGAAAAGAATACATTGTGCCTACCATCCAGAGGCTTCTGGAGTAGTGGAACAAATAAACGGCACCCTGAAGTCCAGGTTGGGAAAAATGTGTGATTCCACAAAAATGAACTGGATAGAGGCTTTACCCCTTGTGCTGATGAGTTTGAGAAGTATCCCGAACCGAAAGACTGGCCTGAGTCCCCATGAAGTGTTGATGGGAAGAGTGATGCGGCAGGCATGGGTACCCGGACACAAACTGCTAAGCATTTCTGATGATATGGTGCTAGAATACTGCAAGCAGCTGGGTGACCAAGTGCGTTCTCTCTCTCAGCAGATTGGAGAGACAGAAGACGAGTGGCCAAAGACTCCAGCACACAACTTGCGACCAGGAGATTGGGTGGCGTTAAAGAAACACACCCGGAGCAGTTGCCTGAAACCCAGGTGGGGAAAGCCACGACAAGTGATCCTCGTCACTACCACTGCTGTAAAGTGTGCTGGTGTACCGAAGTGGATCCACGCCAGCCACACGAAGCGGGTAGCTGGAGAAGACGCGACTGTAGCTGAAGGCAGCTCAGCTGAGGAGGCTTCCGAAGAGGAGAGTCCAGAACTAGCTGACATCGAACTGCCGAGCACCAGTCGAGACGTTGAATGGTATCCCGCCGACGACCCGGTTCATGATCCAATACGAACCAGGAAGTATTCCTACTTAGACAGTGAGTGGGATAGTCCAGGTGAGCTAGAAATAGACGAAGCAGATCAGGTCCGCGAGAATCACATCACACCTGATCAGGAAGTAGGCCAAGTAGGGTCAGATCGAGGCATCGAGACTCCTCCTGGAACTCCGGAGTCTGGAAAGGGACAAATAGTAATTAGAGCTGACGTTCATGCAGAAGAAAACGAAGAGATCGAAGCGCATGAACAGGAACAGATAGAAATAGATCAATGTGCTCAGACATCTGAAATAAGATCAACTAAACAGAAAAAGAAAGTACGGTTTGAATCTGAGCAGGGTCAGACTAGGGACCAGGCAGAAGAGATAGATGAAAGACCTGGAACTAGCCAGTCAGGTAGGGAAACAGAAGTACCACAACAAAAAGTAAAAAGAGTGCACGAAGAAGGGCAAGTTTCCTCAACTACTGGGAGGAAAGGAGGCAGAAGTGCACCTCGATACGTGAAAAGACTGAGGCTCAGACTAAAGACAGCCGCAGACAGCGACAAAGACCGAAAAAGGGCTCAAAGTGAAAGAAGGACAGCCCAAGGAAAATCGCTGAGAAAGAGCGACAGAATAAAGAAACAGAGCAAACAGTATCGAAGCCCTGAGTGGACTTACTATGTGTTGGAAGAAATAGACGAACCACACCACAGTGGCAACAGTGAAGACGAGTCCATTGCTGATCGGAGCTCTGACGAAGACCCTCCTTGAGAGAGCCCAGAAGTGAACCTCTGGTGCAAGGAAAACGAAGAGGGGTAGCGAAAGCCACCTGTAAGCTAAAATGTCTGATCCGAGTGTCTCTGGGAGATCCAGATGTGGGTGTCTAAAAACTTGCTGTAAAGTATGCTTATGTAGCGTAGCTGTGCTAATAGTTATATGGATAGGACTAACAATCTTCTTACCGTTTATGATAAGTAAGAATCCTAACCTTTCCCCTACTGAACCTGAGGCAGTAGATGTAGGGGCTGACCCGACTGCAGAAACACCACGAAGCTTAGAAAGACGCGACAAACTAGTAGGCTTGACACACACACGACCTAAATTAGAAGCATCAGATGAGGATGGACTACATTTTCACAAAATGAGAAACAGGACACATCTAAATGTCTTTGCTAACTTGTTAGTGCATTACGTAGAAGCTATGGAAATAGAAGACTGCTATGTCTGCATGAAGCTACCTACCTCAGTAGCTGAAGGTGTGACATATCATCACCTACCGTTAACCTATGGAATTTCCTGTAGTATTTTAGCTAGCTTGTTCTATAGAAGCACCTTGCAATATTATTATTCAAATGATGACGTAGTTTTTTCTGAACTTCCTGTTAGAAAACACTTGAACCGTGTACATACTACAAGTGACGTGACCCGTTATATGGGAGAATATTTTCTGACTATAGGTAATATAGATTTAAATGAAGCAAGAGAATCTAATCTGACCTGTTCTCTGCAAGAGCAGGAAAAGATGTTCATAAAGATGGCAGACAGAAGGAGAGAAAAGTTTCAAAAGAAAGCAAATGACGAGAAAGATAGAGTCCCTAGGTGGGCTGAACACATGGATAACACCTCGCAAGGCGAAGCTAATCCTGCCTTGTTGCTGGATTTTGAACGAAAAGGGAAACTTTGTATCCATAGGGAAAAGACAGAGTATTATAACAATGAATTCATCGGTTCCAGCGAGTGTGAACATAATTACAAGGTAATTGGAGGTTGGGGTTTCAAAAATGGGTCAGAACCTGTGTTTCCCGGAATATATTATATATGTGGGAACAAGGCGTATTTCAAATTGCCGGATCACTGGTATGGAAGCTGCTACTTTGGCATTGTTTTCCCGAAAATATACCATGTGAATAATGCAGCTGGAAGCGACGAAGAAACTAATGGCTTAGTGCGTAGTAAGCGCGAAAGTGTAGGTGAAGTTATAGGTGATATTTTCAGTGCACTGATACCTGGAATGGGGGTAGTTCTGAACACCCATAGAATCTGCAAATTGTCTACAGTAGTGGACCGGTTATCAACGGACACTGCTGCTGGATTCCTGCTGGTCAATACTGAAATGGTTGCGATCAGATCAATGGTTTTACAAAACCGTCTTGCCCTTGACACCCTATTAGCAAAAGAGGGCGGAGTCTGTAGAATGCTGAAAGCGCAACATTGTTGCACTTACATTCCAGATAAAAGTATCGAATTAAAACAATATGTGAAGAACATAACTAATTTGGAAAAGGAACTCAAACCATTGGAGGTTGACAGTGCCTGGACGAGACTGACTGGAGGTCTCTCCTCTATAGGTAGTTGGTTTGCTAACCTAGGTAGAAACCTGTTGTGGAAAATAGTGATGCCAATAGTTGTGATAGGTGTAATTATATTGATTATTTTTATCTGCTGTAAATGTCAGAAGTGCAAAAGGAAATACACAGTAAATCAGAGAGGGGTGAAAAGAAATATTGATGAACTGGAATTAGAAGAGGTGAAGAATTCCATCTATAAAAAGGCGAAAAATCACCACTCTCATAGAGAAGCTGAAAGAAAACTGAACAATAAATTTATTGAAATTGACATGAGTGATGCGGATGAATGAGAAAAAGTTGGCATCTGTTTCCATTATGTAGTGATGATAGTAAATATCATCAAAGAGGGGATTGATGGAGCAAGGACTTGCACGTGAAGCGCCTTGCCCCGTGCAAGAACCTCGCCAAATGTATAACATTACTAAAATTCATTATTGTCGTTTATTACACGTTTTTTCAAAACACACGGGTGTCCCCGGATGCTTGCCTGTATGTCTTTTCCATATTAACGAAGCTTGCGCTAAGAAAAATGGCTGCTTCGCTGAAATTCAGTCTGCGCATGCGTCGGTCATACCCATGTGATGTGACGCACTCGCATTCTGGAGGGAGTTCTGTGCACATGCGCATTGTTGCTAATATGGCCGCTTGACTCTCACCACGCTCTCTGCTATTGCTGCTGCTTCAGCCTATCTATCTTTTCGCACTAAAACCTTAACGCTATAGTCATTATAAAATAAGGGATGTTTAGAATTTCATCATGGTATACAGTGTGATCATTTTATGTGTGATATTAATTTGTTCTCGCTTACCTTTCATGTACCGCGTCTTTGTGGGCTGGGGCATACATGAGCAACGCCATGCTGAGGCTCCTCTGAACCCCGTCACGTGACTGGGGAAATTCCTAACTGCGCAGAAGCTGAAACCAGCCAGCTGGCTCCTGAAGCCCGATGCGCCTGGGAACCCGTCCCGAAGATGCAGTCTTGCACCTTGAACTATCATACACTGTTGCTATATGCTGTACACTTGTATTGTATTATGTATTCCTATGCCTGGGAACGTGAACCCAAGGGGCGGGTGTGCAAAATTGAATATTTATGATGAGAAAGCCGAACTCTAGGAGGTGGTAATGACCGCACCACCTCTCCTGACCAATCATAATATGGGAAACTGTCACTTGCAACATTAGTGGGTGGTCTGAGGGACCCCAAAATGGTATAATTACCCTAGTTTAGCTTAGGAAAATTGTCCGACTTGTCCGAGTAGCAGACCTGTCACTGACCCTACGATCTCAATAGGTGTCCAATCTGAAAGTGCTGCGGAACACTTTGTCCATATTTTCCACAAGCTCCTAAGGGGTGGAAATTCCTAAGTGCTGGCGAAGCACTTTGCTGGGAGATTCGAAAATCCAATCGGGGTTTCTGGCGGATTACTTGCAGAAAGGGGTAACGCAGGCGTTGCTGTCCGAAGCTGTGGGTGTTGGTCGTTTCCCTGGGAGGCCCAGTCCTTTGACCCGAACCTGAGGGGTATCCTGTCCTGATCTGTCCGTGGGTTGTACCTGTTCGCACTCTGGTGTGCCTTTCTGAGGGTCCTTGTCCCTGTCTTCCCAACTGACCCGTGGCCAGGGTTGGTCTCAAATCTGAATTAGGTAAATATTGTATGTGGGTTTGCGTATTCTTTGTATCTTGTTTTCTCTCTCTCTCTCTCTCTTTTCTCTTTCGTATGATCTATTAAAGCACTATTACCTGTGATATTGTTCTATTGCCATTGCTGATTTAGTTTGTTCCTTCTCTCTCCCCCCCCCTTCCTTTAGGAACTCATTGACGTTATCATAAATAATAGTATGTTCCCGTTTTTCCCTTTCCTTTAGTTGATTGCAGTGAACTTAGAAAGAATAGTTTAAGGATTAAGTACATGTTTAGGTCCCAACCTTATACCTCGTGCCTTAGTTTAACGTTGCAGTGATTAGTTCTGTTCCAAATCCTACCTCTAGTTTTTCCCATATATCTTAATGGTCGTAATTTTCTTTGTGCAAAGTTACCTTTTGATGTTGATATTAATGTTTTGACATAGTGTTCTGCATATCACTTATTGTCTTGGCATCTTCCTTTTGAATTTTCACATAAAGTGTCAAAACTTCATCAGGTGTCTGTGGTCATTTTACAGAAAGTGGATAAAATATATGGACGTAAAGAAATGTTTTAAGGTCCTGTCTACTATTTTCCCTTTTAGCTCTAGGTCCATCGAAAGTTTGTGCCTGTGGTAAGTCAGGTGCATGGTAAGCAGAGGTAATTCTGAACCATTTAATTACTCATAGGAGCGTGCCAGGATCTCACCCGGTTCACGAGAATCACTGATTGAAACTAAATGCACGCCGGGGCCCAGTGCGTGTAAGAAATTGGTGACCCGGGTGAACTGCACGCTCTATCAATTAAGCCAATGATACAATAAGGTATTTTGAAAGCAATAGTGGAGAGTCCATGTAACTCACCCATCATGGGCTTGCATAAGCATAGCAGTAAGTACCACATTGTGCAAGACCTGTTAAAGATCAATAACATTGTTGAACACTGTTGTCCTGTGATACCAAATCTAGCTATAATTTTTCTTCAAGTTCCATGTGAAGGTGAGTCATTGATTGTAATCAATTTGTGTCAAGCCTTTTTCTCTATACCCTTGCATGAGGATAACAAATACCTTTGCGCCTTCTGGTTCCGGAACCGTATTCTGGCATGGTGCAGAGTCCCAGAGAGATAGATGTACAGAAAGTCACTCAATCTTCCACCAGATCCTTAGAAAGAACCTAATAATGCTCTATAACTCTATCTTTTTTTTTTTTTTTTTTTGTTGTAAGACATTTATTATGAACAAATGAAAGAGAAGATGCACACTGCGTCACGCCAACAACCCGGAGGCAGGCCGCGATCAGGTAGGTTATACAAAAATTACATAGAAATAGCTCAGAGGCCATCATCCGGCCGGGTCGATCATTCAGAGGTAAACTTAAGATACAATAAAACCTTCAGCGTTTGCAGTGCAACTTCAGCGAGTAAACGGTCTTACTTTTCTCACAGTGCTGCTGACAATTTAAAGATAGCTAAAATCAAAGAAGCCGCCCCTAAGTAAGCAGCAGTCAGCCACCCGCTACAGCGGCCTATAAAAAGGATGTGTCCGTCAGCACCATTTTTCTCCCAACAGGACCCCCCAACAAGCTAAACCAGAAACCTCAAACATAGGTGCAAGTACGTGGAAACAGCATCCATACAACACTCCAGTTCACAAAGGGGTCGCGTGGGCCTGCCACAGGTTGTTCAGATAGAGGGCCAGCCATGTTCAGGGCGGGCATGGAAAGGTATCTTGGCCGTGCACAAATTGGCGAAGGGCGTGTGGGGTGGGGGGGAGGGGGGAGGGGTAGTGAATTGTCCACAGGGGGACCGGTAGGACGGGGGGGGCAGGGGACACCATCCGGGTCAGTGGAGGCAGCAAACGCATAACTTGCGTCTGGGCAGGGCCTGTCAGTGTAAGCGCGGGACTGCGGGACCCCATTCATTAACCTACGCAGCGCGCACCTTCAGCCCATGTCATCTGCTCTATAACTCTATCTTAGTACAGTATATAGATGACTTGCTAGTTGCAGTAGATACCCAGGAAGCATGTGAACAATTCACTATTGCATTGTTAAAGCACGTGGCTAAGATTGGACATAAAGTCCCCCTAAGTAAGTTGTAATATTGTCAAAGAGAAGTTCTGTTTCTTAGACATCACATTGAGAAGGGAGAGAGGAAGGTGTTGCAAGAGTAAATCTTGGCGATTCTGAAAATGAATCTGCCAACCACCGAAAGAGAAGTCAGGATGATTTGGGGAATGGTGGGCTTTTGTGGACAGTGGGTACCCAACTTTTCACTAGTGTCTAAGCTTTTAAAATGGCTCACACACTAGGATGTGTTGGATCTGGTACCATGGGTTAACGATTGCTCGATTGCCCTCCTGGAGCTGCGAGGGTGACTCTGTTATGCTCCAGCACTGGGAATGCCTGGGCTCTTTTCTGCAGTGAGAGGGAGGGCTGTGCTCTTTCCATGTTTACATAAATGAGTGGAAATACACAAGGACCTGCGGCTTATCATTCTGCTACTCTTGACTCCATAGCTGCAGGGCTGCCCAGATGCCTTAGAGCTGTAGCAGCAGTGTGTGTTAGCACAGAAAAATGTGAAAATATTGCCACGGGACATCCTCCTATTGTGCTTGTTCCCCATTGTGTAGAGATTTTAGTGATGCATAAACACACTCAACACCTGACCAACAGTTGATTGACTAAATATGAACAGATAATATACGCTGCAGAGAATATTACTCTAAAGTGATGTCCTTCTTTGAATCCAGCTACATTGTTACCAATGCCTGAAAATGAAAGTGAGAATGGGGAAATAGAGCATGATTGTCTCTATGTCACTGACATATGCACCAAACAAAGATCAGATATACACGATGAGCCACAGGCAGCGTTTGATTTCATTCTGTTGTTGATGAGTCCTGCCTAAGAGATGTTGGGGGAGCCTTAAGAGCTGCGTACGCAGTCTGTACAGTCAGGGGAGTAGTCCTGGCTTCAAAGGGTGTCTTCTGCACAAGTGGCAGAATTAATCGCTCTTACCAGAGCTTGCTGTGTTTCTGAACAGCTGAAAGTGTTGATTTTTACTGACAGTCAATATGGCTTTGGTGTTGTTCATGACTTTAGTCAGTTATGTTCACCGAGGAGATTTACGATGACATTGGGATCCCTAATATGGAATGGAGAGCAGGTCGTCAGATTGTTGAAGGCATTGCAATTGCCTACCAAGAGTGTTGTTAGAAGTGGAGATGACTATGACTATGTGACAGTAGGTAGCCGACATGCTGATTAGGTTACACAATATTGTGCTCATGCGGCCCGCCATTTAAGGCTGCACATGGAAATGAATCTGAAGATGAGATGAATGACAGCCATTTTTTAACAATAGCCGATACTTTGGAGGTAGTGTAAAGGTTGCAGAAGGAAGTGCCAGAGGCAGAACAACAGAGTTAGGTTAGATCAGGTTGTGTTAAAAGAGAGGATGACATTTGGGTTTCAGCAGATGGAAGACCTGTATTGCCAGTTTGATTGCTGTCCCCAATGGCTAGATATCTTCATGGTCTTCCACTTCGGAAGGGATGCAATGGTCAGATTGTTTCAAAAGAATGAGTTTAACCCTCAATTCAGATTGATGGTTGAAGTATTGTGTCACAGGTGTGTTGTATGACAGCAGATGAATGTTGGAATGGGCTGAGATATGTCCTGGTGATTGTGTGTCTTCTTGCATTGGGCTGAAGCATACAAACCAGGAGAAGCAATAACCTTATAGTAGCTAGGAGTTTGAAATGGCACATTGACGTATTAAAACAACTCATCAGGTCACATGGTATTTTACGTTTGAATCTTGACGCACAGCAGGTTTAAATGTTTGCACCTAAGGGGTTCGCAAAGGAGTTTTTCGCAATGGATGAAAGGTTGGGTTCTTTTAACTATTTTCGTAAAAGCAGCACACTGAAGACGGGGAGGCTGGGACAGAGATGAAGTACAACGAACGTTAGTAGTGTTATTGAGGTGGGTGGTTGTTGCATGTGATTCACTGTGTATGGTTTTGTTTTATTATTTATGGAGAGGCACACGTCACTTTTTGGTTAAACTTCACTTGTTGATCTTGTTTCTTTGTTCGTAGGAGAAAAGATGCATTTTTGAATTATTTCATGTTGTTATTGGACAATATGAATGCACATTTTCAAGTATAAAATATGTTTTATTACTAGATGTACCATATCATTATGTTTGCGGTAAAACTTAAACTAAATTTTAACATGGTTTCTGATGGGCTATGTTTAAATTTGAATTCTAGCCACCCCTGACGAAGGGAAAAGAGCCAAAAATGCATTGGTTGGACTCCCAATTTGGTTACTTGCTATGGAAAGTGATTGACCGAGCGGATGGAAAAAGGCCAGATGGGCATTCCTGGAGCAATAAAAGGTTTTTACATCACATTGCCTCTGTTTGAATTATAAAGTTAAACAGACAACGATGGATAAATTTGAATACGTGTAAGATAAAATGGTGTTTTATTGAGACAACAGATCGGCAGTGCGACCTGAAACTGGTTCGGGACAATGCACCAGATACGCTCTTGACATTCAGTTTGTGTCTTGGGACAAAGCACGCTGCTGAGCTCACACGCCAAGATTTTGCCCAGAGCATCATTTAAATCAGTTTAAAAACTCTGAAAGACAAATGGGAAGGAGGGCACTACATCCAGTTTTCATTTTCACTTTTAGAAACTTGGCATTTTTCTGCCTTAGCCATTTAGTGGCTGTAGACTGTCTCTGGTCACATGATTCGGTGTAGTTGACAGTTGGACCAATGTATTTCTCCTAGACGGCCACGCAGAATAGAGAGCTTAGGTGTGCCTGGATAAGCCATACTGGCAGAGTTAGGCACAGTCCCACTTACACCTGAATTGGCTGTGTTTTGCCTTTACACAAAGGATTGTATACCTCCTGTATTAGTCTGGAGACAGGAAAGGGGCGACGGGAAACCAGTGCTCTTCAAAGGGAAACCTCTAGAAGCTTTACCCACTTCAAAGAAAGCACCAGGTATAAATATTGGACCTCAGACTCCAACTCTTCAGTACACTTCTGGACCTATGGATGACTCTGCCAGAAAGAAGGACTGCTGTGCTGCTGTAAGGAATACCACTCTGCTGGACTACTACTCTGAAGTACTACTGCCTTCTGTGCTGACCTGCTGCATGTATTCCTCTTGCCTCAGTGAGAATGACTGGACCTGAACCTGAACCCAGGATCATCAGATTGATTCCAAGGGCTAGTCTCTTGAAACCAGCACCTGGACTCTGCAACTCTGAGTATTATCCTGCCAAGTGATGCCACCCCAGAACTGTACCTTTGGACTTGGGCCTGAAGGTGCTCTGACAGCCCATCTGTGAATCCGTCAGAACTGACACATTACCTTTGTTGTACGGCACAAACCTGGGCAGAACTGGTGCATTCCTTCTGCTGTGAGGATTCTTGCAGCGCAGGAGTCTTGAATCCGCACTGTTCCAACAGACAGTGCAAGCCCATGCATTGCAAACCTCTCCTCAGCAACACCCTCAACGACGATTCACAACTTCACATTGCAAGCTCCCTCATTGATGGCCTCCTTGACAGTGATGCAGGACCTAGCATTGGAGCCTTGCAGCTACCGGAACTGACACATCATGTCAGCTGAGCAACACATTCTTGACACAGGAGACCTTGGAACACTCTGCAACCAGGATTTAAGGTTCAGTGGGCTTAACTGGGTACCTGTAGCTAGCCCATGCTCCATTGCTCGCACCACCATCAATGATCCAAAGTAACCTTTTTAAAGTAATAGGAAAAAAAGAGTGTTCAATGTAGTCAATGTATGTAGAATGCTGTTTTAGACAAGACAAATGGCGAAATAGAAATGTTCTCCCTTTGCACTGCCATGTAAATGATAGAGTCAGCCCAAAAAGGTAACACCTTTAATCATGATTCTAAAACAATGCTATCATTTAAAGATAGTTATCTGCTGATATGTGGCAATAAACTATGTGGTCCTGCTTCAGTGTCACTTTAAGCTACATTATGGAATATCTTCTGATAAAACAACTTCAATATATGAACCTACATTTTGCAGAGATCATCACCAAATGTCTTTGAATTGTATGGACATTACACAGATGTAGGCACTTGCTCAATTCATTGGGAACCCCTTAAGAAAGTTAAAAAATATTTTTAGGCGTAGGCGCGCAATACTGCCTATTGTTAAAAAATAGAAGTTACACTTTTGATTTTTTTTCTAAACATTTCACATTTTTCGTCCGAGGAAAACTGACTGCATTTTCAAAAAATAAATAAATAGATTGCTTTATTCAAAAGCAATCACAACATGGTGGTCTGCTGACCAGAGCAAGCCACCATCTCTGTGAGGGTTATCATTCCTAATAGGTCGCAAACTGTAACTTACCTCATTAATATGGATGAGGTAGGCCAATTTGCATCCACTAGGAATTGGTGATTTAAAAATAAAAGTTACATACGTTAGTAATAGCAATTTCCTAATTGTATGTTGGTGATCATCTCAATTTTTCTCAATGTTAGTACATCTTACCCTATGTCTCCTTGGATGGCCATCTGAGTTGAGGTTTTGGGTGGGTGTTTATAATAGACCAAGATAAAGAGCTTAGGAGCCACAGCTGAAGGCATTATAAGTTTCTCACAGTGGCGGTCTGTGGGTTATAAAGGTGTTCAGATTACATGCTGTTACGATCCTTGGACTCTCTGCTGATATCACAGAGCAATGGTCAAGTATGCTGATTGTAAATGTGATTCTATGTGAAAACATGTAAAAGAGGTACACAGCTGTTGGAATATTGACAGGACGTAAGTTAAGAAAAATGCATTTCTTGCATGTAAAAGAGTGTGTGTACCGGTGAGGTGACAGAGCCAACAAGTTAACAGGGAGAGCCGAGCCAGGGTTCTGGCTTGGATCTTGGAGCCTGTGCACGAGCCGAGCCTTGGAAAAATGTTTCTATGTAAACCATACAACAAACATCACGAAAAATATAATAATGTCTATTCTAAATTTAAAATTTGTATTGATTTAACATTTGGGAGTTTTTACGTTAATAGGGAACATTATATGTTAGATTTGAGAGTCTCTAGTTGACACAGGTAGGTACTTGTGACAAATAGGGACTCTTGCCTCTAGTCAGGATAAGGGCATTACACTCCTAAAATAACCCCTGCTCACCCCCTTAGTAGCTTGGCACAAGCAGACAGGCTTATCTCTGAGGCAGTGTGTAAAGCATTACAGACCACATACAGTAACCCAGTGACAACACTACAAATGTACACCACACAAGGTTTTTATATAAAAAATAAGTATACTTTACATAGAGTTACCACAAGACCATATATAACAAAAATACACACTTCCAAAAGAACTCTGGGGAGCTGGGGGTGAAGTCTGTTGTCCATGAGACTTCAGCAGGAAGGAAGCTCTTTTCCAAGCCCTTGGGCCTACTATAGGGGTGACTAATATGAAGAGAAGGGAAGGTTTTGGGCCTGGCAAGGGGGTGCCCTTGCCCATTCAAGGTGAGAGTACCAGACTTCACGTATGCTCTGCAATGGCAGACCTTAGACACATTTTACAAGGCTGCTTTTGTGGGTGGCACAACCAGTGCTGCAGGCCCGCCAGCAGCATTACACGCCCTGGGCACACTCAGTGCACTAGACTAGGGTCTGACAAGTAAACCAAATAGCCAAACATGTAACCACTGTTTAATAAATCAATTTACAATAGGGAGCACTTGTACTGTGGCACTGGATAGCAGTGGCACAGTGCCCAAAGCATCTAACACCGGCAGCAATACATAAGGCAACAGCAAAAATGGAAGGGAGACCCACGCCAATGGTGCCAGGTCTAACATTATAGCACTGCACTGAAAAGTAGTTTTGTACATCTGTTAGTCTGAGCTCACATATTTGAAAGTGCTTTCAGACATGATAAAGGAGGGCTCTACAGTACACATGGAGACATATACATTATTTAAAGGTCCCAGATTTACAAGGTGTTGAGCGGACACTGAGACTTAAACCTGTTTCCCCAATTCAGTAGTCAGCAGCTATGACTGCAATTCTACATCCCCGTTAGAGGGCAGGAGAAAGACAGGCAGACACATGAAAGCTCAGCTGCTTTGGGGCTCGAGGTTCCAACAGGACATCGAACTGTGCCAGAGCCAGGCTCGAGCGTTCAGTGACTCCCCTACATTTCGTGCACAGGATTGGCAAATTGGAGGAGATGCAAAAAAGTGAATGCAGAAGAGGTGCCCTGGAGCGAAAAAATAAGATGTGACACATGCAGATGGAGGATTTAAAAAAGATGTGTGAAGAAAAAGGGATTAGGTGCCTAACACAGTGAAAGGCTGCAGAGGACAGTGGTGTGAATGGAAAATCCAGAAGTGATTGAGAACTCCGGAGACTAGCAACCCTTACACAGATCTTGGTAATGCGCAATTCAGTCTCATCTTTTCACAATTGAAACGTTTTAAATTCTAATTGCTCACAACAAAATCAATACTTTTTTATTCAGCTCATACTGCAAGAAAGCATTGGCAAAACCAATGGTGTTGGGTGTTTTTGGTTTTTTTTGTTGGATATTCGTTAATAAGTCTGCTTAAAAACCACCTGTCGACTGAGGCAAAATACAAAGACTGTCTCTTTTCTTGGACAGTTGGTGGCAAAATGCCTCGTTCAATCAATAAACTAGAAGAAAACAAATTGTTATTCTGAAATTCAAGCGTGCCCTCTGCCAACTGAAGGTGCGTCTTGATGAAGCGCCTTGTCTCTGGTCCAAAATCAACAAAATGAACCACGGTCTGTAGAGGATTTCAATCAGAAATATGTGTCAACTCGATTACAGCAGATGGTAATAGAGATATTTTTTTTCAAATCCCACTCTGCTGAGCCAAAAACATGTTCAGGCTTTTGTGATGCCTGTAGAAAGAAATACATTGTGATTACGCGTGTCTGTGAAGCCGTTTCAAACAACTGACACCATTATTCAAATTCGAGAAATCGAAAAGTCACAAAAGCAAGCACGTCTTTTTTCTATTCTTGTGATTCGAATTGATGTCAGTTTTTTTAAACCTTTCTTTTGGCAACATTCGACGATAAAAGCACTCTTTCGTACCAAGCGTTCGGTTTAGTTTACAAAAAGTATTAATAAAACAGTGCGACAAAGCCAGCCTTTTTGAAGTGCGCGTCAAACACTCGTGCCAGACAGCGCTCGAGAGGAGCTGCTCTCAGGTGTAATGGCGGCGAGCGGCAGGCCCACTCTTCATCACGCAGAGATGCTTCTGTTTTCGATAGCTCTAAGCAGGATTGATCTTGAAAGATTGAACATTTCGACCGAACGCGCATCCCTTCTGATAATCTCCAGTCTGCACGCTGGCAATGTTCTGTTCTCTAGCGGCAGCAGGTAATAACTGCAAGCGAGATTATATTGGCACAGATAAGGATATTCAAATTATTGCTGCCTTCGCAGTGGCAGGTTCATTTGTGCGATCGAGAGAGATGAAGGCCCTGGTTTACCAAACAGACAATGCACGTTGGAATTCGACACCTAGGTCTGGGTCCGGTTATTGCGACCGTTTGGCTTATTTTATTTATAAGCAGAGCATTAAAATAGTTGTTTGGGTACTATACGGGTTATATAGCAATGCGAAAACGTTCATTTCTGAGTGATGCTTGTTCTATGATGTAATCACGTCACTTGACGGCTTTGACATTTCTTTCCAGTGTATTTTTTTATGCTAGGATGTAGGCCTTAGGTAGTTTTTGAATAATAATGTTTGAGACATTGTGCAAAAAATACTGACTTTAAAACCCCTAGAGACAAACACCTCATCCTACCAATTCTTCTTCTTAGCATGTTGTCCCATAGATAAGTGTGAGCCCATCCCAGGGGTACACGTTGATGAATTACAAGTGTAACATCCTGCTCTGTGTGGGCAGGCAGGTGTTTTGGAGGTTGGCCAATGCACATTTTCCTGTACAGGTGATCTTTCCTATTCTAATCCTGGCTATGCCTCTGTGAGCAAATGGCATGCTTAATGATTCTTTGGATGAAATTGAAAAGTGGCTTTCAGCTTCAGGTTAGTGTCGTGTTCTCCGCGGCGGGCGCCACACAGCACAATATACTCAGGACACAGGTTGGTTCTAGTATGTTTCCTTTATTTGATATTGCATGAGCTGGTTACATATACGTCCGTCCTGTTGCTCGTCCTGGTCAATCTGTCCTCTTCCTGTCCCCTGGCCGGATGTGGTGTCCGGTGACCTGGTCACCTCGTCATGACCCACAGGGTCCTAGTGTCCTACTGTCGGTCGCCTATCCCATCAGGTCACGACACCTCCCCCCTTGTTGCAAACAAATGTTCATGACACATTTATCATAATCACTGTCGCCCACCATTGACAGTCCTCATTCACAGTTACATTGAGAGAGAGAGAGAGAGAGAGAGAGAGAGAGAGAGAGAGAGAGAGAGATGTTCTGTCAGTCTTGTCTATCCTTCTCCCCAGTCTCTGCTTCCTACTTTTTCCTACGTAGTTTCTTGATCCCCTTGCACTCTTTCTTTGGTCGTCGTTTTCTGCCATCATCTTTGTTTCTGCTTTTCTGTTGTCCTCCAGCTGCTCTCAATTTGCCAGCTGCTCCTTTTCTTTGTCGTTGCTCTCTCTTTGTGGCCTTGTCTCTGTCCTTCTGTTGTCCTCTTTCCGTTCCCTTTTTTCCAGTCTCTCGTCGTCTTGACCGTTGCTCTCTGCCCTCTGTTTTGCTTCTTGTTCCTTTCTTTCTACCACCGCTTTTTGTTGTATTTGTTTTCTCAATGATTCTCGTTTGTTCTCGTCCTCTTTCCTTGTTCTCTGAGTCTTCTCTTTGCTTGCTCTCAGACTGTCTGTTCTCGTCGTTATATGTCATTGTTATGAGGCCCATCGTTTGGGCTGTGCTGTTGCTCATCAGGCATGGCCCTGGGACCTCGCCTTGTAGAACATGAATGTCCTCCTTCTTTATTGTGTTCTTGTATCTCAGTTACTCTGTGAATTTTCCCAAATTAGTTATTTGTTTCCTTGCCCCCCAGGTAAAAACCTTTGTCTGGGACGCTCGCAGTGCCGGTTTTACTTCCATTCTCTCATATTCCGATATACACATGACATTGCATGTTGCACCACTGTCCAGTATAAAGTCTGTTTCGTGCGCTCCTACTCTTATCTTTGCCTGGTCTGTCTGTCCTCTGGTGCTTCGGTCTTCTGGCTGTGTTGTCTCTCCTGCTTCTTCTTCCTCGCTCCGCTCGGTGCGCGCCTCCGACATGTGGTATAGTCTTTCCACTTTCACTTCTTCCTCTTCTTCATCTGACCCTCGTGAAGAACTTCTCCTTTCGTTGTCGACATACCTGACATGTCTTGTTGTCGATTCCTGTTGCCTTCCCGTTCTCCCCTTGTCGTCTCCTTTGAATTGTGCACCTTGGCACATGCTGGCGTAATGATTTCTTCCACCACACTTTCTACACGTCTGGCCAAATGCTGGGCACGGACCTCTGTGTGGAAATTCCATTCCACACTTGTAGCATGTTCTTTCTGGTCGTCTCCTTTCTTTTTGTTCCCTCCAGTCATTCTTCCATCGGTCTGTGCGATATCTGTTTGTCGTGAAGTGTGCGTTTTCTATTTCAGCGCTCTTCCCTCTTTCCATTTCTTTGGCATGTTCCGTTGCTCTCGCCTCTGCTCTCGCTAGGGACAGGATGTTCTCCAATGAGGTCGGTTCCTTTAGTATTCTTGCTCTGAATCCGGTGTCGAGACAGCCTTCTATGATCCGTAGTCTGATCGCTTGCTCGTTATCGAATTTGTCAAACTCACAATGTGTTACCAACTTTCTCAGCCTTGTTGCGAAGTCGTCTAGTGTTTCGCCGACTTGTTGACATGCAATGGTAAAGGTATATTGTTCGAAATCAATGTTGCGCTGTGGGTCGAATTTGGCTGTTAGACATTTCTTTAGTTGGTCATATGTTTTTGTTTCCTCGGTAGGCAGTGTCACCAGTAGTTCTTCCACGTCATCCCCTGCTAAGTTCAACAGTAATCCTAGCTTCTTTCCGTCTGCTACATCTGTATCTTCTACATATCTTTCAAACCGTCTGATCCATTTCTCCCACCTTATCCCTGTTTGTGGCTCCGATAAGTTGAAAGGTAGTGGTCTCCTGTATTGCGCGCTGGGCTTTGGATCTGCCATTCTTTCCTTCTTTCTTTGGTCGGCTCTTTTCTTTTGTTTCCTTTCTCTTCTTCTTCTTCTCTTCTTTATTTTATTTATTTATTTATTTGTTTATTTCTACCTCTTCCTCTGTGGTTTCTGTGCTCTTCTAGGCACTCTTTTGTTATTTCTTCTACTATCTCTTTACCGTCTTTATTTTCTCTTATGTGTCTTTGTTTGGTCTTTATATTTCTTTTTCTTGTTGTTTGTATTTCTTTGTTTGTCTTTTTCTTCTTCTTTACTTCTATTACTTTTGTTGCTCTTTTATCTCCTTACTGTCTCTTTCTTTCTCTTTACTTCTATTTCTTTGTTGCTCTTTATCTCTTTTGAATGTCTCTTTTTCTGTTAATTTAGTCTTTTCTTTTCTCGCCTGGCCTTGTGATGGCCGCCCTGTTATTTCTGGTGCCTTTTCCTTTGTTGTCCCACACAAAATGGCTGCCGTCGCTCTCGCGAGATTTCGATCGAAAATCTCGCCTTTCCTGACCCTAAAATGGCCTCCTTGCTGATGCTGTGCCTTGATTGGTCCGGCCGCCTGGTTCAAAGATGGCCGCCGAGACTTCTGAGCTCTCGCGAGATCTCGCGCGTCAATTCAAACGAGCTCGCGCCTCAATTGCAAGTGGTCGCGCTCTTACCGCGATCTGTTACACGCTTTCTTGTCCGTCGGGGTGAGCACCCGCGTCGCTTCCTCGCTTCTTCACTCTTCGTCCTGGCGCATCCAGGGTGGGCACCAGGTATTCTTCGATGCTGTCCAGCCCAGACACGCGATGTTCTCCGCGTTAGTTCGTTTCTGACCTTCGTCGCCAGTTGTCGTGTTCTCCGCGGCGGGCGCCACACAGCACAATATACTCAGGACACAGGTTAGTTCTAGTACGCTTCCTTTGTTTGATATTGCATGGGCTGGTTACATATACGTCCGTCCTGTTGCTCGTCCTGGTCAATCTGTCCTCTTCCTGTCCCCTGGCCGGATGTGGTGTCCGGTGACCTGGTCACCTCGTCATGACCCACAGGGTCCTAGTGTCCTACTGTCGGTCGCCCATCCCATCAGGTCATGACAGTTAGTTCTTTAGTGGGACCGCATGAGGCCAGTAAAGCATAATTATATGACACTGAGGGGGAAAATGTACAAGGAGCTAATGCCGCAGTAGCGTCAGTTTTCTGACGCCACAGCATCTTTTTATATTGCCGTGTTTACAAGTTGCCGCTAACCGCGGTTAGCGACAGCATCCTGGTGATATCCTCTGTCTGAAGTGTTTTTAGCGACTCAGGAAATGTGGCGCTCTGCTATGTAAACGTATGTTTATTATTGGTGTGATTGTAATTTATGTACGGTACAACCTAATTACCTATAGTGACAACATGATGCTATGAGTGAAATTGTGAGTATCGTGAATGCTTAAAAGAATAATGACTTGTTCAAGTGACATTGATACAAAAACATTATGGTTATTATAGAATCTCGATAGCTCAATCAAAAGGACCAAAATTAGGGAAAATTCTTTTTAGCGAGAAATAATTATTAAGAAGGCATGGATAGACTACGGGGAGTATTATTCTTTTAAGCATTCACAATACTCACAATGTCACTCATAGCATCATGTTGTCACTATTGGTAATTAGGTTGTTCCATTTAGGGTTTCCACTTTAAGGTATAAGTCACCACTGCTGCAACTGATGATAAATTTCCCGTACACAACTTTTATATTCATTTCACTATGTTCATATTATTTTTTGTATCTTTCCCAGCCCTGAGGAAGTCGTAGGGTTAATTTAATTGGTGACGAAACACGTGTTGGCTGGTTTACTTTTACTCATTTTGAATAATAAAAGTCAAGAATCCATTTACTGGAGATGAACATTGACATTTCTTTCAGAATCTATTTTGATTGACTCGTACCTTGTTGAACACAAGTTTACGTGTGCCCAGGACTTAATTCTGTATCCTGATGATATCGTCAGTTTTTCTGTTTGCTCCTTCTGTCAGCGATAGCAAACAAAAATTAAATGCAAGGTAGGCGTTCCCGTGTAAAAACTGCAGGTAACCGCACTTTGCGATATGCACAATGATTGCCGGGGCCGGCGATACGTTAAAAAACCAGCATCTAAGCTCTGTTAGCAGCTGGTTTCTAAGACCACAAAAAAGGTGGTCTTAAAAATGGAGATAACAAAACTGGATATAAGGGGGAGTAGTCCAGAACCACATTTGACAACCCACAGATGCCATGGAGGCACTGCTCATGCCGCGTGGAGCACCACGAAGTCCACAACAACCACCGTGACCGCCCCCGTCTCCAGGACCACCTCGGAGGCAGCGCCAAAGAAGACATCGAGTCTATCGTCAATGCATCACCCTGATAGACCTAACACCGGAGGATGATATAGCCCACTACAGGCTGAGAAGGTCTTGCATCCTCTGCATATTGGCCCAGATAGCCCCCAGGATGCAGGCACCAACACAGTGTTGAAACAACATCCCACCACAGACGCAGCTCCTAGCAGTGCTGCACATGTGGGTCTCAGGTACCTTCTAACCAACCACTGCCAGAGTTGGGGAAGTCCCCCAGTCATCATTTTAAAGGTTTGTCCCAAATGTCTTGGATGCTATCTTCAGCCTGACGCCACAACACCTACACTTCCCCAACACTGCTCAAGAACAGCTTAACACCAAACAAGGCTTCAATGCCATTGCTGGCTTTCCCCATGTGTTGGGGGCAATTGCCTGCAACCATGTCCTTCTTGTGCCTCCTCTGGACACTGCACACATTTACCAGAACAGGAAGCAAACACACTCCATGAACGTGCAGGCAATCGTGGACCACATGGGCTTGTTCACCAAAGTGGTAGCTAAGTTTCCAGGGAGTGTGCATGACTCATACATCTTCCGTCAGTCCAACATCAACCAGCGTTTTGAGAATGGCACATGTGGAAATGGACTGCTTGTTGGAAAGTACAAACTGAACACACCACACACAACAAGTCCACAATCATGTAGCACACAAATGTGAGAATGCACATGTAGCAAAAGTCAAACAACATGCCTTGAAATATGTCCACCCAACCACACAAAAGAACCTAAGGGACTGAGCAATGATCCCTGGGCCCTCCACATGTGAATATTTATGGGTTCAGAGAGGAAAGGTAGCAGTCTGGCAGCGAGTAGGGCGGTCTCGGTGCTGTGGTTGATTAGAAATCCAGACAGAGAGGTGTCCCGGATGGCGTTGTACATGGTGTATCTGGTGGTCTTGGTGAATCCATGATTGATGTTAAATATGTCTTTTGAGTTGGTGGCCTATGTAACTATTATGTCGTGGCAGAAGCTCCTATCAGTGCCACAATGCGTTGGTGGTATTTTGACATGGTGTTCTTATACACCTAGAAGTTAACATATGCCTTGCAATTTCACAGTTTTTTCTCCAGGGTTCCGTAGGTGTGTCTGGAATATTACAGCTTGTGTGGTGAAATATGCAGGTTTGCTGCTGCACTGTCTGTTGAAGCTGTGTGGCCGGGTGAGTTTGTGCATTTCAAAATCCATGTGTGGGATTTCCTGGAAGCACGTTGGTGTCTGCTGCAGTGTTGGGGGAGTTGCAGTTGAGGGTTGATAACATATGATCATCGGTGACTCATTTCCAGTACCTTTGCATTGCACAATTTGCAGGTGTGTCCGGCTTGGTCATGTTGCCAAGGAAGTGTAATGCAATGATGGTTGGTCCATGGGTGCTGTGTGGTGTGGCAGCAGTGTACGCTGTTTCCACCTGCAAAGAAGAGGTTGAGGGTTTCTCCTGCCATGTGGGTTGGTGTGCGTAAGAGTTGTTTATCCACATGATGGGGACCTCTTCATCCAGAGGGCAATGGAGTTGGTGTCTTCAGGGTTGTTGAGTCCAGGTCGACGATGAGTAGTTAGTCCATGGAGGTGATGGCGTGGGGTGCAAAGAGGTCACTGATGTTGTTGACATATTATTATTATTATTATTATTATTATTATTATTATTATTGTATTTAATTTTATACAGCGCACAGCTACACGGAGGTTTCCCGGCGCTAAACAGAAGAGAGAGGACGGGTTAATTGCAGAAAGGATCTCTAAAGAACCTGGAGGGTCTATCTATACTACTATTATAAAGTAAGAACTTTGAACCTTTGAGGCGGGTAAACTCGGGAACCAAAGCGCCAATCCAAACACACAATACATCATTAGAATTGTCAGGATCTGCAGAGTGACATAGGTATATATACCCCAAAAATATACGTTCTATAAAAAATATACATTCATAAAAAAGTAGTCCCTTGGAAGTAGCGCCGAGCATGTGCGCTAACGACGTAAACGTGCGTGCTGACATCATCTAGCGCGGGGGGGTTGCGGCGGACAGGAGCACGAGGAGGTCGAGGAGCGGCAGACAGGAGCGCGACAGGAGCGAGGAACTCAGGCTGAGGTAGGTGAAGTGCGGGGAGGATCGGAACGTGCGCGGCTGAGTGAAGCGCGGGGAGGAGCGGAGGAAAGGACTCGGGCTGAGGTGGGTGAAGCAAGGGGAGGAGCGGCCCGTTAGCGCTCACACATGCCTGTGGGAAGTCTCCAATGTGCGGCTGACAGGAACGCCGGGAGGAGCGGAGGAAAGGTCTCGGGCTGAGGTGGGTGAAGCAAGGGGAGAATTGGCCCGTTATCGCTCACACACGACTGTGGGAAGTCTCCAATGTGGTACCACATTCACAACGGAAATAAAAGACAGAACGCAAAATAAAATAATAATATAGAGAGACATGTGTGCGTGTTTGCACAGGGCATTGGTCAGCCGGAGATGAGGTTTATTGCTAAGAGGTGGAACGCAAAATAAAATAATAATAAAGAGAGACTGTGTGCGTGTTTGCACAGGGCTTTGGTCAGCCGGAGATGAGGTTTATTGCTAAGAGGTGGAACACAAAATAAAATAATAATAAAGAGAGACATGTTTGCTTGTTTGCACAGGGCATTGGTCAGCCGGAGATGAGGTTTATTGCTAAGAGGTTGATGAAGCAAGGGGAGGAGCGGCCTGTTAGCGCGGGGAGGAGCGGTGAACTGTGTGCAGCTAATTAGGGGCTCTGAAGGTGGCGGGTGCGTAAAGGGGGACCCCCCCGGACAACGTCGGGACGGGCTGCTAGTAGGTTAAATAACCAGGTCTCGAGGTCTCTGCGGAACCTTAGGTAGCAGGATTCAGAATGTAGGGAAAGATGTAGGGCATTCCACACGGAAGGGGCTAAGTAAGCGAATGAGCGGCCGCCCATTCTAGCTCTCCTAATGCGAGGCACCTGATATCTATATTGGGTAGACGAACGGAGAGTGCGGGTGGACAATAGTGGTGAACCAAAGTGCTTAAATAATGAGGGGCATTGCCTGACTTAATACGGTGCATGATACAGAGGGTCTTGAATTTAGAGCGGTTTTCAATTCGGAGCCAGTGAAGGCTACGCAGAGAAGCAGAAGTGGAAGAGGTTCTGGGTAGATTGCAGAGTAATCGGACGGACATGTTTTGAACCATCTGAAGTTTGCGAGTCACCTCCTTGCATGCACCCAGAAAAAGAACATTCCCATAGTCCAGCCGAGATGTAATTAACACTTGGACTACGGTTCTCTGGGTGTCATGGGGAAGCATTCATATGATCTTTCTCAGCCACTTGATGATGGTAATACAGGTGGCCGAGACCTTGATCACATGTTGCCTCATTGACAGCTGATCATCAAATATGATGCCTAAGTTGCGAGCTGTCTTGGAGGGAACAGGTAGGGGATCCATCTGCTGTGGTATAGCAGTCCATTTGTCCGGTGGGTCTGTATGCAAGTATGCCACAGGGTGTGGAGTTGGGTCTGTGCAGGACCTGGAAGTGCATGTCTTCCGTGGCGGCAAATGTGTTGCTGGAGGTGGAGAGGCAGAGGGACTTTTTTATGCACAATGGTGAGGACTCCTTCCGGGTGTTAGGGGCAGTCCTCCCTCTGGATCTTGTCTCCAACTGGAATTGTGAGTGCAGGGGCAGAGGAGTTGGTAGTCCAGCTGCCCATAAAGAAGGTGATGTTGGGTGACAGTATTTCCCAGAGGTACCAGATGTCCATGGTGTGTCTGTTCAGGGAGTGCATGGTGACGAGGATGCATCTTAGTGCGTTGGTGGTGTTGGAGGTCGGGCGGTGGTGAAGGTCATGCAGTAATGGAAGCACGATAACTGGCCATGGGTGGTGTTCATTGTCGCATGTTGTTAGTTGTGCTTTCTTCTATGGTTGAGTGTGACAATAGCGGATGGGTCGTAGAGGTAGATGTAATGAGATCAAGGATCCCTGACTCCGTTTATGTCTGGGTCATGGACGGAAGAAGACGTGCTTGCTTATTGTGTGCATTTGTTTCACCAGTGGTGCTAATGTGCAGCTGCTGCCATTACATAGTGTAGGGTGGGATGGACAAGCAGCTGGGAGGCAGTGTAATTTGCATTGATGCTGGGCAATTGTCTGAAGCTAAACATGGAAAAGCTCAATAAGCTAAGTAGCACAAATCACACACACAAAAATAGGAAAACTGCAAACACAGCATACACATATACTAATGGAGATATCTCCCTATTTATTGTTACAGATCATCATGGATATGCACTATCTCCATGGGTGATAACACCCCTAGGAGGAACAAACACCCAGGCCCAGGGACATTACAATATTGCACTTGGACGCACCAGGTCCATTGTAGAGAGAAAATTTGGTGTACTCAAGTCATGGTTCAGGTGCCTCGACATCTCAGGCGGCAGACTGCTGTACAGCTCTGAGTTAGCCTACAAGATCATTGTGGCAAGTTGTGTGCTGCACAAGATATGTGCCCGCACCAATGCACCATGGCTAGAAGTACCAGATGAATCTGACAATCCTGAGGATGACAAAGAAGAAGAGGCTGATGCTGCACACCCCCCAGCCATGGCTGCAGCGCAAAGGGACAGAATCATCCACAATTTATTCACATGACCACATAAAAATATCACACCGCTTTCTTTGTTTAGACTGTGCAAAATGCAAATGAGCATAGTTCTTCAAATAAAATATCACTACACAAAAACATTGAGTGCATGTTCATACTCTGCATTAGTACATACATCTGACAAGTGAAAGTTTAACAATGTGCGTTTATTATTGTTGAATTGTATGTTTCTAGGTGGGTATGTGTTTTTGGGGTCCAAGATGAAATTTAGGATGTGTTTTGGGGTCTGAGATGAAATTTAGGGTGTGGTGTGGGGTCTGAGATGAAATTCAGGGTGTGTTTTGGGGTCAAATATGAAATTTAGGGTGCATCGTGGGGTCCGAGATAAAATTTAGGGTGTGTTTTGGGGTCCAAGATGACATTTAGGGTGTGTTTTGTGGTCCGAAATCAAATGTAGGGTATGTGTTGGGGTCAAGATGAAATTTAAGGTGTGTTTTGTGGTCAGAGATGATATTTAGGGTGTGTTTTGGGGTCATAGATGAAATTACAGCAAATACAGTTCATCCAAGGGAAAACGTGGCATTAGCGTCCAGATTATTGCCGCATTAACGCTAAAGTGACAATTTCTTCATATCCGTGATAGGAAAATATAGCTAAATACATGAGAAGATGGGAAATATTACAGCAAAATCAATTTTACGTGCAGAAAATAATCGCAAACTCAAAAAATGGGCCGCAAACACACAGGAAGTAATGTTAGCATGCATCCTGTTGTCTGGAGGAGTACAGTGCACTTTCACTTTTACTTTTGAGCACACTTCTTGTGATTGTGGAGAGTGTTGGAGGTTTTTGGTGTTCTGTGCTGCTGAATTTGGTTTTGAGAGTGTTGTGTCCTATGAACTGTCCCTAATGTCCCTGTGAAGTGTTTTGTAGTTGTCCTTACTTGTTTTTTGTGTCTAGTACTATATTTTGTTGGGTATTTGTCAAAGGGGTATTTAAAATTAGTAAACATTGTTGTGGTATATATTGGGGTTTTGATTTTTTAGGAGTGGATTTATGTGTGTGCTGGAAGATGGGTGTGGGTATGGAGGGCAGGATGTCAGAGGGGGCGTCGGGGGGCTTCCTCTGGCTGGTGAAGCACTACCTGCCATTGCTGATAGAAAATGGGAGTCAGATCCTGCAGGGCTAACGTGTAAGGAAGGTGAGATGGGAGAATGTGAAGAGCCTGATGCTGCGGGTCTTCGGTATGGACAGGACTGGCTGACATTGGAAACATAGATAGCAGAATTGTGTTGGCCACGAGGGTGACATGTTGGACCCCCTTGGAGTCCTCATTGGCCAACAAGGTGGTAGTACAACCTCAAAATAGTTAAATGAACAATTTTGTTATTGATACAAAGTGTTGTCTGTAACACAATGGGGTATATGTACAGGTATTTTGTGGAGTGAGGCGTTCTAAATCATGCCTTCAGGCCTAACTTTCCCACTGCAGAGTTGCAATGCTGCACCATGTGTACAAGCATGTGGTGCAGGCTTGTGTTCCCACCAGCGCTGGTGCAAAAAAATTGCAGTGTAGTGCCAACCCAGGCACCATAGTGCAAGGGAGTCTGTGTGCAGGGAAAACATTGTTCATGTACATGAAGTCTGACCTTATATGACATAAACAATCCAATGCTTCATGATCATTCCATGAGTGCTGCGCAAGACAGCACACATGAAAAGATAATAATACATGAGGATTTACGGTTTTCTCTGAGTTTTGCTGAGAATCAAACAGCTATTCACTAATATCCCATGTTGGTGCAGGCTACTATGTACGCTGCCCTTGTACCTCTGGCTAGAGTACCATTGTATGAGATATGAAAGTTAAAATATTTAGCATATGACTTCTCAAGAGTGACAAACACCATCAATAGTTTTGACACACCTTTGTGCATTCTCTATCGATGTTATTGTCAAAAGAGCATGTAGGACATGGTTATGTTTGGCCAAACAGGGTCTTGAGAATGTGTCACACAAGTCTGTGCAAAATGTTTGAATGTGCAAGCATGATTGTCTTGTTTGCCCTCACTCTACATTATCATGTCTTATTCGAATAACAGGCAAAATCTACAGAATCATGTATGCCACATGAACTGCAAAAGTAATAATAAATCACCTTGAATTTGTAAAGCGCACAGCTACCTCCGAAGTGGTTTACCGGCGCTTGGGGCCCTTGGAAAGATTAAACAAGCTATTGCCCAGAGTCACAGGGTACTGGACTGACCTGCCCCCAGCGCAGGGGATCGAACCATAAACCCTGTGGTCCAGAGTCAGGCACCCTGACCGCTGTGCCACACCTCTTCCATATTACAGTTACAGAGCATTTACATTAAAGGTGATCAGTTGGATGATGACTAGGACACGTGTGAAATGTGTTTGGTTACCAATAAACATATTTGTTTTATGTCTCACATCTGGAAAAACCCTCATCACACAGGGGGACATCGACACCTTCAGGGACCCACACGCCACTGAGTACACACATTAAATGTTGGCAATGTGAGATGTGATGAATGTCAGGATCAAATCATGTCCTTAGTACCAGGCAGTATGTGTGGGTATCACATGTACCTTGACTCCAGTGTGATGGGATCTGGTGGAAGTGTGAAATGTGTACAAATTAGTAAGTCAAGATGGAGGAATCCATATGTCTTCATGATATGTCTTTGCACATTCCCAGTCATTGATACCCATGCAAGAAATATCCATATGTTCTGTCTATACAGCACTTTCATGCTGATTCCAGAGCGTACATACAGGAGAGGGGACATGTGAATGGTGTTGGTGATGAGTATGACCAGACATGGAATGCATGTACATCCTTGGCTGAGATGACTGTACAAGTGTACTCTAGTAGTGGTAGGAGGGAAGTCTTGAGGAACCTCATTTTCTCAGTAAGACATTATCCCATCCTTTCTCTACTTTTAATCCTGATAGGGGTATCAAAATTGGGTTTAATAAAGCAATATTTTCTATTGGCACCCCTAATCAGTTTTAATCACATCCTAACTGCACTCTTTTCGTCGCACTTACATCAGATTTACGAGTTGTTCACTTATACGTTTCACCACTCATATATGTTATTCGTTGTACGTATTAATTGATTGTATCGTACGTCTTGTCACGTGGAATTTATTATTTTTTCCCCCTCCCTAATGCTCCGCCCTGGATGTGGCTACACCAGGGCGTTTGTAGCAGGCCCTATGATGAAGCATGTCACATACTTCCGTAAGTGAGTGAGGGCAGTTTTTCCAAACTGGGGAATTTTCCACAGTTGTAGTTGTGTACTCTATATACCCCCTGCGTGTGATTAACTGGTAGCCTTAGGGGGCCTGGGGTATTGGAGTTTAAACTTTTGGGGCCCTCTCCCATCTTGTGTGTAGATCGACTGTACAAGTGTGCCAGATTATGCACAAGTAGGTAGTGTTTTCCTGGCTGTGCGGTGTCAGATACAGGTCTGCATAGTACTATCTTATGTATGCTGCATAACAGCTTTAAAAGTTGTCCATGGCGTAGGTGAAAGCCAAGTCTTCCAATGGCACGTTCACCCACTAACTAGCAAAGATGGGTCTATGTATGTAATTGGCATGTTTTGTCACTGCAGTGGTGTTGTAAAGCTGTCTCCTTGGACTCATTCCCCTCATTTGACTCAAGGTCTAATGTACAAGCCACTCTTGCAGAATCTGTGACCCTACACCACATGCATTTTCACGGCTTGCTTCGACTACACGTTTTAACACACAATACATTATACAACGCTGGGCTTTACAACGCAATTCTTTACAACACCTTCACCATTAACTCTCAATGACTATTCTGACTACAAGGGGGCATTACTGTTAGGAATATCTTGTAAAATTTAGTGGTTTACAGTCCTGTGTTCAGAAATTTCAGCAGGGTCAAAGATGTGGATTAAACCACATTGGTCCCGATCACCACCACTACGTCACCTATTGTGAGGTAGTAGTGGCAAGAGGGGCTGCGCCTCATGTACAAGTCAGTGTACATAAGCCAACTGTTATTTTTCCGTGTGTGATGCTTGATGCAGCACCAGTGAAAGTGTTAATAGGGCTTCTCCAAGATTGCTCATGTGCATGGAGGGAAACCTTCCTACTCATGAACAATCATTACATGCACAACGACACCCTTGCACTCTGGTGCAAGGGTGCCTGTGTTGGCAAAAACTAGTTAAACCTAGCATAATCGCAGGGTGAAAGACAAGGCCGCACCATATTCTTCATAATACAGTGCAGCCTTGCATTTCTAAAGTGGCGGAGAGTGTTGTTGAGCCAAGGAGACTAATGACATGCTCCACCACTTCCTAGTACATATCCCCTGTTGTTCATGTACAGGAAGGCACACCTTCATGTACATTTACAAAACATGGCTTTTTGCATATTGCATGTTTGCTGCACAAGGCAGCACACATTGAAGAATCAACTACGATGACCTGTTGCTGCCTCATATGTAGGCCACTCCTGTACATAGGGGGCAGCCTCAAATACAATGGGTGTTTCGCTGGAATGACCCACACAACACACACTGGAAGCACCTTTACACTAAAAAGGGTGTACAAGGCAGTTTTAAGCCACATTATGTGTCTTAATGCTGCCTTGAACATAATGTGCAGCCCCTTTCTCCACAATAATGTAACTGAAAGTGATTTTATGGTGGTGATAGTGGCTTGTATATATGCCCCTGACAGGGTTGTGAGGGTGTGACACTACCAGTCACATGCCATGCACTGTCATGTCAGTGTTGCCCGCATGTTGTAACTGATCATTGGATCCACATTCATTGTACATGTTATTCTCAAATTTCACTCTTTTTTGTTAGAGCGTAGGTGCCCATGTTCCTCTGAACCAGTGTTACTGTGTTCAATGTAGAGAATTTACATAGTCTTCATGACTCACATTTGCTCATTGCTCTTAGTTGACAGACAACATGTCACCAGAGGAGTCCCATGCATTCAGGGTCAGGAAGGACCGGTATCTCCACATCTGCAAGGTGGTGAATGGACATGGAAACATGTCAAGGAGGTATCAAGCTGACCGAGCAGCTGGTAGGTGGAAATCGGGGCCCAATGTGTGCCAATGACACAGCCAGAGTGTGACACACTTCTGGCGACAGGTGTGGGTCCCAACATGGACAGATTTCCTTCTCCTTTCACAGTGAGCACAGGATTAGAAGGGTTCCTTGTTTCCAAGGCATTGTTAAGCCACGGTAAGTGTCTGACAGCGTCTTGCACTTAACCCCTTCGATGCGGCCGCGATTTTCCCCGTGAACACGGGCGGGCCATGACGAACCCCAGCCGTCATCAGCACACGAGCACCGTAGTGCATGACGGCTGGGGTTCGTCACCAGCATGGAAGGGGTTAAGGCTAAGTCCCTATTGCCAACACAGCTTCACTGAAACAGACGTTGTGTGCCATAACAAATCGTCATCTATGTGTATGTGACATGCAATGACCCTTATCACAACAAGCATTGTCTATCCCACAGAGTGTGAGTAGATCTGCCGAATGAGACTTGTTATCAATGCTAAATGGAGACACTGCTTGTGGCATGCAGCAGACTTAGACCTATTTCCGCACATGCCTATTGCCATCATTTATGGAGGGCAATGTTGGGTTATTGCTAGTAGGTCATTTACGATCTATGAGGGCACGGCTAGATCTCACATGCCCAGTCATCTCTCTACCCATTTGTTACACAGTTTAACATGAATATTGACCATGTGTCACTCGGTGTACATTGGTATGGATTCACTGCTCAAACATTTTTAGAGACTCCTATAACAGAATGGTCTTGATAAACACACATCTAGGTACATTTTAGGTTTTAATTAGAATGTGCTTTGGTGAAGACTGCCACAGTACATGGTCAGACAACCCCCACATTTCATAGATGCCCAGTGAAGGGCCTGACAGAGTCCTTAGTGTGGAACATGTCCAGAAGAAGAGGCAGAGTTTGGTCATCAGACTGATTGCTGTGTCTTTGGGTACAACACAAATTATGGCAGTCCATATTGAATTCCGAAGTGAGTGTCACATTCAGGGGTGGTGCATCCATTAGGGTGCTGGGGCATTGCCCCACAAGCCGCCAGGGCCCGCAGCTCCCACGGCGTCTCTGAACTTATGTAAACTCTCAGTTTCCTAAAGTTCAGCGACGCCTGAGGGAGAACTAACAATCATGTCAGTCAGTCAGTCAGCATGATGTCACACCGCTCATCACCTTCAGATACTGAAGGGGTAGGTGGTCCGGCGCCATGTTGACTGACATGCATTTTCAGACCAGGGGCAGGCAGCAGCACAAGTGCGCATGATTGGCAAAAATCAGCAAATTTTTCCAATCAGCCCAGTCTTGCGTACTAGTGTGTTGTGTGGCATTTTAAGCTCCGAGTGAATTTTCCCGATTCATGCTCTTATATAGGTACAATTCACATTGCCCTTATATAGGCATAGAAATCAATCTATTATTTAGGCATAGCCCATGCAGACCAAATACAGGCATGGCTACTTCCATCCGTACCAAACGTCATAATGATTTCTTGGAAAATCAATTTAAGCAGTTAGGGAACTTCCCCTTGCTTGAATATTGATTTGTATAAGAACTCATGTACTTTACTTTACAAGGAACAACAATTCCCTAGGGGTTCTTTCCTGACGTTATGCCCAACTTTACGTCAATCTATGGCATTCCTAAACACCTTCAACTTGACTCTCTATGGCAAACGACGGTGGTTCGGAGCAGTTCGACCACCTACCTGCCCAAGCCAGCTCGCTACAGCAAGTGGCTAAGGAAGCCGACCCTCCAGCTAACGCACTGATCAAGAGGCTGTCCTTTTCTCGCCGAGAATCCAGCTCCAGAATTACCAAGCTCCCCTTGCGGGGTCTTGGAAAATCGAGTCCTCAGACAGAGATACCAGACATCCTTCATTCTAAACCAAGGTATCAAGCTGATTAGAACTTAGAGAAACCTTTGTTAGATTCTTGGCAAAAACAACTAAACCTATGCTACACAATACTTACTTCTTGCTGCGTACTAGACTTAGGTTAGGTACATTGGGGTAGGTGTATTTAGAAGCATCAGTTGAGTATTTTAGTCAATGTTATTTATGTATGCATTTTTATATGGTTTAGAAAACAAACAATGCTTTTACAGTATTATTTCAAAATACTATTCTTGCTGTATGCATTATACTTTGTAATCTGCTTAACGATTGTAGCAGTTCTCTTCTCTTGCATGAGAAGACTGTTCAATAAACCTTTTTATTGAAAACGCCCTTCTCTCTATTTCTCTGGAAACGCTGTTGAGACGAAGCATGCACGATTGACTGAGTGAATTAATTATCTATTGTTTCCGGGACTCTAGAGATACATTTGTTATTCTTGGGAAACAAAGGTGTCATGTTTATGCGGTTGTCAGAAACAAATCCCTTCTTGTGAATTCAAGAAAGTTTCTAGTGACCTCTGAGCTAGCTGGCACTCACTATTAAGATTAGTATATTAGATAGAGACCTAGTCGACCTCAGTCCCACATCTAATCTATAGGATATATTATTCCAATGCTCAGAGCCGATTGGGAATATAGGACCTACACTACATGGCGCCCAATGTTTGGTAAGGCACTAATTTACCGCTAGATAATAAAGTAACTCGGTGGTGCTTTTCTCAGAGACCCCTTTTCCCGTAAAATACTCCAATAGACGTCTGGAGTGGGTAAAGGGATAAAAATATCTGCCACAGCTGAGTAGGATGAAAATCTTTTGTATTCGTTTTTGGTTTGTTCAACTTTGAAGGATACAGTGTTCCAAAATATTATGCACCAAGCTTTGAACTTTACAGGTTTCCAAGAGACCAAAGATGAGGCTATAAGCATTCCAGAAACTTTAAGGAAAGCTATCACTATGAAACTTATAAGAAATAGCATATCATCTAGAGGTGGTAGGGTAGTTTTTGTGATAGAGGCACGTGAATGTCATCAGACAGAGGTATTCTATTCATGGATAGTCTTCCCTGGTGCAAATCCAGGAACAAAAGTGTTTCACTTCTACAAAGAATATGAAGCTCCAGAGGAATACATTCCTTTCGAGGATGTTGAAATTCAACCAACATACCAAGAGCATGCGCCCTGGTTTAAAGTCGCCCTAGAACATACACATCACATTACCAGGCTCGGTCCACGAGGTAGATCAGGAGAAACATGGGCGGTATTAGCCAGCAATACACCACATCCTGCCATTAATAATGTGACAGATGCGGAACTATTAGTTCAAATAAAAGAGCTAATTAAAATTAACAGACAATTTGTTCAATATGTCATGCGGACGTTTACTGTCCAAACAGCAATTAGGATTCCACAACACACCCCTTACCAGGGAAACACAAATAAAATTACAACACAGACTATTCAATAGGTGATTGGTAAATTACCCGCAAAACAGGAACAAATTCCATTCTGGATAGCTCAAAAAATTACTCAAATTGAGGCAGTATTTCCTGATACTACCCCTCATGAAAAACACAGGATTCTGTTAAAATCTAGTTTGCAGCTTCAACATTATCGGCCCCATCTTGTCCCTTTTTAGGCCCATTTGTGCGCGTAAGCGGCAGCCATTTTGAATGCCATGGCCTCTCTGCCCGCTGCCGATAGCCAGCGCGTCTCTCTCTTACTCTCTCCTAACCTCGCAGGCATCCCCCGCGTGCTGACAGCCCCCGCTCTCACATGCTTGGGCCATAAACCCCTCTTCAGCGCAACCCTGCCTCGGAACCCCATCCTGTTCCCGGGTCAACACCCCCCCATTCCTTTCATGACCCCGTATCCCTTTGATAAAAAACCCCTTTCCTCTGTGCCCGATTGTCCTGCTCATTCCCAGGCCGCCACCTGGCCCTGCAGATGCTGTTTATTGTCCCCATACAGTAGGAAGCTTCCTCCATCAAAGGATCCACAAACTGATCAAAGCCCCCACCCCATGAGATCCGATCATCCCCATGCATTCCGGGAATCGGCGGAATGCCCAGCTGCGTGACAATCATCACCTGTTGCGACCGGGGTGGGGACTTCTACTGTAAATGTGTGTGGGAACGGGCTTGAAGCGGGGGTTCCAAGGATGTCTTTCCGTACATCAAAGGGTTAACAAAGATGTGTTTCATGCAGTAAAGCAATAAACTTGTGTATAAGAGGCCAGGCCTCAGAGATGTGGTTAGAGCACCTCAAGAAGATACTCTGTTGTCTGAGTTGACGTGTTCTGCTCCGTCGGAATAAAACTTCTGTTTCCTGCCTTCCAGTCTCCGGCGCCTGCCTCTTTGTTTGATAGCTTCGAGTGGTATGAGAGGCGGTTAGCACCGGGCAATACTTAAAAAGGTTCATCGACCCTACCATTTTCCACAATTGGCGACCCAAACGTGGGGCCCATCAGTGACTCGTGGATCCGTGGGAGAGGTCCTGACGACAGAGTGAACGACTGCAACGATCGGGAGAGCTCCTGTCCGATAGACCCTCGTCTGACCGCCGATCATCCGAACTTCACTGGTTCCGAACAGACCTCTCTCGAGTGATCTACGGTCCTGACTGGGAACCATCAGGAGTGCCGCGACAGTCACGAAGAATAGAGGACGATCGGGCGCTGGATTCGGAAGACAAGAAACTGTCCATGCAGTCCGGGTAAGGTCGTGTAACACGGAAAATTGCGAAATGATTGTTTGATTGTTTGGAAAATACGAGTATTACTCTTTGAATTGTTGGTTCTTTTGGAGATTCTCTGTCTGCAAACGGAGAAGAATAGATTCTCTCTTCCTTTGCAGGTAGTGAAGGGTAGGTAACGCGGACTTTTGTCCCCCGTTGTAACCCGTTGTGCCTATTTTTCTCCCCCACTGATTGATTGTTTGCCCGAACATTGTTGTTCGAGGATTGTTCTCTTGAGATTCTCTCTGTCTACAAATGAGGCAGAATAGAAATATTCGCTTTTCCTTTGCAGATAGTGAGGGGTAGGTAACGCAGACTTTTGACCCAGTTGTAATCCGTCGTGCCTATTCTTTCTCCCCACTGATTGTTTGGTTGACCGAACATTGACTGTTCGATATTGGTTCCTTTGAGGTATTCTCTGCCTGCAAATAACAAAGAATAGAAATATTCTGTCTAGTCTTTGCAAGCAGTGATAAGATAGGTAGTGCAGACTTTTGTCCCCGTTGTAATCCGTCATGCCTATCTTCTCCCCACTGATTGGTAGTTGGTTCAGCCCGGACAGCTTATTAGAGATGAACCATCCGGCTCCACTGGAAGGCACCCCTAATAAGGACATGTTCATGAAGCATGGATTGATCGCCATAGCCTATAGCAAATTATGACAAAAATATACAAAAAAGGATCAGAAAAGTCAGTGGCCATTGATAGGATCCTTCAATGAAGATAAAATAAGCGCGCTAGAAACAGCCCTTTGTAACAATAAGACAACGTCCACTATGCTTGATAGTCTCGGCATGTGGCGCAAAGAAACAGAACAACGTAAAAAGAGAAACAAAATTAGACTAGAGAAGGAGCTACGAAAGGCAACCCACCTAGCTGCTAGGAAATTAGAGGAAGAAATTAAGGTGAGAGAGGAAGCCAAACGGAAACAAGAATCCCAAACATCGAGTCAGTGTCCTGTTAGAACACCCTCTACGCTCTACCCTGAATTACCCTCGAAACAGCGAGCCAACGATGATCTTTTATTAGGTCCTCCGATCATCTACATGCCCCCCCATATGCCCCTTCCCAACCTTTAGCACAGCACCCGTTGCCCCCAAGCACAGGCAAGAGTAGTACCAGGGCTTCGGTCCCCATGGCCTCCGCGCCGGCCGAACCCCTTGTACTAGATACAGCACAAGCAACAATGTTAGATGATCCTGAGGCCCGAAAGACAGATTCCACAAGAACGAACAGGCTGAGCAAAGATGAGCGAGCAGGGATTGACAAGGTAGTAAGGACACTGGTAGAACGAAAGGAGAGTGAGGAGCACATCATGGATATGTTCAACTCATATGCTGGGAGCCACAGACGGCACTTTTTGCTGTGCGATTGTGTTATCATACCCTAAAAGCGTATGAAGACCGATATCGAGACAAAGGTCCAGAGAGCCTAACGACTCTGTATAGAAAAGTTGATATCGGGGATGAGGGCGAGTGTGACGTGACAGACCTCCTCGCGCGTACGCTTGAGGTTTTCCGCCACCTCACTGAACAAGGGTTGGAAGCTAAGCCTACGACTTCTGTAGCGACCGAACCATGAATAGAGCAAGCTGGCGCCATGATGCCAATAAGAGAGGCTGCCCCCTACTGGGTTCCCCCACAAGGTCAGGGAACACACAATGACATCAACCACCAAGATGCAAGAGGGAGGGTGGTGTATAACTGGGTCTACCAACCATGGGATCGGCAAGATATTCTGACGTTCCGGAAATCTCTGCCACGTAAAAACCCCACTGCTTTCTACACTGAATTAGGTACAGCCTTAGGTTCAACGATTATGACCCTAGCCAACATCGATTGGTTTTTCGGGTTATGTCTGCCAGCTGATGTGTGGAAGCAAATCCGGAAAGTCGACCACCTTGAGCTGTTTGGACATCCCTGGTCACAACTCGATGGCATAGATAGACAACGAGAACCTGGACAGAAGCCTTTGAAATCCATTTTAGAGCTCCCAGACAAGATTGTACAGAAACTAAAGACCCTGATCCCAGAAAAGAAGATAGATTGGTCGATAGTTACGGCCTGTCGCCAGAAACCCCAGGTAGATGTATCAGACTACTTCTCCCGGTTTGAAACGGTGTTCTCCGATTACAGCGGCCAGGACATGACCACTGTAGCCGGACACCATCTGTTTGTCCAGAACTATGTCAAAGGTCTGTCGCAGGAGGTCTCTCAGAAACTGCAAGCCAGCGAGAGTAGTTGGGCAGCCTCCAAACCTGCGGCCATCCTCCAGGTGGCCCAATATTATGAGCATCAGAAAATCGAAAACGATAGGGCGACAGAGAAAAAGAAGAAGGACTTGAAAGAGAGGGTGATGATTGCGCAGTTGCAAGGGGTTACTCTAGGACGAGAGTAGTACAAAGGGAACTACCAGACTACAAATGCCCCTTGGAACCCACCCCCCAAAGACCGTACTCCTGCACCCTATGTTGGACGTAAAGATATTAGCGAGGACCAGTGTGCATTCTGCAAGGGATTCGGACATTGGAAATCCCAGTGTCCGGTTCTGTTGGAGATGAACAAGAATAGGGACCCCAAAGACGTAGCGGGTGGACCGAGAAATAGAGGACAGCAACGAGGGTCCATGAGTGATACGAATAACGACAGATCAGGCAGACCGAATACATTTGACCGTCCCCGACAGAACCAGTACCAGCAGTCTGACTGCGACGACGCCCACAACTTCGCATAGGACTGCCTAGGGCAAGGGAGGGATCCAGTCGAGCTCTATGTTGACCAGCAAGGTCCTTATGTCACCACTAAGGTCCTAGGTACGAAGTCTCCATTTCTGGTAGACACTGGCGCGACACGTAGTGCGTTATCTAAACGACTGATTCCAAGGGCACCCTTGTCTGGCTCACTTGTAACATCGATAGGTTTCGATGGAACGCCCTCCACTAACCCTTTGTCCACACCGATCTCCTTTGACCTAGAAAACAACATCACCGACACAACGTTTTTGCTTTCTTCCAATACCCCTGACGCCATTATGGGACTTGATTTGCTGAAACATTTCCGAGCCACTATTAGGTGTTCGCAAGATGGAGTTCGGATCTTTCTGTACGACAACCCGGCTCTGCTCAGACATTGTCCTTCCCGACGCATGTCTTCCATCACTGACACTGACTCGTCCCTACTTGACACTCTGCCTCCGTATCTGTGGGCCAAAACTGACTCGGACGTAGGACGCATGATGATTGACCCAGTGCACATAACTGTTCGACAGGACGCAATACTCCCGAAACTCCCACAATATCGGATATCGCCCGAGGGCGAGAAGGCATTGGTAAAGATTATTCAGTCCCTGATAGACGTAGGAGTGGTAGAGGAAATAGTTAGCAATGTTTGCAACCGCCCTATCTTACCCATCATAAAGAAACAAGGAGAGGGAGATGAGAAAGCGTACCGCTTCATCATCGACCTTCGAGAGGTCAACAAAGTAGTTGTACCTCAGTACCCCGTGGTCTTAGACATCACCACTATTCTGACTTTGATTCCTTCCACTGCCACCACCTTCACTGTCATTGACCTGAAGAATGCTTTCTTCTCTATCCCCATCCACCCAGACAGCGGATACCTCTTTGGCTTCACCCTAAAAGCCCACTCATATAGATTCTGTCAAGCACCCCAAGGCTACACTGAAAGCCCCAGCATCTACAGTCAGGCCCTCAAGAGACAACTTGACGCAGTCCAGTTACCAGATGGAGTGGTATTGATACAATACGTCGATGACATTCTTTTGGCAGCCGACACCACTCCACTTGCAGTCACAGCCACCATCCAACTCCTGCACTTCCTTGCGGAAAATGGCCACAAGGTCTCCAAAAATAAGCTGCAATTCTGCCAACCCCAGGTCACTTACCTAGGCCACCTTTTGTCCAAAGACGGAAGGAAACTTACTCCCGACCGAATCCAAACCATTCTGGAAACCCCTGTCCCTAAGACTCAGAAACAAGTCCGCTCCCTACTAGGCCTCACTTCCTTCTGCCGACAGTGGTTACCGAATTTCAGCCTCATAGTGAAACCGCTGCTTTCTCTGCTAGCTAAAGATGTCCCCTTCCCACTACCTTGGACCCCTGAATGCCAATCCTCCTTCATAGAACTACGAGATGCCCTTTGTTCAGCCCCTGTCCTAGGAACAGCCGATTACACGAAGCCCTTCTCCCTCTACACTCACGAAAGGGAGGGATGTGCTTTGTCTGTCTTGACCCAGTCCATTGGCCCAAAGCAATGACCATGCGTTTACTTCTCTGCCACTCTTAACCCCGTAGCCAGAGATTTGCCTGCCTGCCTTCGAGCTGTAGCTGCCGCTGCTATCTCTATCCGACAGAGTGAGGGGATCGTACTCTCGAATTCCCTCACGGTGTTAGTGCCCCATGCGGTTGACACCCTCCTGAACCAGACTAAGACGCAACACCTGACGAGTGCACGACTGACTGGATACGAATTGACTCTGCTTGCACCCCACATCACCCTGAAAAGATGCACCACACTGACCCCAGCGACTTTGTTACCCCTACCAGAGAACGAACCCAATGTGTCCCCTGTACATGACTGTGTGACCCTCACGGACGAACAGACTAGGAGTAGGGTCGACCTCAGAGACACAGCTTTCCCTGACCCTGACGGAGAGCTGTGGGTGGACGGTTCTTGCATCAAACTCCCCGATGGCACCACCTCAGCTGCTTATGCAGTTACCACAGCCCGAACTGTAGTAGAAACAGCCCGCATCACACAAATATCTGCACAGGCAGCAGAACTGATTGCCCTCACACGAGCATGTATCCTGGCAGAAGGAACCACAGCAAACATTTACACCGACAGCCAGTACGCCTTCGGGGTGGTTCACCATTTTGGGCTCCTTTGGAAGGAGAGGGGATTCTTGACCTCACACGGCACCCCCATTTTACACGGAGATCTAGTCTCCGCCCTTACTGAAGCAGTCCTTCTTCCCAAACAACTTGCAGTAATAAAATGCCAAGCACACAAAAAGGTGACAGACATCATTGGACAAGGGAATGCACTAGCTGACATCACTGCCCGAACCACAGCTGAGAATAGGACGACGACACGCATGTACATGACCAGGTTACAAGCAGAGAAATGGACAGACGCTAGGGAAACTATTAGGGACATCCAAATGGCCAGCTCACAACACGAATTGACTGAATGGGCACGAGTGGGACTGAAGGACGATGAAGGCTGCTGGCGAACAAAAGACACGAACAAATGGTTGCTACCCGACTGATATCTGATTCCCATACTGACCATGGCACACTCCCCTGCACACATAGGATCAGCCCCCATGACCGAGCTTGTCTCCAAGGTTTGGCACAATGACAAGATTGCAGACTCCGCCAAACGTCTGGTCCAACAATGTCTGATATGCCTGCAACTCAACCCGGGGAAAGGAACTGTAGTACCCCGGGGAGGATTTGGGGTTCCCAATCATCCGTTTGAAGTCCTGCAGGTAGACTACATCCAGCTAGATAGATTCCAAGGCCTGAAATATGTACTTGTTATGGTGTGCGCATTTAGCAAGTGGGTGGAAGCCTATCCAACCCGTGACAACACTGCCATTGCTACTGCAAAAGTACTACTGAAAGAATTCTTCCCTCGTTACGGCCTTTGCCGAATTTTGTGGAGCGACAATGGCCCCCACTTCGTAGCCGAGGTTATCCAACTCATCTTGAAGGGGTTGGGTGTAAAACAGAAGTTCCACGCAGTCTTCCACCCCCAATCTGCTGGACTAGTTGAACAACACAATGCCACTCTGAAACTAAAACTGGCTAAAATAGTGGCTACCACAGGACTGAAATGGCCTGACGCTCTCCCACTGGCATTGCTATCGATGCGTTCCATCCCACCCAAACTCCACTTGACACCTTACGAGGTCGTTTTCGGCCGGCCCATGAGCGTCTGGTCTGCACCAAAACCGACTTCCATTCATGACGTCCCGGACGTCCTAATGTCTGATTACTTGTATAAATTGACTGAGACACTTTCTGTTATCCACCAACAGGTGCTGCATGCCATTCCTGACGCTTCCAGGGGTCCCGGACACAACCTGCAACCCGGGGACTTTGTCCTAATCCGCAACTTCAAGCGTGCCAAGAGTCTGGAACCCCGGTGGACGGGCCCCTGGCAAGTCCTACTCACCACCCGAACAGCTCTTCGAGTGGAGGGTAAACGCAACTGGATACATGCACACCACTGCAAGAAAATCGCATCGACTCTGACGACGACCGAAGACGTGGCCACCCAAGAAGAGCTCCTGAACAACGACCGACCATCCTTGAACTGTTATCCTGATACAGAGACACTCGAATTAGCAAAATATCCCGATCCCACTGTGCCATCCAGAGAAGGGTATAACCTGCGACGAAAGGAGGGAGTTTTGGCTAAGCAGACCATTGACTAAGTCGTAATTCTCAGAGCGGCGGCCTAACACTACCAAGGCTGTCAGAGAGAAGCCAGACGAAGTTTGTGGTTCTGCCTGCTACCGAGCTCCCTTGAAGATGATGGAAGCGCCCGATAAGAAGATGATGGAAGCACCCGGCACGAAGATGATGGAAGCAACCGGACATCCGAAGATCCGCTACAGAAATCCAAAGACTGACAAAATCCACAGTTCAAAGACTATTGCACTTTTTGTCGCCCTTCTCTTTTGCCTCCTCCTCATGACCACCCTCTGGATTGTGGAAGAGAGCGCACCAGCTCATGAGACATTCCTGACCACTGCCCAGCCTACCACAATGAAAGAACATTATCTGATTTCTCTTTCACCCCAACTCCGAGAAGACGTAAGGAGTTTTAGAACAACTCCTTTGTGATACTGCTGCACCAGCACAATCTTGCCACCAATGCCACCAACTGCTGGATCTGTGGGTTGCTACATTCTATACCCTTCATCCCTTCACCCTTCTCAATTCATGGCTCCTGCCTTGCTTGGCTGATCGTCTTGCAAGAAAACTATAGGGACAATGCCACCTCCAGCAGAACTATGACACATTTCTTTCATGAGGTCTGGCAGAACAAAATGAAGAAAACTGCTGCACACTTCTGTCCACAGACATCTAACGACTCTATCCACATGGACATCTCTGTCAAAGAACGAATTGAAATGCAGGTGTTCAACAATCCGACCAGACCCACCTTCTCCTACCTCCGGAAACGAACAGCTGCCACCCTGACTGTGGCCCTATCCGTCATCAACGTCACAGGCCTTATGTGCATCGAAGGGCTTGGGACACAGCTGGTAGGCCGCAGCGCTTGCCGCATCACCAGAACTTTGGACTCCACTGATCCACCCTCTTTTGTCTCTTCTCTGAACATGTACTTTGTTTGTGGTACAAAGGCCTACACCTAGCTACCCAAGGGCTGGGGGGGGGCACCTGTTATATCTCTTTTATCCTTCCTCCGACCTATGTGGCTCCAGTGAATCATCACAGACAGAAATGAGCCAAGGACATTGAGCAAGCCGACTCCACCGGAGCACAGTTCCTCGATGAAATGAAGGGACTTGTTCCACTCTGGGGCCCGATGGCGAACAGCCGTGCCATCCGACATTTGACCCAGGCAGTCGAAACAACGATGAACATTACAGCTGGCATCCTTGCGAACAACACAGCCGAGCTTCAAGCGGTCCGCCTGGTGGCTCTCCAGAACCGCCTTGTTCTAGATGTGGTTCTAGCGGATCGTAGAGGGGCATGCCGCAATATTGGGTCCAGCTGCTGCACATATATACCGGACAATTCACCCTCAGTATACAAAGCCATTGAACACCTCCACAGAATTTCCTCAGAAGTTCACCAGGAGCAAGAAGAATGGTCGCTTGGTGGTTGGTTCTGGAGTACTGTAAAGAACTGGGGGTGGAGGTTATTTACAATTATACTGATACCTGTTGTTGTGATATGTGGGTTCTGCTTAGGAATCCAATGCCTGCCGCCTCTGTGTTCACTGTGTGCAAATTGTATCTGCCCCAAAACTCTGGACTTCGAAAAGGAACGCTTGAGAGCATTGTACGATATTGAGGTTAGGAATTTGATGAAGATAGACATCGATTAGACAAGTTGGCTAGATATGTTGAAAAGGGAGGACTGTTAAAATCTAGTTTGAAGCTTCAACATTATCGGCGCCATCTTGTCTCTTTTTAGGCCCATTCGTGCGCGTAAGCGGCAGCCATTTTGAATGCCATGGCCTCTCTGCCCGCTGCCGATAGCCAGCGCGTCTCTCTCTCACTCTCTCCTAACCTCGCAGGCATCCCCCGCGCGCTGACAGCCCCCGCTCTCACATGCTTGGGCCATAAACCCCTCTTCAGCGCAACCCTGCCTCGGAACCCCTTCCTGTTCCCAGCTCAACACCTCCTCCCATTCCTTTCATGACCCCGTATCCCTTTGATAAAAACCCCCTTTCCTCTGTGCCCGATTGTCCTGCTCGTTCCCAGGCCGCCACCTGGCCCTGCAGATGCTGTTTATTGTCCCCATACAGTAGGAAGCTTCCCCCATCAAAGGATCCACAAACTGATCAAAACCCCCACCCCATGAGATCCGATCATCCCCATGCATTCCCGGAATCGGCGGAATGCCCAGCTGCGTGACAATCATCACCTGTTGCGACCGGGGTGGGGACTTCTACTGTAAATGTGTGTGGGAACGGGCTTGAAGCGGGGATTCCGAGGATGTCTTTCCGTACATCAAAGGGTTAACAAAGATGTGTTTCATGCAGTAAAGCAATAAACTTGTGTATAAGAGGCCAGGCCTCAGAGATGCGGTTAGAGCACCTCGAGAAGATACTCTGTTGTCTGAGTTGACGTGCTCTGCTCCGTCTGAATAAAACTTCTGTTTCCTGCCTTCCAGTCTCCAGCACCTGCCTCTTTGTTTGATAGCTTCGAGTGGTATGAGAGGCGGTTAGCGCCGGGCAATACTTAAAAAGGTTCATCGACCCTACCTTTTTCCACAATTCTAACAATCTGTTTACCAATGGGGATCGCACCACACCTAGAGGACTGTGACACTTGAGGTACAGTCTTTGCTGCAATCTACACCAAAACACATGGTGTTCCGTCTATGGTGGTAATACCAGACGTCCTGAAACAGATTCAAAATGAATACGGGGCGGAGCCTGCTTTAAATTTAGGTATGAAATTACTGAAAGATTTCAAACAGGTCTCAACAATAATATTAGCTAATATTAAAGGTGAAGCAGCATCCGTGGCATTCCGCCAAAAGTTAAGAGAATTTGATGTGACGGAGCAACTATATGAACTGGCCAGAATAATTGAAAAATCCTATGAAGAACTAGGAAGGGACAGTTTGGGTGGAAAACCAGTGAAACCTCAACTGACTGAAAGTCCTGAAAAGGTCTTTATCAAAAACACTTCTACTCCTCCCAAAAAGAAGTGGGAGAACACTAAACAAACTTCTAAAGAGAAGCTTTCTCAATCCCAAGGTGGATCTCCTCAAAAGGAGCTCTCTGAAAGGAGATATAACCTCAGGAATAGGGATAATATGGGAAAACCTGATAGATATCAAGATACTGATAAACGTTTCTCTCGTACCTTTCAGACTTCTTTACAGAAATTGGAAAGAAGAGGACGATCAGAACAAAAAGAAGGACGCGTGAAGTCCAAAGACGATCAACACGTTCCATAAAATAAGAAAATTCAATTCACCAAAAAGAAGGTAGCAGATCTAAAGATCAGACATGCCAAGGATCTTGAGGACACAACTCAAGAACGGGAATGGGCTCAAACGATGTTGGACAGCGCAGCAGAAGACACCATAGCTCACAAGAACTTGAAGGATCATCTGGAGACAGTGGACTTGAATGAGTACATCCAAGTTGAAACTGCAGATACCAGGGTTAGTATCTCACATAAGTTATATAAAGTATTACTACGGATGGAGGGGGACATAACTAGAAAAATAAGAGCACTCTTTTGGGAGAAGATCACTCAGGGTTATGACATTCTTTTAGTTGAACAAGACTGGCCACCTGAATTTGTCAGGGAGTGCCCACATGGCGAAAATATCATTATGCCAGCTTTCTCCAATCATATTCCAATTCACAAAAAATATACCTATGCCAGGTAATGGGCAGAAGCCCAGGCACCTGCATTATATAACAATCATGTAGGATGAGATGAGGAATGTCCTCAACATAAAATCCAGTTAAAAACTCAACCAACTGCACGGCAGCAGTACCCAGTTAAGCAAGGAGCTAAAAAACAGGTCAGGGAGATATTAGATCATCTTGAATATCAAGGGGTGATTGAAACATGCACCTCGTCAATGAACAATCCTTTGTTTCCTGTCTCAAAACCGGACAATACATATCATCTTTGTTGCAACACTTTTGCACTACAAAATGCACACAATGCAGCCCTAATGAATAACATTGTGCGTAAAAAATACTAAACCTCATTAGATATTTCGAACTGTTTCTTCTGTCAAAACATTGCACATGAAAGTAGGTATTTGACCACTTTCCAAATCATGGGGACACAGCGTAAATTCTGTGGTCTCCCCCAGGGATTCAAAAATAGTCCAGGGTTATTTTCAGCCAGAGTAATAGAATTACAACAGACGATGACTTTGATAGGCACTTGAAAAGGGTGAACACCATCATACTTGGATTCGCAACTGAAGGGTACAAATTCAATTTTAAGAAATCACGAATTGCCCATTTAAACGTCCTTTTTCTAGGATATAAACATTCAAGTGAAGGCAAAAGCCTGGCAGCAAACTTTCTAGAGAAATGTGCGCTGCTCCAACCTTCAAAAACACTGAAAAGCTTACAGTTGATTCCAGGTTTCCTATATTTCGGAAGAACTTACATTCTAAATTACGCAGAAAGGGTTAAACCTCTCTACAAATTAATCAAAACAGATTTCAAACCAATTTATTGGACTCAAAAACATACAGAAATTTTGCGTTCAGTCCAAATGGACATGTTAGCAACAAAACATTTGCAAAAACGCGTAAACATACGTAACTTAGTGATCCGAATCATCCCAGGAAGATGCAGATTCAAGTATTTAACCTTTAATGAAGGAGATAAAGTACTAATAGCTTACAAATCACACTTGTACACACAAGCAGAAATTAAATTGACTTCAACAGAAAAATTCTGACAGCGGTTCAAACTGCAGTAGCAAAAGAGAGAGCCCTCGCACAGGGTAGTAAAAGGTTACAGGAGTGTGACCCATCAACCACGTCGGGATTGGGTTAGGAAGGTAGATACAAAAACAATATCCCAACAGGTAACGGTAAAAGACAAATAAGCATGTATGCAGCAAGCATTACAATGACAGAAATAAGGAGACCACTATTTAGTTGGTAGAAGATTGTAGATCATCTTATATTTAGAAATTACTATTCATGGTCGGGCATATACAGTTAAAGCAGCACTGCATAGAACAAATTATGTGACAACCATATAGCACTTAGTGCTCAAGAACGTGTCTGTGGAGAACGTGGCGACGCAAGTGATAGGGTGAACAGCGTGGGCAGCGACAGTGAACAATGGTGCAAATAAAGTACAGTGAGTGGCTCAAGTATTGTGACAAAGTGACATCACTAGATACAATGATTTTGTAATTTGTATTGAGCCACATTGAAGGTACGCCTAGTAATGTACTGTTGAGTCGATGGCGTTTCGATCCACATCAATCGGGATCATCATCTGGATTGGGTTGTCTTGTTTAGGTAGTGCTGTAGAGTCAGCGATAACACGTTGGAAATCGGAAATAGATTCGGAAATGGAGGGAAGTGCCCCATCTGCCTGGGGGCGGGAAAACAATGCAAAAAGGCTGGGGAGTGTATCCTGGGGTCTGTGAATGCCCATTCACAGACCCCGGGACTCAATCCCCGGGACTCAATCCCCAGCCGGCACGCCGATCGAACAAGGACCGTGCCGCACAACCGGCTGATCGCTGACGGCCTTGTTGCATTGTTTTCCCTGCCCCCTAGGTAGATGGGGCACTTCCCGCCGCGGAGCTGTTGAAAATACCACACCATTTCAAGATTTCCTTGAGTGACTTTGTTTCATCTAGTACCAGACTTAGAAATGTCTGCAAAATTTAAAAATCATGAATACTTAGAAGGTTCATCAGATTATGAACAAATGTACTGTTATACTCATTATGGTCATCATTTCTAGCATAAATCTGCAAATCCTAGAAATGTATTAACTTATAACCAATGGGAACATTGTCCTACACCACCAAAGGGTAGCTCAAAAAATAATTCTGGGCACATTTCCATACTTTTCAGGGTAGAATGTTTCAAATCCAGAATCATTTTACTTTAAAAATGTTAATAAGACAGGAATTAAAAGTATGTCGACCAATACAAAGCAAATTTATTCTGTGGCCTTTTTTGCTCAGCAGTCCACATTAGGATTTAACTTTTGGAAAGACACCACTGAGACAAAAATTGTCTGGGACACAAAAGACTGGCAAGTGCAGGGATTAGAAGCTTTATTTAGAGCCTGCATCATCCCGGAGCAAATAATGTTTTTGAATGACACTGTTCAGCAGACGCACGTATCAAGAGAGAGAGCGAGGACTAGAAAGCTAGTCCGTGTCCCCATAGCTTATATGTGTTATCAAAAGAGACTAGCTTAACTATGACCAATATTGTTAGGACTCTGATTAGATTTGTCATGGGCACCTGGTTGGTGAGTTCATGAAGCCCTCACCCACCAACCTGGTTGGTGGCATGCTGCATCATCGGGCCCAACCATTGACACCTAATGTGTCTCAGGTGTGCTGCAACACCTGATTACAGCGGAGCTGGTATTTTACTGAAAGTACAGTGGGAGGTGTAAAGTGAAGTGTGAGTTAAAACGGCTTGGCGAGGGTCCCAGTACCCGAGGGTAAATTACATTTTATTAACTGGGCCCCCGTCAGCGGTTAAAATAAGGCTTGGGGATGTTTAAGGGAGGCGAGTTACTACCTCCTACATCCATTAGTTGGTCGACATGTTTCAGCCAGTGCCTTAAACTAAATCTGGCTTTCCTCAGGACCTTTTGAAAATAGATTGTAGTGGAGGATAAAAAGGAGTGTAATCCAGGCTATGTGTTACACTCATTAAGGTGTTTCTCTAAGTGTGAGAGGGGATTCCCTTCTCATATATGCCTGTACCGACAACATTGAAGACATAGACAAAATATGTAAGAAGAGGAGAGTCAAATAGGCGTCTTCGCCACATAGTCATATACATAGAATGCCGAATCTACAGTGCTCAGTGGGTAGACTACAGTTGGCAAAAGTGTAATGGCACTGGTGGTACCATTATTGTGATTATTGCAAATAATTGGGGGTGGTGTCGCTAAAACATGGGTATCACATATATGCATGAGATACAAAGTGTGATGGGGGGTAAGTAAACACACTTACGCTTAGATTTTGCAGCCAATGCTTCCAGGAGTGAAGCGTTAAGGGGTTGACCCTGTAGGGAAATGATGTTGGCCACTGGGAGTTAGAGACCTGTAAGGAGGGAAAAGCGCTTACCCAGAGATTGTTGCTTAGAGGTTGTCATACTCACAGCTTTTCTGGTCAGAGCCTGCCTTGTACCTGTTGCACCGTCCTCGTATTCAGGTAGAAAGAGCTGGAGTTTCTTGTTCGTTTTTATATGTTTGCTAATTGGATTAACTATCAGCACCTGTAGCTGGGAGTAAAAGTAGAAAGACTACCCTGGGCGTGTTCCTAGCTGTCTGCTCATCGGCGGTGGAAAGACACTAGTCTCTAGCACATGAGCGGTGCTGCTTGTGTCTATTGCGCATGAGCTGGGGTGAGGCACTAGTTGGTGGAAAGACACTAGTCTCTAGCACATGTGTGGTGCTGCTTGTGTCTATTGCGCATGAGCGGGGGTGAGACACTAGTTATTAGTGCAGATGCGTCTGTGGGTATAACACGGTAGAGAATGTGTTCTGTTGAAGTATGCAATCTGCCACTATCAATAGTGCGGGCATGGAGTTTCAAGGAGGTGCATTTAGCTCGGGCATAGTATAATGAATCATCACAGGTTGCTGAAGGAGCGGGAGACTATGGCTGGGTATGGTAACTAGTCACAACCCGATATGGGTTGGGCACAATTAGGGGTGGTAGCCTTAGTTGAGTTGGAGTTCATAGATCAACTGGGTTGAATGGGTACTAGTAAAAACCTCTGTATAGAGGTTTACGTCAGCATGTGACTGAGTTCCAAGGGATCGCATCGTTCCGGCCATTGATGTGTGAGGAAAGGTGATAGATCCAACGCTGTTCTTTGCTCATCAGTCTTCTTTCATTGTCTAATGCCTGCTCAGGGATTTGTTCGATGACTGTCCATGTTGGGTCATTAGGGGTATGGCCATGGGTGATGAAGTGGTTGGTTAATTTACTGATGTTTTTCTTACACCTAATGGTGCTTTTGTGCTCAGTGACCCTAGTGTGTATTTTGCGGGTGGTCATGCTGATATAGCGGAGACCACAGGAGCAGGTGAGAAGGTAAATCACATAACGGGAATTACAGTTGGTGTGGCTGCGTGGTGTCCACACCTTGTTAGGTTCTAGGGTTGGAGTTTTGGTGTGGGTGGTTAAGTGACACACACTGCAATCATTGCAGGGGTAGTGTCCAGTTACTTTTTGTAGGCCCCATGCATTCAGAATGGTGTTCGGTTCTTGTGTGTTATGCGTTTTAGGACGGGTGTTAACTAGTTGGTCCTTCAAGTTATTGCTTCTCTTGTAAGCAAAACGCAGTATGTCCCACTGCCTCTGGCCAGAATTCAAGATCTTCCAGTTCTTCTTAATGAGTTTGGCTACCTCATTGGAGGCTGTGCTATATGTAGTGACGTGGGTGATAGGTTGTTCCTGCTACTCTTTAGCTGTGGTTTCAAGGGGGCCTCTCTATTCTGGTTCCTGGCCCTCTTCCTGCTTTTGGAGATGATGGCTGTTGGGTAGCCCTGGCCCTCCAGTTTCTTGGATAGTTCAGCGGACTGTTTTTTATAGTCTGCTATATCACTGCAATTCCTGCGTATACGTAAGAATTGTCCGAAGGGAAGGTTCTCCCTTAGCGGGCGTGGGTGGAAGCTTGTGAAGTGGAGTAAAGAGTTTTTGGCCGTGGGTTTATAGTAGGTTGTCGTGGTGAGTCTGTCATCTTTGACTGTTATATTTAGGTCCAGGAAAGCAAGCTGGTTTGCACTGATAGTGCTGGTGAACTTCAAGTATGGGTCCCTGCCATTGAGCCAGATGAGGAATTGATCCAGAGTTGTTTGTGGACCCTCCGATATCACAAGGATGTCGTCAATATAACGGCGCCATGCGAAGATGTGGTTGGCATAGGGGTTTGTGCTGTCAGCAATGTGCGTGCGTTTCGAATTGGTGGGCGTAAAGACCTGCTACGCTTGGGGCGAAAACGCTGCCCATGGATGTTCCTTTGGTCTGGAGGTAGAGGGTTCCCTCATATTCAAAGTAATTTTCCTTTAGTGCTAGTGTGGCGCATTGGAGGATGAATTCTCTGGGGGTGTCGTAGGGCCATGGGGACTCCCTGAGGATGTCCTTGAGTACTTTTATTATGGCTTCTTGGGGTAGGCTGGTATAGAGGCTCTCAATATCCAGCCCTACAAGAAGTTCGGTCTCAGTGTTAAACTCCATGTTATTGATCACTTGTAGTAAGTGTTTGGTGTCCTTGATATAGCTGGGCGTTTGTTGCACTAACGGATTGAGAAAAAAGTTGCAGTAGCGTGACAGGGGCTCTAAGAGCGAATTGATACCAGACACTATGGGTCTGTCTGGTGGAGGGATTTTGCCCTTGTGTACCTTGGGTACAGTGTAGAAGTATGGTATTTTGACTTTCTGGACGCAGAGGTATTCTGCTTCTTGCTTGGAAATATGTTCAGCATCGCAGGCATTCTTTATTAGTGTCTGGATAGTGTTCTGAAGAGTGTCAGTGGGATCTTGTTCCAATCTTTTGTAATTTCTGGTGTCGCTTAACAGTCTGCGGCACTCCGTGTCGTAATCTTTTTTGTCTAGAAGGACAATACCTCCCTCTTTGTCAGCTGGTTTAATTATGATTGAAAGATTTGTCTTGAGACGTTAGATGATGTCTCTTTCATCTTTGGATAGGTTGTTGAAATGATTAGTTGGAGTAAGATTTTCAACGTCGTTGTATACTGCCAACTCAAAAGTGCTGATCTCAGGGGGCACTGTGGATGGTGGCGGGTTGAAGGTGGATTTAGTCCTTAGGCCTATGACGTTTGGGTTCTCATTGGTAGGTTGGTTGTCCATTGTCAATTCTCAAAAAAGGCCTTAAGTTTGAGCTTGCGGAAGAACTCAGCCAGTTCCACGTGTAACTTGAATTTGTCAAGTCTGGATGTGGGGGCGAATGATAGGCCTTTTTCAAGTACTGCTTGTTCTTTGGGTGTCAGGGACGTGCTGGATAAGTTGAATACCAATGATGATTGATTTGAGTCTGTTATTGTTTGCTGGTGCCCGGTTGTTCTTTCGTCTTCTGGGGGGTGTTGGAGCTCACTGGATTTTCCTCTTCGTCCCAGTGTACCTGCGGTTGTTGTTGGTTTTGTCTTCTCCTGCCTCTTGATCTTCGGCCGTGTCCTAAAAAAGGAATGTGGGGGCCGGGATTGCCCGGGAAGAGTGGCATTGGTCCCGGGGGATACATGGGTGGGAATCCGAAAAACGGGTTCTGTATGGGGCCAAAATTATGGGGGCTCCGTAGTATTGTCCTTGTTGGGCTCCTTGCCACATGTTAGGCCACCGTTGGCCACGTCGGCCTCTGCCGCCTCGTTTGTATGAGCCAGTGCTTGAGTCACTGGAAGCGGAACTGTCATCAGCCGATGAGTCTGAAGCGTTCGGGGTCTTGGGTGGTGGGGTGAAGTCATCTTCTGAGTAGGGGTATGTTTTAGCGTAGCAAAATTTTTTAAGATCTTTGTCAAACTTCTTAATTTTTGCTTGTGTCAGCTGCTCCTTGTATTCGTTCATTTCTCTGTTCTGATCATCAAGTTTCTTTTTGTCGGCGGTTAATGTAGCTTTAAAATGGCATTCTGTTGCTTGGATCTCAATGACGATGGCGTCAGAGAGACGTTTGGCCGTCTTGATGATCAGTACCATCCAGTCCCTGGTACAGTGCCAGGCGATCTGGGCCCAGTCTTTTCGGAAGGTGGGGTCATCTAGGAAAATCCTGGGTGCATTAGTAACGATGAGGCACCTTGGCGCTGTGTTGGTTCTTAAGTATTGGGCTAGGATCACTCCATGGAGGATGGTTCGTATTCTATTACGCTTTTTCTCGGTTAAGGTCTCCCAATCAGTGGTCTGGGCTATAGAGCTAGCAATATTGAAATCTGCTTGGAAGGAGGGGTCTGTGAGTTTGTCACTTGCATCATCCTCGCTGAAGGTGAGGCCATGGTTCTCCGCAATGGTCCTGGTTAGAACTCTCGCAGCTGTGCGCTGCCTAAGTATGCGCGTATCAAGAGAGAGAGAGAGAGGACTAGAAAGCTAGTCCGAGTCCCCGTAGTTTATATGTGTTAACAAAAGAGACTAGCTTAAATATGACCAATATTGTTAGGACTCTGATTAGATTTGTCATGGGCACCTCGTTGGTGAGTTCATGAAGCCCTCATCCACCATACTTTAGAACACTATCCAGACACTAATAAAGAATGCCTGCAATGCTGAACATATTTCCAAGCAAGAAGCAGAGTACCTCTGCCCCAGAAAGTCAAAATACCATACTTCTACACTGTACCTAAGGTACACAAGGGCAAAATCCCCCCACGAGGCAGACCCATAGTGTCTGGTATCAATTTGCTCTTAGAGCCCCTGTCACGCTACTGCAACTTTTTTCTCAATCCACTAGTGCAACAAACGCCCAGCTATATCAAGGACACCAAACACTTACTACAAGTGATCAACAACATGGAGTTTAACACTGAGACCCAACATCTTGTAGGGCTGGATATTTAGATTTGATGTTTTCTCCAAACACTAACACTGACTTTTGAATTGGAACACTGTTCTGAGAGACTCTGAATTCGACCTTCATTTTTTCAAAACAAGTTTCTAACTTTGGAACTCTATTTTTTCTATGATCAAGCTTTTTGTTTTTCCTAATTTGTATTTTTCATTTTTTGGCACAAAGTAATCTGCTCATAGTAGAACATTTCATAGAGAACTAGAATTCTTTGAAAAACTTCCAAGAGACAATTTTTGACCTTGTCCACATTTAACCAGTTTATATAATCTGTCATGGAATGGTATCTCTTCTGTAATTAAGAGCCATTTCATAAATTTATTTTCATTATTCTTTGGATAGCATTTTCAAATGTCATTAATATACTTTGACTGAAACATTGCTTTAAATGCGTACAGCACAAATGCTTTTCGTGTACACACAATACCAATGCATTTTTATGTATTTTGGGTGAGTTTTAAAACATCATGTTTAGATTTGTTTTAATGTGTTTAGAACTTAGTAATGTCGTACATAATAAAGTGGAGTGGGTGTTGTGTGGCGTTTTACGCTCCAAGTGAATTTTCCATATTTATGCCCTTATATAGGTACAGTTCACATTGCCCTTATATAGGTAAAGAAATGAATCCCTTATTTAGGCCTGACCTCTGCAAACCAAATACAGGCATGGCTACTTCCACCCATACCAAAATTTGTCACAACAATTTCTTTGAAAATTGGTTTAAGCAGATAATGAACTTCCCCTTGCTTGAATATTGATTTGTCCAAGAACTCATGTACTTTGCAAAGAACAACTATTCCCTAGGGGTTCTTTCCTTACATTATTATGCATGACTTTCCTAAACACCTTCAAGGTATAAATATACCTTCACTTACTATGGCAAACTACGGTGGTTCGGAGCAGTTCGACTATCTACTTGCCCGAAGCAGCTCCCTACAGCAAGTGCCGAAAGAAACCGACCCTCCAGCTGACGCATTGATCAAGAGGCTCGCCGGGAATCCAGCTCCAGTGTTTCCAAGCTCCCCTTGCGGGGTGTTGGGAAATCGAGTCATGAGACAGAGATACCAGACCTCCTTCATTCTAAACCAAGGTATGGAGCTCATTAGAACCTAGTGAACCTTTGGTAGATTCTTGTCAAAAACAACTAAACCTATGCTACACAATACTTACTTTTTCCCATGTACTAGACTTTTAGGTACATTGAGGTTGGCATATTTAGAAGCACCAGAGTATTTTAGTCAATGTTATTTATGTATGTATTTTTATATGGCTTAGAAACCATACAATGCTTTTACAGTATTATTTTATAATACTATTCTCGCTGTACGCATTATACTTTTCATTTTGATTAACGATTGTAGCAGTTCACTTCTCTTGCATGAGAAAGAAGACTGTTCAATAAACCTTTTTATTGAAAACGCCTGCCTCTCTATTTCTCTGCAAACTCTGTTGCAACGAAGCATGCACGATTGACTGAGTGAAATACGTACCTATTGTTTCCAGGACTCTAGAGATATATTTCTTATTCTTGGAAAACAAATTTGTCATGTTTATGCGGTCGTCACAAACTAATCCCTTTTTGTGAATTTGAGAAAGTTTCTATTGACCTCTGAGCTAGCTGGCACTCACTATTAAGTTTAGTATATTCGATAGAGACCTAGTCGACCTCAGTCCTACGTCTCATCTGCGTGATATATTATTCCAATGCCCAGTGCCTATTGGGAATATAGGAACTACACTACAAGTGTCTGCTCAGGGTACGGCTGCGAATTCGGAGAGCAAGGGTTGAGCAAAGGCTCAAACCTCGGTCTCCTAATGGACAGGCGGGCTGTGAGTAGCCCTGCTAAGCCAATCCTGGTACTGCTGGAGCAGCGCCAGGATTGGCTGAGGGGGTTTACTAGCAGCAGTGATGCAGCTGTTCTTGTAGGCGCCAACAGGCCCTGGAGCAGAGGCGGTGCGAACCCGGTCACTCAGGTAAGTTTTTTATTTTATTTTAAAACTCCCTGCCCTGGCACTGACCCCTGTGTGACCCCCCCACTTCCGCCCATGACTGTTAGGGGCTACTAATAGGTTACTTTGCACCCTGTTTGTCTGAATACAAAACATGTCGAATTTAGAGTGTTTTTTTAGCGTGTGAGTGGCACGCTAGTGCACTATGCGGTATCCACTGATATGCCCTGTGCTGCAGTCCTGGTTTTTCTGGCACCTCCCTCCCGTGGTCTGTACTGTGGGTTCCTCAGGGATGCGTACTGTTTATGTTAACAGTGCCTTTAATGCTCTGCACTGAAGCACGATCCTCACACCACCGGCAGAACAACGTTTACCTAGACAGAGAGCAGGTAGGGGAGCTCCAGATGGGATCTTCCTGTTGGGCAGGAAGGGCCTCTGGAGTAATGGGGTTGGTGTTAGGTCGCCTCCTCTCCAAAACATGTAAGTGCCCCAGTGGCAGGTAATGCGCCTGTTGCCCGACCAAGCATCCCTCAGACAGGGGCGTCGCTGTCCATCACTGATAGACTTGCGAACACGTTCATGATGATGGGGGAGTGTTAATGCTTTTTACCAAATTAATTTACTTATTTTGTGCCAGTGCGGATTAGGCCTGGATCACGTGGGCCCGAGCTCAATCTGATCCCCTAGCCAGGCTCAGCAGGATGGCTAGACTCGGTTGTAGAAGGAATGCCTCACTCCCCCTTAGCTCCCTGGCAGCTCAGCGGTGATAGTAACTTACACCCAAGAGGAGTTAATTGAAAACTGCAGAGAGCAGGTGAGGTGGGGATTATGTGTGCCAAGCTAGTGTGAAGGCCTTACTTTACTTCTAGGAGCTACTATTCCAAGAGTGTGGTTTCCAGTGCCTGATTTGCAAAAGAATGAAGTGCTGGTTCAGAAGCCTGCCACTGGCTGGTGCTATCCTAGATGTCTGACCCCAAAGGATTCCGCTCATTCCTACCTGCTATTGTCACGCAGTGTTTTGCACTGGCAGTGCCATCTAGCCCATCGACAGCGACAGCTTAGTCATAAGAATTTTTGTTTCAGCTTGCCAAATGTAGGATCAGATGTAACAGAACTGTTCAGGCTTGCTCGGTGTGTATATATAGCAACATGTCTAGCTCGTATGCGGCTTCATGTGTGTATGGCCGTAGCTATATGACATCAAGTACTCAAGTTTGCGATCCAAGTTCATTCGGGAAGTTAATACTCACAACACACATGGCCATTTATATATATTTTAAACAGGACTAGCTGTATTTCTGTAGAATGTATTTTCCCCTAGCATTTCCCAGATTCACAGCACCAGTAAGTAAATTTATTCAATCAAAAAAGAAGTTGATCATTTACAGAAATAAAAACCATCATAATACAATATAAAAACAATTGAATAAAATTAGATAAGAACATTATATTCCAAGTAACAGCAATTACAATTAAAAAGTAATAACAGTTCATTTTAATCAATACTGTTTTGCCTGTACTAAGCTTAAGTTGCTAAAAACTTCAAACGTTTCCGCCACGCATACAAGAGATACCTAGTTAGTGCAAATACAAGTTACCTGGTATTATCAGACGTAAATATCCTAATGGCATCAGAGGGGCAAATACAAGATAAAATGTGGCACACAGAGATGATCCATTTTTTCCGGTGATCATTATATGCAGGACAGAAAAAAAGAAAGTGTTCTATAATCTCTGATTTATCCAGACACACAGGGCATATAGATGAACAAGTGCATTGGCCCAGGAACTTCTAGTGTGTAATGGTAAAATCTCATGTCTGAACTGTAAATATAAAGCTCTTGCCTGAAACGGCTCAATGTCATCTAAAAACTGTTTAAAGGCAAGCTCGCATTTAAAATTAAGAACATTTATTGTGAGTGAGCCCTTGGTATTTTTTATCAAAAATTCATGGTCCATAAAAGCCCAGAACCTTTTTTAAAAAGAATCAGGATAGTCGCCTTCTGGATACACCCTGGATCATCCCATAAGTAACTCATACTAAGCTTAGTGAACCAGTCCCTCAGTTGTTTTAGCCATTTGATGCGCCCCGTTTTTTTTATTTAAATCAGGAAGTTCGCCCAAAGCACACCTTAGTGGTACCTTAGTGCTGCTCACCCAAATTCTTAACCAAAAAGTAAGAGCCCTTAAGATAGCACAATATCCAATACATCTTAACCCTAAATCAGATCTGAGGGGTATTAAAGGTGTGCACCCTCGGAGGTTAACAATTGCCCTTGCAAACTTATTTTAAGTCCTGGTCAACTCTTTTCCATTATCCAGACCCCACAACTATGCCCCATAGAGGGCCGCTCCTAAACCCTTTTCCTTATGAATTTCTAATATAGGAGCTAATGGTCTAAGGGGGAAGTTCTAATCTTGCACAATAACGCTCTATCTACATGTTGAAGAGTCAAAATACTCTTTCTAATCTGATTTGACCAGGATACATCTTCACTTATCCTGATTCCCAAATAATCAAAGGCTTTAACCTTCTCTAGAGCCTAGGAGTACAGAAACAAAGACCCTGTGCTTTTCTTATAATGAGTGAAAACCATGTATTTTTTTTACCACAGTTTATCATTAATCCTCTACTCTGGCAAGCCTTTTCAAATCTATTTAGCAAATTTTGGATGCCACTAGGAGTTTTTCCAATAAGTAGCGTGTCGTCAGCGAATAATAAACAAGGGATCTGTTGACCAGCCAGTTTTGGGGGGTCCACACCACAATTAAAAAGCTACCCAATAATACTATTTATGAAGAGGGTAAAAAGAGTGGGTGCCAGGACGCACTCCATATGTACTCCTTTCTTTTCTGTACAGATATTTTCCCAGAAAGGGCGGCCTCACTGCTCCATCTCACCTTTGCATAGGTTTCATAATGCATACGGATCAAGATGTTAACCAGATAAATCTGCATCCCGATGTCTCTCAGGGTGGCCCACAGCTGTTCCCGATTTATAGAATCAAAAGCGGACTTCAGGTTCACGAACACAACATACAGGTGACCCCTGTTGATGGTGACCTCTTTCCAGATCACCATCATGAACCTGAGGACCTGGTCTGTTGTACTCGTGGATTCCCTAAATCCTGCTTGGAGGTCCAACAGAATGTTTGCGTCATCCATCCAATCTTGGATTCGATTTAAGATTACTTTGCCGAAATTTTTTGGAGGGACGTCAATTAAGCTAATTGGCCTATAATTCTCTGGTAACCCTTTGTCCCCCTTCTTATGGATGGGAATAATTTCTGCGCCCAACCATGTGGGCGGCAGCGTGCCTCCCTTAAGGATAGCATTGAAGATTTCAGTCAGAACAGGGCCCCATACAACCGGCTCTGATCTGAAAAGGTCGCTTGGGAGTCTGTCAAGGCCAGGGGCCTTCCCCTTCTTTAGGGTTTTTAAAACCATAATAGTTTCACCAACATTGATCTCATAAAAATCCTTTCACTGCACCATCTGTAAGAGGGGAGCAACTGTTATTTAGCAACTGTCAGTCCCTTCTCTGTGATGGCCAAGCCAGACTGAATAATAAAGAGAAAGAGCTGTGTAAAGCCCTAGCTTTGCAACCACTGGCTTTGATTTTAGAGAGGTGGTTTGTTTGCCAGAGAATATGTGCATATTCCCACTTGCTGCTCAAGCCTTGATGCAGGGAGGAGGCAGATAACTTGCTGTGGTTAACTATGGGGATATTTATGCGGTGCTGCTCATGACAGGGGAGGTTAATTTAAATGTTTTGTGTCTCACCATGACACAGAGGGTTGGTTGTATAGAAAACAACAACACGTGGGTTCATAGACATGAGAAGGTAAACACAATTCTACCCCCTGGCTCTTTTGCTGGTGCAAATCCACATAACCTTGTGTCATAGAAGCCAACTCGAGATCTTTGTCTCACCCTACACTATAATAAATACTTATAAAATGCAAATCACTAAATGTTCTCTTGATGATCAAGTAACAGGCAGCATTAATACCCAACTCTGTTTTACCTATGTTATCGATGGACAAGATATGCTGAGAAAAAGAGGATACATATCTAACATAAAGCACACGTAATTGAAGGCCAAAATTCCTTCCATAGGCCTCAATGTGTGAATCTGACACATGAAGTGCACAAGTGTGCATGCCTTCAACAATGTCAACACACATGCACCATTGTGCAAGGGCGTCTGACTTGATTTTCAGATTGACTATGTGCATGTAGGGGAACCTTACTGTACATACAAATTCTTGCACACAACTCAGACAAACATGCACAATGGTGCATGTGTGTTGACATGGGGGCATGCTCACTTGTGCACATCATCTGTTGCATTCAAAGTGCATCCTAATTTAGTCCTCAAAGAGATGGAGCCCCATGCAGACAACTGTATGTGTGTGGTGTTGAGGTAAGGGGGACATTTTGCCAGCCTGCTGCATCTCCAGGCTATGTACCACTTAGCTCTTTCCTGTTGCCCTTATATTGTGGTCTGATATGGATCATTGGCTATGTTTATAATTACTTTTCTGTGCTTGTTTCCAAGTGAAGGACCCCACATATGTCTGTCTTGCAATATATTTGTTGACTGGGATGATATGTGTCTCTACACCCAGGGTCAAGAGTATCTGTGACAAGATCAGCAGTCATTGTGGATGTGCACGGGTAGATATTTGATTGTGCATGAGTGACATTGGGCCCATACATTCCCTGGTTGTTACTGACCATGTTGCTGATGTTGTTGGTCTTGTTCAGCAGTGTCCTGTCCCTGGACGCAGAAGACTGCAGACACTCGTTCCTCCAAGGCATCCAGCTCATCCTGTGGTGCTGGACTTCCACCTCTGATCTGGAGTGCTGCATTGGGTTTGGCTGCCAGTTTCTCCATGGTCTTCCACTTAGCATCATGCCAGCGCTTCTTGCAGTTGTTCACTATCCACCTCACCTATTTGACAGCATTCACATTGGCTGCGATGGACTGCCATATTGCATTCTTTGTCCCCAATGACACAGTGGAGCTTTTGAACAGCTGCTGCTGTTTATCGGTCACCTCCGCAATCAGGACCTGGTTTTCCTGCTGGCTGAACCTGGTTTTCCTCTTCTTCTTCTCCGTGCCCTTCTCCTGGCTCACTGACTGGTCCTCCTCGCTGCTTGGAGGGTTGTTTTCTCCTGCAGTACTGGGTCCAGCTTTATCCATGTATTTTTTTCCAGTTTGTGATACTTTGCAGGCGTTTTGTAGTCGCTTTTCTAGCCTAATGTGAAAAAAGTGGTGTCACGCTAATTTGCGTGCAGTTTCAGGCCGCTGACTGGCCTGAAGCCACTTTTTTCACATTAGCAGCAAGATTTTTATTGCTGTGACACTGTGCATAATGTGGACATTTTCCGCTTAGATAAGAAACAATCGCCATGGAGCGTCGGCTTGTGCATACGTTGCTAACGTGGCGATAGTTTGCGGCGGTGGGCTGCGATAAAAATGTTGCCGCTAACGAACGTTAGCGATATTTTCACTGGCTCTTGTACATATGCCCCCGAATGTAAGGACTCAACTCCTTTTGGCTTTTTTTAGCTACAGACACCTTTAGCTATCTTTCACATGCAGCCTTTGAACCAACAAGCCAACCTATACCTGAAGTGAACTTTGGGCCCGCGCATGATCATCACTGTGTGGCTTTCTTGTTTATTTCAATTTCCTGCTCCTGATTTAATGACTTTCCTTCCCATGGTTGTAGTTGTTCAGCCCTTTGAGCAGTAAAGTAACACACTGCTTTGTGAATGCTTCTGTGCATATTTCCCATGCTAAAAGGGATCTATTTGTACTTGCTGTTTGGTTTTCAGTTTGGGGTTTAGCACCTCATGGCAGTTCATGTCCTGCTCCCGCTGTCTTCCTCTCTTTTTGTAAGATGTGTGCTCCTCACAATTTCATGTTTGCCTTGCTCCTTCCTGTAACTCTCTTACCCCACTGCCAGTCGTTTTCTGCTCCCCACATGCCTTTCCCTCCAGTATTTCTCTCTTTGTCCTCAGTCCAAAATAAGCTTGGTCTCTCTGGTTTTCTTTGGCTCTGTTTATTCTCTATCTCCCTTCTCCCACCCTTTCTCCACCCCCACTTTCTGCTTTTGGCATCTCAATTTGTAAAAATGCACTGGCTTTGCCAAAGCCATTATTGGTAGCTGGCCAGCTTAGAATGGTATTTGCAATTATTGCAAGATGGGTGTCACATTGCGTCTACATAGAACAAGATGGTTATGTAGAAAGTACAGAAAATACTGTTGTAAGGTGGCCAGCCACTGCTAATGGATTTGCCAATTCCGGCACAATTTGGCAAACACTGACAAAGCCAAAAGTGGCAAAATACTGGCAAAGAGAGATTGAGTCACTTTTCCCATAATTGTTTTGTATAGTGAGGGGCACCAGTGGCAAAAAGAAACTTGAGGGGGGCCCTGCAAAATACATGGAGGGTCCCCTCACGCTCCAGACCCATCAAGGAGCTCCCAGGCCAGGGGCTCCCACCCATGCACAGTGCTGGGGGGCTCCCCCACACTGCAAGGGCTGCGGGGGCTATTGTTACACCACTGACACTACGGTTGTTGTAAATGCAGAATAGGTGAAACATTAAATATATCTTGTTACGTGGCCTAATCAGATCAGTGAATATCAAATATTTAAAACGATAAGGGGGGTGAGAAGGAATTAGAGGGTGAATGTTACATTTGAAGGAAAATTGAAACCGGTGAGTTTTAAGCAGTTTCTGGAACTGATCCCTCTATAAGAAAGAATGATATATCAGCTAAGCAAGTAGCAGGAGCCTCAATCTGAGTATTAGTTCTGGAATTTTGAAAATTATTAGAAAATGAAGAAGACTCCTCTTTACTAGCCAAGGCAAATAATTGTAAAATCACCTGTGAATTAGAATTTGGTATTTTGGGGGGCTTTCCTTTTGCGTAAAGTAAAGATACATGAATTTGGGGTGCCCAAATGAGTGGTCACAGATATGAGATAGGTTGTTTATTTGATTTTCTGGATCGATTACTCCTGCTTTTGGCACACTGTAAAAGGTAGCTCAGGTTTTTTTGTAGTTAAATGAGTGTTTTTTTTAAATTCTAATTATTAAGTACAGGGCAGAGTAATAAAGTCATACAAACTGAGAAATTGCTGCTGTTTGTTCAATACAGATTCCATTGCCTTATGCACCTCAGTAATGTGGGTAGTACAGTGAACAAAAAATATAATAATACAAACCCCCTGTTCCCCCTACCATTCCCCTCAATCTGAACCCTCATCGGCCGCTGACAGAGGAGGATCACAAATATATCCTCTATACTTATTCCATTCCCCCATTTTTGGGGTGTCCTGGTTGACATATGTCACCTTCTCTGTCACCATGGCCCCATCCATGTCTTTGCACCAATCACGGAGAATTGTGGGTACCGTGAACCCCACAATCTGGCTATATTGCGTTTGGCAAACATCATCCCGAGGATCGCCCAATCCTGTGCTGCATGGTTAATATCAGTGGGTTCCCATATGTTTAATAGACATCTTTTGGGTTCTGGAACCATTGAGACTTCCCCTACTTGAGATATAGTTCTCAGTACCACTGTCCAGTATGGCACTATCTGCAGATATTGCACATGGTTTGATAGAATGTACCCTCCTCACCGCAATCCCGCAAACAGAACAGATTTGTGGCACTCCCTATTTTTTGGAGGGTCACCCTAGTATAGTATGTGCGATGCAGTATCTTAAGTTGTACTAGTCCCAGTCATGAGGGTATTGACACTTCATGCAGGGCCGAAAGTGCCTCTTGCCAGTCTGTGTCATCGAGATCCCCCGTTCAGTAGACCACTTTTGCCGTAGCAATTGCATTGGGTCAGGTAAATTTTATTATTTATTTATTTGTTTATTAGGTTTCTAAAGCGCGACAGCTACCCAAGAAGGGTTTCCCGGCACTGAGAGACACTATGTTCAAGAGCAGATTGTGCAACTCTGAGAGGGAGCAGGAGCAACTAACTGATTAAAGAGCCAGGTTTTGATGGCTCTGCGGAAGTGGTTGTAGCGAGTTTCCAGACGTGAGTTCAGTGGGAGGGCGTTCCATAGCTTGGGGCCCAACAAGGAGAAAGACCTTCCTCCAATCTTTGCTCTGCGCACTTTCGGCACGCGAAAGAGGCATTGAGATGCCGACCTAAGACAGCGAGCCGGCATATAAGGCTGCACAAGGGATTGTAGATATCTTGGGGCATTTCCTCATTTAATTCTGTGCATAAGGCTCAATGTCTTGAATTTGACGTGGTTTTCGATTTTCAACCAGTGGAGTGCCTTGATGTGTCCAGATATTCTTTCCCTTCTGGGACACTTGCACAGTAGTCTAGCAGCGGCATTTTGGACAAGTTGGAGGCGTCTCATGACTGTTTGCGCTGTTAATGAGTTTACAGTAGATGAGAGGAGGCCTCCGGTAGTGCTTTGTCAGTTGGTATAACTGCTGTAAGTGCATGCCTGATCTGCATGTATCTGAACATTTCAGAGGGTGCCAACTGGTAGTGTTTCTGTTTGTGCGCAAAAGTAGCAATCTCACCCTTAATCCATAAGTCGCCCACCATAGAGATGCCTATAGCATCCTACCTGTGAAAACCTTTACTGTTTCTAATTTGTCCAAGTCGCTGTGTGTATCAAAGTGGAGTGAGCCCATTCCAGCCTAATTTTGTAAATGCTGTGTACTAAATTTTGACTGTATGTGCCGTTGGTCCCATTATTGGGACAGACTGCTTTTTGGTGTATAGTGCCTTCATAATGCCTCCGTCTCCCAACCCATATCTGTCCGCTTTGAACGCGGTGTATGTTTGTAGGGTATGTATCCATTGATTAAGTGCTTTCGATTGCGATGCCCAGTAATATAATTGTATGTTCGGGAGAGCTATGCCGCCATCATACCAGCCTCTGACCATTTTGTCCATGGTAATACGTGCCGGTTTGTTCCGCCATAGTAAACTGGAGACCTCCGCCGCTATTGCTTTAAAGTAACTTGATGGCACAGGAAACTGAGCATTCTCCAAAGCATACAGGAACCGGGAAAGTGCCATCATTTTAAAAAGTGCTGCTTTCCCAAGCAATGTCAATGGCAGGGAGTGCAAATGTGCTGTGTCACTTCTGAGACGTTCCAGGGGGGCATGAGATTTTTGTAATGAAATTCATCTGACCTAGGTGTGACATTGATACCCATAGATTTAAAACTCCCCTCTTCGATCTGCAGGTTGCAACCTTAATTAATGGTGTAGCCGGAGACCTAATCAATAAGGTCACAGATATTTAGGAGCACCAAATGGATTGCCTGGGAGATGTCATATATAATAATATGTCATCGGCATACAGGGAGATGCAGTCCTCCCAGCCTGCCACCCACTTGAGCCCTTGGATAGTCGGTTCCCATCTGATCCATCCGGCCAGTGGCTCCAGAATGAAGGCGAACAGTAATGGTGAGAGGGGACACCCCTGACGCGTTCCATGTCCTAGCGGAAAATATCTGACTGTTTGCTGTGACATGAGCCAAAGGCTTTGAGTTCAGCAAGTGCACTCATGCACCAAATTTGTGGCCAAAGCCCAAATGTTTCAAAACCGCGAAGAGGAAGGACCACTCCACCATATCAAACACCATACGGGCGTCCAGTGGGAGAATAACAGCTGATTCCTAGATGTAAGGTATTCGGGCCACCACTCCATGCAGGCTTCTCAAATTAAGGGCTGTGTTTCTCCCAGGCATGAAGCCGGATTGGTGAGGGTATATTAGGGCAGTGAAATGAGGGGTTAATCCTGTTGCGAGGAGTTTAGCAATGATTTTAGCTTCACCGTTAATCAGTGATATTGGGCAGTATGAGGTACATTCCTTGGGGTGTTTTCCCGGTTTAGGAATCGTCACTATGGTGGCCATACGTTGATCCTGGGGGATCTCCCCCGCTTCCAGACTCTCAAGGTACATATTCAAAAGATATGGGGTGATTGTGTCAGCTGTTTTTTATAGAGTTGGATGGGTATGCCGTTTGGCCCCATCGCCGTCCCTGATTGTATAGTTACCTATAGCTAATTGTAGTTCATCCGTTGTGAGGTCAGCTTCGAGTGTGAGAGCCGCCTCGGGTGTTAGTTTGGGCATGTTAATATCTTTGAAGAAGGCCTGTGCTTCTTCAACCGTTGTGATTGATGATGATGCATATACCTGTTGAAAGTATCTGGCTAGTTTATTTACTATTCCGTTCTTCCCTGCGGGTCAGTTATGGCTTCGCCATCCTCTGTTCTGACTTGCGCGATCAACCTAGTAGCCCGCTCTTGCTTATTGAGCCAGGCCAGAAGTTTTCCTGCCTTATCCCAGATTTCATATACCTTATGCTGTATGGCTGTCAACCTGGACCCAGCCGTTTCTTTTAGATATTCCCTATACTCCTGCACCGTAAGATGCAGGGATTGGGCCGATCCCGTAGTCTGGTTTTGGGTACGGTGTTCCTTAGTTTAGTATAATTCTAACTCAAGGGTCTCCAACTCTTTCTGCTTTTCGTGTTTATGACCTGCAATGGAGGCAATAGCTTGGCCATGAATAACTGTTTTGTAGGCCTGCCAGAGGGTGGTCGGGGATGGGACAGATGCGACATTTTCTTGGAAATAATGTTGTGTTGTGTTGTGTTAGTGATGTCTTTGAGAATTATGGGATTGTGTAAATAACCAATAAACGCGACGTCAAACCTTGTACTTATATGTGTACGTTAGCAATACTGGGGAGTGATCTGAAATTCACCTGGACAGGGTCTCAATTTCTACTATATTATGTAAACTGTCTGCTGATGTTAGAAAGTAGTCTATCCTTGAGAGGCTATTATGTACCCCCGAGTGGAAGGTGAATTGTTGTGTCGAGGGGTGACAGTATCGTCAAGCTCTCATGACACCAAGTGCTTCTATAAATCCTGCAAGTCGGGAAAGTCCAATACTCTGGGCTATAGGGGGATGTCAATCCAAGGTACCGCAAATAGTGGCATTGAAATCCCTCGCAATTAGGAGTTCTCCCTCTGGAAAGGCGAGCAAAAAATCACTATGTGCTGGGAGGGCCACTGCATGGAGTGCTGGAGGGATATATACTGTCACTATATTAAAGGGCCGGCATTCTCATTTGCACGCAATAGCCGCAAAGCGGCCCCGGTCGTCTGTCCATGTCTGGTTAATTATCAGTGGATATTGCTTCCTCACTAAAATACCTACTCTCCATGACCCAGAGGAGAACTCAGAGTGCACTACCATTTTAAATCCCCACCGGTCCATAGCATTACATGATGAGCATGTCAAGTGTGTTTCTAGGAGTAGTGCCACTCCAGGTGCATGGCGTTCCAAATATTGTAGAACCAGCCCTCTTTTGATGTTATCGCCCAGCCCATGGGCATTCCACGCAGCCAGCGTTAAGGGAGTAAGTGGCAACAGGGGAGGTGATGGTGACTCAGGTCTCTGTTGAGCCCGTACCACATTTTCTGCATAGTCTGTACGTGCAATATTGGAGCTGTATCAACAGTATCCCAGATGAGTAATGCATAAGTGAAAAACATTTAGCCAATACCCTTGTGAAATCTACAAATGACAAAATACAAAAAACAATGAACAATCCCCCCCTTACCCTCCCTCCTCCCTGCCTCCCTGCTTGACGGACTTAAAACTACCCGCCACACCAACTGTGCAGAGTGCTTAATGCCCTTCCCCAATACCATCCGGTGGAGGTGAGAGAGACCGTCCATAGTCCCTGAAGACCTCCCCTACTTCTTTATAAGTAGTGGTTGTGTCCTCCTCTATGATTTAACAAAAAGTTGATGGCCCTGGTGGTTATTGAGTCACCTCATGGGGCTTTTGTGTGTCCCTTTAGCCGTTTTCAAGAACTCTTCTTCACAGTGCTGGTGGCTTCACAATACTGTTTGGGTTTCAGCCAATCCGTTCGATAAGTCATTAAATTCCGTCAGTCCATCAGAGCCAGGTCACCTCTACATCTAAGTTGCGTTCACTCTCTTCCATTGGTGTTTAACAGTTTGTCCCATTACATTTGCCTATTCCTGTCCCTCTCTCACTTCATTCCCAACACGTTGTCTATTGCCTGCTCCAGGGCAATCTGATCGTGAGACCCGGCGCCAACCCTCTAGCCATTCATGGGGGTCCTAAGGTGTCAGAAAAAAACATGCTTTACCTTTGACCTCTACCCTCAGCTTTGCAGGGAACAGCATTGAGCACTTGAGTTTATGGTCTCGGAGTGTTTTTTTTACTTCAAGGAATCAACAGCGTTGCTTCGTGACTGCTGCAGTGTAGTCCAGCAAGATGGTAACCGTACTGTTGTCGAGACGCAGTGAAGGGGCGGCGCGTGCAACTTGTAATATCACGTCTTTGTACTTAAAAATATGGGCCAGAATAGGTCGTGGAGGGGCCCCTGGTCTTGGTTTTCCTCCGGGGACCCTGTGCGCCCTTTCCACTGAAAAATATTTGGAGAGGCCCTGTGGTTGGAGATGAATTGTGGTGAGATCTTCGACAAAGAGGTCGAGGGCTGTGCCACCTGTCTGTTCAGGCAAGCCTATGAGGAGGATGTTATTTTGCCTCGATCGACCTTCTTGATCTTTAAGTTTAGTAGCCAAAAGCTTGTTAGCCGTCTCGAGCTGGTTTACTTGTTTGTTGGGAGTGGCGGTGTCACTCATCGGGGTCCTTGCTGTGGTTTCAACCTCCGATACTCTTGTGGACATTTTGTTGAAGTCTGCTCGGATTAATGAAAGTTCCACTGAAAGGGTCCCAATACTAGCCACCGCCTGCCAGTAGGCTATCGTAACCCATGCGGCCTGTCAGGTTTTGCACCTCTTTCTCGACGGTTTTGTGTTTCCTCACTCGCTCTGGCAATGGCACAGTTGGCAAGGGTCACAGTATGTGCATACGCTCAGGGAGGGGTATTTATTCTTCTGATTAGCTTTAAGTTGCCAGTTTCTGTGACTCCCCTCCTGCCTGCCAATATGGTTCCATTAATATCACTATGCCGCACCCTGCAGATGTGTAGTGCCCGTACTCTTACCCTTGATCAGCTGGACTGGAGACGCTCTGGGGGGGGTTCACTTCTCACCCACACTCTTGCTCCAAATGTCACTTTCTGGAACCCACTGTGATTTTCCCGGACTGTTGCCGGCTGTGCAGGGGCTCAGGAGCGTCGCTTGCACCTCCGTTGCAGTCCTCATGCAGGCATGAGCGCTCACCAGCGAAGCGCTCTGCTGTCAGTTTGTGGTCGCACAGTCACGAGCAGTTGCTGTGGTGGAGCCTTGCTAGTCTGCCCTCATCCGGCCTCTCGCCGCGCTCCGCCTTGCTGTAAAAAGCTGAACCGCTGTGGGTGCCGCAGTCGACTCTGTCTAACTTAAGAGCCTGGCTCACCTCGCTGGGGTAGGATAGGCCTGTTCTGTTCACCACTGTCGCCTCAAGGAGCAATTGATCTACTCCGGACCAAGAACACCGGAGACACGGGGTCCTCCAACACTACGTGCTGTGCTTAGGAGGCAAAAAAGCAGCTGGATAAGTGTACAAATTTACAGGGATGGGTTGTGGACCACTGAGACTCCTAGGCAGCAGCCATTTTCTTCAGCTGCTATCCACACCTCCCTTAAATTAGTGTTTTGATATTATTTGAAATTTATGTTTTCAGAATTGTCGATAAAAGTTTTTAATGAAATAACTGTTACACTGCCCTTGTTTCAGTGACTGTACTTTGTGCTGAGTTTTGGAAGAATGGAAGACAATCCCTGTCCAGTGCATAATTTGTGCTGTGGTGGGAAGCCACACTCCTCTTTTGGTTCTAGGACTTGTTTTTAACCATTGATTTTGGCTCTAAGCAAGAGAGAGAAAGGCAGCTTCTGAAGGAAGGAGGAAGAGAAAGGCAAATTGGGACAATTGATAAATAAATGAACAAACTTGCAGAAGTGAGATAAATAGATAAAAAGCAAAGGGCAGTGGAAGAAACCTGCATGATGTGAACGGAGGCAGTTGAGATATTTGGCAACCCTGTCTTTCGATGGTGCTTGCTTAGGGCTTGTGAAGGAAACATTAATCCCCTCTCCCTTTAAAAAAAAAAGAAATGAAGTACGCTCTGATTCCATAATCAAAGTGTTGTATTCCCAAGATTATGTTAGTTGGAGAAGTATGTCTTTATTTTGAAAAGAACTTTCATGAAGCCGCTGCAAATGTTTATGATTTTTGGGGGATGGAGTTCTAAAAAAAAGAGGGACGCAAATGAGGGTGCCAGTAGATTTTAAGCAAGTTGTAACATCAGTATTCTATGAAAAGTTGGTGGGATATTGCTTACTAGTAGTTGATGTTTGATTTCAGCTCAGAAGTTGTGTTGGGGAAGACATGTCAGCATATACTCCGCAAAGGAAGTAGATAGTAAAATCCAAATCAGATACATCATTTAAAAAAAAAAGATACATGAAAGAGATTGGTGTCACTGATTTGAACATTTTGCACTCCAAATGCAGAGATATAAGTTTTGTAGACTATTGCACAGAAGACAAATCCTTGTATATTGCATTGATATTTGGCAATGATAACTTACTGCGTATGATTATGAGTGATTCTAGAGTTGTGAACATGTGCACCATATTTTGTTTGAGGTGTAAATTTTGTAGAGACATTGGGCAGGAAAATGCAATTATTCATCCATCATTCTGATTTTAGAAGACTATCTACAGTGGTGGGCGAAAATGCTTAATACCATGCACAGTTCTAAATATGTATTAGAATGGGCGATTGTGATTGTTTTAAAATAGCCATCTGTAGTTCCTGGTAACCCCCCAGGACCTGCCGATGTAATCTCATGAAGAACCTCTACCGACCCCTCTTTGCTTGGTTATTCAGATTTACCGGTCATGCTCACACTCCCCAATAGTTCGTCAGTTTTAGGAAACTTGCAAGGATGTAAGTACTGGAAGTGACTAATATTTTGGAATAAAGTTTTAAATGTTTATTCATGAAAAAAGTCTGCTACACAATGGAGTGCCCTAAAACATTGGGTCAAATAGACACACTCACGAATAAAAAATGAGTAATGAATCGTTGAATCTTTACAGAAATTAGTAAATGGTCCAACTAATTGCTACATCCAACTATCACATATTTTCTTGAAGGCTTATTGATGCAGTATGTGACCGTGTTCTATATTTTATACATAGAAGCTTTAAAATTTGTCAATGCAAAGCTATGAATTGACAAGAGTGAGCCAGAATATGAAATCACCTACCTTTGTGGTTTAGTCCACACCAGACTTTCCGTTCCTTTATTGATATTCTGGACACCATGTTTGAAACTGAGAGCAGGGGATTCAAACCTAATCTAAATATAAAAACCTCTGCTCGTATTCTTCGAGTGTTATATTAAAATACATCCTGTTTACCCAATATGGTTAAGCTGAGGATGATACGCCCAATCATTCCTTTTGGAAATTTAGACTGCTACAATTTTGAGCTCATGTTTTGAAGGAAAGAGTTCCCACTGCTGTGGCCATTCAAACCTTTTATACAACTCAACTGAATGCATTTCCTTTGATACTGCAGTAGTCCATCTTCTACCTCTACTTTTGAAAATGTTCCAAACCAAGTTGGAGGTTTAGTTTTAGCTTAATGGATGAAATGAATGAATAAATCACAATAAACTCACACTCCAAACCTTGTAATGAAGTTTTTCTGAGTGCCATTCTAGCTGCCTGTATCATCATATTAGGATAAAGATTCAGTATGCATTTTCAGGCAAGATTCTGGATTGAATCTCAGGAAAATCTGTTATCTGAGATGACTAGTGTGGCTCCTTACAGAAACTGGGGTGTAACTTTTCCCATAAAAAAACAGTTAGAATGGGAAAAACTGAACGACCCCAAACATCAGAATTGAGTTTTAAAATTCCTGGAGAGGATGCTATGCCCCGTACTGCAGCCTAAATTAGGTGGACTGTCCATTTCAGGAGATTGGAACTAAGTACTTATACACTTCTTGTAGGAAAGCAGGATCTGTTTCTTATGGTTACCTCCACCTTTTGCTAAATGTAATACTGCTTTTGACTAGTCTGGCTGGGATCCTGCCAACCAGGACCCCAGCCTATCCGCTTTCTGCCTTGAACTGTTATGTTATGTAATAGGTACACTACAGATTAGATACTGGGGTACCCTTGTCAGTCCCTAGTATATGATACCGATGTACCCAGGGCCTAGGTACCCCAGATGCCTTGCATGGGCTGAAGCATGCATTATGCCACCAATGGGAAGCCATGCAAAATGGAACTACAGGCCTGCCATTGCAGAATGTGTAGGATGGTGCATTCACCACTTTAGATATAGGTTTACTATATATATGGGTCACTACACTTAAAACCTATCAGTCAACCCTCTAGCAGGCCTTAACAATCCTGAAGGCAAGGTGCTGGGTTTTACGTGAGAGGGTGCCCCTGCATGAGCAGAGCACCCCTGCAGCCTTCAGAGACCATTCTCCCGGGTTGTAGGTGACACAGCCAGACATGTAGGTAGAGGTGCATTATATGCTCGCATAAAATGCTATCTCAAAAATGGCTGTAACAAAACATGTAGTGTTTGGTATCAAATACCCTGGAATCATACCTCCACATGGATAACCAGTGTGGAAGGTATGATTTCACCCTTCTGAGGTGAGCTTTGTGGGGTCCCTGGTCTTCCCAGTACCAGCCTTCTTGACCCAGACAGCACAAAATGGTTGCTGCCAACCAGAGACACATTTCTGCCCTCTGGCTGCTGAGCCAAGCTCGAGCAGGGGAAGGCAGGACAATAGGCATCCTGTCACAGGGAGGCGTGACCACCTCCCCAATAGATTTAGTGTATAGGGGCTGTGTGGGTGCACTTCCAAAGTGCCTGAAAGTCTGCATCTGGGGCACACTTGGTGTCCCTGTGCATAGTCCGGTTCAAACAAGTTCTGGGAACCGTTGGCTCCTGCTCTGGCACAAAACTGGACAAAGGACAAGGGAGTATCCTCCCCATTGTCCATACCCATCCTTGAAAGGGTCCCCTGAATCCGTTCAACCCTCTCCCTTGGGTACTTAAGGACTTACCTGGCTGCAGGACCCTAGATTCGACATGGAAAAGATTCTGAACAAGAAACCACTGACCTTTGACCATCTGAACACTCTGGACTTTGCTGGACTTCGACTGGGCCTGACTGTCTCCCAGTCCGTCCAAAGCATTGTTCATGCCTGTGCACCATAAAGGATGCATGCAGGACCTGTGGAGCATCAATAACAACTGAAGTATCTCCCTTGGAGTGAAGGAGTCAGTCCCCTGCATTCGCAGGCACCACAACGCAACTGACCAGTCTGGTGATCCTGAACTCCTGCAGACTCCAAAGGCTCCAGCAACACAGGAAGTGGTTTCCTATGTTCCTTGAGGGTGTGCTGCCATCTCATTGAGTTTGAGGACACTAAGTCCCAACTAAGTGCATTGGGCTATTGATAGTCCTAACCTCTGCAAACATCTCATAGAAAGGACGTTGGACTCCTTACACCCCTCGCGACTTCTGTGCCTCTGGCCTGTGTGTTAATTTGAGGGACAACACTGCTTTTTCTGGGCTCCCCTGGTTTCTCCAGGCCTGCCAAAACTTCCCTTGCTGTTATTAGCCTCCTGGTCTTTGCTGGGCCAGACCGTAACCTTACTCAACCATCTTTTTTGGTTGCCGCTGCCAAGGCCTGTTGGTCCTCCCGCCAGACACCCACCCCTTAGCACTTGACCTCCTTTGTGGGACAGCGTGTATCGTGCTCCTGGTCATCCTTGACATCTCCTGGTCCCTGTGCTGCAGAGTCAAGGTCTCCCTCTTCACACCGGAAGCACCCAACATCGGTGGGCATTCATCTACCGGGCCCCTGGTCATGCTTGAGTGACCCAGACTCTGTCCCCTCTGCTTTCAAATTCCTTCCATCAAGAATCCACCTGTGGGTTCCACCCACCACTTTTCTTCTTCCCAGCAGTGGCATTTCTTTGAAGACTCTGATTGAGATTGAAGCCGCTTTCCGACGTCACTTCAGCCATCTGCACCCGGCTTCCCTGGGATAGGTAACTCTGGTACTTTGATATCCATGGGTGGGGTGGCTCTCCAACCTTCTATTTTCTAAAGGGTTTATTCGTAATCCACTGGGAAGGGTTTGTAATCACAAAAACTGCAACTGCAACTCTCCCATTGAATTATAGGTAGCACACAGTTGTGTTATCACACTGCATCCGTCCTCTGTGGGGTCCCTACTTACTAACCTTGGGTGGTTTCTTGGGGTCCCACCGATTGTACAACCTCAAGATGATTCTTTGCTACAGTATTGTGTATTGTGTGATTATCTCTCTGTAGGAGACACTGTGATGTGCTAGACAGTATTATAATAGTAAATACATATTTTTATAACTACTGTGTGGTTTCCCCTTTCTTTTAACCAATACTATAAGGTTGCATTCTGGTAAAAAAAAACTTCTTAACATTCTTTCAAGACTAAGCCCAAAGGCTGCTCTCTACAGCTACCACTTGGATAGCTTTCTAATGTTTTCATTGACTTTTTAAATCACCACAAGGGTAGTTTGGACTGGTACAATGTGCCCACTTTAATTAGTGGACATCATATACCAGGCCAACTTCTCACACTTTTTAACAGGGGAGGTTTCTCTGTCTTTTGGCAATAAAAGGAATCTTGGATATGTTAAATTATCCTCTCATCAGTATCATTATTCTGCTTTTCTTTTTTTTGGCTTGTCTTTGACATTTAGGGCTAGATGTAGGTGGGCTAATACTGGTCGGTAACAACCGAAAATTGGTATTTTTCCTGTTACAAACCGGTATTTAGCCCTTTGCGATGTAGGAGGCTGGATTTAAGGATTCTGTAAAATACCGTTCCTTAATTTAAGGAATCGGTAAATTACCGAATCCTTAAATCCTATTTAGGGAGCACTCAAGTGAGTGCATTTTTGGTTTAAGGATTCGTTATTTACCACCAACTAAAAGTTGATGGTAAACTCAGAATACCTTTAAAAAAGAAATGTTGTGCTTTTTTTAAAAATGCCATGTGGCAGACATACATGCTCTTAGGGCATGTATGTGCACCATATGTGCACACATGCACAATTTTGGGGTGCCAACAGGGTGTCAATGTGACACCCTGCCACCTTTGAATATGCTCCCCCTATTACCGATTCGGTATTCACCGAATCGGTAATAGTGAATGGCTTCCGATTCATTTCTATGGGCCTCCAGGCCCATAGGATAAATGGGAAGGTATTCCAGAATCTGTAAAATTTACCGATTGTTTACCTACATTCGATTTACCAATTCTTAAATACAGAATCGGTTAAATTCGGTATTTAGGAATCGGTAAATAGAAATTACCTACATCTAGCCCTTAATTCTTTAACTATGGCAGGAAAAGTCTTTAACTATTCAATTGTATCCTCCCTCCTGCAGTTCTCCTGTTTGTCCCACTTGTTCTTGGGCCACTGCCTAATTGAGACCTTCAAATGTTTTATCAATTTTTTCTCTCTTTTCTGTCGTTATTTAATCCCACCTATTTAGAGCCTCTAATTCTGTAGGTCTTGGAATTGGCTTGATATCATACAATAGTCTATTTCAAGAAATACCATTTTCTAGCATTAAAAGTACACTCTAGCAGAAACCGTATATTTTTGTCAGAATCTGTATATACATGCCATTCAGAGATCCATGTACATGTTTAACCACTTGGATGCTAGGCGTTTTCCCGCTGGGTGCTGAATTACTCTGATTCCCACTCTTCATGACGAGCTCAGCTCGTCATCAGCACACGACCCCCGTGGGTGATGACGAGCTGAGCTCGTCATCAGCATCGAAGGGGTTAAATCTCAATGTCCATCATCATTACAAATGCAGGCCAGCTATCTGCATGAATTTTCTAAACCACTATAGCAGGTGCAACAGATACTATAGGCGTTTTCAACACATTACTCAATATATTTGCATACAATGAACTGAAAATCACCCAAAAAACACAAAAAACAAACTAGCAAACAACAGCTAATCACAGCCAGCTCTGTCAAAGGTCAAACTGTCAAAGGCAGCTTTTTCAGCAACCAACCAATTATAGCACATCTTTGTGGTGATGTTAAGAATATGGTTTTTGATTGGTTAGAGTATTCACCCAAGCCAGGTAGAGCCCACCACTCTAGTCAGGGTAAGAGAGTTACACACACAAGATAACCCCTGCTCACACCCTTGATAGCTTGGCAGAACAGCCAGGCATATCCCAGATGCAATTTGTAAAGCGTTCGCGAAACACACACACACACACATACCAGTGACACTAGGCACACCACAAAACGAAACTCCACACAAGGTTATACAGGAATCCTTTGCACTCTTCATACAACACATTAGATCATTGTTGGACTTGGCCAATTTTGCAGGGTCATCCCTAAACTTTTTGCTTTCCTCCTAGCCTTTTTGCGGACGTGGTGTTGGTGGTTTTGGGACTCTGGGGGTTTAAACTGGTTAGCAGTGCAGAGTGCGTGCTCTCTCTGCCCTCCCTAGGCTAACATTGGGAAACTCCCCCCTTATGGGATAACCCCTAAATAAAACAAAATAAGTATGGCATGTTTGGTATGTGTGGAATGGGAATGATAAATGCTGCGCAATGGTGTGCGCAAATTTACTTTTACTATTTTAGGGATGCCACTATTATAAGTTGGCATTTCGGTGTGCTGTGTGCCTTGCTGCATGTCTGTTTCTAGAAGTGACCGGGGCTGGTGAGGAGTGGGTGGCACCAGGGAGGTAGGGTCAGGCTAAGTGGGAGGTTTGCAACTAGACTAGTGGGCAGAGGAATCCCCTGTCCCTGACTAGGTCAGTGTCTGCCCTGTACAAGGTTAGTTCCGCCCCTACTAACACCCCTCCCAGTGTCAGTTGGGACTGGAAATTCCAAGACCCTTCCAGAAGCCCCTACCCCCAAGACCCTTCCAGAAGCTTCTACCTCCTTCCAGACGCAGGGCAGGGAGTTGTATAAATACAGGGTCTGTGAGCCCTTGTGGGGTTGTGCTTCTGCTGACTTGGAGGGGACACTCAGCGAGGAGGAACCACCGTGGGACCTGGCGTGCTGGCCCCTGTGCCCAGCTTTTCCCCTCTGCCTTTCTACTGGACCCAGGAAGAGACTCTGCTGGTGCAGGGTCTGCTGTACTCCAGGATCTCCATCCTTGCTGTGTCTGACTCTCCCTTGGGATTTCTATACTGCTGAGGAAGAGCTGAGGTGTGCTGATCTCTGCCCAACCCTGACTGCTTCCTGGACCCTAGCGCCTCATGAGCGCTGTATGTTAATTGCCAAGAGAAGAGAGGAGCATGGACCCTGCAGAGCTGGACTGCCTGCCCGCTATGAGGGAATCCCTACATGTGTGATTCCCCCCCTCGCAATTCTTTCTGCATATTTGAACTGCAGGAGCCCACCCTGCATTTTCCCTGCCTTATTTTTTACCAAGAGTGGGTGCCACCCCGCATTCCTATTTTTGTTTTACACGGCGGTGCCTACACAGCGTTCTGCCTGTTTTTTTAAAGCCAGGAGCGGGTGCCCACCCCGCTCTCTGACATCCCCGGGAAGAATCACTGCCACGACCTGAGGTTACATTGGGGGCTGCCGCGCTGCATGCGGCGACCCAGAAAGAGAGAGGAGCAGCGGAAGTCAGGCATGCTGTGGGCGGGCCTGCCCCAGAACCAGGGAACTGCAGAGTCCCGAGCGGGACTCCCATGAGCTAGGGAGACCCCCGCGCCTGACAGCCAGGAAGCCTTCCAGAGCCTGTCGTGCTCTGCATCAAAGCCCCGGGTCCCAGGAGGGGGCCCGGGTGAAGTCAAGCGAGGTGTGGCATGTAGTGGCGGCCGGTGAGGTAGCTGGGCTCCCATGCACTGAGAGCCCCGCGACATCGGCAAAAACAGGAGGAAGTCAGCCTCCAAACCTAAGCCTCCCCGAGGAAGGAGTCGGAACCCCAGAGCTGCTGACTGGAGGCAGGTCTCCCATGCCGGAGAGAGCCCCGCAGTGTGCGCCCCTGCGCAGAGCGGAGTCTGGAAGCAGGAAGAATCCCCGGTGAGTGAGGGGCTCTGGGGAGCATCGTGGGTGCCAGGAGAGGCACCTGGAGGGCCGTGTTGACTGTTGGCACAGCTGCGCACCTGTCTGGGGCAGCTGCACCATGGGAGCCATTTCTTTCTTTTGAGTCCTAGAGTGGGCTCACATTGGTAACAGCGACACCGCAGTTGCGGGCCGCTGGAACGTCACGGGGGCACTTCTTGATTTCAGAGTCCCAGAGGGGACTCCAACTCTGCAAGTACTGGGTCACTCTTTACAGCGGCAGCGCAAAAGCGGGCCAATGCCATGGTTTGGGCACTTTGGCATTTCCAAGCCCCAGGGGGGGCTCCAACTTTGGCAGTGCTGTGTGGACACACAGAGGCACAGCAGTTGCGGGCCACTGCAATGTTTGGGCATTTTCTTTACCTTCCGAGTCCCAGGGAGGGGCTCCAACATGACAGTGCTGGCTTCACTCCATCCAGCTGCCCGGTCATACAGTGGTCAGCTGTAACATAGTGGGCAATTATTTTAGGTGTGTGCCCTCCAGATTATGTTTTATGCCCCTTGGGTGCACTATTGAATGCCTTTTTGCCAATAATGTTGCCTACTGCTATTTTCTAAAGCTCATGCTACTGATTGGTGACATAATGTGGTTCCTACCTATTGTTGATGCTCATGTGTTTTTATGCATGGTGTTCAGGTCTGATTTGTTTTTGCCTAATGAGATGCCTGATATGATGTTCCAGGTTTAGGCCTGGTCTAATTGGATTGGGTATACCTAATGCCTGACGTTTATGCCTAATGCTTTTATGCTAATGAATTGCCTCATGTGATTATGCCCAATCCTAAAATGGTTATGCCTAATATTATGCATAATGTGATTAATTCCTATAGGGGGTATGCCTAATGCTAACATGATTTATGCCTAGTGTGGTTTACGCTAATGGCAGTATTGCTACCTTCATAATTTTACCAATAGGGACTGGTGGGTTTTACATTTACTGTGTGTACTTGGTGATGGTTCTGGCAGCGACCCGATTGGCGCTGCCCTGTACATAATCCCCTGTAAATAATGCCCTGGTGCCTAAAGGCACAGTGTATATGTCTGTGATTTTAATGTGTTTTTATAATACAAAGGCTATTTTTTATATAACCTTGTGTGGAGTCTCTTTTGTAGTGTGCCTAGTGTGTCGCCGATGTGTGTGTGTGTTGTGCAAACGCTTTACACATTGCCTCTGGGATAGGCCTGACTGCTTGTGCCAAGCGACCAAGGGGGTGAGCAGGGGTTATCCTCAGAGTGTAGCTCTCTGACCCTGACTAGACCGGGGTTTATGCCTGGCTCTGGCGCATGCCCTAGCCTACCGGGAACCCCCGTTTCTAACAGCCATAATCACATGAATCACATTGCCAACTAGGCGATTGTCATAACCTTACAAGCTAGTGCAATCCAGTAAAAACTTGTAGATTGCACACATTATAAAACCACCTTTATTTCACATCTTAGGCAAACCCTGGCACGTTCTTCTGACAAATTCAAGGCTCAAAAAAATGTAATACATTAGAACGCATCAGGGCCTAAAACTGAAGCAGGTTAGGGTGTAAATATACAGCAGAATTTCTCCCAGCATATCCACATTATCATGCATAACAATAAACAACACCCAGAATGGCACCTGCACTCTCACTATAGGCTGTACAGTAATGTTATCATCACATGTGGGTTACAGGGCACCAGTCCAACTCCTACCATGAATATATATGGTGCTCTCAGGCAGTGCCAGGTTCAAGAAGGAGAGTGCAGGGACATCAGCCCTTCTATTAGGGAGAATAATGTAATCTCCCTGTTGTTACTCCATGCGTGGGGGCCTCTGTCCATGTTTACATGTGCGTGGCAGAGTGGGGCCAAAGACAGTGCTACCAAAGGCAGGTGCCATGAAGAGGGGGCCGCCCACATGGCCTGCTTTGGGTGCGAAACCCCCACTGAGTCCCTCACATATCACAAATTGAAAGGCAGCTGCCTAAAACTGTATGGTGCAGCTGCTGCAACCAGGGCAGTGTCTGACTGCTCCCCTCCCAAGCACAACATGTCTTCCCTTGTTCCTGAAAATGTGCAACACATTCACTGCTCTCCGGTCTGTCACCTGCTTCGGCTGTTTGTATTGGAGAGATCTTGTTTGTTTTCTCTTACATCCCCACTTCTTTTAGGCCACTATATTGCTGCCATTTTGGGCAGGCCAATGGTCTAGACTTTTTGGGCTCCAGTTAGGGACTTTCATAGAAGCGGCTTTTGGGCATGTATGCTCTTTACCGCCAGGAGGTAAATAGCTAGATTAGCTCTGCCTTTAAAAACCTTTTTATAAATTGTTTTTAGCTACTGGGTGCTGTGCAGCTGTCAATTGGTTTTATCTACCCGTACCTCTATTTCCACAACCCTCATGCTAGCTCTCTGGTCCGCCACAGGCTTTGGCCGTTTGAAGCAGAGAGAGCTTTTTTTCTCTTCCCTGACACTCCAACTTTCTTTGGACTACTAGATCACCAGCATTTTGGGCAGGTTGGTGGTCTAGACCCCCATCCCCCCTTGTGGTTTCTCTGTTTGTTGCTCAAATGGTGCATTATAACAACAGGGACCAATTGCGGAATCTTTGCCCCTCAGGTAAAAATTATTTACGCCACCCTATAGATGCTGTGAAATCCACCAATCTGGTAATATGCACAGGATGTTAAGTTCTGTTTTTGAACACTAAAGTTAGGACTGAAACAGCGGCAAAGGCTCTTAGAGCAGATTTACTACTAAAACAGCAACTGCTACGTGGGGCACTTATCAATGCCAGATTAATGATTAAACTTGCTCAAGGTCTGGACCTTTATAAAGACAGGTTCTCCATGAACCCATGTCTGCCTAAAATCGCACAGCTGCCTCCAAATGTTCCAGACAACCAACTGCCAATTCTTTTCAGTAAATTGATCTGCCAAGGCTACTTTCTAAATGCTGGGAAAAGAGCATCTTTTTTGCCACTACTTAAGAAATCAAACCTGTTGTCTTCAGATCCAAATAAATATCGGCCAATATCACACCTTCCCTTCCCTGCTGAGATCATAGAGAAGGCATTGAACATATTATTGGTTACATTTCTTCAATCAAACCATCTGCTAGGCCACTCACAGTTCAGTTTTAGGGGTGAATACAGTACAGAGTATGCCTTGATAGTTGCTTCAGAAGAGTTAAGAACTATTCTGGATTCAGGTCAAAATGCAATCTTGATCTCATTGAATATTTTGGCTGGATTTGATAGGGTGAACCATGTCTTATTGACGGACCAGCTTCACTCTCTTGGTATCAGGGGCCCTGCGCTGGCCATCTTAAAATCCTTTATCTCTTAGAGAAAACAATGTTTGGCCATAGATACTTTCTCCGCTAACACCTTCTTGCTACCATGTGGGGACCCGCAGGGCTCATAGTTGAAACTTTTGTATCTTTATGGTACCCCCACCCAGCAGAGCTAATCAAAAAGTTATGATTCTCAATAGTTAGCTGTGCAGATGACACTGAGGTAGGCATACCAGTTGCTAGCAACCCGTAAATGCAGCGAGAGGATACTATAGCTGCATGCTGGAGATTAGTGATTGGATGTCCAATAATTGCCTAAAACTAAACTCCGACGAAACTGAGGTGCTTCTGCTAGGCAACAACACATATTTCTGCTCTCCCACTTGGTGGCCACAGGAACTTGAAGCCCTGCCGACACTGGCACCAAAACCAAAAACCATTGTATCTTTATCAGTAACAAATTGTCATTTGACAAAAACATCAATGCTATGACCTTTTCGTATTTTTTTGTTCTCAACATTCTGAGGAAGACTCTTCCATTTAGTCCGCAAGACATGCAGAAACCTGTGGTTACCACACTCATGCCCTAGAAACTGGAATAGTGCAATGCACTTTACTTTAATTTGCAGCAAAGTCTAATGAACACATTTCAAGTCTTGCAGAAAGCCACAGCACATATGCTTCTTCACATCCACAATGCACTTTATGTTAGTTTGCAGCAAAGACTCATGAATAAATTGCAAGTCCTTCAGAACTCTGCGATGTATATGCTTCTTAGTATCCAGAAGCATCATTCTTGGTTCCGAGCCATGGTTCAGCTCCACTGGCTTCTGATTTGCAAGCTTATTGATCTCAAAGTACTTTGTATTGCATTTACAGCATTTAATGTCCTTGGTTTTAGAGTATCTGAAGCAAAAATTAATCTGGCACCGCCCGCTCAGAGTCTTGAGGTCTTCGTCTGCCGCCAATATCATCATATCATCATTCCCAAAGTGATGGGAGCTCACTGGGGAGACAGGAACTTTGTTCACTGTATAGCTAAAGATGGAACTTGCTTCCTCTTTCCCTGAAGACATTCACAGGTCTTCCTGCTTCAAAACATGGCTTTTTAAAGAATAGTTTTAATTTCTCTATATCCTCCTGCAGCACAAAGCAGCTAGACGCCTTAGGGCAGTAGAGCACTCTACTCTACATTGCTCTGTGATGATTGTACAGAGAGAAGATACACATAAGATAAGATAAAATGTATCATTAATCATGTTTATCTATTAGTCCTGCAATTATCACTATTTTGTGCCATCTGCCAAACTTGCAGCTTCCCCTTAGTGTGCCTAATGTCACCATGATCATCATGCAGCCCTCATTTGGCCACATCCTTTTTGCCTGTGCCACTTCCTTAGCAAGTGCTCGCCCCACACTTTAAAAAGATTAATCTCAGATCACATCAGGTATGGATTGGGTCAAGCAACCATAGTGTTTTCTCACAGGTTCAGTTATTCAAATACAGATAAAGAGTTTATCTCAATTGTCCCACCCAAGTCCCAGGTGTACCAACTACACCCAAGTGAATTTGTTAGAGGCCAGCAAGGAAAGATGTTTCAAACCTTAATAGAGAAATTTAAAGATCAGATGGCCAGACCACCTCAGAGCAAATGCGAACACATCTCTTCAAAGAGGCAAGTGTGAAACAAAATGGGCATGGATGAGGTTTGATGACCCAAGGAAGGAGAGAAGCCACAATCATTTACTAAGAAAAAGATAATAATATAATCCAGCTCTGTTTGAGAGTGCTGAAGATCTCCTCTTATGTGTTGCCACATTAAAATTGAGCACAGACAACACAACTCTAGGCACATAGGGAAATAGCAAAGCAACCCTTAAAGCTACAAGAAATAATTGCAGAAAATGTGTTAATTTTCTAAAGTGTCTAATGCCCATGTCCATCCAGACAAAGTAGAGATAGGGAAAGCATGAACGAAAGCACTGCAGCAGAAGGACAGGGGCAGTATTACAATACTCCTGCCATCATATGCATCAAATTCCTTTATTGGAACATATACATACTGGTATAGAGAAGAGAATCATAGGCCAAATATACTAAGAATGAATTTGGTAAAAGTGGTCCCAAATTGAGCACCGACTTTTATGAAATCCATTCTCTTTTTGCAAACTGGTTTGTATACTAATAGGTCAGTTTGGAAAAACTCGATTCATAGTGGGTCGTAATTTGACCTACCTTATGAATATTAATGAGGTAGGTGGCATTGCGAACCACAATGAATCGCATCCATCACAGGGACAGTGACTTTCTGCATTCTGCAGACCACTATGTCCCTGGTTGCTTTCAAATTCAGTAACTGTTTTCAGAATGCAACGCATGTTCTTAAATGAAATTCCAATGCATTTAAAAAAAAAAAAACGTAAAATGCAAATAACATTTTACTATGCCTAAGATTAGGCTGTGGTCAATGAGACCACTACCGACTCTTAAAAAATATTATAGTCAACATTCACAAATGGGAAGGAGTCCCTTCCCATTTGTGAATGGAATGCCACTATATTTGTGTATCTGGTTTTTTCTCCAGATTTTGGTTGCACAACATTCATTCAACCAGCTCCGAATTAGTATTTTTAAGGGGCACCCTAAACACGCTCCTTCCAAATACCAGTTGGGTATTTGGTCACAAACCCAAATTTTAAATACATAGCATGTTATCAAATCGCAATTTGGATTTCAAACTAAGGGCCAGATGAACGACCATTTTATTTTGTACTTTGCAATTTGCAACTAATTGTGAGTTGCAACTTGCGAGGCGTAAAATAAAATGTACAGCAGTGTGTTGAACACTGTTTACGATTCGCAATGGGCTCGCAAATTGCGAAACTCATTAATATTAATGAGCATCTTGCAATCTGCGAGCCCATTGGGAATAACAGGCCCTCCCAGGGAATGTGGCCTGTTGGGCTTAGCAGACCACTATATCTGGGACTGCTTTGAAATAAGCAGTTAAAAAAAAATGCAGCCTAATTTCCTTAAAGGAAAATGAGATGCATTTAAACACAAATAAAATGAATCGTTTTCGTTTCATTTTTTAAGGGCAGGCAGTGGTCCCTGGGACCACTGCCTGCCCTTAAAAAATATTTCCACATGCATCCAAGAGGAAGAGGTCTTCTGGGGACCCCTTCCAATTTGCAAAGGCATTACAACCTGGTTGAAGTAGATGGTAATTGCGAGTGTTTTGATACTTCAATTGCGGTTTCAAAACATTAGTACATGGTTTTGAGACTCGCTATTTGGAAGGGAAAGGCCCTTCAAAATAGCGAGTCACAAAACCTATTTAGCAAGTCTCATATAAATTGCGACTCGCTAAATAGGCTTTGTACATGGGCCATGATATTTTTGCATGAGCAAACAGGTTCGCAAACCCATTGCGCATGCAAAAACAGGTTGTACATCTGGCCCTAAAATCCTTTTTGCAGTCAACAATTGCTAGTTCTGTGAAATGGACCTTCTGTAAACTCAAATACCTTTGCACATTTGGTCCCATATCCTAAATCAGATGGGTCAAGATAAAAAAAACTTGGTATAACATTAGATATTCTCTTGCTATGAACCAAGAGAACCTTTCAAGCCAAAGAATTAGCAATGCTCCACTTCAAGGTTAGCCCATGTATAATCAGGCCATGTATGATCCAGGATGTTGAAAATTGCCCTTTTTAAGGTGCTTTACCTAAACTTTTTGATTTCTCCCTCCTGGTTTTCCACTGATCTACATGCTAGCCTGAAGACTTTGAGTGTTTTGACACTGCCATTCAGAGCCAATGCGCTGTGCTTGTCATATACATACTGGTGATTGTTTTATACTTGATTGGCTAATTTGAGTTAGCTTTAATTCCTTGTCCAGTGGTAATACAAATACCTAGGGCAAGTAACTCAAGTGCTACTCCATGGGCCTTGCAGCACCTGTTTTGCCATCCACTAAAGAAACTCTCCCATTGTACCACAAGTTTGCCATGGCTGGGCCTGTGTTTGCAGGTGACTGTTACTCAGCTTGGCATTTAAAAGCTACTTGCCAAACTTCTGCATGTCCTTTACTATGTATGAATACTCCCTGGGGGCAGTTTGCAGTGTAGTGAAGAAATAGGGAATGTGCATATGTGCACTAAATGCCCTAGTAGTGAACAACACCGGAGGGTGTGTTCTGTACTGTGAGGTGTGCTTCTCGCATTGATTAACATGGGGAATCTGCAGAAAGGCTATTGAGATGTATTTCTTACATAAAGAAGAGTGCAGTATGGTAGTTAGTGTCAATGGATTAGTAATGTCAAATCCTCTGCCGTAGTGTGAGTGGATTTGATATTGCTAATGTGGAAATGCCATTTTGGGAAAATGTGCATTTCTATGTTTGTGGCTCTCTGTGTGCACGTAAGCCTGTACTCAAGCCACATGAGGGTGCTAGGGGGGACACTTACATCTGTGCATTCCTGATGGATGGCTATAAACTAGGGGCACACAAGGAAAATTGTAGACATCTGACTCTGAGGGGCCTTTCTGGGACAGATAAGATGGGGTGGAATTGGACTTGCTTTACAAGGGGGAGGGTCCTAGCCCCACTAAAGATATTGATTAAGCCTCACAGGGTAGGATGGCATCCAGGACTACATATAGAGCAGGCCTCTGCATTTCAAAGGTATGCCTTTTGAACTGATCTCATCTTTAAAGGCCATTGTCGGTAGAACTACTTGGGCTCTGTCTAGTTTAGAGATGCTTTTAGGATTGGATCCATACTACACTATTTCAACACTGGGAGATTAACAAGAGAAACCAATGGGGCAGTAGGGACTCCAACAGGATTATTCACAGACTTGTGGTGGCCTGGAGCTTTTTGTACTCCAGGAAGGTGGCTATCACTTTGTGGATTTTTGTCTGTATGGTGCTGGACTGCAGTCAATCACCTCCTGTAGTGTTCCGGGGCTCTAAGTACTCTCCAAGGGTAAGTTGGCTGGCCTCCTGTCGACAAGATACCAGAAACAGAAAGAATCTGGCCATCTCCATGAGATCGGAAGGACTGCGCAGGATGCAGGAGCAATGGGTGGAAGATATCGTCGATTGGGAGAAGGACCGTCCTGATGTATGCTGTAATCACACTGTGCAGATGAGTGTGGGCTTATAAGGATCAGTGGTCCACCTGGGTTTCCAACACGTGAAGAGTTCGATAAGTGCAAGGGAAGTTTGAGGAGTCTGTGGGACCCGATATTGCAACTGGAAACCTGGGTCAGTTCGCTCATTGTAGTGTATGGTGTTTCAGGGGTGTTGACAGACGTTTATCGGGTCCGTGGGTCCTGAGCCAGAAGTTTGGACTGTCACTGACCTCCAAATTGAGAGGGTGACAGTGCTTGACATCTCAGCCTCAGTCCAAGGTTGCCGGGTCCTTCTCCATGGACCCACGCCACAAGGGACTCTGTTGTTGGTAACATTGTGACTGGTCCTGGGGGTTTTGTTGTGCCTTGTGTGCAAGCAAAGCTGGGTGCCTGGAGCAACTGAGGATCACACCTTCACCTGGGGGAAGCATTTCCACAACTTGGAACTTCACCTGCTTCTGGTGTTGCAGTTTTTTCCCATTGGGGGGGATAGTGACCCCACACTTATGAAGGTGCCACTAGGAGCCTTGACAATTTAATCCAGATGGACAAAGCTATGTAACTATTTCCTTCAGTTTTAGGTGGTTCTGATTATCTAATCGAAGAGTCTCCAGAAGGTGCAATGTGCATTGTTGGCTGGGGTAGTTTGAGTGGCTGCAAGCCTGGGTCACGAGGCATAGTCAAAACGTGTGATTTTTTTACCATTCCAACTGTACTTGGCATTCAATATTTGGAAATGTTTGTTGCTAATGTGATAGCGGGAGAGTAGAATACCTCGGTACAAACCTGCATATATGTTCTGTCATTTTGATGTGGGAGGGATAGCTTATATCGTGAATACCTCAGGAAAGTATGCACATGGGTGTATGTCCCTCCCAAGACTGAAGGGATAGCAGAGCAAGTGATTTCTTATGATTGGTACATATATGTTGATGTCATTCTGCTGCTAATATGAGAGTTTGACAATTGCATATAACTGTAAAGCATATATCCAATGAGTATGTCATTTTGATTTCAATGTGTGTGTAATACAAAGACCATATACCTACTGTGTGAAGTCTTTTTGGTAGTGTGCTCGGGTTGTTGCAAGGGTTGTGCTGTGCCAATACTTTACACTTTGAACATGAGGATAAGCCTGACTGCTCTGTGCCAAGCAACCAAAGGGTGAGCAAAGGTTATATGACAAGTGTATCAGACTCATCCAACTAGGACCATGGATTCTGTCTGGCTTCGGTGCTGCCCTGCCAGCCAGAAACTGCTGGGTATAACAAAGTAAATACTCATGAACAATATATTTCATACGTGCACTGGGATCTTACTTCACCATGTCATTGCAAGCTACGTGCAAAGCCATCTCCCACCGATGTTGACCCTGAACAAGAGACTTTAAAAATTATTTTGTGTGTGTTCAACATAGGAGTGATATTGGCAGCTTTAATAAATAAATTAAAACATTTTTTTAATTCCCTCATGAGAATATCTTGCTCGAACTCAACTTTGAAAACAGTTAGCTTTTTGATACACTGGGCATGAGACCAACATTCACTCATAAAAAGCATCGATTTGGCAGCTGTTTGAATGTGCATTATGTTATCCGACAGAAGCCCATCATCCAAATACTCTTACCTTCTGTTAATGTTTTTTTACATAAATGTTTTTAAGTTACATATTGTGAAGTAGAAAATGATTCTTCCTTCATTGTAGACCTTATTGGAGTCTGTAATGCATATGAATGGAAAAAAAATCTGAAGAAAGCTCACACAAAATATCTTTGTTTCTTTAACCTAGAAACATTTGATTTTATTTTAAATATGTCCCCTCACAACTACATTTGTTAGAAATTGGGTTTCTGGTTGGCAAAGTTATGCACCCTGTCCAATCAGGAACCACAATCCTAGTCAGGGTAAGTAAGATATACATCATAAATTAACCTTTACTCACTCTCCAGTTGCTTGGCACAGAGCAGGCAGGCATAGCTTAAGAGGCATTTTTTAAGGTATTTGTGCAAGTCTTCAAACAGTAACACAGTGAAAACACCACAAAAGACTCCACACTAGTTTAGAAAATAGATTATGATTTTATCACTAAAACAAGAGTAAAACAACAAACACCCAATAAGTAAGAAGTGCACATATGAATGTTTCAAGAATAAAAGTGAGAAATGTGCTGAGGAGCACTAAACGCCTAATGGGGTTATCTGGTAGCAATGGACCTGGACAAAGTCAAGAGTTTAGGCCAACTGCGAAGTAGTGTGGGCCAGAAACAGGACCCATACAAGGTTTGCTAAGCTAAAGTACTTTAATTCTCGCCACAATCACGAGATGCCAGGTGCAGTCGAGTAATGCCTCAGTGTTGATCCTGCAGTCAAGAAAGTACCTTGATTTTATTCATGCAACAATGGGGTTGCACTGGCTCCAAAGACGAATCACCATTTCTGAGATGATTTGTTTCGAAATGTGGTGCACCGGGTTTCTCCACACAGTCGAGGGGGATGCATTGATCATCTCTCCTGCAGCAGCAGCTGTGTGGTGATTCTGATCCACCAGTTTCAACGGCATTGTTCTTGTTTCATGATGCACTGGTTCTTTTACCACAACAGAGGGGATGCATCAATTCTGCCTCAGGCAACAAAAGATGCTTCAGATCAACTGGAGCAAGCACCTAGTTCCACTTCCAATGGACCAGACACAGGAGAATGTTTAAAGACTTTGGTACTCCTGAGTCTTTGAAGAACAGGAGGATAGTCAGCTGACCATTGGAGTGAAGTGATGAAGGTGCAGTCAGAGAGAGTAGCAGGAAGCAAGATGCACCACAAGGCAGCAAGATGCACAGTAAGGCAGCAGTCTTCCAGAGCAGCAGTCCAGCAGAGTGGTATATCTTAATATAGCAGTTTGTCATCTTGGTAAGTTGGTTTCAGGTCCTGAAGTGTACTGTTTTGTTAGGGTCAGAGGTCTGGTACTCACACCCAGTTGCGCCCTGAAGTGACTTCAAAGAAAGGTTTTTGAAGTGCACACAGGTCCTTTCTTCATGCCCTGGCTCTGGACTCACTACAGGGGGAGGTATGCATACCTTTGTATGTGGCCAAAGCCCCGCCCATTCAGGTGTAAGTGTTAAGATGTGCCAAACTTCTCTCTCCCTTCCTCCCAGGAAGATATATGAAGTCCCACCCAGCCTTCCTTTGTGTGGGTCTGTCTAGAGCAGGGGTCTCCAACCTTTTATGTAGTGAGAGCTACTTCTGGTCAGTGAAAATTGTCGTGAGCTACTAAACCCCAAGCAACTCGCGCATTTTTCCGAGAGACCTCCCGCGCCCCATTTCATTGGTGTTAAACCTAATTTCTTCAGAGCCCATACTGTGGTTTGAACACAATACTAGAGAGTTCCCAAATATTATGTTTTTATAGTTCTTACTGGTATTGTACAGTGGCTTCGTACTGCTAATATGTCAGAACTTTGCGTTACCCTTTTATCAACTTCAGGAAGGTTGAAGGCTAAGTTTGCCTTACCAAACTGAGGCCTCGCCCAGCTGGTGTGACACACAGTCTTGCAGCAAGTGCCAGTACCTCCTGAGTCCCTCAGGTCTGTGCTGATAAACTCCAGAGTCCATGCATAACTACTGAGTATACTTGTGTAGGCACACTTTTTGTAGACACCAGAGGACAGGTTTTGGGGAGGAGGAATGACCCCTGAATCGCTCTGGACCTGCCTCGAGGTCATCAGAGGAAGATGTAGGTTGGCTGTGTGGCTCAACAAAGCTGGAAAGCTGTCTGCTTGCCTGATGTTCGTTGCTCCTAGTCCCGAGACAGTTCGGACACAAACGGCCAGCCCTTTCCAGACTTTCACAATGGCACAGATGTGTACAGATCCGAATGGAGCACTAATATGAGAATTGGGACCCCCTCTATAGCTATTTGATTGACCAGGGAAAAGAGGGGTTTAGAAACAAAAACATATCAAAATTCCCCCATGGTCTGTTCTTACTTTCTTATGTGGCTCAGCTCACAGAGACTAGACAATTAGCCTTCAAATCAGTGCAAGGACAAGAAAATATTTTCTTTCATTAAATATTTTTTATTATTTAGTTTTTTTCATTCATTTATCAAAATTATTTAAAACTGTTTTTTTCTTCTTTTTTTGATCTTTTCTTGAGTGTGTACATCAATTCATCTTTATAGGTAATGATCCAATCAATTTGAAAGTGCAATGAGACATAACAAAATTATTCCAGACTTCTAAAAGGTGTCATATATTTTTTACAAAAAATGAAGAGACCACTAGTACCCTATCTGGCACACACTATCTCACATACACACCACTCATTCATACACATCTACAAACTCCAAAACAATTTCTAGGGTTGAGGTAACACAGTATGTAGTTATGTTATTTCCACGCCAGGTCTACGCGCGTTTCGGTGGGTTCGTACCACCTTCCTCAGGACCAACTCAGAAATGGTTTCATTCTTGCATCATCTTGTGTGTGCAGGGTACCTAAAATTACAAATACATTGTAATGTATCTAAGTCTTAGCACTGAGATGAAGGATTGTTGATTTCATACAATCTTTTTCATTTATAAAATCACTTAAACATTCATGTTGAGACATCTAGTTAAGCCAAAAAGTCAGTAGCATCAAACAAATACATGACCCAAATTGTTCTGAGATTTAAAACTACATTATGGGCTAGAGGACAAAAACAGACGATTTCTTAGTTTTAGAGATTTTTATCATGATCAACCAACCAAGGATTAACCTTATTTTTAATATACATTATTTAAGGTTCCAGGATGAGGTTATTCTTAGAGTTTTATTCTGTGATCTCACCTTGAACTAGATAAACACTGGTCGTTTTGTGATCTATTAGAAGTAAGGGTTGTTCTTTCCTATTTTTTCCTTTTTTCACTTTCTCCTTTAGAGATATTACACCGGTATCTGTGTGGGAAATATGTATATATCAGGAATCCTATGTACCACCTAATTATTATTATGTAAGCAGAGAGGATTATTCTTACCACAAAGCTTTTGCGCATGCATCTAAATGAGACTGCTTGTTGTTTCCGTTTTTCATATGTAGTTTTCACCTTTGTTTAGTTGGATTTCTTAAGGTCAACGTTCTAGACGGAAGGATATTTAAATTAAGGGTACTGATTTCTATTATGCTGGATGCTGGTAACAGTCCCAAGCAAGATTCTTACCTTGAGTTCGTGGAGATATAGATGCCACTTAAAAGCCAATACTTTTGTCTCTATGGGAGGGGCGCAGGGGCGAGTTAACTCTTATTGTTCTTTTTATGCTTGTTCTGAAAAAATATATACATAGATACAAATTGTGCTTTTACACTGCATAATGCCTATATACATATTGTTTGTCCTAGAGACATTTTGACTGCTCACCTTAGTTGGACTTATACGAGGTCAAACACTTAGTGTTCCTCCATTTCATCTATGTTCCAGCCTGTCCATCTATTCAGTGTTTCAGTCTTAAAGTTGTCACTGTATATAATTTAAAAAAAACATTTTTGTTTAATTAGGTTGTCTCGTCTAGTATTACAGCATTCAGTGTGCCATGTCAACACATAGTCGTCTGTCTTCTTTTCAATATACACTTCAGAATTATTAACAAGTGCCACCTGCATAGCCCCTATTCTCAAGCGTACAGTTCAAGCTAAGAGTAACACTCATTTTCTGCCTATGCTGTCAACTTAGCTAGTGAATTACCACGCTATAGGGCCGACCGATCTCCGCTTTTGGGCAGAGCTCCCTGATGCCATCCTAGAATCCCATCCCATGGTATACATGTTGCTAGCGCGCCGGGGCTTGCAGGGATTAGCAATAGACCTCCACGGTCATGTCTACCACCCGCGATGTCGTGGCGTGCAGCGGAGCACAAACACCGCATGGGTGTCCCACCCGGATTACCCCCAGGTTACCGCATGTGCATCCTACTTGGACTACCCCCGAGTCAGCAGTTCCGAGCCGGTAGAACGCGCCACCATAATTGGTTGATACGCGGGATTATTTAAGTACGCAGGCTGCCCTGTGCTACCGCAGCCGACGATCCATCTAGCTCAAGGGGGCTCTCACGCGTCCATCGTACCTGTTCGTGCATGTATTCGCCTCGATAAGCCGCCTCCTGTCCGATCTCCCGCTCCAAACCCGATGTGTTTTGCGAGGGTTTCAGGGCAGGTTTAAATAGGTTCTAATGCTTGTCACCTGGGTCAATTACTGTTTCTAGGATACCGATGCGGTAGTATCTCGTTCCGGTTTGACTCTGCGCGCCATCTTTGAATTGGGTAATTGCAAGATCTCTAAACACCGGAAATAGTTGTGATTCTTATTCCACATTGACTGGGGGCGCCATGTTGGAACGGGATGGTATCAGTATCGCGCTAAATACTATCTCATTATTATTGGCTTTATATGTCCCGTTTATGACGCAAGTGAAATATAATATTGTTTAACTGCCTTAAAGTGGGCTCAAAATGTATAATATGCAATTATGGCATATTGCTCACAGAAAATAAATTATATTTCGCAGCACCATGAATAGAAGTATGATATTATATAAATTCAGATGTTCATAGTCTCTGTCATACTACCTTTCTAGGATTTTTATAATATGCTGTGAGATTCATATGATCCACGGATAAGCTCTATTGGAGATCCCTTCCTGCTGAACGTATGGTATTGCAAGACATCACACGTCTTCTTACTGGTACCAACAAGTTAAACTTTAACTTGTCAAAACAAGAAAATCTAGCCCTCAAAAACATTGAAAAGAATCCAAACTTGATTATAAAACCTTGTGATAAAGGTGGGGGTATAACAGTTTTCGACAAAAGTGATTACAACAAAAAAATGTTGGAGATGTTGAGTGTTGAGGAACACTATAGGCAGGCTCATCCAAGGGAACTGCAGAGACTCAGTGTAACCATAAGGGAAATTACAAACACTGCATTCGAAGAAGGGTTCATATGCGAAGACGAACTCATTTTTCTAAATAAAACTTGTCCGGTAATCCCAGCACTATATGGCTTGCCGAAGACGCACAAAAATGAGATTAGCCCTCCCATGCGACCAATCATCTCGACAATTGGGTCTAATACAGAGCCCCTCTCAAAGTATGTGGACAAATTCCTGTGCCCATTGACACAGAAATACGAATCCTTTGTCCGTGACACAGGTGATATGATCACTAAAATAGAGGGAACCAGATTTGATGCAGCCACTGATATGCTTGTAACGCTTGACATTGAGGCGTTGTATACCAACATACCTCAATGTCAGGCGTTACAGGCAGTATCATCCCTGTTACAGAGATATCCCGACAATCGACCGGATAGATTCATCTTGCAGTGCCTAGAAGTTGTCCTGCTAAACAATTACTTCGATTACAATGGTGCCCTTTACAAACAGGTGAAGGGCACCAGTATGGGGGCTTCTTGGGCGCCGAGTGTAGCGAACACCTACATGGGAGAATGGGAATTGAGACATATATACAATGAAGTTGCCCCTTTTTTTGAGAATGTTTTTTTATGGCGTCGATTCATTGACGATATTTTCTTTATTTGGCATGGCACAGAAACCCAACTGAATGATTACATACTCTGGCTCAATTCTAGCGATCCCAATTTGAAATTCACCTCCAAATACCACACAGATAAGGTGGAGTTTCTTGATATTGAGATAAACGGCAGCAGTGGAACCCTAGAAGTGAGTTTATACAGGAAACCCACAGCTAAGAATACGATCCTTCAATATGGAAGTTTCCATCCATATAGCCAAAAGGATTCAATACCCTTTGGCGAATTCCTCAGGATACGTCGCAATTGCACCAACCTGATGGAATATCAACGCCATGGTGAGGAACTTAAAAACAGACTGCTCAAAAGAGGCTACCCTCATCGACTGATCCGACAAGCCTTCAAAAGAGCGAAATATTATGATCGTGACTCTCTATTGAGCGGTACAAAAAGGAAATCTACAGACCGCATCACCTGTGTCATCAACCACTCAGTATTGGATTATAAAATCAAAAACATAATTAACAAAAATTGGAGTATATTAGACACAGATGAGAGTGAGAGTTTTGGCCCCAAACCACTAGTGGCATATAGGCGGAATAAAAACTTAAAAGATCGACTGGTCCACACGAGGAATAAACAAAAAATAGGAAACCTTCAGACATCCCTAACAGGACAGAATCCTGTGCTGGGCAACCACAGATGTGGGTCCTGCCATGCCTGTGATGCAGCCATCACAACGGAATCGGTAACTTACAACAATTTTCAAATAAATCTAAGATCACTGACAAATTGCAGGAGTAGCAATATAATATATATCATCCTTTGTCCCTGTGATCTTGCCTATATCGGAGAATCTGGCAGGGAATTCCGCACCAGATTCAGCGAGCATAAATCAGCTGTAAAAATGAAGAAAATAACAGCACCGATAGTGCAACACTGTATAGATCTGAATCACAAAGAAACCGAGCTTCGATGGTGCATCCTGGAAAAAGTACAATTTAGACCGGGCCAATCCATGGAACACACCCGTAAAAAACGTGAGAGTTACTGGATTTTTAACCTGGATAGCGTCCGCAGAGGACTAAATGAAAATATAGCTTGGTTTGTCACTAAACCTAAATAAATAGACAAACCCCATCTGCACTCACATGATACTGGCCCAGCAGGAAGGGATCTCCAATAGAGCTTATCCGTGGATCATATGAATCTCACAGCATATTATAAAAATCCTAGAAAGGTAGTATGACAGAGACTATGAACATCTGAATTTATATAATATCATACTTCTATTCATGGTGCTGCGAAATATAATTTATTTTCTGTGAGCAATATGCCATAATTGCATATTATACATTTTGAGCCCACTTTAAGGCAGTTAAACAATATTATATTTCACTTGCGTCATAAACGGGACATATAAAGCCAATAATAATGAGATAGTATTTAGCGCGATACTGATACCATCCCGTTCCAACATGGCGCCCCCAGTCAATGTGGAATAAGAATCACAACTATTTCCGGTGTTTAGAGATCTTGCAATTACCCAATTCAAAGATGGCGCGCAGAGTCAAACCGGAACGAGATACTACCGCATCGGTATCCTAGAAACAGTAATTGACCCAGGTGACAAGCATTAGAACCTATTTAAACCTGCCCTGAAACCCTCGCAAAACACATCGGGTTTGGAGCGGGAGATCGGACAGGAGGCGGCTTATCGAGGCGAATACATGCACGAACAGGTACGATGGACGCGTGAGAGCCCCCTTGAGCTAGATGGATCGTCGGCTGCGGTAGCACAGGGCAGCCTGCGTACTTAAATAATCCCGCGTATCAACCAATTATGGTGGCGCGTTCTACCGGCTCGGAACTGCTGACTCGGGGGTAGTCCAAGTAGGATGCACATGCGGTAACCTGGGGGTAATCCGGGTGGGACACCCATGCGGTGTTTGTGCTCCGCTGCACGCCACGACATCGCGGGTGGTAGACATGACCGTGGAGGTCTATTGCTAATCCCTGCAAGCCCCGGCGCGCTAGCAACATGTATACCATGGGATGGGATTCTAGGATGGCATCAGGGAGCTCTGCCCAAAAGCGGAGATCGGGTCGGCCCTATAGTGTGGTAATTCACTAGCTAAGTTGACAGCATAGGCAGAAAATGAGTGTTACTCTTAGCTTGAACTGTACGCTTGAGAATAGGGGCTATGCAGGTGGCACTTGTTAATAATTCTGAAGTGTATATTGAAAAGAAGACAGACGACTATGTGTTGACATGGCACACTGAATGCTGTAATACTAGACGAGACAACCTAATTAAACAAAAATGTTTTTTTTAAATTATATACAGTGACAACTTTAAGACTGAAACACTGAATAGATGGACAGGCTGGAACATAGATGAAATGGAGGAACACTAAGTGTTTGACCTCGTATAAGTCCAACTAAGGTGAGCAGTCAAAATGTCTCTAGGACAAACAATATGTATATAGGCATTATGCAGTGTAAAAGCACAATTTGTATCTATGTATATATTTTTTCAGAACAAGCATAAAAAGAACAATAAGAGTTAACTCGCCCCTGCGCCCCTCCCATAGAGACAAAAGTATTGGCTTTTAAGTGGCATCTATATCTCCACGAACTCAAGGTAAGAATCTTGCTTGGGACTGTTACCAGCATCCAGCATAATAGAAATCAGTACCCTTAATTTAAATATCCTTCCGTCTAGAACGTTGACCTTAAGAAATCCAACTAAACAAAGGTGAAAACTACATATGAAAAACGGAAACAACAAGCAGTCTCATTTAGATGCATGCGCAAAAGCTTTGTGGTAAGAATAATCCTCTCTGCTTACATAATAATAATTAGGTGGTACATAGGATTCCTGATATATACATATTTCCCACACAGATACCGGTGTAATATCTCTAAAGGAGAAAGTGAAAAAAGGAAAAAATAGGAAAGAACAACCCTTACTTCTAATAGATCACAAAACGACCAGTGTTTATCTAGTTCAAGGTGAGATCACAGAATAAAACTCTAAGAATAACCTCATCCTGGAACCTTAAATAATGTATATTAAAAATAAGGTTAATCCTTGGTTGGTTGATCATGATAAAAATCTCTAAAACTAAGAAATCATCTGTTTTTGTCCTCTAGCCCATAATGTAGTTTTAAATCTCAGAACAATTTGGGTCATGTATTTGTTTGATGCTACTGACTTTTTGGCTTAACTAGATGTCTCAACATGAATGTTTAAGTGATTTTATAAATGAAAAAGATTGTATGAAATCAACAATCCTTCATCTCAGTGCTAAGACTTAGATACATTACAATGTATTTGTAATTTTAGGTACCCTGCACACACAAGATGATGCAAGAATGAAACCATTTCTGAGTTGGTCCTGAGGAAGGTGGTACGAACCCACCGAAACGCGCGTAGACCTGGCGTGGAAATAACATAACTACATACTGTGTTACCTCAACCCTAGAAATTGTTTTGGAGTTTGTAGATGTGTATGAATGAGTGGTGTGTATGTGAGATAGTGTGTGCCAGATAGGGTACTAGTGGTCTCTTCATTTTTTGTAAAAAATATATGACACCTTTTAGAAGTCTGGAATAATTTTGTTATGTCTCATTGCACTTTCAAATTGATTGGATCATTACCTATAAAGATGAATTGATGTACACACTCAAGAAAAGATCAAAAAAAGAAGAAAAAACAGTTTTAAATAATTTTGATAAATGAATGAAAAAAACTAAATAATAAAAAATATTTAATGAAAGAAAATATTTTCTTGTCCTTGCACTGATTTGAAGGCTAATTGTCTAGTCTCTGTGAGCTGAGCCACATAAGAAAGTAAGAACAGACCATGGGGGAATTTTGATATGTTTCAGATCCGAATGGAGCTTCAGAAATGGAGCGCTACATGGAATACTTAACAATGTGGGGTGCTCGAGAGAAATGGAGGCGGCAAGAAGTCCATAACGAGGCACATGAGACGGTCCAAGACAGCGCCGACCACTGAGAGATAAGATGGGCTGAAGCGGCGCTCTAATATTAAAGTGAGGTGCTCGAGAAGGGTGGGAGAGGCAGGGAGACCACACCGAGGGGCATGTGATGAGCCAGTCAGAGACAAGCTGCGTGGGCTGAAAAGGCCCCAGGGCAGAGCCACGCAGGTGAGACGGACTGGAAGCGCCCTAGACTACTGTCTGGCATGGGAGATCGCCTGAAACCGCCCAGAGCACTGACTGCTCCCCCCCCCCTATCCCACGGGTTTGGGGGCTCTGGAGGCTGGACTTCCCGTTGCATCGTGGGGGCTGCATGCAGGGCCAAAGTGGGGGAAACATAAACAGCCCTGGCAAAAATGCTCAAACCTGCCTGGCTCCCTTCGTTTTACTGCGCAATCTCCCACTTTCCAACCATCCATATGCTCTCCCTCTCTTATTTTCTCCTCTATCCCTCTCTGATAGCTTTCTCTCCACCTCCCTCCCTCTCTTGAAGCCTCCTCTGCCTGCTGCAGTTCATCTCGGAATGCAGGGAAAGGTGACAGAGGCACCAGAGAGGCCCTGTGCCTTCAACGCCGGCCTCCAAGGGCTCCAGACCAGCGGGGAAACAGAATACACACAATAGAATAAAAAGAGGGTCCGGGCCTGGCTCCGTGGGCCATCGTTACGAATCTGCCCCACCCTCACTGGAGGCGCTATGGTGTTAGGGCTCCTTGCAAGTGGCAGATGCGTCACTCAGAGGCTTCTTCCAATGCACGCGGGGGTGGGCTGCTGTCCCTTCCAGACCCAGCCTGACCTTCAGCGCCATGGTCTGCCAGAGGGACAAGTGTCTGCAAAGGTTTCCTCCTCCCCACGCCGCATAAAGCGCATATTGTTACACGCAGCGCCCAGAGCCCCGTCCCTGACGCCGCATAGCCCGCCCTAAGGCAGCATAAAAGCGGCTTCAGTACCTCTGTCCTTGGCCTGGCCGGGGGCCCCAGGGAGCTGAATGGGCTCTCCTCCATGGCAGGCCGCCCCTCTCTGCCCACCGTCTTCATTGATAATCCCAGAACAAGCGCCTCCCAGGGCCTCTGAAAGGAAACGTTTCGCACAACAGTAAATCCTGAGCTATAGGTCTCTTCCATGGCTGCTGTGTGTCTCCCTTTTCTAAGCACGGGAGAGAAGCAGTCCATTGTAGAGCTTGCGCCTCCCAGGGCCTCTGAAAGGAAACGTTTCGCACAACAGTAAATCCTGAGCTATAGGTCTCTTCAATGGCTGCTGTGTGTCTCCCTTTTCTAAGCACGGGAGAGAAGCAGTCCATTGTAGAGCTTGACTGTCTACCCAAGCACGGTGTGGTATAATCAAGTCACTATTACTTTACAGCCTGTTTTTCTGTCCGGGTGCACTGAGTGCTACACGCAGTGCCGTGTCTGCAGCCAGCCAATGTATCTGTACATCAAGCAGGGCAGTGTTTAGACGAGGAACGTCATCCTCTTCGGCCCGCCCCTCCCCAGCTAAACTCGAGCCAATCTGAGCAGCTGGATTGGGTGAGGGCGGGAATCGGACCCTGAAAACGACCTAATTGCTCAAACAACACTAAGGGGATACTAAATTGAGCACCAGGCAGCGCGAGCTACTGGCAGGGTCTCGGCGAGCTACCGGTAGCTCGCGATCGACCGGTTGGAGACCCCGGGTCTAGAGGGAATTTACCAAGTGAACTGTCACCCAGCCTAGTGTGTAACTAGAGACATGCAGCAGACACCAAATGGTGAAGAGCAGGAAAATGTCAAGATTTCTAAAAGTGCCATCGTTAGGATGGTAACAACAAATCCAACTTCATCATTCCAGAGGTATTAAACATTACAACTCTACATTCTCTGAATTAGGGATTACATCTTATGAAGTGTAATAAGGAATCCCCCAATGTTAACCTATGAGGGGGTGGGCCTCTCAGTAGCAAAATGTGAGTTTTGGAGTTTTTCACTACCAGGACATAAAAAACTTAAAAGTACATGTCTTTCCATTTTGTTACATAACACCCTTCCCTATGGACTACCTAGGGCCTACCTTAGTAATAACAAGAGAGTTTAAGGCGTGGCAAGGGGTTAAAATGGCAAGTTGACATGGCTGCATAAACTATATACACAGGCTCTGCAGTGGCTGATCTGAGACATGTTTAAGGCTAATTGAGTGCGTGGCACAAGGAGTGTTGCAGTACTACTAGTAGCATTTAATTTACTGGCCTGGTCACATGTAGTGCTCTGTGCTAGGGACTTACAGGAAAATTAAATGTTCCAATTGTGGATACATTAATCAAACCATGTTTTAGGGAACTCCTGTCGAGACTGTTCTGATAAAGGTCTCTTTCATGACCAAATGTGAGCCTCACATTGGAGTTTGCTGTTATGAAGGGAAATAGGCATTATGCCAGGTGTAGCAGTTATAGTAAAATACGTTTTTGTATTAAGCAATCAATTACAATAAAAATGCAACATTAAAAAGAAGTATAGTATAGTTTAAAATTTCAATGATTAAATCTTACTGTCATGGTCAGTACAAACACTCAGTAATACAAAAATTCTATAAGTTCCCACAATGGTTTCCATTCATTATTCATGCATTTGCCTTTGCATCACAATATTATTTACTTTAGTCTATTTATTTTTTCAAGTTAAAGTATTGATGTGCTGATTAGGCAAAAATATATTCATCTGATTTATCATTAAAGATTGTAATATGTACCTGATATAAATGCAATTTAGAGGTTTTTTTCCACAGTAATTTACATATACTATTTAACCATTTGCCAATATTATAATCTATTTTGGCTCAATCTATGATTTCATAGATATACTAAATATGCAAAATGTGTTCACCCTTCTACCTCTGCATTATATTTAGCTCACTTTATTACTTTTGCCAATATATTAAGGTGCTAAAGTGCCAGAATCAGGAGATATATAATTTTCTTGATATTGTTCAATTCATATTTCCCTTCTCTAATGATAAAATCTGTGTTGCTTCCCACTACATGGGACATTTACATTGTTAGTGCTTTATATGCATGAACTAAAAACGTTATCATCTTTGTTATTGCACTGTCTTCTTTGAGCTTAAAAGAACGGCCTCCGCAGTTGTTCTTATTTTAGCATGTTTAAACAAGGAGCGTAAATATAGCCTCTGTATTGGCAACAGTTTGGGGCAGAAGCATAATAAATGTACAAGAGATTCAACAGTACTTCCACAAAGCTGGCAAGTTGGTCTGCCTTTAAGTGCCTGATTCCATTTCCCTTCAAACTCCCAAATCGGTATTTGAAATTGTCTGAATCTCAAATATTTCTTTTTGATATAACCAGGTAGGTTTGATCCTAAATATTCTTGACTCTGTACAGTATAAGTATTGATTACTAAGTAAGCGATTTTAGAATGAGTTCCAATCTCATGGTACAGTGTGGGGTTGCCTGTCATTGATGTAATAAGGTAGGTACACACTTAATACATAATTTCTCAATGTTGAAGATGACCTTCTTACTTATTACTGGGGATGCATATAATAAATATGGAACTAATTCCATATGCAATGCTTTATTTTGTGGGCTAATCTTTTTCCCTGTAAACATTTTCATGAATCTTGAGATCGATTCAATAATCACAGTTGATTTCAAATTTCTACCAGCCCAGCGATTTGACCAGGATAACTTATTATCAGAAATCACTCCAAGGTATTCGTATTGCACCACTACTTCAATTGATGTTTCTCCTAGTGACCACGTTTTAGGTTTTATAGGTTGTCCAAAGTCACAATTTGTGTTTTGGACATATTGGCTATTAATCCATTAGCTGTATTGTAGGTGTATAATTGTTTCAGTTGATGCTGGAGTCCTTTCAGAATTAGAGACAGGGTCATTAGTTTATCAGCATGCGCTCGGTATGGTACTTTTATACCTCCTATTTTTGGTGCGATACCCATATCAGATATTAGTTCCAGCAATGTAAAGCGAGAATACCAGGAGTACGTGGACACAACCTTGCCTAAGGCCATTTTCAACACTGATATTTGGTGATAGCATATTGTAAAGTATTAATATTATTACTTGTTGCTATGTTTCCAAATGTAGTCCGACATTTACATTTAGAAGATTCAGATTGATTTCCCATGTTATAAGCTTACTCCATAGCCCTTGTCTATTATCCCAATCGAACACTGTGGAGTAATCCATGAAACAGGCATTTAGTGTGGTTTTCTGCAAGCATGCTTTTTTCCCTAATAGAGCCAGTGAAATTATATTATCAATTGTTAAACAGCCTGAATGAATTCCGGGTTGTGTTATTGGTATTTATGATCTTTCCTCTGCCCAGAGCCTTAATTTATTTTGGAGATGTTTAGCAGACAAATTCCCCTTTAACTCCAATAATGCTAATAATCTGTAGCTTGACTGAACAGCTTTTGAACCTTGTTTATATATTGGATGCGCCGCAATAGTTCCTTTCCAGGAAGATGGTATCCTTTCAAGCTGTGTTACCTGTGAAAATAGCTGTTCTAACAACTTACTCCAGAAAGCAGTGTTTAAATTGACCAGATCTATAAGGATACCAATTGGTCCTGCTGCTTTGGAAGAGCGTGCACTTTTCTATTAGTTCTGCTATTTTTTCCTTTGTTACATCTGGAAATATTCCATCAACTTTTGGCGTTATACAATTACAAGTAATAGTCGACTTATACCGAACTTTGGTGTAAGTTTCCCACTTACCACTTGGGATAAACAGTTTGTCTGGCTGCCTATATGTGATTGTACCATATCCCACCAGAGGGTAATACGTTTGTTCATTCCTACTTAATATAGCATGATATAGTTTTGCATAGGCATTGTTCTCACTATCCTGCTTTATTTGTAATTTTCAGTTCTTGAACTCTCTCCTAAAATTTTGCAGCCTCAGATTGCACTCATTCGACAATGGAAGTTTTAAAATATTTTTCCCCATTTTAAGGTAAACTCTCTTTGTTTCAGTTAATTCCTGAGTTTTGGGGTGGAATTACAGTGTTTATTTGTGGTTTCTTTAATTTGGCCACAAGGGTCCATAATATATTCTTTAGTATAGATTCCCACACAGCTAACCATTCGTCTCCAAATCCCAGCAGCACAATATAATTTCTAATACTCAATGTCATAATTCCATCTAGATTAGACACCTTCTCTTTTAGCGCATTATTACAAATAAGCTTTTTCCCATTCCCAGCAATCAATCTGCCAATATTGGCCGTTACATAAGTCTCCCAATGATCATGCTTAACGCTAATAACTAACCTTTGAGGATCAGGGTTACTCTCAGATCTTGGTATAATAGCGTTCTTTCTACATAGGTGGAAGTAGGAATAAAGCACAAATATGTAGTCTATGGTGGAAGAGACTAAAGGCCCTCGATAAGTTGTTGAGGTCGGTTGATCTTCTGGTAGCCCTCCATTTAAGTTCTATATTCTGAGTCTCTCATTAAATGATATGTGAACTTGGTTGGGGTACTAATTTATTTTGGGTTATTTTGTAAAGGCATGCCAGATATATAGTTGTTGCTAAGAAACAAAGCTGTTAAAATTAACTCTTGATATATGGAATGTCTTCTATCTTGCTTTCCTCATTTAATGAAGTCACTTCCTTGGCCAGTGCTCTCCTGTATATGCTCATGATACCTTGGGCAGAAACACGGCTCACTTCAAAACAGGGGTCTGGGAAGGGGTCATCACTCCTTCAGGAATCTTGAATACCCATGGCACATGTAGGATAATCATCTTATCCACCTAGTATCACTCCCAAGCCTCTCATGCCTAATATTGATTGTTAGCGGAAGCAGTGTACTATTTTACTGAATTCTCTCTAATTGGTGCTCCCTGATTTTCTAACGTGCTCTAATAGTGATACTGCCATTCATAAGACGACCACCACCCAATGATGTAGATATATTCTTGCCTGTGTGCATCTTGTGGAGGCTTTCATATCACATGTTGCTCAACAGATGATTGCCCCAGTGTCCAAGGAACCACCCTGGTATTAACAAGGAAGTAATGAAGAGACAATTGCATGTTGAAGTCGACATATCTGCTAAAATTACTGTGTGCCTAGTATCTTGTGAATAGAGGCTAGAGTGCTCATTTTTGATAAATCAGGTGATGGACTTTTCAGAAGGACCTGGGATTGAAGGACATTAGAAATATTTCTAATTTAATTTCTAACTCCTCAATGATCGAGGCTTCATATTATATCCATTTAGACGGATACACCCTAGTTACATGATTATTAGCATGTGCATCAAAATGAAAGTTATATCTTGGATATAAGTGGCAGAAGACTACATTATGCATTGTTTTTTTTTGCTGCAGAATGAGATGTAACAAATAACTCCCCTCCCCCTAAATGAGGAATTGATCACCTTTCCCAGATGTTCATGTGTCAGTATTTGTTATTTTTTTACTCCATTTAAATGATATCTTGTAAATTCAGACACCTCCATTTGCCCTGAAATATGGTTTGGATAAATCTCTTATTTTACAAATATTGAATAATAACTCTGGAGAAACCAGCGCTTCGTTTGAGGTTTGTGATACTTCTGTATTGTTGAAAACCGTGAAAGGCCTCCAGAGGGCACAGGATTGTCTGACAGCCTTTCACCTTTTCCATTGCTTTTCCCCATACCTACCCTGAACTCTTCATTAGTCTAAACTCATTAGAGAGAAGTTCATTCTCCTAGAGATTGTAGATTTTATGTCATAGTAGGATCCTCAGAAATATAATCTGACATAAAATATAGTGCCATTGGGAGTAGAGTTTCAGTTATTTAATCCAATAGAATTATAAGTTATATAATATTATTAAAGTCATGATATTTGTGTCAGAAAATACACCAACTGATATTCAGGTACCACACCTTTGAGACAGGAAGTGCAGGCAACATGTAGATAATAATTGCGGTTAAGCAAATTCTCAATTGAAGGTATGTCTATTTTATGAATGCCTCCCAAGATGATCTGAGACAAAGAGCCCCCCCCCTAACTGCACAGTGCCTTAAAATGATGTGCAAATGTCATTAAACACATTTATGGCTGGAGTTCCTTCGGGACGTGGCCACTATTGCTGCCAAATAGAAGGTCTTTAGGTGACCTCCATGATGAACCTGCATTGCATCCTGCCAAATCTGCTGCATCTAACCTGCCGATGTGCGATTTCACCTGTGCTGAACTTCTTGGGTGTTTGCATATTCAGGGTGACTGAAGGAGCAACTGAGAGCCCACAGGAAACAGCTGGATGTGGGGCCTTTGCCTTGTGAGTGCCAAGGCGGCATTGCTGCTGTCACTGGAGGGCAGTGTGCAGATTGCAGCTGAGATGAGGCTATGCGGCTGGTGTAAGTCAACGGCCAGGGCCATTATTCCTAACACAGGTAGTCAGGCCCCAATGAGTTGATGTCAACTGACAGTAGCTGCTGTGGGGAGTGCAACTGAGGGACAGTACCTCCCCTGAGATCATATTGGTGTCTGCGGCCTTGGGACAAGTAACTGACTGGCAGTGCCTCCCTGTGAAGGTTCCGCGCGCCAGCCCCATCGACTTGCTCCGGAGGCAGCGAGTGATGAAACATTGCGGTTTGAATTTGTGGCACCGGTGAACCACCTGTGTGAGCCTGGAGCCTTGCTGCCGGGCATGAGTTCTGCTGCTGACCTGACCTGCAGACCTGGGGGCTAACGATTGGCTTGGGGATTTTGGTGGGGATGCACGGCTGAGAGTGCCCCCCTCCTGAGAATACATGAGAGCCTGCAAACTTTGGATTGGTTGGGGATCGGAGAGACCCCAGGCTTGAGGGCCAGAACATTCCATTGCACAGTTCTCTTGCTGCTGGGCCCTGGGGGCAAGAAATGAGGAGAGACCAATGGATCTTTGGGGCCCAATACCTGAACATTTGCACAATGTGGGGTGAGCGAGTGTTGCTGGGCCCTCTGGTGGTCTCCCCCATATGGCTGGCCCTTGCTGGGCTCTACTGCTTCCTTGGTGGGCCGGGTCTGATGGGGTGGCCTGAAGGGGGACAAATGCCAGTGTGGCCATTGTGGTAACATCCTGCTGACTGTGATCTGGACGAAGCCCTCAGCTCTGCATCAGCAACTCCTTGCTTGGTGGGAGCCCATTGCTGATGGAACACTGGGGCTGGGCTGCTGAACGGAGGGGGCACCCCTGCCGCTACGAGATCTGCACTCTCCTGAGGTGCGGTATCACCTTGTCTCACGACAAGGGGCCTCCAGGTAGATCTCCTCTCTCTCTCTGGCGGCTGCTTTGGGGGCCTGAAGGAATCACATTGGGACACACCCACCTGGTGTGGTGTCCAGTTATCCTGAGCACATACCTGCCCTGATGGACTACCTGTAGAGTGCTCTGTTCTGCCTCTGGACCCACCAGGGAGGACCATGATTGTGGCACTCTCCTCCTGACACACACTGTCTATCGTGGAGAGGCTGGGGCACCACCAGGACCCCATCTGGCACACATCCTATAGACCCTAATCATTGCCCTATAGCTTAACACCATCATGATGGGGAAACGTAAAACTATGAGGACCCTGGCCTCCTGCTCCAGCACATTAGCACCACCCTCAGCCTCCTCTGATCATACCATGGGCACCTTGCATCACCCGAAATCCCCCCTTGACAGGCACTCGGAGCAATTCAGGAAGGTTCTCCATGCCTTATTGGACACTAAAACGTCACTAGAAGCGAAAACAGATGCTGCCTCTCTTGACGTAAATTTATTTAGGGTGAAAATTGCAAAAAACACAGTTGATGGACAGAATGTAGAACAATGTCATACATTCACCCCAGTACAAGGATCTGGGCCTACATCCATCGTTTTTTTGCACTCCACACCACCCTGGGTTAGACACTGGCTATATGCAAATCAGCTCTGACCCTGTGCCCCATGGGAACAGTCCAGTCCGAACTACCAGCCATGTCTTTCCCAGACCGGATTCAAGCATCCAAGGACCGGTTTCTGGCTATCAGCCTTCATTCAGCCTGGATAGCTTGACTCCAGTGGTGTGGAGAGCCTGGGACTCACGTCTGAGTATACCCAGCAGACTCGGGTGAAAATTGCAAAAAACACAGTTGATGGACAGAATGTAGAACAATGTCATACATTCACCCCAGTACAAGGATCTGGGCCTAAATCCATCGTTTTTTTGCACTCAACACCACCCTGGGTTAGACACTGGCTATATGCAAATCAGCTCTGACCCTGTTCCCCATGGGAACAGTCCAGTCCGAACTACCAAGCCATGTCTTTCCCAGACCGGAAACAAGCATCCAAGGACCGCTTTCTGGCTATCAGCCTTCATTCAGCCTGGATAGCTTGACTCCAGTGGTGTGGAGAGCCTGGGACTCATGTCTGAGTATACCCAGCACACTCGGGGTGAAAATTGCAAAAAACACAGTTGATGGACAGAATGTAGAACAATGTCATACATTCACCCCAGTACAAGGATCTGGGCCTAAATCTATCGTTTTTTTGCACTCCACACCACCCTGGGTTAGACACTGGCTATATGCAAATCAGCTCTGACCCTGTGCCCCATGGGAACAGTCCAGTCCGAACTACCAAGCCATGTCTTTCCCAGACCGGAATCAAGCATCCAAGGACCGGTTTCTGGCTATCAGCCTTCATTCAGCCTGGATAGCTTGACTCCAGTGGTGTGGAGAGCCTGGGATTCACGTCTGAGTATACCCAGCACACTCGGGGTGAAAATTGCAAAAAACACAGTTGATGGACAGAATGTAGAACAATGTCATACATTCACCCCAGTACAAGGATCTGGGCCTAAATCCATCGTTTATTTGCACTCCACACCACCCTGGGTTAAACACTGGCTATATGCAAACCAGCTCTGACCCTGTGCCTCATGGGAACAGTCCAGTCCGAACTACCAAGCCAAGTTTTTCCCAGACCGGAATCAAGCATCCAAGGACCGGTTTCTGGCCATCAGCCTTCATCAGCCTGGATAGCTTGACTACAGTGGTGTGGAGAGCCTGGGACTCACGTCTGAGTATACCCAGCACACTCGGGGTGAAAATTGCAAAAAAACACAGTTGATGGACAGAATGTAGAACAATGTCATACATTCACCCCAGTACAAGGATCTGGGCCTAAATCCATCATTTTTTTGCACTCCACACCACCCCGGGGTTAAACACTGGCTATATGCAAATCAGCTCTGACCCTGTGCCTCATGGGAACAGTCCAGTCCGAAGGCTGAATGAAGGCTGATAGCCAGAAACCGGTCCTTGGATGCTTGATTCCGGTCTGGGAAAGACATCGCTTGGTAGTTCGGACTGGACTGTTCCCATGGGGCACAGGGTCAGAGCTGATTTGCATATAGCCAGTGTCTAACCCAGGGTGGTGTGGAGTGCAAAGAAACGATGGATTTAGGCCCAGATCCTTGTACTGGGGTGAATGTATGACACTGTTCTACATTCTGTCCATCAACTGTGTTTTTTTGTAATTTTCACCCCGAGTGTGCTGGGTATACTCAGACGTGAGTCCCAGGCTCTTCACACTACTGGAGTCAAGCTATCCAGGCTGAATGAAGGCTGATAGCCAGAAACCAGTCCTTGGATGCTTGATTCCGGTCTGGGAAAGACATGGCTTGGTAGTTCGGACTGGACTGTTCCCATGGGGCACAGGGTCAGAGCTGATTTGCATACAGCCAGTGTCGAACCCAGGGTGGTGTGGAGTGCAAAAAAAACGATGGATTTAGGCCCAGATCCTTGTACTGGGGTGAATGTATGATATTGTTCTACATTCTGTCCATCAACTGTGTTTTTTGTAAATTTATTTAGGGCAGATCGCCACAAACTAGCGGACCATGTCGATGATGCAGTATCCACATTGCCCTCCATGGACCTCCAAGGAGGGCAGAGTCACCACACGCTACCACCACCCTATATGCGTCCTTCAGTTCCACACCACTGGATTACACAGTGGGGGTACGTTATATGGAATGGAATGTTGCCACAACCATTGTTGGCTAAGCCTTGGTCTAGGGTGCTTAAACAGGAGAAAGAGGTATCCTGTAATCAGAGACTCTGATTCATGTACTTTAACTATGTGCTTCAAGGATACCTCTCCCCTCAGCGCATTAAGTGCATGTTCCCTGCTCTGACACCTGAGTGCCCCCATTGTAAATTAGTGGATGAGGGATTTTATCACATGGCATAGGACTTCCCGATGCTGCACCAGGTCTGGCAAGCAGTCACTATCTCGGTTGCTGAACTCACAGATCACACCCTCAAACCCAAACCTGCCTGTTGGGGCTTCACCCAAGAGTGAACAACAAACACCTTAATAGGTTTATCAACCTCACTATCATCCTGCTTAAAAGGCAGGGAGCGATGTTGTGCCCCCCCGTCAGCCCCCCATCCCCCCAACTACTAGGGCTGCTTGGACACACTGCTGACATGGACACACACAGAAGCAAACTCGCTTAAGGCACTGCATATGAAGGGGGACTTGCGGATCGGTGGTGAATGTTGGGAAACATATTTAACTAACGTTGATGCAAAAATCGATACAAGCCCACCTTGAAATGCACCTGGAAACTACTGATTTAGTCCCAGAATCGCATAACTGGTAGCAAGTTATTAATCATTGTGTGTAGGAGAGTGTTGAGGAACCTAGGAGCACCACACCGGAGGGTCACACATGCTGACATGGTCATTAATGGGCCTAAGGTCCACAATTCCATGAGTTTGAAACTAATTTATTCACATGGGTGCTCCCTCCACGTCACTCTATCCATGAGACACCTGTGTCATATTGGCCAAGTTTGGGACTGCCCGCACCTCTCCCAGACCAGTTGCAGAACCCAAATCACTTATATAACAAGAACAATGGAAGTGGTTATTATTAAATGCACACGTGTATATTTATATTACTTTTTATTACCAAAGAATGATAGCTGATGTTCTATTGAGCCAAGCTGGCTTCTGGTTAGAGACATGTTTGATTGCTTTGCAATGTTTGGATCTGCACAAAGTACTGTTATCATATCATGCATATAAAATGAAGGAAACACATTTGTTTTAAAATCTCTGGCTCATAGTCTCTCTACCCATTGTTGGCCATTTAACCTCCTTCCTTTTAACAAAAAAAAAACAAAAGCACTAGCTTACAAGTCTGGTTATTATTGCGGAGGATAGTAAAAGGCTTAAAGCACCATGCCTGCCAATTTATAAATTAATTTCACCATTTGAGAAGGGGATGGGGCCTTGAAGGGGACAGAGTCATGTGTCTAGAGCTATCTTAGAGGCACTCTGCCCCTCACCAATTCCCCCACCTCCTCCCAAAAAACTAAAACAAAGGGTCATTGAGGCTGTAGCCAATGTCCTAAGGTGTTTTTACACATTTTAATGGACATCAGCTGCTCATTGCCTCCAAGAACGAGCTAGAAATCCACTCCTTAAAGTTCTTTTTTACAGGCTAATTTTCCCTGCCACCAAGTGATTTTGGGTCCTCACCAGGTGACCAAGCCTTAGGGAATGTAAAGTTGCGGCCCTCCTTCTATTTCTAGTCTGGTCCTGTTTGTGGAACTTTGCTGCGCAGGATCCCACCTTGCCTGACCCTGAGTGACTAGACAAATCCAGAGTAACGCAATGCAGGGCAAATCGCTGCATGGTATTACTCTGCCTCAGGCATTCCATGGGTGGTGCATGGGTGTTTCCATGCAACACGTACGGATTTTGATGCATTCCTAGATTTACCATAATTGGTAGACCTGGGTATAGATCACAACTGCTACGCATCCACAGTGGAGGTGTAACAAGGGGAAATATCTTTATTTCTCTTTATTTCTCTTTATTTCTTACTCCTTCTATGTGTGCTGCATTCTGTAGCTCACATTGAAAGATGAAAATGCCTCAGGAGATTGTTTTTGGTCAGGAAGGTGCCCCTTCCTACACAAATACAATCCTGCTGGTAGCTCAGGTATCCTTGCACCATGGTGCAAGGGTGCCAGCATTGGCGCTGGCAGCACATTGTGAGCCAGAGCTGGGAAAAGACAGGAATGCGCTTTATTATGTTAAATACAGTGCATTCCTGCCCTTGCCCTGTCACGCAGCACAGCAAGGTGGGTTGCCGTGCTGCATCACATAATTATAAATATGCTCCTCTATGATTAACTACAGAAATTAACCAACGTGAGATTAAGGAGCTGAAAGTAGAGCTGTTATTGAAGAAGCTAGAGTTAAGTGTGTCAATATCCATAATCCAACTCGTACTGTAAGTTTTTTTTACAACATTCTACAGGGTTGTAAGTTCTGCTACATTAAAGTGAAGTGATTTATTTTTCTCCAATGGGCTGTATTTGGCTCTGTAAAAAAGAGCATACAGGATAAGCTTGTGATGTCTAAATGTCCTACAAATCAAGACGAAATGAGACACAGTATACTTAAACTTATGATTGGAAACCATAAGTAATGAAATAGCTGAAAACACCAACAGTTATAAGGAATGTTCAAAAGTGAAGTACAATAGTTGTTCTGTTTGATTCTATCGGCCATATTACAAGTTATATGGGCTATTGGTGAAATCAGAGGTCGCAACAATAGTTTACCTGAAACCTGATGATCAGGGCGACGTGGTTTGACACATTTCCTATCAGTTGAGAACCTCCATTAGTATTGCATGTTTATATGCATTAATTGCATTCCTCGTTTCCCTAAGTAAATACCAAATGTCTTAGTGGTACAGCATGCTTTTACTAACCCACTTTGTTGACAGAAATACAGTGTGAATATGCCAAATGATTTTGATGGGCTGCATAGCCCTGGGCCACCCCTTGAGTGATAGCAATATTTTTTAACCACAGATGTGCTTTCATGAGGCAGATATACAGGGACAAAAAAGTTAATATTTTAAAAACATCCACATCGAGCCAACATGTTCAGTGATGTGTTTCCAATGAGAAAATGACTACCTAAGAAGTTTATCTAGATTTTCAAATGTATTTGAATGGCACTGTTACACTCTCTTCCAATTGTAATCCTTTTACATTCTATTGTGTGATGACTAAACTAAACGCAAAGCTTGGGACTATTACCAATGCATAAGGCTGAACATTTCCTGGGTTGCTTATAAGATTCGCTGTACATTTTATTCATCGCCCAGTATTTGCACTGTAATTATTTGGGAGCAAACAATATATCTGTATTACAAACAATGAAAAGCTATTTTAATAAAAATTCAAATTATATTCTTGCTGAAAATCGAAAATAGATAGTAAGAAATTGGGTTGTTGATTGACCGGGGTGTGAGCCCTGGTCAAGCAGCAACCACAATCCTTGTCAGGGTGAGGCACAAACCAACCCTAAATTAACCTGTGCTTAATCCTCTGGTAGTTTGGCACAGCGCAGTCAGGCTTAACTTGGAAGCAATGTGTAAAGTATTGTGTAACACTTCAAACAGTAATAAAGGGAAAAAACGAGTGATTTTCCATAAATAAAAAAAATCCAAAAGCAACAAAAATCCAACCAGTGGAACCAGAGACATGACATTTTAAAAAACGTTGGCAAAAATAGCACCAAAAATCACAAAGTGGCCACTGTACATAGTCACAAATTCAGGCTGACCACGATGAAGCACAGGCTGGCTATTGGGACCTAGTTAGGCCCGTTGAACAGAGTACTCTAATTACTGGTTAGCGTAGCATTTCGAGGAAAGGCGTCGAAGATGCTTGACACAACTGAATCATGCATCGTTTCCAAGATGCAGAGACGCTGCAATATGTGGGATGTTGTCATCGTTGGGGCTGCCTTCAATGAGGGATGCAAGAGCCTCTGCAGAGGACGTGCCATGTAGTGGCGGTTCCAGTGGGCTACAGCGGCGATGCAGCTGTTTGTGAAGAGTCTAATCCAAACAGAAGCAGAGATACGTCAGTTCTGCTAGGGGTTGTTTCTCGCAGCACAGCATAGGAAATGTCAGTTCCGCTGGATCCACAGAGGCTGGCAGAGCACCTTAAGCCTAATTCCAAGGGTCAAGGCCTGGGTGGTACCATTTGGCAGAGTAGACTAACAGATGGCAGAGTCCAGGTGCAGGTGCAAGGTAGTTGGAAGTGTACTGTTGTGGTGGTGTCTGAGATGGTAGTGTCTATGTATACACAGTTGTGCCTTTGAAGAGGGGCAACATTATTAAATGCAGGCCTTTGAATTGCACAGATACCCTCCATTTCCTGCCCTAACTCAAGACTAACTACAGGGGGTATGCAACCCTTTTTGTGTGACGCAGCCTATTTAAGTGTAAGACAAGTTGGGTCCAACTTCTTTCTCTCGTACTGCCAGGGTTGGCCCATCCAGACAAACATAAGCTCCCTATTGTCTGCAAACATAAGCTCCCTATTGTCTGTGACTGACTAGAAGGAATACACAAAGCCCAACTATCAACTACACTGAGTCATGTGACCAAGACACAGGCTGCAGGCACCAAATGACTAAGGCAAGGAGGTGACACATTTCTAAAAGCAACACACTAAAATATACAAACAAGTGATGTATGAAATACTTGAATTAATCTCAGCCACTGGTAACTACTTAAGTTTCAATCGCAATCCATCATTATTTTGCACACCATGTCACCTCAGTTTGGACCCAGCTATATGCAAATCAGTTTAGACCTATGTAGGAAGGTGGTGTGTTAGGTGGTAATGCTGGTTAGGCTTCACCGTACAATACTCTTGCAATACCCGAAAGCTCAGTCCTGGTAGAGTGGCAAAGAACAGAAAGTCTTTGCTAGAGGAACATGTTGATCATTTCATAGTACCAATGTGAGTGATAAGTAACTGACACAATTCAAAAGAAATCTGATGACATTTTGAACTTACACAGGGCTGATGAGACAGTGAGCAAAAAGTCCACAACAAAACCACTGCTGACATCAGGTGAAGGTTTATTGGTGTTCCCTCGAGGTGCAGTGTCGAGTAAAGGGGGTAGTTGCCGGCCTGGTGGCTAACAAGCTTTGCTAGTGACAGGAACTGTAGAAATGTATTTTGATATCTGGATCTCCTTGAGAACACAACAGCTGCCTGAAACTTTGAGGAGGTCAGGCTACGTTTCGTACAATGCACTGAAATATGTACTTCTGGACGATCATGCAAAGGGCCCAATTGCTAACGATTCATCAGGTCTTATTTGCTGTTTTTACCTTTGATTGCAGGGCCTAGTGCCAGTAGTCCAGGAGAGTCTAGTGATGCCTATGGCTCTCAAAAATGTCCCTCTGTCTGTGAGAACTGAACTTTGTTCCGGGATAAGCTATGTTTGTGCAGTTCCAGGAAGTTTGTCACAGGTGCAGAGTATCACACGTTTGGTTTCTGCAGCTATAGTTGTCGCACACACAGGTCTCTTCTTTTGTCCTTATGGCAAGTCTGATCAGAACTTAGGTTCTGGTGTTCTGGTGTCATGATAGCCATTACATCCTATTTTTAGAGGTGTGAGTGAAGGAGGCCAAAGGGCTACTAGCCCCAGCAAAGAATCTGCCCCTGAGGTGACCATTCCCAGGGGTGTAGGTCATCTTGTCTACCCAGAACCCACTATTCTACCACTTTTTAAAATGGTAGATGTCTTCCTTAGCTGTACAGACCAGGCTGCCCCCTATAGGTATGGCTAGCCTTCTGGGGTTTACACCTCCTGAATATCTAGTTTTTTCACCTGGCTGGTTGCAGATGTGCCTGGGGCATGGGGAGGACTGTGTCCTCCTTTAGCAGTGAGCCTGGTTGCATGTCACAGATTGTGCAGCTTAATCAGCTCAACACCTTGATGTATCACTTTAGTAGCCAGCCTGCCGGTGAGGATGGTTTGACCTCCTTCCTGTCCGGGCCATAGTTTCTGACTCCTGGGTGAAGTCATGCCTCCTGGCAGGGGGTCAGACACCTGTCTTGGCAGCAGCAACCACAAGCTGGCAGCCAGATCACAGGAAGGTCTGGGGCAAAACACCATGTTTAGTTGGTACCATAATGGAACTGCCAACCTCTGGTTTCCCGAGTGCCGGCTCACGTTATTGGGTGGACAATCTATCACTTATAGTGTCCTTTAATGCTTGCAATTACATGGCCACACCTTTATTGTAATTCAACCTGCCTCCTGTGCTCAGTAACCTTTGATTAGGGTGAAAGGCATATTTTAAAAATTGTCCATTGACTTTGCCATACAAGGTGAGGGCAAAGACAATTTCAAGCAGTTTACCCTGCTCCTTCAGTCTCTAATGTCATGCCTGGTGTCTGTAGTTTACTTGGGTTACTAAGGGAGGAACACACAGTGTTTCAACCCCTGGTTACCCTGTAAAAAGCCATGCTCTGTGTACCACTGGTACCATATACTTGGGACTGTAAGGGAGTTAAGGTATTTGCAAATTGTGACTACCAATTATAGGAAGTTGGCTCTGCATATAGTATACCAATTCAAGGTACAGTGTGTAGAGTCCAATGGATCCCCAGAGGTAAAGCAGAGGCTAAATTTGATAATACTAACAGCTTTATTTGTGGAATTGTGGTCAAGCAGTTAGGCTTATTAGAGGGCGGTGTTAAGTATTTATTGTACACTCAGACAAGAAAGTATGTCACACTCAAAGACTGAATCAAGACCAATTAGTAAATATAAAAAGTTATACTTTGTATTTTATTTAGGAACGGAAGGTTACCAAATGCAGGTAAGTTGTAATACTTTCAAAGTATGAAGGCTTTTCAGGTAAAAAGAGTTTTTGCAATTTCAAGCAATTCTTTTTAGTAGGAAAGAAAATACTTGGTATTTACGATATACAGTTAGTGCAAGACTGTGGGGAGAAAGACAGGTGATGGACTTAGAAGAAAGTACCAGCTGACAGTTCCAGTCTGCTGGTGATTCAGGCCAACACTGTGGGCAATGTTGGTTGTGGGGGGAACTAAAGGCACACAGAAGTGCAATTTTCATTATCTACACACTGTGGTCGAAACTGGCAAAGAGATTTACCATTGTGGTCCACGGAGAGAGGTTGCAGTCAGGCGGTTGTGCCTGAGGCGCCCTAGGAGGACTACAGGGCCACTTGTAGGAGGGTACAGGCTCTCAGGCATAGAGCTGGGCACAGCCAGGCTCCTGTGGCTCAGAGGGTCCCTCAAGGTTGTGGAGGTCATATGGTGGGGATGCTGGTCTTCTGGCAGAGCAGAGTTGCCTCAACTCAAGGGTCGGTCCTCTACCACTGCAGCCAGGGAGTTCTTTTGTGGCTGTGTGTCACGTCGACAACAGTGTTGGTCCTCACTGTGGCAGTTCTTGTACTGATAGATGACAGGGACTAGGGCCTCTCGTCTAAAGGGAGCTTCTTGATGATTTGTTGAAGGTTGCAGGGCCTACAGAGTTTCTTGGAGGTCAGGCAGGGTTTCTGGAAGTACAGCAGGTCCAGTGAAACCAGGTGTAAGTGGCAGGGTCATTCCAGGGTTTGGCTGCAGCGATTCGGTTCCTAGCCTGCCAGCGGTCATCTTCAGGCTTCTTTTTTTGTCCATTGAATCTGAAGAGGTAAGGTTCAGGAGAGCCCCTAAATACTAGATTTAGGGTTGTTACAGGGATGTTCCACATAGGACCAATGGAACCCTTCATTGGGGTGTCTATACCCCCAAGTATGTCATTCTCCAGGAGGGCATATTCCTCTTCCTCTTCTTTCTCATCTTTACTCATTCCCTAAATTCCATCTTTTATTTTCTCCAACTGTTTTGTGAAAAACATAAAAAAGACCACTCAGCTTTAAAGACCTACCATCTTAAAATGTAGGTGGTCCTTTGTAAAATTAAAAAAATATATAGATATAATCCACAGTCAATTGAATGACATTGAATCACAGTCTTCAACCTGCTTGAGGCTGTACATATATCACCCAAAGTCTAGTTGGTCACCACAAAGTCAAGTTAAAGCATTTGGGCTTCAAGCTGGAGGATATGGAGGATAACATGCTGGCATCTGGAAAGGTAATCAAAACAAGGTGTGATACCAGAACATATGCAGTATATTTATTTAAGCAGTCTTTTCCTCAGCCTAATGACTGGGATGTGGCTTGTCAAATACAAAGAGCTCAAAGATTTCCATTCCACCAACCAAGTAAGGGCTGAGGGGCACAGTACCGTAGCATCATTTTTAAATATGTTGGTGTGAGAAGCACTGTTCCAAGTAAGGTGCGCACCTGGGCACCTGGGCACCTGGGCACCTGCGCACCTCCGTTCCCGTGAGTGCGCAGTGCTGTGTGTGAAGCGCGCAAACACAGCACATCCCGGGAGAGCATTTGTGACGCCGCTTTTAAAACGCAAGCGGCACAAAAAATGCAAATTTTCTGTCTGCTACAAGCCTGTGCAAGCAGTGAGTGGCTCCTCCTGCAAGTTCTGCATTAATTTCTTAATGGAGCATGGTCGGAGGCTATTGGTGGGCCTTTGTGAAAATATTTGTTAATTACAGCACCGTCATGCGCTGCAATTAACATAAATCTTTGGTTTGTTTGACGTCATTATCCTCCACCGAGAATCCTCATGAGTGTTCAGCATGTTCAGATGGGGTCCCCTGTCAACCTGGGTCTAGGCTTCCCCATCTGTGCAGTTGTAGGTAAAGTGTAGGCTGTTTTGAGTCACAAATAGGGGGGGGGGGCCAGAGTGTCTCGACACAATCTGTCAAGAGAGCTGCGGGCAATACAGACCCTTGGGCAAGGGAAGGGTTCTGCTCTCTCGGGCAAGTCAAGCAGCTCTGAGATTCCTCAGCCACAGGAGGAAATCTGCAGACCCTGAGTGTGCGACGCAGAGTTTTCTTGACTCTGGTGCAGAGTGGCACATTAGTGTCCAGCCTACAAGGTCCCCGGCAGGTGCACCTCTCCGCTCACAGCGGCGTCTTGCCGTGGGGAGGGGGGCTGTTTTGCACTGCATGTGGAGCGTCCCAGGGGGAGGATAAGGGAAGCAGGAGGGTCACCCAGTGCCAGCCACTCACTGCAACCACTCAGCAGTTCCCCTCTGTCCTACAGGTAGGCCTGTGCTGTTATAGTAATAAGATGCAGCTATAATCCTCACAGTTCACTGCATGTGTCTCTTCTCCACGATTCCTAACAGGGGCTGCTGACTCCTTTACTTAATTCTGCAGTCTGTGTGTGTGTGTGTTGGGTCAGGTCGGCCCCTGGTCTCAGCAGCTCCACACATAAATCAATCACAGGGCCTGGCCTCTCCTGCCAGGTTCCTCTAGGGCCTCTAGCGCTGCCAAGATCTAACAGGGGCCTCACCGGCCGCTGCCTATTCTCTGTTCTGGGGGTGCCGGTGAAATTATCATCCACACCACAAATGGTGTGTCCTGGTAGCTTTACTACTGTCCCCTCATGTCAGTCTTACCTACTAGGGTCTCTCAGGACATTGCTTATGGGAGAGAAAGGGGTGGACCACAGCCCCCATATAGTTTCCCCAGGGACACCAGAATTACCTTGGTGCCACTCCTTTCCCGGTCCCCCAGGTCGAGGGCTGCAGTCAATATGGGCATGGGCCAGGCACCACACCGTTCAAGGTCAAGGCAGCCCCCGGCTGGCACCAACTCTCGACGTCCTCCTTGCACCTGCAGCGACTCCCAGCTGTTGAGGCAGAATGAAACCGTGGCTCGGGAGCTCCGTGGTTACCCACGTATGAGGTCATTAGCAATTCAGTGGAGAATCCAGTAGTATAGCCCACAATAAAAGACAAATATCAGTGCCCTTCAACTGATGTTTTCTTTGTTTGTGTGAGGGATAAAATCGATTTCCTACATCTATCTTAATCTTTTGTCTTAGCATGATGAATCTATATTCACATGTATATTATATTATAGACTAATTAGTTATGTCAAAGCAGGAACTCCTTTCCCGCTTTTGCATTATATTTCTCTGTTCGCAGACTGAGAACCAAACAGACTCCATGTTGCCTGTACATTTATTAGACTCGAACGGTGGTCACGTGCCACCCTCCAGCAGTCCAGTAAGCCTTGTTAGTTGAGTTATACAGACAGCTGAATTCATACTATCCTTTCTTGTTCTGAGACCCAAGGTCGCGTCAGGTTTCAGAGGTGATAAGCGCATTCCTGGAGGCGCCGTACCCGTGCTCCCAGGCACCGAGACTAAAGGGAGTCACCCCTCCTGACCCTCCCCAATATTAGCAGAAGCAGACTTCTAAATGAGCTTTGTTTGCCACATATGGTCTTTCCTTTAAGCTACTGTGCCTACCAGTACTTTTACATGTACAGTGATCTTATGTAATGCAATGAAAGTATATATGCCATGTATTGAGTGTGGATCAGCAGTCTTCTCCACGCATTGGCTGGGTGACGTCGGAGAGGCTCCTCTATAGAGTATTGGTTGTCTAATACACGATTGACTTTTCTTCACTGCCAACTGATTGATTATTTGGTAAGATGATAAGTGGGGGCTATTGGTAGCTATAGCTCCATAGATTATGTTTTGTAAAACGTCATGTGTTCGTGCTATGTTGATGGAAATAGATCTTAGAATCTTATAAATCAGACTTAATTTCTTGATTTTTCCCGATGTATATGTGTTTGCTTTTTCAGTAAGATGATGTAGATTATCTATACTGACACTGCTTGTGCAAAGATATTTTATGAAGAATTATCGTATCATTTCTATTACATTTATCTGTGACTTTTCTGAGAAGACCGGCATGAACTTTCTCAGAAACATATTTTTCAGTGATTTTTTTCCATGTAATATTTTCTTACCTCCTAACTGATTTAATTTTGTCCTTCGCTTTTACTCTGTAGGTATGGCACTGTGGACAATGATACAACATTGACTTCATTAAACGCCTTAAGCAACCATAACTTTTTCACAGTTCAGCACCCTTTAGTCTTTCACGGTTGCTACCACAGTTCAGAACCTCACTGTGCCATTTTCATTATGCATAAACTTGCTTATGACTGCTCAATGCTTGTACTGGAAATGTTTATTGAACACCCTCCCATGTATTCCTACTCTGTCTGCTGGACATTTACCCTTAACCCCTTCCATGCTGATGACGAACCCCAGCCGTCATGCACTACGGTGCTCGTGTGCTGATGACGGCTGGGGTTCGTCACGGCCCGCCCCTGTTCATGTTGTTTACAGCACACCAGGGGAATCGCGGCCGCATGGAAAGGGTTAAATCACTTCAGACGGACATTTATCAACAACAACCTGGCTCCTGGCTCTACTAGTACTTTGATTAATTTGTATCTGTTATGCTATGTTGATTTGTATAGCGCACTAATCACCTGACAGGGTATCTGGCCCCTTGTGCAGGTATGTACATGTGTGGTTCCCAAGGTGCCTACACAAAGAGCTGGGTCTTCTGTTTATGCAGAACTCAAGGAGTGAGGAGGAGGCTCTCATATGTTGAGGGAGGTTGTTCCATGTCTGGGGTGCAGTATGCGAGAATGAGCAACATTCATTTTTGCTTTTGCAGATGCAAGGAATGGAGTACATTTTTCTTTGTTCCATTCTTTTATAGTTTATAAGTTGGAATGGTGGCACACTTCTTCACTGGTGAATTTCTTTCTGTTTAGTGACGTTTCAGTACTAAGCCACAACTGCTACCACAAGAGCGGAAGCATTTTCAATATTATATACAACTATATGCCAATGACAAAACCTGGCTTCTTGTAGGTGTAATGTTACTTGCTTTACATTTCTGGATGCAAGGACAGAAGAGCAAAATATCAGTCGGGTGGCACACTATGCTAAGAACAGAACTTTAGCTTAATTGCTTTTAAGCCACACCCTTAATTGCATTGGCCACGCCCCATTGAGAGACCCTCTTCATTTTTTCATCCCACTTAAAGCCATGGTCTACACATGCTGTCGGGTTCTTGGGCGCACAAAGCCTTGGCTGCAGCACACAGAGACCTTACTCTGCCACACTGAAGAACCATACTAACATTCATGCCGACCCGGGTTATATGCGAACACTGATTCTGACGAACGGTTGAATAAAATAAAAACAAACAAACAATCGGGCTCACTTTTTGAAGCTGTCCTCATTGCCCGGTTATCAGCTCTTCTCATCCCCAGAGCGTGACTACGTTATTGATGGTTATCAACTGGGATTGTTTTGGTCAATGATGTTAGACCATAATTACAAGAAAAACGTATTGGTCCTGATGAGAACCCCACAATTAGGGGTTTGAAACGCGTCGACCTGACTTGACCTAATTTTGACTGGACTCTTTGTCAAATTTCAAAAAGTTATATCAGAATCCACTTTATAAACCAAAGAATTTGTTTTTGTGTATATATTTCAAAAATTTGATGAAAATTTAGCCTAACATTTCCATCTAGTTGGCTTAGGCACTTACAGATAGTTTTTGACAAAGGTCCACATTGTTGCTTTTTTGTATATATGTGTGAGTGAAGTATGACTGTTGTAGGGAGGATGTGTAGTTTTTGTAAATATGTGTAAATATGTAAATGTATTGTTTTTTGATATGTCTAATTGTTTATACATGCATAAATATCCTTTAAAAAAATTCAAAATTGAAATGTATAACTAGTGAAAAAATAAATAAATAACTAGTGACGCAAGTAGAAAAAACGGACCGACATGTTTCATTCATAGAGGTTTTCATTTTAAAAAATCTGACAGTAGGTCCAGTATTGGCCTTTGTTTTGTTGTTTGACCACAAGAGCGGAAGCATTTTCAATATTATATACAACTATATGCCAATGACAAAACCTGGCTTCTTGTAGGTGTAATGTTACTTGTATTACATTTCTGGATGCAAGGACAGAAGAGCAAAATATCAGTCGGGTGGCACACTATGCTAAGCACAGAACTTTAGCTTAATTGCTTTTAAGCCACACCCTTAATTGCATTGGCCACGCACTGTTGAGAGACCCTCTTCATTTTTTCATCCCACTTAAAGCCATGGTCTACACATGCTGTCGGGTTCTTGGGCGCACAAAGCCTTGGCTGCAGCACACAGAGACCTTACTCTGCCACACTGAAGAACCATAATAACCCACTTACTGGGTCTTGGGGGCGGGTGAACAGCCCAAGTCTTCCATACCCTTCATACGTAGTAAAAGGAGACACAGGAGCCTTCGTCTGCAGGAGGAACCCAGATTTATTCAAATAGTCCGGGCTATGGAACTGAGTCACAAGCTCGTTAGAAACAAGACAGAGGAGGCTGCTGCTTTACTCCGCAGCTTACAAGCCTTTTATACTTTTCCATTCTAGTCTTTTGGCTGCTAGTTCATTGTTCAATCAGGGCAGTGTTTGCAGTTGATAACCAGATCCAGACGATGTTTGTAGATGGTGACCTGGTCAAGGCTTGGTACACAAATCATTATTCACTCGCAATGAACAAGGCTCAGTCTTTCAGGTCATTGTTCACTCAGATTGATCAATGCCTGGTCTTTCAGGTCATTGTTTAATCACCCTGATCAAGGCCCAGCAGTCAGACCATTGTGCAGATAACCTGATCACGGTGTCAAGGATGTTTACCAGGCTGGGAGCAGGAGATGGAAAACAAATCATTTACACAGGGTGTGAGTGTCTCATGGCTTTCTGTTGAACAGCAAAGAACAGGGGGGGTTGGGTGTGCGACAGTTCCTGGGCAGAAATGCAGGCTGCAAAATGGCTGTTGTCGTGTTAGTTAGATTTTCCTCAGGCATCAGCAGAAACGACCAAGTGGGTCGTGTGGAAGTGTTTGACACGAGATGGTAATGAAAAAACAATGGAGTCCCGGTACAAATGATGCCGATCAGAAGAACACTTTTCCTCAGACCCTCCTTTTGTCATTGAGTGGCAAATACTTTAAGAAATGTCAATGTTCATAAGGCCATCAGTTTCTTGTTGCAGCAACATCATCATATTGGTGTTGTGAATGTTAGAGGGTGGAGGCTTGATGGTCTGGACACACATTGTACAGAGCCTTGGCAGGCACTGAAAGCACAAACAGCAGGAGACCAGGACAGTTACTCCCAACGAAAGGAAGATGAGGACCCTCCACCCCCACTGGGAAAGGAGGCCCCAGATCCAGCCTGTGAGGGACCAGTTGCCTTCATCCAGATGAATTTCGGAAGAAAGGCGATGCAGTGGAGGTACGTTGTCTGGGCTGTACAAGCAGCAGCTGGAGCCGATCAATTTACACACACCACTACGATCAGCAAGGATGACATCTAGGACCATTCGGTTCTGATGGTGGCTTCAAGGACCCTGGTCAGTCCTCGTACAGCCCGACTGTTGGCCATGGGGCCTCAGAAAGGAAGGAAACCTTTAGAGAAGTCCCCAGTTTCCAGGCCTGCTGTATCCTTGGCTGATATGATGCCCCTACGTGAGCGGTGCAGAGCGCTCTTCATTGACAGGTGGTAAATCCCGTGGGTAGAATACGTTAGTGGAAGGAGGAAGGCTAGATAGTAGGTACCAGACCATTTACGGGGGAGCCAAGTATAGGCGGCAGTGCCACCGATGAAATAGGTGTTGGGGGATGCCACCAGCTTCGGAGGAGATGTAGAGTTTAAAGCTTTTGTGATATCCCATGTACGGGTACCAACTTTCTTAGTCCCTAGGCCATGGATGCAGACACAGCCTTGCACATTTATGACATTCACAGTGTCTCGTTCATCAGGCAGTATCCTTCTTGTACGAAATCTAGAACATTTTCGTTGAGTGGTCGAGTTGAATACTACCATCTCACCGAGTTCATCTGGTGATAGTAGCGTTGTTGATGAGCTGGTCGGACAAAAAGGAGCATTGGCATGGCTGGATCTGTTCAACCAGAAGTCATCCCGAAATGTTCCAAGGGCAGAATTGGCAGTACCATTGACAGTGTAGGCCTCCTGCATCAACATCCACCATGCAAGACAAGACCCAGAGATGGATAAGGGGTAGGGAAAGAGTGGGACAGGGTGTATCATGGATGCCGCATCAGACCACAAACCCATCAGTTGGAAGTGTTCATGAGCAGCTGGTGATGATGCAACATTTGGATGAAGGCGTTATTGAAGAATTCTGCACGGCGGGGTAATTCATGGCTGGTAACGTGTAATACTGGTGCTCTGCAGGAGTCGGGGTAGGAGTTGGTGAGGTAACAGGATGGTAGATTAGTAACAGCCAACCAAAAATAGACAGGATGAGGGAGACACGCGTTTTACACTTTACCCCACCTCCAGCTTCTGGTCAGGCTGTCGGATATTGGTATTATGGACATGGCCCTAGCCTGGGTCAAGGCATTTTTGGAAGACCGCTCCCAACAGGTGTGGATGCCCCCCTTCTATTCAACTGGCAGTGAAGTGGCCTCAGGGGTCCCGCAGGGGTTGACGTTGAGCCCCCTGCTTCTCAACGTATTTCTGACCCCCCTCATCTATCTGGCGGAAAGGATGGGTGCCAAAATGATGGCCTATGCCGATGATACCCAGCTCCTCTTCACCTGGAAGGGTGATGACCTCCAGACTGATGAGGCTCGGTGCTGCTTATCTTCGGTATTTGCCTGGGTGGCCCAGGCAAGCCTGAAATGCAACGAGGACAAATCAGAAGTACTCCTATATGGTCAATTCTTGGTGGCATTCAGGGAATCCCTCTGGCCCGAGGGGTTTCCCTGTCCTAAGGGGGACTGTGGTATAACCAAGAACCTGGGGATTTGATTTGGAGCCGACCTGAATTTTCACGAACAGATCACACGACTTTCAGGAGCATGCTTTGGTACACTTAAAGTCCTCAGGAAGTTCTTCCCCTTTCTTCCCCACGCAGCTAAGGAGGCGGTGGCCAGGGGGCTCATACTCTTGCGCCTTGACTACGTTAATGCCCTCTACATTGGCACTCCTGGATTTCTCTTGGGGAAATTACAGGTTGTGCAGAACGCTGCGGTTAGGCTCCCCTTTGACATCCCGAGGAGACTAAGTGTCCGCAAGCAGCTGGACGACCTGCACTGACTCCCGGTTGTTCAACGAGTGCGCTTTAAAGCCTTGGGCCTAGCCCATATAGCCCTACATGGCCCCTGCCCCTCCTACCTGAGTGTTAGGTTTGCGTTCTACCTCCCGACCCGCATCCTGCGATCTGCTGCGCAAAGGCGGCTGGTAATCCCCAGGTTCCAGAGAGCACCCCTGGGAGGTCAGTCCCTGGTGGTAAAAGCGTCTACCATGTGGAATGCTCTGCCGGATGCACTAAGACACGCGAAGGAACTAACCACCTTCAAAAAACTTTTGAAAACATATCTGTTCAAACAAGCTGCATAGCCGCCCCGTCTGCGATGTCACTGCTCTCCCAACGTGCCAGGACACTCTTGAGTAGCAGTGAGCGATACAAATCCATATATAACATAACATATTAAACAGCGTCACCACGGTGGCCATGCCGCATTTACTATGTCGGAGACTGACATATTGTTTCTGAATTCGGGTGTTTTGGATGGCAGCCATTGTGCTAAGCCAGGGACCTCTAGTGGCTGTCTGTGATTGGTGGTTGCTTCACTGAGCGCAGGTGCCAAGGGCCCTATGGCGTACCTTGGTCTGACACACCAGCACTACTCTCAGCCGGGGAAGATCAGAACCCTACAGCCCATAGGCAGTTGGCGAAGTCTAGGGCAAGCCCTCCCTCTGGGCGCAAGTTATATCGGTCAGAAGTAGGGACAGTATGGTCGGGAAACAATTGTTCTTGGTGTTGAGCAGAGTTAAGGAAGGGTTCCTCTTTTCCTTTCAGTATGCTGTTACTCTCTGCTTCCGTAGAATGCAGTCTGGCAACGCTGAATGGGACACACGTCGGGACTGTTTCTGTTTTTGAGACTCCTTGTCCTTCCCTCACCCACTGATCATAGGGGAGGGGCAGAGGCACACTCCGGCAGTGAGACGAATGCACCCAATTTTCCCGACCTTCTACTTTCACGGCGGTGCGGGTGGCCAGCAACACCTGACGGGGCTGTGTTCAGTGGGGCTGGAGGCTCTAAGTCCGTTGAAAATCTTTCACTAAGACCCAATCACCAGGTTGGATGACGTGTCCTGGGCCCTTGCTTTTGTCAGGTATGGCCTCATGCCCCTGGTGATAAAGAGTACGAAAGGTATTAGTTAGACTGTACAGATAATCAGTTAATACAGGATATTCAACATCAGACAGTTTCTTAGGCCGTGGGACACCCTATACATTGGCAGGCCTCCTGAACACAATCTCATGGGGGATAGCCCTATTCTGGTGTGGACCATTGTTCTTGTGGAAAGTAGGGACAAGGGCAGAGCATCAACCCAAGTGACATCTGTCTCGGCTACTATTTTTCCATTTTAGTTTTTAGGATGCCATTGTACACCTCCACCAGACCTGCTGACTGGGGGTGGTTAGCTGCATGAAATTTTTGTTTTATACCCAATGCTGTGCAGACATATTACATAATTTGAGCTGTAAACTGTGTCCCGTTGTCACTCCAGACCAGGCGGGGCAAACCAAATCGTGGGAGGTACTCCTATAATAGCATAGCGTGCAGTCTTTGACGGGGTACGCCTCCACCCATTGGCTGAAGTACAGGCCACTCCCAGGACATATTTCAAATTGTTACATCTGTACATCCGTATGTAATCCATTTGGATGACTTCAAAAGGGAAGGTAGGAGGAGGGAATCCTCCCTTAAGAGTAATTGTGCCTTTTCCTGGGTTATACATTAGGAAAATCATCAATGTTTTGACCAGTTTGTCAGCTTATGCTGGTATCTTAGAGTTGTACCATGTAGGTTCCAACAGTTTACATATCCCTTTTGCACTGATGTGAGCAGGACCATGGGGCATCGTAACTACTGGTAGCACGTGACTGTCAGGTAACATCCATTGTCTTTCCATAGTCGTACGGACCCAACAACCATCAATTCCCTCCTTTGCTAATTGCTCCTTCCACACCCTTAGTTCCTCCGGGGTAGTATGGGACTGAATATAAATCACACTCTGTACTGTGTTTTCAACTATGCCATAGTCTGCCACCCACCTAGTAGGACCTCCTACATATATTCCTTCCCTTTTCCTAAGAGCTGTTTGTCTGGCCGTCTGGTCAGCCAGGGCATTACCTTTCCCAACATCATCCTTCACTTTCTTATGGGCTTTACATTTTATAATGGTCACCTTTCTAGGGAGAGTCAGAGCGTCTAACAATCGGTGAATTAGGGGGCCATGTTAAATCTTGGTCCCATGGGAAGTAAGGAAATTCCTTTCTTCCCATAACCTCCCAAAGTTGTGGGCCACCCCGAAGGAATATTGTCTGTCAGTATAAATATTTACCGTCATCCCTTTGCTTAACTCACAGGCTCTAGTGAGGGCCACTAATTCTGCTGCTTGAGCAGAGCACTGCGGAATCTGAGCTGTGTCTACTACACGCCCTAATGTTGTGAGGGCGAAGGCGGCTGAGGTGTTACCAGCTGACCCTCTGAGACATGATCTGTCCACATACAGTGTACCTTCTGGTTCTGCTATCGGGGTGTCCTGTAAGTCAACCCGTCCCTTTGTCTCCTCATTTGTCCTTAATATGCAGTCATGTGGCATCCTGAGTATCCTGTGGGAGTAATGTGGCGGGGTTTAGTACAGTGCATCTTTTGATGTTAATGTGGCTGGCAAAGAGTGTCAGTTCATATCCTGTGAGTTGTGCGCTAGTGAGGTACTGTGTCTTGGTGTTATTAAGGAGGGTATCTACAGAATGGGGGACCATCAGAGTCAGGGGGGAGTTAATGATGATCCCCGCACTCTGACGGACCATGAGGGCGGCATCCTGGGAAAGCCCTTGCAACAGGATCTAAGGTGGCTGAAAAATAGGCACATGGCCGATGGTGACCTCCGAACATCTGGGTCAAGTTAGCGCATGCACAGCCGTCTGTCTCATGTACAAAAAGAAAAAATTATTTGTTATAATCAGGAGTACTGAGGACTGGAGCAGTACACAGAGCCCTCTTTAAATCTTGGAAGGCCTGCGCATGCTCTTTAGTCCAAGGAAAGGAACTGTCTGATATGTCTTTAGTGGTGAGGGCAAGAAGAGTTTTGACCATGGCCGAAAAATTAGAAATCCACTGTCTACAGTATGAGGTAAGGCCTATGAAGGCTCGCACCTGCTTTTGTGTTCGTGGGGCCGTCATAGTATTTATAATGGCAACACGATCAGCGGTGAGCTGCCTTCCCTCCTTCGAGAGGAGATGACCTAAATAGGTCAACTTCTCTTGACAAAACTGAAGCTTTTTCAAAGAGACTTTGTGATTATGGAGGGCAAGGTGGCGTAACAAACAGAGAGTAGCTTCTTTACATGCTGGGGCAGAATTTGCAGAAATGAGGAGATCATCAACATACTGTAATAGTGTGGAATTCTCAGGGAGTTCCAAGGAATCTAATTGACATTTTAGGGTTTGACTATAAATACTGGGGCTCTCGGTGAAACCTTGAGGGCCGCGGCAGAATCTAAAGCTCCACCCACCAAGAGAGAAACCAAAGAAATGTCTGCTGTCAGGATGTATAGGAATGCTGAAAAAAGCATTCCTTCAGGTCTATGAGAGAGAAGTGTGTTGCATCAGAAGGGACCATCGTTAAGAGGGCTGTAATGTCGGGGACAACAGGATATTGGGAGATTGTTATTTTGTTAAGGGCTCTCAGGTCAATCAGGAATCTGTATATTTTAGGGGAAAGAGCATCTCCATTGGTCTTTTTAAGAACGGAAATAATGGGACTGTTACAGATATTGCCACGTGTTTCCTCCACTACCCCCTTGTCCAATAATTCAGATATCATTGTTAAAAGGGCCATTTCTCCTTACGCGGACAGTCGATACTGCCGGAGGTGGGTGAGAAGTGCACCTGGCTGGATGCGTACCACATGAGGGGATATGTTGAGACACCCTACATCAGTGTCTGATGATGCCCTAAGGGAGGAAGGTAAAGACTGCAACTCTGGTGGGAGGGGACCTGATAGATACATATTGGAAGCTGCGTGGGGGAAATTGTTAGGGATACACCTTGGGGACTACATGATATGGTCGCATACAGAGCTTTCAATAAATCCATGCCTAACACATTTACACTGCAACCAGTAGTAAGGACCAAGGGAGCGTCAACATATGCAGGGCCAATATCGAGAGGGAGGGGTTCAGAGACAGGGCTCGTCACAGGTGTTCTCACAAAACCCATGGAGACATTCATATTGCCAGAAAGGGGTGCCTCCGGGACTGACAGACGTGCAATAGAAGACCTGGTGGCCCCAGTATCCAAAAGAAAATTCCAAGTGTTTCCCACAACTGACATTTGAACATTCTGACCCCTTTGATTCACTGGAATTTGCTCAGGTAATACCCCTTTCCTGGCTGTCCTAGGCTTGGTAGGACCCTGTCCATCAACTTCATCATAACCACCATTGTAATAAGTGTGTGTTGCTTCGTCCCTATCAAACCTATTGGCCGGGCGCTGCCGGACAGGAGCCTCATCCCTGGGCCTACTTTCTTGATCCTGTGGATGGGGTGGGCCATGGTCCCTAGTCGGCCTCCCCTCCCTGGGAGCGCGAGGCCGAGGCTCCCCTGTTCGGATGTTTTCAGCTAACACAGGACACTCATCTATCCAATGGCCGTACCCCTTACAATAAGCACACTGATCTGTTTGGAGGGCTCCCATATGTTGAGGGCTGGAGAGGTAGACTGGTGAGCCCTCGGAGGGGGTTGGGGTTGAGGTCTGAAATTCCCACGGGCATCGGGACCTCAGGGAGGGTAAGCCTGCTGCAGAAGTGCCTTAGAATTAAGATCCCTAACCTTCTTGCCTTCCTTGTCTCTATCTTCATTCTCCCGATTCTCGTGATATTGTGCCATAGCCAAGATACCAGTCATAGTTTGGGCAGGCCATGTACTTTCAACTTTCTTAAGCCTGGCGGAGATCTCAGGAAGCAAGTTGCTGACAAACGTATCGACAAACACTGAGCCAGAACCAGGGGTCCTGGGATTCAAACCACTATGTCCCTTGTATTCTGTCTCAAAACGGGTAAAGAAGTCAGCCTCATTCTCATCTTTTCGCCGCCTACAGGCGTTTATTTTATCTCACTTAATGACAGTTTCCGGCAAAAGTGTTTTCATAAACGTCTTTTTTTTACCGGGCAAAGTCAGGATGGCAGCTTCTGGTTTAGTCCCTCCTACCCTTGCTTCTTCCATAGCCTCTAGGTCAGCCCATTTACCTCCCAACACCACTTCTGGTCAGGATGTTGAATCTTGTCCCAAATTTCAGTGGGGACAACCGTACCAAAAAGTACATTTATTTCCTCAAGAAAGAGAGTACCTGCAGATATAATCTGACCTAATTCTCTGTAAAAGGCAACCGGATTCTTCTGAGGATCTGGTAATTTTCCTTTTAACTGCATTACTTTTGACCTTTTCCAAGGAACATGAACCCAAAGTCTGCGCCAGTGTGCCTCAATAGCTCCATGGGCCACTATTTTGGGCATCGGTAAGTGCGTTAACAAGACAGGGGCCGCCTCTCTCATTGGCATAGCTGTTTCTAGAGGGGTTTTGGGAAAATCGATCATATCACGGTTAGCCATTAAAGCAGACATAGCGACAAACATCCCCTCGCCCTGAACATCGCCTCTTTTTATTTGCAACCTAAGGTCTATTAATCCGGTGGGTATCTGCATAAGCCCATTCTCAAATCTTTGCATGTCCAGGGTACACATGTATTCAGCCCAGGTGGTCTGTTCCATAATCGTCCACTGGGAAAAAGTGGACCATATTTCTTTAAAGGCATAATTATTCCCGTTATTTATCCAACATTCACACTGTTACCTCTGTAGGTAATGTTCTCGAAGGGACGAAAAGCTGACTGCAGAGCGCAAGGAGGCCAGTCGGGGGGAATTCAACGATTTATATAAATCCTGCTTAACTGTAGACACGGGGAAGTAGGAAAAGGCATGTAGGAGTAATGCCGCAGGGGTTGGGCGGATGGGGACTTGTTGTCATTCCCGCAGCGAGGACAGGGTTAGCGGGCGTGGTCGGTGTCATAGGAAAAATCGTGAGGGATGGTGTGACAGGGAGAACAGTAAGGAGGCAGTGGGGGCAGGAGTGGTTGGTGGCGGGGGGACATGCGGGGTATGAGGCTTCAGGGCAGGGTACATTGGGGCATATGCAGGAGGGCTTTCTGGCATGGTATCCAGCAAGGAATTACCTTCTTCTCGCCCTTCCATATGGAATTTTCCTTTCTCCTCACGAGCTGGACAACATTTTTGTACCCAGGCCCCATGCTCCCTATCAGCTATTTCTACTGATTTTGTCATGTGATTTTGTAAATTTTCTCTGGAGTGGTCGGCCATTGACATACATTCCTGATTTCTTTCTTGAGCCTTATGCTTTCTAGCTCTCTGCTCTATCTCTTTCCTTCAAAATCGGACAGATTCAAACATAGACGGGCGCGTTTTTCTTTTCATTAATTGTTCCTCTAATTAATTGTTTAGGCACCCTGATCAAGGCCCAGCAGTCAGACCATTGTCCAGATAACCTGATCACGGTTTCAAGGATGTTTACCAGGCTAGGAGCAGGAGATGGAAAACAAATCATTTACACAAGGTGTGAGTGTCTCACTGCTTTCTGTTGAACTGCAAAGAACAGGAGAGGTTGGGTGTGCGACAGTTCCAGGGCAGAAATTCAGGCTGCAAGATGGCTGTTGTCAGCAGAAACAACCAGGTGGGTCGTGTGGAAGTGTTTGACACGAGATGGCAATGAAAGTCCGGGTACAAATGATGCAGATCATAAGAACAATTTTCCTCAGCACACAAAGGAAAAAATTAGAGGGAACATTGGTGAGAAGTTGGCCTGGCTTATGATGTCTGCTAATTAGAGTAGGCACCTTGCACCAGTCCAAACAACCCTTATGATGATTTAAGAGGCCAAAGATAAACTTAGAAAGCTATCCAAGTGGTAACTGTGGAGATCAGCCTTCAGGCTTAGTCTTGAAGGAATGTTAAGCAGCTTGTTTAACCAGAATGCAACCTTAATGTATTGGTTAAATGAACGGAGAACTACACAGTAGTTATAAAAAAAAGCACACAATACTGTAGCACAGAAACAAACGTAAGTAGCACTAATTCACAGTGGGCTCCAGGGGGAGACCAAGCCATATACTAAACTACTTGAATAAGAACCACACCTCGAATCAAGTTAATGTCTAGAGGTTGTAGAATTACTGGGACCCCAAGGAACCACCCAAGGTGAGTAATTAGGGACCCCACGGAGGATGGGCGCTGTGTAGGAACAAGACTGCGTTCTAATTACAATTCAATGGGAGAGTCGGGGTTTATTTAAGGACCCTTCCCAGTGGATTACGGGGATACCATTTAGAACATAGAAGCTTGGGCAGTCAATCCACCAGTGGATACTGAAGTACTAGAGTTACCTATCCCAGGGAAGCCGAATGCATAGGGTTGAATTGGCATCAGAAACCACTGTCGTTCTCAATGGGAGTTGTCAAAGAAATGCTACTGCTGGGAAGATGAAAAGTTTCCAGTGGAACCCACAGGGGGATTATTGAAGTAAGGAATCTGAAAGCAGAGGGGACAGAGTCTGGGTCACCTAGGAGTGACCCGGGGTTGGTAGACAAATGCCCACTGATGTCGGGTGCTTCAGGTGTGAAGATGAAGACCTTGACTCTACAGCCACGGGGACCAGGAGATGTCGAGGATGACCAGGAGCCAGATATAAGCTGTCCCATGAAGGATGTTGAGTGCTGAGGGGTCAGTGCCTGGTGTGAGCACCAACAAGCCTTGGCAGCAATAACCCACAAAGAAGATTGAGGAAGGTCACGGTCTGACCCAGCAAGGACTAGGAGAATCACCCCAGAAGTGGGAGTCAGGGCAGGCCTGGAGCAACCAGAGGAGTACAGGAAAATCAGTGTTTTCCCCCAATGGACCCTCAGGCTGTAGGCACAGGAGTCGTGAGTGGACCTCTAGCAGTTTACCAAAGTCACAGCTTGCAGGGCACAGAGTGTGCGAGGAGGCCAAAGTCCTTTGTTTGAAATGTGTGCAGAGGATGGGGCTATCAATAGCCCAATGCACCTAGTTGGGGAACGGCAATTGCAAAAGTACGCAATGAATAGGGGTTCGGGTTACGCTGTCCCCACTTGGTATGCTGGCCTCAAACTCGGAGAGGGCAGCTCAATGACAAGGAACATAGGAAAATAACTTGTCATGAATCCCCAGTGCATGTGACTCCTCGGCAAGAGCACAGAAGCTTTAGGATATAAAACCCGCCCCTGCCCCGTGCTACAAGCACAACCTTGTGTATATTTGTATATGCTAGCCATTGCAAGTGATTGCCTGTGATAATATAATGTGTTAATGCAAGCTTGGTGTTTGTATATTGTAAGATGTTTATTTGTAATATTTCATGTCAGAGTAAAAGTTGTAAATTGTCTACTATGTCTATGAACAAACTCATTTTAGAACAATCCCAATCGTTTGGAACCATGCCCAGCGGTTCCGCAGAGAAATACAGGACAATTGTCCTGCAGAAGGAAAGGGACCTGAACTCAATCAAGTCCATGCCGAGACTAGCACCCATTACAAAGGTAAACCTCTAAGATCCGCTGCAAGCCGCTTTACAAAAAGCATACATCGGCGTGGCAGCAATCTTTGGTGTGGCATTACTATTTAACCTGACTTGTAGAAGGTTCTTAGCCTTCCATCCGAGTTACGGATACTCACCGGTTTCCAGGGACGCTTCTCTGGATTTCTTCTCGCCGCATTTCCGGCTCCATTTCCTTCTTTCTGGCACTTGTCTTGGCTGGGCAACATCAAGTGGCAGCAAGTGGACATCTTCCTAAATTGAACCTGTAAAAGAAAGAAAGGAACGAGAAAGATAAGTACACATTTTGTTTATTCTGGTGCCCATCGCAAAGCAGAGAAAACTACTAATGTGATAACGCAAAAAAAAAGACAATTTTTGGAACCTTTTACTTTTTAAAGGAAGCGAGTTTGGACTTGTTTGTAAAACAGAACTTGACAAGAAACGATGAACAAAAGCCTTTAGGTGAAAGGCTAAAAGTAGCAGTGTGTAAGAATTTGCAGAATATGTTTTATTATGGTTCATTTTCTTTTAGTGATGGATCACTTCCTGGGATTGGGTTGCAAGTAAATGCTTAATGGGGAAAGACATACATGTGAACATGTTAGAATACTTGGTTAAACAAAACATGGAAAAGTATTAATAATCATAATATTTATGTTCCTCAGAAAAAAGAAGACCGAAAAACCTCTTCAGTATTCTTGCCCAACAGAATCCCAAAGCCATCACAAGACTATCCGGACATAGAGTCTACTATTTCCGAAGTCACAGGTAGGGAGCTATTCTGCTTCCTTTGTTAGCAATTTTAGCAACAAAAGTTGGAATTTGTTAAGATTTAGAAACATATTAAAAGATTGATAAGTTCTGGTTGCCCTGCAGGTCAACAACAAGATTTCAACAAAAGCGTCAAGGATCACGGCCCTCCTCCCTGAACCCTATCGCACAGCCTTAGTGATAAAAAAAACACAGATTATCAGGTAGGGTGCTGGAAGGTTGGTTCAAAACTCGCCAGCACAATACTAAAGGTAAGAGTGCATGGTTGTTTTGACACACCTCCTGTGTTGCTGGAACCTTCAGAGTCCACAGGAGTTCAGGGTCAGCAGACCAGTCAGTTTTCTTATGGTGCCTGCAAATGCAGGGTAGTGATTCCTTCATCCCAAGGGAGATACTTCAGGTGTCCTTGATGCTCCACAGGTCCTGCACAGATCCAGTTTGGTGCACAGGCACAGACAATGCTTTGGACAGAGAGGGTGACGAAGTCAGACCCAGTCGACGTCCAGCGAACTCCAGAGTGTCCAGACGGTCGAAGTACAGTGGTTTCTTGAACAAGTCTATGGACTCGGACACCAAGTGTGCCCCAGATGCAGACTATCAGGCACTTTGGAAGTGCACCCACCCAGCCCCAATGCACTAAATCCAGTCTGGGAGGTGGTCACACCTCCCTCTGACAGGATGACTATTGTCTGCCTTCCCCTGCTCAAGCTTGGCTCTGCAGCAGGAGGGCAGAAATGTGGCTCTGGTCGGCAGCAACCATTTTGTGCAGCCGGGGTTGAGAAGGCTGGTACCGGAAAGAACAGTGACCCCACAAAGTTTGCTTCAGAAGGGTAGAATCATACCCGCCACACGGGTTACTGGTGTGGAAGTATGATTCCAAGGTGTTTGATAACAAACACTGCATGTTTTGTTACCACAGTTTTTGAGATAGCATTTTATGCAAGCATATAATGCAGCTCTAACCTATATGTCTGGCTGCGTCACCTACAACCCGGGAGAATGGTCTCCTAGGGCTGCAGGGGTGCTCTGCTAATGCAGGGGCACCCTCTCACGTAAAACCAAGCACTTTGCCTTCAGGATTGTCAAGGCCAGCTATGGGGGTGACACAGGTTTTAAGTGTAGTGATCTATAGATATAGTAAACCTATATCTAACATAAGTGGCGCAAGCACCAGCTTACACAGGCTGCAATGGCAGGCCTGTAGTTTCATTTTGCATGGCCACTCATGGGTGGCATAATACAAGCTTCAGCCCATGAGAGGCCTCTGGGGTACCTATGCCCTGGGTACATGTGTACTATATACCAGGTACAGATAAGGGTACACCAGTATCCAACCTGGACTGTACCTAAGTACATGCATAACATTTTAAGGAGAAAGCAGATTGACTGGGATCCTCATTGGAGGATCTCAGTCAGATAAGTCAAAAACAGTATAACATCAAGCAAAAAAGTGTGGGTAACCATAAGTAGCCGATCCTTCTTTCCTACAGTTGGCAATTAAATCTTTTTACCACTCGTTTTTCAATTGTAATGCAATGCAATAAATATTGTGGGGTACTGTTTTTTTTTTAGATGAGACTTCTGTCACAATTCTTTTGAGCATAGATGGAGGCTGCTTGAGCTCATACCAACTTTTACAAAAACTATTGCAACAGTTTTATTTTTGGAACCTGCGAACCTCAAGATTAACTATGTGGGACAATCTTATTTTGGTCAGGATCTTATTAAAGCATCAAATCTTTTAAACCAATGGAAATTCCGTGACAAAACCAAGTGACTTGGTGACCGTTGGTTTAGCAGCTTGTAGTTCACACAACTGATCTAACAGGACTTGAAGACGTTTTCTTGTTTGTCCTATTAGTTCAGTATTTGTGTCTCATTTTGTTATTCTTCTTTCTCTTACTATAAATCCGGTATTTATAAAGTGCAAACTACTCATCTCTGAGAGTCTCAAGTCATTGAGGGTCGTTGGGGAGATTAAGTGAGCTATTGCCCAGAATCACATGGTGCTGAGCTTAGCTCCTGCCTGTGCTGAGGATCAAACCGTGAGCTCTCTGCTCTGGACCGACCTTGGCGCTACACCACACCACTTATACTATTAGTCTTTTTTGTCTTACTCTCCTTGTAACTCTAGCAGTTATAATTTGCTAGATGATTAACTAGCTTCCTACGCTCTCCGCTTAAAGATGATCACAGGGAGCACTTGTCGAAATTTGCTAATAACTAGTCGCATGATGTTACACAGGTTCTTAATCCTGATGGAATTAGAAAAGGAAGGGAGAAACAGGGGCGTAACACAGGCCCCTGTAGCCCCCGCGGTGCGGTGACCCTCACCCTTCAGGGGGCCCCGTCAGCAGCACACTTCTGCTGGGGAGCTCTAGATTGAGTCCGGAGGGGGCCCCTTCATTTACCCTGCAGGGGGGCCCCCTCAAGGTTCGTTACGCCACTGGGGTGAAAGTGGTGGAAGAAGGTGGGAAGTTTGGTGATTTTAGGTGGAGGGTTTTGGGAGGCATGGGGGGATGATGTGCATGTGTTGACACTAGGGTGCAGTCGGCGAATGTGCAAAGGTCGACAAAAATGGAAAAGCTTCAGATTTCGTAAGCATGTCGCATTTTGCTTATAAGGTATATTGTTTATTGTCTAACTCTGAACAAATTGATAAACAGGATGTGCGTATACATAGATGGAATGTAAATGGCATGAGCTCTCCATCCAAAATTAAATAATTAAAGAAGAGCTATTTACACTTAAACGTCAACTCGTAAGTCTCCAAGAAACACATCTTACTTTACTAGAGTCTTATAAACTGAGGAATCTTGCCTATAAGATACAGTCAATTACAAAACCACTGGGTATGGGCTCCCAAGCAGCAAGGCCAAGCCACAGCCTAATGTATCAAAGAAACAAGCGCCAATGCTGCCAGTTTAACACAATTTCCACTAGCTTAACGTCTCACAATCGATTTAAACACAAAGTGAGGGGATCAGTGTCTCTTGAATAAATCTTCAATTTTATTTCATTGATAAGTTATTTTCTTTTTTTCTGATTATTCATTCTCTTTTCAATTAGAAAAACATTTATAACATACAAACATTAGAACACATTTTTAATGTACATTTCAAACACTCCCCACCCTCTCAGACATTGTGAATCACAACCACTCACAGTCAATCACTCTCACACACTTTCTAGAACACTGAAATATTCCCAACACTTAGATACAGTTCAGTATGAATTCAATATGGTGCCATAGACAATTGTTCAAATCATTTGTGAGTTCTTTTATCAACACTAAGACACTTTTTTTCAACTTCTTATGGCATCCTACAAGACAAGGTCTACGCGTTTCGAACTCCTCCTATTCGTAGAGTTCTCATCAGGACCACACTTTCACATAGTGTGTCTTAATCATTGAGATGAAATCTCCTTTGTACCCGGCGTTGAACCACCAGTGTGTTGTTTGTTGTGACGCCTCTCTTGATGTAATCTGTTGTTGGTGGGGGATAACGAAAAATCAAATCCTCCTGTTCGAGGGGTCTATCATTCGAGCCGGATTTTTTCAGTTTGCGCGGTCCGTTACTCAGGACTTCAAGTTTCCATTATCCGGCTCGAGGGGGGTTCTGGCGTTCTTCTGTGTTCGTGCAAACTGAAAAAATCCGGCTCGAATGATAGACCCCTCGAACAGGAGGATTTGATTTTTCGTTATCCCCCACCAACAACAGATTACATCAAGAGAGGCGTCACAACAAACAACACACTGGTGGTTCAACGCCGGGTACAAAGGAGATTTCATCTCAATGATTAAGACACACTATGTGAAAGTGTGGTCCTGATGAGAACTCTACGAATAGGAGGAGTTCGAAACGCGTAGACCTTGTCTTGTAGGATGCCATAAGAAGTTGAAAAAAAGTGTCTTAGTGTTGATAAAAGAACTCACAAATGATTTGAACAATTGTCTATGGCACCATATTGAATTCATACTGAACTGTATCTAAGTGTTGGGAATATTTCTGTGTTCTAGAAAGTGTGTGAGAGTGATTGACTGTGAGTGGTTGTGATTCACAATGTCTGAGAAGGTGGGGAGTGTTTGAAATGTACATTAAAAATGTGTTCTAATGTTTGTATGTTATAAATGTTTTTCTAATTGAAAAGAGAATGAATAATCTGAAAAAAAGAAAATAACTTATCAATGAAATAAAATTGAAGATTTATTCAAGAGACACTGATCCCCTCACTTTGTGTTTAAATCGATTGTGAGACGTTAAGCTAGTGGAAATTGTGTTAAACTGGCAGCATTGGCGCTTGTTTCTTTGATATATATATAAGATACAGTCAGCATTTGGTAACAATGCTCTAAAATGTGGCATTGCTTTGCTGGCTAGGGGAAGAGTGGGCTGTGACTGAAGTCTAGATTGACAACAATCAAGGTGGCTAATTATTGATATTAATAAGGGTGAGCTTCAATGTACTATCTGTTCTGTCTACCTCACAAACAAACTGAACCCTTCAATACACAATTTTTTACTGGGAGAATTACATGGTGAAATCCAGTTCTGCTCTGCAGTCGTTTTAGTTTATTTATCAACAGGCCTTGACTCTACATCTCCAGAAGAGGCTGGTCTTTTAGGAATGAAGAAACCAAGAAAGGGTTTGAGACAATAATTGATTCTAAGCCCTATTCGAAGTTTGGGGAGTTCATCATAGAGCACTATATACCTCTCTGTCACCTTGCATAGCTTGTATGGGCTGCCTTTTGCAGCTTTTTGCTCGCTGTGTAGGCCCATATATCCAACCTTTAAGACTCTAAGGGGCATATTTACAAGGAATTCATGCATCTTCGTAGATGCGCCAGTTTCCTTTCGCCTGCGCCAAATGTCCTTGCACCACCATGAATGGGCTGTATTAACATTGCTGCAGTTGCTCATGAAAGTGATGTAACTCCAGCAATGTGCCACAACAAATAGGTGAGTCCCATACAAAAAGCCCTGCATCATTCCTTATGCCTGGTCTGAGCAGGCGTAGGGATTTAGATGCAGTGAATGTGTCAGAATGACGCAGTGAAAAGTAAATTTCAGTCAGTCAGTTTTACTTGGCTTGTTTCGTGGGAACGCTCACCCTGCATACATTATACCTGGCGCAGGTATAATGTGACTCATGGCTTTACAACATGATGCATCTCCCTAGATGCCTCACGTTGTAAATTTGCCGCATAGTTTGTGCCGCCATTGCGTCAAACAAAGTGAAGCAATGGGGGCGCAAGGAGGCGCACAGGGCTATATGGCTGAGATACCCGCCACCCCCTCTCAACACAATCCCCAAGAATTGGGAAACCGGAAACAGTTCTTGAACTTTTGGAAGGCGGGAAGGGAGTTACCCTTCCCGGCCGTATTTATTAAAATATGAAACAAAATCAAAACATTAAAATAACAGTTTCATATCATGTACAATTTCATATCCACATTACGATGTTTGGCTATCCTTAACATATATCTAATACAAAGGTTCTCCTAGCCGATACTAACATCCTTACAAAAATGCATTTCAAATTGAAATTGTACATCCTAACGTTAAGGGCCAACGGCAAGGTCGTAACCGGTGTCAGATCCCTAAACCAGAACTCCCCCCTCACTTGTGAGGGGCGGCCGCACAGAGGACTGCACCTCGTGTGCCATACCAATTTCCCTTGTCTTGACGGGGGCCCCTGTTAACTCGACGCCATGTACGTGGTCGTCCGAGGACTCGTGTGAGGTGTCTAGAAGGTAGCGTAGACCCCCCTCCCCACCTTACACAACTTACCACATCTGCCGTCGCAGATGTCCTGGCACCGGGAAATTCCCAGGAGGGGCCCGTAGCCCATCCTATCCAGGGAGGGGCCTTGACCGCCTTCCCTTTCCTTTAGGCATCCCGTCCTTTAGAAGGGACCGCCTCCCCGTTGAGGGGCCAATGGCCACCTCCCCCGGGCGCTCCCATCCGTAATGGGTGACGCCCCCCCCTAGGGATCTTCCAATGACTGCTCACCGATCATGACCTTACCGCCCGACCAAACAATAAATACGACAAGACTAATGACTAAAAAGCAAGAGACATTCCTACCTAAAACAGATCACGTCTCAACCTAAAACATCTAAAACATTACTAATCACTCTGATGAAAGTCTTTAATAAAGCATCCGCACAGAGTTATCAACTTTATTGCAACCAAATCATGAACTTTATTCAGAAACAACCTGTAAGAAAAAACTACTACGTAAAAAACGAACTTTATACCACAACAACTTGCTGTCTTCAGGGGATGGTGGGTGGGTTCAAAAAATGGCTCTTCGTTCCGTCTCGAGCTCACGTGCAGCGAGGAGGTGCAGCTTCAGAGCACAGGAACAAGAGGATGCTTCCTTGGCTTGCGGCTCCTTTTATTCTTCTCTGGGCGGGCGTGAACCCGCCTCCTCCCGCCTCCCGGGGCGTGGCGGACGGCTTCGGTGTCTAGGACAACCCACTCTTGGGCGGGAAAAAGCGCGCCCCGTCTACGCCGCTTCGGGCATACCAGCCGAGACGCGCCTCCCGCCCAAAATGGCTTCCCGGGGGGATCGGGGTACTCCACCATACGTTCGGGGGGACCGATTGGTCGCCCCTTTCCATATGGCTGAGATACCCGCCACCCCCTCTCAACACAATCCCCAAGAATTGGGAAACCGGAAACAGTTCTTGAACTTTTGGAAGGCGGGAAGGGAGTTACCCTTCCCGGCCGTATTTATTAAAATATGAAACAAAATCAAAACATTAAAATAACAGTTTCATATCATGTACAATTTCATATCCACATTACGATGTTTGGCTAACCTTAACATATATCTAATACAAAGGTTCTCCTAGCCGATACTAACATCCTTACAAAAATGCATTTCAAATTGAAATTGTACATCCTAACGTTAAGGGCCAACGGCAAGGTCGTAACCGGTGTCAGATCCCTAAACCAGAACTCCCCCCTCACTTGTGAGGGGCGGCCGCACAGAGGACTGCACCTCGTGTGCCATACCAATTTCCCTTGTCTTGACGGGGGCCCCTGTTAACTCGACGCCATGTACGTGGTCGTCCGAGGACTCGTGTGAGGTGTCTAGAAGGTAGCGTAGACCCCCCTCCCCACCTTACACAACTTACCACATCTGCCGTCGCAGATGTCCTGGCCCCGGGAAATTCCCAGGAGGGGCCCGTAGCCCCTCCTATCCAGGGAGGGGCCTTGACCGCCTTCCCTTTCCTTTAGGCGTCCCGTCCTTTAGAAGGGACCGCCTCCCCGTTGAGGGGCCAATGGCCACCTCCCCCCGGGCGCTCCCATCCGTAATGGGTGACGCCCCCCCCTAGGGATCTTCCAATGACTGCTCACTGATCATGACCTTACCGCCACAGGCCGGATAGTTGACCGGCTATCCGGACCCCCCACAAAACTCCTACCTAAAGGTCATGTTGCAGACTCCTTAACCTGGCTACGAGGTCTCCTATGAGTAAAGAATTCCCCACCCGGGACAAATGGACCCCATCCTCTAGATACATATTGTCTCCCCTGATACAACCATGAGGAATCGAATGCAATGTACTGGTGCGGAACAGTCTACCAAGCTTGTTATTAATCTTTTTCACAGAATGATTTATAGCAGACACTGAATTAGCCCCCCGCCACACCTTTCGTGGAATCATATGGGACCATGCAATTGTGCACCCTGGAACCCTTCTCGCCAACCAACTTACTGTGGATAGTATCGCCTCGAGAAGCAGTCGTCTACCAGTGGTCACCAAATCATTGCCCCCAAGATGTACTATGATTATAGCTGGCGGTGACCTTGTCCGCCCTAACAAACCCTCAAGAAAAGATTGAAACTGGTCAATACAGAGCCCGCCCCTTCCGTAGAAGGTCACCCTGTACCCGTATTCCCCAGCTGTGTGAATCATGTCACCTGCTTTGAATACGTCCCCGGCACGCCTCACGTATGAGTGGCCCACGACCCACACCACTTTTTCATCAGCCGGTGATCTCTGACCGCTGGTTCCCAGGTGTCGGGCCGACTGCACAGTCCGCCCCGCCTCGTAGGTTTGCGAAACTGTAACCAAACAAAAACAAGAAGCGTGAGTACATGATATCAGCTTCACAACATGTGCAATCGCACATACCTTTTGTAACAATTCGAGGACCAACGCCCCAACTGTTTCACTTTTTCAACACTCAGACCCCTGGCTGTAGCCTCTGTAGCAGCCCCTATCCGAAAGGAATGGGTCCCAAACTCGCCCGGGTTCAGGCCCGCGGCCGAGATTGCCATTGCAAGCACCCGCTGGAACTGAAACTTCGTCAGTGGGGTGGCATCTGCATGTCTCAGCAAGGTCCCTCCCCATGATGCCGCCCTTTGCGTCAAATATTCCTCGACACATGCAACCGGGCACATGGGAGATCCGGGGATCCGCTGGACTACTACACTATCCCCGATCGCGCCTTGATCGGTTTTGGACCTGACAAACGAGACAATCATTGTCTCCCCCTTTACTTGAACGTGCTCTCGGCACAGTCCACCCCCCGTATCCTGCTTATTCTTTGCCACCAGTTCGCTTACCCGCATAGCCCCATGAAATGCTAATGCAAAAGCGGCCCGGAATAACACTGTTTCCGCCTGGGATGAACAAGTAGCAGGAAGTACGGACAGCAATAGGGCCAACCTATCCAGACCTATCGGGTGCCTAACATCTACTCTGCGGCCCTCAAGGCGTTGCCACCCGCGCAGCGCTTTCTGTACCACAAAAGACTCTGTAGGGTCCTGGATCCCATGAGCCCGCGCCATGAAGGAAATGGCAGCCCGATGCCTCTGGGCCGTGGCCACCGATTTACCTGCCCTGCGTAGAGACAGTAAAAACTCTATGACACATTCTTCCTGACCCCAATGCTCTCCCCTAGCTGAACCCAAAAAGGACCAATAGGAACGGAACGCCCCTTCATATGCCTTCCTTGTCCTGGGTGCTAAACTCTCTCCCACGAGGTTTTGTAGTTCGGGGCACCGAGAGACCAGAGAGCTTCGGGAAATGGTGCCGCCACCGGGTCTGCTGTGGGCAGAAAACCCCAGAAGGCCTGCATACGGAAACGAGAAAGCGCATCAGCAGCCTGATTCAGCACTCCTGGCACATGCCTCGCTCTAAAGAGCACGTTCAATTGCATACTTAGTAAAACAATTTCCTTGAGCAACCTCAGAATCCATTTGCATCGTGCTGCCTGACTATTGATACACTCAACCACGGTCATGTTATCAGACCAGAACACCACAGAGTGATCCCTAAACCCCTCAGGCCATGTTTTCAAAGCCACCAGAATAGGGAACAGTTCGAGAAAGGCAATGTTACTTGTTAGCCCACCCTCGTGCCACCATGACGGCCACGTTTGAGCCGACCAGTGATTGCCAAATATGGCGCCATAGCCTATACTCCCTGCCGAATCTGTCCACAGCCCCAACTCTTCGGAGGACACCGCCGGCTTCGTCCAGACAACCCGACCATTGAAATCCGCCAAGAATGCCAACCAAATGCGCATGTCCTGATGAATCTCGGCCGAGAGTCTCGTGCGGTGATGCCCCTCTTTAGGACCGACCGTGGCTTGTGCAATCGAGCGGGAAAAGGGGCGGGCCATCGGCATTATCCTAAGGGCAAAATTCAACTGGCCCACAGTCTGCTGCAATTGATGCAAGTTCACCTTAGTTTCTCTAATACATGCTTCAAGCGAAGCCCTGAATTTCCGCACCTTTTCTACTGGCAACCGGAAGCAACCTTCTTCGGAATCGAGCTCTATTCCAAGAAACTCGAGCGAAGTTGAGGGCCCCACAGTCTTACCTGGCGCCAATGGCACACCAAACTGACTCATCAAATCACAAAATTCTTTAAGAGCCTGTGCACATTCTGTGTCCCCGGCTGCCCCCAGAAACAGGAAATAGTCTAGATAATGCATGACATGTTGAAAACCCGTAATCCTTGTGAATGCCCATTGCAGAAAACAACTGAATTTTTCAAAATAAGCACACGATATGGAACAGCCCATTGGCATACATTTATCCATGTAATAGCGCCCCTGAAACATGAAGCCCAGGAGACGTTGATCGTCCGGGTGTACCGGGAGCAACCGGAACGCGGACTCAATGTCAGATTTGGCCATCAGCGCTCCGGGCCCCAGGCGATTCAACATGGCGACCGCATCATCGAAGGATGCGTACCGCACCGAACAAAGCTCTGGGTCTATTGCATCATTAACTGACAAATCCCTCGGGGCTGACAAATTATGTATTAGTCTAAACTCACCCGGGTCCTTCTTGGGGACCACTCCCAATGGCGAACAAACAAAATTAGGAACTGGTGGCGTGTTGAATGGAACGCCACCCGACCCCGGGCTACTTCCTTCCCGATCTTCGCTTGCACTACTGCCGTATTATGTAGGACCGAAAGTTGGTTCTTACATTGTGCTTTACCCTGAAAATTCCCCACCGGGATGCGGAAACCGTAAGAAAAACCGTCTCGCAACACCCCAGCGGAGACATGATCAGGGTATTCGCTGAGCCAAGGAATCATTGCCATGGTATCCACCGGTGTAGGTAAAGCCGCCCCTCGGACTATGTCAGACCTGTTTGGCGCTTCCCCTACTGCCGTTATCACCAGTTTTGGCTCTGCACATGGTCTCGGGATGCGAAGACTGTCCACACCCCCCACATTCATGCCTAAACTTGCATGACCCGTGGGGCCTCGTACACTTTCCCCTGTTAAAGTTCCAGCATACCCCTTTTTTACCTGTATTGCCGTTCGGCTTTGGGTGATGCTCGTTACTTGCTCCAGTCCGAAAGGGCGTCCCGGATGATTGGCGGGAAAGTTCACCCCCGCCCCCCCCAACAATGGCGCCTTCAGCATGCCTGATTGATCCATCCTTTGCCAAGAAATGGAGTCATAACAATCCCACGTCAGAGATGCATCAAACTCTTTGGACTTACGAAAAATATTATCATAACAAAACCACTCATTGCCACCATATGTCTGCGAAAATTCCATAATACGTGACTGGTACACAGGTAACTCGGTCAACAAATCGGGTCTCCGTTCCCCCATAATTGAAGTGAATATGCTAAATGCTCTACCCCAGTTACCTATCGTCTCATCGACTCTAAAGGCGGCCATTTTTGCGCGCCAAACACTCGGATGCATGAGTTCCTTCTGAACTTTCACATGCTCGATCTCATAATGGTCGGTTAGTAAGGAGAACATGTTTACGTATTTCTCAGCCCATATCCGTTCTTTTAACTCCATCGGAATATGCTGAGCCAATCTCTCCCTTCTCGATGGTACCGACCCCTTCCCCGCAATCGGCATTAGCTGCTTACCTGAGCTAGAAGCTGTGACTGCCGTTGTTGCCGAACTTGTGCCCGCTGCGGGTTGCTCTACTGGAGCCTGCGGGGAAATAAAAGGACAAGGAGGTTTCGCGGCCTCTCGAGACTGCCGCAACTGCCTCATTAATTGCTTGGCTTCCTCAGCCGTGTCCCCCGGGACCACGGGACGCCCGCTGCTATTACCCAGCCATGCCGCCAATTGAGCGGCCAATTCCGGGGGCATGTCCCCTTCGTCCACTGGGGTAACCACAACGGGGATCTGCTGACCCTCAGCAGGAGCCGGCGCGGGAATCTCCGCTGGTCTAGGAGGGCTCATCGGGGGAGCCTCCGGAACTGGGGCCTCGTCTTCGTTTGACCCATTCCTGGCCCTCTTCCTTCTGCCGGCCGGGGCCTCCGTCGGGTTGGGTCTCTTTGGCCTTCCCGCACCGTCCCTGGCCGCCATTTTCCTTTTCATCTCTGCCATGTCCTTCACCAACATCCGGAGCATCTGGTCGGTGCTGACCTTCTTTGCGACTCTCTTGCCCGGCATGATTTGCAGTGCTAGAAGAGAAAAAGAGAGAAATTACAAATTTCAAAAAATGGCTCTTCGTTCCGTCTCGAGCTCACGTGCAGCGAGGAGGTGCAGCTTCAGAGCACAGGAACAAGAGGATGCTTCCTTGGCTTGCGGCTCCTTTTATTCTTCTCTGGGTGGGCGTGAACCCGCCTCCTCCCGCCTCCCGGGGCGTGGCGGACGGCTTCGGTGTCTAGGACAACCCACTCTTGGGCGGGAAAAAGCGCGCCCCGGCTACGCCGCTTCGGGCATACCAGCCGAGACGCGCCTCCCGCCCAAAATGGCTTCCCGGGGGGATCGGGGTACTCCACCATACGTTCGGGGGGACCGATTGGTCGCCCCTTTCCAGTAAATTTGCACCCCCAGATTCCTTTCCTTCACTACATCTACAGAAGATAGTAGTTAGAATTTTAGCATAAACTGACAACATTGCTATATTATCTTCACCTCCCTCCAGCTTTTTTTTTACAATTTGGCCAAGAGTCTGGCTAAAGTTCAATACTGAAAAGACACAGGTAGTTGGCAACCTACCTCAAGCGTCACTGGATTCTCGCTTTTGTTAAACCAGCAACATACTTGGGAGTGTAGATGGCTACAGGCATGGATGATTGATATTATAGGCCTCAATAATTCCTTTTATTTAAAATCGATTGCAATATTTATGAAATAGGATAGATTAAGATTGGGGGTAGTTGGCAGATGTAACATTATCACAATAATTATCCTGCTGCGCTGTCTTTATCTGTTCAGGCCCATTCCCCTTTACCTTCCTAAAGCATTTTTCAAGAAAGTGGAATTGAGCTGCCAAAATGTTATTTGGCAATTCAAGAAACAACAATGAGCAATAGGCTTTTTACAACTTTACGGTTGAATGTTGCTTCCTACACGCTGACCATATATTACATTGCTTCTTTTGTTTTCAGACTATCAGCAGATATGGGAGCTCCTAATGATCTCTTGGGGGCTTTCTCCTCATTTTTAAAGCTGTGAAAGAGCTGGTGGACACCGTCTACTTCAAATATGTAAAATTTAAAACAATATGGCAGGCTCTCAGGATAATTTGCAATATTCCCATGTTTAATCAATAAACTTCGTAGGGCTACAATGCCGCCGTTTTTGCACTTAAGCGCTAATTAGAATGCTGGCAGGATTTGCCCTTGAATACTTTAAGCCAATTAGTTAAGGACAGGGTTATATTTTTGTTTGAGGATTTCCAGAGAGAAAACACAATTCATAGATATGGGTTTTGTAGATATCTGCTGCTTATGTTATTTTTAGCACAACTAATACGATTGATTTAATACAAAACACATTTCAGTAACGTTTTATCCGTGGCAGGGATTCATTATAGTTTCTATTGATTCCATAATGGTGAAAGAACATACAACTACGATCACTTGGCCCCTAAGGGACAGGGAGTAGGGATGCTGAAGCTTCAGTGGATTACATTAGACTGAATAATCTGCTGGCATAGTCAATTCCTAATGTTGCGAGTCTCAAAGTCCACCACTTTAAAATAGTTAGGGGTGCAGAATTTAGGGGTTGTGATTTCCGAATTTTGATTCTTTGCAAACCGCAATTTGGAAATTGGTATTCCTAATTTACAAATACCTAGTTGGAAAAAGCAATTTCCAATGAGGTCTCAATAGATCTACCTCATGAATAACAATGAAGTAGGTAACAGGGATGGTGGCCCGTTGGAATCAGCAGACTACTATGTCTGTGATTGCTTTTTAAGAAAGCAATCTTTTTTTTCTTTAAATGCAGCTTGTTTTTCTTAAAGCAAAATGGGATGTGTGTAAAAACCCCAAAACGATATTTTTACATTTCATTCTTTAGGTTTGGTCTATGGTCTTTTGGACCACTGCCTGCTCTTAAAAATAAAGGTTTCCACATTCAAGTAAGACCCCTTCCTAATTGCGAATGGTTACCAAATCTCTTGAGGTGTTGGTAAAACATTAATAATTTGCAACCGTAATTCAGTCCCAAAACATTCATGCATACCACTGCAATTCAGTATTTGGAAGAGATGCCCTAAACACACATCTTCCAACTACTGATTTGCTAAACACAAATTGCTATTTGGTACCAAGTTACCAAATCGCAATATGGGTTTTGTACATAGCAAATGGAAAGGGGCGACCACTCGGTCCCCCCGAACGTATGGCGGAGTGCCTCGATCCCCCCGGGAAGCCATTTTTGGGCGGGAGGCGCGTCTCGGCTGGTATGCCCGAAGCGGCGTAGCCGGGGCGCGCCCTTTCCCGCCCTAGAGTGGGCTGGCCTAGACACTGACGCAGCCAGCCACGCCCTCGGGGCAGGCAGGGGCGGGTGTACGCCCGCCCTGAAGACGGATAAAAAGGGACGCAAGACCAGAAGACATCCTCTTGTTCTTGTGCTCTGAAGCTGCACCTCCTCGCTGCACGTGAGCTCGGGACAGAACGAAGAGCCAATTTTGAGCGTTTTTGATCTTTCTTTTTGTCTTCCAGATACTTTATCGGAGAGATGTCCAAAAAAGGCGCGAAGAGAATGACGACTGACCAAATGGTTCGGGTCCTCGTAAAGGAGATGTCCGAAATAAAGAAGCGGTTGGCGGAGCGAGACGGGGAGGAGGGATCGGGGCGTCCATCGGCTGGAGCAGTTCCTGGAGGGAAGCCCAAGAGGCCAAAAAGGGGACCAGCCGGGGGAGACGTCCCGGTTCCCAGTGCCCCGCTCGAGGCGCCAGCCCCGGTACCGGGGGAGGGGAATCCGATTCCCGTTGTGGTCACCCCGACATCCACCGAGGATATGCCTCCCGAGTTGGCGGCACAGCTAGCAGCGTGGTTGGGCGACAGTAGCGAGGGCGCCACGGCTGCCGAGGCACAAGCGCTGATGAAACAGTTACGTGAGAAACGAGGTGCAGCCAAGGTGCCCACGCCGGCTGCAGTGATAGACAAGCCACGAGTGGCGGAAGCAGCGTCCGGTGCAGGTAAGCGGCCATTGCCGATCGCGAGGGACGAGTCAGCACCCTCCCGTAGAGAAAAATTGGGGCAACATGTTCCTTTGCCAATAAAGGAAAAGATTTGGGCGGGGGAATATGTGAATATTTTCTCCCTGCTTGTCGATCATTATGAGGTGGAAACTGTTAAGGGTCAAAAGGATCTAATGCATCCGAGTGTTTGGCGCGCAAAAATGGCCGCCTTTAAAGTGAATGAGAATATTGGCAACTGGGGCAATGCATGGGGAATTTTTACGTCGATTTTGGGGGAACGTAGGCCTGAATTGCTTCCCGAGTTTCCAGTTTATCAGTCACGAATCATGGGGTACTCGACATCGCACCAAGGTAACCAGTGGTTCTGTTATGATAACCTTTTCAGGAAGGCGATGGAGCATAACAAAAGTTTAACCTGGGACTGTTATGATTCTTTAACATGGGATAAGATGAAAGAATCAGGAATGTTGAAAATACCGTTGGTGGGGGGCAATGTTGGCGAGTCCTCCCGCCAATATGCAGGGACGCCCTTTCGGTCAGGGGCGGGTACCGACGATTACTCGAGACCTGCCGGCAGTACAGGGAAAAGGGGTTTCTGTTTCAATTTTAACAAAGGTAAATGTACTAGGCCCCAGGGATCGTGCAAGTTCAAGCATGAATGTAGTGGTTGCGGGTCGCCCCATCCTGAGTCCTCGTGCAGAGCCAGAACGGGTGAGAATGGGGGTAGAGGAGGCGCCAAACAGGTCTAAAGTAGTCCGAGGGGCGCCTTTACCAACCCCGATTGATACCTTGGCGATGATTCCCTGGCTCAGTGAATACCCGGATCGTACTTCTGCTGGGGTGCTGCGGAACGGTTTTTCATATGGTTTCCGCATCCCGGTAGGGGACTTTCAGGGTGTCGGGACGTGCAAAAATCAACTTTCCGTCTTGCAGCATACGACCGTAGTGCAGGATAAGATCCGGAAAGAGGTTGCCCGAGGTCGGGTCGCCGGCCCGTTTAGTGTACCCCCGGTACAGAATTTTGTCTGTTCTCCTTTAGGGGTGGTCCCCAAGAAGGACCCAGGTGAGTTTCGATTGATTCATAATTTATCAGCTCCTCATGGTCTCTCTGTAAACGATGCAATTGATCCAGAGGTATGTTCGGTGCGGTACGCATCATTCGATGAGGCCGTAGCCATTTTGAATCGCCTGGGGCCCGGGACGCTGATGGCGAAATCAGATATCGAATCAGCGTTCCGATTGCTCCCGGTACACCCAGACGACCAGCGTCTTCTGGGATTCATGTTTCAAGGTTCGTATTACATGGATAAGTGTATGCCGATGGGGTGCTCTATATCTTGTGCATATTTCGAGAATTTCAGTAGTTTTCTGCAATGGGTCTTCACGAAGAAAACGGGTTTCCGGAACGTAATGCATTACCTTGATGACTTTTTGTTCCTTGGGGCCGCCGGGGATGACGAATGCGGCCGGGCCTTGGCTGACTTTTGTGTGTTAATGGGTCAATTTGGCGTGCCATTGGCACCAGGTAAAACTGTGGGTCCCACGACTTGCCTCGAGTTTCTGGGGATTGAGTTGGACTCTAGTGAGGGTTGTTTTCGTTTACCAGCTGCTAAAGTGTCGAAATTCAAGGCAGCCCTGCAAGTATGTATAAATGCATCTAAAGTTACGCTGCATCAATTGCAGCAACTGGTGGGGAAGTTGAATTTTGCCCTGAGGGTGATCCCAATGGCCCGCCCCTTTTCCCGTTCAATTGCTCAAGCGATGGTTGGCCTAAAGGAGGGTCATCATCGCACGAGACTATCGGCTGAGGTCCGCCAGGACATGCGTATCTGGTTAGCATTTTTGGCGGACTTCAATGGTCGAGTCGTCTGGAACAAACCAGCCGTGTCCTCTGATGAGCTTGGTCTATGGACAGATTCAGCGGGAAGCATGGGCTTTGGCGCCATCTTCGGCACAAAATGGTCGGCACAAAGATGGCCGACATGGTGGCATGAAGAGGGGCTGACAAGTAATATTGCTTTCCTTGAACTGTTTCCCATTTTGGTGGCCCTCAGAACCTGGCCCGAAGGGTTCAAAGATCATTCTGTCATATTTTGGTCTGACAATATGACCGTTGTAGAATGCATCAATAGTCAGGCAGCACGTTGTAAAATGATTTTAAGGCTGCTCAAAGAAATTGTCTTACTGTGTATGCGACTGAACGTAATATTCAGAGCAAAACATGTCCCAGGGGTGTTGAATCAGGCGGCTGATGCACTGTCTCGTTTTCAAATGCAGGCTTTCTCGGGTTTCCTTCCCTCAGCGGACCCAGAGCCGGCACCCTTTCCCGAAGCTCTCTGGTCTCTCGGTGCCCCGAACTTCGTCACCTCGTGGGAGAGAGTCTAGCACCAAGGACGAGGAAGGCATATGAAGGGGCGTTCAGGGCTTATTTAGCCTTTTTGGGGACTGAGAGAGAGGGGCTTTGGGGCTATGAGGAATGGGTAGTACATTTTCTGATGTTCTTGCGTAGGGCTGGAAAGTCAGTGGCTACGGCCCAGAGGCATCGTGCTGCCATTTCCTTTGCTGCCAGGGCACACAATATCCAGGACCCGACAGCGTCTTTCGTGGTACAAAAAGCGCTGCGTGGGTGGCAACGCCTTGAGGGTCGCAGAGTAGATGAGAGGCGCCCGATAGGTCTGGATAGGTTGTCCCAGTTGCTGGCCGCACTCCCTGCCACATGCTCGTCTCAGTTTGAGACGTTGTTGTTCCGAGCTGCGTTTACGCTTGCATTTCACGGGGCGATGAGGATAAGTGAATTAGTAGCGAGGAACAAACAGGATGTGGAGGGGGGTTTGTGCCAGGAACACGTTCAGATCAGGGGCGAGACGATGACGGTCTCCTTTGTCAGGTCCAAGACCGATCAAGATGGGATGGGTGACTGCATAATCATTCGCAGGATTCCTGGGTCCTCCATGTGTCCGGTAAAGTGTTTAGAAGATTACCTAGCACGAAGGGTGGCATCATGGGGGGGGACATTGTTGAGACACGCGGACGCCACCCCACTGACGAAGTTTCAGTTTCAGCGGGTGCTTGCGATGTCAATTACCGCAGCGGGCTTGGACCCGGGCGAGTTCGGGACCCATTCCTTTCGGATAGGGGCTGCCACTGAAGCTACAGCCAGGGGTCTTAATGTTGAACAAGTAAAACGAGTGGGGCGTTGGTCCTCCAATTGTTATAAGAGGTATGTGCGGTTGCACATGTTGTAAAGCTGAAACGATGTACTCACGCCTCTTGTTTTTGTTTGGTTTTCAGTTGCGCAAGCCTACGAGGCAGGGCGGACTATGCAGTCGACCCAACACCGGGCCAGCGGTCAGACATCACCGGCTGTGAAAAAGGAGGTGTGGGTCGTGGGCCACTCATACGTGAGGCGTGCCGCAGACGTATTCGAAGCAGGTGACATGATTCACGTAGCCTGGGAATACGGGTACAGGGTGTCCTTCTACGGAAGGGGCGGCCTCTGTATTGACCAGTTTCAAGCATTCTTTGAGGGTTTGTTAGGGCGGACGAGGTCACCGCCGTCTATAGTCATAGTACATTTGGGGGGCAATGATTTGGTCACCACCGGTAGACGACTTCTCCTAGAGGCAATGCTTTCCACTGTAAGTTGGTTGGCGAGGAAAGTTCCGGGGTGCATAATTGCGTGGTCTCATATGATCCCACGAAAAGTGTGGCGGGGGGCTATATCGATTCCTGCTTTGAACCATTCTGTTAGAAAACTTAATAACAAAGTGAGTAGGTTGTTCCGTTCCAAGACATTGCATTCTATCTCGCATGGTTGTATTAATGATGACAGTATGTATTTAGGGGATGGTGTGCATTTGTCTCGGGTGGGAAATGAGTTACTCATAGGAGACTTCTTAGCATGGTTAAAAAACGTTGAAACATGACCTTTAGGTAGGAGTTTTGTGGGGGGTCCGGATAGCCGGTCAACTATCCGGCCTGTGGCGGTAAGGTCATGATCGGTGAGCACTAATTAGTAGATCCCTATGAGTGGGCGTCACCCAACACGGATGGGAGCGCTCGGGAGAGGTGGCCATTGGCCCCTCAATGGGGAGGCGGTCCCTTCTAAGGATGGGTCGCCGGAAGTAAAGGAAAGGCGGTCAAGGCCCCTTCCTTTGTAGGAGGGGTTACAGCCCCCTCCTGGGGAATTTCCCGGGGCCAGTGACATCTGCGACGGCAGATGCGGTAAGTTGTGTGGGGTTGGGATAAGGTCTACGATACCTTCTAGATACCTCACACGAGTATTCGAACGACCTTTAACTGGCGTCGAGTTTTAGGTGCCCCCGTCAAGTCAAGGGAAATTGGTAGTAGTTGCACTTGAGGTACGCCTCCGTGCTGTCGCCCCTCCCAAGTGGGAGGGGTAAGTCTGGTTAGGGATCTTGACACCGGTTATGACCTTGCCGTTGGCCCTTAAACGTTAGGATGTACAATTTCAATATGTCAAGAAAATGTTTTGTAGGATGCTAGTTCGGCTAGGAGAACCTCTGTATTAGAGAATCTGTTAAGGTTAGCCAAACATCGCAATATGGTAATGAAATTGTACATAACATGAAACGTTTAATGTTTTTAATTTTGTTTTAATAAATACGGCCGGGATGGTCACTCCATCCCACTTCCAAAAAACTTCAAGAACTGTTTCCAGTTTCCCTCCTTTTGGGGATTGTGTTGAGAGGGGGTGGCGGGTATCTCGGCCATATGGAAAGGGGCGACCACTCGGTCCCCCCGAACGTATGGCGGAGTGCCTCGATCCCCCCGGGAAGCCATTTTTGGGCGGGAGACGCGTCTCGGCTGGTATGCCCGAAGCGGCGTAGCCGGGGCGCGCCCTTTCCCGCCCTAGAGTGGGCTGGCCTAGACACTGACGCAGCCAGCCACGCCCTCGGGGCAGGCAGGGGCGGGTGTACGCCCGCCCTGAAGACGGATAAAAAGGGACGCAAGACCAGAAGACATCCTCTTGTTCTTGTGCTCTGAAGCTGCACCTCCTCGCTGCACGTGAGCTCGGGACAGAACGAAGAGCCAATTTTGACCCACCCACCAGCCCCTGAAGACAGCCAGTTGTTTGTAATAAAGTTGATTAATTCTGCTTCTCTTTCGTTTGCAGGTTGTAGTGTCATGTTGATGTTGAGTATAATAAAGAATGGTCTGTTTTGAGTACGTTTTGCCATTAAAATGATTCAGATATAGTGTTGAATTTTTAAGCATGCTCTTTCGGTCATAGTGGCCAATGTATTCTTAGGTTTAGTTAGCACTGTCGTATTTATTTGGTAGGCGGTAAGGTCATGATCGGTGAGCACTAATTAGTAGATCCCTATGAGTGGGCGTCACCCAACACGGATGGGAGCGCTCGGGAGAGGTGGCCATTGGCCCCTCAATGGGGAGGCGGTCCCTTCTAAGGATGGGTCGCCGGAAGTAAAGGAAAGGCGGTCAAGGCCCCTTCCTTTGTAGGAGGGGTTACAGCCCCCTCCTGGGGAATTTCCCGGGGCCAGTGACATCTGCGACGGCAGATGCGGTAAGTTGTGTGGGGTTGGGATAAGGTCTACGATACCTTCTAGATACCTCACACGAGTATTCGAACGACCTTTAACTGGCGTCGAGTTTTAGGTGCCCCCGTCAAGTCAAGGGAAATTGGTAGTAGTTGCACTTGAGGTACGCCTCCGTGCTGTCGCCCCTCCCAAGTGGGAGGGGTAAGTCTGGTTAGGGATCTTGACACCGGTTATGACCTTGCCGTTGGCCCTTAAACGTTAGGATGTACAATTTCAATATGTCAAGAAAATGTTTTGTAGGATGCTAGTTCGGCTAGGAGAACCTCTGTATTAGAGAATCTGTTAAGGTTAGCCAAACATCGCAATATGGTAATGAAATTGTACATAACATGAAACGTTTAATGTTTTTAATTTTGTTTTAATAAATACGGCCGGGATGGTCACTCCATCCCACTTCCAAAAAACTTCAAGAACTGTTTCCAGTTTCCCTCCTTTTGGGGATTGTGTTGAGAGGGGGTGGCGGGTATCTCGGCCATATTGCCCCAGTTCAGACTGCAAAAATGCTTTTGTACATATGCTCTTAAACGACTTATACTATAGTCCTTATAGATTGTACCATTGGAGACTTAAGACACCTCTACATGCTTTTACTGCAATTCCATTGAACCAGACACTACCCATATTTTCACTTCTTGCCCTAGCATCACTCCATACTGGGCTCATGTATTTTACAAACTCGATCAATTATTGAAGACTGATATTGGTTGGTATAGTAAAATGATTCTATTGGGTTACCCAGCAAGAATTCCCTCCACTAAGAGAGGTATTTTCTTTTTTGCTAATAACCCCGTAACACTTGGCATTTCACTTGCCTTGCTTCAAAGGAATCTGCTGGATCACTAAGCATGGTGGAGTGAATTTGTATACCTCTGTAGTTTGAGATTTTTAGTCCTTCAAAATTGCCCACGACGGCGCAAGCTCAAAAGAATCTGGGTCCCTAGCATAGATTGGATGGATAGGTTCATTAATCATTTAATCCCCGAAATAATCTGATATTCTTTCTTTTTGACTTGTTTAAGCATCTTATCATGTGAAATTATAGAATCTGTTCATCAAAGGGTGATCCATAGTCTTTTCACTTATGACGAATGTTTATAATTAAATGTGCAAATCTGTAAGTCATGTTATCTATTTCGAACCTTCCTCAATAAAAAAAAATAGTATGTAAATCATCTGCCTTGTGCCCAGCTATGGCCTAGAATGATTCAAACTGTGGTGACGTAGTACCTTCCTTTTCCAGAATAAGCCCTCCCCATGACTGATTGTTCAGCGGCACTAGATTCTCTCTTTGGAAGGAACTTTTTAAAATGGAATTTTCCTCCTGGGTTACAAGAAATGTTGTAAACAAATGGGCTGTGGAGAAAGACATTTATTTTTTTTCTTTCATGATTATTCTTTAAGGGCCACTCAGAGCAATCATTTATAAGGCTGGAATATCTTTCATGAATTCACAGGAGACATTTGTGCCCGATTTTAAGTCCTTGCTAACTGCTTTTTGGATGCTGTCTGCCTAGTAAATTGCTCGTTAATGGCTTTTAAAGAAATGCCACAGTGAATCACCAAGGTTTCTATAATGAGCCTGGAATGGGACCTGGACACCTTTCAGCTACATCTAAGCCCCTGTGAATAAAACACATTGATCGAAGAAGGGCTTTAAAAAAGTAAAATTGCAACTTTTTCAAACATATGTGTACTGTTTTTTTGTTAATAAAAGAAAGACACAGTAAGGTTCTCCATCTTTGGAATCTGATTTCGTGAGTATACAGATGCTATTCACTGCAGGAGGGTCTAAAAGGATAGCAAACAAATGTCCACAACACAAGCACGGGTGTTTTAGAAGATCTCTATGTATTTATTGGCCTCAATTGTAGCTTAGATCGAAACATGGCAGGAAGGCAGAATAAAGGGAGCTTCCTTGTGAAAAGGCTTTGACGCATGTATTACTTAAAATTACAGCTATTATACATGGATAGATAAGGGAAACTGGTGCTCGATAACGAACATGCCAATTTTTTTGTACTTCACAAAAAAGTATTTGGTTTATGCGACATGGCAACAAGATTCAACCCTAAAAAGTCTTCAATTTTCAATAAAGAAGAACTGAAAGCAGTAAAAAACACAAAGTCACATAGGACACAAATGTCAATTTGCCCGTAAGCCCAAAAAAACAGGGAGCTGGGCAGACTGACAATACACACACTGAGGTTGATGAAGAAGTAAAGGTAAAAGTGCTAGGTTTGCTTAGGATAATGATAGTACAGCGCACACACGCATGGTCCATTCTCACAAAAGCCCCACAAGAAGGCTACGAGGATGAGCATCAGCTCCTCACTGGTGGACCACTGACGCTGTATCGAGGTAAACATTATCGTTTGATGGAAATATCTTGTCAAAAATGTAATTTACCAAAATATCATGTCCCTTTACTTATAATGATCAGAACATGAATACAAGAAAACATATCTTTGACACTGTTATTGTCTAAAAATGTACAGAAATATAAATTGTTTGATATAAATGGAGTGTAAAGTAGTCATATATATATATATATATATATATATATATATATATATATATATATATATATATATATATATATGTATAGATGTGTGTGTGTGTGTGTGTGTGTATATATATATATATAAATATATTTTGAACTTGTTTTTTAATAAGCAGTTGCACAGTTTATGATATAACAGGATAAAATACATGTTAACATCATAAAGACATAGCAATACAATCCAGTACAGCCATCAATGAAAAGCAAACAAATAAATCAGTGCTCAACCAATTGGACCGAGGACCCACTATATAAGACATTTTCTGGGTAAATTCCCAACCATGCGTGTCGAATTTACATCACATGATTCTGAAAATGTGTTATATTACAATTATATGCTGCCAAAGCAAAGTAATAAGCATTTATCAGGGAAAACTCAAATGATAAAAAGGAAAAAAAGAAAAACAACTAACAGTAGTGGAAACAGCTAACCAGTGTGTGATCGTCCTCCTAAGGACCTCCATCCATGAGGGAGTGAGAAGGTGCTTCGAGCCAGGGAAAATGTTAGGGTGGGTTATGAATCACCCCCCACGTAAGAGGGGAGGGGGCCAGGAATGTCGAAAGTAGAGTGCCCAAGAATGTTCAGAACCCAGCCCCACGGGACCTGCCCTTGCTTCATTCTGTGGCAACAGTTGGAGATATAACTGAAAAAGGGGAGAGCTTTCCCTATACAACCCAGAAAGGACCGGGAAATAAATCAAAAAAAGGATCCTTGTATCTCTGTAAATTGATACTCGGGTGAATCTAGACTCTGCACTCCGTGGATCCGTTTGCCTGGCGTATGCACCTCTTTTTGTATTTAGGGTGCTGTCACCAACAATCTCCTCTCTGGCGTCCAGTCGTCTTGGCCCTTCCGTGTGGTGTCCTTAATGTGAACGGGATAAGCTGTTTATACTAGCTGACCTATTGATGCAAAGACAAGTAGATTCCCTGACGCAACGCGAGGGATTATATCATCACCAATTATAATATTCCAGTACTCCGATGTGGCAATGTATAAAAGGATCACTTGAAAATATTAAGAAGATCCTTTAGAAAGTCCTGAAGAAGGTGTTCTAAAGAATACATCACCGAAACGCGTCGACAAACTTTTTAATGAATATGCACTATTAATTGTTTTTTTTGTATACTTGAAAATTATGGTTTTTTAAGAATTGAATGTATTGTACATGAAAGGATTTTTATGATTCTATGTAACTATGATAATGTCATTAGGATTTTAATGTGTTTAGCAAATTTTATGATGGTACTTTCGTTGCTTTGATAATATCAAAATAAAAACTATATTTTGATACATACAGTTGTTAGTGTTGGTTGAACTATACTACTTGGGGTATTTGCTGTTGTATTGAAGCCTAAAAAAATGTTTTGTTAAATATAAAGTGATAATACTCAGAAAGGAATTCTCCTTTTTTTGAACAGTTGGAGATATCACACACTTACACGATCCTGCCTACATATTGTAATAAATAAAGTTAATATAATGTAAATTAAGTAAATTCTACTAATATTTCATACTATATATACATATTTATTGATATAAACAAACACATATATGTGTGTTTGTGTTTATAACATATATATGTATATATATATATATATATATATATATATATATATATATATATATATATATATATATATATATATATATATATATATATATTCACAGAAAAAACCATAGGTTGTAGACCATATATAGTTAGGAATTAGCATTTACAAAACCTTGAAAATTCACTGAAAAAACCGTAGATTATAGACCATATATAGTTAGGAATTAGCATTTACAAAACCTTATTTTACTCACACAAAACCATTGAAATTCGCATATATAGTTAGTTGCACTAACTATATATCGTAGACCCACAATCCACTGCTGATCATGTCACATATTATATCATTCATGACATGGTCAGTGACATCACTGATGACATCACTGATGATGATGAATTTCAATGGTTTTTTAATAGCAAATATCAAAAGCTGTAAAATGTATTCTTCTTTTAAAGGAAAAATATATTTTATATGTATTTAATATAATTTTTTTATGTATATACATTTTTTGAGGGAACGAATTCATCAACTATCATGCTTTAAAGCATGAAGTGCTTTTCCACACATTTACATTTAAATAACTCATATTAGAACATACAAAATATCTGCAGAGGAGACGGTGTACATTGAATTTTAGACTCTTCATTGGTACCTACATGTTGGTACTTACATCACCCACACAACACAACAGCTCTATTCAGAGCTACCCTACCTCAAAGCACTCTAAAATATTATTTTACTATTTCCTTTTCTTTTCCCCTTGTTACGCTTTCCGGAACGCTACCCGCTGCGCGGACCGGAGCGCTAACCGCGCAAAAATTTGAAAAAAAAAGTTTTTGTTTTTTTACATATATGGGCCTCCTCAGCCACCCTCAGAAAACCTAGGGGGTCAGGATATGTCTCCCGTGCCCCCTTATACCCATTCCCAACATTGTTTATCCTCCATCTTGTGACTACTTGTGACGCTGACCCAGCCCAATTTAGCAACTATCGCCCCATCTCCCTCCTCCCTAAACCTGCAAAAATTTTGGAAAAGGCAGTGCAGTTTCAATTGACAGAATTATCTCCTATTCCACGATTCCCAATCCGGTTTTAGAGCAGGCTTCAGTACTGAGACTGCTCTCTTGGAGGTCTAACCGAGACGATCCGCGAGTGTGTGGATAGGGGCGAGGAGGCCATGTTGGTCCTCCTCGACCTATCCGCCGCTTTTGATACGGTTTCACACAAGATTCTTTTAGATCGTCTGAGGCTAGTTGGAATAGGTGGCACTGCACTGTCCTGGATTGAGTCATTCCTTATGGGAAGATCTCAGAAGGTGGTCCTCAGGCCTTTTAGATCAGAGGGTAAACCCCTACTCTGTGGCGTCCCGCTGGGCTCTGCCCTGAGCCCTCTGTTCTTTAATGTGTATCTTGCACCTCTGGCTGGAGTGGTGGAATCTTGTGGGGTCAGAGTGATCTGTTACGCTGATGATACTCAGCTGGTGTTTTCTTTTAGAGATCACTCTGACTCCACTTTTGCCAACTTCCGTCATTGTTTGGGCAATATATGTGCCTATATATGTGCTGTCCCCTAGTCTGTGGTGGCCTACAGTGCTTAACCCTCCACCCACGCCTGTTCAATCAGCACGCAATCTTGGCTTTCAGTTTGATGACTCCCTTTCCTGTAAAGCCCAAATTAATAAGGTCACTGCTGCTTGTTTTGCGAAACTTCGCATGATTAAAAAGATTTTTCCATACCTCCCCCTAGATGCCTGCAGAACCATCACCCAGGCCCTTATTACCTCTCACCTGGATTACGCCAACAGCTTGTACGCCGGTGCCCCTCAATATCTGATTGATCGTCTTCAGATTGTGCAGAATGCGGCGATAAGACTGATTGGCAACATCCCTTATAGGCAGTCGGTTGCTTCCTATTGCAAAAAACTACACTGGCCACCCATTGCAAGCCGCATTTAATTCAAGATCCTTACCCTTGCCTATCGTGCTCTTATTGGCCTCGGTCCAGGATACTTGAAAAAGCGAGTGGTAGTATCTCAATCAGTCAGATCACTGAGATCTAAAAGTCTACGCCTCCTGATTGTGCCACGCTTCCGACGATCCAGAATGGGCGGCAGAGGGTTTGGCGTTATGACTGCCAAACTCTGGAATAGCCTCCCACTTGACCTCAGATTCTGCCCGTCTGAACCCCTCTTCCGTAGTAAATTAAAAACATGGCTGTTCTCCAGGTCTTGTACTTAGGGCTGTACTTTTCTTGATCCTTTCCTTACTCCTAAGCTTTCTGTCTTTAGCGCCAGGACACCCCTTTGGGGGTAGCCGTGCGCTGTATAAGCTACTTAAATAAATAAATAAAATAATGACCCGATGCGCTTACGCTACGCGCCCCCGGGCGCGCCCCCCGGCGTGCCCAGGGGATCGTCGCGTAAGAGCGTCGGATGCTTACGTTGCACGATCGTATGCGCTCGAGTGCTTCCGGTGCGTTTACGCCGTGCGTATCACGCGGACGCGGCTACGCGATACGTCACGATGATGTTTTCGTTCGTGGAAAAAGTGCTAACGGGACGCTCACCGGTACACGCCCTGGGGCACGCCTCAAGACTGCGCTTTCCGGTGCGCTCACGGGGACGCGCACCGGGAGCGCTCCAGGGCAAAAAAAATAAAAACCATGAAAAATATACATAAAAAAATAGTATTACATAAATATACATTATAGGATTCATTATAAAAAGTATTACATTTCAAAGATATAGAAATTTGCTATTAAAAAAACCTATGAAATTCACTGGAACAACCAAAGGTTTCACACCAGTTATAGTTAGGAATTAGAATTTAAAAAACCTATTAAATTCACTGAAAAAACCATCGGTTTCACACCAGTTATAGTTAGCTGGAAATTTTCCTGACATAAAACCATTGAAATTCCCACGTTATACGTAGTTGGACTCACTATAACTTGCGCACCTGCAATGCACTGCTGATGACGTCACATATTACATCACTCATGACATGGTCAGTGACATCACTCATCCTGATTAGGAACAAAGTTTGAAAAGAAACTGTATTGTAAATACCAAATCATTTGGGTATTTTTGTCCGACAGAACCATCATTAATTATTTTGTTACCCACCCAGGTTCTGAGGGTTACAGGGTTACCCCATTACATGTAATGGTCAACCGTGGCTGGTGAAGGAGCGGTTCTGTCACTAGCATGGATCCGCCGCGTGGCCGCCCCGCTCCCTTAGCACTGCAGCGGAATAGCTGCCGCAGCGAAGGGGTTAAAAGACTTTGCAGTACAGTCCCTTATAGAGGTAAGAGCCTATTTGCAAATGAGTAAATATACATGTGTAAAGTCACTCTTACACTTCACTACTTTTGGCTAAACACCACTTTTATGTCTAGATGAAGACTTACATCTGAAGTGTGGACGTACATGTCTCTGCCCCCTGAAACTATGGGTGGAGCCAAATAAATAGGCTCAAACTTCGTACCTTTCCCACATAAGCATAGAGCCACACCACTGTGGTGTGATGATCTCCTCCATCATAGTGGAGATCTTTTGTGGCATGAAAGAGGGCAACTAGTAAGATACGAGTTTACCAAAAAAAAAACAGATGACGAGATTCCGCCAATGGGTGGGCTGATGGGTACCTTTCTCACATTTTTCTGTTTCTCTCCTTACACTGACCAGCCCTCCACACTACATTTGAGTGTACAGATATTTGTAGCTTTTTCTAGACCCTTAGTTCCCATGTGTGTATTTTTTAAATAAAATAATACACCCTGGGTAGCAATTTTATTTGTAATACATATTTAATGAATGTAATTTAATGTTGTGGTCTACTAACTCAGTTAAATTTTAATGTGTCATGTATCTGTATAAATATATACACACACATACATATTAAATAATAAATATATATATGGGTATATATATATATATATGGGTATATATATATATATATATATATATATATATATATATATATATTACCTACTGGCGGTCGCCAGTAGGTATATATAGTTAGGATTTTTTCTCTATGGGATTTTTGAAAATTCTATGTCTAATAACTTTGGCGTTTGTGGACGGAATTGGCTGAAATTTTCAGGAAAATGGAACATTTTGTTTCTGAGCAGCCCCTGACAATTTGGGGGGGTTTCATCAAGGGGGGGCCGAGAAAAAAGGGGGGTCCCAAAACGTGTTTTTCCCATGTTAATTTCCATAGGGCGGTTGGCCTCACTTTTAGCTCGAACGGCTGAATGGATTTGCACGAAACTTGGCAAAATTGTAGGGACTATTAGCCCGATGTGCCTTTGCTAGGTCTCAATATATGTGCTCCAGTGGATTTTGAGTAATTTAGGTTCAAAACAAGATATATATCTGGGCGGAGCCTAACCACACATCTGATCTGATTGGCTGTCAGCGCTTCATCCAAGAAGTGTTGGCAGCCATCTTGGGACCAATATACATGATAGCACCTCATTAAAAAGCATTGTAGTTAATAGAGGGTTTTAGGACTTTAGTTACATTATAAATCATTTGTTGATGGTACCATACTCGTTTTAGGAATTGTGGTGGGTTCTAAGGTGATTTTACCATGTGAAAAAACCTTCTGCTGTGATATCATGAATATTGTTTGAAAGAAAACTAATATCTCATGATTTTCCCACAGTGGTTTGGAAGGGGATCTATAAGCTAAACTGAAAGCATATTTTCTGTAAATTCACATTATCTTTCTCAGTCATGTGAAAATGAAGTCTGACATTCTCAGTAAAACATGTACATCCAACAAGGACAGAGACTGTCAGTTGATTCCTTTGTGTTCTACTGCAGCCTCCTAGAGTGTTCTAAAGAACAACTAGAGCGCTAACAGTCCTACTTATTACAAAGGTATGGCACACCTGAAGCCATCTTGATTGGAATAAAGTGGTAACTCTTAAAACATTTAATTTAAAAAGAAACAACATGAGGGGGTATATTTTGCCATAGAAAGTATGATTAGTGCTGCAGAATGAAAAATTAGGGCACATTTTGAGTGACTTCTCAAATCCTTTTCTATTTCATTAAAACATTCTGACATGCAGTCTCCCAAAATGGCCACCAGAGACAAAAGAGCCCAAATGTAGCCCAAATATCACCCAGATGTAGCCCAAGTATAGCCCAATGACAGAATGTCCCAGAGTGTTCTAAAGAACAACTAGAGCGCTAACAGTCCTACTTATTACAAAGGTATGGCACACCTGAAGCCATCTTGATTGGAATAAAGTGGTAACTCTTAAAACATTTAATTTAAAAAGAAACAACATGAGGGGGTATATTTTGCCATAGAAAGTATGATTAGTGCTGCAGAATGAAAAATTAGGGCACATTTTGAGTGACTTCTCAAATCCTTTTCTATTTCATTAAAACATTCTGACATGCAGTCTCCCAAAATGGCCACCAGAGACAAAAGAGCCCAAATGTAGCCCAAATATCACCCAGATGTAGCCCAAGTATAGCCCAATGACAGAATGTCCCAGAGTGTTCTAAAGAACAACTAGAGCGCTAACAGTCCTACTTATTACAAAGGTATGGCACACCTGAAGCCATCTTGATTGGAATAAAGTGGTAACTCTTAAAACATTTAATTTAAAAAGGAACAAAATGAGGGGGTATATTTTGCCATATGAATTATGATTAGTGCTGCAGAAAGAAAAATTAGGGCACATTTTGAGTGACTTCTCAAACCCTCTTCAATTTCATTAAAAAATTCTGACATAGTCTCCCAAGATGGCCACCAGAGACAAAAGAGCCTAAATGTAGCCCAAATATCACCCAGATGTACCCCAAGTATAGCCCAATGACAGAATGTCCCAGAGTGTTCTAAAGTACAACTAGAGCACTAACAGTCTTACTTATGACAAAAGTATGGCACACCAGAAGCCATCTTGATTGGAATGAAGTGGAAAGTCTGAAAACACTCAATTTAAAAAGGAACAACATGAGGGGGTTAATTTTGCCATAGAAAGTATGATTAGTGCTTCAGAAAGAAAAATTAGGGATCATTTTGAGTGACTTCTCAAATCCTCTTCTATTTCATTAAAAAAATTCTGACATGCAGACTGAAACATGCACTTTGAATACCAGCAGCAGACGTCCCTGGTGAGCAGTAGCTTTACTACAGTGATCTAATGTGCAACTAGAGTGCTAACATTCAGAATTTATGGCAAATGTGTGACACATCTGAATGCCTTCTTGATGGAACCAAAGTAAACAAGCATTGAAAATGCAATAGATCTTGCCCTCGTTTAAGTTAAAGCCATTCTGTTTGTAATGAGGTGGCTTTTTAGCTTTGCTTTTATTAGTGTTTTTTCAACTTTCATGTAAATAACGCACCGTTTTCACCAAATCGACTTTGCCCAAGCACACCCTTCCCTTCAGCCAACAAATCCCAAAAATTCGGCACACCTGCCGATCCACACTCCCTACAGCTCACCCAAGCCCCGTCCCTCTAGCGCAACTGGAACACCCCAAATTCACCTTCTCCATGCGCACCAAAAACTCCCATTGAATAACATGGCAATTCGCTACTCCGCACAAAAATTGCTCTTTAAAGCACTTCCACTGCTCCGATCCGCTTCAAACTTGGCTGGACACTAGTTCCAGCGATTTCCTAACATCTCACCAAAATTCAGCCCAATCCATCCACTGGAACGGGGACGAATTTCAACCCGAATACGCGCCCCTCGCAAACACAAAAAAAAGCCATAAAACGGCCAAATCTCGACCAAAAACCGCCAAAATCCCTCAAAACCTTGCCAACACCAATACGCACGAAACTGAACCGGCCCCTCAGCCCTAGGCTCTGGGAACCCTACTTAATTGACCCAAAAGCCCTAAAAAAGCAACATAATACACACGAAAACGCCCTAACAACCCTAAAATGCATATAAGTATATGTATGCATGCATTTATGTTTGTATTTATATAGATATACAGATGATATATGTTTATATATGTATGTATATATATATATTCACTGAAAAAACCATAGGTTATAGACCATATATAGTTAGGAATTAGCATTTACAAAACCTTGAAAATTCACTGAAAAAACCATAGGTTATAGACCATATATAGTTAGGAATTCGCATTTACAAAACCTTATTTTACTCACACAAAACCATTGAAATTCCATATATAGTTAGTTGCACTAACTATATATCGCGCACCCGCAATCCACTGCTGATGATGTCACATATTACATCATTCATGACATGGTCAGTGACATCACTGATGACATCACTGATGACATCTCAAATGACATCACTGATGACATCACTGATGACAACATCCAGTGACTGTATGTTTCTGTAAAGTTAAAATATGTCTTAAATATTGAAGAATGAGTGGATGTATAAGTGTCTGGATGAAGGATTTAGTAGGTGCATGACTGACTGTATGAGTGAGTGATTAAATGTGTCTCACTGAGTGCATGGGTTAGTGACTAAACTGTCTTAATTTGTGCATCATTATGTCTGTTGTTCTGTAAACTGTTGCATGTGTTGATAAGTAGCTATATGAGTAACTATATGGGTTATTGATTGGTTGCCCAAGTATTTGTATGGGAGACTGAGTGTGTGTGTGGGTGGCTGGGAGGTGTATGACTCTGTGCATAGATGTGTGAGCAGTTGATTCACTAGATGTATGGTTTCAAAAGTGCATGTGGAAACAGCTGTATGGGAGGTTGACTGTGTGCATGAGTGTATTGGTGAGTGAATGGATATCTCAGTGCTACATGTCAAAGTAAGTACATATGTAAAACACAGTACATGTGAGAGTTGACATATATAAATAACTGTGCATAAGAGCCAGTGAATGTGTGAGTGGCTGTATGGATCATTGTGAACTTGTATCAGGGATTGTATAAGAGAGTAAATATGTGTTAGTATATGTTTGAATAAGTAAAGTTTGTATAACTGTATAGTTGAGGAAATGGAGGTGTGATTGATTCTTTGCATGACTGACTAGGTGTGTGAGTAACTCCATGGATGAGTGACAGTCTGTGAGTGTCTGTTTACACTGATTGTATCTAAGGTTATATTAGAGTCTGAAGAGGTTCATCCTATTATCACATGAATGATATCATCAGTGATGTGATCAGTAATGTCAAATGAGATGTCATCAGTGATGTCATCAGTGATGTCATTTGAGATGTCATCAGTGATGTCATTTGAGATGTCATCAGTGATGTCATCAGTGATGTCACTGACCATGTCATGAATGATGTAATATGTGACATCATCAGCAGTGGATTGCGGGTGCGCGATATATAGTTAGTGCAACTAACTATATATGGAATTTCAATGGTTTTGTGTGAGTAAAATAAGGTTTTGTAAATGCGAATTCCTAACTATATATGGTCTATAACCTATGGTTTTTTCAGTGAATATATATATATATATATATATATATATATATATATATATATATATAACTGAATTACCTCTGCAGCAGCAAGAAGGTGAGGCCACACAGGGGAGTCATATATATATATATATATATATCTATATATCTCTATATATATATATATAAATCCTCGCTCGCTGCTCCAAGGTACGTGGCACTCTTCACGGCGGGTGCAGTCCAAGCGCGTCGGAGCCTCGCGCTTCCAATGTACAAGCTCTACCCCTCCCGGTCCCGGGTGGGAAATAAAGACTGCACACATGGGAATCTTCAATTCAAGGCAACTTTACTCGCACAGACGCGTTTCGGAAGCCACGCTTCCTTCCTCAATGTTGTTACATTGCAACGCGCGCCAGAGCGCCATTTTATTTCAAATGCACACACATGGGTTTTGATGTGGGACATAGAGAGAGGACTGACGCGTGAGTGCCATGTTGCTAGTACATGTCAGTTAACAATAACGTAGCAGTAAATGTTCTCCACACAATTTCTATGGTGATATTAGAATAAGAGCAAACCTTTAGAAAATTAAAAAAGTTACTCATAATGAAATATAGCCGTGGATCGGCATAGAACCTCTCAATTAGCATTACGAAGGGGCAGGGAATGAGCTCTCGCCGTGGATCGGCCTGTGGCAACCAGCCAGGTTGCCTCTTTAGTCTCCAAAGCCCAATACATTTAATTGTCCCAGAGCTACCCTGTGTTATCAATTGCATATTGTTATAAAGTTGCTGATGCTTAACAAAATCCTGCAAATACCAAAAAATCTACATTAATCATTCTCAACATTCATTTCATTAATAGTTCTCATCAGTTCATTCAATAATAAAAAACACCATCAGTGACCGAAGGAAATTCATAGCAAGTAACAACTCCATATAGCTTTTAATATGTGCATATGTGGCCTATACAGGATTGATCGCTACATGCTATCACTACTGCTCTATCGCTTAACTGCCTAGGTGTACTGTTAATTCTTCCCCACACTTCAATCCCTAAGGGGCTTTTGTCTGGCAGTCTATAATATATCGAGATTCTAACCTACGGAGTTTTTGTAGTCTGTCTCCTCCCCTGATGTTATCAACGATTGCGTCCAGTCAGTGATATTGTAACAGACTTCTGTCGCTCTTATGTTTGATGGAAAAGTGTCTTGCGACAGGATATGTGAAGTCTCTGTTAACTATGGCCCGCATGTGTTCCAAGATACGCAATTTTACGGGGTTTATAGTACTGCCTATGTACTTAAGCCCACATGGGCATAGAAGGCAGTAAACTGCAAATGGCGTGGTACAGGTAAGGAACTGGTTGATTTTCTTTTTTCTTTTGCACCCTGGAATTTCATATGAGTGAACCCTTTTGCTACTGGCACAGGCCTTGCAGCGTCCACAAGGGAAAAAACCCTTCACGTCCTTCAGCTTTCCCGTCTTCGTGGGAATAGGTGACAGGTGACTCTGTACCAGAGTATCCCTCAAAGATCGGGTCCTCTTGAAAGTGATTAAGGGGTTATCAGGTATATCAATCCCTATGATATTATCGCTTTTCAGAATGTGCCAATACCTCTTCAAAATTGTTCTAAGTTGTAGGCAGTCCTGAGAAAACGGGGTGATCATTATTAATTTCTCTGTGTCGGTTGAGATTTTGTTCTTTTTAATGAATATGGTATGTCTCGATGGTATCCTCACCCTGTCTAGAGTATTCTGTAGTAGTTGCTTGCTATACCCCCTGGCCTCAAATCTCTCATTGCTCTCCTTAGCTGCAAGCTCAAAATCCTCATTGGTAGAACAATTATGTTTCAACCGTAGAAGCTCGCCGTAAGGTATACTTTTGATAAGTTTTTGGGGATGGTTACTCGACACATGTAGCGTGCTGTTTCCTGCCGTAGGCTTTCTGTGGAGGGAAGTTTTAATCTTATTATCCATCACCTCCACTTTTAAATCTAGGTACACTGCCTCACTTGTGCTGGCCTGGCCAGTGAAAATCAGATTACAGTCATTCTCATTTAACACTTTGATATATGGCCAAGCTGTCTCAACTGAGCCATTCCACACTATGCACAAATCGTCTATGTAACGGTACCATGAGACGATGCAGTTAGACCATTGCTCTTTCTCAGGGGCCCAAGCTTCCTGCTCCTCCCACCAGCCCACGAATAAATTTGCGTAGCTGGGGGCGAAGCAGGAACCTATGGCCGTACCGGAGAGCTGTCTGAATAGGGCATCCTGAAATAAAAAGATGTTATTATGGAGACAAAATGGAATTAACTTCATCAACATGCTGTTATGTTGAGCATATTTCAAGGGTCTTTCCCTAAGAAATAATCAACCGCCTTCATCCCTTGTGCATGCTCAATGCTCGTATAGAGGCTGGTGATATCAAGTGTCAATAGGCAGTACCCTGGATGCCAGTCAATTGATTCGATCTTTTCGATAAAATCGGCAGTGTCTCGAATGTATGACTTCAGTCCCAAAACCATTTCAAATAAAAAGTGGTCTAAAAATTTGGAGAGATTCTCAGTAAGGCTGCCCATAGATGAAATAATAGGGCGCCCTGGTGGTTTGTCCATCCTCTTATGTACTTTAGGCAAGTAATAAAAGGTGGGGGTGACTGGATGTGTTGTTTTAAGAAAGAAATATTCTTCAGTCTCAAGCATCTGTTTATCCCGCCATTTATTGAGTAATCCATGCAGCTCATCAATGCTGGATTGGTATCAATGTTTAGTGGTTAGTTCATAGCAGGCTTCGTCTTGTAATTGTCGCATGGCTTCCTGGACGTATTCCTCTCGTGACAGAATGACCACGTTACCACCTTTGTCTGAAGGTTTACAGACTATGGATATATCGGCGGCCAATGTTTTCAATGCTGTCCGCTGTTTTTCGGTCAGGTTATTCCTACGTCCAGATGTTTTTTTATGCATGCGCATTTTTCTTAGATCCTTGATCACGAGTTCTGAGAAGGTGTCTATCATGTCCGTTTGTGTTGGGGCACAAACTTGGACTTCAGTTTAAGACCACTGTTCGGAGCCTCCTGTATTATATCCACCGCCCTTAGTCTCTGAGTCAGGGTTTCTGTTGGTGTTAACGTTGTCACTGCCGCACTTTCAAGTCGTAGTTCTTCGAGCAGTTCCAAGGAGGTCAAATCACTCACTTTCAAGAGATCAGTGTCTTTAAAACGTGATCGGATCAATTTTGCTTCATCTGTAGTTGGTTAAGTTTTGAAGTATTTATGCAGACGGATGGGGAAACAGAAGGTTTTTAGATCAGTTATTGGTGGGTGCACTGCCAGTTCATATGCATACAAATTATAAAAACAATGAATGTCTTAGGTGCTAATCGGCGAGTGGACAAACCTGAACCACTCCCTTGAGTAGAAGACCTACTACTGTATAATACATGGATTGCCGATGCACTCTGAATTGGGTATATAGATTGTTCAGTAACAAATTCACAAAACTTCAAACACCAATTGACAGAAGTGACAAAAACTCCAACAGATGAGTGAATCTTGGAGTTCTTTATTGCAGAATACAGCCAGCCGGCACGTGTTTCATCGCCTTCGCGATTCCTCAGGGCTAGATGGCCGTGTCAACGTCAAAAGGTCGCTAAGCTGGTGATAATTCCGACCCAGCCGGGCCCTTGACCAGTGGCACTCGGTATGAGTGTATACAGCAACGATTATATTCTTTGTTTATGTTTGTTGGTAACATGAAGTATAAGTGAGGCTCGGAGGTCACCCGATATGTTTCACATGGATGTGTAATATCCTGTTCTCGAAACGAGTACTATGTAAGTCTTGCAAATGGGTACCGGTTGTGGTTCTAGTTAAGCGGACACCAGGCCGTGTGCGGCTCTCCGAACGTATCTGGTGGGTTCACCTTCTCCAAGCCCTGTTCCTGTTGCAGGAACAGGGCTCAGAGAAGGTGAACCCGCCAGATACGTTCGGAGAGCCGCACACGGCCTGGTGTCCGCTTAACTAGAACCACAACCGGTACCCATTTGCAAGACTTACATAGTACTCGTTTCGAGAACAGGATATTACACATCCATGTGAAACATATCGGGTGACCTCCGAGCCTCACTTATACTTCATGTTACCAACAAACATAAACAAAGAATATAATCGTTGCTGTATACACTCATACCGAGTGCCACTGGTCAAGGGCCCGGCTGGGTCGGAATTATCACCAGCTTAGCGACCTTTTGACGTTGACACGGCCATCTAGCCCTGAGGAATCGCGAAGGCGATGAAACACGTGTCGGCTGGATGTATTCTGCATTAAAGAACTCCAAGATTCACTCATCTGTTGGAGTTTTTGTCACTTCTGTCAATTGGTGTTTGAATTTTTGTGAATTTGTTACTGAACAATCTATATACCCAATTCAGAGTGCATCGGCAATCCATGTATTTATGCAGACGGAGCCTTCTAATGAACCGAAATAGATCGATTCTGGTCTGAGTGTACACAAGATTATTATCAGGGCAGAAGGTTAGTCCCAGTTTGAGTACTGATTCTTCTTCAGGCGAAAGCGTTCTTGTGGAAAGGTTGATAATTGTGAGATGGTCGGTGTTTCCTTCAAGTCCTACCATCTTGATCCCCTTTTGCCCCTCGTCTTGCGCGCTGGAGCCTCCGCATTCGCCGTTTTTCCGCCCCTTCTAGTTTTTCTCCGTCTCCTGGGGGTTTGTTCTTCCCTCCCCTCAGCCAGTTCATTCGGATCACTTGAAACTCCTGTTGAAAAGGGGTATCCTCGGTTTGTTTCGGGGTTCTGGTTTCGTCTTCAGATTGTTCTCCCTCTGTGACCTCAGACTCAGATGTTTCCACATGTGCTGGTGCAGCCGCACCAGCAGCTTTGTTCCTGCTAATCAGATCCTTCCGCGTTTGATCATATTTTTTAGAGAACGTGAGGACTCGACCCATGGCATAGTCCCTTTCGTCTCTATCGAACTTTTCCTGTTTTCGTGTACGAATCTTCAACTCATATTTTTCCAGTCGTTTCTTCATCTGGGCCCTTACCTGATCCTGCTGTTCTTTGTCCTCATTTAGTGCTAGCTCCGTTTCCATAGTTTCAATCTCCTTGAGGACCTTGTCTCTGTCGCTCCAAGGGAATTGTACCAGGATTTCTAGCATCCCTTCACAGGATTTAGCGATGTGGTTCTCGTAGGCGGGGATTGTAAATATCCGCAAACCTCTCGGCACTCTATTAACTTCTATATACCCTTGAAGTGATGTGCCTTCCCACCACTTGCGAAGCTCACGCTCATATAATTTCTCTAGTTGTCCATATTGCGTGACTAATGGACTGGGAATTTCAGTTGTTTTCGTCACAACTTGGGTGGTAACATCAGGATTTTTGTTTTTGAACATTCCAGTCGCCAAATCGCGATGTTGCGAGATGTTAAGCATGCTTGTAATTTATCGTCAAGCCCCCTGCTCCCGGGTTGCCCTTGTTTTTGCTGTAATTTGAATTAATCTGGATTCCCTTCGCCAAAGCCAGACACTCGTGTTGCGTGGAGGCCAATTATAAGTTCAATCGGCAAAATACGAGCAGAATATATCTCAGCTTACCCAGTTTCTGTCGGGTTGCGCCGAGTGCTTTCTGTACGTGTTGCAGTTGCGGGAACTTCAGGTTATGCGCTCCTCACGGGATTTCTCCCCTCGGGTGGTGGCGGCTTAGGCGAAGGGAATCCAGATTAATTAAGTTAAGTTACCACCCAAGTCGTGACGAAAACAACTGAAACTCCCAGTCCATTAGTCACGCAATATGGACAACTAGAGAAATTATATGAGCGTGAGCTTCGCAAGGGGTGGGAAGGCACATCACTTCAAGGGTATATAGAAGTTAAAAGAGTGCCGAGAGGTTTGCGGATATTTACAATCCCCGCCTACGAGAACCCGGACCCACTGCTTCTTGAAACATGGGCTGCACACATCGCTAAATCCTGTGAAGGGATGCTAGAAATCCTGGTACAATTCGCTTGGAGCGACAGAGACAAGGTCCTCAAGGAGATTGAAACTATGGAAACGGAGCTAGCACTAAATGAGGACAGAGAACAGCAGGATCAGCTAAGAGCCCAGAAGAAGAAACGACTGGAAAAATATGAGTTGAAAACAGGAAAAGTTCGATAGAGAACTGCTCGAAGAACTACGACTTGAAAGTGCGGCAGTGACAATGTTAACACCAACAGAAACCCTGACTCAGAGACTAAGGGCGGTGGATATAGAACAAGAGGCTCCGAACAGTGGTCTTAAACTGAAGTCCAAGTTTGTGCCCCCAACACAAACGGACATGATAGACACCTTCTCAGAACTCATGATCAAGGATTTAAGAAAAATGCGCATGCATAAAAAAACATCTGGACGTAGGAATAACCTGACCGAAAAACAGCGGACAGCATTGAAAACATTGGCCGCCGATACATCCATAGTCTGTAAACCTTCAGACAAAGGTGGTAACGTGGTCATTCTGTCACGAGAGGAATACGTCCAGGAAGCCATGCGACAATTACAAGAAGAAGCCTGCTATGAACTAACCACTAAACAACGATACCAATTCAGCATTGATGAGCTGCATGGATTACTCAATAAATGGCAGGATAAACAGATGCTTGAGACTGAAGAATATTTCTTTCTTAAAACAACACATCCAGTCACCCCAACCTTTTATTACTTGCCTAAAGTACATAAGAGGATGGACAAACCACGAGGGCGTCCTATTATTTCATCTATGGGCAGCCTTACTGATAATCTCTCCAAATTTTTAGACCACTTTTTATTTGAAATGGTTTTGGGACTGAAGTCTTACATTCGAGACACTGCCGATTTTATCGAAAAGATCGAATCAATTGACTGGCATCCAGGGTACTACCTATTGACACTTGATATCACCAGCCTCTATACGAGCATTGAGCATGCACAAGGGATGAAGGCGGTTGATTATTTCTTAGGGAATAGACCCTTGAAATATGCTCAACAAAACAGCATGTTGATGGAGTTAATTGCATTTTGTCTCCATAATAACATCTTTTTATTTCAGGATGCCCTATTCAGACAGCTCTCCGGTACGGCCATGGGTTCCTGCTTCGCCCCCAGCTACGCGAATTTGTTCGTGGGCTGGTGGGAGGAGCAAGAAGCCTGGGCCCCTGAGAAAGAGCAATGGTCTAACTGCATTGTCTCATGGTATCGTTACATAGACGATTTGTGCATAGTGTGGAATGGCTCAGTTGAGACAGCTTGGCAATATATCAAAGTGTTAAATGAGAATGACTGTAATCTGATTTTCACTGGCCAGGCCAGCACAAGTGAGGCAGTGTACCTAGATTTAAAAGTGGAGGTGATGGATAATAAGATTAAAACTTCCCTCTACAGAAAGCCAACGGCAGGAAACAGCACGCTACATGCGTCGAGTAACCATCCCCAAAAACGTATCATAAGTATACCTTACGTCGAGCTTCTACGGTTGAAACGTTATTGTTCTACCAATGAAGATTTTGAGCTTGCGGCTAAGGAGAGCAATGAGAGATTTGAGGCCAGGGGGTATAGCAAGCAACTACTACAGAATACTCTAGACAGGGTGAGGATACCATCGAGACATACCATATTCATTAAAAAGAACAAACCCTCAACCGACACAGAGAAATTCAGAATGATCACCCCGTTTTCTCAGGACTGCCTACAACTTAGAACAATTTTGAAGAGGTATTGGCACATTCTGAAAAGCGATAATATCATAGGGAGTGATATACCTGATAACCCCTTAATCACTTTCAAGAGGGCCCGATCTTTGAGGGATACTCTGGTACAGAGTCACCTGTCACCTATTCCCACGAAGACGGGAAAGCTGAAGGACGTTAAGGGTTTTTTCCCTTGTGGACGCTGCAAGGCCTGTGCCAGTAGCAAAAGGGTTCACTCATATGAAATTCCAGGGTGCAAAACAAAAAAGAAAATCAACCAGTTCCTTACCTGTACCACGCCATTTGCAGTTTACTGCCTTCTATGCCCATGTGGGCTTAAGTACATAGGCAGTACTATAAACCCCGTAAAATTGCGTATCTTGGAACACATGCGGGCCATAGTTAACAGAGACTTCACATATCCTGTCGCAAGACACTTTTCCATCAAACATAAGAGCGACAGAAGTCTGTTACAATATCACTGCCTGGACGCAATTGTTGATAACATCAGGGGAGGAGACAGACTACAAAAACTTCGTAGGTTAGAATCTCGATATATTATAGACTGCCAGACAAAGGCCCCTTTGGGATTGAACTGTGGGGAAGAATTAACAGTACACCTAGGCAGTTAAGCGATAGAGCAGTAGTGATAGCATGTAGCGATCAATCCTGTATAGGCCACATATGCACATAGTAAAAGCAATATGGAGTTGTTACTTGCTATGAATTTCCTTCGGTCACTGATGGTGTTTTTTATTATTGAATGAACTGATGAGAACTATTAATCAAATGAATGTTGAGATTGATTAATGTAGATTTTTTGGTTTTTGCAGAATTTTGTTAAGCATCAGCAAATTTATAACAATATGCAATTGATAACACAGGGTAGCTCTGGGACAATTAAATGTATTGGGCTTTGGAGACTAAGAGGCAACCTGGCTGGTTGCCACAGGCCGATCCACGGCGAGATCTCATTCCCTGCCCCTTCGTAATGCTAATTGAGAGGTTCTATGCCGATCCACGGCTATATTTCATTATGAGTAACTTTTTTAATTTTCTAAAGGTTTGCTCTTATTCTAATATCACCATAGAAATTGTGTGGAGAACATTTACTGCTACGTTATTGTTAACTGACATGTACTAGCAACATGGGGCTCACGCGTCAGTCCTCTCTCTATGTCCCACATCAAAACCCATGTGTGTGCATTTGAAATAAAATGGCGCTCTGGTGCGCGTTGCGATGTAACAACATTGAGGAAGGAAGCGTGGCTTCCGAAACGCGTCTGTGCGAGTAAAGTTGCCTTGAAATGAAGATTCCCGTGTGTGCAGTCTTTATTTCCCACCCGGGACCGGGAGGGGTAGAGCATATATATATATATATATATATTCACTGAAAAAACCATAGGTTTCACACCAGTTATAGTTAGGAATTAGCATTTAAAAAACCTATTAAATTCACTGAAAAACCATAGGTTTCACACCAGTTATAGTTAGCTGGAAATTTTACTGATATAAACCATTGAAATTCCCACGTTATAGTTAGTCGGACTCACTATAACTTGCGCGTGCAATGCACTGCTGATGACATCACATATTACATCACTCATGACATGGTCAGTGACATCACTCATGACATCACTGATGACATCTCAAATGACATCACTGATGACATCGTCCAGTGAATGTGTGTCTTTCTGAAAAATAAATATATTTTATATATGTATATGTTAAGGTCGATGGAAGAATAAATGTTTAAATAAGTGTCTAAATGGATGTTTTTTTTAAAAAAATTGATTGGTTAACTGGCTTATTAAGTGTATCTTAGTGAATACATATATTAGCGAGTAATGTTTAAATATTTAAATATATGTATCAGTGTTTTACTTTGTGTATAAGTGGCTGCATGGGTTGGTGAGTAGCTACATGTGTGTGTATATGGGTTATTAGATGTTTTTTTAGTATCAGTATGAGTGTCTGTATGGTTTGGTGGGGCTGTTACTTAGCACATAGATGCATCAATGACTGACTCACTGTTTGTATGTGTTTTGAAGACAGCATTTGTGTAGGATTGTATGGGTGGATGAGTGTGTATATGTGTGTGTTAGAGAGTGAATGCCTCTCTCACTAGTGTCTTTATGAGTAACTACATATGTTTTAATCTTGTATATATGAGAATTGATGTATATAAGTGAGTATATGTGAGAGTGAGAGATTGAAAGAGTTCCTGTTTAAATAAGTATGTGTTTCTATAAGTGATTGTTTAAGAGAGTAAGTATGTGTAAGTTTCCTTAGAAGTAATGTGCTAATGTGTGTATAGTTGTATATGCAAATAAATGGATGTTTATTAGTTTATTTGCATGTGTGAGTATATGTATGAGTACGTTTTTGATGACTGTCGGTGTGTAACAGAATGAATAGGGGTATCACTACATATGAT